>NC_081370.1:52744324-54115574 GCF_030684315.1 Stegostoma tigrinum | reverse complement strand
ACATATGAATCTAGATCGACAGGTTGAGATGTTTGACTCTTAACTGCCCTCTGGGTAATTAATTTGATTTGATTTTGATTTGATTTATTACTGCCACATGCACCTAGGTACAGTGAGAAGGGTCCAGACCCGAAACGCCAGCTTTCCTGCTCCTCTGATGCTGCCAAGCCGGCTGTGTTCCTCCAGCTCTACACTGTGCTATCTTCTACTCCAGTATCTGCAGTTCTTACTATCTCACAGTGAAAAGTTTTGTTTTGCACATGGTACAGGCAGATCCCACCAAATAAAGATCACAGAGTGATAGAACAGAGGGAGGAGTAAAAAGTTGTGGCTGTAGAGAAGGTAAACATTGTTAGTCATTTTAACAAAATTGGAATTGAGGTTTAAAAGTGCAGAACAATTGTAATATATGAGAATAAGATCTGCTGTAGAGAGTTCACAAAGAGCCACCCTGTATCAGTGCCATCTTGAACCTACAGGGACGAACCAGAAATGCTGGCCCAGTCAGAGATGCCCACATCCTTTAAATAAAAAAAGTCTGTTCAAGGCTGCTTCTCCAAAAATCTAGCCCAATGCTTATTTTTGTTCAGACGTGAACATTGTACCTATGGGTGACCTCTGCTGGAGCTAGTCCACAGAAATTCTAATGTTTTGTCACTGGAATAGATTTGCGTTTTCATCACGAGGCCACCGATCGTTGCCTGAAATCAAAACCAATCGTGATCATTACAGACTGTTTCGAATGTAATTGGTTTGCCCTTCCGACTATCACAACTCCTCCTGGCAACATGTCAATTTTAAAGATTTGCAAATGAGACACTACAACAGTTGTACTCCAGAACAGCAGCAGCAACGTAGCTTGAGCCCCATCCCAAACAACAAGCACCTGGTTATAATGGAAACAAAAAGTGAAGTAGCTTTGTTTTGCTCTGGTTTCCACATGCACCCATCCCCTCTCCTCCCCCACCTCACCCTCCATGATCACCGCCACCAAGTCTGCCCAGGGAATTAAGTAAAATGTCAGTGTGTCTCAATACTCCAACTTTCTCACCACAGCAATGGACAAAACACCTGTAAAGGAAGTGGAGAAGCTCTCAGGTTTGAATCAAAAGCAAATAAAAGAGACTTGATTTATTTTTTTCTCTGCCCATTATTTAAGTCAAAAACTTGAGAATTTCTGGAAGAACTAGGAGATGATGACAAGTTAAATTTCATCAACTCTCAGCGTGAACGATGATAATGCTCATTGTGTGACAGATTATAATATTTTAATCGTTATTTCAGACCTGTGTATTGAATAAGGAGCAAATTCCCAATCTGACACATATGTACTCTTCACTCGCAACACTCAACTGCTGGAAACAAAGCGATCGGGGTTAGACAACATATCACAGGCAATGTTGTCTGTGAGTTGGAAACTACTGTCTTAAGACTGTAAAAATGAAGCAGAATAAATATTGCTGTATACGGAAAGAGTAAATGCTGAGCTATATTGAGCGCTACCCAACTTGCTGGTTTCACTTAGTATGTGGTTGGAAAACCAAACAGTTTAGTGCAAGATACTGATGGAGCTGGATATGACATACCCAGCTTCTGATCAATGTAATTACCCCTCACTAGCTCATGTGAATTATGCCCTAATGCACTCACGCAATAAACCGTGCCTTTTTACATAAGATGAGTACCTCACCTTGTCAAGACTCTGTCATTGTCTCTCTGTAGGGATGATAAGGCTCAACTTTGAAAAGAAGATTGACCTTTTGAGAAAGCTGGGCCCCACAGAAGCTGGAGTGCATCATCACCCCAAACAATAGTATTTTCATTTCGTAAGTTCCGACATTTTTTTACAAGTTTCCACTAAACATTTGATTTGTCCTTTGGTTACAGTGTCCCAGAAGAGATGTCTAACCATTTGTTAATGTGGCATTTTAAAAGAACACAAAGGATTGGTGGCAGTGAGCTATCCCAGGCACGAGCTAATCAGCAGTGAGTAAGAAAAATACATGGCACGCTGGCTGTAATGCTAACTGAATATATTGACAACCCATGAGAGATTCATTGATTAGTTGAAGAGCGCATTTCTTGACCCTTATATTAGGGATATAATCATAACTGGTAGAATGGAATGAATGCCCTCTCCGACAGTAAATTTTCTGGTGGGGGCAGTGGGGAGTGGGGGGTTTGTTGGTGGGAGTTTATTTGGATGGAAAAATGAGGAGCCCACCCTGATTCTGCCTCAGTTTACACTGACTCACCAGCTTCCCAACAGGACCCTGGTCCAAGCTCCTGCTCTCGTTGCTGCTGCAACCAGAAATGGAAGGCTCTGACGCTCGAGGTAAGCTTTTTAAAGATTTAAAATTACTGACTCACCGGCTTCCCGATAGGCCCCTGGTCCAAGCTCCTGCTTGTGCTGCTGCTGCACAAAGAAATGGAAGGCTCCGGCACTCAAAGTAAGCTTTTAAAGATTTTAAATCACTTGTACAATTTTGGCATGACTTTTGAGTATTTGTACTGAACTGAACTGAACTGAACTGACAATATTATAAATCATCATCCTATCAGTTTTATTTATTGTCACCTCTCAGCTTTCCTATGAGAGAAAGAAATAACTTGAATTCTAACAACACTTTTTATGGCCTCAAGCTATTCCAAAATGCTTACCAGCCAATGAAGTACTTGTTGTAATGTAGGAAATGTGTCAGTTAATTCATACACAAACTTCCATAAAAAGCAATGTTTGATTACCAAATAATTTGAGTAATGTTGGTTAAGGGATAAACTTTGGCCAGGGAGCCAATAAAACATTCATAGCTCCTCTTCAATATAATACCATGAGATATTCCATCTCAAAGATGGTTCTGTTGGCAGTACTGTAATCACTGTTGGCAGTGTAGGAAGGCTCACCCTATCCTATAGAACAAAGAGCATAGAACAATACAGCACAGAACAGGGCCGTCAGCCCTCGATGTTGCGTCAACCTGTGAACTAATCTAAGCCCATCCCCTACACCATCCCATCATTATCCATCTGCATATTCAAGGACTGTTTAAATGCCCCTAATGTGGCTGAGTTCACTACATTGGCAGTCAGGGCGTTCCACGCCCTTACCACACCTTTGTGAGCTGAGATGTTTAACTGAACCTTCCTAATGCCTCAGCTCACTGTTACTGGTATTGATTGGTCAGTGAGCAGAAAGCTCACCATGTGGGGTATCTACAAACAAAACCCTTTTCAAGATTGGGCTGGGAATCTGTGAGACTTCTTGTGTTTAATGGCATTCGGCACCCAATCAACTGACCTGGCATGGGAAGAGAGGTGAGAAGCTGCCGAAATCCATCTCTCCCTCTTACCCATGACCCCTCCCCTGCAGACACCTCTCCAGACAGTCCCCACTCCTTCAATCACGAGACCCTGGACATCAGACCAGTATAACACTGACATCTGTTGGACCCATTTCAGACTGCGACTGGCAGGGTCGGATGGAAGAAGAGTGTGCACTGCCTGTAGGAAGAGGGTGGAAAAAAGAGTTAACCCCTCGGAGAGGATGGAATTGGCCAATCATTGGCCAGAAGCTGTATGGTGTTCCTGAATGAATATATTTCTGCCACCTCCTATTTGTTTCAGGCAACTTGTTGGCAACAGATCTGCCTGAAAACTATTGCCATGTGTGTCCATTGCAGGGATCAGGATGCCACATTTAAAATATTGCCTGTGCAACGCATGCACCATTGCTCCCACCATTTTTAGTTACGTGATGCACAATATGGAAAGTTTTGGGACCTGCAAATATTCAAGGCATTTCATTGTGCTGCCTGCTCAGTAATGATTAGCATTTCATGGCATTTTTCTCATTCATTTGTTGGAATGGGAAGTTGGAATTATGAGCTGGCCAACATTTATTGCTCATCTTAGTTTTCCTTGAAGATGGTGGTGAGATGCCTTTTTGAAACTCTGCAACTCTATAGCCCACATCCTGCAGTTTGACCCAGATGCCCTTTGGGAGGGAATTACCGGATTTTGATCCAGTGACGCTGAACAAATGGTGATATATTTCTAAATCAGGATGGTGGGTGGCTCAGAAGGGAACTTTCAGCTGGTGATGTTTCCATGTGGATTTGGAAGGTGCTACCTAAAGGCCTTGTGAATTTCTGCAGTCCATCTTGTAGATAGTACGCACTGGTAGAGGGAGTGGATGCTGGTGGTGCTAATCAAACAGGCTGCTTTGTCCTGGATGCTGTCAAACTTATTGAGTGCTGCTGGAGCTGTACCTATCCAGGCAAATGGGGAGTATTCCATCACAATCCTGACATGTGCCTTGCGAACAGGTATTGGAGAGTCAGGAAGTAAGTTATTTGGCATAGTATTCTGAGCCTCTGGCCTGCTCTTGTTGCTCCTGTGTCTATACAGAGAGTGAAGTTGAGTTTCCAGTCAATGGTAACAGCATGGGGTGTCTAGTGGTGTATGTTGAACTGTGTCTTACTGGATGGTCATTGCCTGGCATTCATGTGATGAGAATGTTACTTGCCACTTGTCAGCCCAAGCCTGGATGCTGTCCAGGCCTTGTTGCCATTGGACATGGGCTGCTTCAGTATCTGAGGAGTTGTGAATGGTCCTGAATGTTGTACAAGGATCAGCAAACACTCCCACCTTTGACCCTGTGATGGAGGGAACCTCATTGATGAAACAGCTGAAGATTGTTGGGCTGAGGACACTACCCTGAGGGCATCCTGCAGGGATGTCCCATGGTGAGATGACTGACCTCCAACAACCATGACCATCTTCCTATGTGCCAGAGAGTTTTCGCCCAGATACCCATTGATTCCTGTTTTGCTATGGTTCCTTGAGGCCACGCTTGGTCCAACGCAGCCTTGACATCAAGGGCTGTCACTCACAGCTCACCTCTGCACCCTGTTACTTCTCCTGTTAGTGAGTTACAGAAGGAACCTTTCTTTACAAATCTGATCAGTTATGAGCAGCTGTTCTTGTTGTTTGGACCTTCTCTGTCAGAGATAGTATTTAATGCTTGTGGATACCACCGAGGATGACATGATTTGTTGGATATGAGTTTTAAATTATCACTCCAAACTTACACAGTGCATGACATGCTGTGCCTTTCAATGCCAATGGCAATGAAACCATCTGGAAAATGTAAAAGGCAGGGCATTGGGGCATTAATTGGTTAGCCCAGATGCTCCCTTCCATTTTGATTCTCAGTTGTTGTCACTTTAATTTGATGTTCTTTGAAAAAAAATTCATCAGGTATTTTAATCAAACTGTTTGGACATGTCAGGAGATGATATAACATATCTCCAGTGAAGGTGGAATCCCAACCCAGATATTCAAGACCACAGATAGTGTCCCATCACCACTCTCGTCATGCCCCATGTTAATTTTCTAGCACTTCTATATTTAAAAATAAATCAACAGATAAGTTTGTTAACATAAACTCAGCTCCTCAGTACATGCAGAAAATTAATGATGTCATTTGGCACAATGGCTCATGTCCTGACCTCTGGTCCAGGGGCTCATTGTTCAATTCTACTTCAATGATTGGCTGTGGAAGATGCATTCACAACACAGCTAAACATATCAACCATCAACCTCCAAATTCTTCCTCTGGCAGGTGATAAGGCCATGTTAAACTCCTGGTCAGCTATGCTTGACGTGGATTAACACCCCTTTGCTGACTGAATAAAGACTTTTTCCAGAAAATAAAGTGTGATAACATATGTAAGTATGGTCTTCACCTGCCCCATATGTTTCTTGCTGTGGAAAGTCTTTCAAACCTAATAGTTGATACTTAGTCATCTATTCAGAGTAACTAAGAAAAGCACAATTTTTTTCAGAATCAATCCAGACAAGTTGTGAGAATTGCTTAAAAGCTGTCTAAATTTGATCTGTGTAGATATTGTCATGAAAATGGGTCATAATCCAAGTTTCTCAAGCTCATGCTGCGCTATGCTGTTGAACAGTAGCCTAGTGGTGTTATCACTACAGTACTAATTAAGATACCCAAGTAATATTCTGGGGATCCAGAATCAAATCCCACAATGGCAGTTTGTGGAGTTTGAATTCAACAACAAATCTGAAATTAAAAAGCTAATGATGACAGTGAAAGTAGTGTCAATTGTTGTAAAATCCATCTGGTCCACTAATGTCCTTTAGGTGAGGAAACTCCCATCCTTACCTGTTGTGGCCTGCATAGAACGTAGAACAGTACAGGCCCTTCAGCCCACGATGTTGTGCCAAACTTTTACCCTAAACCTGAGGTCTATCTAACCTCCACCCCTACCTTATACTATCATGCATATGCCTACCCATGTGACTCCAGATCCACAGGAATGTGATTGACTCTTAAATGGCCTCTGAGTAGTTGGGATTGGACAATAAATGTGACCTGGACAGCAATGCACATATCGTGTTTCATTTTAAATGTATTTTTTTTAAAAAAGACCTACAAGCTAGGAAAGGTGGAAAATGTACATCCTAAGAATCATATTTATTGGCTGCTGAATACGCAAAAGCATGCATTAAAAGCTTCTGCAGCCGTAGTGTCAGTGTGTTGTCGGGCTGAACAACCCCTATGTTGCAGTTAGAGGGAAAACATATGGACACCGTATGTTGGACACAAGGCCAGCCAGTGACATCCTTGTTGAAAAGGGAATAGGACTATTTCATTGTCAACTAACTTGAAAAGTTAAGAAACAGCTGCATCATTACCAAGCATAACATTGCCAACATCATAAAACTTAATGGCCACTTCATTTTGCCATCCATTCCTCATGGAACCCAGAGGCTGAATCATCTAGTTTCTTTTTGTTAACAACATCGTTATATTCTCATTCAATTCACATTTCTAATCTATAAATATATGTGCTGTGTTTTATAATCCATGCTTGCATTTAGTAGTTAATAAACTCACCCTTTCCTTACCACATGAAATCCGTGCTCATTCAACTCGTTGAAAACACAAATACATTTGGACTGGGAAAAGGTTCCCGTGAGAAAGGGATCCATTTTTGGTTATCCTTGTTGAGACCAAACAAAAGAGGCTGAACAAAGAACGTAAACCATAATCAACTGGGCACCCTTGTCCACGGACTGATCATAGTAAAATTCACTTGAACACCTCTTCTCCACGCAACAGTTGTAAAACACCAGTGGGGATCTGCGAAGGGGGAATTCAGCCTTGTGTCTGGAAATGCAATAATCACGCCAATTGAATCATCCTCTGTACACAAGGCATAAACAGAAAGATGAGTAAAAGTTAATAAAATGTGAGGCTGGATGAACACAGCAGGCCCAGCAGCATCTCAGGAGCACAAAAGCTGACGTTTCGGGCCTAGACCCTTCATCAGAGAGGGGGATGGGGTGAGGGTTCTGGAATAAATAGGGAGAGAGGGGGAGGCGGACCGAAGATGGAGAGAAAAGAAGATAGGTGGAGAGGAGAGTATAGGTGGGGAGGTAGGGAGGGGATAGGTCAGTCCAGGGAAGATGGACAGGTCAAGGAGGTGGGATGAGGTTAGTAGGTAGGAGATGGAGGTGCGGCT
Organism: Stegostoma tigrinum; assembly: GCF_030684315.1. Lineage (NCBI taxonomy): Eukaryota > Metazoa > Chordata > Chondrichthyes > Orectolobiformes > Stegostomatidae > Stegostoma > Stegostoma tigrinum. The sequence continues at coordinate 54,108,024 of NC_081370.1, read as the reverse complement.
TGGGGTGGGAGGAAGGGATGGGTGAAAGGAAGAACAGGTTAGGGAGGCAGAGACAGGCTGGACTGGTTTTGGGATGCAGTGGGTGGAGGGGAAGAGCTGGGCTGGTTGTGTGGTGCAGTGGAGGGAGGGGACGAACTGGGCTGGTTTTGGAATGCGGTGGGGGAAGGGGAGATTTTGAAGCTTGTGAAGTCCACATTGATGCCATTGGGCTGCAGGGTTCCCAAGCGGAATATGAGTTGCTGTTCCTGCAGCCTTCGGGTGGCATCATTGTGGCACTGCAGGAGGCCCATGATGGACATGTCATCTAAAGAATGGGTGGGGGAGTGGAAATGGTTTGCGACTGGGAGGTGCAGTTGTTTATTGCGAACCGAGAGGAGGTGTTCTGCAAAGCAGTCCCCAAGCCTCCGCTTGGTTTCCCCAATGTAGAGGAAGCCACACCGGGTACAGTGAATGCAGTATACCACATTGGCAGATGTGCAGGTGAACCTCAGCTTAATGTGGAAAGTCATCTTGGGGCCTGGGATAGGGGTGAGGGAGGAGGTGTGGGGGCAAGTGTAGCATTTCCTGCGGTTGCAGGGGAAGGTGCTGGGTGTAGTGGGGTTGGAGGGCAGTGTGGAGCGAACAAGGGAGTCACGGAGAGAGTGGTCTCTCCAGAAAGCAGACAGGGGTGGGGATGGAAAAATGTCTTGGGTGGTGGGGTCGGATTGTAAGTTATGGGTTTGATGTTTGCTTCATAGGTTATTGCTGTTCAAATTTCTCAAAGACAATTGGTTTACAATTAAAAACCATGCATCACAACCATACCAATTAATGATGGTGTTTGGAAGGTGTTTACACTTCCACTCATTGGCTTGGCAGTTTGTACTTCTGCCGCACAGGACCACAGCGTTGACTGTGTGGAGTTTGCATGTCTGTGTGGGTGTCCTCTGTGTGCCCTGATTTCCTTCTACCGTCCAAAGATGTGCAGGTTGGGTGAACTGGCCACACTAAATTGGCCATAATGTCCAGGGATGTGTAGTTGAGATGGATTAGCCATGGGAAATGCAGGGTTACAGGGATAAGCTAACGACATGGTTCTGGGTGGAATGGTCTTCAGAGAGCCAGTGTCAATGTAATGGACCAAATGACCTGCTTCAACATTGTAGCGATTCAATGATTCATTCAAATTAAAAACATTCACCACCTTTACAAAAGTATATTTTGATCAGATTTTGAATGTCTGCACACAAATGAATCTATTTCTTATTCAGTGCCAACATGAATTCCAAGAGAATTGCGCATCAGAAAGCTTTGTCACTTATGGACATCAGAGTTTCTGAGAGAAGGCACAGTGAAGATCACATGAGGGTTAAAATTCCTTTACTTCTTTTCATAGGCTGCGGTTGGCCCTTGCACTTGTGGAAGAGGAAATTGGACTTCGGTGTGAGTAACAGAATAATCAACGAAGGCAGGATGAGCAATTTATGATAGCCCCCTGGGAAATCAGCTAACGCATGAATTATACCCGTGGATGTGTCATGAGCTCTCGGCACAGTCAATGACCACAGACTTTTTTGACTGTAAAGCTGTTCTTCGTTCTCAGGAGATTCCAGCATTTCACCATCTCTACATCATTATTCAGTCATGCTTCTACTTTGCTGGAAAACTAAAAAGTGACTTACCATTGTATGAAAAGAAGCTGCTTCCAAGTCATAAGCAGAGGTGTTTAAAATATAGATACATATGGCCAAAATATGTCCAAAGGGTCTAAAACTATGCCATAAATGTGCAAGTCTGTTCTCATATGAAAGACTTCATCTAATTGCTTGCACATCCCAAAGGAGATGACTCAAACTCACCAGGGTGTTAGCGGTTGAATTGTACTAAATTGCAAAATTTGGTTTTGTGAAGTTCTTTCATTGACTCCAAATTGCTCTGCCTGCCTCTGTCATAATCATTTATTGGGGATTCTTGCAATGCACTGTGGTGGGGGTTGGGTGGACTGAACCTGAACAGAATACCATTGAAAAGACAGCCTTGTTGTACTACAAAGCACAATCCTACATATGCTGGGGATTCGGATTTCAAACAGAAATACCCAGCAGCAGAAAAGTTTGTCTTCCAGGGCCAAAGAGAAATGTTGACAGGTAAATAAGGAAAGAAACAAAGGGTGTGCCTGAAATGTAAAGAAAAACCCAAGTAAGTATAGAAAAGGAAACAAATTGAATGTTCAGTTCACAAGGGCGACCTGATGCTAATGGTGGCTGTCATTTTCATTGTCCATCTCTCTCACACTCTGATGTTTCTGCCCTTGGCCTGTTGCAAACATCTGCTGAAGCTCAATGTTACCTTTAGGATCAGTACCTCAACTTTCAGTTTGATACTTTACAATCTTCCACACTCAGCCTTGAGTTTAACCATTTCAGATCATAATCACCAAAGGGAAAAAATGATAGAGAAGAAAGTAATACTCAGAACTGAACATACAGGTCATATTCAACCTCCACTTTGAGATATATACAATGAAACAAGAGAGCAAATGACCTAGTGCTATTATAACTGGACAGTTAATCCAGACAACCAGGTGTAGAGCTGGATGAACACAGCAGACCAACCAGTATCTTAGGAGCAGGAAAACTGATGTTTCGGGCCTAGATCCTTCACCAGAAACCCAAGTAATGTTCTGAGGTCAGAGATAATGGGAACTGCAGATGCTGGAGAATCGAAGATAACAAAGTGTGGAGCTGGATGAACACAGCAGGCCAAGCAGGATCTCAGGAGCACAATGTTCTGAGGTCCCAGGTTTAACTCCTACAATGGCAGATGTGGAATTTGAATTCAATAGGTATCTGCAATTAAGAACCTAATGATGACCATGAATCCATTGTCGAATGTTGGAAAAACCCATCTGCTTCACTAATGCCCTTTATGGAAGGAAGCTTGGTCTGGCCCACATGCAAAACTAGGCTCACAGCAAAGTTGTTGACTCTTAAATGCCCTTTGGGCAATTAGGGATGGGCAACAAACATTGGGCTAGCTAGCCATGCCCTCATCCTGTCAATTAATTTTTTGTAAAGTCAGACGATCCAACTCTGTGCATCACTTGTAGGCTTTGTTGTTTTCCTTCTGGAAATTAGCATCCATTCTGTTTCCTTATCTTGTTGGTTTCATTGTTATGGTGTGTAAAGATTCCTCTGGGAATTTTGTTTCTGTTTTTCATCTTGCCCCTTTATCATTTCCCTTTGGGCTTGGAGGACTAAGTCTTCTGCCTTTTGATTACTCCTGGCTTTGACCCTATCCCAGAACTTCCTTTTGTCATGTCTCCCACGACTTCTCTCTTGAAATCTCTTGTTTCTCTTTGCTTCCTGGTTTCTCATGGAACATCACAATCTTGAAATGTTAAAATTATTCCCCTCCCTGAAGATACTGCCATCAAGCTCTGAGTATTTCTGTTTTTTATTGGAATGCCATAACTCCTCCACATTATTTCTGACTTTTTATCATTCCTTCCAGTGATGGAAATGAAGAAATGTTTCTTTTCCTACTTGGTGCCAAAACTCCAGAGCGAAGCTTTGTGCAGCTATGGATGCGGTAACTCAATTGGCTGGATTGTTGGTTTACGAGACAGCGTGATGCTATAAGTATGGGTTTAATTAGCACGTGGACTGAGGTTACTGTGAAGGACTCTCCTCTCAGCTGAGTTATGGTAACCTTCAGGTTAAGTCACCACCAGTCTTCTCTCTATAAAGAGAAAGCAGCGCAAATGTCTGGCAGTATGATGGTGATTTTACCTTACACTAGTTAGATATTTCATAGCAGAAATTGTTTCTATCATGTGTTAACATAACCATAAGCCAAGCTGCAAATGCCAGCTCAAGTTATTAAAATGCATTTTTTTTAGTTCATTCACAGGATGAGGGTGCCGCTGGCTAGGCCAGCATTTATTGCCCATCCCTAATTGCCCAGGGGTCAGTTAGGAGTCATCCACCTGTGTGGCACATTTATTCATAGCCGCCATAGCTGAGTAGTCCAGGGAATTAATGAAAGAAAATATTTGCACGAACATTTGATTGGGGGAGTATTTGGTATTAATACCAGGAAAAATGGACAATATCTGTATGTTATGCAGCACAATGTGTTCTGTGCCACATACTACCTTCCTGGCAGGGCATAGTGAAGTGCTGTGACAGATGCAAGTGCATTGCCCCTGTATGATAATATATTGAAAGGCTGAGAGAAATTGACACCCACTTCGTGACCTCAGTTAAGAAATCTGATGATGCGGTACAATCACTTTGGCGTAAACTGCACAGAATGAGTGCCATAAAACTGTTTTAGGTGATTTTATGTCTCACAAGCTAAGAATTCTTCTTCGTCGAGCAGGTGAAATCTCAGAAGTATTTGGAATATTCTGCCTGAAGTGAAGAAGCAATCAACCAAAAGCCTGATCTTAATACTTTGTTGATCCATTGCAAAACATAGCTGAGGAGGATAGTTGACCCATGGAACTTATCCAAACAACCTGCTTTCACTCTCATCATAACATCCATTTGCCTTTTGAATTATTTGCCAGTTCTTGTTTCCAGTATCTTCTCTGGGAATTAATCAATCCATATAAACAGCTGCTTCCTGATATCTGTGTTAAACTTGTTTTATTTTCACTTTTCTCTCTCTCTTTCTCTCGTCTGTTAATGTTTGTCTCTCTTTATCCTGCTGTCATTATTTAACTTGAAATGGTGTGCAGAATTAACCTCTCATATTCTGATATATATCTGCTATCTTTATAAAGCCACCATTTGCTCACAGATGCTCATTTGTCATTCCTCTGACCATGTCGCTGCCTTGTATAATAAAGATAGAAAGGGTAACAATACCCAGCAAGTCAAGCAGTATTAAAGAGAACAGTTCTTCACCCTGTCGGCTTGATGTTTACAGTGCATTTGAAGATCAGAATTGAATGAATTGCAGTTGCAATTTCCAACAGTGAGCAGAGCACCAGAGAACTCAAAACCTATTGTTTGGGTAGTAGAGCCCAAAATACATTTGCTTCGTCAACTTCTCTTGTCAGTGTTCAATTAGGAACACAGGAACAAGAATAGACCATTCAGCCCCTTGAACTTGTTACGTCATTTCATAAGACCATCGTTGATCTTAGACCACCTGCCTTTGGCTCGTATTCTTTAATATCTTTGTTTGACAAAAGCATATTTATCTCCAATTTAAAATCAACAATTGATCCAGCATCCACTTTCCGTGTTAAAGTGCTTCCTAACTTCTCTGCTGAACTGTCTGGCCCTAATTCTCAGAAGATACTTCCTAGTTGAAGAAACCCCAACCAGTAAAAATAGCTTACCTCTATCTACTATGTCTTGTCCTATTACTATCTGGAAAGCTTTGATCATATCACCCTTCAGCTTTTTAAATGCTAGAGAATACAGGTTTAATTTATATAAAGGCCATTGATTCCTTTTCAGACTCACCTAACTAGTTCAACGCTATAAACCAGAATTCCCCTTTTTTTGTTAATGTTCAAGACTTTATTTGCTTTTAATGTATTAGATTTAATCCTGCATAGGTCTGTCCTCCGAAAAATACTGTCAATGTTACCAAAGACCTTCAGTGATTACTCAGTTACTTCATATCCTTCATTTCCAGCTTCTTATCACATGCACATTTCACCAAGATTGAGTAGCTGAATCACAGATATTTATCTATTAAAAACCTAGGAAGTATGAGCATGTGCCCTGAGGACTGCCACCTCTGTGTATCGCCCACCTGACATCCCTGTCCAAATTAGGACACACAAGTTAATCTTTTTCAGCAAATTTCACACCTGCCTCCCAATTTTACCCAGGTTACCAGCATCTTTAATCTTTTTGAATAACATTTGTATGTGAAAACTTGACAAAACTTTCTGGCAGCCTTGGTTTATTAATTCATTGATTGCTCTATGTCTATTTGACCGGTCAAGCAATATGTATCCCCTTTTGTTAAGGTTTGTATGTGCTGTGGGCATGATTGCCCACTTTTAACTGCCCAGGAGAAGGTGGTGGTGAACCACCTTCTTGTACCATTGTGGAACTTGGGGGGGCATATGCACTCAGTTGGAAGCCAAATATGAGGTTATTTTCACAAAGTAGATAATAATGCAGTCATTCAGTTTGGATAGTGGGTTTTTGATATCTGTATTTTTTTTTGGTGGGTAAGTTAGGTAAAGATATTCTATACACAAATGGTAGTGTGTATTTTCCCATTCAAGGGAAGATATACGTGGGTGAATGTGGGGAGCTAAATCCCCCAAAATTGATACTAAGTAAGGATTCCAATAACATGTCTCCCTCTTTTGGAATTCATTGAGGTGGAATTGAAGCCAAGTGGGGGAGCTGACAAAGCCCATAGAGAGCACCTTGCAAACCCACAATGACTGCAGTCAAGGAAGACAGTAGATACATGGGCCAACCATCTACAAAACTTCCTCTCTAAGGCACTCATTGTTCTAACTTGGAAATATCCTTCCATGAAAATCCTGAAATTCCCTCCATACTAGCATTGCAGGTCTAACTGTGCCACATGGACTGCAACAGTTCAGGAAGGCAACTCACCACCATCTTCTCAAGAGTAACAAGGAATGAGCAATAAATGCTGGCCCAGCCAGCAAAACCCATTTCAAATAAATGAATAAAAGAAGTAATTGAAATATTCCAGTAAGTTATTAAGTTATGTTAGCGAGTTTTGAGAAGATTTGTAGCTCGGGTTGAGGGTCTGGATGTAAGTTTGCTTGCTGAGCTGGAAGGTTTGTTCCCAGACAATCCGTCACCATTCTAGGTAACATCATTAGTGAGCCTCCTGTGAAGCGCTGGTGTTATGTCCCGCTTTCTATTTATCTGTTTAGGTTTCCTTGGGTTGGTGATGTCATTTCCTGTGTTGGTGATGTCATTTCCTGTTCTTTTTCTCAGAGGGTGGTAGATGGGCTCCAAATCAATGTGATTGTTGATGGAGTTCCGGTTGGAATGCCATGCTTCTAGGATGTTATATTTTAATCCTTAATTCAAGTTTTAGCCATTAGGGCAACAGAAGTAAATAACAGCGGATCAAAAGACTATAAGATCAGAAAATAAAGGCGCAGAATTTGGTAATTCAGCCCATTGATTCTGTTCCACAATTTGACTTTGGCTGATATGCTTATCAGTGTAGGAGCAGGATTAGGCTATGCTCCTGAGATGCTGCTTGGCCTGCTGTGTTCATCCAGCCTCACATTTTATTATCTTGGAATTCTCCAGCATCTGCAGTTCCCATTATCTCTGATACTATTTTAACCTCACTGCGAAGCATCTTCCAGGGATGCCTAACCTGAAGAAATTACCCTCCTCCCTCCAGACCAACCTCAGGGAATCTCTCTCCCATTGCAACTCTCTTGTATCTTCTTTACTCTCCATCTTCGGTCCGTCTCCCCTTCTCTCCCTATTTATTCCAGTTCCCTCTCCCCATCCCCCTCTCTGATGAAGGGTCCAGGCCCGAAACGTCAGCTTTTGTGCTCCTGAGATGCTGCTTGGCCTGCTGTGTTCATCCAGCCTCACATTTTATTATCTTAGGCTATGCTCCTGCTTTCACCCCATAGCTCTTGATCCACTTGCTAATCAAGATATTATATATCTTTATACCCTCATTGACTTTGTCTCCACAGCCTTCTGCAGAAATGAGTTCTGCTCATTAATCATTCTCTGGCTAAAGAAATTCTTTCTCCTCTTATTTCTAAAGCATTGTTCCTTGACCCTACCCTCAGGTCATCATCACTCCTTCTGGTGGAAACATCTTCTCCATGATTAGTGGAGATCAGAAATAAACAAACAGAATGCTGGAGGAACTCAGCAGGTGTGAAGGTTCTTTGGAGAGAGAAACAGGGTTTATATTTTGAAGAAGGGTTCTGAAGAAAGGTCTAGGTCCGAAACATCAGCTTTTGTGTTCCTAAGATGCTGCTTGGCCTACTGTGTTCATCCAGCTCTACACTTTGTTATCACAGATTGTAGTCCAACAGGTTTATTTGAAATCACAAGCATTCAGATCTTCCTTCACTGATTCTCTTCAAACCTTCAGGAAAAGTAGTGACTCAGGGAGCAGATTTCCCAGACATGCTTCCCCTTTCCTCTGGTTGTCACTGTTTCAGCATGTGCTAGTGGATCCATGTAACCCAGGGATTTGCCTGTTTTACAGAAACTCCTTCCTTTGGCAGAATGGGCTGGTCATAGGAACCCAGAAAATGAGAGCAGAAGTAGGATACTTGTCCCTGAGAGCCTCAGTTTGGGTTCAATCCCAATCTCAGGCAACTGTCTGTTTGGAGCTTGCACTTTCTCCCCATGTCTGTGTGAGTTTCTTCCCGGTGCTCCAGTTTCTTAACACAGTCCAAAAATGTGCAAGTTAGGTGGATTAGCCATGGGAAATGCAGGACTATAAGGATAAGTTGGGGGTGGGTGGGTGGGTATGAGGTGGGTGGGACAATATTCAAAGTGTTGATGTGGACATTTTGGGCTCAATGGTCTGTTTCCATGCTGTAGCGGTTCTATGATTCTATGATTTCAGTTGACCTTCTACCTTGTTGTCACTTCTCCACAACATCCCCATAACACTCAATAGTTTTAATACCCAGAAATCTATCAATTACTCTCTTGAATATAGTTTATGCCTGAGCCTGGACATCCATCTTGGATAGATAGTTCTAAAGTTTCACCACCCCGTGAGTGAAGAAGTTGCTCCTTATTTCAATCCATAGGTTATTGCTCAATCTAATACTGTCTCCCCTGGCTCTATATCCCCAGCACGTGGAAGCATCCTTCCTTTATTGAATAGTTAAACCCTCTGAGACTTTTCACTACGACATTGGCACCACCTTCTCATTCTTCTAAACTCGAAATTATATAACTGCAGACTAGTTGATGGCCTAGAGGTGTTATAGTTAGACCAATGAGACCGAATCTCAGGTATTGCCCCAGAGCCCAGAGTAGATTTTGAATTCAAGGGAAAAATAATATGTGGAGATAAGAATCAATTGATGACTATGAAACCATTCATTTTCCTTCATGGAGAAGGAAATATGAACTATGTGCAAATCCAAATCCACAACAATGTGGTTGACTCTCAACTACCTACTGGGTGATGAGGGATGGACAATAAATGTTCGCCCATCTAGCAATGCCCATGTTGTGTGAACAATTGTTTTTAAAAAAAACATGAGTTAGCACTATAACAAAGTGTGAAGCTGGATGAACACAGCAGGCCAAGCAGGATCCCAGGAGCACAAAAGCTGGCATTTTGGGCCTAGGGTCTAGGCCAGAAACATCAGCTTTTGTGCTCCTGAGATGCTGCTTGGCCTGCTGTGTTCATCTAGCTTCACACTTTGTTATCCTGGATTCTCCAGCATCTGCAATCCCCATTATCTCTGATGAGTTAGCACTATTCTGAGACTGTGCAATATATGAGCAGAAGTCAGCTATTCGGCCCATCAAGTCTGCTCTGCCATTTGGTGAGATCAAGGCTGATCTGATAAGCTTCAATTCTACTTTCCTAAATTTTCTTTATACTCCATGATTCTGTTAATGATTAAAAATTCTATCATAGCCTTGAATATTTTTAATGACCTAAATTCAACTGCTGTCTGTTGTACGGTTTCATTATTTACTAAGAAACGATAAATTCCCCTCACTATTGAATTGAATGATTTATTGTCATTTGTATTTTGGAGTGAATAATACATGGAAAATACAGTGAAATGCTTTAACTGTCATCCATTCGGGTGCCATTTTGAATACTTCAAGAATAAAAAGAATGGAAGGATCAAGCTGAGAAAGTGTCCATCTTCATTCTGCTGCCTCTGCCAGCTCACCAATGACACCTGGACCTCCACCTTTCCTGCACTGCATCACTGCTGACTGTGTCAGACCCACCAACATAGGAATGGGCACTTTTCAGGCACCATCCCTCATCACTGGGCCCATCTCACTGCTGCCACTGGCTGATGCTGGGTCCTCTGCTGGACCTACACTCACTCCGCAAACATGAATTCCTGGCTCCACTGTCACTGTCACCTCACAGATAACCCAGAGGCCCCACTCTGGGCAATCCACACCATGACTGCTTCAGCTGCCATCTCCCCAGTGCCTGCAATCCCTGCTCTGGGCTTTTTTCTTTGTCAGAAACATGGTCAATGTGGACGAATTAGACTGAAGGGTCTGTTTCTGTGCAGAATGACACGATGACTCTATGACTGAGACAGACACTTATGATGTGCAGCAAACCTCGTCTGAACTAGTAATTTATGAACTGGCACTCTTGATAAAATAGCAAAAATTCCGTGCCTTAAATACCAGAAGTTTACTGTATTATTGTGAGCTTCGTGATGTCGAAGTAGTCAGTTGAGTATGCAAGTGAGAAGGCTCCCTGCCAGTAAATTTATTTAATGAAAAACTGCATTATTATTTAAGTGGTTTATGCTGTAAATAAAGTATAACTGTGATGTGTATATCCCCTGCATTATGTTTCTATCACTTAGAGTGTGTTTTGACATTGATTATGTGGGCCTCTTGATCAACAGGTACGATCCTGGTCCCATAGGTGATGGCTAATAAAATGTTTGTTCTATCTTTATCAAGATTAAAGAAGAGTTGAATTATTGGAACATCGTCTCTTCAATTATTGGCAAGTATTCTTACATAAGACTTTATTTAATTCATTCACAGAATGAGGGCTGCACTGGCAAAGCCAATATTTACTATCAATCCCTAATGCATAGCAGAAGGTCTTGGTGATCTACTTCCTTTGCAACTGAATGTATTTCTGGGCCTATTGACCGAACAGCTAAGAGTCAATCCCATTGCTATGTGTATGGAGACATATACAGGCCACACTGAGTAAGGATCGCAGATTTTATTCAGTAAAGGGCATCAGTGAATCATTGATTTCATGATCGCTTAACTGATGCTAACCTATTCTTCCACAATAATTTAATTAACTGGATTTAAAGTCCTAAATTAATGGTGGAATTTGAGCACATCTGAAAATGTTTAGTCCAGACCTTTAGATTACTAGTTCAGTAATCTCTATGGCATGTTGCTCCCTTCCTACTGCCAGTTTGAATATGACATCAGGTCAAAGGGAGCTCCAGATGTAAGCCACATAAACAGTCAAAAATATTGAAATTTTCTGAGACAGCAGACAAGGAAGAGAAGCAAAATTTTATTGTTAATGTTTCTAGGGAAGAAAGTAAGTAACTAGGATGAAAACTGAAACTTTTAAAAAAGTTATTATTTTCAAAATGTGATGAAGAAATTTGATATTTGATATTTAATATTTGATATTACATTAATTTTTCAGGGCCAGAGAGGCATTTCAACATAATAACAAACTTAAGAAACCAAGTACACTTCAGCTAACAGATTACAATGTACTGCTTTCTTTCAGTGAGGTGAGAAGTGTAAAAGATAAAGTTTTCATTAACGCTTTCTAATTGATTATATTTTGAAAGGATTTCAATCACATGTTGAATTAAATAAGCATAAGTGTAAAACCACTGACAACAGTTTTTAGATTCCTGTATTTAAGTGTAGATTCCAAAAGCTCCTGCTGGTTTCAAAGGAGTAATGGAAAATGAATATTACCAGTTTTGCCATCATTACATCCTGAAATGCAGTCTGTTGAATGCTGTATATTTCTGATTCCACTTAATAAAGCACAATTAATTGAATTTAAAGCACTCCAATGAACAACAGAATGGCAACAATTAATAGCAGAATTTTGCTGGTAAAATGACATGGCAGTTGTGCCCTGAATAAGAAACATATTCAGCTCACAACCCAACTGCTTCAATTACTAATGATTTTATTGTCTATAACCGCAGTACAGTGAAATCACTAACTGAAACAATTTCTCCACATGAGTTCTTCGTTCAGTGTTCTGAACTTTATTAAAGATACAAATTTGGCATTTATTATTTTCTGACAATAACATCATGATATTGCAATGTCTGATCAGTGAATGGAAGTAATTTAATCTGAAAACACACTGCAGTAACTGGATATTACATGTTGGGCTGTTAAATTATGAAAGGATGAAGTGCAGTGAAGGTTTGTGCTAACTTGTGTACAACTTATTCTACACAAAATTTTACCAGATAAAACTAGATGAAATCATTCTTATGACAATAGTATCTCCTTGTGCCTACGTTGCTTGTTTACAACAAGTTGCTGTAAGTGTAATGCCCTGAAGGATGTAAAAATTTGGTAAAAACAATGTGGTCCTTCTGGTCAATCCCCATTGCCAAACGCACCACATTATAGAATAGGCTTTGTGACACGATTTACTGAATCATGGTAAGTGAGACTATGATAGATCATGGTAAAGGCCAGTCTGGGGTTCTGAGGAATGGTCACCAGACTCGAAATGTTAATTTTGTTTTTGCCTTCACAGATGCTGCCAGACCTGCTGAGATTCTCCAGCAACTTTGTTTTTGTTCCTGATTTACAGTATCCGCCGTTCTTTTGGTTTTTATTGAGTTACCTTTTATGCTGATTTGCGGAGAGGTACGAGGAATTTGATTGGCATTTACCCTCCTCAAAAGTATAGCAGAGTCTGTGAAAAAGATAGTAAACCGGGCCAACAGTGGTTAACACTACCTGTAAGACCTGAAGGCAGACATAGATGGAGCACATAAAGACAGCAAGCAAGGCTACATTGTCTTAATGGACCGATTTACCAAGCTGATAGTTGGTGAACTAGAAAAGGTGGCAGGAGGTGTGAAGTCAGGTAGACTTACAGAGGTGGTAGTGGAATAGCAGTAACAATCTTACAGGTAGATGATTATATAGCTGTCATCAGTAATATCATGCCCACGATGGTGAAATTTCCAATGCAGTGAAATTGAATGACTGAGACATTACTTAGTCTTCACTGGGCATCAATTGAAAGTGGGGCCCACATTGATATTTGGATCAATTATTGTGGTTGAGACTTTCCTCTATTCTATGTCCAAAGAAAGGTGAGAAAATCATGAGAAAATCTAATTCTCAATATTAAGAAATGTTTTCATCTGATTCTGTCCTCAAGGCATAAATGGGCAACTTCACAATCTCCCATTAAGCAGCAGCTACAATACATCCATGCATTTGTATCTCATTAAAGCTCAATTCACTTTGTTGATACATATTTACAATTCTCCTCTCTTTTACTGGCCAACTTTTGATGGTGCAAATTCCCAACATGTAAATCAGAGTGGTACACATAGCCGCAGCTCACAGAATGCTTGTCCTAGCCATTATGTGACTGTTCACTCCTGCGTGCTGTATGACCATTGTCCTTCTTTAGCTTTCATCCATGCAACTCAGCTTTGGCAAGCCACCAGCCAAACCTCATTGTCATGCAATTCTCAGACCAACTCGGACAACACGTTGGCCCTTCAATGCTTCATGTCAGTGCTTAGAGGCACCTATGACTTGTATATGTCTATACTTACTCACAGGGGTACAAGTATGTCATGCATTTATCAAGGTACAAGATATACAAGCTTATTTCCTTAGCAGTAACACAGTTTACACTTGCTTGGAGGCTGCTAGACTCTGTTTATTCCACGTTGCCCTCTCACTGACTTCAGCACTGATTAACCAGTTGCCAGCTACTGTGTGGATCACACTGCTTTGTTCACGCACAGAGTCTTTACTGCACAGTTACAGGTTGCCATTTTCTGCGGTTTGCATTGCTTCTTGATGCAGAAGGAGAGATAGGCAACAGTCAGATTGGGGTGCACAAGTTACAGTGCGGCATTGTATGACAACAACCTAGGATCAACAGCATGGGCTGGTTGTTCATGCAAAACACAATGTTTCGCGCAGGTGTGGAAAGAACACCAAGTGAGATGAAAGGGATTACATTCAGTGGGCGGGGGGGAGGGTTTCTCAACAGTAAAGGGACTTGTCCATTTTCAGGGCTTGATCATGGTCATTGGGCATTCTATCCTACCAGAGCCCTACTAGGATCTTGCAGTTTGGGGATTAGGTCACAGTAAGTCTAGTAGGGTACGTGTATCCAGTCTGAGGATTACAGGAAGGTCAGTTGGGGTGCTGTGGAGACGTCTGTCCAGGGTCTAGGCTCTGATCAGTCAGCACGACTTTCACATGTGGGGTGGGGTGGGGCTAGAGGTTACACAGCTTCAAGCGAACTTTGGTCTGAGGCTACCTGCAGCTGAGGAAGTGGTTGCTTGTGAAAGATGAACACTTTATGGCAATTGCAACTTGAATGCTTTGTCACTGGAGTCACTGGGAGAGAAGTGTGACCCAGCACAAGAAAGCTTTTACTGAATTGGTCATCCTTTGATGTCTCCCTCTCTCTACTTGAGCAGCCATGCTCTTCCCTAGGCAGATCAACCTTTTCTCCCCTTAGGAATTGTTGAGTCTAAAGTCCACTACCTGCCCATTGGTTTTGGTCCTTTTGACCTGTTGTTGGACCAATCATTTTCAGCAATAAGGCAAAGGGAGGGTTTGAGTATGATGGGCATTGATGGAAGAGTGATGAGCAGCAACGCAGGAGCAGGCATGATGGTGAAGTGTTCTCCAGTGAGTAAGAGGAAGCAGACAGGGCGGGAATGGTACAGCGTTTAGGAGGATTAGGTAGGTGAGGGCTTTCTGGTGAACACCAAGCATGCCAGGGAGAGTTGTAACCCGTGATCTCTGTTGAGATCTGCATGCTTTAGCACAGTTACACAGCATGTGTTAGCCTGACGTGAGGGACAGGAGAAAGAAGATTACAGCCCTTACCTATGATGAGCTAGAAGATCACTGCCCTAGTCCCTGCATTACTGGGCAGCCTACTTCACTCAGCATACAGCATTGACCCTGCCTGCAGCTTGTGCCAAGGCAAGTTGCATCTGTTAACTCCTATTATGCTCCATACAGAAGAAGAACTGCTTACCACCCCAGCACCTCACCTAGCTTCTCCTCCACTCTCACAGTCCATGAGGCAGGGAGCGATCTAGCTTTTCCTCTGGGCCATATATTTAATAGCAGTTTGGTGCCAGAGCAGGATGGTCAGTTCCCATCCTACAACATCCTATGTGCTGTCCAGCTGTACTTTAAGTATGGTGCCAAAGTGACAGAGCCCGAAGATCCAAGTGTTGGCGAGCTCTTCCACTCTCCACCTGAGCAATTCCTTGTGAAAGGGGCCCAGTTGTATAACTAAGGAGGTGAAGAGTCATGTGAGGACAATTCCCATGGAGGACTGGGCACTGTGAGGCTCACTTGACAAAATATTCAATTGAAAACGAGAAAACACACCCTGTAAAAATCGAAAGAACTGCAGAAATTGGAGATCAGAAACGAAAACTGAAATTGCTGGAAAAGCTCAGCAGGTCTGGCAGCATCTGTGGAGAGAAATCAGAGTTAATATTGCGGGGCCAGTGTCCTTTCCTCTGAACTTGTGCACCCGGTGCTTCATAAATCTGTGGACAGCAACTTGACAATTGTTGGGGTGAGATAGATGCATAAACATGTTCTTAAAAGCTAAACAGATCACAGGAATGATGCCATGGCTACTTTGTGGGACTGTCTACAGAAGACCTCACAGTAGGTAACTAACTTAAGCAGAATGGATCGCAATGCTGGAAATTGCCAGTAAAAACAATCCACTTTAGAATGAGTTTCAGGTCAAGCAGTACATTTTGCTTAATTTATTCTTTCATTTATTCTTCAGATTTAGAAGAGTCTAGACCCGAAACGTCATCCTTCCTGCTCCTCTATGCTGCTTGGCCTGCTGTGTTCATCCAGCTCTACACCTCGTTATATCAGTGGCTATTTTTCATTGCTTTTACAATGAACGCTACACTCCTGTGACAGGGAAAATGTATCCTTTACCAGTACACCCGGCATCAGATTTAATGCAGAATAATAAAAGCAATTATGATGCATAATGTCAAATCATAATGATGTGTTTATTATTTTGTCCCAAGAAACATACCAAACCTGAGCAGGGATCAGAGTGGTGTTCATATTACAAAAAAAACTAATGAGTTGTGGACAAATTACCAGAGGACCATCAATCCTTGTGCCCTTATATTTTTTTGTCTGATAAAAAGTAAAATGTTCTGAATTAGAGAAGTTTCTATTCATCATATAAAAGCATACACTTTACAAATATATATTGGCCATAACACACTCTAAAGCATTCTGAGTTAGTGTAAGGCACGAAATAAATGCCAACTCTTTATTTCTTTTACTACATTAATTTCTTTCGGGCCACTGAAAATCAATGCAATAACTATTCTGCTGTGTAACTGCATAAAGTCTCCCAGCCGCAATGACTACATTGAAGGTGAAAGCCTTGAAATATACTGGTCCTTATTTTGTTTGAGTCATGTATCTAATGACTGTATTGTGACTGTACCCAATGATACCATTCTGAGTTATCTCTCCAGTCTGTGGGATCAGTAGCAGGAGTATAACCACAGTTTGGGAACTGTCTGGAACGTGTCTGTGGGAGTATGCCTGATCACATCTGGAGTACTGTGTACAGTACTGGTCAGTGTAATTATTAAAAGCAGTAGGCTCAGAGACAGAGACAGTAAGACAGATGGATAAATAGAAAGATAGATAGATAGACAGACAGACAGATTCTTGATTATCAAGTAGTGTGAACGATTATCACCAATATGCAGTAATAGAGCTGAAGTCAAAATCAGATCAGCCATCATCCTAATGAATGGGGTGACAGGCTCGAAGGGCTGAGTGGCCTACCCTTGTTCCTTGCTTATATGTTCATAGTGTTTGACTGTTCTCCTCAACAATTGACCCAAGTTGGGGTTTGCCCAACCCTTAGGCCTTTGGTGCAATCTGGGGATTAGATGTTTCAATAGCCACATCTTTGATTGCCCAGAATCATGCGTGCCCTTATTGTGGTCAATACATATTTTTCTTAACTCATTTATTCACAGGACAAGGGTGTCACTGGTTGGGTCAGCAGTTATTGTCCGTCCCTAATTTCCCAGAAACAAATAGCGTCATGATAGCAAATATCAACCACATTGCTGTGGGTCTGGAGTCACATGTAGGCCGGACCAGGTAAGGATGGCAGTTTCCTTCCCCTAAAGGGTGTTAGTGAACCAGATTTTATTTCCCCTTAAAATTGACAACGATTTTATCATTAAACTCCTAACTCCAGATTTTTTATTGAATTCAAATTCCGCCATCGGCTGTGATGGGATTTGAACCTGGGTCCCTAGAACACCAAAAAAACCGAAAGAACTGTGGATATTGTAAATCAGGAACAAAAACAGAAGTTGTTGGAAAAGTTCAGCAGGTCTGGCAGCATCCGTGAAGAAAAAAATCAGAGTTAGTGTTTCGGGTCTGGTGACCCTTCCTCAGGAAGGTGTTCTCAGTTCTGAGGAAGGGTCACTGGACTCAAAATATTAACTCTGACTTTTTTCTTCACAGATGCTGCCAGACCTGCTGAGCTTTTCCAACAACTTTCATTTTTTGACCCCAGAACCTTACCTGGGTCTCTGGAATAACAGTCCAGTGATAATACCACAAGGCCATCATGTCCCCTCCACCCACTCAACATACATTTCAGAGGGATTCTGACTGAGTGGCATTGAGTCATCATCTCATAGATGACAGGTTGTGCCACTGGCTTTTCAACTGATTGCATTAATTAAATATCTGAATCTATGGTTCCTCTCATAATGTGTTGGGTTACTATCCTGACAAATCAATCATCCTTCAGCTAAAACAGACCTCAGGACAATATAACCTCAACTCACATTCCCTATGTAGAGTAGATAAAGGGGAGCCAGTAGACACAATGTAGTTGCATTTGAAAACAGAATTTGGGAAGCTGTACAAAAGATTAATGTACAAGATAAAGATTTATGGAGTTGGGGTAACATAATGCATTGGGTAGAAGATTACAAGAAGCTAAGTATGGATAAATGGGACATTTTCAAGGGAGCAGGTCCTGACTGGTAGAGTCCCATAAGAATCATTGCCTCAGCCATTTGGATTTTATGTTAATGACTGAGTAGAAGAGACCAACAATAAAACAATTAAATTTGTTGATATTAAAATCCTCGGTAGAATGTAAACTATTGAAGAGGACAAAGAAGCTG
This sequence comes from Stegostoma tigrinum, assembly GCF_030684315.1. NCBI lineage: Eukaryota > Metazoa > Chordata > Chondrichthyes > Orectolobiformes > Stegostomatidae > Stegostoma > Stegostoma tigrinum. The sequence continues at coordinate 54,089,909 of NC_081370.1, read as the reverse complement.
CAAAGAAATGCAGACTTTTTTTGTTTATATCTTGATGTAGAAACTTGTAAATATTGATATTTAGAAGAACTTGAGTGGACTCAGACAAGGATCACAGGACATTAGCATGCAGTTACAGCAAGTATTTAAGAATGCAAATACCATATCAGCCTTTCTCATAAAAGGTTTGAAGCGCAAGGATAAAAAAGTGTCAGGCCGTACCTGGAACATCATCATTATGGTTCAGCACTCATTACCCTCCCAGCAAGGATAGTTTAGAATCAGGGAATCCCTAATTTGGAAAGGCCAATCAGTCCATCACATCTGTGGAACAGCCCACTCAGACCCACCCTATGCCTGTAACCCCACGTTTCCTATGGCTGATCCACCTACCCTACATATCCCTGGACACTATGAGGTAATTTAGCATAGCTAATTCATCTAACTTGCACATCTTTGGACCATGGGAGGAAACCAGAGCACCCAGAGGAAATCCATTCAGACACAAGGAGATTTTGCAAATACTGCAAAGAAAGTCACTGAAAGCTGGAATCACACCCAAGTGCCTGGTTCTGTAAGGCAGTAGGGCTAATCACTGAGCCACTGTGTCACCCAACTTCATTCAATTAATCTTATTATCAGTCTCAATCCTCAATTAAGAATGATTCTAAAACATGATAAGACTTTATCCTGTAATAAAAATATCTTCACTCCCAGGAAGCATTTGGACTACCAAGGAGTTCTCAGAATATAACATTCAATATATAAACTATTATAGCAGAGTAAACCACTGCTTCCCACCGCCCCATGGTTGAACATTTCTCAGTACACAGAATTCCTCATTTTAAAATTGTTGAGGTGTTTTGCACACCTGAGGTATAAAACATTAGTCTGCAACATTTATAATGATTAATTAATTATACTTTAGCATAAGAATCAATCATAGGTTGCATTATATTAAAGGTTAAAATATTATCAAGAGTAGAACAATTAACATTGTCAATTTATTTAGAAATAAATTTTGAATGATCGATTCACCCAAAGGGAAAAGTAGAGTATTAAAACTGTCTGGAAAAGGTTGAAGTCTTCAAATCTACTGAGAATGAGTGCAGTGCATTCAAACAAGTCGTATTCAAAATCGATATTCACAATCAAAGTACCAATTTTTTTTTGCCTTGCCTGAGAGGTGGTTTCCTTAAGGCCTCAGCTCTTTGTTTCATCAACATTTCTGACATTGATGAGTATCTAAAGGCAAGATGTAAAGAAGTTCCTTGCCTTTGGAAAACACCCCTATCAAAATCCTTGGGAGGATCAAGCCAATGTCTGCGAGCTTTACAGCTGTCTCAAAGGGCTTTAGGGAGAAGTTATTTACAATTTTGCTGTTGGCAAAGATTCATAACTTGCAATCATCTGCACTTGTTGAGTTAAATTCTTAACACCTAACACTTTGCATTCATTGGATAGATTCCTGAACTGTATGCCAAGTTTTGGGTTCTATTTCAAAGGAAAAAGAAGCTTGCAGTGGAGGTGGTACACCAAATCATTAGAAAAGGGACTAGGAGTAGGCAACTAGGTACTTCGTGCCTGCCCAACTACCAACAGGATTGTGGCTGATCCATCTTTAAATGTTACACTTGACTCCCTGAAGTGGGACAGCAAAGATTAAACTGGCATCTGGTGTGAAAGGATAGTCTTCTTATGACAGCTGAGAAAACTGGACTTTATACTTGAGTTGAGAAGAAAAGAAGGCATCTCACTGAAACACACAAAACTATGAAGGGCTCAGACATGGAAGATACAGAGGCAAAATCTCAGGATATGGGAGCAATAATTGAGGATTGAGATGGGTAGGAAATCTTTTTATAAAACAACTTCTGAATTCTTGACTTACTCCACACCAGAGTGTTAAAGGTTCTCCACTGCTGAAAAGTTAAAGGATCAGATAGACAGATTTGGTTTTCTTAAAGGATCAAGGGATTGGGAAGCAGTGGGAAGCTGACATTGAGGCCACTATACAGCCATGATTGAAGTGAATGCCAGAGCAGGCTTAGGGAGGCTCTGGGCTCTTCTCTTGCTCCTATTTCACATGTTCTTCTGATCATAAATACAATGTTACATCTAATTTCAGGGCCTGGAAAGAGAATTCCCTGCTTAATGACCCTTTACCCGTTGCTTTGATGCTTGTAAAAGGAGGCAGAATGTGGCCTGGGGCCAAGCAGAGCTTTCAGCTTTCAGCCAAAGCCTACAAATAGAAATTACTTTTTACGTTGAGGTTTCCAATATTTTCAAGCGTCATCTGTTATAAACGGGTTTTATGAAGATGCCACAGCACTGACATAAATAGTACCATATGGGGGGAGTTAAGGAAAAAAGAGAGGAACACATGGAGACCAAGGCAAAAAACCTTAATGTTGGGCTATGTGATTGTCAGAGACACTTGCAAAGAAATATAGTGTTCATTGGATGGTCTCTCAATAGTACATTTATTAGACAGGATGGTGTTCAGCACCATTTGCAACCCCTCAGACCCTGAAGCAATCCATGCTCAAGTGCAACCAGATCTGGATGATATGCAGGTTTGGGCTGACAGGTGGAAAGTAACATCAATGCCACAACAATACCAGGCAATGACCGTAAGAGACAACCTAAACACCACCCTGTGACAGTCAGCGGTGTTACTATCACTGAATCCCCCACTATCAACATCCTGCGAGTTACCACTGACCAGAAACTCAGCTAAACTAAGCCACAGAAATATAATAGCTACAGGAGCAGGTGAGAGGCTAGAAATACTGCAGTGAGTAACACACCTCCTCACTCCTCAAAGTCTGCCTACCATGTACAAGACACAAATCAGGAGTGTGATGAAATACTCCCAACTTGTCTGAATGAGATTAGCTCCTATAACTTTAAAGAAGTTTGACACCATTCAGGACAAAGTAGCCCGCTTGATTGGCACTACATCCACAAGCATTCACTCCATCCACTACCAATGCTCAGTAGTATCAGAGTGTAAGATCTACCGGATGCACTGCAGAAATTCACCAAATATTCTCAGAGAGTACATTCTAAGCCCACGACTACTTCCATCCAGAAGGACTAGGGCATCAGGAAGGATGTGGAAGCATTGGAAGAGGTGCAGAGGAGATTTACCAGGATGTTGCCTGGTCTGGAGCGCAGGCCCTAAGAAGAAAGGCTGAGGGACTTGGGTCAGTTCTCATTGGAGAGAAGGAGGTTAAGAGGGGTTTTAATAGAGACATACAAGATGACCAGAGGATTAGATAGTGTGGACAGTGAGAGCTTTTTTCCGAGGATGATGACTTTGGCTTGTACAAGGGGGCATAGCTACAAATTGAGGGGTGATAGATTTAAGACAGATGTCAGAGGCACGTTCTTTACTCAGAGTGGTAAGGGCGTGGAATGCCCTGCCTGCCAATATAGTTAACTCAGCCACATTAGGGGCATTTAAACAGCCCTTGGGTGAGAATATGGATAATGATGGGATAGTGTAGGGGGAGGGGCTTAGATTAGTTCACAGGTCGGCGCAACATTGAGGGCCGAAGGGGCTGTTCTGCGCTGTCTCGTGCTATGCTCTATGTTCTAGGTACATGGGAACAGCACCACCCACTAGGTCCTCTCCAAGTGGGTCAAAAAAGTAAAAGGTGATGATAATGATGGAATCAACTGCATAGAAAAATGTGCCAGCAGTGAAAATCGAAAAACAGCATTGAAATCATTTAGTGAAGGGAACTAAAAACTTCTGTGAAAGAGAGAATCATTGGTACAGCTTTAAGATCAGCCAGCAGCCAGAAAAAAGCACAGATTCCAACATCTGCTGCGAACAAAACTGACAGCATAGAAGACACCTGCATAAAACACCAGATAAATCTGCTAACAGCCATTTACAGCCAATGACAGAGGAAACAAACTTTAAAAAAACACAGTGAGAACAGTAAAAGCTCACTGGTAGGTATGGGGATAAGTCTGGATCAAGCATTGATGAAAAGAGGCTACTAACTAGAAACCAAAAGTAGACGTAGTAACTGCAAATGCTGGAGTCGGAGATAACCTAGCGTGGAGCTGGAAGAACACAGCAGGCCAGCCAGCGTCAGAGGAGCAGAGAAGTTGACGTTTCCAGTCGGGATCCTTCTTCTGAAATGTCAACTTTCCTGCTCCTCTGATGCCGCCTGGCCTGCTGTGTTCTTCCAGCTCCACACTGCAGATACAGAAGAATTCCCTCCCCAAATGCATTATGAGTCAACCTACAGCACATGGGCTGCAGCAATTCAATTTGGCAGCTCAACACCACTTTCTCAAGTTCACCCAAGGACAGGTAATAAACACTGGCCCAGGCAGTGATGCCACATCCCACAAATTGAGTAAAAATATCCTTTACTGCAAAAAAAGAAACTTCAATTTTACTTGAGAAAGTAGCTTGAAAATAGAACTGAGTCTTCTACCAGAGATTTAACAATTTCTAAACAATTTAAAGGCAACAAAGGTAACAACAAGCAATTTTAAAAAATATTCCTTGGAAACAGGCTTACAGTAAAATGATTCAAAAATTAGGGAATAAAAATTCAAAATGTCAGATTATTACTTTTCGTTAATTTTTTTTGTTATTTTGATTGGTTGAGAAAGGTTGGCACATTTCATTTAACGAAGAAGTTTTCTCAATTTTAATCACCAATAACACTACAAAGAGGAACAAATGAGAATGAACATGAATCTGACAACACGGTGGCAGTGTTAGCATGAACACACAGAAAACAAAAGGAAAGCAACAATGTCATGCATTGGACATTGACGGATGACATTTACAAAATCATGAGGGGCATGGATAGTGTGAATAGCCAAGGTCTTTTTCCTACAGTGGCGTGTCCAGTACTAGAAGGCATAGGTTTAAGTGGAGAAGGATTAAACAGGACCTTGAAGGTAACTTTTTTATGCAGAGAGTGTTAAGTGTATGGAGCAAACTGACATAGGAAGTGGTAGAGGTAGGTAGAAGTACGACATTTAAAAGGCATCTGGATGTGTTCATGGATAAGAAAGGTTTAGAGGGCTATGGGTCATATGCTGGCAAATGGGGCAAGGCCAGATTTAGATGTCTGGTTGGCGTGGATGAGTTGGAATGAAGGGTCTGTTTCTGTGCTGTATAACTCTACGATGCCATGAATCTTAAAAAATAAACATCTTCATTCATCTCATTGAGGCCATCATATTGAAAGGGGAACACTCAAATTACTAAATGAACGGCATTGAGGACAGCGGAAGTCTTAATAATTCACAGTTTTAGTGCTATAGAGCAGCAATAAACCTTCAACAACGTTTGTAATCAACTATGTATAAAACAAGGTAGTAAAATGATGGTCGTACAAGGGGAGAAAAATCCTAACAATGATCATCTGGAGCACAAAAATAGTCAACAATTTCAAGTGTCACTCAACAAACAGAAAATGTAACAAAATTCACCCATACCAATCTTTCCACCAGAAAATTAAAGCTATCAGCAAACAGGTGGATGTGGAAAGCATGCTTCACAAGACTTTGAACAGCTTCACAATTGGAGACTTAGGCAAATTCAGTACAGGTAAGAAAATGTTGCAACCACCTGGGGAGAATACTAACATAAAACAGAGAACCACAGATGCTGGAGATATGCAAGAACAACAGAGAGTGTTGGCAAATTGCTGATGAAGTGTCAGCAGATGTGAAACCTCAGCTCTGCTCTCTCCTCACAGATGCTGTTGCAGTGGGATTTGAACCCATATCCACAGAACAGCAATAATGGGAACTGCAGATGCTTGAGAATCCAAGATAATAAAGTGTGAAGCTGGATGAACACAGCAGGCCAAGCAGCATCTCAGGAGCACAAAAGCTGACGTTTTGGACTCTCTGATGAAGGGTCTCGGCCCAAAATATCAGCTTTTGTGCTCCTGAGATGCTGCTTGGCCTGTTGTGTTCATCCAGCTTCACACTTTATTATCCACAGAACAGCAGTCTAACAATGTTACGGCAATGTCATCAGCACTCCAGCACTACACATGTACTGTGGCGAGTCTGTCTGTCTACCCCAAATCAAGTGGAGGCATAAAACATATAGTAAAAGGGCATTCTACTAGAGTTACATTATGGGACCAATCAAGGGTCACTTGAACTATGTGCTCATCATTGAAATCCACTGTATTATCTCTTGGGGACAAAACCAAATTTGCACCATTACTTTTGCAGGATGTTTGTGCATAGAAAAATTTACAGCAGTGTTATAAAAAGCTCACCATTTGCTCAATTACTTTTAAGAATCGTTAAAACGCTGTTATCACGGCTCCAGGCCTATTCTCATTCCTGCATAAGATCAGAAGAGAATAAGTTCCCAGCATTGCTGTCAGTCTTGTATGGTTAAATAAATGTTGAAAATGTCAGAGCTCTGAGTTAACATTTCTGGTATTCTAATGCGATTGCATCACTCTTTGTTGCACTTTATTTCCTTAAACATTGAATGCAATAGTAATGGCATCAGGATCAATTGCTTTTAAAAGAGTTACATTTCTGAAACCACATTTCCTTAAACATGAACAAATGATCATTTGGAGACTGAAAACTTTAAATCCCGTAGCAATCTCAAGAGCAACTTAAAGAAGGAGAACATGAAAGTCCCATACTCCTTGGACCTGATGGTTTCTGCTGAGTTTTGTCTGGATTACAATGGAATAAAGGTGTAACTTTCCACTGGCAAGTTCAGTGTGAAACTGACATAACTTCTGCTCCCTGCAGTTCAGGAAATTCCAGGGCTATTACAATTAATAATTGGAATGTTAGGAGAGGTCACACCACTGTGTCTGCAGGAACAATCTTCACTCCTGTTGAGTGAGGCTTGCAGCCAGGAATGTTCATTAAACTTACCCCTGATTCTATCTAGACTCAATTCTCACCCCATAGGAACATAAAGCTTATAGCAGATGTTGCTAGCCACATAACTGATATCGTCATAAGGCAAGTTGTGGTAACCATTTGAATGAATCTGCTTTTTCACTGGACTACGTTACACGCCATTAAATGTTGCCAACAAAGCACTGGATCACCAGAAATAGGCATTAACTTCACCTCAATACAAGTCACAATGGTTGTGATAAAGATTTTAACTTTGAACAAAACATTCCATTGGATGTGTAGACTTCAAAGATTGAACCATCACCTGAAGGTGAAAAGTAATAACAGCTTCTACAGCAGATGATTTGTCCTGTTCCCACTTTGCAGAATCATGGAATTGTTACTGTGCAGAAGGTGACTATTTGGTCCACAGTGCTTTAACAGTCTTTCTGAATGATCATTCACATTCAGTATCATTCTCCTTTCTTCCCCCTTATTGTTTCTATATAAGTCATCATCAATGGCCTCTTGAATGCCTTGATTGAACTTACCCCACTGTATTTCCACACAATGTATTTCAGCCCCTAACAGCTCACTGCGTAAAAGCCTTCCTTCACACAGCACATTTTCATCTTTTTAAATCTGTGCTCTCACTGTCAATCCTTTTATGACTGGGAGCAGTTTTACTCTATGTTGTCTACCCAAGTCCCTCATGATATTGAAAACTTTGATCAAATGTTCTCTTAGCCTCCACTCTCCAAGAGAAACAAGACCAGCTTCTCCAGTCCATCTTCATAACTGAACTTCCTCATCCTCTGAGCATTTTGTCTAAATACACTGCACAATAAGATCATTTGTATCTTTTTAATTTATTACCAAATGCTAGAGATGGATGCAGCACTTACAAAGTAGTTAACCCGTAAATGCTTTGCTATTAATGATATGTCCTTGTCTTAAATAAGTAAATAGTGGCATTATTTTACTTATCATGGAACCGTTCCCAGTGCATTATGTCGATCCTAAGAATGGTGTGTCAAATTAAACATTCTATGCAATATTTTGGTGGTCTTTTAAATACTTAACAGATCAGGAGAAGATGGGATGACATAAAACCTGCATTAGCTTTGGCTGATGGGAAATATACTGAACAAGTAGACCAGTTCTCCACAATACCTTATATGAAAACACATGAAATATGTCACACTGCCTCATATAAGAAGCTGCATTACAAAACAAAATCATTTAAAAATTAGGTGAGTTCCAGTTGGAAAGTAAGTGTAGCAGTGAGAAATAGGACTGCATTAGCTGACAAGGTTTATCAGGTCTTCTTTAATGATATTAAATTCTGCATTTCTGTTACCAGCATTTGTTTCTCTATTCGACAGCTGCACAGTGGATTGAGGAATGAGGCACAAAAGTAGTTTGCATTCTAAGTAAAGTAAAAACAGGTGTTGAAAAATCCAACTAAATATAAAGATACTTTATGAAATTAATAGACAATTTAGTTATTTAATTATTTCTTGTACTTTTGTTTAATACTCCTTGATTGGGTATGTAGATTTACTTTCATACCCATAGTGTTTGCTCATTCTTGAATATGAAGATCTAAATTTCCCAGCACAATGATAGTGGAAAGCCATCGATTTGAATGTACTATCATACCTGCATTCAGAATCAGGTTACTGAGCACTACAGATTCAAGATTTTACCATCAATTATTACATGTGTAATACACAGAGAATTGGTGAATCATTAAACAACACACATTGGATTCCTCTCGTTGCCTGAGGAGAGACAACAATTCAAGGATTGATTCCATAAAATAATGGTTATATTTTTATTGCATCTTAACTTATTAACAATTTGGCTTTAGGTTTAGGCATAACATTTTATTGCTTGAGAACACTATATCACACTGATAGCTGTATTGCTGAGTTCCTGTGCTCTAATATTATCATGTAAAAATGTGACAAAACATTGACAATTGGAAGTAAGCAGTAAATTCTGGCTTAGCCAGTGATACCCATATCCTCTGAATGAGGAAGACATTTAGATTTCCTGCAAGTAGATGGCTAAAGTAAATATTTAATTTCATTCTTCAGTAAATGTGTCAATTTAAAATGTAAAATTCCAGGTGAACAATCCTGAATACCCAAGTTTTAATTTGAAAAGAGAATGCAAATGTTGATTTCTCTACTGGGCCAACAGGCATTAAGTGATTAATTATTTAAATATTTATGTAGACCCAACATTCCATCTCTCCCTTCTCAGGCCACCATGACAGTGGTGATGTAGAAGCATTGTGAGACCACCAGTGAGCAAATGATATTTGCTGCATTGGCTACTAGTTATTGGATCACAAGATAGAAAGGTAATGCTCCTTTTTTTCTGACTCAGTACTAAGATGGAAAAAGTTTCAGACCACAAGAGAAACCATGAGTTGACTTTTAGCTCAGGTTGTGGATGTTTTCCTTTGCGGTGGAGTATGTATAGGCCTCCGAGATCCCACTGCCATGACACATGAGGTAGATATTCCTACTTAGACCCAACTCTTCAATGTGCTTTCTGCTACTTTAAACAAACTCTTCCTTGCTTTTGGATATGAAGCAAGTGGCAAAAGTGACAAAAACACTGACAAAAGTGTCAGACCATCTCATCCGGATTTGGAAATGAAGTACATTGGAGAATTGTCACTTCCAGCAACTCAGTGAATGATTGTCAGAGCAGAGATTATTTGGCAGCAGCAGACTACCCAGTTATTTCTGACATAGCAATAGACGAGCAAATTGGAAGGTATCTTCAGAAACCGAGAACCTTAGGTTAGCCTGCATTGTCCTGAACCGGATGGATGGCTAAAGTGGTAACAGCTATGATCTCAGTCTATGAAACTCAGCTTAATAGTCTCAAAAAGCGATTCTTCACATAAACAATTTGGATGGGAGCAAAGGAGACATGGTTAGTGAGTTTACGGATGACACCAAAGATAAACCAGAGAGGGACTTAAACACTTAGTGGTAAGGCTTGGGTAGTATTGTCAAATGGAGAGACATAGTACACAGTTCCATGAGAAGTAGACATTGCGTTGAAGAAGGCATTTGGCACACTTGCTTTCATTGGCAGAGCATTCAGTATACAAGTTGAGGTGTCATGTTACAGCTGTACAAGATATTGATAAGGGCTCATTAGAAATGGGCAACATGGTTTGATAAGTTGCTCCTTGGATTACTTCACAAGGTTAAAATGTTTACTTAGGATTTGACTCCAATCTTGCACCTTTAACATTTTAGTTATGAACAAACACAGATTGCTGGAGAAACTCAGCAAATTTGGCAGCAACTGTGCAGAGAGAAACAGTTAATGTTTGGAGTCTAGTACCACTCTTTTGTCAGAAAAGCCTGAAGACGTTCTGAAGAAGAGTCAGCCTAGACTTAAAACATTAACTCTGTTTTTCTCTCTAGAGATGCTGCCAAACCTGCTGAGATTCCTCAGCATTCTCTGCGTTTGTCTCAGATTTCTTGCATTTGCAGTGTTTTGCCTTTGTTCAAGGTTTAGTGTTTCAGCCTGGAACCATGGTTTCAGTGGCATTCCCTAGCAACCATTCATAGACCGTCTTCTGCTCACTGCCTTTATCAATGACCTGGAAGATTTGTCAGCCATTAGTTTGCAGATGACATCAAATTCTGCATAAGTGTTAGCAAGGAGGCAGAGGCAACTGAAAGGAAAATTACTTTGAGGTGTTCAGGAAAAGGCCCTCACAATATCAGTTAGCAACTGTAACGCTGGCACTGAATACAAGATGCTGTGTGAGAATGGGGTTTTTAATATAAAGATTGTTTGACATATTCACCATGCCAATTTTCCATAATTAGTTTTCAAGACTAGTGTTGGAGTATTATTGGGTAATTGTTGCTTTCAGCATTGCATGTGGGGTTAGATTGTGAAGGGAAAGACAATGATGGAAGCTAACTGCAGAGGTTACTGTCGGCCTGCAACTCACCTGCATTTGCTGAATGTTATGGGAGAGTAGATAGCTCTTCATTGTGAAGTTAACTATAACCCTAACGTGATAAGTCTATATGTGCTGGTTGTTCAATATTTCATAACTATCATTAGGCTCTGATAATATTCATGTCTCGAACTCAATACATTTTATATTTCACGTGAAGCACAGAAACATGTGCTATCAAATCTCCAATCTCGGCATTAGCGGTACCCTTGGGGCTTTGATTGAGTTTTTGAAGAGGTGACAAAGAAGATTGATGAAGGTGGAGCTGTAGATGTTGTCTATATGGACTTCAGCAAAGTGTTCAACAAGACCCTGGTTGGATAAAGCTGAAGATAACGGGAACTAATAGGAAACTTAACAATGGGCTGTGGCAGACAGGGTCGTGAAGAGAGCATTTGGTATGGTTGCCTTCATTGTTCAGTGCATTGAGTATAGGAGATGGGACACTGTGTTGCAGCTCTCCAGGATATTGGTTAGTCCACTTTTATAATAGTGCACACAATTTTGGTCTCCCTGTTACAGGAAAAAATGTTGTTAAACTTGAAAGGGTACAGAACAGATGTACAAGAATTTTTCTGGGGTTGAAGGGTTTGCCTGTAGGCAGAGGCCGAGTAGGCTGGGCTTTTTTCCCCTGGAGCATCAGAGGCAGAGGGGTGACCATTATTAAGGATTATAAAACCAAGAGGGAAATAGTTAGGGTGAATTGCCAGGGTTTTTTATTTTTCCCCAGGATAGGTGGATTCAAAAATAGAGGGCATGGGCTTAAGATGAGAGGAGACAGATTTAAAAGGGACCTGAGGGGCAACATTTTCACACAGATGGTGCTGCGTGCATGAACCAAGCTGCCGGATGATGTGGTGGAGCCTGGTATAGCTGTAACATTTTAAAGGCATATGGATGGATACATGAATAGGAAGGGTTTAGAGGGAACTAGGCCAAATGCTGGCAAATGGGATTCAATCAGTTTGAGATATCAGGTCACCATGGACGAGTTGGACTGAATGGTCTGCTTCCATGCAGTTTAACTCTGTCACTCAATGATTGACCATGTTCTCCCAAAATGGCACCAGAATCTCCTGTGTCAATTTAGCTACTCCTCAGTCGCCTTTGGTATTTGCTCTGAATGCCGAGATTTTCTTCATCAAATAACCATAGCCTGAACCTGAGGATTTTTTTTTACACGTTTCTGGCACCATTTGTCTTGGCAAGGCCTAATCTCATCATACCTGACTAAACCTGCCCTAATAACTACTTACCTCACTCTCACAATGCTTCTCTTACCTGGTTCTTGTCCCAGCGACCAAGCGCTATTCCTGGAAGAAGTTGCCAATCACTAAATATTCACGGAAAGACTGGCATCCTTAGTGTGCACACCACCTTTACAATGCCGCTGTGCACTCAGCCAAGTGGGGAGATGATGGCCCAGTGGTATTATCGCTGGGCTGTTAATCTGGAGACCCAAGTAATGTTCTGGGAACCTGGGTTCGAACCCCACCATGGCAGGTGGTGGAGTTTGAAATCAATAAAACATCTGGAGTTAAGAATCTAATGGTGACCATGATTCCATTGTTGATTGTCAGGAAAAACCAATCTGGTTCACTAATGCCCTTTAGGGATGGGAAATTGCCATCCTAACCTGGTGTGGTCTACATGTGATTCCAGATCCACAGCAATGTGGTTGACTCTGAACTGCCCTCTGGACAAGTAGGGATGGGTCATAAATGCTGCCTGGTCAGTGATGTCCACATCCCATGAATGAAGAAAAAGAAAGCACTGGCCTTCTAAAGATGGCACTGAATCGGAAAATGATGCTGCAATTCTCTACCAGGAACCTGGAAATCATAGTGGATGGCATACTGCTGAGGAGGGCCTCCTCTTCCAGAGGGCCACCAGAGAGGACAATCCACCAGACGTTGGCAGGTTGGTCTATATAAAGCTGCACCACCTATCCCCTCCACATCTCTAGCCCCTCACATGTGGCAGCCATGCCAGATGTGGTCATAAACTGACTCCCAGTGTCCCTCTTAAGTCAATCACATACCCTACCCTCCATCTTGTGCCCTCCCCCGTGTGCTTTACTATACTCAGCCCTTACAAATAGTTGTCCCCACTCACAAGGATCATCCTGCCTTCCTCCCAGCCTGCAGCCTCCAGTCCCCATGGACCCAGTCCTTGCATATGCAGGTATGAAACAGCCCACCAGCGAGAATGTGCACGCAGTGCATTCATTTGCAGAGATGTCTGTCCTGCATCTTGTTTTATTTTCAGTGGGACTTTACCAAATGAGTGCTATATGGAAAACAAAGCAAGGAACATCCTGCAGCATCAGAAAGCTACACCCTGCACCCAAGCCTCACCACATACCCAGAGAATTAGACATGGGGTTGGGGAGATTTATACCAAAAGAGTCTGTTTATTCCCAAAATCACACTTACATTCTTTCTCTTCACTTGGGAGGAATTTTCTAAGTATTTAACTCCCAGTATATTCAACACTTTGGAAATTTGAAAATCTTTTGTGCCTTTTCATAATGCGCACAAGCGAGAAAACGAAGATCTCAGAACTGACTGCACTCCAGTCTCCTAATATTGAGGTGTTTTTATTTTAACAATCACTAGATTAAAAAAGCACAATTATACTTTTTGGTTCAGAATGGCCTCTTTGAATAAAATTTAACATTGTTGAGGAATTAAATACAAGAATTAGTGATTAAAGACGCAAGGTTGGAACGAAGGGAGATGTGATGTTTTGTCAAACTTATAATTTTATTTCAGTTATTGGTACAGTAAAGATTTTCATCAAAACGTTCCTAAGAACACATTCGATTTTGAAGCACTATTTTAATTAAAAAGATAATGAAAATGTACTTCTTCTTTCAGTAACAAAAATGATTATAAACTTCATCCGAACACATACCAAATCCTAATTATGTGTGATTGAAACAGAAAATAGAAGCATGAGTTGACCATTCAGTCATAGAATCCTAGAGTCATACAGCACAGAAGTAGAGTCTTCAGCTCAACTTGTCCATGTTGAGAATGTTTCTTAAACAAAACTAGTCCCATTTGCTTGCATTTGGCCCATGTCCCTCTGAACCTTTCCTATTCACGTACCTGTCCAAATATCTTCTAAGTGTCATAAATGTACTGTGTCTACCACTTCCTCTGGCAGCTCACACCAAAAATGTACTACGCTCTGCGTAAAAACATTGCCTCCCAGGCCCCTGTTAAATCACTCCCCTCTCACCTTATTCCTATGGCCTCAGATACTTTAGAGACTGTCAGATACTTTAGAGATTTTAAGTGACTTTTGGATAGGCACATGGATAATGGTAAAATGTAGGGTATGCAGGGCAGATTGACCTTAGTAGGATAATAGGTTGCCACAACATTGGGGGCTGAAGGGCCTATACAGTGCTGTACTGATCTATGTTCTAGATTTGGACTCCCCTATCCTAGGGAAAAGGCCTTGGCTATTCAAATTGTTTGTGGCTGATTGTCCAAGATTTAAAGATTTGAAAAACACAATTTGGTCAGTGGGACTGGGGCTGCAGTGTATGGGCAAGGGCTCAGTGCATTGTTAAAGGAGGGAAGGGTTGGGTGGCCCTTACGAAGGGAATTTACAAAGTGGGGGGGGTGTGGCGGGATATCGTGGAGCATGTTTGGGAAGCATATGACGAGGAAAAGGAGTACGCTGTCCACAGTCAGGAGCATCTTGTTTTCAAAGGTGTAGGGGACAGTGAAAGACCACTGCGGGCATAATCATTTCTTATGCAAGAAGCTGGACGGAAAGGGAAGGCGTATGCACATAGGTTAAGTATCACCTTGGGAAGGCGAGAGGTCTGTGACAATGACAGGGTCGGACTACTAAGAGGACGATGTGAGTGCCTGGAAGCTGACTGACACAGGCAGGCAGATGCTGAAAGACCCTCACCTCTCATGTTGGGAAATTCATCGGCTCCCAGAAGGATCCAAAAAATGGGGACCGTGTCCAAGAGGGCAAAGGTGCCGGCAACATGTGTACTCATTATTGCCCCTGCTTGTAGCTGATGTTGTCAGCTCTGTGAAGAAACCTCAATCCATGAAGCCATAACCTGCTGCTGGTCAATGCAACGAGGGCATACACAGAGGGACCCAAAAGCAGATGCATGAAAATTACAGTCAACAACAGTTATGGACAAATATTGAACAACAATGTAGCCTTCTCTACCCCAGCCACCAAAGTGCCCTCGATACTTTTTCCTTTCTACCCCCCACCAACGCTGTTGAATTGCGCTCCCCAGTTCCACAGCTGGGGAAGAGGGGTCTTACTATGGCATCAGTGCTGTTGGTCCAGGAGCTTTAATAGATTGACCCCAGGGGGCCTTGTGTCTTGATGGAAAGGCATCCCAAGGTTGTTCTTGACTGTCTTCAGATTGAATTTCCTGGAAGTAGGAGGCCCGATCACCTCCACACTGAACTGAGAGGGAACTGCTAAGGGACCTATGTTTTGATCCATCTCCAGCTAGATGCATCCTGGCACTACCCCTGTCTCATTGTAATGGGGGTAGGGAGGGGAGATACCCAGACTGGAATCTTCTCATCCTGTTGCCATGCCTTTCATCCCAGGGCTCAATGTTTGGGTGATGGGGAACAGGATTGTGCATCTCTCTAGTAACCATTGAGGACTTTGGACCTGGCTCTCCATGGCAACTGCCAACCTGCCTCCATGACAACCACCAACCTGTCTCCATGACAACCGCCAACCTGTCCAAGGAGACGGCCAGTTGGTCACATGACTCACTGCATTGCTGCAACTTTGGTTAAATGAAGGCTATTCAGTCCCATATCTCTGCCTGCTGCTACTGTCCCTTCCTGTGCATGTGGATGATGTCTCCGATTGCTGATACCACAGGGTCCTCTCCTACCTGGGCCTGAGCATGTCCCTGGTCACTGCTGATCTTTTGTGTGCCAGTGGCCTGGGATGTTTCTTCCTGTCACAGTGAGGTCTTCACCACATTACACACCCACACTCACTCTCACAATGGGTCCCTCTGAGGTGCCAGGATCTGGGCTGTTGGGAAGAGCAGGAGGCAGCCTCGCCAATGCTTCCTCTGAGACCTTGGCACTCTCATCCTCAGATATCGAGAATGGGACTTCTGGAGGACTTAAGCCTTTGGACAGTGGGGTCAAGTATAGGCTGTAGAACCTTCAAGTCAATTCAGAGAGAAGCGGTTAGATGGGGCATCCAAAAATTGAGAGTGGCAACAGGGTAATGAAAGAATGGAAGTAGAATACAGGGAAATACTTACTCGTTTGCTGGGACCTGGATGTTTCAGCTTCTCCACGGGCACAGCCCTGGTGTTAAGGTCACAATTCTTTCCTTGTGGAATGTGAGAAGCCTGATGTCAGCTCCCCCCTCCAGCAGACCCTCGTCATCCTGCCCTGCTCAGGGCTGCCCTCTCCTGCAATATGGATAAGGTGAGGCTGAGTGTAACTGCTCTGATTGTTGCATGCCACATCTTGCCTTACTCACACTCTCCCCCTCAGCTACTATACAGTGGGTGGAATGGTTTCCAGTTTTGGTGCATGGCAGGGGTCGGGAAAGGGTCTAGCAAAGAATTGATGAGGCAACACAGAAAGCATGCTGAGCTAGTGGTTTGGGTAGCTGAGGGGGAGAGTGTGAGTGAGGCAAGATGTGGCATGCAACAGTCAGAGCAGTGGGGCATGAGCCTCGGTAGGGTGAGTGGCCGAGATAGAATGAGTGTGAGGTACAGGGAGAAGAGAGTGGCACTTCTTCTGACAGAGCTGAGGAGGTCAGTGATCTTCTTGAGATGCTGCATTCCTCTGCAGAGATGGTACTGAACCAGGCGGTGGCTTCAGATCAGGCTGGCAGGGTTTGGAGGCACAGCCTCCTCTGTCAGTCCTCCAAGAAAAGGGCAGCTCTCCTCTGCACTCTCTTGTCCACCAGGACGTCCAGTTGGTGAATTACAATATCATTTCCCTCCTCACCAACAGCTTGCAGACATGTCTATCAACGAACAGGGCAGTGTCAGAATGCCAGTACATGAATGAGTGCCAGATATCTGCTGGATGGCCAGCTGCTTCTGGAAGGGTGCATGTTATGAAAATGAGACACAAGAGATGCCAGAGGGGCAGGGTGGGTAATTCAAAAGGTGAGAAATACCGAGCGAGCTCACAAAGCATTGTGGCCAAAAACACTCAGGCATAGCCACAAAAAATGTCATATTGAACCGAATGAATTTTACTTTATTCTGTGATTGTGGGTACAGGGAATGAGGAATGTTCTACAATCCAAATAGTTTGTTCTGCAATTACCTTAAAGAAACTTTGATGCCTATCACTATATGTCAAATAAATTTTTCCATTCTAAGCCCATCCTATTCCTTTAACAGAGTGTTAGCTCCTGTGTGTTTGGACCAAATTCTTTTTGTTTAATTTTACTTTAAGTGCAGCAGTATTGGTACCTATTTGAGCATGTGCTATTCCTTCCAATCAACAGTAAAAAATCTTAGAAACATTCAGGCAAAAGTGCGTAGACTGTCTCCTTTTGGGCATTATTGTCAGAACTATAATCCTGGCTGGAATAGTATAGTAAATGTATTAAAATGATGAAAAACAGCCTTCTCATTTTGTACTTTTGCTATTAAATTTGTCCTGGCTTCATACATAAAGAATAAATTGGCCTGCTCACATTGTTTTTGGAATAAGGGAAAGGGTGCATTAGCTGGGACAAATTGCATGAATGACAGAATTGAAAGTTACTTAAGTAAAAATATACCATATTGGCTCATCACAAATTGAAAAGTTATTGAAAATATATTGAAAATAATTGATTTGAAATGCGGCCTTTTATTTTTCTTTAACTATCTGAAATGTTTCTGCGTCATATATTTCCCAGGAGGGATTACTATCTTTCCAAAATCTATGGAAAACAAGCTTAAAGCCTCCTAGGGAGTGTAACAAGGCTGCCCAATCATTTCAGTGCAACTTGAACAGAGGCAGGTCAGGAAAATAATTGATGCTGTTCCTTCCTGTGAACCGGTGCCGTGCTATGAGTCAACAGTCTCGCAGGATGAAAATAACAGCCACAAGTACAAGTGATGCAGGTTGGGGGAGGGAGTAGAGAAAGTTAGTGTTTGTCTACAGAAGGATAAATCTGAACTGAAGCACTACAGCCAACATTGGTCTGATCTTCTTGCCTTTCTGTGTTAGTGCATGCTGTTCCCTTGGGTGTGTGAGTGGTTGGCATTGCTGCCTCACGGCACTGGGGATGCAGCTTTGATTCTAGCCCCATGCGACTCTCTGAAGCTTGCCCATTCTCGTCCTGTCTGGATGGGTTTCCTCGAAGTGCTCTGGTATCCTCCCACGGGCCAAAGATGTACAGGTTAGATGGATTGGCTATGCTATAATGTCCAGCAAAGTTCAGGCTAGGTGGATTAGCCACAGTAACTGCAGGGTTACAGGGATAGGGTTGGGAATCAGGGTCTGGATTTGGATAATGAAATGTGAGGCTGGATGAACACAGCAGGCCCAGCAGCATCTCTCCTGAGATGCTGCTGGGCCTGCTGTGTTCATCCAGCCTCACATTTCATTATCTTGGATTCTCCAGCATCTGCAGTTCCCACTATCACTGGATTTGGATAAGATGGTTTTCAAAGGGTTGGTAAGGACTTGATGGGCCTAATTGCCTCATTCTGCATTATAGGAATTCTATGATTGCGAAACAACTCTTCATAGTCACTGAGCCTGAGCCAAGGTGGATTCCTTGCTGAATTCAATCACTTAAAAATATTTTTAATCCTATGGAGCAAGCTCCAAGAGAAGTTAACCACCTTGGTATTTTGCCAGAGGGTGTTCGGTTCTTATGGTCATTACTCAAAAAGCCAAATCCAAATATTCAAGTGAGTGCAGCCTTGTCACTCTCTCCTTATCGTGAAATGCCAAGGAAGCAGGGGAAATGGTTCACTTATTTGTTGGTGGCCTGGCATTAATTGTTAATTTGCTAAAATCTGATGACATTGAGGTTCTGGCCAATGTTTAGCCAAAATAGCCAAGCATGAAGGAAACCCAGTGGTAATAATGCATCATGGAGTGGTTCAAATGTTATCAATTTTAATATACTTGTGAGATAATATGCCTTAGCAGAATTTAGCCCATGCTGTTACTTACTGTAGTTAAGTTGGGGAACAACAGAGTTGCCTTTGGAGAAACTGGTTCATTATCTCAAAATAATAAAGAGCCCTTGATCATCATTCCACAGCACCATTCATGTAGTAGGTTTCATTTGATCCCAGCAACTGTATTACCATGCGTGAAAATGGTGTGGTAAAGGACAACGCCTTGACATCCCCACCGAGGCTTGCAGGCCAGACCAAGGCCCCAGTTCGGCAGCTAGGCCTGGGCACCTAAAGGAGGGGAAAAGTGGTCTTGGTCCAGTGTGGCGGTCTCCAGGAATGGAGATCTCATTCTCATGTAGAAGCCTCCTTCAGCTTCACCATCCAGCTGCCCAGGATGGGGGCCATCTTCAGCAAAGGCTTTCAGCCTAGTATTCCAGTAACCTGGCACAGCAGTCTTGCTCCCAGCTGCGTCCTCAGGGTATTCCGTCATTTCTTACTTCTTTTTTATATTATGTCTGGCTTCTGTGATTGATGTGGGCCTCATGGCGGGGTGACTTATAAGACATTTCATTGTATTTTTTCGTGCAAAAGCACACATGACAAGAAATTGCTATTCTAATCTGTTCTATTCTCTTGGTACTTTGTGGTTTTATGTAATTTCTCACCTTAGGAGTAACTCACCTCCTAACTCCCAGAGCCTGTCCACCACCTACAAGGCAGAAGTAAGGAGTGTGATGGAGTTACTCCACTTTGCGGGATGATTGCAGCCCCAACAACACTTAAAAATCTTGGCGCTGTCCAGGACAAAGCAGCCCACTTGACTGGCATCACATCCACAGGCATCCATTCCCACCATCCCTCAGTAGCTCAGTAGCTGCAGTGTGTACTATCGACAAGAAGTACTGTAGAAATTCACTAAAGATCCTGGGAGAGCACTTTGCAAACCCACGACCACTTCCATCTGGAGGAACAAGGGCAGCAGACACATGGGAACACTACCAGCTGCAAGTTCCACTCACCATCCTGATTTGGAACTGTATCACTGTTCCTTGGCTGTCGCTGGGTCAAAATCCTGAAGTTGATTCCCTCTGGGCATTATGGGTCACCCTACAGCACATGGTTGCAGCAGTTCAAGAAGGCAGCACACCACCACCTTCTCAAGGACAACAGAGATAGGCAATAAATACTGACCAACCAGTGACACCCACATCCTGTGAATGAATCAAAGAATCAAGAACTTTCAACAAGTAAGCAAAGTCCAATCCTAGCTCAGTCCTCCTGTAAACGGGTTTCAAAAAGGCTCTCTCTTGCCTCTTAGGGTCACTAATGCATTGCTCCATCATGATCTCCTGGTTCTGAGGAAGGGTCACCAGACCTGAAACATTAACTCTGCTTACTCCTCCACAGATGCTGCCAGACCTGCTGAGCTTTTCCAGCAACTTTGTTTTTGTTCCTGATTTACAGCATCCGCATTTCTTTTGGTTTTTATAATAGTGGAGTGATGCTCTGAAGAAATGGAGGATTCGCATTAATCTTCTGAGGATGAAGATGAAGATAAAGATAAAGGTATTGAGAAGGCCTGTTGGAAATATGCGTATCTTCATTCTGCATCAATCTGATGGTTTTGTCAAAATGATGGAAAGCAATTTTTCCATCCCCAATCTTGTCCTCCCGCACATCCCAGATGTCCAAGTTCTTCAAGGACCACAACTTTCCCCCCACAGTGGTCGAGAACGCCCTTGACCGCGTCTCCCGCATTTCCCGCAACACATCCCTCACACCCTGCCCCCGCCACAACCGCCCAAAGAGGATGCCCCTCGTTCTCACACACCACCCCACCAACCTCCGGATACAACACATCATCCTCCGACACTTCCGCCATCTACAATACGACGCCACCACCCAAGACAATTTTCCATCCCTACCCTTGTCTGCTTTCCGGAGAGACCACTCTCTCCGTGACTCCCTTGTTCGCTCCACACTGCCCTCCAACCCCACCACACCCGGCACCTTCCCCTGCAACAGCAGGAAATGCTACACTTGCCCCCACACCTCCTCCCTCATGCCTATCCCAGGCCCCAAGATGACTTTCCATATTAAGCAGAGGTTCACCTGCACATCTGCCAATGTGGTATACTGCATCCATTGTACCCGGTGTGGCTTCCTCTACATTGGGGAAACCAAGCGGATGCTTGGGGACCGCTTTGCAGAACACCTCCGCTCAGTTCGCAACAAACAACTGCACCTCCCAGTCGCAAACCATTTCCACTCCCCCTCCCATTCTTTAGATGACATGTCCGTCATGGGCCTCCTGCAGTGCCACAATGATGCCACCCAAAGGTTTCAGGAACAGCAACTCATATTCCGCTTGGGAACCCTGCAGCCCAATGGCATCAATGTGGACTTCATCAGCTTCAAAATCTCCCCTTCCCCCACCGCATTCCAAAACCAGCCCAGTTCGTCCCCTCCCCCCACCGCACCACACAAGCAGCCCAGCTCTTCCCCTCTACCCACTGCATCCCAAAACCAGTCCAGCCTGTCTCTGCCTCCCTAACCTGTTCTGCCTCTCACCCATCCCTTCCACCCATCCCAAGCCGCACCTCCATCTTCTACCTACTAACCTCATCCCACCTCCTTGACCTGTCCATCTTCCCTGGACTGACCTATTCCCTCCCTACCTCCCCACCTATACTCTCCTTTCCACCTATCTTCTTTTCTCTCCATCTTCGGCCCGCCTCCACCTCTCTCCCTATTTATTCCAGAACCCTCTCCCCATCCCCTTCTCTGATGAAGGGTCTAGGGCCAAAACGTCAGCTTTTGTGCTCCTGAGATGCTGCTTGGCCTGCTGTGTTCATCCAGCCTCACATTTTATTATCTTGGAATTCTCCAGCATCTGCAGTTCCCATTATCTCTGATACTACCCCTCTCTGATGAAGCGTCTAGGCCTGAAACTTCAGCTTTTGTGCTCCTGAGATGCTGCTGGGCCTGCTGTGTTCATCCAGCCTCACATTTTATTATAATGATAACAGTCTCTGGTCTCCACAGCGCCCTGATTGAGCCACATGTAATGCCGGGATTGTTTGCGCTTGACCTACATGACTGGCTGTGATCTAAGCCCCATACTGCAAGGACCCCAGCTCCTCAGACTCTCGAAGATCAGGTGCCTGAGTAGAAATGAGCAAACCCTGGAGAGGAATTGGACATGCCCCTTGGGTGAGTGTGGATTAACCATAACCCCCGACACCCAGTGAAGGACTGCTCCCTTTGACTTTCAGGTATGGCTGATTGCTTGAAACACATGCAATGTTTTTGCTGCATAAATTGCTGCAGCTCTGACACTGGTGTAGCTGAGGACCATTCAATAGCATGTCCACCCTTTGGAAGGTCAACGCTTCCCAATGTGCCAAGCTGCCTGCTTTTCCCTCTGCACTGAGAGTTGGTGCAAGCCCAGAGAGCCCGGTAACCTGTAACTGATGGCTAAGGATACTTGGAACTAAAAAGCAAGGTAAGCCACAGAGAGTGGCAGCCTCCAAGTCAGCACAAAGTGATTGAATGCTCAGAAATGAAGCTGAGAGCCATAAGGTGCATCCTCCATGGGGCTTTGGATAGGATACATATCTGTCCTGCTATGCAAAGCAACCTGGTTGCTTTGGATGCCTGGAGCAACATGTCACATTTTCCAAGAGACTTCTGGACTTTGAGACTAGAATCTCACTAGGGAACAGCAAGATGCCTACAAAAGGGGATTATTAAACATAGGAGCATAAGAACTAAGAGCAGGAGTTGGCAATCCAGCCCCTAAAAACAGCTCTGCCGTTTGATATGATCATGGCTGATCTCATCTTGGCCTTAACTCCACTTTCCTGACCACTCTCCATATGCAAGGCATTGGAGTCCCTGAACTCCGAAGCCAAGTGTTGAAGGGCTATGTTGGTATGGGAGATGGTCAGCAAGCCGGCAGGGTGGAGTGGTGGACCTGGTGTTTTGCTGGTGGCAACCTTCCTTTTCACTTTCTGCGTGCTTTCCCAACTTTCCTGTTGTGACCTATGAGGGTACCGGAAAATACCGTCCCTTGTCTCAATCCACAGTATGTGTTCACCATGAGAAGGAGCTAATGTAATGTGAATATTAACCCCTTCAGAACCATTCCCTGGAGTCCTGGGCCATGTCATGTTTTCCAGGTGAACACGAAGCATGAATACCTCAAGAAAAGGAGCATGAGCTGTTTGATAACCAATAAGCATCCAGAGCAAACTACATCACTGGCGAGAGAATCGTGCTTAAGAATGTTAAAACTTCATCTTGACATTTTGATCGTGGACAATAGTGTTGTGTAATCAATCACTTATCTTAGCATATATAAATATTATCATCTTCCCTTTGAAAACTATTCAGAGATTTTATAGTAGATTAGTCTTCAGTCAGTCAGACCAATTTCTTTTTGTCAAAGAACTCTTGTGCTATTGCTCATGCTATGTGTCTCAGATGAAATGGACACGCAATGGATATTTTATGCAAAATGCTACAGTTTTTTGAAGCCTAGATAAGCAAACTTTCACTGTGCTTTCATCCTTTGTGGATTGCTGGAGTGTTTCTAAAGAACCACTATGATACAGTCAATAACTGCAGGATAGAAGCATCACACATGCTTTTTTTCAAATCCATTAATCTATGCTGCAAACAAATGTATTCCCTTACATGTCAGTGTTTCATTGCCTCATTACGAAGAGCAGGAGATAAATTCTTCAGAACATCGCTCCTGATGGACCTGAATGCTGATGTCATACAGCAACACAACAGACAGAACCTTTTAAGGCCTAAACAATGTGAGCTGTTGGTGAGAAATCTGGGACAATCCTGGAAGAAATCCAATGAGGCCTTTCTCAATGTCAGGAGCAACATAGAACATAGAACATAGAACAGTACAGCACAGAACAGGCCCTTCAGCCCACAATGTTGTGACGACCATGTCATATTTTCCAAGAGAGCCCTGGGCTTCGATCTAAATTCTCACTTGGGAGCAGCGAGATGCCTCTTCAAGGGGATTATGGCACATAGGAACATAAAAACTAAGAGCAGGAATTGGCTATTCATCCCCTAAACCCAGCTCTGCCATTTGATGATGATGGCAGATCTCATCTTGGCCTTAACTCCACTTTCCTGACTGTTCTCCATAATCCTTCAACCCATTACTAATTAAAGATCTCTCTTCTTCCTCCTTAAATTTACTCAAAGTTCCAGTGTCCAGCACACGCTGGAGTAATCAAATCTACAGTTTCACCTCCCTTTGAGAGAATTCCTCTTCATCTTTGTTTAAAATCTGCCATTTTTCACTTAAAATCTATGACCTTGCATTCTGGATTGCCCCACATGAGGAAATATCCTCTTTACATCCAGTTTGTCAATACCCTTTAGCATCATATGTACCTCAGTTAGGCCTCCTCTCATTCTTACAAACTCCAGAGAGGATAGGCCTCAACTGCTCAACCTCTTCTCGTGAACAAGCTCCTCATCTCTGGAATCCATCGAGTGAGCCTCCACTGAACTGCCTCCATTTACATTGTTTCTCAAGCAATGGGACCAAACCTGGACACAGTATTCCAGTTACAGTTTCACCAATGCCTTGCATAATTACAACAACATGTCCCTACTTTTATCCTCCAAATTATAGCTCACTATGATTTTCATTAACACCAATCTCCCCTTGCTGAATTGCAGATTCCTATTTCACCACATGCAAGATAGAAAGCAGATGCTGAGAATTGCTAACATGAAAGACAGGATAGGTGCCTGGCAAGTGCAGCTGATTGCTTGCTCCTCTGGGGCTACCATCTTGCACACCTGGCACCAATGTGTCAGGGGATGGTAAATGGATAGTGGCCACACTGACAGCAGCTAATCCTAACCCTATTGCACCACTCAGAAGCTGCCAACGACATGACCTGTGCCAGAATCTCCACAGCATTGCAGCATATTTCCAGCTCACTTATGGTAGATTTCTGCACCGTAATGTTGCACTTCGTTATAATGCTGCTGCAAGGATACTTCGGGACTAGTACCCATTCATGGAATGGACCAGGGAGCACCTCAGGGCTGTTCACTTTAACTCTCAATGCTCGTTCAATTAGCATTGTTCTAGATCCTCAGAGCATCTCTGAATTGCCTTGAGTTTTCCCACTTTGTCCCCCTCGACCAGAGCATAAAGGCTCACAGAACTGCAATGTTACTGTATCTGTTAGCACAGACACAAGTCCAAACAGCTTCTTATGTTGCCAGGCAGTTGCCTGTCAAGGGGATGGACATGTTGCTGTACAGCTGATTGCTACATCAAGCTTACGCCAACAAATTATGGAGCAAACACACATTGCTTGTGCTGCCAGCAAATAGCCACGTTTTGTTGTCTAAGGGGCATTATCCAGATTAAAGTCCAGAGAGGCACCTGTCAGTCTGGTGCCCTGACACAGTATGTGAGGGTCAGCATCTGATATTTGTCCAGGGCCATGGGCATGGTCAGATGTCCAGCTGGATTAGTCAGAGCATCAAACGACTACAGTCCAGGGTGTGGGTCACGGTTAGCTCTGTGGGTCCAGTGCAAGCAGTCTGGGGAAATTACAGGAACATAATCAGTGAGCTGGCCCCTGGTTTATCGGGAGGAGGACGGTGTGGGGTAGGGGAGGTGAGCTGGCCATGATCATAGCTGGCACATCTACATGAAATGACTGGGACTGAGGTGTTAGCGGGCACATACAGATTCATACAGACAGGTTGGGTGGAGATTTGGGGAGGCACAAGGCTTATGAGATTGACATGGTGACCAACCAATAAGGGAATGCTTATGTTTGGGTGGGGTTGGTCATCTCCATGGAGAAATAAAGTCTGGAACTCACAGCCTGAGGACGAGCCACTGTTGTTCTCTAGTGTAAGGTAAATCACTAGCGCACAACAGAAAAGAAAATAGCTGTGAGATCGCCGGGGTAGGGGGGTGTGGGGGTTAAGCTCAGTGTGACTGGGGGCTGCAAGTCTGAGTGATACGAGGCCCTTCAAAGGGCCATACCACAACACAGAAGGTAATGCCTCCCCACTGCATTCTGTGTGAGCCCCAGGCATCAGCCAAATGTGTGCAACCCAATTGCGTGTCCCAGGGTAGCCCAAATCATCCTGCACAGTGTAATAGCTGAACAACACTAATGATGCAACACCAGTATCTATGTACCTGGGAAGGTGGGGCTGAGTAGCCAAAGTCACAGCTCCATGTGATTTACCCACTGCCCCTTCACACCACAACATTTGCACCCCTCACACCTTTCTTCATAGAACATTGTCTCGGGATAAGGAAAGGCGGCTTCACAAACAGCATTACTGCACCTGCAGCTGGATGGAGGCTTTCACACATGCAGATGGTAGAGCAAACAGAGAACTTCTTTACAGAAGTGAGAACTTCCTTACAATAATATGTTTCCTGTGCCATTGGAAGTCTTCACAGCGTAACCTCTCACAGGAGGGTGATGGTGTCCGGTAGGGTGAAGGTGAAAGGCCCAGCTTCTGAGGGGGGAGGGGACTGTATGTGGCTTCTCCTTCAGTTGGGTGCCTCCTGATTCTGCCCTGTCTCCTTTAGAGGAAGAGGGAAGTGAAGTGAATCGCAGGTCACTAGTCACCCAGTAATGTTGCCTTTGGTGCTGAAGCAACCTCTGTAGTTTTGTATTGTCTTCTTTCTTTTCCCTTATTCATTCATGGGATGAAAGTATCACTGGCCAGGCAGCACTTATTGGCCATCCCTAATTGCCCAGATGGCTGTTAAAAGTCAAACACATTGCTAAGAGTCTGGAGTCCAGACCAGGTAAGATTGGCAGTTTCCTTCCCTAAAGGGCATTACTGAACCAGATGGGTATTCCTGACAATCAATGATGGATTCATGGTCATCATTAGATTATTAATTCCAGATATTTATTGAATTCCATCATCTGCCATGGTGAGATTCAAATGTGGGTCCCCAGAACGTTATCTGTGTTTCTGGAACCACTAGACCATTGTCTCCCCTGTGTCCTCTTCAAAGATGGAGGAGGAAACCTCTTGAGGGATGACTTGCTTGACCATGGGCATTGTGGGAATGTCTCTTGTACCTGCAAGATTAAGTAGACAGAAAGAGGATAGGATGTTATGATTAAATGCACAGAGAGTCAGGAGCACCAGAGTTGACAATACTTCTTACCTCATTGCTGGGACCTGGGTTTTTCAGCATCTTCATAGAGAGCAGCCCTAGTCTTCTCCAGTAAGGCCATGATCCTCTCCTCACAGGCCTAATGTCAGGTATCGCACCACCTATCCTTCCTGCCCTGGTATGGGGCATTTTTAGCTGGAGTGACAGAATAGGGGATGGAGTGGGATAAAAGTAGCTGACAGTTTTTCATGCAGGTGCAGATAGAGGAAAGATGGAGAGGTGCTCTGAGCAAGTGAGTAAGCAGTGCGGAGGGCATGGCCGCTTAGTGGTATGGGTGAAACGGGTTGGTGAGAGCGAATGAGATATATTATTTCCACAGTAGTAGACTGCTGAAGTGTGAGACTTGATGGAAAGTGGATATGAGGAGCACCACAAATGGGATAGCTAGTTAATGAGGCAGGTTACAGATGATTACATGAAAAAACACACTTGGCCTCATGGAGAGATATTCTCTGTGAAAGGAGATGGAACTTATAGTTAGTCAAAATACCAGTCCATTGTTTCTGTCTTCATGAACCATAAAAACGAAACAACCTATAACATTGAGGAATTAACCTACTGCATCTTCAGTTCCACTTCCTACTGAAGTTGCTGTGTTTGACTGTGGTGTGTAGATTTAAGGCTTAGATAGATAGAATTAACTCTTAAAGGAGTGAATGTAAGGAATAAAGACATTGGCTGCTCATGATTTTCATGTTTTTTGTAAACTACTCACTGACACCAATGATCAGCTGTGTATCCAATTGAATATTAACATGTAAAGCCCATTAAGGGCAATGCAAGCTAATGATTTTCTGACCATCTAGGAAATCATTGCCAGCTTGTGTCTATTGTCAGCATGCACAGGAGGGGGAATCTCCTGCCTGAGGCACAAACTCAGAAAATTACCTCATTAAAGACTTAATGGATAGAACATTCAATTACCATTTGGTTGTGAGTAAACATTAACCAAAACTAAAATTAGAAGAGTTTTACGGGTTCTTAATGATCACCATCTGTTGTGTTACTGCTTTAAGATCTGAGCTTGTTAATGAGCCAAGGACCACGTTCCCGACCAAATCACTCACTATCCTGTCTTGGAAATACACAATACTGTTCCTTCACTGCCACTGGGTCAAAATCCTGGAATTGTATCCCTAAGGGCATTGTGGGTCCGTGTATGAACTACAGCCATTTAAGTGACAGCTTATCACCACCCTTGCAAGGGTATGAAGGGATGGGCAATAAACGATGGCCCAGCCACATCCATGAAGGAAACAAAAAAAAGACGAGGAGTTCAAGCTGCAGCTGTTGAGCTTAAGTTACTCTATAACTGCACATTATCAGATTCTCTGTTAAACAAAGCTGTTTGAATTTTTCAAGTAAACTGAACCGATGCCACTCATTAATCCAGTATGAGAGTGGTAATTCTGTATTAAGGAAAGCAACACAATAATATATTATGTTAGCACAGAGGCAACACACTAACTAAAACACTTGAGGTGTGAAGTAACACATTTGATTAGTTACCCCTGAAATGCTTCTCTCTGTTCTGCTTTTCAGTTTGGAAAAGTTGGATGAACACACTAACCACTCACATACTGGTACCCCATGTATCATTTCAGAGCCTTGGCTTTTTCTCTTGATATAAGCAGGGTTCTCACTTCATCACTATAAACGTTATCCAGAAATCCTCTTTAGTTCAGGAGTCCTCAAGGGATTATATTTTCTCTGAGTATCATGAGTTGATTAGCTCAGTTGGCTGGACAGCTAGTTTGCAAAGTAGCAGAAGAGTGTAGATTCAATTGCTACACTGGCTGAGGTTACCACAAAAGACTCTTCTTCTCAATCTCACTCCTAGCCTAAGGTGTGATGACCCTCAAGTTAAACCACCACCCTACGTTGTCTCTGTTTCTCTCCAATGAAAGAGCAGGACTATGGTGACAGAATCTTTCGTTTAAACACTGAATGAGGCTTCTTTCACTATTAGTTAAGTCTCCACTGAACTGTACTTCTGTTGTTGGTTGTATAAAACAAACAGAAAAGTGGAATGAAATACAGTGAAAAAAGTGCTCTGAGTTTATAAGATAAAAGAAATTGCCAAGTCTTTTGGGGTCTCATAGGTAGTTCTCGACTGAAAATGGATAAATAGAGTGGTGTATCAAGGCAGGATTTGTTTAGACATTTCTACTTCACTGTCACAAACACCCTCCCGAAGGCATTCATCAGCTTTTGTAAATTTTCTCAAGACACGCAGACAATGATTTTACTATTGCTTGTCAGGGCAGCACAGTGGCACAATACTTAGCACTGTTGCCTCACGGTGCCGGGGCCCAGGTTCAATTCCAGACTCGCTGACTGTGTGGAGTTTGCACATTCTCCCTGTGTCTGTGTGGGTTTTCTCCAGGTGCTCTGGTTTCCTCCCACAGTTCAATAATATGCTGGTTAGGGTGGATTGGCCGTGTTAAATTGCCCCATGTCGTCCAGGGTTGTTCAGGCCAGTTGGGTTAGCCATGGTTAATGCAGGGTTATGGGGACTGATAGGGGTCTGCATGGGTTGCTCTTCAGAGGGCCAGTGCAGACTCAATGGGCCAAACGGCCCCTTTCTATGCTGTAGGGATTCAAAGATTCTTACGAAGTTGTTTCCTGGATATTGACCCAGTGACTCTGAAAGCTCAGCAAGTCAGAATGATGAGTTACTTAGATGGAAGCTTGAATGTGGTGGTGTCCTGCCCCTGCCCCCGATCATGGGTTTGGATAATGAGGAAACCTTGCTGAATTGCTACAGCAGCAGTGAATGTGAATGAGACACTGATCAAGTCAGATGGTTTGCCCCGGTCGCTTTCAAGCTTGGTGTGAGGTTGGAAAATGTGGGTGTCAAAAAGCATGCAGGTATAGGCATCAATTGGGAAGGTAAATGGTATATAGGCCTTCATTGCGAGGGGATTTGTGTACAGTGTTAATGATGTCTTGTTGCAATTGTATAAAATTTTGATGAGACACACTCAGAATATCGTGTACAGTTTGATTTCCTTATCTAAGGAAGAATATATTTACCATAGAATGAGTGCACCAGACTAAACACTTTGGTGGGGGTATTATCTTATGAAGAGAGAATGAGGAAATTATGTCTGTATCCTCCACAATTTCACCAGTGAAAGGTGATCTTAATGAATCTTACAAAAATTTTACAGCATGTGAAATGTAGAAAAGATGTTTCCCACTTGCTGGTGAGCTTAAAACTATACATTAGTCTCAGATTAAGGGTTAGGCCTTTTAAGATTGAGATTAGTAGGAAGTTCTTCACTCAGACACTGGTAAATCTTTGGAATTATCTCTCCAATAAACTTGAGGAATCATAATCAGTGGTAAGGCTCAATATCGAAATTGGAGCCAATGATATCAAGGGATATGAAGATAGTACAGAAAAATGATCTTGAGGTAAACGAACAGATGCGATCTAATTGAATGGTGGAGCAGGTTCATTGAGCCAATGGCCTGCTCCTATTCCCACGTTCTTGAGAGTTGTTGGAGCTGCACACATCCAGGCAAGTGGAGAGTATTCCATCATATTCCTGATCTGCCCCATGTAAATAATGGACAGGTTCTTGGGGAGCTAGGAAGTAAGTTACACCAACTGAATTCCAAGCTTCCAACATGTTACATGAAATTAGATGAAAAATAAATGTGCAGCAGCCTGAACCTGACTATTAATTTATGATTTCAAGTGGAAGCATGCTCTTCAATTTATTTTGTTACATTGTTGATCCTTGTATTATTTTCTCTCTATATTATTTGTTTCTAATTTCATCCTTATCCTAACCTGCACTGCCATATCCATTCCCAAGTATTCAGACAAAATTGGATTTCAAAACCTAAATTTCAAACTATTTGGGCCATGCCTGTTCACCAAGCAAGGACATGCTCCAGAGAGTCATTGCCTGTCAATTGATCAGTAAGGATTTAGATAATGTCACACACAAATAGAAACACCACAAAATAAACAACGTTAGGAAATTGAAATCATCTGGATGTGAGTTTGCTCGCTGAGCTGGAAGGTTAGTTTTCAGACGTTTCGTCACCATTCTAGGTAACATCATCAGTGAGTCTCCGACGAAGCGCTGGTGTTATGTCCCGTTTTCTATTTATAATAAATAGAAAGCGGGACATAACACCAGCGCTTCGTCGGAGGCTCACTGATGATGTTACCTAGAATGGTGACAAAACGTCTGAAAACTAACCTTCCAGCTCAGCGAGCAAACTCACATCCAGAACCTCAACCTGAGCTACAAATCTTCTCAAAATTGAAATCATCATTTAATGGAGGGAGATTCCTATCAAGACAACTATCGATACATTTCAAACTTGTTTATATTAAACTGTGTGGAGAAGGTTCACTAATGTTCAAAAGTTCCCAGTTTTAAGTTCGAAATATTCCTGATACTTTGGAAATAACCCTGCCCAGAACTCATTGGGAAAGTTATACAAATAAGTGCAGAAAATATTTAACTAATAGTTCATCAGATTAAACATATTTGATCCAATGTGATGAATCTCTGTCAGGTCTGTCTGCCAGAACAAAAGGTAAATAGTGAAGATCCTAATAAAAAATGTTCCAAAGAAGAGCCATATTGAACACAAAATGTCTTTCTGGCTTTTCACAGACACTGTCAGATTTCTCCAATACTTACTACTGAGAATTTGGGTTGCAAATATTTTAACCAATCGGCAGAACCAATCTGGCATAGCTGCAGAATAAGTGAGGCTTGAACACAAACTTCTAGCTTAGAAATATGGACACTACCACTGCTCCACAAGACCCTGTACTTATTTGCTCTGTTCCAGAGTCTGATCAATTTGTGATAATAAAGTGTGAAGCTGGATGAACACAGCAGGCCAAGCAGCATCTCAGGAGCACAAAAGCTGATGTTTCAGGCCTAGCCCCTTCATCAGAGAGCGGGATGGGGTGAGGGTTCTGGAATAAATAGGGAGAGAGGGGGAGGCGGACCGAAGATGGAGAGAGAAGAAGATAGGTGGAGAGGAGAGTATAGGTAGGGAGGTGGGGAGGGGATAGGTCAGTCCAGGGAAGACGGACAGGTCAAGGAGGTGGGATGAGGTTAGTAGGTAGGAGATAGAGGTGCAGCTTGGGGTGGGAGGAAGGGATGGGTGAGAGGAAGAACAGGTTAGGGAGGCAGAGACAGGCTGGGCGGGTTTTGGGATGCAGTGGAGGGAGGGGACGAACTGGGCTGGTTTTGGGATGCGGTGGGGGAAGGGGAGATTTTGAAGCTGGTGAAGTCCACATTGATACCATTGGGCTGCAGGGTTCCCAAGCGGAATATGAGTTGCCGTTCCTGCAACCTTCGGGTGGCATCATTGCGGCACTGCAGGAGGCCCATGATTGACATGTCATCTAGAGAATGGGAGGGGGAGTTGAAATGGTTCGCGACTGGGAGGTGCAGTTGTTTATTGCGAACCGAGCAGAGGTGTTCTGCAAAGCGGTCCCCAAGCCTCTGCTTGGTTTCCCCAATGTAGAGGAATTATCTCTGATCAATTTGTGAAGTGTACTGCTGTAGCAGTTTGCAATTCATTTAAAAATCCAATAGGTGGCAGTCAGTTAGTGAAGTATCTGGTGAAATAGAGCACATTGTCAAAAATAAACACCCAATCCTTGCTTTTAAATATCGTATTGCACTGGTTACTTTGAAATGCTAGCAAGTGCATGCTTGATAAACCGAACTGAAAGCACAACCCTATTACCACTAATGTTGCAAAAATATTCTGTAAAGTCTATTTTATGTCAGTGTTAATGACTGAGCCACCCTAGCTACATGATATGATGTTGAGCACATTTTTCATCTATCAGCCACCATAATTACTTTATTAAATTCATATTACAAAGTCTTCATACATCTAATGGGAAAGCTTGATAAATAAGATGGAATTATCTTAACAGCCAAGCACAGCAAGCTAAATGACCCAAGCAAAATCTGTTTCAATTTCAGGTTGACATAGTCCTTTCCTTGTCTATTTGAACAAACCTCTTCTTTTCAGTTTAATTAATGGTTTGACAAACGTTATTCACAAAAGCAAGTATATTTGTTGAGAAGCTGCAGCTGTATTAATAAGTATAGATCATTCATAACCACAGAAATGAGATTGAAGACTCATTTCCAGTGCTCTTTTAGCCATTATATTTGCATGCTAATATATGAATTGCTTCTAGATGAAAAGGTACATTGCACCACAGATTGACATTAATTAAAGCAAAATATTTACATATTTCGATGTGAAGGTAGATTTAATCTGAATAGATAGACTATGAGGTATTTCTCTGCTTTCATGCTTGTCTTCTGTTGCTAACCTGTTCCTATTTGGCAAGTAATGAAGATGGATGTTTGTGAGCAATTTCTCTGCATGATTCTCCCTACTTCAGGAGTTTAAGAAATGCACTTGTCAACTGCCATTCATATGTTTGTTGGCTGAAGGCAAAAATGCTCTGATTTCCAGAAATGGTGTCAGATGTTAGCAATCTTGTTACAAACTCAAGGCTTTGTGGGTTCAAGTCCCACTCTAGAATGAGGCTGATAGGCACAGAAGTGCTGCTGAAGGTACCATCTTTCAGATGCCAGTTAAACCCAGGTACCATCTGTTCCCCCAGGTGGGCATGAAAGGTCCTTCGACACAATTTTGAAGATGAACAGCAGAGCTATCCTAGCCATCCTATCTGATACTTATCATTAAATCAGCATCACAAAAATTGATTATTTGGTCATTGTTATAATGTCATCTGTGGGAGCTTGCGTGTAAATTGATCACCATGTTTTATACATTGTAATAACAATTATATTCCTTTAGAACTCCTGAGGTGATTTTGAATTCAAGTCTTTCTTTTAGGTGTCAATGTTCCAATGAGGACCCTTGTGATTAAAATAGATTTATTTGTAAATTTATAAAGTGGCAGAAAATTGTTGGGTACCAATTCTATAAAATATCAACAATGCAAAAGCAGTCAGATTTGACTCTGTATTGCCAATGCTTGGAATATTACGGATGCAACTTTAGTGCCAAAATGGTAATTGTGATGTTTTTACTATCTTCCAGTTACTTAAGCGCAAGTGTCATTAAGAGCATTATGATCAAACAGAGGGTGATCCTATTGAATGGCCAAGGTGGGTCAAGGAACTGAAGGGCCTCCTCTTGTTTCTATTTCTTAAGGTCTCATAGCATGATGTCAGTCAGTGTGTAATGCATATTTGATTTCAGCTCTTTTATTTCCAGTGGGTTTATTTTCTTAAAATAACCTGTGCAGAAATGTTGGAGCAGGTAGGACTTAAAGGACTTGAAACTAGATCTCCTGACTCCGAGATGAGGTCATTACAACGACCTTCAACTGATGCTATTTAAGGGGATCATGAATAGGTTAATAGTGGATTAACTCAGTTAGCTGTCTAGCTGATTTGTAATACAGACTGAAGCGAACAGGCTGTGTTCAATTCTTGCACTATCTGTGGTTGCCATGGGTGACTTGGGTGACAGGGTGGCTCAGTGGTTAACATTACTGTCTGAAGCGCCAGGGACCTGGATTTGATTCCAGCCTCAGGTGACTGTCTGTATGGAGTTTGCATGTTCTCCCTGCATTTGCGTGGGTTTCTGCTGGATCATCTGGTGTTCTCCCACAGTCCAAAGATGTGCAGGTTAGCTCGACTGGACATGATAAATTACCACACAGTGTCCAGAGATTTGCAGGTTAGGTGGATTAGCTATGATTAATGCAAGATTATGGGCGAGGGTGGGATGCTCTTCAGTGGGTTTGTGCTGACTTGATGGGCCGAATGGCCTCTATCTGCATTGTAAGGATTCCATGACTTTCTTTCTCAACCTTTCCCCTTGCCTGAGGTTTGATGGCCCTCCAATTAAACTACCACCAGTCATTTCCCTTTCTAATGAGGAGAAAGCAGCCTGTATTCTAATGAAAACTGATAAAACTGCGGATGCTGTAAATTAGGAACAAAAACAGAAGTTGCTGGAAAGCTCAGTAGTTCTGGCAGCATCTGTGAAGAAAAATCAGACTTAACGTTTCGGGTCCTGTGTTCTAATGCGAAGGTGATAAAGCTGGTGAAGTTTATTCCACAGAAGGTTGAAGATAGACCTTACTGAGATTTTTAAAATTAAGATGGGCATAAATAAAATGAATAGCAAAGGCGTTTTCCCTAGGATGGAACAGTTCAAAACTAAGGGGCAATTTTTTAGGGTGAGAGGAGAAAGATATAAAAGGGACATGGGAGGTAATTTTTTTTCACACATAGCGTGTTTTGTGTGTGGAATAATTTGCCTGAGAAGGTGGTGGATGCAGCTAAAATGACTGCATTTAAAAGATAGTAAGAGCTGCCAATGCTGGCGTCTGAGATAACACAGTGTGGAGCTGGAGGAACACAACAGGCCAAGCAGCATCAGAGGTGCAGGAAAGCTGACATTTCTTCTTCAGAAATGACCCTTTCAGAACAAGGTCCCAACCTGAAATGTCAACTTTCCTGCTCCTCTGACGCTGCTTGGCCTGTTGTGTTCCTCCAGTTCCACACTGTGTTATCTACATTTAAAAAATGTTTTGATAAGTGCATGAATAGGAAAGATTAAGAAGGATGTGTGCCAAACACAGGCTGATGGGACTAGTTTAGTTTGGGAGCATGGTAGGCATGGACTGCTCAGCCCAATGGGTCTGTTTCCTTGCTGTATAGAATCCCTAGAGTGTGGAAACAGGCCCTTTGGCCCAACAAGTCCACACCAACACACAAAGCATCCCACCCAATCTACACATCCCTGAACACTATGGGCAATTTAGCACGGCCAATCCACCTAGCTTGCACATCTTTGGACTGTGGGAGGAAACCCACACAGACACAGGGAGAATGTGCACACTCTGGCACTGTGGGCTAGTAGTGTTAACCACTGTGCCACCCATTGAGACTTTCCAATTCTCGCCACTCATTTCACCAGGAAGAAGACAGCACCCAGATTTGACTCGGATCTCAGAGTCCAGAAGCCAGCACGCTCACCATTATACCATGGTAACCGGAGAAAAATGACTCCATGAAGTCTCTGGGGGGTGCTGCTGCACACTGGGTGAATGTTGCTTGCCACTTTGAGCACGTGCAGCACCTACTCCCAATCTTGGGTCCGTTCGAGCAGCCGTGCTCGAGCTGCAGCAAGAAGCTGAGAGGCAGAACGGAAGAGAGCATGATACTGCAGGGCGGAGGAGGGGAAAGGATACTCAGCAGGAGGCCATGTGCCCTGAGGCACTCAAAGAACACTTTCCACGCCTGCTGCTTGAATGTGGAAACTGCTGCCAGTTACCATGCAATCAACCAATTGAATTTCAGCACATCAAGGAAACTCGCTGTACCGCGCCTGGCTTGTTATGCCATTTTATCAGGTTTGACCTCATCTGCCACTTGTCAGGCGAAGCCCAGATATTATCTGTGTTTCACAGTAAGCTAAACATTAGTTGTGACACTACTGGAGTAGTTGGCGCTAATTAGTGAATAGCCCTCACCTTACAGTAGAGATGATGCCATTTCTGAAGCTATAGTGGGACTCTATGCACTCTCTAAGGAGTAATGCTTTTTTTTGTGATTTCCCCAAATTGGGAAAGTTTCAACTCAGCTGTGCCTCCCTTTTAAAAAATAATTGATGTTCAAGCTATTTGGAGATTACCGCATGAGCTGATCTATAAATCAAATAGATCTCCATTACAGTTGGTGATTGCTCTGAATGACTGAATTTTAGATGTCTTTTATATTGTTTTCACTGGTTCTTTTTAAGGTTTACATCCATTCGAACTGGTAATCCTTCAGAGCGCATGCATACAATCCCCAGTCACTTAGTAGTGAGAATGCTTCCAGAGGGAAAAAGACAAATGCAATCATTTATTGTTGTTCTATTACAGAGGAGATGTTACACCAGCACTCTGTTATTTCCTGTTGAATTTATGTCCTTAAACTATGGAGGAATGGAAAAAGGGATTTGTTTCTAATCTTCAGCAAGCGGGGACATCCAGCTAAATATCAGTGAATCACTGGAGTTCCCATTTGGTAACTTGGCTGTTTGATTCTAAATTTCAAATGTAGAGCTAGATTAAGAAGCACTCTGCTGGATTGTACACTTGATCCTGGAATTTTGTCAGAGAGACAGAATTATTCATTACAAATTGAACTCATAATTCTGTCTCTCCCACACATAGAAACATCAATTCAGAAATGAACTGTGGAAAGGTTTAGCTCCAACTTGAGTTCTCAAATTAACTCTTCTCCTACACCTCAGAAAGCACCCACTTTCAAGGCTTCCTTAGGTTTTGAGTGGCAGCCCTTGGATCATTTTGTCGCTCTCTTTCCTTTTAGTAACCCGTTCAGGTTCATGTTCCATTCCAAAAATGAAGGCTGACATCAGAGAGCAATATTGAATGAACACTGCATTGTTAGAGGTGCTGTCTTTCAGAGAAGATATTAAACTAAGGTCCCCCTTGGTTGGTTCAGGTCAACCTAAATGGGATGATTTCAAAGAAGGGCAGGGAATTTCTCTTTGGTGTATTGGTAATGGTTATCTCTCAATCAATGTGACCGGAATGGATTACCTAGTCATTATGAAAATTGATGTTCATTGGAGTTTGCTGCATTCAAATTGGTTGGCACATTTGTGATTATAATTCAAAAAATCTTCATTGGGTGTAGAGTATTTTGAGACGGTCTGGCAGCCTTAAAAAGCACTACATAAATGCAAGTCTTTTTTGTTCTACTGGTTTTCTATTTTATACACTCACCTGGGAGTTTACATAGAGATAATGGGAACTGCAGATGCTGGAGATTCCAAGATAATAAAATGTGAGGCTGGATGAACACAGCAGGCCAAGCAGCATCTCAGGAGCACAAAAGCTGACGTTTCGGGCCTAGACCCTTTGGGGCTAGCTTTTGTGCTCCTGAGATGCTGCTTGGCCTGCTGTGTTCATCCAGCCTCACATTTTATTATCTGGGAGTTTACATAGCCTTGGTTGGGGGGTGGGAATGGCTAGGTAGGAAAGACATGGATTGGGTGTGTTCAGTTGTGACACTCCAGTGATAATGATCTGGGGCACTACTTAATAATGTAGCTGGCTCTTCTCTTACTCACCGCTTGTCCATGCTCAGAGTGAGGCTCCAAAGTGAACTGATGCTTTAGGGAGAACATGCCCCCTTTTCAAATTCAAAAAAGTAAATCACATTGTAGCTGGGAGGGTGCTTGGAGTCATCACTTTCTTCCGCTGCAACAAAGGAGCATTCTGTTATCCCTCTTAAGTTTTTAATGCTGTGGCTCAGTGGTTAGCACTGCTGCCTCACAGCTCTAGGGACCTGGGTTCGATTCTAGCATCGAACAACTGTCTGTGCGGAGTTTGCATGTCCTCCTCATGTCTGTGTTTTTTCTCCAGGTCTGTTGTTTCCTCCTACAGTCAAAATATGTGCAGGCTAGGTGGATTGGTCATGCTAAATTGTCCATAGTGTCTAGCCATGGGAAATGTAGGATTAGAGGAAATGGGTGGGGGATGATGAGGCTGGGTGGGTTGCTCTTTGGAGTGTCGGTGACGACTCGATTGGCCAAATGACCTGCTTCTATGTTGCGGGATGACAGTCAGAGAAAAATCACTGAAGTGAATCTCCCAAGTGTTAGTAAATTCTCTGTTCATTTTCCATCAGGCTAAAAAATGAACATTCCTCTAAAATCTCCTAAATGACATATATATTGGAATAGAAAAAAATTTTTTTCTATGAACTGCCTACTATCTGGTGTGGATCCAGTCAAACGTTGAGCAAAAATTGTCACATCCATCCTCTTTATAATCAAACCACACTCTACATCAGTGGTGATAATAAAATGTGGGGCTGGATGAACACAGCAGGCCAAGCAGCATCTCAGGAGCACAAAAGCTGACGTTTCGGGCCTAGACCCTTCATCAGAGAGGGGGATGGGGGGAGGGAACTGGAATAAATAGGGAGAGAGGGGGAGGCGGACCGAAGATGGAGAGTAAAGAAGATAGGTGGAGAGGGTGTAGGTGGGGAGGTAGGGAGGGGATAGGTCAGTCCAGGGAAGACGGACAGGTCAAGGAGGTGGGATGAGGTTAGTAGGTAGCTGGGGGTGCGGCTTGGGGTGGGAGGAAGGGATGGGTGAGAGGAAGAACCGGTTAGGGAGGCAGAGACAGGTTGGACTGGTTTTGGGATGCAGTGGGTGGGGGGGAAGAGCTGGGCTGGTTGTGTGGTGCAGTAGGGGGAGGGGATGAACTGGGCTGGTTTAGGGATGCAGTGGGGGAAGGGGAGATTTTGAAACTGGTGAAGTCCACATTGATACCATATGGCTGCAGGGTTCCCAGGCGGAATATAAGTTGCTGTTCCTGCAACCTTCGGGTGGCATCATTGTGGCAGTGCAGGAGGCCCATGATGGACATGTCATCAAGAGAATGGGAGGGGGAGTGGAAATGGTTTGCGACTGGGAGGTGCAGTTGTTTGTTACGAACTGAGCGGAGGTGTTCTGCAAAGCGGTCCCCAAGCCTCCGCTTGGTTTCCCCAATGTAGAGGAAGCCGCACCGGGTACAGTGGATGCAGTATACCACATTGGCAGATGTGCAGGTGAACCTCTGCTTAATGTGGAATGTCATCTTGGGGCCTGGGATGGGGGTGAGGGAGGAGGTGTGGGGACAAGTGTAGCATTTCCTGCGGTTGCAGGGGAAGGTGCCGGGTATGGTGGGGTTGGAGGGCAGTGTGGAGCGAACAAGGGAGTCACGGAGAGAGTGGTCTCTCCGGAAAGCAGACAGGGGAGGGGATGGAAAAATGTCTTGGGTGGTGGGGTCGGATTGTAAATGGCGGAAGTGTCGGAGGATAATGCGTTGTATCCGGAGGTTGGTAGGGTGGTGTGTGAGAACGAGGGGGATCCTCTTGGGGCGGTTGTGGCGGGGGCGGGGTGTGAGGGATGTGTCGCGGGAGATGCGGGAGACGCGGTCAAGGGCGTTCTCAATCACCGTGGGGGGAAAAGTTGCGGTCCTTAAAGAACTTGGACATCTGGGATGTGCGGGAGTGGAATGTCTTATCGTGGGAGCAGATGCGGCGGAGGCGGAGGAATTGGGAATAGGGGATGGAATTTTTGCAGGAGGGTGGGTGGGAGGAGGTGTATTCTAGGTAGCTGTGGGAGTCGGTGGGCTTGAAATGGACATCAGTTACAAGCTGGTTGCCTGAGATGGAGACTGAGAGGTCCAGGAAGGTGAGGGATGTGCTGGAGATGGCCCAGGTGAACTGAAGGTTGGGGTGGAAGGTGTTGGTGAAGTGGATGAACTGTTCGAGCTCCTCTGGGGAGCAAGAGGCGGCGCCGATACAGTCATCAATGTACCGGAGGAAGAGGTGGGGTTTGGGGCCTGTGTAGGTGCGGAAGATGGACTGTTCCACGTAGCCTACAAAGAGGCAGGCATAGCTGGGGCCCATGCGGGTGCCCATGGCCACCCCCTTAGTCTGTAGGAAGTGGGAGGAGTCAAAAGAGAAGTTGTTGAGTGTGAGGACGAGTTCCGCTAGGCGGATGAGAGTGTCGGTGGAGGGGGCCTGGTCGGGCCTGCGGGACAGGAAGAAGCGGAGGGCCTTGAGGCCATCTCCATGCGGAATGCAGGTGTACAGGGACTGGACGTCCATGGTGAATATGAGGTGTTGGGGGCCAGGGAATTGGAAGTCCTGGAGGAGGTGGAGGGCGTGGGTGGTGTCACGGACATAGGTGGGGAGTTCCTGGACCAAAGGGGAGAAAATGGAGTCCAGATAGGTGGAGATGAGTTCGGTGGGGCAGGAGCAGGCTGAGGCTTACCTAGAATACACCTCCTCCCACCCACCCTCCTGCAAAAATTCCATCCCCTATTCCCAATTCCTCCGCCTCCGCCGCATCTGCTCCCACGATAAGACATTCCACTCCCGCACATCCCAGATGTCCAAGTTCTTTAAGGACCGCAACTTTCCCCCCACGGTGATTGAGAACGCCCTTGACCGCGTCTCCCGCATCTCCCGCGACACATCCCTCACACCCCGCCCCCGCCACAACCGCCCCAAGAGGATCCCCCTCGTTCTCACACACCACCCTACCAACCTCCGGATACAACGCATTATCCTCCGACACTTCCGCCATTTACAATCCGACCCCACCACCCAAGACATTTTTCCATCCCCTCCCCTGTCTGCTTTCCGGAGAGACCACTCTCTCCGTGACTCCCTTGTTCGCTCCACACTGCCCTCCAACCCCACCATACCCGGCACCTTCCCCTGCAACCGCAGGAAATGCTACACTTGTCCCCACACCTCCTCCCTCACCCCCATCCCAGGCCCCAAGATGACATTCCACATTAAGCAGAGGTTCACCTGCACATCTGCCAATGTGGTATACTGCATCCACTGTACCCGGTGCGGCTTCCTCTACATTGGGGAAACCAAGCGGAGGCTTGGGGACCGCTTTGCAGAACACCTCCGCTCAGTTCGTAACAAACAACTGCACCTCCCAGTCGCAAACCATTTCCACTCCCCCTCCCATTCTCTTGATGACATGTCCATCATGGGCCTCCTGCACTGCCACAATGATGCCACCCGAAGGTTGCAGGAACAGCAACTTATATTCCGCCTGGGAACCCTGCAGCCATATGGTATCAATGTGGACTTCACCAGTTTCAAAATCTCCCCTTCCCCCACTGCATCCCTAAACCAGCCCAGTTCATCCCCTCCCCCCACTGCACCACACAACCAGCCCAGCTCTTCCCCCCCACCCACTGCATCCCAAAACCAGTCCAACCTGTCTCTGCCTCCCTAACCGGTTCTTCCTCTCACCCATCCCTTCCTCCCACCCCAAGCCGCACCCCCAGCTACCTACTAACCTCATCCCACCTCCTTGACCTGTCCGTCTTCCCTGGACTGACCTATCCCCTCCCTACCTCCCCACCTACACCCTCTCCACCTATCTTCTTTACTCTCCATCTTCGGTCCGCCTCCCCCTCTCTCCCTATTTATTCCAGTTCCCTCCCCCCATCCCCCTCTCTGATGAAGGGTCTAGGCCCGAAACGTCAGCTTTTGTGCTCCTGAGATGCTGCTTGGCCTGCTGTGTTCATCCAGCCCCACATTTTATTATCTTGGAATCTCCAGCATCTGCAGTTCCCATTATCTCTCTCTACATCAGTGGTGCTCAGGTTAGAAACTGTGCAGCCTGTACAGGTTGTGAAAGGATGCGACTATTTAATAAGAAGAGTTAGATTTCATGATAAAACCAATGATAATTGCTTTTCTGAAAACCACTGAAGGCAACCTTGAAAACTGTGCGTGTGAAATGAATGGTCATGCCAAATAATTTTACATGCACTTGTGTAAACCACTCACTGTATTAACACATAAATAAAAACAAGTCTGGCCTTACAAAACGCCAAATGATTCCAGAATGTCTTCAGCAACCAGATGTTCAGCTTATACTGCCAAGTTGAGGCCAATAGACTTTCATGTTAAATGTGAATGAAAAACCATGATGTTCAACTGGAAAAAGACAGAGAACAAGAACCATATTGATGAAACTTTAATTCACTAAAATCATAGGAAACTATCACAGTTTGTGAT
Source organism: Stegostoma tigrinum (assembly GCF_030684315.1). Classification (NCBI taxonomy): domain Eukaryota; kingdom Metazoa; phylum Chordata; class Chondrichthyes; order Orectolobiformes; family Stegostomatidae; genus Stegostoma; species Stegostoma tigrinum. The sequence goes on along the minus strand of NC_081370.1, from coordinate 54,047,100 downwards.
TAAACAGTGAGATAATTAAAATGCAAAATGCATTAATTTATTGAAATCAACTTAGAAATGTTCAAATCAATAAAAAAAAGCTATGTAAAATATTTTCTAAGTTAGCACACTACAATATAAATTAACAAAATCAGAGGTCACATGACACCAGGTTATAGTCCAACAGATTTATTTGAAATCAGAACTTTCGGAGTGCTGCTCCTTTGTCAGGTTTTATCTAATGAAGGAGCAGCGCTCCATAAGCTTGCGTTTTCAAATAAACCAGTTGGACTATAACCTGATATCGTGTGACCTCTGACTTTGTCTATGCCAGTCTTCCACATTATAACTTAACACATAATGTAATTTCTGAATAGAAACTATTATATGACTGTGTAACAATGAAGCTGAAGGAATGAAACCATATTGAAGGTTTAAATTAGCCTATTTATATTTTCTTAAATTTCACAGAATTGCAGGATTATTACAATGTTGAAGGAGGCTATTCAGATCAGCATGCAGGCAATCAATTCAATGTTTCTCTCTCACAGCTCAAGAAAAATAATAATGCCAAAGATTTTCTGTATTGTTGAACATAAGATACAATAGTGATGATGAACTGGTATAAAACGCTTGTTAGACCTCAGCTGGTATACTGTGTACAGTTGTGGGTGTCACATTATAGCAAAGATGTGAATGCACTGAAGAAAGTGCAAGAGTAATTCACAAGCATGTTTCCATGAAGTTGCTTGCACTGTGTCTTCAAATGAGTATCATTACCTTGTGCCAATCTGCTATCTTTTCCCCAAACCCTCACACACTAGATGTATTCAAATAATCATCCTGTTGAAAGTTTTGAAAGAACCAGGCTACATTTACATGCAGTACCATACCATACCCTGACGACTCGTTAAGTGAAAATGTCTTTTTCCTCACAGCATCCTTGCCTTTTTTGCACATCACTTTAAATCAATGCCCACTCAGTCTTATTCCTTTCAAGAGAGGGAACAACTTTTCTTTTCCCATTCTATCCAACCCACTCATTTTTTTGAAAAAGTCTATCAAATCTCCCCTCAGCCTTCTTCACTTCAAGGAGAACAGCTCCAATTTCTTCAATCTATCCTCATCACTGTAGTTCCTTATTCCTGAACTCATTCTTGTAAATTATGTCTCCAATATATTCTTGTCTTTTGCTTAATATACACCCACAACTGTGCACTATTCCAGCTGAGGTCTAACAAGAGTATCAAACAAGTTTGACATCTCTGTTGTATTTTATACAAGTTCAACCACACAATACATTTCTGGCATTTTTATTTTTCTTGAGATTTGAGAGGAAAATATTAGATGGAGTAACAACCATGGAAAAATGTCCAAATCTCCCCCTCACTGAATGGCAATGTCCCAGCTCATCACACACAGACCTACGGGACTTCTGCATTACCAGAAGCAACATGATCTACTAATCACTCCCCAAGATGTAGCAAAGAAAGCCACAGTGAGCCAATGAAATACAATCTCCAGCGATACATAGAACACAGAACAAATAACATAGAATAGTTCAGCACAATACAGGCTCTTCGGCCCATAGTGTTGTGCTGGCCTATTATTCTACTAAGATCAATCCACCCTGCACACCCTACTTTTTACCACCCTCCATGTGCCTATTCACGAGTCGCTCAAAAGTCTGTAAAGTATCTGACCCCATTACCACTGCCGGGAGCATATTCTACACGCCCACAATATCATTGATAATGGGAACTGCAGATGCTGGAGAATCCAAGATAATAAAATGTGAGGCTGGATGAACACAGCAGGCCCAGCAGCATCTCAGGAGCACAAAAGCTGACGTTTTGGGCCTAGACCCTTCATCAGAGAGCGGGATGGGGTGAGGGTTCTGGAATAAATAGGGAGAGAGGGGGAGGCCGACCGAAGATGGAGAGAAAAGAAGATAGGTGGAGAGGAGAGTATAGGTGGGGAGGTAGGGAAGGGATAGGTCAGCTCAGGGAAGACGGACAGGTCAAGGAGGTGGGATGAGGTTAGTAGGTAGGAGATGGAGGTGCGGCATGGGGTGGGAGGAAGGGATGGGTGAGAGGAAGAACAGGTTAGGGAAGCAGAGACAGGTTGGACTGGTTTTGGGATGCAGTGGGTGGAGGGGAAGAGCTGGGCTGGCTTGTGTGGTGCAGTGGGGGAAGGGGACGAACTGGGCTGGTTTTGGGATGGTTTTGGGGGAAGGGGAGATTTTGAAGCTTGTGAAGTCCACATTGATACCATTGGGCTGCAGGGTTCCCAAGCGGAATATGAGTTGCTGTTCCTGCAACCTTCGGGTGGCATCATTGTGGCACTGCAGGAGGCCCATGATGGACATGCCATCTAAAGAATGGGAGGGGGAGTGGAAATGGTTTGCGACTGGGAGGTGCAGTTGTTTATTGCAAACCCAGCGGAGGTGTTCTGCAAAGCGGTCCCCAAGCCTCCGCTTGGTTTCCCCAATGTAGAGGAAGCCACACCGGGTACAGTGGATGCAGTATACCACATTGGCAGATGTGCAGGTGAACATCAGCTTAATGCGGAAAGTCATCTTGGGGCCTGGGATAGGGGTGAGGGAGGAGGTGCGGGGGCAAGTGTAGCATTTCCTGCGGTTGCAGGGGAAGGTGCCGGGTGTGGTGGGGTTGGAGGGCAGTGTGGAGCGAACAAGGGAGTCACGGAGAGAGTGGTCCCTCCGGAAAGCAGACAGGGGTGGGGATGGAAAAATGTCTTGGATGGTGGGGTCGGATTGTAGATGGCGGAAGTGTCGGAGGATGATGCGTTGTATCTGGAGGTTGGTGGGGTGGTGTGTGAGAACGGGGGGATCCTCTTTGGGCGGTTGTGGCGGGGGCGGGGTGTGAGGGATGTGTTGCGGGAAATGCGGGAGATGTGGTCAAGGGCGTTCTCGACCACTGTGGGGGGAAAGTTGCGGTCCTTGAAGAACTTCGACATCTGGGATGTGCGGGAGTGGAATGCCTCATCATGGGAGCAGATGCGGCGGAGGCAGAGGAATTGGGAATAGGGGATGGAATTTTTGCAGAAGGGTGTGTGGGTGGAGGTGTATTCTAGGTAGCTGTTTTACAGCTGGCTAGTATTAGTATGACATGTATAAGTAACTTCTCTGTGAAGAACCTACCTCTGACATCTCCCCATACCTTCCCCAAATCACCTTAAAATTATGCCGACTCTTAATATTCATTTCCACCCTGGGAAAAAGTCTCTGACTATCCACTCGATCTCTGCCTCTCATCATCTTGTAAACCTCTATCAAATCACCTCTCATCCAAAAAAGCCCTAGCTCCCTTAGCCTTTACTTACAAGATCTGCACTCCAATCTAGGCAGTGTCCTGGTAAATCTGCACCCTCCCTAAAGCTTCCTCATCCTCCCTATAATGAGATGACCAGAACTGAACACAATACTCCAAGTGTGGTCTAAACAGAGCTTTATAGAGCTGCAGCATAACCTCACAGCTCTTAAACTCAATTCCCTTGCCAATGAAAGCCAACACACCATACACCTTCTTCACAACCCTATCAACTTGGGTGGCAACTTTGAGGGATCTATGGAAGTGGACCCCTAGATCCCTCTGTTCCTCTACACTGCCAAGAATCCTGTCATTAGCCCTGTATTCTACATTCAAATTCAACCTTCCAAAATGATTCGCTTTATACTTTTCAGGGTTGAATTCCATGTGCGACTTCTTTGCCCGGTTCTGCATCCTGTCAGTGTCCCATGGCAAGCTACAACAGTCCTCCACATTATCCACAACTCTACCAACCTTCATATCATTGGCAAACTTACTAAGCCATCCTTCCACTTCCTCACCCAAGTCATTTATAAAGATCACAAAGAGTAGAGGTCCCAGAACAGACCCCTGCAGAACGCCGCTGGTCACCGAGCTCCAGGCTGAATACTTTCCATCAATGCCATCCCATGTTTTCTATTTGACAGCCAGTTTTGTATCCACACTGCCAAGAATACCCCTGGGCCTTTAACCTGCTCGCTCTCTGGGAGATGTTGTGAAAGAGTAAGAGTCTGCTCTTCTCCATCCTAATGTGGTGACAATATCATCTCTGTTTTACTGCTGGCTAGTGTTAGTATGACGTGTATAAGTAACTTATATAACTTCCCCATCCTGATTAAAACTGCGAGGATCTATTCACCACAAATGCTTTGTTGCAATATTTTGTTTTCCTCCCTGTCTCATGCATTCAAGTTCCTTTCTGTTGGCTTTATTCTGAGATCAGAATGATGTGCTGATATCAAAAACCTGAAGTCAGAATAGTGGGAACATCATCTGCAGAGATACAAAAAGAATTTCACTTGATTGATATTGTACTTTGTATAAGTTGAAGGACTACCTGAAGGAGTGTCGAACATCAAAGATAATTGTGTGAGCCACATGAAAAATCAAATGGCAATGGACAAACAGAATTGACATTATCTTTGAAGAAACTTTATGTATACTCTTGCAATTTTGTCACAATGAGCGATGTTTAATGACAATATTTGAGGCTATAAGAAAAACATAATAATAGACTTTACACAGTAAGATATTAATGTTGAACAGCCTCAAAGAATTTCACACACTTAGTTATTTACAATTTACAATAACTGAAGCAAATGTGTTTATGATTCCAGGTCATTAACGCCATGCAATTAGTAATCAGTTAAACTATGTTTTTTGCAATGTGAGGTTTTTGCTGTTCAGGAAGTGGAGAAACCCCAATTTTAACCAATAAGCACTTTTGGCCATGAGCCACCCTTAATGCTAAAGTTTCACTTCTATTACTGAGACTCAAGGTAAAGTTGCCCCAGTCTTACCAGATCAAAGAGTTGCTCTCTTTGAGAGACAACTGGTGGTGGTTTGACCTGAAAGTTGCTAAGCCTCAGGCAAGGAGAGAAGTTATAAAGGGGAATCTTTCATAATAACTGCAGCTGGTACAGGAATTCAATCCAAGCTGCTGGTATCACACTGCTTCACAAATCAGCCACGTGAGGAAACGGACCCCACAAAGTCAAAAAACATGGGTGATATGGAAACAATAACCTGTCGATATGCCAGTTTGGAGGGAGTCTATTTTATGGATCCGATTTAAGGCAGAGGAATGCAGAGATGGCTAGTTTAAATCAACTGGAAAAGCTCAGCAGGCCCAGCAGCATCTGTGGAGAGAAATCAGAATGAACATTTCAGATAGAATGACCGTTCCTCACTCAACCAGAAACATTAACTCTGATTTCTCTTCACAGGCGCTGCCAGACCTGTTGAGCTCTTCCAGTAATTTCTACGTTTGTTTCTGATTTACAGCATCCACAGGTCTTTCAGTTTTTAGTTTAAATCAACAACCCATTTATTTATAATGTTTTAAACATCTTAATAATCGCAGGATTTCTGCACACGTGTACAGCGCATGTTTCTCAGAGTTTCTTGGAAGCTTTTATTTCATTCTTAGCAACTACCATCAGGCTTAATTAATCCAGTACAGTGAACATTCAGCAGTTAACAGACTAATATAGCCAAACATAGTTCAATTAAACCATTCTACACTACATTGTTCAGGTTGCAAACGCCTGATTACCTTTTCAACTGAAGCTCATTGGAAATAAAATTGTGTAATATGTGCTATCACCTATTGTTTTAACAGTGAAAATCACCCCACTCCCTCCACCATGGATGAGAGTGTTAGCCAAAATTATAAACTCAAATTTTTGATCCCTGCTCCATGACAACTTGTTTAGACCCAGAGGCACAGCAAACCCTCAGCAACTGAAGAAACAAATGCACAAAGTCATAAATGTGCAACATGATTTAAAAACAAAACGCATAAATCACTGAGGATGAAAGATAGGCTCACAAGGTGACTCACCCTTCTGTCAAGGTCATTAAATATGCTTTACATCTTAAAAGCACTTTTATCTCATCGTATGTGAGGCTCTCTATCATAGGCAATCTTGGAAATCTTAAGCTCTGTCTTCAAGCACTGCCCTTCCTAAGATCATGGGGACAGGAGTGAGGTCAGATCAGGCTTTGCACAGACACGGTTCACTGAGGTGGAGGACCATTTAAGTCAACAGCTGCATCCAGTCCTGTGTGAGTGAGGCAACCTAGGATTCTGAAACCCAATTTGTCGAAGTAAGGTACATGATAAATTTCACAGCCATCCCTTCTCACAGTAGATTGTCTGTAATTTTGCAATTTGATTGAAAGCTCTTTGGAAATGTGAATATAAATGAATCCCAATGCTTCTTGATATAATGAACTGTACTTGAAGGAAATGCTTACTCTTATAATGCACTCTGTAGTTGGAGAAATACAAGTGTACAAGCGGTGTTTGTTGAGATTTGTTATTCAATATATCAAGGTCTGCAATACATATTTAGGTCTTTGTTTATGGAACTTTATTTTATCTCTTCTCTGTTTGGATCTACCCATGGTGAATACGACATGAGTTCACATGGTCAGTGTAAGACAGTGAGTGTGGGACATGGCTTGGGATGAGTTGGTACTAGATTGACAGAGGACTATAAAATGCCATGGTTGGAGACAGTGACATGAGGTTAAGAAAGATGGGAATGGAGCATATATTGGCTTGGAACATATCTGCTATATGGGGTGGGTACAGAGGTATAGAGACAGGCATAGCTGACCGAAGATATTATGAATCATAAAACCCCGTTAGCTGGAAGCAGGCAGTTGGACGTATCAAGTCCACACCAACTCACCCACCCCCATCCTATCCCTGTAACCCTGCACTTCCCATGGCCAATCCACCTAACGTGCACTTCTTTACACTGTGGGGGGAAACCAGAGCACACAGAGGAAACCCACACAGACACAAAGTGAACGTACAAATTCCACACAGACCGTCACCCGAGGATGGAATCAAAGCTGGGTCTCTGGCGATATGAGGCAGCAGTGACAAAAACTGAGCCGCTGTGCTGCCCATTATGGGATGAGTACTGGGTATAATTTATCATGGATGGTATGGGGGTGCCCATAATGATAGTGGATAATGGGGTATTTGTTGGTGTGAAAGATTTGCGAGCCCATGGGTGTGGGTACAGGAGTATTGATTGTGATGGATTAACATGGAAGAGGCATGTGTGTGTGTCAGCTTTCCTGCTCCTCTGATGCTGCCTCACCTGCTGTGTTCCTCCAACTCCACACTGTGTTTGCTCAGACTCCAGCATCGACAGTTCCTACTATCTCTGACCAGGTTAATTCTTAATTTTGAGAAACATGTTTTGGATAATACCAATAAAATTCCTACCTGCAGCTAGTGTTCTGAACCACTTGAAAAAGGAAACTTGATGATTTGTGGACAGAAAGCAGTGTCAGCATTTTGGATCCAGTGACCTTTTGGAAGAAGTGATAATGGGAACTGCAGATGCTGGAGAATCCAAGACAATAAAATGTGAGGCTGGATGAGCACAGTAGGCCCAGCAGCATCTCAGGAGCACAAAAGCTGACGTTTCGGGCCAAGACCCTTCATCAGAGATGAAGACCTTTTGGAAGAAGGTTTGTTGGATCATTAACTCTGCTACCCATCCATAGACGCTGCCAAAGCTACTGAGCTTCTCCCAGCAATTTCTGTTTTTGTTTCAGATCTCCAGCATCTGTAATTCTTTGTCTTTTTTTTGTTAAATTGATTTGTTTTGCCATTAGACAAGAATAAAAACCAGTAAACAGCAGACACTGGAAGTGGAGACAACACAGTGTGGAGCTGGAGGAATGCAGCAGGCCAGGCAGCATGAGAGGAGCAGGACTTGTTCATTTCTGAACAAGTGTCCCAACCCAAAACATCAATGTTCCTGCTCCACTGATGCTGCCTGGTCTTCTGTGTTATCTGTAGCATCTGTAGTTCTTTCCGTCTCTGAGACACAGGAAGTAGCTGTCACTTAACGTGAATGTGACAACACAATGATTTTCACATTTACCAAAGTAACAGCTACTTCCAGTGTCTGCTGTTTTCTGGTCTTCTGCAGCTTAGAACATAGAACATAGAACATTACAGCACAGTACAGGCCCTTCGGCCCTCGATGATGTGCTGACCTGTCATACCAATCTCAAGCCCATCTAACCTACACTATTCCATGTATGTCCATATGCTTATCCAATGACGACTTAAATGTACCTAAAGTTGGTGAATCTACTACCGTTGCAGGCAAAGCATTCCATTCCCTTACTATCTCTGAGTAAAGTAACTACTTCTGAAATCTGTCCTATATCTTTCACCCCTCAATTTAAAGCTATGCCCCCTCATGCTCGCCGTCACCATCCTAGGAAAAAGGCTCTCCCTATCCACCCTATCTAACACTCTGAATATTTTATATGTTTCAATTAAGTCACCTCTCAACCTTCTTCTCTCTAATGAAAACAGCCTCAAGTCCCTCAGCCTTTCCTCGTAAGACCTTCCCTCCATACCAGGCAACATCCTAGTAAATCTCCTCTGCACCCTTTCCAAAGCTCCCAAATCCTTCTTATAATGCGGTGACCAGAACTGTACGCAATACTCCAAGTGCGGCCGCACCAGAGTTTTGTACAGCTGCAGCATAACCTCTAGGTTCCGGAACTCGATCCCTCTATTAATAAAAGCTAAAACACTGTACGCCTTCTTAACAGCCCTGTCAACCTGGGTGGCAACTTTCAAGGATCTGTGTACTTGGACACCGAGATCTCTCTGCTCATCTACACTACTAAGAATCTTAGCCCTGTACTTTGCCTTCTGGTTATTCCTACAAAGTGCATCACCTCACACTTGTCTGCATTAAACTCCATTTGCCACCTCTCAGCCCAGCTCTGCAGCTTATCTATATCTCTCTGCAACCTACAGCATCTTTCGTCACTATCCACAACTCCACTGACCTTAGTGTCATCTGCAAATTTACTAACACATCCTTCTACGCCCTCATCCAGGTCATTTATAAAAATGACAAACAGCAGTGGACCCAACACCGACCCTTGCGGTACACCACTAGTAACTGGTCTCCAGGATGAGCATTTCCCATCAACTACCACCCTCTGTCTTCTTTCAGCAAGCCAATTTCCGATCCAAACTGCTGTATCTCCCACAATTCCATTCCTCCGCATTTTGTACAATTTCCATTCCTCCGCATTTTGTACAAAGAACCATGTGCTCAATTAAAATTTCTTATTTCTGTTAATTAACACCATAATATTCAGTGACTAAGCTAACTCCTGACTGAATGTTATATTTTCACTCATTCAGTGACTTAGCAGAGACCAAGTGAGATTTGCTCGTTCTCATTCAAACTCATCAAATTGCTGTTCTTTTAAAGTTTTTTTATGGGGTGTAGGTGTCGCTGGAAAGACTAGAGTTTAACAGTTGCTCCTTATTGTGCTTGAACTGAGTGGATTTCTAATTCAGAAGATAGCAAAGAATCATCCTTATCGCTGTGGATCTGGAGTCACATGTAGACCAAGTTAGGAAACAAAGACAAATTTCCTTCGCTAAAGGCCATTATTGATCAGGATATGACTTTTACTTGTGAGTTTTGAGAAGATTTGTAGCTCAGGTTGAGGTTCTGGATGTGAGTTTGCTCGCTGAGCTGGAAGGTTAGTTTTCAGACGTTTCGTCACCATTCTAGGTAACATCACCAGTGAGCCTCCGACGAAGCGCTGGTGTTATGTCCCGCTTTCTATTTATCTGGTTAGGTTACCTAAACCTAAACAGATAAATAGAAAGCGGGACATAACACCAGCGCTTCGCCGGAGGCTCACTGATGATGTTACCTAGAATGGTGATGAAACATCTGAAAACTAACCTTCAAGCTCAGCAAACAAACTCACATCCATGATTTTTACTTATTGATGGTTTTCTGGTCACCCTTAATGAGACTAGTTTGTAATTTGAGATTATAATATTCTGCATTGTGGAATCATAGAGTTATAGAATTTTATAGCACAGGAGACCATTTGACCCATTACGCCTGTACTAGTTACTGAAACAACTAGCCAGCTAGCCCCACTCTCCAGCCCTATCTCCATGACTTCAACAAGCATATATCCTGGTCTCTTTTGAGATCCCACATGTAATCCACCTCCGCCTCTCTCCCAGCAGTGCATTCCAAATCCTAACAATTGTCAGAGTGTGATGATACTATGGCTTTAAAAAGAATATTTTGTCCTGATGTTTTTATGAAGAGAGTTTGAGACAGAGATGACAAGTGGTCTGCTTCAAGCCAAAAAGCAAATAGCTTGTGAGGCCTTTTTGTTTTAAAAGTTGGAACAATAGAAGCAGCATGAAGGAGTGGGATCAAGCTCCCACAGAACCAAGGTTTTAGTTTAGCTTTCAGTAGCTGTTAGGGTTTGGAAGCTACAATACATTTCCCCTTGCTACAGCAAAACACTTGAGCTCTGCCTTCCTCAAAGCTCTCTCCTGATGTTATTTCATCTGGACTGGAGAATTGTATGTGAGACAATCTATTTTACTGAATTTGATTTCGCCAAGGGTGTGTTTATGAGATGTTACTTAATTGTAACAGTTGCTGTTTAGTAGTTAAATAACCTGTCATTCTATTTTGTTTTCCGTCGAGTCATTATTTCAATTCTTCTTTCTTTTGTTTGTATTTTAATCATAGTTAATGTGTGTTTTGCTTAAAGCAGATTAGCAAGAGCGATTGAATTACATGTAGAGTGTATCACCTTACACTAATCTTCTAAAATAAGAGAAATTTCGGGTCTAGGCTGTCTCCTTGACATGTTTTGAGTGGCTTTGGTCTGGTCCATAACACTGAATAAAGAAGTTTCTCCTCATCTCACTCTGAGCTCTTTTGCTGACAGTCTTCAAATTGCGACTCCCAATTATTGACAGCCCAACTAGTGGAAACAGAGTATACTTCTTTACCCTGTCAGAATTGCTCATAATTTTGAACACTTCAATAAGGTCACCTCATAATCTTCTCTGCCCCAAGAAGAATAAGTCCAATCTCTCTAATCTTTCCTGGTATCAAAAATCTTTCGTTCCTCGTATCATTCTACAAAATCTCCTTTGAACTATCCCCAGGGCTTTAACATCCTTCCACAAATATGGTGTCCAGAACTTAAAGTAATGTTGCAAATGTAGTCTGACCCATGATCTGTAGAGTTTAGCATGAATTCCTTGGTCTTGTACTCTATGCATCTAATTATCAACCAAAGATCCTATAAACTTTCTTAACAACTGTTTCAACCTGCCTGTACACCTTTGATAATCATTCATGTGAACGCTGATGTCCCACTACTCCTGTACTCCCCTCAAAGATGTACCATTGAGCCTGTATTGTCTCTCCATGTCTCTTCTACCAAAACCAGTGAAATTCATTTGCCAAGTATCTACTATTTAATCAACGTGTCAAAGCCCCTCCAAAGTTGCTTGGCATCATCCTGACAATTCACTCTTCTCCCAGCATCATATCACCTGCAAATTTAGAGATTTCACCCTTACCCACAGCACCCATCTCATATAGTATGAATTATTAATCTGGAAGACCTGGCCATCATGATTATGAAACCGGCATCCATACACTGCCTGAAAAAAACAATTTCTGTATAGATAGCTGTAAAAACACAAAGTGAGATTGGAATTTATATGCTATTACATTTTTCAAAAAATGAACAAGTGCAGTTCTCTTATGTATGTGTAAGGTATGTCAAATTGAGAGACTTATCCTGGAATGTATTCTTTCTAAAGGTCAAGAATGATTAAGGTTTTCCAATGATCCTTTAAACTCCTATGGGCCGAAATAAATCCCGAAATGTGGAAGTCACTATTTGTGCAACTTTGTTACTGCTGGATCAACTTAGATTCCACGAGAGCGGTTAAGCTTTTCAAACTAAACGCAAATAGGATTCTATGCCTGTTGCGAAAGGTATTATAGCAGCTTTTTGTCATTCTTTCACAGTATGTGGTTGTCATTGGCAATGTCATCATTTGTGGTCCTTCCCTAATTGCTTGGCCAAGCCAGGGCATTTAAGGATCATCCAGTTTGCCTTAGATTTGGAGTCATATGCAGGTTAGACAGATTAAGGCTGGCAATCCATACAGGGCCATAGTGAACCAGATGGGCTTTTACAGCAATTGTTGATGGCTGTCAAGGTCACTGTTATTGGGGATTACTTCATATTCAAGATTTAATGAATTGGATTGAAATTCCACCATCTACTATGATGGGATTTGAATTTGTGACCCTTAGAGTACTAATCTTGGCGAACAGTTCAGCGTGCAAAGTGAAATAACAAAGGGAAAACTTGCTTTAGATTAATCTTAGTGGCATGATTAAAGTTAATTGGAATCTATTGAATCACAAGCCAGAAAGTTTAATTACTGGCATCGTTAGCTCAAAGTTAATGGCTGAAGCACAGTTGAGGATCCAGCTGTTGCCATACCTTAATTGGTAATTTCTTTGAAATAATGTACATTTTCTCTAATCAGCCCCAAAATATGTGTCTGTCCCCATCAGATAAGCCCCTCCCTCTGAGCTCGTCGACATTAACTTGGTTCTTATACTCATTCTCCATGTAGGATTCTTTGGCCTAAGCTTCAATAAGATAGAGTCATAAGTAAGGAGACCCTACATGTCTAATGGAGGCTAACACTATTCCCCAACTAATTTAGCTAAAAGACCTTTGAGAAGCAGACACACTTGCTGAGGAATGTGATTCCTGAATGTGGAGATTATCAAGGCCAGAATTGCTGTTCTGGCTCCAAAATAAGAACTGTTGTCTCAAAATCACATTTGGGTTTGATGAAGGCCCGATTGTGTGTGTAAGGAGTTTCCACTGAGAATGTGCAAGGTTCGGAGATGTTGATATCAGCACTGTCATTTTGTATCTCAGTACTCTTAAATGAATGTACTGCATCAGGATGGGTTACTTATTCTGTGGTGTTGAAAACCATCTTCAAGTCATTGCAGTTTAATTGCTGGCAATTTCCATTGGACCTTGATAATATAGAGAGCTCTTTAATGTTGCCAAAATCTGCAGACACTGCTGTGACATGCTGCAAAGGAGTTTGTCCTCAACGCCAGAATTCATATTGTCACCAGGCCTGGATGTAGTATTATGTATTCCCCTAGCATTACTATATGCCAGGGTAAATAACGTGACTGAAGCATCACAGATTAGTGAAACTTGCTAGAAGATGGAGAAGGAGGAGTGGGAGAAAGACCCTCTGCCCAACGTGTACTGACAGTGATTCTCCCACAAAAACGACAATCACTGAAGAAACTCATAAGGTCTTGCAGCATCTAATCTTAGAATCCATACAAGGGGAAATGGGCCATTTGACCCAACTAGCCCGTACCAATCCTCCAAAGAGCATCCCACGTAGACCCATGCACCTAATATATCCCTGTAATCCTGCATTTCCCATGACTAATCCACCTAGCCTGCACATCCCTGGTCACTATGGGGCAATTTAGCATGGCCAATCCACCCTAACCTGCACATCTTTGGACTGTGGTAGGAAACCACAGCTCCCAGAGGAAACCGCATTAACACAGGGGAAAATGAAAATTCCATACAGATATTTACCTGAGGATAGAATGAATTGGGTCCCTGGCATTGTGTGGCATCAGTGCTAGATACTGAGCCAACTGCACCACCGATGTAGACAGAAAGCAGAGCTAACATTTCAAGTCCAGTGACCCTTTTTCGGAACTGATAGTAACAGGTCATCAGCAGCATACATACTGAAGCTAGGGGGTGCAAGGTGGTGGGGTGGAGTGACTAGATTGGCAGAGATGGAGCCAGAGAACGGGAATGACAGTTTGGCAGAAGAAGGAATAGTTTATAGTATGCCAGAGAGAAAGAAAGGCTAATCATGTGCAACATTAGTGGGTGAGAATGTTTGGTGAGGTTGGCTCTGCTGAAAGCAACCCATGTCATGACAGAATGGTGAAAGGACATGGAAAAAGGTGTTCAGCTTCTCGAATTATTGAACTTAATATTGAGTTCTGAAGGCTGCAGGGCCCTCAAGTGGCAATGAATTGCTTTGGATAAATGAGATCTGTATCGCCCAACTAGTTTCTCCAAAGGATATTCTCAGTGAAATCTGCAACCTGTTGTAGCTGCGGCTGTAAACAGAGAGTGAGGACAACAATGCCAGTGATGGCCAAGGTGAACATTGCCAAAAACATTCAGACTTTGGATTCCTTCTGGGTTAGAGCAAGTGGCTTTTGCAATGTTGCCCAGTGTCCCATTTATTTTTGAAAAAAGGAGATCACGGAAATGTGCATTCCAAGGTGACTGCCTATATTTCACTCTCACATGGCAGGGGTAAGCAGGTGGCCTCGACTTAGCAGAAAATTGTAAGCTTTTCCGTGGCATTGAATGCCATCAATTGGACACATATTGCTGGAAGGGACAGCATGTCTCAAGGTTGGGTGGTGATCTATTTCTTTGTTAATGAATTTGGCCATCACTTGCATGCTCGAAAAGAGAGACACGCAAACTCTGCGAAAAAATAACATTGTGTCAAGTTGGACCCAGTCTCCACTATGCTCCTTCACATTCACCCCATGTTTTCAAGCAGGCTTCCCGAGGCACCAAACATTTCACTATATACTCACTTCGGCTTGTTTCTGCCTTCTGCTCTGGGTGGTGCAGTGGCTCATTGGGTAGCACTGCTGCCTCACAGTGTCAGGGACCCAGGTTCATTTCCATCCTTGGGTGACCTTCTGTGTGGAGTTTGCACATCCTCCCTGTGCCTGTGTGGGTTCCAGCCAGATGCTCTGGTTTCCTCCCACAGTCCAAAGATGGGCAGGTTAGGATGAATTGGCCATGAAGGATTACCCATAACGCTCAGGATGTGTAGGCTAGGCAAATTAACCTGGGAAATGTAGGATTATGGGGATAGGATAAGGGGTGTAGGGATGGGATGTTCTTCAGTGGTCAGCATGAACTTGACAGACTGAATGCCCTGCTTCCACACTGCAGGGATTCTATTCTATTCAAAGTGTTTCTCTGGGCCCTCTTTACCATAACCTCACCCTCCAATGAGATAGAACCTGCACAGCACTCACCTCCTGCTCTGGCTTCAGGCCACCACTGCCCACCTGTCTCACCACACACAGGCCTTGAAGGTAACATCCAATTCTGCATGGTATCCTGATCAGAACATCTGTGAGGGTAAGTATTTGAATCTCTTCTACTTTGTTGGCTTTATGCCTTTACCTTATTGGTTAAACTCCAATGGCTGACCAGGATGAAGCTCCTGGGTGTCCAAGAGCTGAAAGGCATAGAGTCAGGCTTGTGTTGAGATGGTGGGAAGAGGAAAACAAGAGGTGCACGATTATACCATGAATAGTTTGTCAATAGCAGAGATTGTGGTCTTGTGAGGAAAGTAGGATGTTAGAAAGGAGATTAGATATGGTCATCATTTTTCATGGTTTTCATTCCATCACAGAAAAAAAACTTCAAAAATAACTATTGACATGAACAAAGATGACAACCACTATTTCCTCCTCACAGTAAGGCCAGGCAGCCGTGCTGTCACCCCATTACAGAGTCATAGAGTCATAGGGTCTTACATCACAAAAACAGACCCTTCAGTCCGACATGTTCATGCTGACCAGATTTCCCAAACTGGTCTGTTTTTCCTCATTTGGTCAACATTCCTCTAAACCTTTCCTATTCATGTACCTGTGCAAATGTATTTTAAATGTTCTAACTTTGCATGCATCTACTACTTTCTCTGGCAGTTCATTCCATATACGAACCACCCTCTATGTGAAAAGGGTCCCTTTTAAATCTTTCCCCTCTCAAAAAGACCTTTGCTATTTACCTTATTCCCCTCATGATTTTATAAACCTCTCTGAGGCCCTTGCACAACCTATTATGCTCCAGTTAACTCCTGCTGCTTCCCTGTCTGAATTATTAACTCATCCTACAGGACAGATGGAATTACATCAAAGTGTTTGTTTTTTATTGACTGATAGTGTGTGGGCAATCTGACTGGGCTAGCATGTATTGCCAGTCCCTAGTTACCCTTGAAAAGGTGGCAGTGAGCTGCTTTCTTGAAACACTGCAGTCCACGGTAGACCCACAATGCCGTCAGGGAAGAAATTCCAGAGTATTGACAAGCAATACTAAGGGATGGCAATAAATTTCCAAATTAGTGAGTAGTTTTAAAGGGGTCATGCAGGAAGTGGTATTTCCATGTAACTGCTGTCTGTGCCCTTCTAGGTAGTAGCTGCTGTGGATTTGGGAGATGTTGTGTCAGGAGCCTTTGTGAATAACTGTACGATACACAATGCTGCTACTTAGTGTTGTGGTGGAGGGAGTGGATGTTGTGCTAAACAAATGAGCTGGTTTGTCCTCAATAGTGCCAGGCTTCTTGGAGCTGCAGTCCTCCAGGCAGTGGCTGTGTTCCATTTCACCCCTGACTAATGTTTTGTAGAAGGTTTGGCTATGTAGTTAGACAAGCTGGCAACATATACCAGGTGTTGAGGCTTGCAGCAGTCACACTAATCACTTCCAACCAAGTGTAGGATGAAATTTTATGGACTATTGGTAGGCGAATGATGGGGTCGGCAGTGCATTGGGTGGAGTACGTGGTCAGGTTGGTGGGACATGCCATTTGAAGATACATTCACTAACTTGGATCATTCTATGCAGCCATTAAACTTCGCAACACTGCAGGCAGGGCCAATGTCTCGAAATTACCGAACACAATGACACTGCAAAGTTTATATGGAGTGTCTTCTGGTCTCCTGTGGATAGATTCAATCTCTACTCGCCACATTTTCCACCAAGGCATCCAGTACACAAGAGTGATCCTGACTCCACCATTCTCTGCGTAGGAGACCTGTACCATCTTTTTAGAGAAAAGATTTTTCATTATCTCAGCGTTAATGACATATCTTTGTTTTTTTTAATTGTTCCCTTGGACATTCCCATTAAGAACAGCTATCTGATAATAATATGTGCAGGCTGGCTTTAATTGGGGTTAGCCACCCTTCTCTGACCCTGCATTCTCTGCCAACGACTATTGCCATTCAATACCTTAAGCCCAAATAAAACTAAGGAACTCTGTATGCTAGAAAACAGAAACAAAAATAAAAACTGCTGGGAAAACTCAATAGGACTGGCAGCATCCATGGAGAAAAAGCAGCGTTAATGTTTCAGGCTTAGTGACCCTTCTTCAGCACTGTCTGTACTGGCTTTAGGCACTGCTTGTGTAAATTAGACAACACAAAAATGACAGCTTTGGAAGCTATAAATGTAGGATATTGTGGATTGTGATTTCTGAGTCCATCTTCAGGGGGCTGCTCAATTCCTCCCCTGTCACCTCTTCCATCAGGTTTTTTATCGGGATATTCAATGAATTTGAACAAATGACATTCTTATTGAATCCCATTGATTTTGATTTGCTCAGCAAGGAATTTCCAACCACATTACTTGCCTGAGGAAAAGGCTTCAATACAGATTTTTTGTTGTTGAAATATATTTACAAGGGGGATATTTTGACTGGAGGAAAGTGAACTGCAAAAGTAAATATCTGAAAAGTCATTGGTGGTTTGGGCCATCTCCTTGACGACTGCTTACTTAGAGCACGATGAATTGCTAATAATCCTGCAGTTAATTAAAATAGCATACATAGTGTGGGCTAACCTTAGTGAAAGAAGCATATTCCTACAATTCTTTGATGAATAAACCGTTTCATGGGTTCAAGTGAACCACATATCATGAATGTTTTAATTAAACAGATATTCGGAGTATGTCAAGCGATTCAGCAAAGCAGACACTTTGGACTTTTCGATGTCAAAGTTTAGCAAACGTCACTTTCACTCTTGACAAATTCAGATGCTTTGGTGATGAGGTAACTGAAATTATGTGTCAGGCTGAATATGTAAAGTTTATGCTTGGATCATCACCAAAGTGACTCATAGTTGGAAGGTAAGCAAGTGCAGGCACAGCTAACTTTGGATTATCTGCTTGGGTTGAATCTACATATCGATTCCTATGCATGACCAATCTGATTTTAATTAATAATTCTGATGAGGATGAAATTTGACTGTCGTGGCTGTAAAGAATGGGTGTTAATGAATCGGCCTCCTATTTTGCAGTCTGTGTGTGATGTTTTCTTTTCTGCTGATTTTAATTACATAGTTAATTAGGCAGATTAGAAGCTCAATAGTTCTGAGGAAGGGTCACCGGACCTGAAACATTAACTCTGTTTTTAACTTTACAGCTACTGCCAGACCTGCTGAGCTTTTCCAGCAACTTTGTTTTTCTTCCTGATTCACAGCATCTGCAATTCCTTTGTTTTAGTTTATATAAGCTCAATAGGCTGATATTTTGATGATAAATGGCATAGCAGGTCCAATGGGCTGAATGGCCCGCATCTACTCTTATATTTTACAAATGCTAGCATGGGGAGGTGAGAGATTGAACACAATGCAGAGGGAAGAGAGCCCAATGCGAAGGAGACTGGGACTGGCACTGAAGAGATCGAATCTTTGTGGGGAGTGCAAGCCCAGCATGGCTAAGCATTTAAGAAGGGCTGCAATGTTGAGCTTTAAACTTTATTTCTTTCTTCTTCTACTTTGTACTGAGAAGGACTTTAATGTTGAACTTTTAACAATTTTTCCTTATTTATCTCCTTTGTATCTAAAACTTTGAACTGCAGCACCTTTGTACCAAAGGTAGCACTGAGAATGGCATATTGCACAATTTTCCTTGTACCCCTGTACTTGAGTGCACGTGACAATAAAATCTAATTCTGTTTCTAGTCCTAATTCTATAATATGCTATTGCCTATTTTATCCTTTCACCTTAGTAAAGCTGCACTCTCCCACATAATCTATATTTTGAAATGTTGCATTCAATTATACATCAAGTTGTGGGTATAAGTCCCGGACCAGGACCTGAAGACAAAACTCAGGGCCTGCACTCCAGCACAGTATTGCTCGTGCTGCATTGTCAGACGTGATGTCTTTTGAGTGAAGCATTAAACCAACACTCGACCTGTTTGCTTAGGTTCACATGAAAGACCCCACATGACTATTTTCCAAAGGAAAACAATGAAACTATTTCTCATTGTTCTGACCTGCCAACATCTCTTAAATGCAGATTTTCTGGTCATTATCACTTATCACATTCTTTAGCAATACTCAAGTACGGTGCTACCGAATGTCTATAAATAATCTATGATGAAATCTTTGAGCTTTTATATCCGTATCACTGTTGCTGTTATTGCTGTTTCAAGTGATTCCTGTGTAAGAATTCACTGCTACACTACATGGCAAAAGTGCTTCATCGGTTGTAAAGTATTCTGGGATGTCTAGTACTCCCAGAAGGGGTAACATAATTGCTAACCTTCATTTATTCGAGAAACTGAGCACGACTAACCCAAAACAAATTTTATTGAAATTTTCTGTCTTGTACTCATCTGGACAGTTTGCTAGAATAACAGTTCAAAGGTACAGGTCACGATCTATATTGCAATAGAGAGTGCCCACTGATTAGCAAGTTGATTTTGATCAGTAGAGGTGTTGCCTGGCTCAATACTGCTGATTAACAGTTGACTACCAAGCTTTGTTAGCATTTTGAAATCAAATTGATTAATTCTGATTGTTCAGTGATAATGGGAACTGCAGATGTTGGAGAATCCAAGATAACAAAGTGTGAAGCTGGATGAACACAGCAGGCCAAGCAACATCTCAGGAGCACAAAAGCCTGAGATGCTGCTTGGGCTGCTGTGTTCATCCAGCTTCACACTAATTCTGATTGTTCAGTCTGATTGGATTTTCTCCTTGAATTGGTATTCTTGGGAGCTGTCCTGATGAGTGCAAAACAATTAATTTCGACAAAATATATAATTCTTTAGCAAAACTCAAATACTGTACTACTGAATGTCTGTAAATAGCCTATTGCTGATAAAATCTTCTAACTTTTCATATCCATATCACTGCTATTCATTACCTGACTCTTGATCTGGTATTATTCTCCAGTTCAAAAACTAGCAATAGCAAAATAATTATTTCCGGCTCCAGTCAAAACCTTCACACCTGATACTGACTCGCTTCTATTTCAAAGCAACTTACTCAGACAGAACTCGATGCTGTCCAATTTAATGTCTTATTTTACTGACCCTTGGCTGAGCCTTGCAGTCCATCATCTGTAAAGTTATTCAAACCTATCACTGCCTTGCCACCATCACTGCCCGAATCTTAATCCATGAATACACTCTCACTGGTCTCAGAATCACTACTTAACATTCTTGTTGTCCACTTTCCACTGCCCATCCTCTGCAAATGACAGCTCAGTCAGGGCTCCAATCATCACATCATGCTATGCTGAATCCCACTTTGTCACTCCGGCCTTCTTTAACTGCCACATATGCTTTCTTTGCCAGAATAATGATTTTTAAATCCTCATTCTTGTTTGTTAAGTATGAGCCCAAATATATCTCTAGTTCACGTCCGCTCTGTACTTACAATTAAACGTAATTAATAAACAAATATCCTGGGACACGTTATGAGCTATGCTATTAGAATATTTTCCAATATCCTTTATCCTTGTACTGAAACATGCTGTTATGAATGGTGAAGGCAGTGGGCTATTTAAACTTTAATGAACAAAAGGATAATCATTTTATCTCTTTAATCAGTGAGGAATTAAAGATATTTGGCAGAATGTCTTAGGAAGAGATGGATTTGAAATATCAGGTATAGGTGAGTAAGTGGACAGAGGAAGAATTAATTATAAAATAAAATCTGTTAAAATAAAGACTGAACATTTTTAAAGTCTGGTACAATCCAAGTGGAATACCTGTAAACCAAAATAAGAAAATTTATTGATTGACCCCCGATGCAAAAATTATCAAAAAAGATTCTATGTTTTGAGGATTGTGTTTAAATAAAAAAAATAAAACCAGCCCAACATGAATTAACAGGCGAACCATACTTCAGACAAAAACGTAAAATTCACTTTAAATAGATGATATAGCAAAGGTAAATCTTACATACCCACAAGAACCCATTTCATTCTCTGCACAGGTAGGGTATCACGTACAGCCTCAATCTTTCCAAATTGATGTCTGGTATGTCAGATAACTCAATTTTCCACTCAACTGATTTGGCCCTCAGGCCACATTAACTGCAATTATGTTCAATCCAAGGTCCCCCAATACAGTGAAAACTGCCTATGTCTAAGAACACTGTCCTCACAATTTTTCAGGTTGTGTCAGTTCTGGGAGTTCATTTTCAAACAAGCAAGCACCAATACTTGGCTAATGATCTGGTCTTCTGATATAAACTCTCAGTTTGTTTACATGCTTAATATATCCATATCATATTTCAGAATGAAATCCTTTTTAACTCACTCATGCATCATTTCTCCATGTTCTTCTCAAAGTTTCTCTTGACCTTCTTATTCCAAAGCAGAAGACTGACTAATTCACAGGGAGTTTTATTGGTTTCACTACCTTCTATTCATCTTACTGTTTCTGTCTGCTTTCTCTTCTTTTTCATATCTGTGTGTTGATCATCTTCTCCTTCCAGCTGCCTGCATTTATTTCTCCTTTTTGTCTGGCCACATGGCCTTTGCCTTAACTTCCGTCCTTTTGGTACTGTTTCCAGGTCAGTAGTAGCTGGGTCAAATGGGCAGTGTTACTTATCCAACAAAATCACAACTGATTCATTTACAATTGATACAAACACTTAAACACTGATGTCTGTTTCAAATATTGTTGAAAGCAATCACAGTACTTATAAATTTTCCATACACTGCTGCTTTCAAATCAAAGGCCGTCACAATCTGGAAGTGGAATTCAGTGTTTAATAATGACCATGAAGCAATTGTCAATTGTCAGAAAAACCCATCTAGTTCACCAATGTTTTTCAGGGAAGGAAATTTTCATGCCTACCAAGCCTGATCTACATGTGACTTCAGACCCACAGCAATATGGTTGACTCTAAACTGTTATCAATTTGGATTGGGCAATAAATAACAGGTAATATCCAATAACATGCACATCCTGTGAATGAATGAAATAAAACAAATCTCAAAGAGCAATTTGACACCTGAAGGACTGAGAACTCCCAACATAAACATCAAATTCCAAGGCCAGAAGTGTGCATTACCACAAAAATGACCACATTTTTAAGCATAGGCTTTAATTAATTGAGGCTAGTTTAATTATGAATTACCATTCCAATCCAGCATTCTTAAAATTGACAGAGATGCAAATAATGAAATTTTGCTTGCACAAACAATGTCATTGGATATAGTATGTATTCACTGGTGTTTATAAGAATGGGAGTTGATGTTTTTGTAACATATAAGCTGCTGAAGGGTGTTTTTTTCATATTAGTTCATGGGATCAGGGAGTTGCTGGCCAGACAGCATCTGTTGTCAATCTCTAATTGCCAAGAGGGCAGTTAACAGTCAACCACATTGCTGTGGGTCTGGAGTCACATGTAGGCCAGACCAGGTAAGGATGGCAGCTTCCTTCCCTAAAGGACATTAGTGAAACAAACGGGTTTTTCCACCAATCAACAATGGATTCACAGTTAGATTCTTAATTCCAGATATTTATTGAATTCAAATTCCACCATCTGCTGTGACAGGATTCCAGCCTGAGTCCTTAGAATATTATCTGGGTCTCTGGATTAATAGTCCAGCGATGATACCATTAGGCCATCACCTCCCCAGATTCTGAAGGGGTTTGACACAGTAGAGCTGAAGGCTAGTTTCCTTTGGCTTTGAATCCAGAACATGAGGGATGCATTCTCAGGACAGGGAACTGATCATTTAGGACTGAGATGAGACTAAAATGTCTTCACTCAGAGTGTGATAAATTATTGAAGTTCTCTATTTGAGAGGGTTATGGACAATGTTTTCTCTAAGTTAAGCAGCTGAGCTTCAACATGCAGCTGCTCTGATGCCCCTACCATGGTAATCAACGACCAGATGCTGACCACAGCATTGGCTTCCAGTTCCAGAAGTCGCTGTGTCACACAGACCTCGAAGGTCCATGTAACTGGGAAGAAAGTTATTGGGAAAGCACGTTGTGGATGCTTTGTTATTGAATATATTGAAGTCTGAGGGAGGCAAAGTTTTGATTTCTCAGAGAAGCAAAGGATATTGACAGAACATGATAAGTAAATTTATAGAATCATTGAATGTTCACAGCATGTTCAGAAAGAGGCCAATCATCCATTGTCCTGATTGAGACGTACTACTCCTGTGTTCTGAATTAATAATAGCACTCTCTTAATGCCTTGATTCTGTTGTCTGCGTTGTGCTATAATAATGGCAAACAAAGTTAACTCCTTGCTATTTTTTGAGCAGGTTCCAGTCCATCAAGCTCTTATAAAAACAATTCTATGGTGTAACTGGGGCTTCTCCCTGACAGAACAGTGTCCTCCATGCACTTGAGCCAACAACCCTTTGAAGGTGACAATGCTAAAACAGGTCAGCGTTCTTTTAGACTCTTCTATCCCAGTGAGCCTCCTAGCTTTGGAAGTCTTTAGTGCCTTCCCTCTGTATTGGTCAGTGAGGGCTCTTATGTGCCAAGACTCTGTTAGAGCCCTAAATCTGTCTCAACCACACTCACTTCTCCCATTGGGGCTGTCAAGGATCCAAAGCTACTGACCTCTAGCCTTGGGGATCTTCCCTGTGCCCTTATAGGATGGCAAGAACAGAGATGACCAATTCAGAGAGAGACTTTCTTGATAAATGAGACGGTGAAAAGTCATCATGTGTGTTTGTCGTGGGGTTGGCGCTGAGCGGGTTAGAATATGGAGTAATCAGGTTAGCCCTGATTTTACTGAATGGGAGCAAGGTCAAAGGGCTGAGTGACCTACTCTTATATACTTGTATATCCACCCCTTGAAGATTATCTTCACCCTGAAGAAAGGAAATCGAAGCATCTTGGGAAAATTCAGCCCACGTCTTGCTGAGGAGTTGCATTCTAAGCATTTAGCAGTCTTTATTTCCAGCTCCTGGTTGACCCGTAATGCATTTCTAACTTTTTTTTTGCTTTCAAATCATTATTGGAAGTAATTTCTGATGTGTTAGAATATCATCTTGTTCCAACCCCCCAAAAAAGAGACTGAAGGAGGTGGTATTGACAGTGAGACTGCTATTATATGAATATGCTTTTTCTGCAAGTGTAGGAGGTGTGTCACTTATGTGAGCAATGTGGGGACAGTTTAACTCTAGCAAAGGAGTGGAAAAGTTTTCATTTAAGCAAACATTGCAAACCTATAAAGAACACATTCAGACTATCTTGATGAATTTAAAGTTTGTGGTTCATCCATTTTTAATAACACATTTAAAGACACTGTGATGAAAGAAGTATAATTTATACATCTTATCATTTTTGGAAAGTGAATTTTACCATAAGGCAGATGAATGTAGTTCAATTCTGTGGAGGTTTTCTTTAAAATAAAATCAAGGTCAGAGACATTGTGAAATAGTGACCACACTCCAGCATTGTTGAGAAAACAAGTTGTTAGCTGCCCCATGGTGTGTTAATGGAAACTGTTTATACTGTGGAGGTTTATGATGGGTGGGGCAACAATGAAGTGTATTTGGTTATTTTCAGTTAAGAATAATCAATGATTTTGATTCAGTTTAGAAAACCTAGACATTGGACATTTTTAGGCCAGTTTGAAACAAATTTAGCTGGGCTCAGAAGCAGGTTTAGTTTGCTTCCTTATAAAAAGTCAGGACTGCTCAGGGAACACCTCAGCAGGAAAGATCTATTTGCACAACTCTCAAAAAATTGTGTCTTTAGGGACTGAGAAAGTTTAAGCTCTTAGGTTTGCAAGTATTCTATTGTGAAGTGCATATGAAAGAAATTGAAGAGAACCACTTCAGGAAAATTTAAAGATTTTATGTAAAGGAGTAATTTCTCTGGACTTGAATCTCTGCCTATGAATAGTTTTGGGAAAAAGGTTGGGAAATTCATCGCATTGCGTTTTTTATGATTTTTCTCAACTATCTTTGATGTATAAATATCTTTTTTTGTTGTGTTGAATGGTCTACTTCTGCTCTAATGTCTTATGTTCTTATAGTTGCAATGCCTTAACTTAAAGCACCTCTTTCAATTGTACATCAAATTTCCACGTGAACCTAATTGGCTAGTTAGTATATATCTCACTTGGGTCTAGTCTCCTATCAGTGTATGGAAAATTCATGTCTCATAGAGAGTCCCTGGTGATTCATTACAAATTTAGTTTCTTGTGACAGTAATTAACAGCAGTTGAGCCGATTACTCTCAGATGATTGACAGATAACTGCTACAAAGCGGTTTCCCATTTGAAAAGGTGATCTAACTTATTTAAAAGTCATTGTTCTACATCCAATGTTCAATTGTGTGTGCCTGCTATCTGATATCCACAAGCAAACTAGAGAATCTGGACATTGAAAAAGTTGTGGTTTTAGGAAACAGAAAGAAGGATGCCAAAATGAGAAGGAAGAAAGGTTAGAAGTTAAAAAAAGATAGAAAGAAATATGCACACCCATTATAATAAAACTGGACATACTAAAGCCGAATGCTGGAGGTAAAATGAGAGTCCTATTAGTAAGAAGGAATGCCCAGGGAAATGCACCAGGAAAATAGGTATTAAAACTGTAGCAGTGGCACAGATGGTGAATTTTCTCAGTATCTGTTGATAAAGGAGAGATGTTTCACAATGATCAAACAAATTCACCCTTGATTATTGATGAAGAGACTTGGATCATTAGTGCTTTTGATATTTTGTTTCAAAAGAAGAGATGTTTCCTTATTCTTCTAATCAAATAGATAGGCCAGTAACAACATTAAAAGACACTGGAGCAAGTCACTCATAGACACTGACTAATAACACAAGTTGTCTTCAAGAGGGGTTAATGGAGGGAAAAAAAATTGGAGGTGTACACAGAGCAAATAAACGAGTCAGATTATAAATTCGGGTTAACAATAATTATCACTTATCGCAATCTCATAAATTGATTTGTGTTTATAACCATGTAGTTGACCATGCAAGATGTAAATGTGTGGAATGAGGCACCCATAAAGCAACACTGTTCCAGTTTCAACACAGAGAAGTTAGCTCAAGTTTGAGAAAATATCAAGCTCCTGAAAGATAATGTTAAGATAATGTCAAGATAATGTCAATGTGAAATATATCATTGAAATAAGTCATATTATCATAAGTGTGGTGGTGGGAAATGTAATGGATTACAATGATTATGTGCAGAGTCAATGCACTAATAGAAGCAGATTCAAACCAATTCCACGATCCTAAGATTGGAGAGCTGCGTTAAGAAGATAGGGTAAGTGTGGTTCACAACAAAAATGAATGTAATAGAGTGATATTGACAAGATGCATGCACTGATACAGGCAGAGAAACATTCGGTTTTATAAACTCAGAAAGACTTTACATTTTTAATGGAAAGAGTAACTTATCAACATTTAGCCAACAAGCTAATTGAAGAATTATACTACCACATCCATATCTAGAAGGTTTACTTGTGTTCAGTCATAACTGGGAGGGACATTTACATAATTTAAACAAACTGATCAGTTATAAAGAGTCAATTTAGGCATAAGGTTAGCTATAAGTCAACCTACCAAAGCAAATGAGATTAATTTGGGATATGCTGTGGGACAAAGTCAAGTAACATAGAACTTAGAACAGTACTGCACAGTACAGGCCCTTCGGTCCACAATGTTGTGCCGACCTATTATCCTACTCTAAGAGCAAATGCCTGCAGAAGGTGGGAATAAGGGCTATCTTGGAGTTTCCCATATCTCAGAAAAATTGAGGAATTTTGTAGTATATCTGCAGAGTGGATTCTATCAGAAGTTCATTCCAAATGTCAACATGAAGGCGTCCCCTTTGATGTGTTTGTTAAAGAAAAGCAAGAAATTTGAATGGATGAGGGAATGTCATAGCGTCTTTGACAGGTTGAAAGATATGCAAATTACTTCATTAGTATCAGCAGCACCAAATCATCCTAAAACATTTACATTTTCTGTTGATGTCAGTGACTTCAGGTTTAATACCATTTTATTTCAGAAAGCTGTAACCGGGATCAACCAATCAGTTACCTTTCATGCAAATTGAATGTACACCAACAGAAACATTCAAACGTAGGAAACGGTTTGGTATTGTCAGGTCTACAATATTTTGCACTCTATATATCTAGAACGCTTCATAAATTTTTAATTTGCAGATCGCAATCCTGTAAGTTTTCTCTCAAAATTTCATAACCAAAATCCAAGATGTTTTTATGAAGTTTAATGTTTAAACCATACAGCTGAAAATCATTCACATATCAGGAAGGAAGAGACAATATCAAAACTAATGCTTTATTCAGAGCATATCTGGAGGAAAATTAATGTTGTGATCAAAATGGACTTCAATAGATTATGATTACAAATTCTTGTACATTTATTGTAAATATATTATTACTTTCAAAGTATAATCTCTCTAAGTAAAATACAAATCATGACAAGCGGAAATTATAATTGAAAATGAAAATGTCTCTTAAATATAGATGTTCATCTTTTATTTCTGTGGGGTAATGTGATAGAAGTTCATAGTGTATCATTGATATTTGTGATCTTATAGTCTAAAGTAGAGCGATGATGTATAGCTTTAAGATTGACTTGTGTTTCCATGGTGTGTGTGTCAATTAAGGAGGGACAGTTTTTGCTCACTTTTGACTTTGTGAATTTTGGTGCTGAAAAGTCATGAGTTAATTTATAAATTTTATATGCATATCTACAAACTTGATATTGAGCTGGAGGTTCGCAGTTTGATGAAGTTTTAAAAAGTCAGGAAAACACCTATTGAATGGTGATATGGTGTCGAATGACACTGAAAACAGAGATAGAAATGAAAAGAAAATCAGTGAGTTAGTGTGTCGCTATGGATACTAGAAAATGGAGGTTGAACTTCTCAGCCAATAAGAAGACTAGCCAAAAAACTACAAGTTGAGCATGTGGAAGACTCTTGCTTTTTGCTCCGAATGTGCTTAGAAGTCAGTAGGAAGAAAATTCCGTAAACCAATTACAGCCATCTCTTCAGAGTAAGAAACTTTAGCGTGGGGTAAAGACTTAACCTTCACTGTGGTTTGAGTATCAGTAAGGTTTTATTTAAATTCATTCACAGGATGTAGGCATTGCCAACCAGCATTGCCTAATCCTAATTGCCCAGAGGGCAGTTAAGAGTCAGCCATATCACTGTGGAGCTGGAGTCACATATAGGCCAGACAAGGACGACATTTTCCTCCTCTAAAGGATATTAGCGAACTAGATAGATTTTTTTTCCTGACAAGCAACAGTGGTCTTATGATCATAATTCGACACTTATTCCAGATGTTTATTGAATTCAAATTCCATCATCTGCCATGGCAGGATTTGAACCTGATTCTCATGACATTATCTGAATCTCCAGATTAATAATCCATTTATATTACCATCAGGCCATTGCCTCCCTGAAGTTGTTGCTGGGAAATAAGTGGGAATCTTTCTTTGTGTTGTTTGATGCAATGAAAATCATTCAGTAGCTCTTGAATTACATAACATAGTGTATGTTTTCTCTTATGTAATAAGCCACTATGATCATTTGTTAAAAGCACATCGGCAGGATCTTGCGAATATTCATTGACCGATCTCCATGACAAATGAAAAAAAGGCTTATTGTTCATCAAAGCAGGTCTCATTCCAGGATCTGACTCATCCCCTCTTATCAGAATGTATTTTATTACTGTTATTCATTATGTCATCTCTGCTGCTATTTGTAATTCATAAGAATAGGCTCTATTACTACAAAGACTAGTAGTGAAGACCTAACCTTTGTCTGTCTCCTGCAAGATCCAATTTTAAGGTGCTTATAGCATTCATCATATACTAACCCCTCCATATGCTTCTAGACCCACATGCAACATCTTCGACGAGATGTTCTTGATGACTATTATTGTTATACATTTGTTTCCATAATTGCTCATACTAATAACCCATCTCCCTTTGAATCCTTAACTTTACACATTACTCATTAGAGATTTTGTTAGTCTCCTTGTTCTCTTCATGCTCTCTTCCAACTTGGGAGAAAGGTAATTGTTGGGTAGAAGATAATAAAGTGTGAGGCTGGACGAACACAGCAGGCCAAGCAGCATCTCAGGAGCGCAAAAGCTGATGTTTCGGGCCTAGACCCTTCATCAGAGATGTAGAAGCTAGTTTTACCTTCCTGGTGGTCTGAGTTCAGAGGTTCACTTCCCTTGCATTTCTTTTGTAGAGGACAATCATCCCAGCTGAATCCCATCTTTTTATTCTTTACCATATCTTCAATTATTAGTCATTAATTTGTCTCTTCCTAAAGGTGCCTTCAGTGATTGAATGCATTACTTCTTCAATTGATGCGTATGGGTTTTTTATTCTAAATCCTCCTGTAGATCTGTATGGGAGTAACCAGATATTACTTTCTCTAAACTGCTAGTTAATTTGTACTTTTGTTTTGTTTTCCCTTAGCAGTTGAGTTATTGATCAAATCATTTTCACTTCCTTAAATATGTTACCTGAAGATTCCTTCTTTCCTGATGTAATATTTGGTATGTTTGTTGAGGATTGCTTTTTGTTCATTAGTTAGGTCAGAACTTGTCCTGTTCTCTGTTGCTTCCGGATCTCTGTTTCACTGGCTATCCAAATAGCTTTCTCTAGATTTAGGGTCTTCTTCAGACAATAATAACTCCGGCGGAGATGTATCAATAAGTAGCATCTAATGTTTAACTTGGATTTGTCATAACTAATTGTCCACTGTGCTGTTCACAATCTGACTCAATTCAGTAACATTATTTTTCATTTGGTGTCAAGGAGGAAATATATTCAGAACCAGGGTACTCCCATTCCAACCCTCTGCTTGACTTTCTTCTTAACTTCTGTTGATACTTCCAATTTGAACTCTCTTTGCAGTAGAAAACATTACACAAAACCAGTCCAGAAACAACATTCTATCTCAATGATGGCATTAAACAAATTTCTTCTTCTGAAGTAATTAACTCAGGGGATTCTGCTTTAGCTTAAGTTCTCACTTAAGCTTACTTAGATGCTCAGCCATAACAATATTGAATGGCAGAGTAGGCTCAAATGGTTAAATAGCTATACCTGTTTCTACATTTGTACCAAACTTGGCACAACCGATCTGCAAAATCCAAACCAGCAAATAAACACATTATCAACCAATGCAATGATTAGAAACAACACCAAAACCTGTGTCTTGGTGGGCTGTTCCTTGCCCTTTTGTTGTTTAACCACCTCCACTTTTTAAATGACAATGTAATCAATATTTCTCTGTTTACTTAGGGCTGAGATTGTCTGCTTGCAAAAACTGCATGGAGTTTTTCTAGCATTTAATGACACCTAATTTGGATTTACTCAGCAAACTATGAATACTAAGAGTGATCCCCCGGACCATGTGGTCAAACACCTGTTGATTAGAAATAGTGTTTTGTCAACCAGATTTTGCTGCTTGATTGTACTTGACCCTGTGTCGAACCTGAAATTCATATGATGCAGATTAACATAAATATTTATCTAGCAAGTTGTTTGAGTCACAATATCCCAGAGGAAAACTTTGGGTCTTCTACTGTATTAGCATTTTTGTGCAAGAATTTCTTTTGGCTTTTGCTTTTCTGTAGCTGAGTCCCACTTCCGGAAGTGACCTATTAGGCATTTGATTTCAAACAAAAACAGAAATTGCTAGAAAATCTCAGCAGGCCTGACAGCATCTGTGGAGAGAAAGCAATGTTAATGTTTCAGGTTCAGCTGCCCTTCTTCAGATCTGGACAAGTGAAGATGGGTCACTGAACCTGAAATGTTAATCCGTCTTTTCTCTCCAAGATGCTGTCAGGCCTGCAGAGCTTTTCCAGCAATTTCTGTTTTTGCTTCTGATTTCTAGCATCTGCATTTGTTTCAGTTTTTTGTTAAAAGTTTGATTTTACGAACTGGAAGTGTTAATGCCCGTGCAGTCTTCTTTTGAGGTTACATTGGTTGATAATGTGTTCATTTGCTGTTTTGGATTCTGAAGATCTGATGTGTCAAATTTGATACAAACATAGAAAATAGCAGCAGGTAGAGGCTAGTTCACCCCTTGAGCCTACTCTGCCATTCTATATAGTTATGGCAGACCATCTAACTAAGTACCATACTCATTCCTTCTCCCTACATTCTTGAATCCCTTTAGCATGAACAGTCATATCTCAATCCTTCTTGGAAACATTCAGTACTTTGGATTCAAATAATTTCTGTGGCAAAAGCTCCTCCTGTGAAGAATTTATCCTCTTCTTAGTCCGAAATACCACTGATCCATCTTCTTGTTATTAGTCTATGTCACTAGTACCTTCTGGGGAATCGAGCCCACAAAATATCTGAGGAAGAAGAGAAAAATCAATATGATAAAAGCAAAATACTGCAGATGCTGAGAATCTGTTGCAAACAGAGGGAACGCTGGAGAAATTCAGCAAGTAGAGCCCATGATTAAGAAAGCGAATGTAATGTTGTCATTTATCTCAAGAGGGTTGGAATATAAAAGCAGTGATGTGCTTCTGAGGCTTTATAAAGCTCTAGTTAGGCTCCTTTTAGAATACTGTGTCCAATTTTGGGCCCCACACGTCAGGAAGGGCATACTAGCCCTGGACCGTGTCCAGCAGAGATTCACACGGATGATCCCTGGAATGGTAGGTTTAGCGTATGAAGAACGGCTAAGGATCCTGGGATTGTACTCATTAGAGTTTAGAAGGTTGAGGGGAGATCTAATAGAAACTTACAAGATAATGTTTGGCT
The DNA here is from genome assembly GCF_030684315.1 of Stegostoma tigrinum. NCBI lineage: Eukaryota > Metazoa > Chordata > Chondrichthyes > Orectolobiformes > Stegostomatidae > Stegostoma > Stegostoma tigrinum. The sequence continues at coordinate 54,015,311 of NC_081370.1, read as the reverse complement.
TAGAAGGGGTGGACGCTAGGGCGTTGTTTCCGTTAGGCGGGGAGACTAGGACCCGTGGGAACAGCCTTAAAATTAGAGGGTGTAAATTTAAAATGGAAATGAGGTGACATTTCTTCAGCCAGAGAGTGGTGGGCTTGTGGAATTCATTGCCATGGAGTGCAGTGGAGGCCGGGACATTAGATGCCTTCAAGGCAGAGATCAACAAATTCTTGAGTTCACAAGGAATCAAGGGCTACGGGGAGAGCGCAGGGAAGTAGAGTTGAAATGCCCATCAGCCATGATTTAAATGGTGGAGTGGACTTGATGGGCTGAATGGCATTACTTCCACTCCAATGTCTTATGGTCTTTTGGTTTAAGTCTGGCTGCATCTGTCTGGAATTCTCCAGCATCTTCTGCACTTGTTTCAAAGTCACAATCTTGATGAACTGTAAATTGGCTTATTGCATGTTATGCAAATATTACACATTATTTATTACATCTAAGGCACAAAATGGTCTTTTGGGAGGCATCACACTCAGTTGAAGGTTTAGTTCATAACACAGCAATTGAAACATTCTCACACGACATTGGTAACAGGCAGAGAAATCTAACATCTCTCTATGAACTCCGGGTCTAACATCTGTTTTGACTCTTACATATACTCGGGACATGTCCCACTTTAAAGCAAAGTTGCTTATGTCTACTTCTAACTCCACATCTGAAACAGTAATTTCTAGCATCAAAGATTAAAAGACGTTTTGCCTTGGTCTATCTTGAGATGTTTCGGTGTTTCTATACCTTAGAAAATTGACAAGGCTCAAAGAGCTTCTTGAGCAAGATTGACATTCAGTTCTCTTGCATTGTTTCAGTTTCTACCATCATCTGATTGGTTTTTCTCGATATGAGATCCTCTTACAATTGTAACATGTCAGTAAAGAGATGTATCAGAAATTCTGACAGAAATTCTGTTTTGAATTTATTCTGGTTGTAAACCACTATAACCACAAAATTCTGACTATGTGAAAAGCTCATTAGTAAAACTGTCAACAGGTTCCCCAGAAGCTGCATTCCACTATTACATCTCGCTCTTTCCATTACAAAATTGGTACTCGATGCAAAGTAACTGACAAATGTTCTTACAATATTATAAAAGGTTAGCTAGTTTTGAGAAGAATTGTAGCTCAGGTTGAGGTTCTGGATGTGAGTTTGCTTGCTGAGCTGGAAGGTTAGTTTTCAGACGTTTCGTCACCATTCTAGGTAACATCATCAGTGAGCCTCCGACGAAGCGCTGGTGTTATGTCCCGCTTTCTATTAATCTGTTTAGGTTTCCTTGGGTTGGTGATGTCATTTCCTGTTCTTTTTCTCAGGGGATGGTAGATTGGCTCCAAGTCAATGTGTTTGTTGATGGAGCTCCGGTTGGAATGCCATGCTTCTAGGAATTCTCATGCATGTCTCTGTTTGGCTTGTCCTAGGATGGATGTGTTGTCCCAATCAAAGTGGCGTCCTTCCTTATCTGTATGTAAGGATACGAGTGATAGTGGGTCATGTCGTTTTGTAGCTAGTTGATGTTCATGTTTCCTGGTGGCTAGCTTCCTGCCAGTTTGTCCAATGTAGTGTTTGTCACAGTTCTTGCAAGGTATTTTGTAGATGATGTTTGTTTTATTTGTTGTTTGTATAGGGTCTTTTAAGTTCATTAAGTTCAACTTAAAAGACCCTATACAGACAACAAATAAAATGAACGTCATCTCCAAAATACCTTGCAAGAACTGTGACAAACACTACATTGGATAAACTGGCAGAAAGCTAGCCACCAGGATACATGAACATCAACTAGCCACAAAACGACATGACCCACTATCACTCGTATCCTTACATACAGATAAGGAAGGACACCACTTTGATTGGGACAACACATCCATCCTAGGACAAGCCAAACAGAGACATGCATGAGAATTCCTAGAAGCATGGCATTCCAACCGGAACTCCATCGACAAACACATTGACTTGGAGCCAATCTACCATCCCCTGAGAAAAAGAACAGGAAATGACATCACCAACCCAAGGAAACCTAACCAGATAAATAGAAAGCGGGACATAACACCAGCGCTTCGTCGGAGGCTCACTGATGATGTTACCTAGAATGGTGACGAAACGTCTGAAAACTAACCTTCCAGCTCAGCGAGCAAACTCACATCCAGAACCTCAACCTGAGCTACAAATCTTCTCAAAACTCGCCAAAATACTGTATCCTATATAATAAAATGTGAGGCTGGATGAACACAGCAGGCCCAGCAGCATCTCAGGAGCACAAAAGCTGACGTTTCGGGCCTAGACCCTAGGATATCCTATATCCTGGGATTATGACCCATGGTTCTAATCTCCCCTGCCAGGGAGTAGGACAATTCTGCAATCCCCAGTTTCAGCATATTGAATCTTCACTGCTCCCCTTCTCTGGGAATTTTACCCCATCTACGGCAGGGAGGCTAAAACTGTATACAATACTCCAGGTGCATTCTCACCAATGACCTGTACAACTACAGTAAGACATCCCTACTTGTGGCCTCAAATCCTCTTGGAATGGAGGCCAACACACCGTTCATTTTCCTACTTGCTTGTTGCACTTTTGTGCCTTCTTTCAATGACGAATGTCCAAGGATACACAGATACCTTTGTATTTCCACACTTTAGAAATTATCAACATTTAAGTAATAATCTTCCTTTCTATTTCTCACACCAAGGTTTCACATTTAGCCATGCTTTACTGCCGTGTATTTGCCAATTCACTCAACTTAACTCAAGAGCCTTGAAGCCACCTTCATTCTTCTCACAACTCAATTCTGCACAGTTTTATGTTGTCAGCAAACTTGGAAAAATTGTATTAGGTTCCCTCATCCATGCCACTAATGTATTGTGATTAGCTGGGGCCCAAGTACTGATCCTTGCATTACTTCACTGGTCTCTGCCTGTCACTCAGAAAGGGACCCATTGCTTCTCTGTTCTCTATCTGTCAACCAATTCTCAATCCATGCCAATCTGTTATATCCTATCCTATGTGTTTTAACTTTGACTTTTTAAAAGACACCTTATCAAAAACCTTCTGAAAATCCAACTGGTTCCTTTGATCTATTGTACTTATTACATCCCGAAAAAACTCCAACAGATTTTTAAAAATGATTGGCCTTTCACAATCTCATGCCTTTTTTTTCAGTTCTGCTAATGCTTTCCAAATGCCCTATAATCACATTTGTTTTTAATAGTCTTGAACGTTTTCCCAACTGCTGATTTTTAGGCTAACTGGCCTGTAATGACCTGAATTTTCTCTTTCTTCCTTTTGAATAAGACAGTTACATTTTTCCACCCTTCAACCTGCAGGAATTGTTCCAGAACCTATAGAACTTTCGAAGATAATCATCAATGAATCCAATATGTCTGAGCCCCTTTCTTTTCTGGAGTGTAGGTTGTCAGGCCCCAAGAATTTGTCAGCCTTTAAGCCCAATAATTTCCCTTGTACCATTATTTTATGAATACTGATTTTTTTTTTTCTCTTCTGCTCTCCTGCCAGGCTCTTGACTCCCTGATATTTCCAGGGGGTTATTTGTGCCCTCTTTTGTGAAAACAGAACCAAAGTACATGTTAAATTCCTCTGCCATTTCTTTGTTCCCCATTATAATTTGTATGGAGTCTGACCAGATAAAGGACCTAGATTTGGCTTTGTTAATTTTTTATTTTCTTCAAGTGTTAAAATAAGCTTTTATGGTCAGTTCACACATTCTCTGCAGTTTCACTTTGACCTCTATTATCCTCTTGATCAAACGTTTTGTCTTCTTTTGCTGAATACTAAAATGCTCCCAATCCTCAATCTATCTGCTTTTCCAAACAATTTTACGTATCTCTTTTGGTATCCAAAACCATCCTGAATTTTTTTGTTAGCCATGGTTGAGTTACCTTTCCTCTTTTAATTTTGTGTCAGATAGGACTGCAAAACTACTGTAATTCATGGGTATATTGTTTAAAATGAGCCAATGCCTATCCACCATCAACCCATTTAACAAGGGTCAACATCTATCTTTACCAATTTGTGCCTCATAGTTCCCATTACTTAGATTCAAGACCCTGGTTTGGATTTGACTACTTCACTCCCCACCTTAATGGAGAATTCTAATACTTTATAGCCACTCTTCTGTATGGGACACCACACAACATGACTGTTAACTGACCCTCTGTCATTGTCCAGCATCCACACTAGAATACCCTGTTCTCTGGCTAGTTCACTTGCTTTCACATATACACTCTAAAATGTCCACCTCTATAATACAATTGTAAGTTTGTTTTGTCCAATGTACATGGAAATTAAATTCGCCCAGATTACAGTTGTACTCTTATTGCATGTACCTCTGATTTCATGTTCAATGCCTTCCCTCATATCTCCTCTATTGTTTTCATGTCCTTGGATAACTCCAGTAATGTTTTCTGCCCTTAGTGTTTCTTATCTCCACCCAAACAGATTTTCTGAGTCAATATTCTTCCTTACCATCAAATTAACTTTACATCTTAACTAACAGTGCTAATCATCTCCTCTTCTCTTGTGTCTATCCTTCTGGACCTGGTATGTTCAGTTAGTCCTTGGTCATTCTACAGCCATGTCGCTGTACTCACAACTATATCAAAATAGTTTTTTTTAAATCTATTTTTAATTCTAAATCATATGCCTTATTGCAAATGGTCTACACATTAAGGCACAAAAACCTTTACAATTATATTTTAAGCCTTATCACCTCAGGTTTATTTTGCCCTTAGGTCTTATTTGTTTATCACCCTTGCTTGCTTTCTGCCTTCCAGTTCTGCTTCTTACCTTTATGCCTTTTGTTTATATCCTTGTTGTTTCTCCCTCCTTTGTCCCCCTGCTCAGGATTCCATCCATCTGTCACTCTCATTTAGACCTTCCCCAAAGGCAGTGGCACTGCCAACCCCTCCCCAACCTCCGCCAACTGGGAAGGCAAAACATATCCTGCCCCTTTTGCAATTGCAGAAATACCTGTATGTTCCTCCCACTCCTGAATCCCCTGTCACTATGGCCCTGTCATTTTATTTCTTCAAGTCTTCATTAATGGCTCGCTAATGTCTTTTGGGGAAGGAAACTGCCATCCTTATTCTAGTCCGGCCTACGTGTGGAGTCCAGACCCAAAGCAATGTGGTTGGCCCTTAACTTCCCTCTGGTCAATTAGCAATGGGCAATAAACACTGACATAGCCATCAAAGCTCTCATCCCATGAATGAGTAATAAAAAACTAATCCACCTGAGACATTCATGGTGTCATGGATTCGAATTCCGCTTCTGTCCTCTGAATCGGCTGCCTGAGAGGGTGATGGGAGCAGCTTCAATAAAATTTGATAAGATTCCTAAATACTTGAATGACAAAATATGGCAGTGAGCAGGCAAGTGGAATTGATTAGTCAGCTGTTTCAGAACGCAGGAACTGGTACAATGGCCCACATTATTTGCTTCTATGCCATATCATGCAGTGAATTTGCAAACAATTATCTAATATTTACCACCATTTAGATTCTAGTTTTCCTATTTAAATGCCACATTGTAGTATTTTTCTTAAGTACTTTAATTCCTGTCATTTTAGAACAGCTTCCTCTCATTCTGTCGACTACTTGTGAATAAAAATTAATTCAACCTCCATATAATTACAGTGTAAAGTGACGTGTCCTCCAATTATAGTCTTCTACTATCCAATAATTTAGCACTCAACATGAAGCAGTTTAAAGTGTTATGCTTAAAAGGTTCTGTAAAAGTGGAACCAAGCTGTAGAATATAGACAATTATTAGATCATTTCAAATGTGCTCAAATTCAGCAGTTGGAACGTAAGCCTGAATCTTTTGAGTTTGGTTGGAGCTTCTAGTTTGAACCCAGATTGGGTAAAATGCTGCCTGCTTTAACCTAATTACCTTGTTTTACATGACAAATTGGAGAACAAGGAGACCATTCAGCCCTTTGTGTCTCGTCTACCATCCATTTAGATCATGGCTTATCTTCCACTTTCCACAACTACTGCTTATTGTCATTTAAATCGATAATTTGGATGTGAATAAAAGAGGTATGCAGATAACATCAACATTGGTAGTGTAGTAGACAGGGAAGAAGGTTATCTCAGAGTACAATGGAACCTTGATCAAACGGGCCGATGGACCAAGGAGTGGCAGATCGAGTTTAAATTAGATAAATGTGAGGTGTTACATTTTGGTAAGGCAAATCAGGGCAGGACTTTTACACTTAATGATAGGGTCTGAAGGAGTATTGCCAAACAAAGGGACCGAGAGGTACAAGATCATAGTTTCTTAAAAGTGTGGTCACAGGGAGACAGGGTAGTGAAGAAGGCGTTTGGTATGCTTGCCTTTATTGGTCAGTACATTGAGTATAGGAGTTTGGATGTCATGTTGCAACTATACAGAACTAGTATTCAGTTCTGGTCTCCCTGATAAAGGAAAAGTGTTGTTAAACTTGAAAGGGAGCAAAAATGATGTACAAGATGTTACCAGGGTTGGAGGGTTTGAGCTACAGGGAGAGGCCGAATTGGCCAGGGCTATTTTCCCTGAAGCTTTAGAGGCTGAAGGATAGAAAGGTTTATAAAATCATGATGGGCATACATAGGATGAATAGACAAGGTCTTTTTTCCCAGGGTAAGGGATTCCAAATCTAAGGAAAAAGATTTAAAAGGAACCTAAGGGGCAACTTTTTCACGCATGGGGTGGTGCAAATATGGAATGACATGACAGAGGAAGTGGTGGAGGAGGGCACAATTACAACAGTTAAAAGGCATCTGGATGTTTATATGAATAGGAAGGGTTTAGAGGGATAAGGGCCAACTGCTTGTGAAGAAGACTAGATTAATTTACGATATCTGATCGGCATGGATAAGTCAGATTGAAGGGTCTGTTTCTGTCCTGTATAAACCTATGACTCCATAACTATACCTACTCTATTCAGCCATGTAATACCTGAGTACAGCTGAGATCAGCTATTCCGCATGAGACAATCTCTCAATCCCAGGAATGGTTTGATGAACCTTTGTTGCACTCACGATAAATCAAAAATACTTTTCCATCAGCAACAAGACCAAAAACAGGAACATAGAGGAAGTTGAGAGTAAAAGTCACAAAAAGTCACCATCTAAGTTCAACAGGTCGTAGGGAAGACAAATGGAATGTTGGCCCCCATTCAAAGGGAAGGAAACCTAAAAATAGGAATGCTTGCTAAAACTGTACCAGGAATCTAATTGGATTACACCAGGAGTGCAGGGAATGGTGTTGGTCCTCCTGCCAAAGGAAAGATATGCAAGCGTTGGAGGCAGTCCAAAGGAAGTTCATGTGGTTTCTTCCAGGTATAGAGGGATTTTCTCATGAGGAGAAGTTGAGTAGGATTCTCCTGTACTCCTTCAAGTTTAATAGATGGCAGGAGATATTATCGAAACATACAAGATTCTTAGGAAGTCTGCTGGATGCTGGGAGCTTGTGTCCTGTTGTGGGTCAGTCTAGGGCCAGAGGGTATGATCTCAGATTAAAGGATCACCCATTCCAGACAGAGATTAGGCAAATTACTTCTCTCAGAGGGTAGTAAAGCTGGGTTTTTGTTTTATTGCAGAAGGCTGTTGAGACTAGACTGTTAAGTGTATTCAAGTTTAAGAAAGACAGAATTTCAATCAGGAAGAGAATTAGGGGTTGCTGGGAAAAGTCAAGAAAGAGGAGTGAAGTATTATCAGATCAGCCATGATCTTATTGAATGGCCCAACAGACTGGATGGGCTGAATGGCCTCCTTCTGCTCCCTTGTGCTCTGGACAAATCTGCACATAATGTTCCAAGCATGATCTCATGGACGTAGACAGACAGGAGACTGGGAGAACGCAGCTGGCCAGGCAGCATCTGGAGGAAAGGAGCAGTTAATATTTCAGTCCATAAGAAGGGTAATACCCAAAATATTGACTGGTCCTTTCTTCCAGATGCTGCCTGGCCTGCTGTGTTCTTCTAGCCTCCAGTTGCCTACCTTGGATTCCAGCATCTGTAATTTTTTTTTATCTCTAACCATCATCTCACAAAAGCCGAATTCCACTTCACGAAAACATCTTCTTGTAAGAAAGACCAATATATTATTTACTTTCTGAAATGCTTGCTGTAACTGCATGTTCTTGCTCAGTATCTCATAAGCAAGAACACCCTCGTCCCTTTTAATTTAAACATGCCATCCTCTTACTATTTAGGAAATAATGTGAATCTCTCTTTCTCCCACCATTGTGGATAACCTCACATTTCTCCAAATCGTATTCTGCATGACAAATCTTTGGCCACACACTTAGTCCCTTCCAATTCCCTGGAAGCATCTTTGCAACTTCCTTGCAACTTCCACTTCCACTTGATTTTGTAAATCTGGAAATATTACATTTAATCACCACATCCAAATCACTGCTTATAACTTGTAAATTATTGGGACCCGAGCACAGACGCTTGTTGCATCACACTATGATTATGTGTCAACTAGAAAGGCATCATGTCTCTAACCTATTGTTAATCATGCCAGTGTGATTAGTATACAGAACTATTGATAACAGAGAGGTAAGGAATCTCTAGGCTACTCACCAACGGAACTAGATACCACACTGTAAAACAGTAAGAAGGGGAGGTGCACAGTTTGGATTTGCCCCTTTGCTGCTAAGTGGGCATTTACTGCTTCCATTGCTTCTTTTAGGGCTGGTTTCCCCAGTTACTGATTGGTAAAAATTTCAGAGACTCACAGCGCCCTGATTGCTGCTCTCAATGGGCCTTCTGTTCAGATGTTTCCTTCAGAGCAGCTGTTCATCTCTGTGGCTTTTTTGATTAGCCTTAAAGCTGTGTCCATGATTTCTCCTAACAAGTCTTTATTTTTCAGCTCTTCTCTTTTCCAGATCATTTCAGGTCACTTTCTGGATCTTCAGAGCTAAAGTAGCCTTCTAGGCAGTGAATTCCATATCCTTTATCCATCTTTTATCCTGTGGTTTGATGCCACATGATGACAGTGAGTTCAAGCCAGTATGCTTAAAGAGAAGGCAAAATCAAGAACTGTCATCAAGCTTATACTTCAAAATAACACTTTATCATATATTAATAAGCAATACTGCTGTACTTGGTACTCGGGGCAGCATGGTGGCTCAGTAGTTAGCACTGTTGCCTCAAAGCACCAGGGACTCAGGTTCTATTCCACCCTCAGGCAGCTGTCTGTGTCGAGTTTGCACATTCTCCCTGTATCTGCATGGGCTTCCTCTGGACGCTCTGGATTCCCCCCACACACCAAACATGCAGGCTAGGTGGATTGGCCATGCTAAACTGCCCATAGCATTCAGGGATGTGTGGATTATAGGAGGATGGGTCTGGGTGGGATGCTCTGAAGTTCAGTGTGGACTTGTTGGGCTGAAGGACCTAGTTCCACTCTGCAGGAATCCTATGATTCTTGGTAATCATTTGATATACCCGGGTCTGACTTGACTTACGTTAGGTATTTTGGTCTTCCAAATGCTCATATGAGTCTTGCAGTTTACATTTTTGCAGTCAGACGAGTCTTTTATAGAGGGTATTATGTTTTCTAACTTTGCCTACACTGTACAATGATGCGCAGCTCCGTGACGTCATCTCATGTTTGCTCCAAGGGCTTGAAGCCCTTGCTTAGTAGAAGCAGAAACCAAAAAGACTTGTAGACAGATTCTGAGGGGGAAAGGCCAACCTTAGCTAATTAGGACAATAGATTGTGTTCACTGTTGAAGGCTTTAGCACTGTAAACTGACATGCGATAAGACAACACAGAAAGCAGACCAAAGACTGTAGGAGCCAGTGTCAGCGCTGTGGGATAAGAAGATCTCACAGGCACAGACAATAAACAGCGATGATGAAAAAGAAATCGGCATTCGTAACACCCAAAGATCTCTTACCCGATATACCTTCCAACAGAAGTAAGACATTCCTTCAGAGCCAATGAAAATTTATTGGTCTTAAATGAATAAGAAACCTTTCCTAATGTGACTGCATTTTGCCATTTGCAAGTTTCCAAAACTAGTGATAGGTGAGTGGAGTTGTGTGATGGGTGTTTTGGAGTGTGAAGATCATGGGCCTTTTGGTTTGGTTTGCATCGAATGACCTGTGCAAGATGTGGGCCAGGGAAGCTGTTTCATTAAAATGACAAAGCATTTATTTTTCCATTGTTTTCTTTTTTGGAATGGCTCTGAGCTCTTGCATTGGTCAATGAGGCTACATCATTGTTAAGTAAAAATTTCAATGCTTTGAAATGGTCACACAACTATTCACATTCAGCCTCAAAACTGCAAGAGTTGCTTCAGAACTTACATCCCAACTGAGGGTGACAATACATAGCTTAGGAAACGTTACTGTCCAACCATCATTACGAAAAATACCCACATTTGATCATTTGCCGCCATGGAAGAAAGTACCTATGACATTCCAAGAAGAAGTTAATGTTCCAGACCAGTTAGAAGGAACCAAACATGTTTATGTAACAGACATCTGTTCTTTTAAGCTTGATCCAGGGGTAAGTGTGACTACCCATTTGATCATGATTAAAGAAGCAAAACTTACTGCCTATTGAACTGAAACAACACAATGTATTTGAATTACTGTAATAGCTTTGGAATGATACAGGTTATTCTGCAGCACAATGCACAAAAGAGGACTGAAAATGTGCACATTGCTCACAATCAAAAATGTTCAGAGTCATAGTGATATGGAGTCGTAGACTAATACAGCATAGAAACAGGCCTTTTGCCCTAGACTGGTTCATGCTGACCATGGTGCTCACTCAGCTAGTTCCAATGGCCCACACTGGGTCCATATCCCCCTAAACCCTTCCCATCCAAGTACCTATCCAAGATAACAAAGTGTGAAGCTGGATGAACACAGCAGGCCAAGCAGCATCTCAGGAGCACAAAAGCTGACATTTTGGGCCTAGACCCTCTCTGATGAAGGGTCTCAGCCCGAGACAACGTCAGCTTTTTTGCTCCTGAGATGCTGCTTGGCCTGCTGTGTTCATCCAGCTTCATACTTTGTTATCTTGGATTCTCCAGCATCGGCAGTTCCCATTATCACATGTACCTATCCAGATGTGTTTTAGTTGTTGCTATTGTACCTGCCTCAACCACTTTCTCTGGCAGCTCATTCGATTTACGCACCACTCTCTGCAAGAAGAAGTTGCCCCTCAGGTCCTTCTTAAATCTTTCCCATCTCACCTTAAATGCACTCTAGTTTTCAATTCCCCATCCCAGGGAAAAACACTATATGCATTCATCTTATCTATGCGCCTCATGATGTTATACAACTTAATAAGGTCACACCCCATTCTCCTATATTCCACGGAATAAAGTCCTATTCTGTCCAACATCTCCCCATACCTCAAGCTTACTAGTGTTGATAACATCCTTGTAAATCTTCTTTGAACACTTTCCAATTTAACAACTAGCTCTTTCCTATAACAGGGTGGCCTAAACTGTACACAATACTCCAAGTCTGGCCTCACCAACAACTTATGCAACTGTAACGTAACATCCCAACTCTTATACACAATGTCTTGACCAATGAAGGCCAACGTGCTAAATGCCTTCTTCATCACCCTGTTCACCTGTGACACTACTTTCAATGAACTATGCACTTATACTCCTAGCTCCCTCTGTTCCAGAACCCTCCTCAGGACCTTACCATTTACTGTAGAAGCCCTAGTTTGGTTTGACTTTCCAAAGTGCAACACCTCGCACTTATCTGTGTTGAATTGCATTTGCCAATCCTCAGCCCACTTCCTCAACTGATCAAGATCCCTCTGTAATTTCTGATAACCTTCTTCGCTATCAACAATATTTCCTAGTTTTGTTCATCAGCAAACTTATCAATCATGCCTTGTACATTCACATCCAGATCGTTTATGTAAATAACAAAGGTGTAAGTAAATGTGAGGTTTTGCACTTTGGAAAAAAGAACACAGGCATGGACTATTTTCTAAACGGTGAGAAAATTCGCAGATCAGAAGTGCAAAGGGATCTGGGAGTGTTGGTCCAGGATTCTCTAAAGGTTAACTTGCAGATAGAGTTCGTGATTAAGAAAGCAAATATGATTTTGTCGTTTATCTCAAGAAGGTTGGAATATAAAAGCAGTGATGTGCTTCTGAGGCTTTATAAGGCTCTAGTAAGGCTCCATTTAGAATACTGTGTCCAATTTTGGGCCCCTCACCTCAGGAAGGACATACTAGCCCTGGACCGTGTCCAGCGGAGATTCACACCAATGATCCCTGGAATGGTAGGTTTAGCGAATGATGAACGGCTAAGGATCCTGGGATTGTACTCATTAGAGTTTAGAAGGTTAAGGGGAGATCTAATAGAAACTTACAAGATAATATATGGTTTAGAAGGGGTGGACGCTAGGACGTTGTTTCCATTAGGCGGGGAGACTAGGACCCATGGGCACAGCCTTAAAATTAGAGGGTGTAAATTTAAAACGGAAATGAGACGACATTTCTTTAGCCAGAGAGTGGTGGGCTTGTGGAATTCATTGCCACGGAGTGCAGTGGAGGCTGGGATGTTAGATGCCTTCAAGGCAGAGATCGACAAATTCTTGATCTCAAAAGGAATTAAGGGCCACGGGGAGACTGCAGGGAAGTGGTGTTGAAATGCCCATCAGCCATGATTTAAATGGCGGAGTGGACTTGATGGGCAGAATGGCCTTACTTCCACTCTTATGTCTTATGTCTTATGTCCCAGCAACAAACTCCGTGGCTAGTCACAGGCCTCCAGTCCAAGAAACAACATTCAACCATCACCTTCTGCTTCCAACATTGAACCAATTATGAATCCAATTTGCTAGCTCTCTCTGGATCCCATGTGATATAACTTTCACAACTAGCCTTTACTTTTCAACCTGCACACACAACATACTTTGAACAACCTTTACTCTGAAGCACATATTGGCAGAGGTTGAAGATACAATGAGGTTTTGACAGTGACAGGGTGATAACATGCAGGTACGAAACAAAAAAATGTACTAATAAGGCTTCATTCAATTTATTTTCAAGTGTGAGCTTAATAGACTCTTGGCACGCAAAGGAATCAAAGGTTATGGAGATGGGCTGGCAAAGTGGCTTTGAGGTAGAAAATTTTCAATCGTGTTATCGAATAACATAGCAAATTTGATGGGCTGCATGGCCATCTCCTGCTCCTATTTCTTATGTTTTATGTTCTGAGATCAATTAGTGTTTCATGGTGACATCTGAAAATCATTGTGAAGTGCTTGAAATTCAATCGTGTGTGCTTCCCATGCCTCATTGGTAAAGATTTCTCCACCATAAATTAGCAATGTTCTTCATAAATATCTTACATTATTCAAAGGGGAAAATAAAAGACAGGCCACAGGGCAATTGGACACTGCACTGACTTCACACTGCAGCTTATCGCCCACAAGAAGATTAACAGTGAAGAAAGGTTATTAGCTACATTACATTCCGGACAATTCTCACAAAACTTTAAAAGGATCTGCTCAGTGATTCCTACAATCTATTCAACAAACTTCATCCACTGATCCCAACTGTTTTACTTTTGCATCAGCTCCGACATTCATTTCAATGGCCAAAATAGTTGGCGTCACTATGGCATATTACTTTCACTTTGTTCAATGTTAAACTTGTTCTAAACTACCATTACCTTATGTTAAATTAATCAACTCAGTCACGCATCCGCAATGTTTTCTCTGTTATTTCTGCAAATAATTCTCTTGATGCTTCCTGCATTTGGAAACAATCAAAAAGGCAGCTGAAATATTTTTCTTAAAACGTGTTGCTTCAGCTATTGCTACAGCAATATGGTTAGAGTCAAAATGTTTCAGGTTTGCTTCCTCATGATAGTCACACAATATAAAATATGATTGACTTTAATAATTTACTGTATGGACTATGTTTGCAACAGATGGCAAAATCCAACTTTATAATTGCAACTTTTATCCTTAAAAGACACTCCAGATATTAATTTCGCAGATGCCTGCTCCGAAGGTTCCCCAATGTATTTCAATGCAGTTGTGTTCAGTTTGTACAGCAGGAGTCAAATGAGCAAACTTCTACTAGTTCACTAAATATATCCCAGACTTGGTAATAAGTTAAGAAGGAGAAGGCAAACAATTGGGAATGTTGTCTGATTGGCAGGATATGACAAGTGGTGTTCCCCAGGGATCATGCATGGACCTCAGCTATTCACTGTCCATATTAATAGCTCCAGATGATCAGACAGAGCATTCTATATCCAAGTTTGCAGATGAATCTAAGCTAGGGGGCACAGAAAATTGTGCAGCTGGGAATGTGGAGGAACAAAGGGACACAGAGATGTTAAATTGTTGAGAGACTTGGGCCTGTGCAGAAGCAAATGAGTTGAGGTGACCCCGCACACAAATAACAAAAAGTTAATGCACAGAGACAGAAGGCAATCAAAGAGGTTAACAATATATTGGACTTTATCTTCGTGAAATATAAGTGGAAGGAGGTGTAGCTTCAGATTTGCAAGCTCCTGTTCATATGGGAAGCTCTGCTTGGTTTAGGCGCTTTGGAAAGTTACAGATTGGGAACTTGTGGATTCACCGGAATGATAACAGCATAGTAAGAAAGAGAGATTTGGTGAGGATTTAGAGGGCTGGTAGTGAATTCAACTGATAAAGGATAGCAATAGAGTAGAAAAAGTAAGACTTCTTTCTGTGGTAGGGATTAACAAGAGAAGATAACCTTTCAATTAGAGATAACAAAGTGTGAAGCTGGATGAACGCAGCAGGTCAAGCAGCACCCTCTCCCCATCCCCCTTTTCTGATGAAGGGTCTAGGCCCGAAATGTCAGCTTTTGTGACCCTCTCCCCAACCTTTCAATTAGAGTTAGAATACTGAAGAATGAGAATAGGAAGCACATTTTTATAATAAAATGCAATGTAAATGTGGAACTCAATGTAAATGTGAAGGTCAAGTCAAATAATATTGTCGAACCTGGTCAACAGGTTTTTCATGCGTGAAAACATCAAGGAGTATCAATGAAAGACAAGCTAAAGGAGCTGAAGAACAGATCCACAAAGTGTTTCATTATATCACCAAAACAGGTTTGAGGGGCTAAATGGCCGACTTCAATTCCTACATCAGACACCTTACATAATAGAAATTGAAGTAGACAGAATCAGAGACTTGACAGGAAGTAAACAAAATTTATTTTAAGCCACTTTTATGAGTTCAACCCAAACAAAAGCCATACAATGTTATTTTTTACTTCTGTGTCTATAGATTTCTGGTCATTATAAATGTTCACTAGTAGAAATCTGCAAGCATTTATTTATTTATGTTGTGCTAATAAACTTAACGAACTGATATAAGTTTAAGAGACGTCAAAAGTGAGGGGAAACAAGTGAACTAATGGATTTTATTTGCAGTTTATTTGGCATATAATGGATGCTTAACCATGAGTCACGTTATGTGAAATTCCACATTCTGCCACCCATATCACATATCATGTGGATTAATATTCTTAATTAAGTATTAAGAGTGAAGTTTTCAAAGGTTAGTTTTCATTATTAAGTCTTGCTGGAAGGAAGCATGAGTTTGAAATAGAATTCTAAAATATCCCAGTTTAGTGAAGTTCCATGGCTAGGATAGAAGTCAAACAAGATTTGTCATGGATAGGTTTATGATTTTATGGATCCATGATTGTATTTAAATATAATCAGTTCTAACGGTGTAAGTAAAAGTGTTGATAAGCAGGGCAAAACAATACCACTTGCTCAGTAATTGTAATTCTTCCTGGTGCATAGTGTCAAGAACATCCGTGTACGTTAATTTTTCCAGATTTGATTAAATGTATTTCATGTTTGCAGTACTGGTGAGTCAGAAATAGAAATTTAAACTTAGTTTAATCTTCCGCAAAATTATGAAAATGGCAACGAGTTGTAACGAAGCGGAATGATAAATAGAAAAACTGTCTCATTCGGCTTAGTCCAATAAATTATACATAATAGGAGGAGAGGATCCGGCATAATAAATGGCTACAGTTTCACATAACAAAATAATTAGTTATTTATAAACATTTCACACTCTCCATTCATTCTAGCCTGTTGTCATTGTTTAAATGTACAAAATATTACCCTTAACATACAAAACCAAGCTCTGAGACATTTTTAACGTTTGTGTCTACGTTAGCTACGGTCCTTTTCTTCAGTCTACAGGAATGTAATGTTATTGCACACAGATCCCTTTCTCATCTGAATATTCTATAGAGTCATTCATTTGTAACATACATGTAAATCTTGTTCTTTTTAAGTTCCACTCAAGCTATTTTATTGCATGTTTCATTTAGCAGGTACAATCCTGTTCCAATTAAAGCTGATACAAGAAAAGCAGCAAATGCTTATAAGCAACCAGCTAAAAAGATAAGCCATTCATCCTAAAGGTAATGTAGATTAATTTGTATCATACCAAATAATCTTTCACAAAGATGGGGTAGCATTGTGGCTCAGTTGTTAGCAGTGCACACTTTGGTAAAGACCATGTGTTAAACACACTACTGTGTTGTACATTTGAAATATTGTATCAAAAATGACACTGAGGTGAGATCTGAGGAGCTGTAAGAACAATTACAGCTACAGAGTGATTAGCTATCACGAAAGCAAACTGGAAAATAATGAAGATCGATGTAGCCAATCACAATTAAAAGAGTGATTAAAAGAAAGTGCCTACAGCTTTTCCCCTACCAGGTCCTATTCATTTTAAAGGGGATTATGAAACCAATCTGGAATAATTTCTATTTGCAATGACAGAATTATGTGCTAACAGAAGATTTGTTGTGTAAATGAGAACAGATACAATTTTCTACACTTTTGTCACTACAGGGAAGAGATTATATCAAAATATATTCCACCCTAAATCTCTCTGAGAAGCCCAAAAAGCAGCGGAAAGAAAATTTAAAATCTTTGAAGGAGCATTTTGAGCCCCAAGAGAATGTTTTATGTATGTTATACATATGAACTGTATGTTCATATCATATAAAAACCAAAAGAACTGTGGATGCTACAAATCAAGAACAAAAACACAGTTGCTGGAAAAGCTCAGCCGGTCTGTCAGCATATGTGAAGGAGAAAACAGCATTAATGTTTCGGAGGAAGGGTCACCGAACCTGAAACATTAACTCTGTTTTCTCCTTCACACATGCTGCCAGACCTGCTGAGCTTATCAACAACTTTGTTGTTGTTCAAGAGATAATGGGAACTGCAGATCCTGGAGAATCCCAGATAATAAAGTGTGAGGCTGGATGAACACAGCAGGCCAAGCAGCATCTCAGGAGCACAAAAGCTGACGTTTCGGGCCTAGACCCTTCATCAGAGAGGGGGATGGGGAGAGCATTCTGAAATAAATAGGGAGAGAGGGGGTGGTGGACCGAAGATGGACAGAGGAGAAGATAGGTGGAGAGGAGAGTATAGGTGGGGAGGTGGGGAGGGGATAGGTCAGTCCGGGGAAGACGGACAGGTCAAGGAGGCGGGATGAGGTTCGTGGGTGGGAAATGGAGGTGCGGCTTGAGGTGGGAGGAGGGGATCAGTGAGAAGAAGAACAGGTTAGGGAGATGGGAATGAGCTGGACTGGTTTTGGGATGCAGTGGGGAAGAGGAGATTTTGAAGCTTGTGAAGTCCACATTGATACCATTGGGCTACAGGGTTCCCAAGCGGAATATGAGTTGCTGTTCCTGCAACCTTCGGGTGGCATCATTGTGGCACTGCAGGAGGCCCAGGATGGACATGTCATCTGAGGAATGGGAGGGGGAGTCAAAATGGTTCGTGACTGGGAGGTGCAGTTGTTTATTGCGAACCGAGCATAGGTGTTCTGCAAAGCAGTCCCCAAGCCTCCGCTTGGTTTCCCCAATGTAGAGGAAGCCACAACAGGTACTGTGGATACAGTATACCACATTAGCAGATGTGCAGGAGAACATCTGCTTAAAATGGAAAGACATCTTGGGGCCTGGGATGGGAGTGAGGGAGGAGGTTTGGGGGCAAGTGTAGCACTTCCTGCAGTTGCAGGGGAAGGTGCTGGGTGTGGTGGGGTTGGAGGAGAATCTCCCCTTCCCCCACTACATCCCAAAACCAGCCCAGATCGTCCCCACCTCCCTAACCTGTTCTTCCTCTCACTTATCCCTTCCTCCCACCCCAAGCCGCACCTCCATCTCCTACCTACTAACCTCATCACACCTCCTTGACCTGTCCGTCTTCTCTGGACTGACCTATCCCCTCCCCACCTCCCCACCTATACTCTCCTCTCCACCTATCTTCTTTTCTCTCCATCTTCGGTCCGCCTCCCCCTCTCTCCCTATTTATTCCAGAACCCTCTCCCATCCCCCTCTCTGATGAAGGGTCTAGGCCCGAAACATCAGCTTTTGTGCTCCTGAGATGCTGCAGGGCCTGCTGTGTTCATCCAGCTTCACACTTTGTTATCAGGGGATGGTGGAGCGCTGTCTCTCAGACTGAAGGGTTATGACCAGCAGTGCCCCACAAGGACCTGTGCTTTTTCCAACACATTTCCTCCTTGATTTAAATGATTTAGATGCAAAAAGAACAGGTATGGTTAGTAGGCTTACGGATGACACCAATATTGGTGGTATAGTGAGCAGTGAAGAAGGTTATCTAAGTGTACAATGGGATCTTGATCAGATGGGCCAATAGACTGAGGAGTAGCAGATGAAATTTAATTTAGATAAATGTAAGGTGTTTCATTTTGATAAGGTAATACAGGGCAAGACTTATATACCTTATAGGTGGGGCCTGGGAAGTGATGCTGAACAAAAGGACGTGGGGTGCAGGTGCATGGTTGCTTGAAATTGGAGTTATTGGTAGACAGGGTGATAAAGAAGGCATCTGGTGTGCTTGCCTTCTTATAGGAATTGGGATGTCATGTTGCCGCATTAATTAGGCCACTTTTTGGAATACTGCATTCAATTCTGGTCTCCCTGCTATAGGAAATATTTTGTTAAACCTGACAGGATTCAGAAAAGATTTATAAGAATGTTTCAGGGATTGGAGGGTTTGAGCTATAGGGCGAGGCTAAATAGGCTGGGGCACTTTTCCCTGGAGCATCAGAGGTTGAGGGGTAACCAAATAGAGGGTTTTAAAATCATGACGAGCATGGAAATGGTGAATAGCCAAGGACTTTTCCTGGGTTAGGGGAGTCCAAATCTACAGGGCATAGGTTTAAGGTGAGTGAGGAAAGATTTACTTGGAAACTGACGGGCATCTTTTCCATGCAGTGGGTGCTGCATACATGGAATGAGCTGCCAGAGGAAGTGGTGGAGGCTGGTACAATTACAGCATTTAAAAGTCTTCTAGGTGGATACATTAAAAGGAAGGATTTAGAGAAATATGGGCCAACTGCTAACAAATGAGCCTGGATCAGGTTAGAAAATCTGGTCGACTTGAGCTAGTTGGGCCAAAGAGTCTATTTCCGTTCTGTGTAACTCTATGATTCGATGACACCACCAAAATGTTATAAAGTTTACTTCAAGACAAAAGCATCACACAATATAGGTATAGAAATTTATTTTCTTATTGACGGTGACAATTTTTCTTAAGGTACTATCTGCTGTTCTCCAATCATTATCTTGAATTAGTTCTATAAACTCTAATCTTCTCAAACTTCCTTATAATTGAGCCTAAATATTGCAAATCCTTTGCTTTCGTCAGTTCTGCCCCATGGGGTTTCCATTGCAGGACTGTGTAATAGATTTGGTAAATATTATATAAGTACTGATAATAATGTGGCAGAAGTTCACATCAGATGGTATCGTACGAAAATATCTTGCTTTAAATTATTTAACATTTCTTTGATAATTCTTGCGTCAGTCTGATTCAAAGTACATTTGTACATTCGCAGCAATCATGAGACAGGAATTTTATATCAAGCACATCTCAGCAAAATACATTCAGTTATTAAAAATCACAAGGCTGTCAATTTCTTTTTCTTGTGACCTTACAATACCCATTAACTCCATGCCTATATCACCCTATCTGACAAAAATTTAATGTCAAAACAATAACCTCTATAATCAGGCAACCCCTGATCCTTACAAGTTTATCCAAAACAAGATTCTTATCTCCAGACTACAGTCCATGTCTGCTTTAACTCACCAACTTCAGTTTCAGAATCTTACCATGGTGTCTTCATTTCTGTGTAATTAGCATAAATAATTCCAGCATTTGCAGCTGAATCAATAATTGAAGATTAACAATGAAATGGCAGCCTCTTCTCAAACAAATAATAACTATTAACATTAATTATCAGTAACTAAGTAGACCACTAGAGATTAATAATAAATACTTGTTTATATTTAACAGCTAGATAACCAGTAACTGAGTAAAAAAATGCATATAAGCGCACTTAGCTAAGATTTCTGATGAGAGTGTACAATCTTTGAGGCATGGTTATTAAATAACAATAGTGTTCCACCATGTTGAATTCTACCTGGAAGGATGCCTTGTGAGTGAGTTAACTGACTAGAACTCTTAGGATGCTTAGAACTCTCACTTCTACATTACATGGACACAAAATGTGTAGGCAGTGTAAAATTTCTCCATGGGCATTGCACTGAAGTTGTAGCACATTGCCTATCATTCTGAAGCCAAACCAAGCCAAGTACAAAAAAAATTCTCTGCTTTATTGGCCCTCTGATGTTGCATTGGCTTCTCCCCAAATTCCCAATCTTGACCTCTCCTAATCGCCAGCCTTTTCCAGACTCCTAATTGCAGGGGGCCTTGCTCAAGAACCCCCAACTCTCAGCCTGTGGCTGCCAGTATTCCTTACCCTCATTATAAATTATCCATCTATAGGGTTTCTAGGGTGCCTGACTGCTAAGAACAGTAGGAGCTCTGCTGAAAGTAGTCCTGCAAAATGAGAACTTTTATGCCAGAATTACATTCATCTTCTAAAGTGTACGCATTTCTATTTACACTCACCAAACTTCAAAATTCACCAGATCATGGTAAAGTGTTGTACAAGCTTTCATAGAATCCTACCGTGTGGAAATAGTCCATTCAGCCCATCAAGTCAACACTGACCCTCTGAAGGACATCCCAGCCAGACCCAAACCTCTGCTCTATACCTGTAACCCTGCATTTCCCACAGTTAACCCAGCTAGCCTACACATTCCATCAACACTATGGGACAATTTAGCAAGGCCAATCCACCTAGCCTGCACATCTTTGGACCGTGAGAAGAAACCGGAGCGCCTGAAGGGAACCCATGCGGACACAGGGAGAATATGCAAACTCCACACTGACAGAAGTTTAATGCAACAAGGTTCTCTCCCATTGAAATGATCGGATGTGCCATTAATGCTACTGAAAATAAAATTGTTGCTGACTGCCAGTTGCTCTAATTGAGTCATGAGAAAGTAGTGACCACTAATTAGCTCCACTCCGAACAACATGAATCGGGGTAGTCTGATTTTCCAGGCTGCACAGTTTGAAGTAAACGTTCAATTAGTTGACATTGGACAGTTAAGGCAATAACTGCAAATAATTAATATTGAGAAGGAACCTGTCTTTCACTATTAATGCAGCTATATTGAACTATACAACAGAGAATTACGTTCGAGTGTGAATGATAGTGAACAGCAAGGAATATTTTCTTGACTCTTGCTTAAAACAAAGATATATTGCAAAGATTTTCATCTTGCACTCATTAGAACAAATGCAGAAATGATGACAATGCACAGGCTCCACAAGGGTCATTGTAGGCTACACCATCAGTCCCCTAGAAATGATATTTTGATACCTCTAGCTCTGCAGTGTACCTTAGTGTTACACATCGAGTTGTGCTGATCCCTCTACTCTTCACTCAACAACAGGGAGCGTAAGAGACAGAAGTGAAGATGAGGTGAAGATGAGGATCCTGGAATGGATCAGAAGATCATTCACAGGCAAGAAGAAGACAAAGCAATGATCTGACAATAGAGACAGGGGCATGACAACCTTAAAGTGAAACCAATTCCAAGTTGACTGAGATACATGGCTATGTTTGATGTATGATAACAAAGTGTGGGGCTGGATGAACACAGCAGGCCAACCAGCATCTTAGGAGCACAAAAGTTGACGTTTCAGGCCATGACCCTTCTTCAGAAAAAGGGGATGGTGAGAGAGTTCTGAAACAAATAGGGAGAGAGGGGGAGGTGGACCGAAGATGGATAGAGGGGAAGATAGGTGGAGAGGAGAGTATGGGTGGGGAGGTAGGGAGGGGATAGGTCAGTCCGGGGAGGACGGACAGGTCAAGGGGTGCGATAAGGTTAGTAAGTAGGAAATGGAGGTGCGGCTTGGGGTGGGAGGAGGGGTAGGTGAGAGGAAGAACAGGTTAGGGAGGCGGGGACAAGCTGGGCTGGTTTGGGGATGCAGTGGGGGCAGGGGACGAGCTGGGCTGGTTTTGGGATGCAGTGGGGGGAGGAGGGATTTTGAAGCTGGTGAAATCCACATTGATACCATTGGGCTGCAGGGTTCCCAAGTGGAATATGAGTTGCAGTTTGATGCATTGTTATTTTATATACACCAGCATTGGGAGGACTGTTTGTTCTACGCTCAGAACTTTTTTCATCATGTAATGTTCTTTTAAATGAAGGGTACATTTTTATGCACATTGTGTTTATAGTTTGGTCATTTAGAAGGATGCAAATGCATGTGAAAAACTACCCTCGTCATGAATTGTGAGCAATTGTAGCTGTACCATAGTGCGCTCCTGGGGGAAGCAGGATAATGGGCCTTACCTCAAGCAAAGAAGCAGTCATCTTGAAGAATCCACTCCATTTCTCTGACTAATCTCAGTAGTCACCTCATTCCTTCAATATCCTGACAAACCTGTATGTTCCTAGGCTGTGCTGTTACAATGACTGATCGTTCTCAGTGACTATGTTTCCAATGCTACAAGCTGCACAAACACAGCCATTTCCCTTCTATCCCCCTCAACAGCAAAATTCTTTACATGTCAGTTGGTCCATATCCATCTCATATACTGACAATGTTTGACCTGGCTATGGAGACTCCAGCTGGGGCAAGATTTTTCTTTCCTACATGCTGTAGAAATTCGACCATTACCTCATTACTTACTTTACCAGGTCTGTTTGATATCCACAATGTCGTGCTCACAGACTCAGTGTCCTCAAGTTGACTTTATTGGACAAAGTAAGTGTCCCTGAAATCAGACTCTAAAGCCTTGACCACAATCCCAAAATGCTAGCTTTATGATGCGCTAGGTTAGAATTATTTTGAACAGGTATATTGCTGATGATATTAAACAATACAAGGTGCCTCAGTGAAAGACCAACATCTCCTTCTGTTGGGTAATGATGTTCAGTCCTTTTTATTTCAGAGAACATGGCTGTACTCAGCAATGCAATGTACCCAGCAATGCAATGTACCCAGCAATGCAACACACAGAACAATACAATGTACCCAGCAATGCAATATACCTAGCAATGCAATGTACCTGGAAATGCAATGAGCAAACATTAAGACAAAGCAGATGAATACAGATTTAAAGAATTGGAAGCTATTTATACGGATTAAATACTTATATTCTGATTTCTTTGTTTGCTTACCATGACACCTAGGTTTTGCTCCAACACATATAGCTAAGACTCTGCTGAACCATATATGGCCTGGTAACAATCGTGACTTTTGTCTGGGGACTTGGACCATTGAGGGCCCAATCTATTGAGAGTCTTCTGCAGACTTGCAGCAGTGCTCCTTGGCCTGACTTGCTGCAGGCAATGGGCTCACTGGTCAAGAGGAGATGGAGAAGCACTTGTGGAGAAAGCCAAGATGAAATTCCCTGGGTTCCTGGCAGGTACACCTCGTCCCTTTGCATGCCTGTTGCATCACCCTGTTTCTCTGAGATGAAGGGGTACCTAGAATGAGGGTGATTGACAATATCACCCTCTCAGCTTGCCATTGATGTTGTGCTTCACATCTCAAAATATTTTGGTTTTGAAGTCGCACTGAAATTTCTCACTGGATATGTTTTGGATTTTCTGATGCTCCTTTTCTTGGTCTGATTGAGTCTAATTATTTTGTTAGGTATTGCAATTACTTACTAATTGTGCTGTATGCATTTGTTTTGATATATGGGACATTTGGACAGAAACAAAAGCAGAATTGGAAGAATTCATCAATATCCTCAATAAATCATTGTTAATCATCACCATGAAATCTAAAGCCACAAACCAAAAAGAAGGCATTACTTTTCTAAACAGTACTGTATTTAAGTAGACATAGCAGGTGTAAGTTGGTAAGAAAAAAAGTGTTTTGCTAAAAATAAATTGAAACACTTGCACACACAAAAAGCCATTACACTAACCACACATTCCATAGACTGGTGAGTGCATAGCTAAACAGTTGTATGTTTGTCTCTAACATAGCCACTGCACCTGAAGTCATTTACAGGACATAAGATGTTTTCAGATTAAAAAAATACCGTAATCTTTATTAAATGAATCTGATCAATGTTAAAAGGTATAACTGAAACAGTGTTCATTATGTAACATCCTCTACATTTTTCCCTGATATAGTAGCTCCTGAACTTCTGTAAACAAACTCCCTATCAATTTACAAAGAACCCATTCCCTCAGTTTTCCTGTTTCCTTCACTGAGCATTCCTTTGTTGATTACATCCTGGAAGTATATTGGAGGCAGGTTACATTGAAACAGTCAAGAAAGCATTGAGTGATCATCTATATTGAAACATGGTGGAGAATTATATGGATAAGGCAGGACCCTGTCACTCAGGAAAATGCTCAGAGAGCTGGTGGGGGGCATGATGGGCTGATAACCTTCTCAATCACAGCAGCTCTGTGATCACCTGATCCCTTTAAGATTATTTCATTAAATGACCATCTAATTTACTTCTAAAATCATTCATTAACGTTCCTTCTAAAAGCCTTGTGGGTAGAAAGTTCCAGGCTATTCTTCATGCTCCTGCCAGCCTGAAAGCTTTACCTTGTATCATCAGCTCATTTCCCTTGTTTATCATACCCAAAGCAGCCAGATTGTAAAGGTGAAGTCACCATAAGAGACCCATAGGACTGCTCTCTCATTAAAAGGAGACAACTGGTGCTGATTTAATCTGATGGTCACTATGCCTCAGGTGAGGTATGTGTTCAAAAGGAGAGCCTTTCATGGTGACCTCAATTGATGCAGCAACTATTGTTCTCATTTTATGTTGCAAACCAGCCAGACAGACAACCGAGTGAACTCACTCCCACTAGCCATACTGGACGACTTTGTCAAACCTCCCTTCAATCACCTTCACTCCAGCCTTATTGCCTTGTTTCTCAACCTAACCTTGTAGCTTGTATTTTTTATCTTTGGAATCAATCTGCTGCTCTGCAGCCTCTCAAGAAACCTCCCAATCTTCTTGAAGTGCACTAGCCAAAACAGAACACAGTACTCTGTTTGTTCTCGAACCAGAGCTTTGTAAATATTCCATGTTTCTGCTTTTGCATTCAATTCATCAGTTTATGAAGCCCAGGATCCCATACACTTTGCTAACTTCTCTTAAAATGCCCTGCCATCTGTAAATAATAAATCAATTATTGGTTATAAATCAGATCTTTCACTTAGGTGCAGAGAAGATCTCTCATTATCAACTAATGTTCGCACAAGATTTTGACCAAATGACAATCCAGATTCAGACAGTAATTCAGAAATGTTAATCAGAAAGTACAATTAGAAGTAAAATTACACTTGATGCAATGGAAAACTCAGGAGTAATAACTTTACAGCTGTAATCAGTTGCGTGTTCCGGTAAAGCACAGGTCACAGATGTTTGTGTATGCTTTCTCAGGATTCTCTAGACCCACGGCTAAATCCTGTTGTGGAGAGAACATATTTTTCAGTTGAATCTCGACTGTAGAGGTCTTTTCATCTGTCAAGGTTTGCTGCCTTTGAGGCCTGTAATTATGTTGGTGTCACAGAGCTTTATTAAATCCCATTTTAACTGCCTTCTGACTGTCACACCACCTTGAAGCAAATCCAACTGACCTGCTAATCAGCTCTGACTGTTACTAACTAAACTTAATTTTTTTTTAATTTATACCTCCAACCGATAAGACACCTGGGTAACAGATGAACAGAGTCCGGCTCAAATACAGCAAGATTCTTCTCTGATACTATTTCAATCCCACCAACACATTTTGTTACGGTAGCTGTATTTAGGATATTCAGTCTTAGGTCTGCAAGAGATCATTAGGATTTGTGCTCTTAGCCTTACAGATAATCATGTAACATAATCTGCTTTCATACATTACAATTCAAAATATATGAATTAATTTTCTAACTTTTATGTTATCAAAGAGATTAATTAATACTGTAACTTAATCAATTGATCATGATGAATTCTTCTTTGGTAAGACTATTTGTGCCCAGAAGCTGGTAAGATTCAGAGGTGCCAATGTAGCCCAAGAGTTATTGGGTGGCTACATTCCATTTTGCCTCATAATAAGGCAAGACTTATGCAAAGCTTTTGATGGGTCAATCAGAACAATTCAATGGTGACCATGACAGAGGTCAAATGTGATAGAGAGTTGGAGAAAGAGATTGATCCTCAATGTCTGAGTTTAGATATGTATGAAGGAGAGACAAGCTGGTCATCACGAGCTTTCCTGCTGATATGGCAGCTGAAATACACAGATTTTGTATAGGGGACACACCAAGAAGTCAAGAGCAGTTAGGTAGCACTGTGCTGTTTGAAATCAGGAAGATACTCTCGGAACTAATGGACAGCTGTGTGGGAGTCAGAACTCATTTGCAATCCTGGGAACCTGAATGAGCAGAAAAGTGACTAGCTATGTGTTGGAAAAAGCCATGAGGCGCTTGTCTATTTTAAGAATTAGATAGGCCATAACATAAATTTGATGGTCTGATCTGGAATTACATCAGCTGGAAAAAGTCAATCAAAGACTGATGTTAATTTTTGATCTGTATCAATAGTTAACTATTCGAACCTTTAGTTCAAAAAAAGCTAAGTTTAACCACTTCAAAACTATTTATACCCACGCAAAGGTCAATACTCATTCACCCTCTGGCCTCTCTGTTCCAGATTCTAACTAAAACAGTGCCGCTAATTTATATGAAATAGTAGGAACTACAGATGCTGGAGAATCTGAGATAACAAGGTGTAGAGCTGGATGAACACAGCAGGCCAAGCAGCATCTTAGGAGCACAAAAGCTGACGTTTCGGGCCTAGACCCTTCATCAGAAAAACTAGTTTAGTTTTGACATGTTGAGTTAGTGGGGAAATGGTAAATGGCAGGAAACAGTGAGGATGGTTGAGGGATGTTTTTGTGACTGGAAGCTTATGTCCAGTGGGGTCCCACAGAGATCAGTGTTGGGTCACTTGCTGTTTGAGGTATATATAAATGATTTAAACTTGCATGTAGGAGAATCATCAGCTTTCCTGCTCCTCTGATGCTGCCTGGCCTGCTGTGTTCATCCAGCTTCACACTGTGTTATCAAGGAATATACAGCTTAGTTTGAGGGCAGTTAGGAATGGAGAATAAATGCTGACTTGCCAGTGATGCCTGTACTCCGTGAAAGAATAAAATAATTTGCTCTGACTCCAACATTGGCAGTTCATACTCATCCTGGAGACCAGTTACTAGTGGTGTACCGCAAGGGTCGGTGTTGGGTCCACTGCTGTTTGTCATTTTTATAAATGACCTGGATGAGGGTGTAGAAGAGAGATAATGGGAACTGCAGATGCTGGAGATTCCAAGATAATAAAATGTGAGGCTGGATGAACACAGCAGGCCAAGCAGCATCTCAGGAGCACAAAAGCTGACGTTTCGGGCCTAGACCCTTCATCAGAGAGGGGGATGGGGGGAGGGAACTGGAATAAATAGGGAGAGAGGGGGAGGCGGACCGAAGATGGAGAGTAAAGAAGATAGGTGGAGAGGGTGTAGGTGGGGAGGTAGGGAGGGGATAGGTCAGTCCAGGGAAGACGGACAGGTCAAGGAGGTGGGATGAGGTTAGTAGGTAGCTGGGGGTGCGGCTTGGGGTGGGAGGAAGGGATGGGTGAGAGGAAGAACCGGTTAGGGAGGCAGAGACAGGTTGGACTGGTTTTGGGATGCAGTGGGTGGGGGGAAGAGCTGGGCTGGTTGTGTGGTGCAGTGGAGGGAGGGGATGAACTGGGCTGGTTTAGGGATGCAGTGGGGGAAGGGGAGATTTTGAAACTGGTGAAGTCCACATTGATACCATATGGCTGCAGGGTTCCCAGGCGGAATATGAGTTGCTGTTCCTGCAACCTTCGGGTGGCATCATTGTGGCAGTGCAGGAGGCCCATGATGGACATGTCATCAAGAGAATGGGAGGGGGAGTGGAAATGGTTTGCGACTGGGAGGTGCAGTTGTTTGTTGCGAACTGAGCGGAGGTGTTCTGCAAAGCGGTCCCCAAGCCTCCGCTTGGTTTCCCCAATGTAGAGGAAGCCGCACCGGGTACAGTGGATGCAGTATACCACATTGGCAGATGTGCAGGTGAACCTCTGCTTAATGTGGAATGTCATCTTGGGGCCTGGGATGGGGGTGAGGGAGGAGGTGTGGGGACAAGTGTAGCATTTCCTGCGGTTGCAGGGGAAGGTGCTGGGTGTGGTGGGGTTGGAGGGCAGTGTGGAGCGAACAAGGGAGTCACGGAGAGAGTGCTCTCTCCGGAAAGCAGACAGGGGAGGGGATGGAAAAATGTCTTGGGTGGTGGGGTCAGATTGTAAATGGCGGAAGTGTCGGAGGATAATGCGTTGTATCCGGAGGTTGGTAGGGTGGTGTGTGAGAACGAGGGGGATCCTCTTAGGGCGGTTGTGGCGGGGGCGGGGTGTGAGGGATGTGTCGCGGGAGATGCGGGAGACGCGGTCAAGGGCGTTCTCAATCACCGTGGGGGGAAAGTTGCGGTCCTTAAAGAACTTGGACATCTGGGATGTGCGGGAGTGGAATGTCTTATCGTGGGAGCAGATGCGGCGGAGGCGGAGGAATTGGGAATAGGGGATGGCATTTTTGCAGGAGGGTGGGTGGGAGGAGGTGTATTCTAGGTAGCTGTGGGAGTCGGTGGGCTAGGGTGTAGAAGGATGGGTTAGTAAATTTGCAGACGGCGCTAAGGTCAGTGGAGTTGTGGATAGTGGCGAAGGATGCTGTAGGTTGCAGAGAGACATAGATAAGCTGCAGAGCTGGGCTGAGAGGTGGCAAATGGAGTTTAATGCAGACAAAGTGAGGTGATGCACTTTGGTAGGAGTAACCGGAAGGCAAAGTACAGGGCTAGTGGTAAGCTTCTTAGTAGTGTAGATGAGCAGAGAGATCTCAGTGTCCATGTACACAGATCCTTGAAAGTTGCCACCCAGGTTGACAGGGTTGTTAAGAAGGCATACAGCGTTTTAGCTTTTATTAATAGAGGGATCGAGTTCCGGAACCAAGAGGTTATGGTGAAGCTGTACAAAACTCTGGTGCGGCCGCACTTGGAGTATTGTGTACAGTTCTGGTCACCGCATTATAAGAAGGATGTGGAAGCTTTGGAAAGGGTGCAGAGGAGATTTACTAGGATGTTGCCTGGTATGGAGGGAAGGTCTTACGAGGAAAAGTTGAGGGACTTGAGGCTGTTTTCATTAGAGAGAAGAAGGTTGAGAGGTAACTTAATTGAGACATATAAAACAATCAGAGGGTTAGATAGGGTGGATAGGGAGAGCCTTTTTCCTAGGATGTTGACGGCGAACATGAGGGGCCATAGCTTTAAATTGAGGGGTGAAAGATATAGGACAGATGTCAGAGGTAGTTACTTTACTCAGAGTAGTAAGGGACTGGATCACTTTGCCTGCAACGGTAGTAGATTCGCCAACTTTCGGTACATTTAAGTCGTCATTGGACAAGCATATGGACGTACATGGAATAGTGTAGGTTAGATGGGCTTGAGATCGGTAGGACAGGTTGGCCCAACATCGAGGGCTGAAGGGCCTGTACTGTGCTGTAATGTTCTATATGTTCTATATGTACTATCTCTCAGAAAGAAAATTGAGAGGTTTCGCTAAATCTGCACCAGACACTCATCAGAACGCAGTAAGAATACTCTGAAAATTTTGGTCTGCTTATATCAGGAAAGAAATACTGGAATTGGAGACAGTCCAAAGAAAACTGATACCTGGTGAGGTATTGTCTTATGGGGAGAGATTGAGTAGATTGGACTAGTACTTGTTGGAACCCAGAAGAATGCTTGGCGATCTTACTGAAACATTAGATTCTTACAGGTATTGACATAGTAGACATGGAAAGGTCGTCTCTCGTTGTGAGACAGTCGAGGACCAGAGGGCATCATCTCAAAATAAAGGATCACAGACATGAAGAGAGATCTCTTCCTGAGGGTAGTGAATCTGTGGAATTTTTTACCCCAGAGGGCAGTTTAAGTTGATCTTTAACTATCTTCCAGGCTGAGATAGACAGCTTTTTAATCAGGAAAGCAATGAAGAGCTATCTGGAAAAGTCAGAAAGTGGGGTTGTGGATAACGAGATCAGGCAGGAAGGAACATTTCCCCTTGGCAGAGAGATCAATAACCAGGGGCATAGATTTAACATAAGAGGCAAGAGATTTAGAAGGGATGTGAGGAAAGCTTGTGTTTGACCCAGAGGATGGTGGGGATCTGGAACTCACTACTTGTAGCAGTAGTACAAGCAGAAAGCCTCACATAAGAAGTATTTAAATGTGTATTTGTGATGCCAAGGCATATGTGGCTATGGGCCTTTTGATGAAAATGGGAATAGAAATAATTAGGTGGTTGTTTTTGACCAGCACAAACTCCATGATACTAGGGGCCTTTTTCTGTGCTAGAGATCTCTGACTCTATACATGCATGTCACATGAGCTATAATACAGATGAGTACCAGGTTATCCATTCTGGTAGCAAAAAACAGGAAGACAGGTTATTATCTGAATGATGATGGACTGGCAAAGGGGGGAAGTGCATTGACACCTGGATGAACTTTTGCACCAGTCACTGAAAGTAAGCATGCAGGTGCAATGGACAGTGAAAAAAACAAGTGGTATGTTAGCTTTCATTGCAAGAGGATTCGAGTACAGCAGCAGGGATATCTTGCTGCAATTGCATGGCCTTGGTAAGTATTGGGGAACAGGAGGCTGAGTTGGATAATAAACCATGATCATATTGTATTTTGGAGCAGGCTCAAAACATGAATGGCCCACTCCTGCTCTTTCTTCCTATATTTCTATTACAGAAAATAATCATGTGTGATGGTATTCAAATGCTGGTAATCCCAAAGCTAAATGAATTTAATTTGTCCAAGTCAAGATCACACTCCTGTTCCATATAAATGTGGAACAATCTAGACATCAATGAGAAGCTGCCACGTCAGATATGTCAGCTACGACTGCCCATGCAACTTGCTATATGACAGCTTTAGTGTGTGCCTTTAAGGCTGAAAACAGGAGGTCAAAGACAGGAGATCAATTCATGAGAACCAAAAGGTGACACCAAAGTTATGTATGAAAAATTTCCAGGATATAGGAGGAATGAAAGATTCGCTAATTAGGAAGATCCCACATGTTTTCAGTTTCTGGGAGAAAAAAGGGTGAAACAGATCAGCAGATAATCTAACACATCTTCATTTCAGCATAAACAGGGCATGGGGAAGATGAAGAAGATAAAGTACAACTTATTAGTTGAGCAGGAAGAAGAAAAAGTTTGAAGGAGTTGTATTGACAAGCAAAAAGCTTATGTTTTGAAGAAATAAAGGTCAATAAGTGATCAAATGGTGAGTCTTTATCCTATGAAGATTTATAAAAGGTAACCTGATCCTGGTTTCCTAAGCAAAACATCTCTTGATATTTTTAACTTCAAGGGAATATTAGAATGTTATCAGAGGTTTAATATAAATGACTTGTGGGAGCCAAGTTCCCTGTAATAGTATCCTTTTGAGTTATTGAAGTCAGTTCTTAAACATGAGTGAGTAACTACAAAGAGTATTTGCCCTTTCTTCTTTCTTTATAATGTAGAAGTTCATTGTGGAAGGCTGTCACTGTCTATTTGACAGTCTCAGTGCTAGTTATCATAGAATCCCTACAATATAGAAGCAGGCTATTCAGCCCTTTGATTTCACGCAGAACCTCCAAAGATCATCCCACCCAGACCCACCTCTGACCCTATCCCTGTAACCCTGCATTTCCCATAGCTAATCCACCTTGCCTACGCATCCTGGGACACTATAGGCAATTCAGCAAGACCAATCCATTCAATCTGCACATTTTTGGACTGTCGACGGAAACTGGAGTACCCAGATGAAACTCACACAGACACAGGGAAATTGTGTAAACTCCACACAGCCACCTGAGGCTGGAATCAAACTCAGGTCCCTAGTGTAATGAGGCTAACCACTGAGCCACTGTATAAAGCATCGATGAATATGAACAAATACCTTTTCAACATTTCGTGAATCTAAACCTTATGACTTCTCCATCTCAAAGGGAATATTGTTACATATGCTTTCTACATTTTCAAGCTAGATTTATCCTGAGAATATTTATTTAATAGGTCAAGATTATCATGTGGCTTTGTCATCTTTTAGATTCAAAATGTGATATCTAAATACTGAATAGAAAAGGGCATTACCTTTGGTAACCCTCACCAATTAACAAACCATTTTCCAGCTTGGTTTTGTAGCTCTGTGGGGGTGGAGAGCCTGAGTTATTACATCAGAATGACAGTTCAAGTCTCACAATTCAGCCTGGTTATTAGAAAAT
Source organism: Stegostoma tigrinum (assembly GCF_030684315.1). Taxonomy (NCBI): domain Eukaryota; kingdom Metazoa; phylum Chordata; class Chondrichthyes; order Orectolobiformes; family Stegostomatidae; genus Stegostoma; species Stegostoma tigrinum. Next base: position 53,982,496 of record NC_081370.1, on the reverse strand, counting down.
ATACTGACAATATTTCAAAGCTAACCACTTAATTCAAAAGTAAAACAAATATACTGACAATATTTCAAAGCTAACCACTTAATTCAAAAGTAAAACAAAGAGCTGCGGACGCCAGAGATTTGAAATAAACAAAAACAGAAAGTTTTTGGAAAAAAAACTCAGCATCAATGAGAGAGAAATGGAGTTAACCTTTCTAGACTGAAGAAGGGTCAAAAAAACAGTCAAAGCGTTAACTCTGTTTTTCTCTCCATAGATGCTGCCAAACCTGCTGAGCGCCTTCAGCACTGCTTGTTTCGTTTAATTCAAAATTAACTTGAGCTTGCGGATGGAAGTAATAAAACAAGAAATAAAATACAGCTACGAACCAGCTTCCGACGTCAGTCATGGCACAGTTGTTTGTGCTTCTGTCCCTAGGCCAGAACATTCTGTTTTTGTTCAACCACAATCCTGGTGACTGACCATTGTGTTGTACAAGGTAGTCTGCACCATTGCTCACCATGTGATGGATTTGCTTCTACCATCCTCTTTCATGATCGGGATCTACAGAACTGCAGGGTTTGGTGCAGTAGAGAAAGCCCAATTGCCAGCCCAATAAGAAGAGGCTCCTGTCTTTAACAAGGTGTCATTTATCGCATGTTAGCAACTATACACCAATTACATTAATATAGTAAACATTGCTATATGAAGGCAACTTGGGTGGAAAGTCTAACTCCTTCAAGATCCTGAGTTATCCCCACAACCCAGAAAATCCGCATGGCATCATCATAGTGGCTAGTGCTTGAAGTAGCACTTAGCATTAACCCTTTCAGGTCCTTGCACCCTTACTCAACAGGTTCCACTACAGGACTGGAAGGCAAATCTCAAACCAGACAATCCAACGAGGTCTTGAGGTGGTGCTGTACAGTCAGAGATAAATCTATGGGCAGGTTGCTCCCTTTGATCATTTCTTACTGTCTCAAACCAGTCATTAACAAAAAATTGTTCATGACTTTCAGCAAAGCCTCTAAAAATTCATTAATATGTCCCACAATACTCCAGTGATAGTTATGATTGATCTAATTGAACATCCTCAAAAAATTGAAAGGCCCAGTCCTTCTCCCGTATTTCTAGATTTACTCTGATTCTGATTTGAATTACGGGTGCAAAAATTCCAATTATTGTTCCCATTGGATCATGATTTTTAAAGAGCCCCAAAACGTAATGTTTTTAAACTATGGAAGAAATAAGAGCCACTTAGCTTTTTATACATAAAAAATTCCATATTTCTATCCATTTTTATTGTAAAAGCCCAGTTTTACCAGAGCACAAAATATGACTATCTTGCAATCCAAAATTTTAAAACATCATGTATCTCAGAAAATACTCTTCTGGAGAATGTTGCATTTTTATTCTGAAGATATCAGTTGGCTATTTTTTTTCTCTCTCTTGCTCTTTGAGGGGCTATGTAGTTGTCCTTGGGAAGAGGTGTTGACATCAAAGCAACTGTCCTTTTGTAGGGAAACATTTGATCTTTATGGAAAACCCATTAAGGTCTTAAATCTAGAGATAGAATCAAAAAGTCCATTTGGAAGAGTGACTGTACCAGAGATCAGTGTCGACAAAAGGGATGCTGCATGGATTGTGTTGACTTTGATAATTGCTGTCAACAGTTATCAAAACTGGAGACAAAACATCTGACCAATAATGTTGACATAAAAGTGCAACAGTCAAGTCTCTGAAACAACCTGATTTGAATGGAAGAAAATGAACTGTAAAATCAAATTACTCTGCTAAGTATCTGTAAAATGTATATTTGAAGCCAAAATGGTATAGAAAGCTGATCAAAATCAAATGCATGCCTTTTAGTGTTGTGAGAAGCACAAAGGACAAACTGTGCATGTTTGTTTATCTTTTATTCATATTCTAATTTGCAAGTAACCTTTATATCAGAGTTCTAAAATGACTCATTGCCCTAAAGTTTTGTAATGGCTGAAAATCATCACATTCAGCTTCAAAAGAATGTCTTCTAGTGTGCCTGAAATGCACATTTAAAGAATGCAAACCACTTTGAGGTGTACCCATCTCTCTTTTAATGATGTGAAAGCTTAACATGACTTTTTCTCCTGTTGGTTCCAAAATAACTTCCTTAGAATACAAAAACAATGACAAACAACAGTAAGGATTGCAGTGCTGAGTGCACTTGACACACTGTGCGATTATGAGGCAGGTGAATGCATGTATTAATTTGTTGGCATTTTAAGACCGGCAAATTCTTTGTTCCTTGGAAAGGGCTCAGTGAGATCCACCACTGCAGCAACTATTGTCACTTGTAAACAAAGCAGCTTGCTCCTAAAGTATTGCTTTCTTGCAGAAAATTAACATTAAATTTAATGTTGCTTTGAAGCAACAAGCAAAATATAGGAAATTAAAGGTGAATCCAAATGAGGGAATCTGAATGCCACCTTGGCTCTAACTCCCTTTTACTTTGGCACACTCTGTAAAATTGATGCACAAATCATGCGTGAATTGCATGGCCACTGTTTCTTATCTCTGTAAATGGCAGGGAGGAGCTAAAATTCAGCTAACTTTGTGTATAATTAGAGAGAGCAACAGGGACAGGGAATGTATTAAAAGGTTTAATTTAGACTGGTTGCATAATTTGATGGGCACATGGCTTAGAAATGTGAAATGTGAAAGAAAAAAAGTGAACATACGTAGTGCTAAACTGAGATTACAATCGCAAATAGCATACCCAGTAGGATGAGATGATGAATAGCGAAAGATTTGTCTATATGAAAAAAAGTCATAGCTCCATTTTAATACTTAAGTAAATGTGGGAAGACCATTCTGAGGTCTTTTGCCTCCCTTTTCCTTTTAACTCCAGCTGAGTTACTCATGTGTCCAAGTAGCAAACAGCTCATCTGATGGTGAAGTGTTGGACCTGGTCTGAAACTCAACCAATTTTCATGGGCAGCCCTTATTTCTGTACACAACAGGAGTTGTTTGCATTTGGAAAGCAATATCAATGTCCCTCCTCATTTCTCAGTTCAGCAAAACCCTCCTTTCAGAAACCCAACAAGTCTCTCAGTGATAATGTTGATGAATTATAGGGTCACGACAGCAATGCTCCACTCGTGAGTTCAGGCTGTAGTAGCATTATGAAGCATAAAGTTAAGCAGCAAACATTATCTCTCTGAGGCCATCCTGATATTTCACCGTTTTCAATGAACACAGCTGAGAGGCTAGACTATGTCATGTTAATTGCCTGAAAAATAGTAGCATTGACGAGCAGAATTTGTTCTAGCTGATTGCAGAGAATTTGAACATCTGAGGGAATGGAATCTATTCCTATTCAGCAAATTCAATGGCTGCCTCAGATGTATTGAAAGTTTCTGGGTTGTGGAGAATCTAGTTGCACGATAGAACTAAATACCCTTTTGCTGCCTATGAGCGATTCCACAATGGATTCATTCCCTGTCTGTCCCAGAGAGGGGTATCTGGAAATCTGTAGCCTCAGATGCTGACTTAGGGATTGCTCCAGCTCAGATACAGAGCTGCGGTCACTTTGAGTCACATTGACTGATCTATGCTATGATCTGATCCGCACTGGACGGCATTTTCCACAGCTCTTAGGCAGTCTCTTTTACTCCAAAAATGTGGGTTCTGAGGTGATAGAACAGTCCAATGGTGGATCCATGGACCAAGCACAGGTACATCAGGTAGAGCTCAAGGAGATGGTTGTTTGGGATGCTTGGATTTTCATTCCTTCTGCTATTTCTATGGCTGGTCCAGTCACTGGTAACCCCCAGGATGTTGATAGTGGAGGATTAAGCAATGGTAATGCCATTGAATATTAAGAGACAATACTTAGATTATCTTTTGTTGGAGATGGTCATTGCCTGGCACTTGTGTTACTTACCAACTTAAGCCTGACATTAGCCAGGTCCTGCAGCACATGGTTGCAGACTACTTCAGTATCTGAGCAATCTTGAATGGTGCTGAACAACAGCCCTTTTAATGGAAGGAAAGTCATGAAGAAGGGGAGGATAAAACAGCTGGAGATGGTTGGGCCTAGGACAGGACTGTGAGGAACTGCTGACAGATGTCCTGGTGCTGAGCTGACTGATGTCTGACAACCATAACTATCTTCCTTTGTGACAGGGATGATGCCAAACATCAGAGATATTCCTCCCTGATTCCCATTGTCTGTAGGTTTGTGAGCTTATCTTGATGCCATACATGTTAGAGTGCTGTCTTGATGTGAATCTCACCTCAATGCTGGAATTCAGCTCTTTTGTCCATGTATGATATGAGGCTGTAATGAAGTCAGGAGCTGAGTGGCTCCAGCAGAATCCAAACTAGGTGTCACTGAGCAGGTTATTGCTGAGTGGATGCTGTTTGATGACACCTTCCATCATTTCATTATGATCAAGAGTTGGCTGACAGAGCAGTGATTGGCCGATTGCATTTTTGAGCGCAGGACATGCGTGGGCCATTTTCCAGATAGTTACCAGTGTGTAGCTATAATGGAAGAGCTTGGTACGGTGCACAGCTATTTCTAGAGTCTTCAATACTTCAATTTGAAGTTTACAAGAATGGGTCCTAGGGATGAAGGGCTTATATTGTGAGGAGTGGTAGAGGCCTCTGGGTCTGTAGACAGAGTACAGAAGGATGAGGGGGAAACTGATTAAACTTACAAAATACTGAGAGGCCTGGATAGAGTGGACATGGAGAAGCTGTTTCCCCGACTAGGAAAGAGTAGGACCTGGGGACACAGGCTCAGAGTAAAAGGTTTTTTTGTTTCCTCTTGTTTTGCTGACCACCTGCAGCCCCAGTCTAGCATCTATGTCCTTTAGAACTGAACCAGCTCCACCAGTAGTGGTCCTGCCAAGCCACACTCAGTGATGGTCACTAAAATGTCCCCCCCAGAGCATATTCTGTACCCTTACCACTCTCAGGTCCCCAAGCCTCCACTTGGTTTCCCCGATGTAGAGCAGGCCACAATGGGAACAGTGGGTGCAGTGTACCACATTGGCAGATGTGCAGGTGAACATCTGCTTGATGTGGAAAGTCATCTTGAGGCCTGGGATGGGGGTGAGGGGGGAGGTGTAGGGCAAGGTGTAGCACTTCCTGCAGTTGCAGGGAACGTGCTGGGTGTGTGGGGCTGGAGGGGAGTGTGGAGCGGACAAGGGAGTCCCGGAGAGCGTGGTCCCTCCGGAAGGCCGACAAGGGTGCGGAGGGAAAAATGTCTTCTGTGGTGGGGTACGATTGCAGATGGCAGAAGTACCGGAGGATGATGTGTTGGATCCAAAGGTTGGTGGGGTGGTACATGGGGACGTGGGGAATTCTGTTTTGGTTGTTATTGCGGGGAGGGGCTGTGAGGGATGAATTGCGGGAAATGCGGGCGACATGGTCGAAGGCGTTTTCAACCACTGAGGGGAGGATGTTGTAGTCCTTGAAAAACCAGGACACCTGAGATGTTCAGGAGTGGAATGCTTCATCCTGCAAGCAGATGCGGCGGAGGTGAAGGAATTGGGAATAGGGGATGGCATTTTTGCAGGAAAGTGGGTGGGAGGCAGTGTGTTCTAGGTAGCTGTGGGAGTCGATGGGCTTGAAATAGATATTGGTTCCCAGGCGGTTGCCAGAAATGAAAACAGAGAGGTCCAGGAAGTAGAGAGAGATGTCAGAGATGGTACAGATGAACTGAAAGTTGGGGTGGAAAGTGTTAGTGAAGTGGATGAACTGTTTGAGCTTCTCCTGGGAGAATGAGATGGCGTCGATACAGTCATCAAAGTAACGGAGGAAGAGGTCAGGTTTAGGGCCGGTGTAGCTACGGAAGAGGGATTGTTCCACATAACCTACAAAGAAGCAGGTATAGCTTGGGCCCATGCAGGTACCCATGGCCACCCCCTTCGTCTGTAGCAAGTGGGAGGAATTGAAAGAGAAGTTGTTGAGGGTGAGGACAAGTTTGGCTCAGTGGATGAGGGTGTCAGTGGAGGGGGACTGCGGGACAGGAAGCAGCGGAAGGCCTTTAGGCATGGGGTTGTAGGTGTATAAGGACTGGATGTCCATGGGGTAAAGATGAGGCGTTGGGGACCAGGGAATTGGAAGTTTTGGAGGAGGTGTAGGGCATGGGTGGTGTCACAGACGTAGGTGGGGAGTTCCTAGACCAACGGGGAGAAAATGGAGTCGGGATAGGTGGAGATAAGTTCAGTGGGGCAGGAGCAGGTGGAGACAATGGGTTGACCAGGGCAGTCAGGCTTGTGGATTTTGGGAAGGAGATAGAAGCGGGCGGTGAGGGGTTGAGGAAAAGAGAAGTTGGAGGCTATGGGTTGGACATCACCTGAGGTTTCCTTGCTTGTGTTTAATCTGAAGCTGTGAGACCTCAGGGTTTCTGGAGTCAATGATGAGGACTTCCAGGGCAATTTCCTCCTCCACTGTGCTGAAGCCTGCAGTAGATTGTCTTAATGGGGCAAAACTACCAGAACCAGAGCTTCCTGCTCAATCTCAAACAAAATCAAAGAAAGTCAACAGAATCCTTTGTCTTCCTGTCAGAGTCACAGACCCAGAACAGCAGAACTAGTTTTCAGGAGAACGTTGTGTAATGAGGCTTTGATTTTCCAATGGGATTCAGAGGTTTGTGTAAACTAGGAGAAGGTGAACTGCAGCCAACTGCTCCCAATAATGCAGCAAGGCCGATTGCAGTCAAGGTCACGGTTGCTCCTGGCTCTCTACGGGTCTCCTCTACAGACATTCAGCAAGATCAATGAGTTATGCACATATTAAACAGGCAGCAGATGTTGTGGTTGCTCCAAGGAGATTTCCAGACATAGCTTCTTTATAAGTAGTTTATTGCGTTGTGTACAGTCCTCTTCATGCTCCCATAGTCTCAGTCATTCTCTCCCATATTTTGTTTTAATTTGGACATATTATGCACATCTACTGAGGAGGGTGAAACTTGAACCTAAACCTTCTGGCCCAAAGGTATGGGCACTACCGCTGTGTCACAGGACCCTTAGAGGGTTGCCATGCATTGGCTGGGAATCAAACACAGGCCTTCCATGTGGTAGGCACAAAATGTCCCACAGAAGCTCTTTCCCCCTTTCATAATGATCTTTAATCACCCATTTTGGACATGTCACGATACACCCCCAAAGCAGATGAGCCCAGAAGTAGAGACACTACACCATTCAACATGCTCCATTGTGTCCTGTCTTTTTATGTACAAGCAAATAAATAATTAATTAACACCAATTTAAATTCAAAGTTTCTGGAAAAGTTCAGCAAGTCTAACAACATCTGTGAAGGAGAAAACAGAGTTCACGTTTCAGGTCCGGTGACCCTTCCCCAGAACATGAGTTCTGAGGAAGGGGCACCAGACCCGAAACATTATCTGTTTTCTCCTTCACAGATGCTGCTGGACCTGCTGAGCTTTTCCAGCAACTGTGTTTTTGTTCCTGGTTTACAGCATCTGCAGTTCTTCAGGTTTTTAACAATTTAAATTCATCTGACATGATATCAATTGTCTATCATCCAATATTTAACTCTTCAAACCATCACAGGTAACATAATTCCTGACTTCTTCAACAACCTTCTCTTCACTGCATCAAAAAATTCATCTTGATCTCCCACATCAGATCAGCCTTTTACTAATTGCTGAGATAACAAGGTATAGAGCTGGATGGACACACCAGGCCAAGCAGCATTAGAGGAGCAGGAAGCCTAGACCCTTCTTCAGAAATGGGAGAGGGGAAGGGAGTTCTGAAATAAATAGGGAGAGAGGGGATGGCAGGTAGAAGATGAATAGAGGAGAAGATAGGTGGAGAGGAGACAGACAGGTCAAAGAGGCAGGGATGGAGCCAGTAAAGGTGAGTGTAGGTGGGGAGGAAGGGAGGGGATAGGTCAGTCCAGGGAAGATGGACAGGACAAGAGGGCAGGATGAGGTTGGGGGGGATCTTGAGGTGACAGGAGGCGATAGGTGGGAGGAAGGACATGTTAGGGAGGCGGGGACAAGCTGGGCTGGTTTTGGGATGCGGTGGGGGGAGAGGAGATTTTGAAGCTTGTGAAATCCACATTGATACCATTGCGCTGCAGGGTTCCCAAGCGGAATATGAGTTGGTGTTCCTGCAACTTTTGGGCACTGCATCGTTGTGCCCAGGATGGACATGTCGTCTGAGGAATGGGAGGGGGAGTTGAAATGGTTCTGAGGAATGGGAGGGGGAGTTGAAATGTAGACTTCACAAGCTTCAAAATCTCCCCTCCCCCTACTCCATCTCAAAACCAGCCCAGCTCACGAGGCTTATGACTTCTCTCAGGGAAGAATGTTTTGTGACAGAACATTCAGATTAATGGGTCAGCTTAAAGCTTTGTTGGTAAGGCCAGTGGAGCCCTCAAGTAAAGCTCAAATATTTGGCCAGAACTGATTGTTCCTGATCATATACATGAATAAGTAGCATCGCTTATGAATGTAGCCTGCACTATGCTGCATATTCTGTGACCAGGCTTGGAAACTCGATAGATCAAGCACTTGATAAACCTCTTCAGAAAGCAACATTTTCTGGTATAATTAAGAACACTGAGCAGGCTGATTGTGTAAGAATACAATGGAGGGTATACATACATGGACTTACTGGGATGTCATAAGAGTTTGCAAAACTGTTACATCATGAAAGATAACTATGAGCTAATTCCAACATGGCAGATGATAATATTTTCCACTTTTCACCTCACCTCTTACCATTAATATCACGACAAGTTTATATCTACTTGCTGTTGGCACTCCTTCAAATGCCGCTAACAATATTTTCTACACATCACTGCAAGTCTTTCTCTTTCAAAGCTTTAAAAATGCATGGAATTACTGATATGTTTCTAAATTTGTGCACTTATCAACCACATTATTGTAATAATTTCATGTGTCTATGCAAACTTTAGAAATCCAATTATTTATCACAACCAAATTGGTGAGATGCTCATCCTCTAATATTATTGTGCTTGCAACAAGACAAATGTTTTATAGCTCTCTAAAAAGGCTTTTGTCTATGTAACCTAAATGGAGAAGTTTGCAGTTTGGTGTTAAGTTTTGCTTGATACTCCTCATGTGATGAGTTTTGGTAGGGGGGTTACAAGATTTAATGTTTTACATATATTTTATCAATGCAAGCTGTTGTTTTGAAAGATATTGCTTTAAACATTTTTGTGGCTCATCTGTTACTCCCATGATGAAATATGGCAGAATATTCTATTTTCTAACTTAGCATCACACCTTAGAACATTCGATAAAAATAGAAGTTAGAATTCAAATGTGTTAATAATGAAAAACACTGGTTTAGTTATCTACAATGCGTCCCGCTCAATATTCCTTTATATTGAAGACCATGGATAAAATTTAAATTTTAGCGGTGTGATAAAACAAATAGAACTGGATCAAAGGTCTGTAATATGTAACCCCTGATCATTAATCTAAAGGATGATTGAATGGGGTGTAGAATGTACAGACTATCCACTGTGACCTTACTCAAGTTGACATTCACTCTCACTGAACCGCATTGCAGATTTAACAATACACTGGCTTTGAAATGACAGGCCACCTGAATCAGGCAAAGCATTCCTCTTGTTAGCCAATGCTGGTTACTAAGGTTTTCACAAGGTCACACAAGTCTTATGGCTCAAAGCAAAACCATTCCGCCTGCTGCATCTACACCAGCTCTTCAAATGACTCTCTTACCCAGTGTTTTCCTCCTATACCCTTCTATATTACTTCTTTCCAAATAAATATAGCCCCAAGAATGCCTCAATTGAATTCACCTCCACCACATTTATAGACAGTGCATTTAAACCCTCATGATTCACTGAACGACAAAGTTGATTCTGACCCTATATTTGCTGATTTGCAAATCACTTTAAAGCGGTGTCCTTTTCTATGAGCAGAAACAGTTTTGTCCTATCTACTCTGTCAAGCATGTTCACTATATCAATCCCCCCATGTCTTCTTCTGTTCATGGTAAATAGTCCCAACTTAATCAATCTATCTGCAATACTGAATTTTCTCCTCTCTGGAATAATTCCAGTAAATTGCAATTGCATTCTCTCCAAATGCATTCACATCTTTCCTACAATGTGACACTCAGGACTGTATACAATACTCCAGCTGAAGTCTAACCGGTGTCTAACAGGAGTTTTGTACAAGTTTTGTCATGGCGTGTATCAGCAGGGTCTCACTTGAGTGAGATGTCCCATTTACACACTGCATTGACAATGGAACCCCTCACTGGGAATCCTTAGCAAACAGGCAGCCTTGTAAATAAAGTCATAAACTCCTCCTGGCTGTTCATTTCTACCTGTCACACCAGGGAGTGTCTTCCAATGTCTTCCGTCAATCAATCTCCTGAGTATCACCAAATTGACTTCCAAGAACAAATCATTGTCTGGTGACTTCTTACCTTTAAACCTCTGCGTCCCATCTTTTCAAGTAGGGAATCTATTCTCACCAGCATTCTACTTGGTTGTAACACTAAAATAGTATCTCCCTTTGCTTAACTAGGTAAACATTGATATTAGATAATAAAATGTGAGGCTGGATGAACACAGCAGGCCCAGCAGCATCTCAGGAGCATGCTCCTGAGATGCTGCTGGGCCTGCTGTGTTCATCCAGCCTCACATTTTATTATCTTGGATTCTCCAGCATCTGCAGTTCCCATTATCACTGAAACATTGATATTAGACTTCCTCTCCAGGTCTCTATGCATGACCATCTAGGAATTTGTGTCAAACAAGACTAGCTGCCCTAGCTTTTGAGTTTCTATCTGTTTGACTTTGGCCTTTGTTCCCATGACAAACAATCATACTGCCTGGTCTGCAGGCAAATTCAATCTGATTTCACCATCTTTCATTTTAGGATGTATTATTCTCCCTAAAGTTTAAATTGACATTTTATATGTAAAGTCTCACATTTATAACAAACATTGTAGCTTTAGGACAGAGATGGCAGTTTACAATACTACAATGTTACAATAATTCCTAATAGTATGTGGAAATTGATGGGGTAATTTTCAAATCCAAGTTTCCCATTTCTTCATTGAGAAAGGGGTGATCTGCAGATAAAAATATCAGAAATAGGAGCAGGAATAGGCCCATTTAGTTCCCTGCCCCACTATTCTATATAAGATTGGTTAATCTGACCCAGGCCTCAAATCCTCTTTCATGCCATCTCCTCGTAGCCCTCAACTTCCTGAGATTTCAAAAATCTATCCACCTCCTCTTGGAATATTTCCAGTGATCCAGCCTTCATAACTCTCTGAGGTAGGTAATTCTAGATACTCATGAACCCCGGGAGAGGGAATTCCTTCGCATTTCAGTGTCCCCTTATTCTGTAACTGTGTCCCCTAGTTTGAGATTCCCTCACTAGTAGAAACATTCTCTCAATGTGTACTTTGCCAAGTCCCCTCAGAATCTTCAATGTTTCAATAAGATCCCTTTTTTTGGTCGAAACCTTAGTAAATAGAGGCCTAATCTATTTATTCATTTTTTGTGCATCTTGAACAGATGAGTGAATTTCTTTGGAACAAAATACAGAGTTGGTAATATCCTTTCTTGAATACAGCTAATCGAGAGTACCTTGCAAGACGATAGCAGCAGGCTCCAGGTTAAATCCGTATCATGCTGCAACCTCTAGAATAGCATTTTCATTTCTGTTTACCTATTGCCTTTATACCTCTGGGAGGAAAGGGTCACGGGTTTATAAGGTATTGTTGAGGGATACTTGGGGAGTTGTTACAACGCATGTTGTAGACGGTACAGACTGGTGCCACTATGCATCGATGACAGAGGCAGTGAATTTTATTGAGTTTGGTGATCCCAGTTAAGGCCACTACTTTGTCCCAGATGTTGCTAAACCTCTTTAGTTTTCTTGGAACTGCCTTATTGAGACAAAACACTCCTGATTTATGCCTTGTTGATATTTGGGAGAGGAGGCAATTTACTCACTGCAAAATTTCCAGCCTCTAATCCACTGCCACAACCAGTGAATTTTATAGTTTGTCCAATATCTGAGGAGTCACAAATGATACTGACCACTGGCATTCATTCCATCTGACTTCCTAATGGGGAGAAGGATTCTTGATGAAACAACTGAAGCTGATTGTGTCTAGGACACTTTTGTAAGGAACTCCTGCAGGGATGTCCCGAAGCTGAGATAATTGTCACCAAATAACTGCAGCCACCTATGATTTCAATGAGTACGGAGTTTCCCACATGATATCCATTGACGGCATTTTTGATTGGCTCCTTGATGCCGAACTAAGTCAAATGTTGCCTTGATATCAAAAGCAAATGTTCCAAATCTGTTTGTCAACTTAATTCTTGTCGTTATTTACAGCAAGGCTGTAATAAGGTCAGGAGCAAAGTGAGTCTGGCAGAATGCAAACTGAGCATCAGTAAGCAAGTGATGCTCCTGGATAGCACCATCAATGACATCTTTTAACCCTTGAGCGATGATTGAGAATTGTCTTCCGCAATGGTAGTTGATCATGTTAGATTTGCCATGATTTTTGTGGACAGGACATATTTGTGCTTTCTTCCACATTGTCTGGTGTATGGAAGTGTTGTAACTGTATTTGAACAGCTTGTTCGGGACACGTCGAGTTCTGGAGCACATGTTTTCAGTTCTACAGCCCACATGCTGTCAGGAAATTTAAAAAACTTTGCAGTATCCAATGCCTTCAGCTACTTCTTTCTACTACGTGGAGTGACTTATATTGGGTGAAGACTGGCCCTTGTAATGCTAGAGACTTCAGAAGGTTAATTTGGATCATTCACTCAGCACTTCTGGCTGAAGATTGTTACGAATGTTTCAGCCTTACTGTTGTACTGAAGTGCTGGGCACCCCCATTATTGAGGAAGGGGATATTTATGGAATGTCTTCCTCTCAGATTGTTTAATTTTCCACTACCATTCATGGCCAGACTGTAGATTTCAGATCTGATGCATGGTTTGTGGGATAGCTTGGATCAGCTAAGAGTCTAAAACTGAACCCATTAAATCACATCACTGGAGGCTTCCTTTCTATTCTTTTGTTGGATCTGGATGATGTTAGCAAGGCCAGCATTTGTTGACGTTGATTAGATTTATTACTATCATGCGCACTGAGGCACAATGAAAAGTGTTGTCTTATGCACTTGACAGGCAGATCATACTATACAAGTGCGTCAGGGTAACAGAACAGAAGTACAGGATATGGTGTGACAGCTGCCAGGAAGTGCAGAGAGAGAGCTAAACATTAACATTAAAGGGACCCATTCAAAAGCCTGATAAAAATGGGGAAGAAACTGTTCTTGAATCTGTTTGTACGTGTGTTCAAACTTTCAGGTCTTCTGCTTTATGCTGGTTGCTTTCCCGAGGCAGCAGAAAGTATAGATGAAGTCATTGGGTGGGATTCTGGTTTGTAGGATGGACTGCACTGTGTTTACAACTCTGTAGTTTCCTGCGATGTTGGGCAGAGCATTCGCCAAACCAGGCTGTGATGCATCCAGGTAGGATGCTTTCTGTGGTGCATCTATAAAAAATTGTAAGAGTCTTTGTGAACATGCTGAATTTCCTTAGCTTCCTGAGGCAGTAGAGATGTTGTTCTGCTTTTCTGACCACAGTATCAGTTTGGGTGGACCGGAACAGATTATTGGTGATCGTCACTCCCAGGAACTGGACACTCATGACCATCGCCACTTCAACACTACTGATGCAGACAGTGGCGTTCCCTCTACTCCGCTTCCTGAAGTCAACGACCAGCTCCTTTGATTTGCTGATGTTGATGGAGAGATTGTTGTTTTTACACCATGCTGCTAAGGTTGGCTCCCCATGCCATTTCAGAGGACAGTTAAATGTGCATGAGCAGATTTGTGGGTCTGGAATTGCATATAGGCCAGACCATGAAAGGATAGCAGGTTACCTTCCCTAAAGGTTGTTAGATCCAAATGGGTGTTTACAATAATCGGCAATAACTACATGGTCACCACCACATGTTTTTGAATTCCAGATTTTACTCCGGTTCAAAATATGCCATGGTGGGATTCGAAACCATGACCCCTGACCATAAACCTGCAGCTGTGAATTACTAGTTCAGCGACCACTGCACCATTGCCTACCACATTCAGTGGAAAGCAGGTTCAGCTTAGCATCGTTAGGGTATTAATGGAACCTCCAAAATACAGAATGGTAGTTCAAGTGCCAAACTGGTGTTAGACACTGAGTATCATATCAATTGCTTGCTCTGCACAGTTTTGGTGACTTATTGTCCTTTCAGGTATGGTAAGCATGTGTACTGTATCAAACATGGCCAGAGATAGACTTAGCAGTACTGCAGCCATGTGGCCTCACAGCATACCAGTCCAGCAGTGTTATGAAGCCAAGCTTTGTAGACATTTTTCTAAACAAAAATGCATATTTCATTTATTCTTAGGAGCTCATGGATTGTGAAGCAATATCTGAACAAACTTTCTCAGAACATTCTGTTTTATTTCACGAACAATTGGCAGGTCCTCGTTTTTTACCCTTGCATTTAATCTGACTCCTCATTGTTCAAATTCCACAAAGCTCACGACAACTGCTAAAAGCAAAGATTCTGATGCCATTGTCCCAATGTGAATTCCTGCATCAGTACACGTAGTCAACAGGAATGCTTTTAGGATTGAATTCAGTTCCAGCTGATGCAAAGTTATGCTTGGAATTTATATGTGTATTTATTATTTGAAATAAAATTAAAATATAGATCTATTAAAAGTTCTTGTTTAACTACATCCACTTACACCTTCATTCATGGGATGCCTCAGCTTAGTAGCACTCAACTTAAAAAATATAGGACACAGCATTGCAAACATAGATACAGGTTGGTGTTTGAGGTGCTGGTCACACAGGACAGAAATGATATTTGCCAATGAGTAATACATCAAGATTTAGCATATTTGTTTTGAATATCTTAGCTTATATTAATGGAGGCAATAATCCTCTTGAATTAGATTCAGGCACTAATTTTTATCCTGCTCGTTTCAAGGTGAACATTCCTTGGAATAATTTTCAGATGCTGACCCACAATTGAGGTCCACAACGAAATATGGAACTTGAATTGATCAGCGCTTTGAAGCATGTTTCCGAATAATTTGAGGCTATATTTAAGGGCATAAGACGAGATCAAACTGTTGGGGCATAAATGGAATCTACATGCTCAAATACTCACATGTTCATTTCATTCATAAGGACTTAACATAACTTGAGGATTGAATTTGAGAACTTCTGATCCATATGACTCAGAACCCCAGCACATTCTGGTGACTCACTGAAACAACAAGGAGTCTGTTTGTTGAATTTATTTTCTTATTTTCAAGACAATATCTTTCTTGTTTCTCCCAGTTTTAAAGTCAGAGCTTCAGAGGGCAGCAACATTAAGTTTCCCCAGTTTAAAAAAAGGGTAGCTCTAAGAGCAGGTACAGAGGGATGCATAGAGATTGGAAAGTTGTGCTGATCAGTGATGGGCGGAAAGAGATGTGATTGGGAAACAGAATCCAGCTTGGAATTATCCACTAAAAATCAGTGTTCATCCACAGAATTCAGCACTGCAATTGTTCTCAGACTAATTATTAGTAGACATATAACCAAAACTGTCCAGATTAGTTTAGATGGTTGAAAGAAAATGGTTGATCATGTTTTCTTTTTTAAACTCAAAGGAACAGGAGCAGACCATTCAGCCCCTTCAGCCTGCTCCACCATTTGATGAGATCATGGCTGATCTGTGGCCTAACTTCTAATATCTGCCTTTGGCCCGTATCCCTTAATACCTTTGCGTAACAAAAATGTATCTATTTCAGATTTTAAAACGACAATTGATCCAGCATTCACTGACATTCCATAAATATCCCCTTCCACTGTGGAAGAGAATTGTGGAAGTAGAACATCTCTCCTGAACGGTCTGACCCTAATTCACGGACGATGCCTCCCAGTTTGTAGCATCCCCAAACAGCACGCACAGTTCTTTGGGGGGTTTTTTTGGATTACAATCAGTCAAGGGGGATTGGGTCACAGTCGGTCTGAAGGGGCTGGGTTATTCTCAGTCTGGGGGATTGGATCGCCAGCAGTCTTGGGGGGTTGGGGAGGGTGTATTGGTTCACCATCAATCTGAGGAATTGTCTGGGGGATTTGGACCCAGTTAGTCCAAGAGTGGTGTTTATTAGTTTTGAATTGCAGAGGTAATACTGATAGTCACAGTGGGAACAGAATTGATAGAATGAGGCCTGGTAAGTAAGAGTGGGGATTGTCAAGGTTTGCTGGTGAGCGGTAAAGGAGAGTTTGGGTTTATCTGACCTTGATCAGTAGAGGTTACAGCAAGAGCTTCAAAGCCTGGATTGTGATGAGCACTGCTTTCAAAATGCAGAAATTAACTGTGACATGGAGAAGATTCACAGAAATCAGGAAAATGTAAGTCTAGTTGGGATTTGTCATATTAAATACTTTTATTTAAAATGTCTAGGTGACAATTTCCTAATTTATGCTAAATGGGTCAATTTTTATGCCTGATCTAACAAAGCATGAACAACTAGTATGAAGGGTCCAGGCCTGAACCATCAGCCTTCCTGCTCCTATGATGCTGCTTGGCCTGCTGTGTTCATCCAGCTCTACATCTTGTCATCTAGTATTTACTAATCAAGTAGAATTTATGAAACAAGATTTGAAAGTATTTTACATAAATGAGCAGTGAAGATAAAACTGAATTCTTAATCTTCAAGGCCCAGAATTCCCCCTCTCAGAAGTAATGTTACGTAGACCCTTGAATTCTCAGAAGAATTACATGACAGAAGCAAGAATAACATCTACCGACAAAAGCTCTGATTTTGCAAATCTTATCCCTAATTCTGAAAATTGTTCATGACTTACCAGTAAACGAATCAAATTAACCTTTTCCACTGGCTTAAAATGAAGATAAAATGGTATTATATGCCTTATGTGAGTGAAGTCATGCAGACTAAATAGAATGTCCAAATGGACAGCTCTGAAGAAAAGGCACATTGGGCTCTCTTTCTCTCTTCACAGACACTCCCAGAACTGCAGCACCTCTCCAACATTGTGTGTTTCATCAAACTCTTAGTCCTTAGGCTTGGGAAGTAACAACATTCCATTGTGTGAACAATCAAAAATATGCTGATAGACACAGAGAAGTGATACAAACAATGTCACATTCTCTTATTAATCATGGCAACCACTGTAAGCCATTCACTTCAGCATCCCCATCAGTACAAAAGCAGTTAAGGTATAAAAATGGTTTTCAGCAAATTATTGTAAAAACTTAGATGTTCTTTTCTACAGACACAGTAATGGATCAAACCAGTTCATGTGAATATTATAAAGTAAATGGCCTTAGTTTTAAGGAAGATGTCATTCTCAGTTCATGCCACTGGACTCAAACATTTTTCTTGATAAACACACAAACTGAATGGGTTATTCCAAAATGCGTCAATGGGACTAATGTCAATGCCAACAGCCGTCAAAAATTCCACTGGTGACCTTATAAAGTTGAGTAGTCAGTATTTCCAGATAGTTCGAGGATTCCCCAAGTACTACCCTTGTACAGGCAAAGAAAAGCAAGAGCCATCCTTATGTGTTCCTAATTTACTCAGCTCCTCTCCATTGTTTAGCACTGGATCAAGTTTCCCACAGCTCTACAAGTCATTTATATCAGAGTACAAATATCTTGACTGGATTTGGGCACAAGATGTTTATTGATGCAATATGATTTTTTTTATGAGCAGTTTGGATTTTTTTATGCTCTGAGAGCACACAGAATCACCTCTTATTTCCCTGGCATTTGGTGTCTACGCACACACTCTTTGAAGCTGCTGCTTTTTTACTACGTTACCACTCTTCTCCGTCTCCAGGAACCTTTGCTGTCCTTATCTTGGAATAAGGCTCTCTCACACACTTCAGTACTGAGACACTATTTATTTCAGCATGACCTATATGTGACTGTATATGGCCCCCGAGATGAGTGTCTTATTCATGCATCTCTCCAGTCCCATCCTTCGCTTTGGTCTACCCTGCTCTGCTGGTGAGAAAAATGTAATTGTTAGCATATTCATATACCATTAAGTTAATTTATTGCACACGAATTGTACGTTATTTATACTGAGAAATAGACCCTTGCAGAGAAGAACCACTTTTGTATGAAATGTATACCTGTATCATATGCTAGAACAAGAAATGCTTGCCCAATATGTATTAATATAACATAATCCTTTTCATGATGGGCTGAAGGTCTTCTTTCAGTGATGTAAAACTCTATGAATCTACTGTGAAACAGAAACAGATTATGAGGTAGACAGTTTATTACTTACATATGAATGGTTTAACAGCAAGAGTTCAAAAATAAGGATTATCCAATGTCCAATCCTCCCTCTCATCCCCGCCTCCTTGACCTGACACAAACTGTCCATCTTCACTCCTACCTATCCACCCCACCCATATCACTGACCAGTCCCCACACTCCCTGCCTGCATTCACCTATCACAATCCCAGCTCCCGACTCGCTCCCCATTTCTTCCCCTGAAACGTCAACTTTCCCACTCCTCTGATGCTGCCTGGCCTGCTGTGTTCCTCCAGCTCCACACTGTGTTGTCTGTGACTCCAGCATCTGTGGCTCTTGCTTCCTCTGAAAATCTTGACCTGGTTTCCACATGACAAATGGCTTATTTCAAAGAAGAGCCGATATCTTCCACGGTTTTCGCAAGTTCTGAAGCCTCAGCTTCAGGTAAGATACTGTTAATATTTATCATCTAAACCCAAGGTATGTCTACAGCAAACACCTGCAGGATTTCCAAACCTCATGGATAACAAAAAAACCATTGCACTTTTGAATGAATGCATCTATAAATTTGTCCTCAACTGCAGCCATATGCCTTTAATACAAATAAACTAGTTGCGAAAACAATAAAAATGGGTCAATGAACTTTGTTGGGGAATTTGAAAAGAAATCACAGAGAATGAATTCCTTCGTTGGTACTTGCTAAAGAAAAAACATCAAACACACGATTATTCAAACTTGACAGGCTTTTGCACGTGAGAATAGTTGCATAAAGTCTGAGAGCAAGCTGTGAATTTGACTTTGCTTGTTACTTCAGCGAGAATAAGAAGGCAATCTACTGATGCGTCTATTTATTTTTTCCTGTCAAGACGCTTTAGAAAAGCATTCAAGTACAGTGACTTTGAAGAGTGTTGATTAGTCCAGCAATGAGGCTGCAAGCTGTCGCAAGAAAATGCATATTGTTGGAACTCAGAACTTTTTTTGAGAGGGTAATCATGCTTTACCATGAGCTTAAAAATTCCATGGATTTACTTTGTACCAAAACGATATTAAAATTGTGTTGTTAGAATCCCTGATGAGACTGATAAATGAAAGGGTGACTCAACACACTTTCACATTTAAGACTTTTGCTGTAGCAAACAGCCTAAACGTTTGACTGATTAAATACTATTTTTGTAGGCAATTTATACTTTAAAGTACAGAGCAGAAATATTCCCCTATTTTTGTTTAGCATAACTGAAAAATCCACCTCGCAGATAAACTTTACACTACCACTCAAGTCGTCATTTGACTTTCCTCATTTCAGTCTAATGTGATCCTAATCTCCCAAAGTCTACTTCAATTCTATTCATTTTCTATCCATGCCTCTCAATTTCATAAACTTCTAATGAAATGTTCAAATAAAAACAAATCAAGTTTGTATAATGTTTCTTCATAGTTAATACCATCCAAACAAGGCAACATCCTAGTAAATCTTTTTGTACCATCTCTAAAGCCTCTACAACCTACTGATACTGTGGCAACAGAACTGCAGTTTGCTAAGTTTGATACTCTGTGCCCTGACCAATGAAGGTAATCATGCCTTATGCTTCTTGATGCCACTTTCAGGGAACTGTAGACCTATATGGCTACCTCCCTCTCTATGTTAATGCTTCTGAGGGTTGAGTCATTTACTGTATATTTCCCTCCTGCATTAGAGCTCCCCAAATGCATCATCTCACATTTGTCTGCCATTTCTCCACTTAATTCTGCAGCCTATCTATATCATGCTGTATTCTCTGGCAATCCTCCTCACAATCTGTAGTTTCCTCAATCTTTGTGATAATAAGTAAACTTACTAATTAGACCACCTACAATCTCCTCCAAATAATGCATATTACAAATAATAGGGATGTCAGCACTTATCCCTGAAAAACATCACTGTCACAAATCTCCCATCAGAAAAATAGCCTTCCACCGCTACTCAATGTCAAAGTAAGTTCTGTATCCAGCTTACCAGCTCACCGTGCATGCCATGTGACTTCACCTTCTGTATCAGCCTGACATGGAGAACCTTGTCAAAGGCCTTGCTGAAGTCCATGTAGACAACATCCATCACCCTAGCCTCATTTTTGCAACTTCCTCAAAAAACTCACTTAAGTTTGAGAGGCAAGGCCCTGCCCACACAAAGCCATATCTCTAATAAGAGCATGTTTTTTTCCAAATGTGAGTAAATCCTGTCCCTAAGAATCTTCTCCAATAATTTCCCTACCACTGATGGAAGGCTCACAAGCCTGTAATTTCCCAAGTTATGCCTATTGTCCTGCTTAAATAAATCAACAACACTGATTAATCTCCAATCATCTGGGACCTCTACTGTGACAAAAGAAAGTGCAAAGATTTCATACAAGGCCCCAGCAATTTCCTCCCTTAGTATTCTGGGATAGACCCCATCAGGATTTGTCTACCTTAATACCTTTCAAAACATCCAATACCTTTTCCTTTTTAATATTGACATGAATGATAATATCAACATACCCATCTCAAGACTCGCCATCCTTTTGCTTCTGCTTTCTGAATATCAATGCAAAGTATTCATTAAGGGCCTACTCCACTTCCTCCATCTCCATGCATTCATAAATTGCCTATTTTGCTCTTGAATGGGCCTACCCTTTCTCTCACTACCTTCTTGCTCCTCATATATCAATTAAATATCTTTGGATTTTCCTTAATCTTGTTTGCCAAGGACATTTCACAGCCCCTTTAGCCCTCTGACCTGTTTAAGTACTTTCCTGCTTTCTATATATTCTTTGAGGGCTCTGTAGTCTTCAGTTTCCTAAGCCTTACATATGTCTTCTTTTTCTTTTTCACTCAGCCCTCAATTTCTCTTGTCATCCAAGATATCCGAACCTTGCCATCCTTGTCCCTTATTTTCACAGAAATGTGCTGGTCCTAAATTCTAATCCCTTGGCCATTAAAAGAGTCTCACTGAAATGCAACAAGATCTGGACAATATCCAGGCTTGGGCTGACAAGTGGCAAGTGACATTTGTGCCACACAAATGCCAGGCCATGACCATCACCAACAAGAGACAATCTAACCACTACCCCTTGATATTAAATGGTATTGCCATCACTGAATCCCCCCACTATCAGCATCCTGGGGGTTATCATTGACCAGAAACTCAACTGGACTCACCACATAAACACAGTGGCTAAAAGAACTGGGAATACTGCAGCAAGTAACTCACTCCCAACTCCTCAAAGCCAGTCCACCATCTACAAGGCACAAGTGCTGGAATACTCCACATTTGCCTGGATGAGTGCGGGTCCAACAACACTCAAGAAGCTTGATACCATCCAGGACAAAGCAGCCCACTTGATTGGCACTACATCCACAAGCATTCACTCCCTCCACCACCGATGCATAGTAGCAGCAATGTGCGCTGATGCACTGTGGAAATTCACCAAAGATCCTCAGACAACACCTTCCAAACCCACAACCACTTCCATCTAGAAAGACAAGCACAGCAGGTACAGTGGGAACACCATCACCATCAAGATCCCCTCCCAGGTCACTCACCATCCTGACTTGAAAATATATCACCATTCATTCACTGTTGCTGGGCCAAAATCCTGGAATTCCCTCCTAATGCCACTGTGGGTCAACCATAGCTGGTGGACTGCAGCAGTTCAAGAAGGCAGCTCACCACCACCTTCTCAAGGGCAACTAGGGATGGGCAAGAAATGCTCACATCGCACAAGAAACCTGCCTGGATGCACCTAACAAACCCACCCCGACAATCCCAGCCCCCGATACAAAGCGAATCCCAGTCAATATTGGGGAAGTCAAAAACAACAACCCTGCTGTTTTTACATTTTTCCATAATCTGTCCACATATCTGCTCCTCTATCATTCACTGGCTGTAGGGAGACCCCCCTCATACAATCCAATCAATGTGATTACACCCTTCATATTCCCACACTCTACCAATATGGCCTCACTGAATGAGCTCTCCAATGTGTCCTCCCTTCGTACAGTTTTGATAATCTCCTTTACCAATAACACAACACCCCCTCCTCTTTTACATCCCTCTCTATCTCGCCTGAAGCATCCATCTTTATAGATATAGTATGTATATATATATAAACTTTAAGTTCATCTGCTGTGTCTGTCACACTCCTCATATCAAAACAGATATACTTCAGACCACTAGTCTCAGCATTTTCAGTAATTTCTCCCTGCCTGTTACCGGTCTTTGTCTCTGACTCCTTCTTGGTCATTTCACAGCTGTGGTTCACACCCCCGCCCCATTAGTGTAAGCCTCCCAAGTAATATTAGCAAGCCTCCCAGCCAAGATATCTGTGTCCCTCCCGTTCAGGCGCTACCTATCCTTCATGTACAGCCCCTCGGTCCCTACTACCGGCTCAGTAAATCCATTTATGGCTTCTCCCTTTAGGGTTTCTGCTCTACAAGCTGGTTGGAGGGTGCATATTGCACTTTTTACTCAGACCTGTCCTAAATCAAAATGTTCTGTGCCTTGTTGGATCTCAATTTGCACTAGTCTCTAGTCCCTCTGCCTGAAACAATTAAGTACTTTGACCACACAGCAGCTGGCCCCTTTAAAAATGATGACAGCCACACAGTGTCTTCAACAAGGACACAGTAGGTCCTCAGTTCTAACTCATAGGCTCTTCCTCTGATTATTAACGGCAATTTAGCTACATTAAAATTGACCCTTAACTATTTATCTAATTCTCTCCAAATGCCAGGATTAGTTCAGCCTCAATTGTCAGAGACGTCAAATCATTCCCTGGCCTCGCAATCACTTTGAGTGGGAAAAAAATTCTTTCATCATTTTCCTTTGTTATTCTGGTCAATTTAAATGCTTCCCTTTCTACCACCAGTTCACTGACAAATCATAAATAGTATCTCCTGCTTCCACAGTTATGAAGGTTTAAGGAGGAATTCCTTTTAACCATGTAAAGTTTTCGAGAAGATTTGTAGCTTGGGTTGTGGATGAGGTTGTAGACTTGCTCACCGAGCTGATGTGTTTGGTTACAGAAGTTTCATCACCCTGCTAGGTAAAATTGCCAGTGCGCCTCCAGTCAAGCGTAGGTGTTCTGGAAAGCAGTCCCTAAGCCTCCGTTTGTTTTCCCCAGTGTAGACGAAGCCACAACGGGTACAGCGGATGCAGTATACCACATTGGCAGATGTGCAGGTGAACATCTGCTTAACATGGAAAGTCATCTTGGGGCCTGGGATGGGGGTGAGGGAGGAGGTGTGGTGGCAAGTGTAACACTTCCTGGGGAAACCAAGTGGAGGCTTGGGGATCACTTTGCAGAACACCTCGCTCAGTTCGCAATAAACAACTGCACCTGCCCGTCGCAAACCATTTCAAATCCCCCTCGCCTTCCTTAGACGACATGTCCATCCTGGGCCTCCTGCAGTGCCACAACGATGCCACCCAACCTGTTCTTCCTCTCACCTATCCACTCCTCCCATCTCAAGCCACACCTCCATTTCCTACCTACTAACCTCATCCGGCCC
This sequence comes from Stegostoma tigrinum, assembly GCF_030684315.1. Taxonomy (NCBI): domain Eukaryota; kingdom Metazoa; phylum Chordata; class Chondrichthyes; order Orectolobiformes; family Stegostomatidae; genus Stegostoma; species Stegostoma tigrinum. The sequence continues at coordinate 53,958,651 of NC_081370.1, read as the reverse complement.
CCTTAACCTGTCTGTCCTCCCCAACTGACCTATCCCCTCCCTACCTGCCAACCTATACTCACCTCTGCAGGCTCCATCCCCACCCCTTTAACTTGTCGATCTCTTCTCCACCTATCTTCTCCTCTATCCATCTTCGATCCGCCTCCCCCTCTGTCCCTATTTATTTCAGAACCCTGTCCCCATCCCCCTTTTCTGATGAAGAGTCTAGACCTGAAATGTCAGCTTTTGTGCTCCTGAGATGCTGCTTGGCCTGCTGTGTTCATCCAGCTCCACACTTTGTTATCTGGGATTCTCCAGCATCGGCAGTTCCCATTATCTCTGGCTCAGGGACTCTCCTCACTCTAGGCATTGGCTCTGAGCTTGCTGGTCAGAGTCCACGCACTGTGCTATTATAAATAAAGGGTGACTTGGTGACAGGATACCGGCCTCCGTGGAGTTATTTGAAGTTATAAGGGTTCCTTAAAGATCAAGAGAGAAGTATAGAGGTGGAAAGGTTTATTGAAGGAATTTTAGAACTTTGAACCAATGATGGAGCAATTAGATCTGTGGATGCACAGGATTTAGAATTGGGAGGAGCACAAATATCCAAAGGCGTTTGTGTGGCTGAAGGGAGTCGTAGAGATAGGAAGGAGCAGGGTGTAAACACACAGAGGGAATTGAAAATGAGGATGAGAATCTTAAGTTTGAGATACAGGAGGTATAAAGCCACAGTAAGTCAGCCAGGACAGGACTATTTTGATGTCGGCAGCAGAGTTTCAATGAGCGAACACTAGAGGATTGCTGGCCATGACAGCATTGACATAGTCAAGTCTAAAGATAACAAAGGCTTACATGAGGTTTCCAGGAGCAGGCATTTTTTGTCTGATTCTAGTTCTGCCTGTGTCTGAAAGATGGAAGGAGCAAGAGAATAGATATATAATGCGAAACTCAATTCCAGAACAAGGTGAACACAAAAGTCAATACTCAACGTTTTTATAAATAATAACCAGGATTCCCCTCGCCATTTCAATTGCTTTTTGCAATGTCACTCTTAATTTTAAACAGCTTTGTATCCTTACCCTAGTCACCTTGAAGAGTCAATCAACTCTAGGCAGAAACAATACCAGCTGGTTCGGTAAACCCTCTCAGTAACAACAGAGGAACATGGCAAGAGTAGGGGGCTGAGGATGGAAAGTGGTGGCCCTTTGTTGGGGAGGAGGTTCAGAGTAGGGCCAGCCCAGGTCTTTTCTTGGTAAACATAGAGAAGAACATCTAATGCTTCTGGCCACATAGAAATAAACTCTCACCTTTTGCTGTGCTCAGCAACTGGGCCATCAGGCAAAACTGCGTGGAGTCTGCATGGTGCCAGGATTACCTGAGTGAGACTTCAAATGGCATTGAGGTCTGATGTCTCAGACCATGGCATGGATATTGGAAACATCCATTCTCTGACTCAGGATAGAACTTTGACTTCTTTAAAATCTTCAATATTGAACTGCATATTGTACGGTTTGTCTGTTCTTCTTCATTATAGCCACCAGAGTTCGGAATAGGAGCAAGCTATTCAGCCCATTTGACCCCACTCCACCATTCAATAAGATCACAGCTGAGCTGATTGTGTCCTGTACCCCACATTCTCACATACCTCTGACAACCTCTGAATCCAGCTCTTAGTTTCTCATGTCCTTTAATTTAGCAATAATACTGAATTTTAATATTATTCCCTTTATGGTTGAACTCACTCTGATTGGGCATTTTAAGAGCTGCATTTTATCAGTCCTAAAACTACCTACTGATGTGCACTGGCAGTCAATTATATGTTGATCATTTTCTAGCCATTACCTGTAAAGTAAACTTGAAAATATGTTTACATGTGGAATTTCCTACATGTTTGGAAAAATAAGTACATCATAAGACCATAAGACCATGAGACATAGGAGTGGAAGTAAGGCCATTCGGCCCATCAAGTCCACTCCGCCATTTAAATCATGGCTGATGGCATCACATGTAATCTGTTCCTATTATATGTTTGCTTCCTAGCTCTTTATAGAATAAGTAAAACATAAAGAGTTGTTAGTTAATCTGTGATAACACAGTGTGAAGCTGGATGAACACAGCAGGCCAAGCAGCATCATAGGAGCAGGAAAGCTGCTGTTTCGGGCCTAGCCTTTCTTCAGAATTAATCCGTATTGGCTATGGCTGATTAGACCCCTTTCTAAGATGTAGCTGTAACACTAATAGTCTTTTGTTTTTTGGAGACAGTTATCTTCAGCAAGAAGTTACCTGTAAAATAACATTGATGTGACATAATAAGCAAATGGGAGCTTCTCTCATACAAAGTGTGCCACTTGGCTGAAATAAACAAAAGGTGTGGATTGCTGGCCTCCAGCACTGGTTACTCTGAAGTGTATCATGTCACTATGTATATGAGTGAGGAACAGCCCATTCCCCATATCACTACTGACAACATCCATTGACTATGGTTAGCCATTTGCCTTTATAAAGTGAAGCCACATCAAAAAGCAAAATCACAAATACCAAACCACACATCAAACTTCAAAGGAAGTAACAGCAGTGGATAAAGCCTTGAAATAGGTAGCATAGGATATCATCAAAGAACATATTATTAACATATAAATCCAGAGTTTGTTGTATAATTAGGACTCTTTGAAAGCAATTAAGTGGTCTCTTTCACAAGATGAAGCACTATAAAAACCAAAGAAAACACAATGCACAGAAAGTGAGTATTCATTAATTTGTTCATGGAATGTGGACAGCACTGACAAGCCTAATGTTTATACCCATCCTTCCTGCCCTTAAAAAGGTGGTTGTGAGATGCCTTCTGGAGCTGCCACACTTTGTATGGTGTTGGGTTACCCACAGCATTGCCAATGACGCTTTGAACCCAGTGACAGTAGGAAAGCTGATATATAAGGGTAATATACAGAGAAATGTGAGATATAGGTGATATGGATGGCGTGTGGTTTGAAGGGGAACTTGCAGTTGGAGGTGTTCCCACACAGCTTCGGCCCTTGTGCTTCTCAGTGGTACGGTTTGTCGGTTTGGACGGTGCCTCTTGGAGAAGTTGCAGCACATATTGTAGTTGGCAGACATCGCAGGCTATATGTGCTAGCAGCAAAAGAAGCGAATGCTTAAGCTGGCAACAGACATGACAGTCTGATGCACTATTTTGTCCTGAATGGTGTTGAGCTTTTTGAATTTTGCTGAAATAACTCATCCAAGGAAGTCAAAGGAACTTCATCACCTCTGGCTTTTATCTTGCAGGTGATGACAAGGTTTTGGGAGCCAGTGAATTACTCACCACAAAATTCCTAGCCTCTGACCTACTTTTGTGGCCACATTATTCGTATCACTGTCTCAGCACAGTTTCAGTTGATTGGTGATCCCTGGGATATAGATAGTGAGTAATTTGATGATGACGATGCTTTGAATTATCAAAAGGCAACAATTGGATTCTCTCATGTTGATGGTGGTCACTCCTGGAAGTCAATTGGTAGGAATGTTACTTGTCGCTGACTGGTCTAAATGTGAATGCGGTCTAAGTTTTGGTGCACACAAACATTGACCACTCAGTATCTTATCGCAACTGTACCGAACCATCACCAATCATCCCATTTCTGCATATATGATGGTTTTGAACAAAAGCTATAATGAATTTTTGAGCCAGATGGCCTTGACAGAATCCAAACTGTGTAGTTTTATTATTGAGTTAAGTGCCAATTATTTTGCAGGTGATCAAGAATAGACTGAGTAGTTATCCTTGGTGATTAACATTGATACTCCCCTTCCCCTGCTCCAATTACATTCTGTGCTCTTACCAACCTCAAAGCCACTTCCAACTGCAGTGCAACATGGAAGTGTACTGATTCATTAGACAAACGAGGGCAGTAGGTGATTTTCTTGTCCATATTTGAGCTGATGGTACAAGGTTCCATTGGGTCCAGATTTAATGTTGAGGCCTCCGAGGTCTATCTGCTATGGAATGTACATCACATTTGAAGGGTCCTCTAGTGGCTCAGCAAATGGTAAAGGATGGGAAAAGGGGAGTCTGGTCATTGACTGGAAGTAGAATTTTATGTTAGATTGTTGCATGACTAGACAGTGGGCCAATACTGTGTGGTCTGTCTATTTTTACTCTCATACTTTCCTGCAGTGGTTTTTTAAAACTCAGCAATTAGCTAGGACATTATAGACAGCAGTTAATAGCCAACACATGGCAGATCTGCTAAGAAAGGCAGTTCTCCTTCCCGGAACAAACTAGCTGGATCATTGCAGCACCCTGGTAGTTTCATGGTCACCAATACTCATGTTCAATTTTAATTTCACGTTTGTTTGATGAACTGAATTTATACTCCCTGGATGCCACGGATAGTATTTGCAGCCATAGCGCCAATCAATAGTCCAGGTTTCTGACCAGGAATGGAACCACTATTCAACCATGTTCGGCTTTATTGTCTTCAAAGTTCCTCTCAAATTTCTGTGCGGCACCATTTATGGAGAATATTTTCACGGTCAAGTCATAGCGATGCAACAATGTTCGTCTCAGAAGAAGCAGAAACAAGAATTTACACCCAAATTAAACCTTCAGTCTCCTATTTCTGACTCAGATCCACACTAAACTGCACAAAATAGTTGCAATATCTCAAATACTAAAGGTTGAGTCAATGTTTGACACTCAAATAAGGCCAACAACATTTGGCGTTTGAGCCTACCAGCAGGGGGAGAAACCACCTCATAAATAGTTATTTGGTTTACCTGTGCCACATTGTAATTGCAATGACCTATGGTTCCTCATTAAAGTTACTTGCTCAGTAATGCGCACAGTAAAATTAACACCGCTCAAAGGCCAAAGTGCATGAACAATAAAAACATAGGTTACCATTGAAAACATTCCAACTTAGTAAAAAGTTTCACAATTATTAAAGTGCAGAATAAGAATTGAGAGGAAACTCAAGGCTGGGACATACATAAAACTGCCAATGATCACTTCCTTATGTTAATAAATAGTTATTATGCTTCACGTAAACCTAAATATCCACTCAATACCTGGAAATGCACTTGACAAGGCATCAAAGGAAAACAAAGCATAGTCTAAATGCAAGAATTTTTTTTTACAGATGGCATGCAAGAGCAAGGATCAGAAGCAAAATCAGAAAGCACATGCTTATTGATACTACAGTTATTCCATAAAAGTTTGGACTGACTTTCAACACTTAAGTTTGATGTCAACTTGAACAACTGATGCTATTTAATTGGTGCCACCAATCGGAAATATATTCAAGCAAACTGAGTCTATTATATTGTCCCAAGGAGATACAGAAAACTTATAATGTCATCAAGGTCATAAAGCATATGGGGACCTATTTTCCAAATGTCCTAATGATTATAGGAATTAAGTATTGAAATTCACTCAGATTGCATCTCATCACAGTGCACTTTCCAAAAAGTGTTTATCACAGTGGCAAGTAGTTACCACAAAGGAGTAAGAAGTGACCAATCTAATTTTCACTGGATTGAGCCCATCAAGCTTTAATCAAGTCACTATTTTCTAAAACTGCTGAGATTTGCATCACCTCAAGATAAGCTCATTTTAGGAGTGGATAGAAATACTGTCGAGGCAAAGAAAGAAAAAGGGCGAGATGTAAAACAGCTTGGTAGCTTACCTAAGCCTGCGTTAGATTACCAGGCCAGTGAATTTGAATTCAACTGAAATTAGAATTAAGAGACAGATGAAACCGTCATTGATCATTATAAAAATCCATCTGGATCACTAATGTCCTTTGTAGAAGGAAATCCTCACCTGCTCATGGCCTGTATGTGATTCCAGACTCACAGCAATGTGGCTGACTCTTAACTGCATTAGGGATGGGCAGTAAGTGTGGGTCTGAACAAATGACATCCTCATCCTCCCTTTGCAAAAAAGAAACTATTTTTGAGGTGAACTGTCAAAGCAGTTTTGAACTGCTACATTTAACATTGGCAATTTATCCTCTACCCAATGCAAAATTATTTTACATATTGTATATTCATTCCAGACTGAAACATGAAGCATTTCAACAGAAGAGGTTGGGGTCTGTGTATTAAGCCTATTTGCATTCTATTACTAATTTGCAATGTTCTGAGAACCACTGGTCAGGTGCCATCAGCAATAAGGAGTACTTTCTGGTTAGCTAATTATAAAAGGCTTTCTTGCTTTATCCTTTCATGGGTTGTTTGTATCACTGGCTGGACCAGCATTAAATTGTTGCTCATTCAAATTGCCCTTGAGAAAGTGGTGAGCTGTTTTCTCAAAGTGCTGCAGATTGCCATAATGCTTTTAGAAAGGAAATCCCAAGATTTTGACCCAAGTGGCAGTAAAGGAAGGGAAATAAAGTTCCAAGCCAGGATGGTGAGTGCCTTGGAGGATATTAGCAGATAGTGAGATTCTCATGCATCTGCTGGTCTTAGATCCGACGGGCCAATGGGCTGAAGAGTGGCAGATGAAATTTAATCTAGATACATGTGAGGTGTTGCATTTTGGTGTGGCAAACCAGGGTAGGACCAGTTAATGGTAGAGCCCTGGGGAGTGTTGCTGAGCAAGTAGACCCGGGGTGCAGGTGCATATTTCTTTAAAAATGGACAGGGTGCTGTAAAAGGCTTTTGGCAAGCATGCCTTCATTGATCAGAATATTGATGATAGGAATTGGGATGTCATGTTTCAGCTACACAGGACATTGGTAAGGACCACTTTTAGAATATTGCATACACTTCTGGTCACCCTTCTCTAGGAAAGATGTTGTTAAACTTGAGAGGATGCAGAAAGGATCTACAAGGATGTTGCCGCAGTTGGAGGATTTGAGTTATCGGGAGAGGCTGAATGGGCTGAGGCTTTTCTCCCTGAAGCATCGGAGGCTGAGGGATGACCTTATAAAACTTTACAAAATCATGAGGGGCAAGAACAAGGTGAATAGCCAAGATCTCTTCCCCAGAGTAGAGAAGTCCAAAACTAGAGGGCATAGGTTTAAGTTGAGAGGGAAAAAATTTTAAAAGGACTCAAGTGGTAACTTTTTCATGCAGAGGGTGGTGCGTGTATGGAATGAGCTGTCAGAGAAAGTGGTGGAGGCTGGTACAGTTACAACATTCAAAAGGTGCCGAGATGGGTATATGAATAGGAAGGGTTTACAGGGATTCGCGCTGAATGCTGACAGATAGGACCACCAGTGAGATTGGGATGTCTGGTAGGTGACAATGAGTTGAACCGGAAGGTCTGTCTCTATACTGTATAACTCTATGTTGTAGATGCTGGGGGGTAACAGATTTGAATAGTGCTAACAAAGGACCCTGGGAAAGTCACTGCAGTGTATCTTGTGGATGTTTCAGAATGGTGCCACTGTGCATTAGTGATGGAGACAATGAATGCCAATTGTAGTCAGTGCAATGCCAATCAAATGTGACTGCTTTGACCTGGATGGCGTCAAACTTCTTGAGTATTCTTTGGGCTGTATCTTTCCAGGCAAATATTCCAACATACTTTTGATTTGTATCTGATAGACGGTGGACAGACTTTGTGGAGTCAGAAGGTCAGCTACTCATTGCAAGATGCATAGCATCTGCCTTTAAAATTTTGCAGAAGCTGCTAAACTTGTGAGGACCAGGAACCTCAGAATAGTGAGCTCAAAGAATGCGGAGTCTGTTCTACTGCCAAAAAAATTGTGGTTTGAAGAGAACGATCACAAAAGTTAACAGTCCTGAATTGTGCAAGTCATTATATAATTAAGACACAGATTCACCAAAATGATACCAAGAGTTGAAAGACTATAATTATAAGAAGAAGCTGGACATGCTGGGAAAACTTTCACTGTAGCAGAAAAAGAGAATGGGAGACTTTACAAAGCTGTGTACGTTCTGGAAAGTTTTGATGGAGAGAATCAGGAAATTAGTAATTATTCAGGCAGGAAGCTGAGGTCATAAACTTGAAATTATCTCTAAAGGAGTGAGGAGAAAGTTTGGATAAAATGCTGTTGTGCTTCTTTTAATTCTCATTTATGATTAACTTTTTTCTCTTTATCTGCAGAAATCCAATGTTCCAGTTCCTCTTATTGAATATCGGAAAATTCATTACTTGTACCTTTTCCACCTCTTACTTAAACATCCACTGTTGCTTTCTGTTTTATCCACATTTTTCTCGAGCAATTAATCCGGGTGGAGCCCCTATTATCTTGGTGCAATTATCTAATTCCTATGCCCAAGCCTTTATTTTCCACATCCCTCTTCAACTATTTTCAGTCTGAGCCTAATCAAGTTCTGTCTAGTAGTTCCCACATATTGCACCTTCAGGAAGCCATAAGGCTATAAGATACAACAGCAGAGGCAAGGCCATTTGGCCCATCAAGTCTAGTCTGTCATTCAGTTGTGGCTAAGTTTTTCAACACTATTCTCCTGCTTTCTCCTTGTAACCCTTGATTCCCATGGCAAGCAAGAACCTATCTGTGTCTGTCATTAATAAACTCAATGACCTGTCCTCCACAGCCTTCTGAGGTGGTGAATTCCAAAAGTTCACTACTATTTGGCTATACTACTACTAATATATACACTACTATATGTTTCTCCTTATCTCTGTTCTAAAGGGTCTTCCTTTAACTCTAAGGCTGTGCCCACAGGTCCCAGTGTCTCCTGCTAATGGAAACATCTCTCAATATCCACTCTGCGCAGGCCATTCAGCATTCTGTAAGTTAAAATTTCAAACATGTCATGCTTTATTCTCCTGAATCAGGGAAATTGTTCCCACTTATAAATTATCGACAGCAAAGATGGTCTTCATTTCTAATAGTATGATGTCGTTCCTGTAGTTTAAGAAGGCAGCTCACCAACACTTTCTCCATGGCTGTAGTGATTATAATGTGGCCTGCCAAGTGGACTGCATAGAATATGAGTCCCCTGATTTTGGCTGTTAACCTGGTCCAATGAGGCAGCCCTGGCTGTCAGATATAAACAGGAATTGCGGAGCTTCTGTTAACTCTGAGAGCTGGCTCTGAGGAAGCTGGATCATTGTCAAGGACCTTCCCCGTGTAAATACAGTGTGATTGATTATGGGATACCAGTCTTGGTGGAGTTAATTCAAGAGCAATGAGCGATGGGCAACTAAATGCTGGTCTACACAGCAGTGCTCACATCCTGAGAAAGAATTTTAAAAATGCCTTTTATCATGAGCCAATTAAAGTGATTGGCAAAAAAAAACCAAAGTAAGATGGAAAATTGACTTTTGCACTTGGTGGTTGGCGAAGCTGTGGAATGCACAGCCTGAGGGTATGGTGGAGCCAGGCTCAATTTGAAAGGGAATCCAATTATTATTTGAAAAAGGACAATTGCAGAATGATAGGAAGAAGGCTGGAGAATGGCACTAGCTGAATTGGTCATTTGAAGAGCTAATACAATAGGCTGAATGGCATTTTTTTTCCGTGCTATAGCAGTTTTGTGATAACATGACTGCATTCCAACTTTCCTCTGAGGGATATACCACATTTTAGACCTGTGTGTGTTTTGTCCATGATATCAATACAATGATCAAATAAAATCCCATTTTTCGTCCCCCATGACTTCAGGGTGAAATTCCATTTTCCAATACAATTACTCATGTCATCTCACCTCAACAGCCTTCAAACATAATCATTTTTATTTTTATTATCCGATGATTGATAATATATTCCTTATATGGCATGATTATATTTAATATTTCTTGATTTAACTCAGACCCTATTTTGGCAACCAATGTCAACAAAAGCTTTTTTGATTATGTGCTCATGCTTTTGATTCAGATAATAATATTTCTTTTTCAATTGTCCATCATTCACAAGATGGGAATACAAGTGGGCTTGATGAATGTAACAGTTACACTTCCACTAAACACTATGTTAAACACCATTCTGTAACTCATAGCATCCCTACAGTGTGGAAGCAGGCCATTTAGCTTGCACCAACCCTCTGAAGAGTATCCCACACAGGTCCATTCCCCTACCCTACTAAACCCTGCATTTCCCTTGGCTAACTCAGCTTGAACCGCCCGAAACGTCAGCTTTTGTGCTCCTAAGATGCTGCTTGGCCTGCTGCGTTCATATAGCTTCATACTTTGTTATCTCAGCTAACCTTTGGACCGTGGGAGGAAACCAGAATGCCCAGAGGAAACTCCACGCAGACACAGGGAGAACGTGCGTACTCCACACAGACAGTTGCATGAGGTTGTAACCAAACCTCGGCCTCTGGCACTATGATGCAGTAGTGTTAACCACTAAGCCAGTGTGCCGTTCCAAAATCTGAAACACATATTCCCATTGCAGCCCATGTTAGGAGTATTTTCCTGGAACATCAAACATGTACAGAATGCCGGCACAAAGTTAATATGAGACATAAGAACAGACATGAAATTATGCAATAAAGAAAATCTTTTAATGTTTCTTGCTTCATCCACAAGATTGCATGCCTGGAGCTGGAAGGTTCTGGATCCAAATGCAACTCATTTGCAGCTCTGGAAAGTGAAGGGTCAGGATCTTTTGCTACTGTGGAGATAGAGGGTTTCAGTGTCCTAGGGGACAGTCTTTAAAAAATTATTCAGCCTTAATTGAATAAAACAAAAAACTGGATGCTGGAGATCTGAAACAAACAAGAACAGAAGTTGCTGGGGAATCTCAGCAGGTCTGTCAGGAGAGAGAATAAAATGAGCTAGTTCAGGAGAAAGGACACAAGACTTGAAACATTAACACTGTTTTTCTCTCCACAGATGCTGCCAGACCTGTTGAGTTTATCCAGCGATTTCTGGTTTTTTTCTGTTCAATCTTATTTGAGGCAGGTAATAGCCAAAACAAGCTGAATAGGCAGGAATTTGCCCAGGAATGCTGAGTTTTCTTGCATAATTATTCCCTTTTATCTTTGGGAGTTGGGTAAGAGGCAAATTAACACGAATCAGGCACCTATTATTCGAATGCTAGGTTGTAAATTGATAAACACGTTCTGGCAAAAACACCTGAATTGAAACATTGTTAATTGAAGCCTACCTGTATTCAGCTCTCAGTCTTCTTCCAGCTACAGCCACCCTTTCTAACAAAACCATATTGCTTCAATCCAATAAACTGTCTCTATTAAAGGATTAGAAATGAAGTCAGAGAACTAGAAATTGTAAAGATCTGAAATGATGACATGATTATAAATAAGCCGTTTAGCCTGGCTCTGGTTACACATGATGGAAGAATGGTTGAGGTATTTTTGACTGTGTAATCATGCAATCGTACCTCCTTATTTACAGCAAGATTAATATTCAAGATCTATTGTGAAACATTATCAATAAATAGTAATAAACATTTTCCAAATTCTAGTTTATTGCTTATTTGGATTAGGTGTTCAAAAATATTTTGCGGATTGGCCAGCAATTAATTTTCCCTTAAATATTCCTAAATTATGCAGCAATTGTGAAAATGACTCCAGGATATTTGTAAGTTGAGCTAAATACTCATTCATTTCCTTTGATTTGGAAAATTTTTCCCTCGAAAGTTGGGATCTTCGAATATTATTAATGCAGGGATAGATTCTTGTCAGGAAGGGGACTCGAGGGTTAGCAGAAGTAGATGAGAATGTGGAATTTAAAATACAAACAAATCAGCCATGAATGGCAAAGTAAGCTCAAGAGACTGAATTGTCTATTTCTGCTCCTAATTCATAGATTCATAAAAGTTTGCATTATAATTGGTCTTTTTACTGGGTTGGTTCATGGAATTAACTTGATCATAAAATATACAAGACACTCAGACACAAATGCAACTCAAACCATGCAGGAAACAAATATTGATGAGAAATAGACATTGGAAACTACATGACCTCTGAGGCTTGGGGACCGCTTTGCAGAACACCTCCGCTCAGTTCGCAAAAAACAACTGCACCTCCCAGTCACAAACCATTTCCCCTCCCCCTCCCATTCTCTTGATGACATGTCCATCATGGGCCTCCTGCACTGCCACAATGATGCCACCCGAAGGTTGCAGGAACAGCAACTCATATTCCGCCTGGGAACCCTGCAGCCATATGGTATCAATGTGGACTTCACCAGTTTCAAAATCTCCCCTTCCCCCACTGCATCCCTAAACCAGCCCAGTTCATCCCCTCCCCCCACTGCACCACACAACCAGCCCAGCTCTTCCCCCCCACCCACTGCATCCCAAAACCAGTCCAACCTGTCTCTGCCTCCCTAACCGGTTCTTCCTCTCACCCATCCCTTCCTCCCACCCCAAGCCGCACCCCCAGCTACCTACTAACCTCATCCCACCTCCTTGACCTGTCCGTCTTCCCTGGACTGACCTATCCCCTCCCTACCTCCCCACCTACACTCTCTCCACCTATCTTCTTTACTCTCCATCTTCGGTCCGCCTCCCCCTCTCTCCCTATTTATTCCAGTTCCCTCCCCCCATCCCCCTCTCTGATGAAGGGTCTAGGCCCGAAACGTCAGCTTTTGTGCTCCTGAGATGCTGCTTGGCCTGCTGTGTTCGTCCAGCCTCACATTTTATTATCTTGACCTCTGAGTGGACAGTGAGCTTTTCCAGATTTTTAAAATCAACCTTCTCAGGGATGCTATTGACATACCTCAGGGGCCTGTGATGCTTGAACTGAGGCCTACTGGCTCAGAAGTAGGGGCACTACTACTGCAATAATAGAGTCCCTTAAGTCCTTGTACAATACCATTTGGAAAGTATTAGTGATAGCACAAATATTGGAAGTATAGAAGATCTGTAGGATTTCCCTCTGCCAATAGAGATAGTGGAATTTATCAGAAAACAGTAAAATTTACAATGCGTGACCAGAAGTAAATTGAAAATAGCACCTGTACTAAAGTTTCCCAGCTATGAGTGATGTTCAGAACAGAAAATCTGAAAAGAGTTTAAATATTTATTGCAATACAAAGTAGATGATATAAGGCAAATTAAACTTTTAGGTCGTATTATATTTTTGAAAACTAAGAATGTATAGCAAACTTTTTTATTAACCAGCTCCTGTGGACCAGGAGTGTACTAAATTACCACTAATTTTTAAACATTTATATATAGAGATACATATGCCAAATAGGCACCTTCTCACTCAACAAATAAGGTTTTAATCTATTTCTTTTCATAGCAAATCACTAGATAATGTCCACAATCTACATATAATTAATATACAATCAAGTCTTGATGACTGTTGACTAATAAGATTTCCTCATATTCACTGAAAAATACAATATATAGCAAACTTTGTTTTTAACTGGTGCATTATGAACCAGCACTCTTGATAGACTGTCAGTTTATCAAGCATTACCTATATAATAAGGTCTCAACCTGGTAAAGCTGCAAAACAGGACAGCTTGCGTATAAGGAACAAGTGATAGGGAATGAAAAGTTTCTTTTTCCTTTTCTCATTAACCAGATGGGGGTGTTACTGGCCAAGCAGTATTCATTGCCCATCCCTAATTGCCCTGAGGGCAGTTGAAAATCAACCACATTTCTGTGGGTCCTAAGTCACATGTAGGCCAGACCAGGTAAGGACGCTAAAGGGCATTAATGAACCAGATAGGTTTTCCCCCCAACAATCAATTCATGGTCATCATTAGATTCTTAATTCCAGATATTTTATCAAATTCAAATCTGCCGCGACAAGATTTGAATTCAGGTCCCTACAGCATTATCTTGGTCTCTGGATTAACAGTCCAGCGATAACACCACTAGGCCATCACCTCCCACAGACAACAGGCCCTCTGGATCTGAGCTCTGCAGTTCTGCCACATCCAATGGTGTTAAATGGCGATAGACGATTAAACAACTCACTGGAGGAGGAGATTTCATTAATATCCCCTTTTTTCAGGGAGCGTAGCATCATCAGTGTGAAAGGTAAGGCTAAAGCATTCACATCAATCTTCAGCAAAAATTGCCAAGTGGTTAATCAGTCTCAGCTTTCTCCAGTGGTGCCCAGCATCACAGATGCCAGTCTTCAGATAACTCAATTGACTCCACTGATATCAAGAAATGTTGAAACATTTGGAACCTGCTAATACTATGGGCCCTGACAACAGGGAGCAAACTCTCAGTTGGTTCAAGTCATACCTGGAACATAGGAAGATAGTTGTGTTGTTGGAGGTCAGTCTTTTCAACTTCAGGACACCTCTGCAGGAGTTCCTCAGGGTGGTGTCCTTGGCCCAACCATCTTCAGCTGCTTTCCCTCCATCAGAATGCGATCAGAAATGGGGATGTTCTCTGATGATTGTACAATGTTTAGCACATTTTGCAATTCCTTAGATATTGGAACAGTCCAAATTCAAATATAACAAGATCTAGACAACATCCAGGCTTGGGCTGGAAAGTGATAAGTAACATTAACTCCACACGTTTGCCAGGCTATGACCATCCCCAATAAGATGCAATCTAACCATCTAACAATCTAATTATTGCCCACTAATACTCAATGGTATTACCATCACTGAATCCCCGCTAACAACATCCTGGGGCATACCATTGACCAGAAGCTGAACTGAACTCACCACATAAAAACAGTGGCTGCAAGACCAGTTCAGAAGCTAGGAATGCTGCAGCAAGTAAGATATCTTCTCACTCCCCAAAGCCTGTCTGCCATCTACAAGACACAAGTCAGAGAGTTTGATGGAATACACCCCACTTTCCTGCAGCTCCAACAACACTCAAGAAACTTGACATTATCCAGGACAAAGCAGCCCACTTGATTGGAACCAAAACCACAAAAACCCATTCCCTTCACCACCAACATTCAGTCGCCGCAGTGTGTACCATCTATGGGATGCACTGCAAAAATTCACCAAAGACCCTCAGCCAGCACCTTCCAAACCCATAACCACTTCTATTTAGAAGGACAAGGACAGCAGATACATGGGAACACCATCACCTCCAAGTTCCCCCACTCCGTGCCACTCACCATCCTGACTTGGAAACTGTCACCGTTCCTTGACTATCGCTGGGTTAAAGTCATGGGATTCCCTCCCTAATGACATTGTGAGTTAACGCACAGCAGGAGGACTACAGCGGTTCAAGAAGGCAGCTCACCGCACCTTCTCAAGGGCAACTAGGGACAGGTAATAAGTACTGGTCCAGCCAGCGATGCTCACATCCCACAAATGAATAGAAAACAAAGATCCCGTCCCATTTCTTTAATAATGGTGTGGTTTGATCACTTTTTGTCTGACTAGTTCTGCTGTGTGTGGCTCTAATAACACTCACAGTTTAATTTTTTCTTGATTGATTCCTGCAGTGTGCAGTTTCAATAAATGTTTCCCAGGTTTACTGTGATATTAATAATCTCTTCTATAGCCTTATTAAAGTCTAAACTTTCTCTTATCTGCTTATGTTTCGATTATCTCCCTTTATCACTTTAATCCCAGCTTTGCACATCTCCAGGGCTATGGCCGTGGTTTGTATAGTTTCTATGGTCCTGGATGTCTCTTACGCGTCAACATGCCTGATGGTGCCTGCTCAGTCTGGTGGAGATGCTCAATCTGAGCTCTGTGCACTTTTCTATGGACCAAGCTTTCCAAGCCTGCAATTTCACATTGTCCACTAAGGATTGTAACTCTAGATATGGAACTTTCAAATGACCATTTGCTCAATGCTGAACCCCTATGCGGGCCTGCTACCACTGATTAGTGACATCCAATACACTCTGCAACCACCTCGCAGCAACTAAACATTCAGCTCTAAGGAGTTCCTAACTCTCTTGTTGCAGCGTATCTCTTGCCAGGTCTGCAATGTTCTTGCAATTGATTGTATATTCTACTTATTGAAACTCATCACAAGATATTCTTGTCTAGATTTCTTCAATGATCAGCTCTTCCAACTGCTGATTGTCTACATGAGAAGAATTCATAACCTGAAGAGACCTTCAGACTCAACTGCCTCCAGTGTGTGTTCAGAAGCAATTGAATGGAATCTGCCAAGCTGCTCGTCATATTGTATTAGCAAACCTTACCATAGATCATTATGCTGTATGAGGCTGTACTATTGTTCGCCATTGGGTAGGTCTTCTTCCATCATTAGGGTAGGGATCTACAGGCCCCATTTGGTAAGGCCAGGTAGGAAAAAGCCACTTACTAGTTTAACAAGGAAAGGCTTTTGCCTTAAACAAGGTCTGGTTGATTGCATGGTAGAAATTCTACACAAGTCACTCTGATATGAAGTATTATAGATTATGAGGAAGACCTGAATGGTACATTTTGTTTCTTTGCGATCTTAAGCTATTCTTCTGCAGATCCATATGACATCTTCACAATAAGTTTTGCTTAAGACATATGCCAGTACTAACCCTTTCAGATGTTTACATCTTTATACTACATCCCCACCTTTCTGAAATTCATGCTTATGTGTTCAATGTTAAGAGCAGTGACTGCATCAGAAGTACAATGCAGACCTGATTGGATTGAGCTCCTCTCTACGGAAAGATGAGAGAACTAATCAAGAATTTCATTGTATGAAAATAAGATCCAATGCCTAATGCCCATGTAACTAAATTACAATATGTTAACAAGCAAGGCAGCAAGGTATTAAGGACAATTGGTATGTTCACCTTTATTGTCATAGGTGAAACCTTCATGGAATTGATTTACATCCATGTTCTAACATCCTGTACCATAAACTCACTCAGGAAGTCACGCCAATTAGAGGCAACAAGATCATTTTGCTTTATTAGTTAAGAGGAACATTCCTGCAAAAAGCTTTGGTGATGATTTGTCCTCTTACATGACTCGGTCTTTCAGTACAGCTTCTGTCTATCTAACATATATAGGGACTGGATTAGGCCATTTGGCCCTTTATGCTTTTTCTACTATTCGATAAGATCATGGCTGATCCCTTACCTCAAATCCACCTTCTTACACTATCTGCATTTCCCTTGGTGCTCATAATATTCAAAAATCTATCAAATTCTGTCTTGTATACACTCAAAAACAGAGTGTGTTGTGCCTTTGGGACAGAGAACTCTAACCACTCAACTTTCTTTGAGTAAAGAATTTCCTCCCCATTTCAATCTTAAAGAGGCTGACCCTATTTTTCTGAGAGTTACATTACTTCACATACTTCTAACATTGAGCAATATGGTCTAGTTTTCTCAATTACTGCACAGGGAGCAATGATCTAATTGCACCCCTACTCATGCTGGTAACATCATTCCTTGGCAAGGAGATCAAAACTATTCCCAATGCTCTTGGTCCAGTCTTACTGAGTCTCAATGTAATTATAGTCTGACTTCCATAGACTTATAATCCAAGCCCATTACAGTTAAGGTAAACATAGAATTTACCTTTAATTACCTATGCTAAGCTTCGGTGATTTACTTACAAGGATATTTAGGTCTCTGGTTATCAACATTGCTGTCTTTCACCTCGTCAACAGCATTTTGCTTTTCCATGCTTCCTTCCAAAGTGGATAGCCCCACACATTTCCTACATTAGATTCCACTTCCATTTTCTTGCTTACTCAATTAACTTCTCTACATCCCTTTGCAGCACTCTGTACTGTGCACAATACTCGAGCTATGCCCTAACCAAAGTTTTATCCAGTTCAGCCTTAAGCTCCCTGCTCTTAAACTCTACGCCTAGGCTAATAAAGGCAAGTATCCCATATACCTTCCTAACCACTTTACCTACCTGTCCTGTGACCTTAAGAAACTGGGGAATATGCACACAATGGTCCGTCTGATCCTCAATGTTTCGAAAGAGCCTACCATTATCCTCTCAGACTGATCTCAAAAGTGTGTGATCTTGTCTCGGCTCTGCCCTCTGCAACTGCATCCCCACCTCCTGACCCACAGGCTGAAAACAGTGAGGATAGGTGAGTGCACCTCCTCCACAGTAACACTCAACACTGGAGCCCCCCCCAAAGATGCATTCTCAGCCCCCTACTGTACTCCCTGAACACCCACAACTGTGTTTCCAAATTCCAAACGAACACCATCTACAAGTCCGTTGGCGACACCACGACAGTGGAATGGATATCTAACAACGATGAATCAAAATACAGAAGGGGGATTAGAGGGTTTGGTGACATGGTGCAATGAAGACAATCTGTCTCTCAATGGCATTAAAACTAAAGAACTGATCATTGACTTCAGAAAGAATGGAGGAGAACATCTACATCAACGGAACTGAGGCTGAGAGGGTAAAGAACATCAAGTTCCTTTGGATTGGCAATCTGTCCTGGACCTTCCACATAAATGTGACAGTCAAGAAGGCACAACAATGCCTCTTCTTCCTCAGGTATCTCAGGAAATTTGCCATGTCCATAAGGCCCGTCACCAACTTCTACAGATGCACCATTGAAAGCAAACTGTCCAAGTGCATAACGGCCTGGTACGGCAACTGTTCTCCCCAGAACTGTAAGAAACTACAGAAGATGGTGTGTGCAGCCCAGACCATCACGGAAGTCAACCCTCCATCCATGGGCTCCATTTACACAGCTCACGCTCACGGAAAGGTAACCAAAATCATCAAAGACCCACTGTACTCTGGTAATGACCTCCTAAAACCCCCTCAATCTGGCAGAAGATATAGAAGCCCAAACACATGCACAAGCAGGTTCAGGAACAGCTTCTTTCAGGTCGTTATCGAACTGTTGAATGGACCCTAGCCTCAAAAAATATAACCTGTAATGTAACTTGTATGTCTCTAAGTCTTTTTGATCTGTACATCCTTTGCTTGTTGTCATCTGCCTATAACGCTCTTAAACAATGCTTTTCACTGTATTTCGGTACACGTGACAATAAAATCAATCAATCAATCAAATCAATCAATTCATCACATTTTCCCTTGATCTACAATCCCTGCAGATATTTCTCACGTCAAAACTGCTGCAGCTTAAGTGCTTCTCCTCTCTTGAAAGTGAAAACCAGCTTTAAGAGAAGTTGATTCCTCAAACTCTTCACAACCTGGGTACCACTGATATTACACCTGAATCATGGGAATGTGGTCCCAGTAATTTTTTTTTTTGTTCATTTACAGGAAATGGACATCCCTGGCTGAGGCATCATTTATTGTTCATCCCTTTTCTCCCCAAAAAAAGGTGATGGTAGCAGGCTAACATTTGAAATCACTGTAGCCCTTAAGGGTTGAGACACACACAACAATGACAGGGAAGAACTCCCAGCATTTTGACCAGATACAGTGGAGGAAAGGTGATGCAGTTCCAAGTCTGGATCATGAGTGTCTTGGAGAGGAGCTTGGAGCTGGTGACAATCCCGTCTATCTTTTGTCTTTAGCTTTCTCAATGGTAGAGGTCATGGGTTTAGAAGGGGCTGTTGATAGAGAGGATGAGTTGCTGCTGTACACCTTCTGGATGGTACAAAGTGCTGCCACTTTGTGCCACCAAGCTACATTGGTGAAGAGAGTATTGGAAGATGGGGTGCCAATCAAAAGGACTATTTTCTCCTGGATTGTGTCAAGTTTCTTAAGTGTTATTGGAGCTGCACAAATCCAAGGAAATGGAGAGTTTTCCATCACACCCATATGTTTTGTAGATGGTGATAAGAAACAAGGAGTTCGGAATTGAGTTACCTGCCACAGAATTTTTAGTCTCTAACCTGCTGTTGTAACCATAGTATTTCTATAGCTTTGCCAATATAATTTCAGGTTAATGGCAACCTTCAGGATGCTGGGAGCTGGAAACTCATAGGTGGTAAAGTTTTGGCAAAAATCTGTAGCTTGGGTTGTGGATGATGTTGTTGAATTGCTCATGGAGCTGGCTTGTTTTTGGTTCGGACGTTTCATCACTATGCTGCGTGACATCATCAGTGAGGCCTCCAACGAAGCGAGGTTATTCTACTCCACTTGGAATTTATGCTCTCCGGTCCGTTATGGTGAGTAGTGTTATTTTGGTTTTGATCTATATGGGTTTGTATATGGGGTCCAAATTCTATGTGTTTGTTGATTGACGTATGGGTGGAGAACCATACCTCTAGGAATTCACATGCATCTCTATGCTTGGCTTGGGCTACTATGGTTACCTTGTCCCAGTTAAATTGATGGCCTTCATTGTCTAAATGTATTGATATTAAGGAGAGTTCATCGTGCTATTTTTCTGCTAGCTGATGTTCGTACATTCTGATGGCTAGTTTCCTTCCTGTCAAAGACGGTACTGCCATTGAATGCCAAGGGGCAATGGTTATATTTGCTCCAGTTAGAGGTGTTAGTTGTCTGATACTTGGGTGATATAAATATTGCTTGCCACTTTTCAGCCAAAGCAAAGCTTTACTGTACAGTCTGAATCACGAATGGTGCGGAACATTCTGCAATCATCAGTAACCATCTGAGAATAGCATTCTGATCTTGTCATTGAAGGAAGAGCATGGATGAAGCAGCTATAGACACTACCCTGAGGAACAATCACAACCATGCTTCCCACCAGGGTGCTCCCTGATTCCCATGGACTCCAGTTTTTTTTTCCAGGGCTCCTTGATGCCATGCTTGGCTGAATGCTGCTCTGATATCAGGGGCAGCTTGTAACCAGCTTGTAACTGATGTCCATTTCAAGCCCACCGACTCCCACAGCTACCTAGAATACACTTCCTCCCACCCACCCTCCTGCAAAAATTCCATCCCCTATTCCCAATTCCTCCGCCTCCGCCGCATCTGCTCCCACGATAAGACATTCCACTCCCGCACATCCCAGATGTCCAAGTTCTTTAAGGACCGCAACTTTCCCCCCACGGTGATCGAGAACGCCCTTGACCGCGTCTCCCGCATTTCCCGCGACACATCCCTCACACCCTGCCCCCGCCACAACCGCCCTAAGAGGATCCCCCTCGTTCTCACACACCACCCCACCAACCTCCGGATACAACGCATTATCCTCCGACACTTCCGCCATTTACAATCCGACCCCACCACCCAAGACATTTTTCCATCCCCACCCCTGTCTGCTTTCCGGAGAGACCACTCTCTCCGTGACTCCCTTGTTCGCTCCACACTGCCCTCCAACCCCACCACACCCGGCACCTTCCCCTGCAACCGCAGGAAATGCTACACTTGTCCCCACACCTCCTCCCTCACCCCTATCCCAGGCCCCAAGATGACATTCCACATTAAGCAGAGGTTCACCTGCACATCTGCCAATGTGGTATACTGCATCCACTGTACCCGGTGCGGCTTCCTCTACATTGGGGAAACCAAGCGGAGGCTTGTGGACCGCTTTGCAGAACACCTCCGCTCAGTTCGCAACAAACAACTGCACCTCCCAGTCGCAAACCATTTCCACTCCCCCTCCCATTCTCTTGATGACATGTCCATCATGGGCCTCCTGCACTGCCACAATGATGCCACCCGAAGGTTGCAGGAACAGCAACTCATATTCCACCTGGGAACCCTGCAGCCATATGGTATCAATGTGGACTTCACCAGTTTCAAAATCTCCCCTTCCCCTACTGCATCCCTAAACCAGCCCAGTTCATCCCCTCCCCCCACTGCACCACACAACCAGCCCAGCTCTTCCCCCCCACCCACTGCATCCCAAAACCAGTCCAACCTGTCTCTGCCTCCCTAACCGGTTCTTCCTCTCACCCATCCCTTCCTCCCACCCCAAGCCGCACCCCCAGCTACCTACTAACCTCATCCCACCTCCTTGACCTGTCCGTCTTCCCTGGACTGACCTATCCCCTCCCTACCCCCCCACCTACACTCTCACCTACACTCTTCTTTACTCTCCATCTTCGGTCCGCCTCCCCCTCTCTCCCTATTTATTCCAGTTCCCTCCCCCCATCCCCCTCTCTGATGAAGGGTCTAGGCCCAAAACGTCAGCTTTTGTGCTCCTGAGATGCTGCTTGGCCTGCTGTGTTCATCCAGCCTCACATTTCATTATCTTGGAATCTCCAGCATCTGCAGTTCCCATTATCTCTGATACTATTTTAACCTCACTGCGAAGCCTCTTCCAGGGATGCCTAACCTGAAGAAGTTACCCTCCTCCCTCCAGACCAACCTCAGGGAATCTCTCTCCCATTGCAACTCTCTTGTAATCTCTTCGGCCTTGAAACTGCTCGACCATGTCCTGAAGCAAACCAGGTACCACAGCCACATCACCTTCCTCAGCACCTGCCTACGGAACCAGATCATCCCCAAGGGACTACAGTCCACATTTCAGCCTTCCCAATTTGGCCCCAACCGTGACCACCTCTACACCCAGAACATTCAGACCCTTCAGAAGCGGTTCTCCCTGCGAGTCCTGAAACAGACACTCGCAGCCATGCGCCGGCACCTCCAGGCACTGCAATCCAGCCTGCCCCAGCTCAGAGCCTCCCTCTCCCAGACCTGCAAAGGACCCCTGCTGTTTTTCATCCTCCGCAGGATCCACAGACTGAACACCCAGTTCCACTCAGCTTTACTGGACACCAAAAATCGTAAGTACAACCAACTCACGGGCCCCTGCCACCCACAAGAAGATTCCTGCGCCCCCCAAATCCCGACTCTGTACCTGCCCCTCCCCCACCATGCACCCGCCGCCATTGACCATGAGGACACGGCCGGAGACCCCACCGATGACGTCACATCCGCCTCCGCCGGCCAAAGAACTTCCGGAACCGCTGCTGCAGTCACCACCTCCACGTCCAGGTACTACAGCCCACACACCACCCTCACCTCAGCTGCTGCCGCCCACCCCGATCCTCCCACCGCCGACGCAACCCCGCCCACGGTCGACGCCGACGGAACCCCGCCCACGGCCGGCGAAACCCCGCCCACAGCCGACGCCGACGGAACCCCGCCCACGGCCGACGGGACCCCGCCCACGGCCGACGGAACCCCGCCCACGGCCGACGACCTCATCGCTCCGCCCACAACCTCCACAGCCTGCAACCCCAGAGGAGACAGCCACACTGAGCCCTGCCGCATCTTCACCATCCCCCCAGACCTCCCACTGACTGAGGACGAACGGTCAGTCCTGAGCAAGGGGCTCACCTTTGTCCCCCTACAACCACACATCAACGAATACCAGTCACGGTCGGACATAGAGCAGTTCTTCCGCCGTCTTCGCCTCCATGCCTACTTCTTCAACCGGGAACCTAACCCTCCTTCCACTGACCCCTTCACCCGCTTCCAACACAAGTCCTCCTCCTGGACACCACCCCCAGGCCTCCTACCCTCCCTCGACCTCTTCATCTCCAACTGCCGTCGAGACATTAACCGCCTCAACCTCTCCACCCCTCTCACCCACTCCAACCTCTCCCCCGCAGAACGGGCAGCCCTCCGCTCCCTCCGCTCCAACCCCAACCTCACCATCAAACCCGCAGACAAGGGTGGCGCAGTGGTAGTATGGCGCACTGACCTCTACATCGCCGAGGCCAGACGCCAACTCTCCGACACCACCTCCTACCGCCTCCTCGATCATGACCCCACACCCGAGCACCAAACCATCATCTCCAACACCATTCACGACCTCATCAACTCACGGGACCTCCCACCCACAGCCTCCAACCTCATTGTTCCCCAACCCCGCACGGCCCGTTTCTATCTCCTTCCCAAAATCCACAAACCTGCCTGCCCTGGTCGACCCATCGTCTCAGCCTGCTCCTGCCCCACCGAACTCATCTCCACCTATCTGGACTCCATTTTCTCCCCTTTGGTCCAGGAACTCCCCACCTACGACCGTGACACCTCCTCCAGGACTTCCAATTCCCTGGCCCCCAACACCTCATATTCACCATGGACGTCCAGTCCCTGTACACCTGCATTCCGCATGGAGATGGCCTCAAGGCCCTCCGCTTCTTCCTGTCCCGCAGGCCCGACCAGGCCCCCTCCACCGACACTCTCATCCGCCTAGCTGAACTCGTCCTCACACTCAACAATTTCTCTTTTGACTCCTCCCACTTCCTACAGACTAAGGGGGTGGCCATGGGCCCCAGCTATGCCTGCCTCTTTGTAGGTTACGTGGAACAGTCCCTCTACCGCACCTACACAGGCCCCAAACCCCACCTCTTCCTCCGGTACATTGATGACTGTATCGGCACCGCCTCTTGCTCCCCAGAGGAGCTCGAACAGTTCATCCACTTCACCAACACCTTCCACCCCAACCTTCAGTTCACCTGGGCCATCTCCAGCACATCCCTCACCTTCCTGGACCTCTCAGTCTCCATTCAGGCAACCAGCTTGTAACTGATGTCCATTTCAAGCCCACCGACTCCCACAGCTACCTAGAATACACCTACTCCCACCCACCCTCCTGCAAAAATTCCATCCCCTATTCCCAATTCCTCCGCCAACGCCGCATCTGCTCCCACGATAAGACATTCCACTCCCGCACATCCCAGATGTCCAAGTTCTTTAAGGACCGCAACTTTCCCCCCACGGTGATCGAGAACGCCCTTGACCGCGTCTCCCGCATTTCCCGCGACACATCCCTCACACCCCGCCCCCGCCACAACCGCCCCAAGAGGATCCCCCTCGTTCTCACACACCACCCTACCAACCTCCGGATGCAACGCATCATCCTCCGACACTTCCGCCATTTACAATCCGACCCCACCACCCAAGACATTTTTCCATCCCCTCCCCTGTCTGCTTTCCGGAGAGACCACTCTCTCCGTGACTCCCTTGTTCGCTCCACACTGCCCTCCAACCCCACCACACCCGGCACCTTCCCCTGCAACCGCAGGAAATGCTACACCTGTCCCCACACCTCCTCCCTCACCCCTATCCCAGGTCCCAAGATGACATTCCACATTAAGCAGAGGTTCACCTGCACATCCGCCAATGTGGTATACTGCATCCACTGTACCCGGTGCGGCTTCCTCTACATTGGGGAAACCAAGCGGAGGCTTGGGGACCGCTTTGCAGAACACTTCGGCTCAGTTCGCAAAAAACAACTGCACCTCCCAGTCGCAAACCATTTCCACTCCCCCTCCCATTCTCTTGATGACATGTCCATCATGGGCCTCCTGCACTGCCACAATGATGCCACCCGAAGGTTGCAGGAACAGCAACTCATATTCCACCTGGGAACCCTGCAGCCATATGGTATCAATGTGGACTTCACCAGTTTCAAAATCTCCCCTTCCCCTACTGCATCCCTAAACCAGCCCAGTTCATCCCCTCCCCCCACTGCACCACACAACCAGCCCAGCTCTTCCCCCCCACCCACTGCATCCCAAAACCAGTCCAACCTGTCTCTGCCTCCCTAACCGGTTCTTCCTCTCACCCATCCCTTCCTCCCACCCCAAGCCGCACCCCCAGCTACCTACTAACCTCATCCCACCTCCTTGACCTGTCCATCTTCCCTGGACTGACCTATCCCCTCCCTACCTCCCCACCTACACTCTCTCCACCTATCTTCTTTACTCTCCATCTTCGGTCCGCCTCCCCCTCTCTCCCTATTTATTCCAGTTCCCTTTCCCCATCCCCCTCTCTGATGAAGGGTCTAGGCCCGAAACGTCAGCTTTTGTGCTCCTGAGATGCTGCTTGGCCTGCTGTGTTCATCCAGCCTCACATTTTATTATCTTGGAATCTCCAGCATCTGCAGTTCCCATTATCTCTGATATCAGGGGCAGATACTTTCACCTATTGTGACGAGGTGAAGAGGTGTGAATTTGCCTCCCATTTTCAACCTCTTCTGTTCACCGCAACAAAGATTGTATCTTGTTTATAGCACAAGGCTAAGCACATCTACCTAATAAAAGTGTAGTCACCTTATTGTCTGTTATCAGTACGCAACCAATTTTAAGGTTTTCAGGAAATAAATGTTAACACTGAGAAAAATAATCAATGTGTGATGATCAAGCTTGGGTTTAACATGAAAAGGTGATAGTATTGAATGAAACACAAATGAATATACAGTTTACAGTCCTTTGGGTGGACTTGAGGTGTATGGTTTTAACCAAGACTACAGTTATTGTCTTGATTACTCAGCAGCAGCAAATATTTCAGTTTTTCTTTGAGTTCTCATTGGTCTCCTATTTCTTTTAACTTAATCTTCACGCCAGGCAATCTTCATTCTTGAGTGATTAGGAGAATATTTTTCTCCAGCTGGTTAAAAGCACAATTCTATCTGCCCTGCTCTGCTGAAATACAGCTTTTTTATATATTTTAATGCCTGAGTTTCTTTTATTTCCCAGCTTGATAATTGCAGGTTACATCTTACATCTCCAGTTGTGAAACTTATCATTGAGGCTTAAATCAGAATAGGAGTAGAGAGGGAGAATTGTTTCAGAGATAGTAGGGACTGCAGAAGCTTGAGAACCTGAGATGACAAAGTGTAGAGCTGGATGAACACAGCAGGCCGCTGTGTTCTGATGCTGCTTGGCCTGCTGTGTTCATCCAGCTCTACTCTTTGCTGTCTAGGAGTAGAGGGTGTCTACATATCTGACTGGGTGGACCAGTTCCAGTGAGTTTTGATAAAAATGCTCATTTCAATCCAGTCAATTTGTTTGCTCCACTTTGGTGTCCTGAGGTTTGGCTAACCTGTGAGGTTAGCTGATTGCTATGACCGTTTATGTTTGTGCTTTCTCCTTTTTAAAACCATTTCATTGTATCACTGTAACACTTCTCACTGTATCTTCAAGATATACATGACAATAAAATTGTTCATTCACTCATTTCAGGCCATAAATATTCCAGGTGCTAAAATCAAATGATGGAATTTGAAACCCAATTGTCCATATGCCAGCGCTATTATGATACGACCCTACTACAGAAAAATGAACGTGAGCAATATTCCTCCTTCTTGTTTGCAAGGGAGTGTCCCTTTGCAAAGTTGAAATGCAATAACAATACAGAAATTGCAACAAAACAAATACATTTTCCATATTCACTCTCTTCATCCTAACCTAGGCGTAAAACTTGACTGTGGGAATGGGAACTGATCTTGCTCCCTGAGTTGACCTATCTGTTGGAGTTTTAACCATTCACTGCCTATTTATTCAATCCATGAATAGTGTTCAAGTATTTTCACAGATTCAATTTCTTGGAGGCTTGTGTGTGATAATCTGATATTTGCATTGAATAGGCTGTTGAAACTTGTATCTTGCACATCATCCTGCTTAAACCTTATATCAGCTTGTTTTGATTGGTTGAGCTGTAAAATATGGCTCTGTTGCTTTCATCTCCCAGATGGTAAATCTGTTTTTACCCACTTGTGTATTGTTTGCTGTCAGACATTCTTTTTATTCACTTATGGGACACGGATATCACTGGCTGGCCAGGATTTATTGTCATTCCCTAGTTGCCTGTGAGAGGGGTGGTGGTAACCTGCCATCTTGACCCAGTGCAGTACCCCCGCTGTAGGTGGACCCACGATGTTCTCAGGGATGGAATTCCAGGATTTTTCCCCAGTGACCATGAAGGAGTGGCGATATACTTCCAAGTCGGGGTGATGAGTGGCTTGGAGGGGATCTTTTGGTTGGTGGTATTCCAATGTATCTGTCGCTCTTGTCCTTCTGCATGGAAGAGTTTGTGGGTTTGGAAAGTGCTGTCCAAGGGTTTCTGGTGAATTTCTGCAGTGCATTTTGTGGATGGTACGCACTGCTGCGGCTGAGCATTGTCTCCCAACTTCGTAATTGCAGGTAACATCTTTCATCTCCAGAATGTATAACTAACGTAGATATAAAACAAAACAGGAGATGAGGGCTTCTTCGCATCTGATTGAGTGGACTAGTTTCAATGTTTTTGATAATAATGTTAATTTTAATTCAGATTATTTTATTTATTCCATTTTAGTTGCACACACTTGGCTAACCTGTGTGGTCAGCTGATTGCTGTGGCCATTTTGAGTCTGTGATTTTTCTATTTATGCATCCACTCATCCCATGAAAGTCCCAGGTCAAAAATTCAAACAGGGTTCAAAAATCATCAGTCCATACTTTCTCATTCTCATGACATGCCTAACCATTGAAATTCAGCTCTTTCATTCATATTTAAATGAAGACTGTACTGAGGTCAGGATCTGAGTGTCCCTGGGAGAACATAAACTGAACATCAATGAGCAGGATAATAAAATGTGAGGCTGGATGAACACAGCAGGCCAAGCAGCATCTCAGGAGCACAAAAGCTGACGTTTTGGGCCTAGACCCTTCATCACAGAGGGGGATGGGGTGAGGGTTCTGGAATAAATAGGGAGAGAGGGGGAGACGGACCGAAGATGGAGAGAAAAGAAGATAGATGGAGAGAGTATAGGTGGGGAGGTAGGGAGGGGATAGGTCAGTCCAGGGAAGACAGACAGGTCAAGGAGGTGGGATGAGGTTAGTAGGTAGATGGAGGTGCGGCTTGGGGTGGGAGGAAGGGATGGGTGGGAGGAAGAACAGGCTAGGGAGGCAGAGACAGGTTGGACTGGTTTTGCGATGCAGTGGGTGGAGGGGAAGAGCTGGGCTGGTTGTGTGGTGCAGTGGGGGGAGGGGACGATCTGGGCTGGTTTAGGGATGCAGTTGGGGAAGGGGAGATTTTGAAACTGGTGAAGTCCACATTGATACCATATGGCTGCAGGGTTCCCAGGCGGAATACGAGTTGCTGTTCCTGCAACCTTCGGGTGGCATCATTGTGGCACTGCAGGAGGCCCATGATGGACATGTCACCTAAAGAATGGGAGGGGGAGTGGAAATGGTTTGCGACTGGGAGGTGCAGTTGTTTGTTGCGAACTGAGCAGAGGTGTTCTGCAAAGCAGTCTCCAAGCCTCCGCTTGGTTTCCCCAATGTAGAGGAAACCACACCAGGTACAGTGGATGCAGTATACCACATTGGCAGATGTGCAGGTGAAACTCTGCTTAATGTGGAATGTCATCTTGGGGCCTGGGTTAGGGGTGAGGGAGGAGGTGTGGGGGCAAGTGTAGCATTTCCTGCAGTTGCAGGGGAAGGTGCCGGGTGTGGTGGGGTTGGAGGGCAGTGTGGAGCGAACAAGGGAGTCACGGAGAGAGTGGTCTCTCCGGAAAACAGACAGGGGTGGGGATGGAAAAATGTCTTGGGTGGTGGGGTCGGATTGTAGATGGCGGAAGTGTCGGAGGATGATGCGTTGTATCCGGAGGTTGGTGGGGTAGTGTGTGAGAACGAGGGGGAATCCTCTTGGGGCGGTCGTGGCGGGGCGGGGTGTGAGGGATGTGTTGCGGGAAATACGGGAGACGCGGTCAAGGGCGTTCTCGATCACTGTGGGGGGAAAGTTGCAGTCCTTGAAGAACTTGGACATCTGGGATGTGCGGGAGTGGAATGTCTTATCGTGGGACCAGATGCGGCGGAGGCGGAGGAATTGGGAATAGGGGATGGAATCTTTGCAGGAGGGTGGGTGGGAGGAGGTGTATTCTAGGTAGCTGTGGGAGTCGGTGGGCATCCCACCTCCTTGACCTGTCCGTCTTCCCTGGACTGACCTATCCCCTCCCTACCTCCCCACCTATACTCTCCTCTCCACCTATCTTCTTTTCTCTCCATCTTCGGTCCGCCTCCCCCTCTCTCCCTATTTATTCCAGAACCCTCACCCCATCCCCCTCTCTGATGAAGGGTCTAGGCCCGAAACGTCAGCTTTTGTGCTCCTGAGATGCTGCTTGGCCTGCTGTGTTCATCCAGCCTCACATTTTATTATCCTGCTCGTTGATGTTCAGTTTATGTTCTCCCAGCATCTGCAGTTCCCATTATCAACGAGCAGGATATTTCTAAGCAAGTGATGTTTGGTCGCATTGTCAGCAATCATTTCCATTAATTTTCTGATGATCGAGATTAGACTAATGAGGTGGTAATTGATTGGATTGGATGTGTCCTGCTGTTTGTGGACAGAACGTACCTGGGCAGTTTTCCACAAAACCAGGAAAAGGCCAATTACTGTAGCTGTCCTGGAACAACTTGACTATGGGTGTAGCTAATTCTAATTCTCATGCAGTCGCCACAAGCAAACAGATTTGATACTGCCTATCCTATGCTCAGCATAACCATGAGCTTTTATATTTAATGCCATTTACTGATATCATTCTGATGTTTTGTCATTAAGATTTGGACAATAGTGAATGAAACTTAATTCTTTAATTTTTACGAAACATTAGAAATGTAAGTGTAAAATAACAGTCTAAAAGAAAAGTGTCCAATCATCCAATCAAAAGAATGTTTGTCAAAAGTATTGGAAATTTTACAGATGCAAGAAATCTTTTAACTGCACAATATCCCGGAAACAAGTCATTTCTGCTGAATGCCCAGGTTTGTAATCACCAATTACTAACATCTGCTTTGATTAAAATTCTATGACATGTCCCTGAACTTTAGAACAACACTGAATGATGTAAAATGTGTGGGTTTGATTTTTGAAAGCTCTTTTAAGCACAGCCTATTGAATCATACAAAAGGGGAAATGTCTTTTCATGTAATCTTTGCAAACATCATATCATCTGACCATTTTTATGTGTTGGTGGAAAATGGCCTTTCTTTTAAAAAGGCGAGGACAATAAACATCAGGAATGGCAACAAGCCTATCATTTTACATCACGTCCGTGGGTCATGTATCTTTCACTGCTAACTCGCTGAAAGAAAGCCTTGACAGGTCCATAGTCATAAGGTACCACGGGACATTTCAATTGAAAGCCAATGAAACAGTTACACTGATCTATCAAAGGGTTTCGCAGAAGGCGAAAGGGGGTTGTTAAGGCCAGCTGTAAGAGACTTCTGGATCCAACAGATTCAACAGGAACCATTTGTAAAGGTGATGAACACTGAATCTGTCAACATGCAAACTCAGTGACATATGGCCAGTAGGTTGTTGGTAAATATTTAATAAGGTGAAACATTAAGCCATGATGCAGGATAGCTAGAATTACCAGCAGGTAAATATATTACTGCAATCTACACTCCCATTTCTCTTAATGGTCTGCTATTACTGCAGAATCACTTAGCAGAATCACAAAGAGGTTAAGACTCTGCCAGGAGAAGGGGAGCAGCCATTTTGTCTTCGGTATTTACTTCCTTCAACTGCATGTTTTGAATGTAACTTTTGATATTGTGCTTTATTAAGGAGGATTTCAATGTCATCACAATGCAATGGAGTCTATTGTTGTGTCATCGATGGCAGTATATTTTATCCGGTACAGTTTCTCACTAAGTTAATTCCAGATATCAGGTAGGCCAGGTATAGCCACTCTCCAACGACAGAGAGAGATCCCTTTAGTCCTTCCAAATTATCTTCCTTCCTATCGACCCTAGCTAAGTGTCTCTAAATGCCGCATACTCCAGTCAGATTTCCAAACTCCCTCAGCCTTCTCAGCTTTAAAGAAAACAACCCCGGCCTATCTGTTCTGTCTTCACAACAACATTATATTGAATCTCATCTGTACCCCTTCTAGTGTAATAACTCAGAATGGGGTGACCAGAGCTGCACACAATATTGCTAGCTATGCCTTAAATAATATTTTATACAGCTCCTACATAACCACATTGCTCTTGTATTAAATGCCTGAATAATAAAGGTAAGTATTCCATATGCCTTGCATATATCTTATCTAACTTCCTTGTTGCTTTCTTGGATCTAGGAACATGCTCACCAAAGTCCCTGTGATCTTCTGTACCTCCGAGAGGATCCTATCACTCCTGTGTTAGTCCTTCAAAAATGGATCTCCTCATATTTTTCAGGATTAAGCTCCATTTGCCACTGTTCAGCCCATTTGGCCAGCCTAATTGTATCATCCTGAAGGCGAAAGCATTCCTCTTTATTATTTACCACACCACCAGTTTTCATTTCATTCCCAACTTACTGCTGAAATCTCATTACTTGTCGTAAATGCTGTTTTGAATTCACTGGTCACTATGGCTTTCTAACCTTTTACCAGAAAATAAGCTAAGCCTTCACACAGCAGAAAATTAAAATCCATTTATATTTAAAACTTAAATTTCCAAATAGCAAAAACAATAATACGTCATGAAACGTTCTCGCAATAATTAATTGCTATGTGGACTTGGGTTTTGTGAATTTTATTTTACATTCCAAACACACATGTTAGAAACACATAGTGTTAACCTGGATTTCTCAGTAACCTGGAGAAACTCAGCAGGTCTGGCAGTATCAGTGGAGAGGGTTCTTCAGTTCTGTGATAGAGCCATTACAGACACGAAACATTAACTCTGTTTCTTGCTCACGTTACAAAATGTTTCTCTCTTGCATTTTGAAACTTTAACCCTATTTCTTTCTCCAAAGATGCTGACTGCCCTGCTGAGATTCTCCAGCATTCAGTGTGTTACAGATTTCTAGTATCCACTGTATTGTGCTTCTATAAAACTGACACTCTCTTAAGACCAGAAAATCATAAGACCTTGGAACAGGAATACGCTGTTCAGCTCCTTGACCTACCTAGGGACAGATTCAACATTACTCCCATCCACTTTCTTTCATTTCTTCCATAACCCTTTCATTCCCTGACCAATGACTAATCTATCTATCTGACCCTTAAATACATACAAGGACTCTGCTCTCAAAGTCTCTGCGGTAAAGAGGTCCAAACAGTCACAACCTTCTGAGAGAGAATATTTCCCCTCATCACTGTGCCCCTGTAGCCTGAGACTATGCCCTCTGGTCCTAGTCTCTCCCATGAGGGGAAGCATCCTCTCAGAATTGACCCTGTCAAGCCCCTCACATGTTCTATATGTTTCAATGAGACGTCCTCCTCATTCTTCTGCACTCCAGTGAACAGAGTCTCAACCTGCTCAAAAGACAATCATTCCATATAAAGGATTGTCCTAGTGAACCTTCTCTGAACTGCCTCCAATGAAACAATATCTTTCCTCAAATAAAGGGATAAAACTGCTCACATTATTTCAGATGTGGCCTTACCAGATGCAATAAAATTTCCCTACTCCAATACTTCAACCTCCTTGAAATAAAGGTCAATATTCCATTAACCTTCCTAATGACCTGCTGCTCCTGTGTGCTGGCTTTCTGTGTTTCATGCACAAGAACCCACAAATTCCTTTGTGCTGCAGCCTTCTGCAGTTTCTCCCCATTTAAATAATAATCTGTTCTGTCATTCTCCCTTCCAAAATGAACAACTTCACATTTTCCCACATTATATGCCATTTACCAACTTTTGCCCACTTAGCCTAGCAATATCTCTTTAAATTCTTAGTATCCCACTTGCACCTTGCCATTCCATCTATTTTTGTGTTGTTTGCAAAATTGTCTACTGTACATTCACTTCTTTCATCCAAGTCATTAATATCTATTGTAAACAATTGCGGTCCCTGAAAAGGAACTCCTTATCCTCGCTGACTGTTACCTACCCATGAGCCAATTCTCTGTCCGCACCAATATATTATCTCCAATATCAAGGGCTCTTACCTTATGACTGAACCTTATGGAAGTAGCTTGTCAAATGTCTGCCAGAAGTCCAAACACAACTGGTTGTATCCACTCCAGTTGAGAACTCCTCAAAAAATTCTAATAATTTAGTCAGACGTGATTTCCCTTTCTTGAAGCCAGGCTGACTCTGCTTGATTTTCGGCCTAAAATGTTATATGGGCATCTTTGCCCACATAGTATCAATAGCATAGACTAATAACAGTACGATAGATTTGTGGCAATCATTCTACCCAAAACATCATAGATGTTGTCACAACACAGGAACATCAAGTCAAACAAAATCAGCCTTATGATAACTGGATCTGTAGCGTGGGGAAATTAAGACATTTAATAACCCTGAAAATTGTTCAATTGTTTCAAACCAGACTGTGGACGTAACAGACGTTAGATAACAAGTTTGTAACTTAAATGGAAGATCATGACCCAAATCTGATCTTCTTTGATTACAAACCCCTAATCGCCCCACAGTGTTTTGTCTTCAATGAGTTATCTTTTCTTGCATGTTCTAAGGCTGCCAGTTAGATTTACTCCAAGTTTGTCATTTTCTGTGGAACATCGCTGATCCATCACTGAAAAAGCAATAGTGGATGAAGCAATACAGTGTCAAGACAAGACACTGAATTTCAGTTAAGTGATCAGCAGTGACCTAACTAAAGGGTAGAGCACATTTAGTCAGTCATATACTTTACTCCTACACTTTTTCTCTTTTGGCCTTATACGTTTTCCAAGATTGTACATTCCAAACTCACAATCACTATCATCTCAAAGGACAGAGCAGAAAACGCATGAGAATACAACCACCTGAAAGTTACTGATTTGGAAATAGTAACAATTGGATATGTGATAACCTGGTTCACCAATGTCTTTTAGAATAGGAAATGTGACCATCTTTCCTGGTCTGATCTGGGTGGTTCACTCTTAACTGCCGTTTACAATGGCCCTAGCAAGTACTGCACCCAATGATTGCAAGCCAAACCAAATCAGCTTCACTCTCACTGGATTCACAACAGTGAAATTAAAATATTCACTGATCTTCAAAATTTGCTCATATTCTGCCAGACCAAAGACAGCAAGTTTATAGCTTAAATAAAAGTTACCAATTAATTATTAACACTGTAACTTTAGCAGGACCAGATTAAACAACAATGCAATCTAATTAATATCTATAATTTAAACTCGATCTTCTTTAATCATAACTACATTGATATGCAGGTAGACAGATTGACAGATACAATTAAGGGATAAAGGAAAAGAAAATAAAACAATTGTAATTTGCCAGTTTAATTAAGCAGTTTCAAATGATGGATGCCAAGATTTCACACAATCCTTGGAGAACGAGTTGTTCACAGGCACAACTATATCTAATTTCTTAAGACAGCTGTGAATGTGAACAGTTTCAGTAAGTTTCCAATCTTATTCATTGATTTTTGTTTTTACAGACCAGGATTCATCTCAGGACATTCAATAATTCATTAACTGGACAGTGAACTGGAGACAGTCAAAATCAGAAGCCAGTCCGAGCAGCTCCAATAATCACTCTGCACCTGTCAAAATCAATCAGAACAATTTTATTCATGCTTTTCCTTTTAAAAAAATCAATATTCTTTGTGGTTGGTCGGTGAGCATCGGTCCTCTCTTGAATGACCAACTCGACATCTAACCAGCTGCTAGTTTTGGGCATGCTAACACACTTAGTCACAAATTATTCAGTGTTTCTTATATCAGTAATTAAATTACATTATCTTCCAGGTCAGTCACCAACTGCAAACTTCGGTACCTATTTCTCTGCCTGTTTTTAAAAACACCCAGCTGTTCAAATTTCAACAAATCCTAACTTCAACTCACAGTTCAATCAAAAAAGAAACAAGAAAAATAAAATATTGAAGGTCTCTACACATGCCACTCATTTTAGATGCCATTAGGAGCAGCCAATATATTGACTGACAGAGAAACTGCTGTTCCTCCAGTATCACTGGGTCAGAATTTTGGAACTACAATGGGAGAATAAATACCATAAGATCTGTAAGCGTTCAAGATAGCTGTGCAATGTCATATTCTCAAGGATAATCCATGATGAGTGATAATTGCTGGCTCATTGCTGCTGCATCACCCAAATATACAAAAAAAACCCAAAAAATTCTTCTCATCTATAACTAGTAACTGACATTGAGCAAGTTTCCATTGATATTTTCTAAACGGTGAGAAAATTCGCAAATCAGAAGTGCAAAGGGATCTGGGAGTGTTGGTCCAGGATTCTCTAACAATTAACTTGCAGGTAGAGTCCGTAATTAAGAAAGCGAATGTAATGTTGTCGTTTATCTCAAGAGGGTTGGAATATAAAAGCAGCGATGTGCTTCTGAGGCTTTATAAGGCTCTAGTTAGGCCCCATTTAGAATACTGTGTACAATTTTGGGCCCCACACCTCAGGAAGGACATACTAGCCCTGGAGCGTGTCCAGCGGAGATTCACACGGATGATCCCTGGAATGGTAGGTTTAATGTACGATGAACAGCTAAGAATCCTGGGATTGTACTCATTAGAGTTTAGAAGGTTGAGGGGAGATCTAATAGAAACTTACAAGATAATGTATGGTTTAGAAGGGGTGGACGCTAGGAAGTTGTTTCCGTTAGGCAGGGAGACTAGGACCCGTGGGCACAGCCTTAGAATTAGAGGGGGTAAATTTAAAACTGACATGAGACCACATTTCTTCAGCCAGAGAGTGGTGGGCCTGTGGAATTCATTGCTGTCAAGTGCAGTGGAGGCCGGGACGTTGGATGCCTTCAAGGCGGAGATCAACAAATTCTTGATCTCAGAAGGAATCAAGGGCTATGGGGAGAGTGCAGGGAAGTGGAGTTGAAATGCCCATCAGCCATGATTTAAATGGTGGAGTGGACTTGATGGGCCGAATGGCCTTACTTCCACTCCTATGTCTTATGGTCTTATGGTCTTTTGATATCCTGGCTCTAATTTATCAGGGCTATCTGCAGGTGCCACCTGGCAAGTATAAAGATTCCCACATTGGCATTTGCCAACATTATGGCTTCTGAACTACAAGGCATGGGGCCCCAAACAAAGTGTTTTGGTCCATGTGTGTGTGATTGTGTGCCTGCGTATTTGAGTGTGGTTTTTTTTGTGTGTACATGTTTGTGTGTTTAGTTAGTCTGTGTGTCTGTGTTGGTGTGTTTGCATTTGTGTGCATGCCTGCATGTGCATGTGCTTGTGTATGTGTGCTTGTGTGTATATGTGTTTGTGTATATATGTGTTTGTTTGTGTATCTGTGCTTGTGTGTGTGTGTGTGTGTGTGTGTGTGTGTGTGTGTGTGTGTGGATATGTGATGTTTGTATGTGTGTGTTTGTGTGTGCAGGTATTTGTATTTGTGTACATTTGTGTGCGTGTGTGCATATATTTGTGTGTGTATGTGTTTTTGTGTCTGCTTATGCGCATGTATATTTGCATTTGAGTGTGTATGTTTATAAGTATTTGTGGATGTGTTTTTGTGCGGTCGCGCGTGTGTGTATGCTTGTGTGTGTGTGTGATTGTGTTATGTGTGTGTGTGTGTGTGTGTGTGTGTGTGAGTGATTGTGTGTTTAATCAGGTCAGGAAAGAAAATCAATGATCTATGTCGATAGCTGAAGTAGGGAGTGTATTTTCTTCAGGTTCCTATGCTATCCAGTCATTTGGCTATGATATAAGATTCCACGTTTGGACGGGAAAAAAAATTGAAAGGTGTTATTTAAGAAAAGAGAAGAGTAACACTCAGAACCAACAGAATTGAAATGTAGAAACTATGAGTTTGAGTAGGCCATTCAGCCCTTACAGCCTGCTCTACCATTCAATATGATCATGGCTGATATTGTACAAAATAAATTACCTCATATTTGGAAAGATTGATGTAAATTGGTAACCAAACATTGAACCAATATTTAGAGATGACGTAAAAGAAAAGTTTTCCTTTTTATAGTGCAGATAAATTTTATCATTTTTTATTTCTCCTATGGTACAAGTCTGATATTAACAGGACAGAATTATTTGTAGACCCCCTCAAAAATGAAGCAATTCCAGGTTTAGTGTTAAATTGGCTGTAGAATTGATTGTGCACTTCAGAATCCTCTTCTTTGAATAACCAGCAAGGGTACAATTTATCTTATCCCACACATTCCCCAAGGAATCACTAGACTTTTTAACATCATTACATTTGCACAATTACTGCCACAATAATAAGTGAATAAAAATGCCTGTCAGTAAACACTGGTGTGGCGAGACAGAAGAAATCAAATTATCCTCATTTGGTCTGTACTGGAATAGTTTGCCTTTATTCTTCGATTGGATGTGAATCAGTAGCAAGGCCAGGATTTATTGTCCATCCCTTGGTAGGGCCATTGTAGAAGGCAGTTAAGAGTCAACCACATTTCCGTGAGTCTGGAGTCACATGTAGATCAGAACGGGTAAAGATAGCAGACTTCCTTCCCTAAAGATATTAATGAACCAGAATATCACATACCCAACTGTGACTATTTTCTAGAAGAGATAAATCACATTGCAGAAACTATT
Organism: Stegostoma tigrinum; assembly: GCF_030684315.1. Classification (NCBI taxonomy): domain Eukaryota; kingdom Metazoa; phylum Chordata; class Chondrichthyes; order Orectolobiformes; family Stegostomatidae; genus Stegostoma; species Stegostoma tigrinum. The sequence continues at coordinate 53,920,814 of NC_081370.1, read as the reverse complement.
GAGGTTCATCCCTCTTGTCCATAGCAGGGCAGATCCTAATGTGCATTCTGCTGAGTCACATTCCCTCTGTGGCTGAGCAAAGCCTCCCTGAAGCACAGCATTTTTCAATCTTCTCAAGTGACTTCTGAGATGGTCTCTGTCACCAGGCAAAAGGACCGTCAAGAACATTGGGGAGAATTTTCACTGCAATCATCAGCCTGTCGAAACCATTTGACTCAGTAAATCACAAGGCTCTGTTTATTGTGCTCCAGTGACTTGAATGTCCAAGAACCTTCCTCTCAATCCTGCAACTGCTTCATGATTGGACAGCAATTACCTTGAGTGTTAGATCTCAAACGTTTCCTACAAAATCCAGACCAGGGCCAAGTAAGACTGTATGATAGTCCCCGTGTTATTTACAGTTCTGATGGTGGTTATTCACCTTATGAAAGATCAAGTCCCCTTTGATGTGAGTATTAAACACAATAAAATGTTATCAATATCCATCACCTCCATACTAATGACCATGCTAAACCCATAGGCATGGCTTGTGAGTAACTTCAGTGTTATTCACTCATAGAGATCTACAGCAAAGCCCTTGGTCCGTTGAGTCTGTGCTGGTCAAAAACAACCACTTAACCAACTATGGCCATTTTGCAGCGCTTGGCCCATAGCCTTAAACGCCTTGGCACCTAAATAAATCTTAAATGTTGTGAGGGTTTTCGCCTCCTCCACCCGTTTAGGCAGTGATTTCCAGATTCCCACCAACCTCTTGTTGAGAGACTTCCCCAGATCTCCTCTATACCTGCTGCTCCTTATCTTAAATCTATGGCACCCAGTCATTGATCCTTACATCATGGTCATTGTTCACTCTGCACTGAACTTGCAAGTTACCTTATCTGTCTTTACTTCTGTGCACAAGGATCTTGGCATCTTCTTGAAAGTTGCGTAACAACCCATAATATAAAGTGTACATACTATGCAAAGCTATATCAACCCAAACCTGGTCAGCCAAATACTCAATGTCCCATCTACATTGATGGAGAAACTCTGGAAGATGTCAAGCACTTCTTGAACTTTGGTAACTTCCGCTCTCAAAAGGAGATTGATGAGGAGATTCAGCATCAGACTATCTGTATCAATTCTGCCTTCTGTAAACAATAGCAGCAAGTGATTGACTACAAGGATCTCTACAAGTCAATACAAGCCCAAGGGTACACAGCTATTGTTGTCCCTGCACATCAGTATTGGAGAGAGATCTGCACTGTTGTGACAACGTGGAAACTGTGTCAGAATGGTCAAAAGCTTATACCCCGACCAAGATTTGCTTTCCCAATTCTCAAGCAACCAGCTTTCCGAGGGAAGGCAAAGAAAACACTTCAAAGACACTCTGAAGCTCTCCTTAAAGCTCAGCAGCAGTGTCTTTAATTACGGAAGTGATACCCTCAGAGTATAATTGCTAGCCTATAAATCCAGAAACCCAGCTAATATTTTGGGGATCCTGATTCAAATGGCAGAGTTGAACTCAATAAAGAATCTGGAATTAAGGGCCTAATGATGATCATGAAAACATTGTTGATTGTCAGGAAAAAAAACCCATCTGGTTCACTAATGCCCCTTAGGGAAGGAAATCTGCTATCCTTACCTGTTCTGGGCTACATGTCACTCCAAAACCACAGAAATGTGGTTGATTCCAAACTAATAGGGCTGGGCAATAAATGCTGGCCCAGCCAGACATGCCCTCATCTTGTGAGGGAATATAAAAACAAACTTGCTCCCAATCATTCAAAATAGTACCAATTGTCTGTTCAGCTGCATCAACCCTTTGAGAATAAATGTCTTGAGATGGAGTGATGGCAGAAAAAGAAAAAAGGCAAATCCTGCTCTCCAGGTCACACTACATCATAGGATGTCCTGCCTTATGTAACTGAAGCTCCAAAGTCAAGATTCCGCCTGTTTACATTGAGCCTCAGTTCAGGAAGCTGTCCCCATGAGTAGATGTCTTCATAAATCAAGGCACAGTGTTTGAACCAATAGGGCTCTTGTTATAATCAACTGCCATTTGTCATGGTCACAATTTCTGAGACAAGCTTTTACATTTCTAGTTTCTTGACTGATTTTAAATGTCACCAGTTGCCGAGGTGGGATTTAAACCAACGGCCCAAGGGGAAATACCTGGCCTTTGAATTACCAATCCAATAGGCAGTACTACTGTCCCACAATCTCCTCAAAGTAACAATGCCTGGACAGTACAATAATGGCAAGGAGACTTTGGATTCCCCAAGACTAACACAACTTGATACCATTGTCACAGAAATAAAAGCAACGTCAAAAGATGCAATCTTGATCACAGCTCTAGCCTAGACGTAAAACATCATTATTTTTATTAGCTAGCAATTCCAAAACTATTGCCACTCACAAAAAATAATTTAGTGAATGATAAATTGATCCAAGGAAGATTCCAAAAGTGTGAGGAGTTGTGGTGCAGTGGGAGGGGCAATCGGGAGAAAAAGATCATTATTAGGGTGTTCTCACAGAAGAGATGCTGAAGTAAAGAATAAACACAAGTAATGATGCAAATAGTTTTATGCCTCAGACAAATAAGCAGGTTAGAATTGAAATTGGATCACAGCTATCAAGAACAATATAATATGAAAACAAAAATGACTTTTATTGCAAGATCAGTGAAGTTCAGGAATAAAGAAGTTATGCAGCAATGGGATGGTGCTTTGAAGAAACTGCCTGTGGAGCACTTCCTTTCAGAAAGGTGACATATGGATGGGAACGAGTGCAATGAGGCTCACTAAAGTTGGTTCCCGGGAATGAGGGAGTTGTCCTATTGCATCTGTTGCACCTACATTCTCTGAAGTTTAGAAGAATAAAAGCTGTGATGATGCTGTGGCTTTAAGAGGTACGTTTTGTCCTGGTTTCTCCTACAGAGAGAGAGAGAGAGACGGAGTGATTGGGAGACAGGTACCAAGCAGTCCATGAGAAGATAAACAACTTGTGAGGCCTTGGATGTTTTTTGTAAAATCTAGAATAATAGTAGCAGCCTGAAAGGGCATGGCCAAGCTCCCACCCACAGAACCAGACATTTTTTCGCTTCTAGTTTTCAGCAGCAGTTGTTGTTGGGGTCTTGAAGTGGAAACTATTTTTCTTTCTCTCAATTACAGCTAAAAGCTAGGGATGTTCTTCCTGGGCTGCTAGATTGTACGTGAGACAAATCTGTTATCTGAAACTGCATGTTGTCAAGGGTGTGTTTATGGGATTAAAAAGCAGAAATTGCTAGAAAAGCTCAACAGGTCTGGCAACATCTGTGAAGAAAAATCAGAGTAAATGTTTCAGCTTTGGTGACCTTTCTGCGGAAGGGTTCTGCTTTTCCAGCATCTTCTGATTTTGTCCCTGATTTACAGCATCCGCAGTTCTTTTGGTTTCTCTTCTATGTTTATGGGATGTTACTATATTTGAACAGTTAATTAGTAATAGTTACTGTATTTATTATTCTGTTAAGTTTTCCAATAGAGTTAAGTGATTCCAATCAATTTGTTCTTTCTTTTTAACTGTAGCATTTGAATAAATTATGGCATGCTGAATGTTGAATACTTGGACCAATCAAACTAATACGGAAAGCACTTGCCTTTAAAATAAGAAAAAGTTAGGGTCTAGGCTATACTTTTAATAAATTTTGAGGGGGTTTGGTCTGGTCTATAACCGAGGTGATGTCAGATTCTGAAGGGGCGCCACAGCATCATCTGTTCAGAGTAAGGGTTGATCATTTAGGACTAATAATGAGAGGAAATTACTTATCTCAATGGATTGGAATAGTCTGCTCCAGAGATTTGCAGATGTTCTAATGTTGAATGCATGAGCTGGGCTAGATGGATTTTGTTCTGCCACAGAATCAAGGGATAAATGGAGTAGGCAGGAAAGTTGACTTGGAGTCCCAGTTAAGCAATTATCATTTTGAAGGTTCAAGCTGTTTGGATGGGCCAAATTGTATACTCCTTCCTTGTATTCTTATGTAAAAGGTGTTGAGAAGAAAGAAGAAAAGAGCAGATGAAGAAAGCTAAGAAAGATTCCAAGTAAAAATATCATAAATGCCAAACATTAATATTGAACTATTTTACAGGTATGTCAATAAAAAGAATTTAAAATCAAAGCAGAACACAGAGAGAAAAGATTGATCAATTTGTCGATGACATTAAAAGCATGGAAGAGGTATTTAATAAATATCTTGTATTGGTCTTTAGGAAAGAAACCAGACAAGACTTGAATCCTAAAGTGTTTGAATGTGAATGAGGGTTTTATGATGGATGGAAGAAACATTTTAGAGAAATTTGCTAATCTGCAAGCAGACAAGTACCAGAATCTAATGAGTGCCTTCTAACCCTGTAAGGATATAAGAATTGACTTTTATTTTCTATTAAAAAACATTGATTCCATGCAGAAGTGATAATGGGAACTGCAGATACTGGAGAATCCAAGATAATGAAATGTGAGGCTGGATAAACACAGCAGGCCCAGCAGCATCTCAGGAGCACAAAAGCTGACGTTTCGGGCCTAGACCCTTCATCAGAGAGGGGGATGGGGAGAGGGAAGTGGAATAAATAGGGAGAGAGGGGGCGGCGGACCGAAGATGGAGAGAAAAGAAGATAGGTGGAGAGGAGAGTATAGGTGGGGAGGTAGGGAGGGGATAGGTCAGTCCAGGGAAGACAGGCAGGTCAAGGAGGTGGGATGAGGTTAGTAGGTAGGAAATGGAGGTGCGGCTTGGGGTGGGAGGAAGGGATGGGTGAGAGGAAGAACAGATTAGGGAGGCAGAGACAGGCTGGACTGGTTTTGGGATGCAGTGGGTGGAGGGGAAGAGCTGGGCTGGCTGTGTGGTGCAGTGGGGGGAGGGGACGAACTGGGCTGGTTTTGGGATGCAAGATAATAAAATGTGAGGCTGGATGAACACAGCAAGCCAAGCAGCATCTCAGGAGCACAAAAGCTGACGTTTCGGGCCTGGACCCTTCATCAGAGTCCAGGCCCGAAACGTCAGCTTTTGTGCTCCTGAGATGCTGCTTGGCCTGCCGTGTTCATCCAGCCTCACATTTTATTATCTTGGAATTCTCCAGCATCTGCAGGTCCCATTATCTCTGGTTTTGGGATGCGGTGGGGGAAGGGGAGATTTTGAAGCTGGTGAAGTCCACATTGATACCATTGGGCTGCAGGGTTCCCAAGCGGAATATGAGTTGCTGTTCCTGCAACATTCGGGTGGCATCATTGTGGCACTGCAGGAGGCCTATGATGGACATGTCATGTAAAGAATGGGAGGGCGAGTGGAAATGGTTTGCGACTGGGAGGTGCAGTTGTTTATTATGAACCGAACTGAGGTGTTTTGCAAAGCGGTCCCCCCCAATGTAGAGGAAGCCACACCGGGTACAATGGATACAGTATGCCACATTGGCAGATGAGCAGGTGAACCTCTGCTTAATATGGAAAGTCATCTTGGGGCCTGGGATAGGGGTGAGGAGGAGGTGTGGGGGCAAGTGTGGTATTTCCTGCGGTTGCAGGGGAAGGTGCTGGGTGTGGTGGGGTTGGAGGGCAGTGTGGAGCGAATAAGGGAGTCACAAAGAGAGTGGTCTCTCCGGAAAGCAGACAAGGGTAGGGATGGAAAAATGTCTTGGGTGGTAGGGTCGTATTGTAGATGGCGGAAGTGTCGGAGGATGATGCGTTGTATCCGGAGGTTGGTGGGGTGGTGTGTGAGAATGAGGGGGGATCCTCTTTGGGCGGCTGTGGTGGGGGCGGGGTGTGAGGGATGTGTTGCGGGAAATGTGGGAGACGCGGTCAAGGGTGTTCTCGACCAATGTGGGGGGAAAGTTGCGGCCCTTGAAGAACTTGGACATCTAGGATGTGCAGGAGTGGAATGCCTCATCGTGGGAGTAGATGCGGCGGAGGCAGAGGAATTGGGATTAGGGGATGGACCACTCTCTCCGTGACTCCCTTGTTCGCTCCACACTGCCCTCCAACTCCACCACACCCGACACCTTCCCCTGCAACCACAGGAAATGCTACACTTGCCCCCACACCTCCTCCCTCACCCCTATCCCAGGCCCCAAGATGACTTTCCATATTAAGCAGAGGTTCACCTGCACATCTGCCAATGTGGTATACTGTATCCATTGTACCCGGTGTGGCTTCCTCTACGTTGGGGAAACCAAGCGGAGGCTTGGGGATCGCTTTGAAGAACACCTCCGCTCGGTTCGCAATAAACAACTGAACCTCCCAGTCGCAAACCATTTCCACTACCCCTCCCATTCTTTAGGTGACATGTCCATCATGGGCCTCCTGCAGTGCCACAATGATGCCACCCGAAGGTTGCAGGAACAGCAACTCATATTCCGCTTGGGAACCCTGCAGCCCAATGGTATTAATGTGGACTTCACCAGCTTCAAAATCTCCCCTTCCCCCACCGCATCCCAAAACCACCTATCTTCTTTTCTCTCCATCTTTGGTCCGCCTCCCCCTGTCTCCCTATTTATTCCAGAACCCTCACCCCATCCCCCTCTCTGATGTAGGGTCTAGGCCCGAAACGTCAGCTTTTGTGCTCCTGAGATGCTGCTGGGCCTGCTGTGTTCATCCAGCCTCACATTTTATTATCTTGGATTCCATGCAGAAAGTACTTTGAATCATAAAGGTATGACAAAGGATTGAAATTAACAGTTTTTTTCCAGAAGCTGAGATGTGGAGACTGAAGGAACATGATTACAAAGTAACAGGGTGACACTGCTGTATGCTAACACTGTGAAATGGGCTCAAAGTGAATGGGCAGCTGCTCTTTTCACAGAATACAATCTTTTCCCATTGAAGTCTGCAGAATGACTGTTCAAAAATATTTATTGGAGAATTGATTCCAAATCTCCTTATCACTTTTACTTGCCTTAAAATGAAAATTCTTGACATAATTTCCAAGTCAGTGAAAAGCAAAAACTGGAGTGGTTAACAATTAGCTGTCAATTTATTTCCTTTCTATTTTGCACTGGTGGCACAGATCAATTTTACCCATAAGCATATGAAAGCTTGAGCAGGGATTACAGCAAACTCTTTGTAATGGTAGTACTGAGGTTGTGGAATTCATTTCCAATGAAAATCATTGTAGCTCAATCCAGTTCAACATTAATGGTTTGACTTGAGTTTCTATCACATTAACCTCCTCTACAACAACCTAATCAAATAACATTCCATCGTCTATAACAGTGAACCTATTCCCATCAGCAAACAATTACCACTATTATAAAATTTACTAAAATTCATCACGTAGTCCTAACTTTGATTTTTGCTATTTGCTCAAGTGTACGTAAATGATAATACTGACAGTATAAATGTTTCACTTCTTTTATTTTTTTCACTATTTTTGTTTGTGGATTGAATTGGGAAAAGGGTTTTTTTAATCAAAGAGAAAGCAAGCATTGCCACAATTTTAAAAAACGAATGACCTGACCTACATTGTAAGTTCTATTTACACAGTTGTTTGTTCAAGCAGTAGTGAAGCCTGTTTTCAGAGGAGCTGGAGCCACGGGGTATATACAAATAGAGCTTTGTTATGGGGAGAGAGCAGCAGAATGGTGTTGAGAAACCTATCAGCCATGATTGAATGGCAGAGCAGACTTGATGGGCTGAATGGCCTAATTTCTGCCCCTATGTCTTATGGTCTTATAGTCATCGGCTGTTAACAAGTAGCTGATTGATCTGTGAACCAGTAATCACAGCGATGACGAAGGCCCTTTGCCTGCCAGAAACTTTATAATTGGTCCGAGGTAGCGATATAGCCTGGGAGTGTGAACAAGACAATCATCTCAAACCTGAAGATAACAAGTTCCCCTTACTGTTTTTTAATTGACAAGTCAAAGACCATTTTAAGTGGGAACCAGTCAACCTGTACCTCCTGCAAGCAAATGGAAGTCTGTGGAGAAGGAAGATCAAGATGCACAGTTCTGATTAGATCCAGAATTACCTCAGCATTGAACTATGCAGCCAGTCTTGCCCCTTCCCCCCACCACTCCATAACACCTACTTTTTGAAGATTTTTTTTCAGTGTGTATGTATGTGTGTAGGGAAATTTATAATGGAGTTAGGGATATAACTAATAGAGTTAGATGTCAACAATTCCTAATTGTTTATCTGTAGCTAAAGTCTACTTATTTGTAATGATTGGAATTTTTGATGAGGAAAGAAATCTGGTCCAAACTTGCCAAACACAGTCTAAAACACAGGTAAATTGGGGAATTCTATGTATATAAAATTTTAGAAAATGTTTAACTTTTGTAATGATTCCAAGAATAGCAGGTGTTGGTTTCCAGTGTGCTACTCCAATGAGACATAACAGATTGGGCTGATTGCCTTGGGCTGAGACCTAGGCTTAGGGTTTTGAGGAATCATGGAAACCCCAAGCTGTACTGAAAATGGCAATGGGAGCTCAGCCCCAGCGCAGTAAGCATTGGACAAGGCTGGGTCACAGCAGGGCTGAATGAAAAGTGGGGTGTTCATGTCAGAGTGAGCCAGGATTGGGAGCGTGTTATTCAGTGCTGAGTCAGTTTAGAGTACATAATTTCATCCTCTAGCTTTTTCCATGGTAAACATCAACCTTACGTGAGTCAGGGCTTCCCTAACTCCTGACTTTAATGGATCATTTCAGAGTGTCCCATATGCTGAGTAAGTACTCTATTAATGTTCAATTTCTTGGACAATTACCACTGAGTCAGTTGCATTAGGAATTCAGCATGGTCTCAATAAATGCCTACAAGTCCATATGGCCTCAATAAGATTCTAGCTGTCAGAATAAGTGAGCCCTTGTTTTAGGGCAGTCTTGCTCTCACTTTGCGATTTAACAAGAGGCTGATCACCAGATATAGCCCTGATATTCTTCAGCAATTGATGCAGGCAGTGAAGGTTTCCAAAGCCTGAACACATCAGGTGAGGCCAGCAACCATTTTATGAATCCAGAAAAAAATATGTTCAATACTCGAAGATCAATTCTGAGTGAAGCTCAACTTCAGAACACATCATCCAAAGCTCCTATTGTTCTGGCACATCTTAATAGAGACGACAGACTAAGCCAGAAGTATATGCAGAGATGCAAGTGTCTACTTCAGCTTCATAATGGCAAAGCGAGTGAGCAAAATAATTTAGCTTGTGATGGTATCTACCCCTCTGGACTTTTTCCAAAAGCCACAGCACCCACTGTTACAAAGCAGACACAGGCGTGAAGCCAAAGTAATGGGTAGCCAGTTCAATGAAGCCTGGTAAGGAACATTGGTGGCTTGACATCATACCCACTCATGGAGAAGGGCCAGCTTCTATGCCCTGACGACTGGGAGCATATGCACAGGGAGCAAAAGGCAATGTAAGTGTTTTCAAATGAGGTGGAGTCAAGCTCAAAAGACAGACAGGCACAATCTTCCAAGCAATCAAAAGCATGTACCAAACAGTGTCAAGAATATGAAATTGTCTGACCAAGCCTCACAATCAGGTGATTGGGTTGACCTGACCATCGACATCTCAAAGTGAGCTGACATTCAACACAATGAGCATCAAAGAGTGTGCCAGCACAGTGGTGTCAACAGCAGAAAAGCCAAAGAACTATGAAAGCTGGAAATCATAAGCAATAAGAAAAAGTGCTGGAAAAACACAGCAGATGGTCTGACAGCATCTGAGGAAACAACACTGACCCTTCTTTAGAACCGAAGAACTGCTGAGTTTTTCCAGCAATTTGTGTCTTTTTTAATTCATCCACAGGATGTGGGTATCATAAGTTAGGCCATTAGTTAATTTATTGTCAACTTCTAATTGCCCAGGGGACACTTAAGAATCAACCACATTGCTGTGGGTCTGGTGTTACATGTAGGCCAGACCAGATAAGGATGACAGCTTCCTTCCCGAAAGTGAACCAGGTGGATTTCCCCCCCCAACAATTGATAATGGATTCATGGTCATCATTAGACTCTTAATTCCAGATTTTGTTTTTTTTCTATTGAATTCATATTTTAACCATCTGCCATGGTGGGATTTGAACCTGGGTTCCTCGAACACTATGTGGGCCTCTGGAGTAACAATCCAGCAATAGTACCACCAGGCTGTTCCCTCCTCTTATTTGTTGGTATCAGACACCATCTAGGTTAGAGGCTTACAGAAGGCAGGTCAGCTTTATCCATATGCAAAATAGATAGCGGTGTAAGTTCAAAAATCCTCTACTTCATTCTCTGAAAAATATGTAGTCACTGAAGTGGCAGGAGATACTTCGATCAACTATACTAATCTCCCCATGTACAATGGCTTGGAAATTTCAGGAACAAAGTAAAGTTGCTGGAAAAGCTCAGCAGGTCTGGCAGCATCTGTGAAGGCAAAAAGACAGAGTTAACATTTCAGATCCGGTGACCCTTCCTCAGAAATTTCAATATTGGAATCCATTAGAATCAAGTGCCTTTACAAAAACACACCATGATCACACTTATTGCCTGATTCTGAGAAGCAATAGTATATAAAAATCTAGATGAAGATACAGCAGAGACACTTAAAGCTCTATAAAACCCCATTAATTTATTAAGTACTTAAACGAATAAAACATGCTTTTAACTAATAGAGATATCTCAATCATTGTCTTTCACAACCTTGGATCCTGTAACTAACCCCAAATGTCATTCCCAGGAGAGTTGGCAGCTAGCCAAGCTAAAACTTTTCTCGCCACCTTCACCATGCCTCATGGCACGGGGTTCCTCCTGCGGAGTGATAATGTGAACAAGTATTCACATAGGTCTCTGTGCCATGTGTATGCCCTATTTGGAATTAGTCATGCATGTGACCAATCCTGGATGTTTTATCCAAACGTATGCTTTATTTGGTAGAGACAGTAGTTACTGAATTCCTGTAATCTTAGCTCTTCGCATACCTGAATGACTCAGCATAATTCCAGTGACATAACAGCCCAGTTTAAGCCTCTGATCAGTTCCTATTAACTTCTGCCTTATCCAACACACCACATATATAATATGTTTGCAGTTTTATGGACAGCAAGAGATTGATCCATAATTACCACCAAAGTATCCACAATACGCAGCACAGTGGCTCAGTGGTGGGCTCTGCTACCTCACAGTGCTGGGAACCCAGGTTCGATTCCACTTTTGCGTGACTGTCTGTGTGGAGTTTGCACATTCTTCCCTGTGTCTGCATGGGTTTACTCTGGGTGCTCTGGTTTCTTCTCACAGTCCTGAGATTTGCAGGTTGGGTGGACTGGCCGTGCTAAATTTCTGACAAGAGACAATAGGTACATGAGTAGGCCATTTGGCCCTTCGAGCCAGTACCACTATTCATTATGATCATGGCTGATCATCCACAATCAGTATCCTGTTCCTGCCTTATCCCCACAACCCTTGATTCCACTATCTTTAAGAGCTCTATCCATCTCTTTCTTAAAAGTATCCAGAGATTTGTCTTCCACTACCTTCTGGGGCAGACCATTCCATATATGCAATGTTCAGGAATGTGCAGACTAAGTGGGCTACAGGGAAAGGGTAGGGAGATGGAGTCTGGGTAGAATGCTCCGAGGGTCAGTATGTTCTTGTTGGGCCGAAGGGCCTGTTTCCACACTGTAGGGATTCTACAGCAACAGAACACCCCACTGATTGCACATCGCACAGCTAACATGTTGGATTTGACTGGAAATTCCATAGGTGATGTAGTATTATACTAAACAAAACAACAAAGAGCTGTGGATGCTGGAAATCTGAAACTAAAACAAAAATTGCTTGAGAAACTCAGCAGGTCTAGCAGCAACTGTGGAGTGAAGGCAGAGTCAGTATTTTGGGTCCAGTGATCTATCTTCAGAACTAATTGGAGCTAGGAAAAGCTGAAGACGGGGGTGGGGCTTAGAGGTCATGGGGTGTTCTGAAAAGACCAACACCACAATATCAAGTACCTTCATCACAAACAACATCAAAAAGATGGCTCTCCATGCATCGCTTTAAACCCAATGCACTTGGATGTAACTCTGAAGCAATGCCCTCAGAAAACTTCAGGAACTGAACCCTGTGAACACCATTTTTTTTCTCTGAGCCTGACCCTAAGAAAGGCTACTGATCAGCGCATTTCGGGAAGACATTCTATGTGCTAATGACATTCTACTTTTTCTTTTTGGAAGCTATCATTCAGGTTCCACAAACCTGGATATTTTCCAATATGTATGAGCAGTGTTACAACCAGGTGAGGGCAGGTGAACCAGTCCCCCTCTTTCCAATCTCATCAGTTGGCCACAATAAAAATGTTACTAACTTTCTGATACGCAGCCATTCCTCACTTCGAGATAACTAGCTCACCAGAATCTGTTATCCAGATGCAAAAGTTGCTTAAGTGAATTGTTACTCACAAACACCCAGAAAATAGTGAAGTCTTAATGTGAAATGCACAAACAAAGTATGGGTCAAAGGTAAGAAACAGGATAGTGCTGAGTACAAAAAGGAAGAATTGTACATTTTAAAGTTTTTACGAGGGTTTTGAGGTTTGAGCTGTTAACCTGAGACAACAGATGGTTAGGTATGTAGATCAAAGATAGCCTTGAATTTTACAGATATATTTGAGGGACTTTTTTTCAGATATTTCACTCCAATTTACATTATCACTAGATATTTTGGGAGGCAAAGCCTTCTCCAGTTCTCATTACAACTTCATCTCTTCAGCTGTAACAAAACAGTTTCTTGAAATATAGCTCATTTGTGTCCCCCTGTGTCTGGATATATTGAATAGTCCCTATTTTATCATGAGCATGAAAACAGAATCACATGTGAAATCCCAACCGCATGTTGCCGCAATCTTGCTTATGTCGGTACCACAATACTGGAACAAGCTCAAAACTTGCACCTTCTTATGGGAAGGTGCAAAGGTAGTCTTGTGTTTAACCTTCAGAAATGTATCGTCAATGCCTCAAGATCAACTTTTTCAGATGCCTCTATTCTGACACCAGCATCCATCCCAGCCCTGGCTGCTCAAAGACATCAGGCCAACACCCACACCACAAAAATAAAAGGGATCTGCAACATTGGCCTCGCTTTTTCTCATCTCATATGAAACAGTTTGGATGAGACTTTATGAGCTGGAGGCTTGAACGATTACTGCGATACATCAGGGAGTGGAAACAGTACCTGGGATTCCTTGTACCGGGAGACAGTCACACCTCTTAGCTTACAGTCATCTGATTTGGTAAGTGCTCCAGGACAGATAGGTGTGACAGCAAGTGAGACAGGTTAGGAGCCTCAGTGGGCAGGACAGTAGGAACAGCAGACTTTGTGGTTCACTGGTTTGAGATTCTTGCTAGTCTGGATGAGAGTGAGGATAGTAGTATGGATTAGCTAACTAACCATGGCACTGAAGTACACAAAACTATTCCAACAGTGGGAGTAAAAGGGAATGCAGGCTGTAGAGGGCAGTGTAGTGATCAGGAGACACCCTTCAAGACATTTATGAGGAACAGGAATCTAAGAAAAGGTGGAGAGTTGGTTTTCTTCATTAATGATGGTATTGAAACATCAGAAATGGGTAGCATAAGCTCAGGAAACCAAGACCTAGAAATTGTTTGGAAAAAGATGAGAAATAATAAAATGAGAAGTCATGTGTGGGAGTGGTGTACTGGCTTCATAACAGGAACAGCATGGTAGCATTGGGGAAGCAATTTAACCAGAAGACCATAAGAAATAGGAGCAGGAGTTGACCATTTAGCACCTTGAACCTGGTCTGTCATTTGGTAGAATCACGACTGATCTGCCATTCCTCATTACCACTTTCCTGTTCTTTCCCTCTAACCACTGATTCTCTGGCTGATCATGAATCTATCTATCTCAGACTTAAATGTGCACAAGGGCTCTGCCCCCATGGCTCTCTGTGACAAGTAGTTCCAAAAGCTCTCACACTCTGTAGAGGAAATTCTTCTTCATCTTAGTCTTAAACTGGAGCCCCTAAGTGCTGAGGCTATGCCTCTGGTCCTAGACTCTCCCACGAGAGGAAACATCTTCTCAGCATTTACCCTGTCAATCCCTTTAAAAATCCAATATATTTCAATGAGACCACCTCTCATTCTTCGATAATACAAAGCACTGGTGAGATTATGCATGGGGGATTGTACAAAGCATTTGTCTCCTTATTTAAGGAAGGATGGAAATGCTTTGGAAGCTGTTCAGAAAGCATTTCCCAGATTAGTACCTGGAAACAGTGGGGTGTTTTATGAGGAAATGATTTACAGACCAGACTTGTAATTGGTGGAATGTAGATGGGTAAAAAAATGTAGGATCTTCAGGAACTCAACACGGTTATGGGGAGAGGATGTTTCCCCTATGTGAAAATCTGGACTTAGGGCATCACCGATTAAAACGTAGGTTTCTCAGTTCAAACAGAGCTTCAGCAATTTTTTTATGCTCTCAGAGGTTTGTGAGTATTTGGAGGTCTCTTACTCAAAGGTGGCAGAAGTAAAGTCCTCATATATATTTAAGGTAGAGACAGATAGATTATAATGAAACAAGGGGTTGAAAGGCTATGAGGGGTAGGCAGGAATGCAAAACTGTTGCAGTGATTTCATTGAAAGTCAAAGCACCTTCAAGGGACTGAGTGGACTCCTCATGCCCCAGATTCATGTCTCTGTCCTGAGAGAAACACTGTTATGGCAACTGTTTCCTCACCTTGTGGAATTACTGTCTGAAAGGGACAACCTCTCCAGTAATCACTCACCAGTATTCACAGGAGTTAAAGACCATATTATGGCAACAAGGGCAGGTCAACTGAAGGACTGAGAAAGTCATCGTGCCACCAGCCACTGCTCTGATGGCTAATCCCATAGCCACTTAGTGTCCAACCTGAATTAAGTTGACAAGGGTCAGATGCCTGGGGACCAAGCCCCAACTTCAAAAGAAACCAGCCAAGCTGGTTGGCCGGCTGGCTGCAGCTACCCTCAAAGCAGGGAGGGAGGTCTAGTGGTATTTTTGCCGAATATTAACCCGAAGACCCAGGTAATGTTCTGGGGATCTTGGTTCAAATCCTACCCATGGCCAAAGTGCAAATTGAATTCATTAAAAATCTGGAAATAAGAGTCTAATGATGGCAATGAATTGGGTAAAGCAATTGTTGGGGAAAACCCATCTGGTTCTCTGATGCCTTTTAGGGAAGGAAACTGCCATTCTTACCTGGTCTGGCCTACATGTGACTTCAGACCCACAATGTGCTTCACTCTTAACTGCCTTTGGCAACTGGGGAGGAGCAATAAATGCTGGTCCAGCCAGCAACACCTTCATCCCATGGATGCATTTTGAAAAAAAAACCTCCTCCTGCCCAACCTAAGAAGATCCAGAAGGTGATGACTGGTAAATCAAGAAGGGGTTTGGGGATTGCTCAATAAGGCTCCAGAGCAGAGGGTGAGGTGGAGGATAGGGCGAGAAGCCAGAATGGGGATCTTACAAAGGTGAGTGCCTGACATCTTCCCCAGCTGTGACTCACGGTGGCTAACCTTCCACACTCAACAGCCATCATTGACATGTTCTGGCCTGCTGGAAAATTACTTTCAGTCTGGAAGTGGCCATTAATTGGACATTAATGGGCCTTGGCTGGTGGGAGGGCTGCCCAGATCTTGTGTGCCATTACTCTGGATGTGGCCAGGAGTAGGCGGCAAGAAATACAACCAGGGATTTTTACATAGCACCGGCGTCCCCAACTCTCCAATCGCCTGTAATCCTCCCCAGAGGTGAGCATAGAATACTGCCTCTGATCTTTAAGGTAAGTCCAGGCTTTGATGTGTACATCCACTGGTTTACAACCCTGAGCCTGAGACACAAATTAAATAAATTAATGTGAAATTTAAGGCTCAGAAGTCATATTAACCCATTTTCTTAAATCCACATGTTACAGTACATATCTGCAGCAAGTGGGATTTGAAGCCAGGCCTCATGGCTCAGTGGCATGGACACTACCACTATGCCACAGGCAGATGATCCCTTGGTTTGATAGTGATGAACAGAAATCTCAGCACAATTCCACTCAATTTTGACCATGTAGCTCTGCAAGCTGAAGATTCCAAAGCACCAATTACCAAAAGGTTTTGACAAAACAGGTCAAAATAACGTATTATTCGACATGATGGTCTAAATTTAAAACTGCGAGGAGACAACTACATCATTGTAGACATAGATTTTAGTTCCTGAAGTGTTTGCTTCAATTCTATTTTAGACTCCCTGCTGTCACTTAGACCCTTCTCTCTCCCTTGCTGATTTATCATAGATACATTGAACATTTTAATTTAGGGAAGGACTAAGTAGCAGCATACAGTTCACAAACAAAGGGAATTAATTCACATTGCCGTGTTGATAGCTTAACAAATTTACCAAGTTTAGCTGGAAAAGAGAATTCCTTTAGACTCACTGGACTTCCATTTTTTTGATTGATTGCATTACACACTCTGATTGCTGGCAGTCATTTCTCTGGTGTTGGCAAAAATAGGCTGGTGTAAACAGATAATCTAACTATTGATCCATAGTGACTCAGATCTATGACAAGAAAAATGTCTTTAACGAAGGAACTTTATCCCATATGAATCACTGGTCACTGGTCAGCAAACAAGGAGCCTTGTTTCTTCGACAGCTTAAGGCACACAGGGTCACAGCATTTGTGGATAGCTGTCAGAATAGCAGCTTTATTTTAGTTTCCATTTGAAATTCATGATTTATTTTTAAGCTTCTGCAAATCACTATCAGTCTGTCCCTGGGCATGAATACAACTAGGATTGCCTAAATTTAATTTAATGTTTGCTGAATGTGATTAATCAGGGCACACATGATAACAATAGTTGGGAGAAAAAAATCAGTCATCCAATATAATGACACTCAAATTTATCGATCATTATTGATCGTTTATGACAAATCAGTAACAATAAATGCAAGGTGACAATTTGAAATTAGAATGGCTTATTTGTAATGTGCACGATATTAAAAAAGAAATTATGTTCTGCAATAAAAGGTCACGGTATTATGTTACTGTGTCCTCAAATACAAAGAGGCTGATGTTGCAAGTTGAGTATACTGTGCCAGGACTACTGTTTGCAAACAAAGTTACTCTTATCCCGTGCAACATGCAGTCAGTAGACACGTTGACCCAACAAACTGATAACTGTAGAGCAGCCACCACAAAACAAAGCTGGCCAAAACTGCAAGAGACTGATAACTGAAGAACAGGTAAAAATATAGAGGGCTTTGTCATTGAAGCACACAAAACAGAATGTGCTGGGGAAACTCAGCAAATCAGGCAGCATCTGCGGAGAGAAAGAGTTAATGTTTCATGTCCAGTGACCCTTCTTCAGAAGATGTCAGTTACGCTGAGTTTCTCCAGCAATTTCTGTTTTTGTGCATTTCAGGGCTTCAGTATCTGCAGCTCTTTGCTTTATTTTTATGGTTGTAGTAATGGCTAGCCTTGTATTTATTTCATGTGTAAAAGAACATGAAAGAAACTATAAGGGACAAAACACGTGAAGCAAAAACTTCAGTTGAAGAATGGCTCACAGCTAGTGGTGTTTAATTTAATGAAAAGGAACATTTGGACTTCAGTTTGTATTTTTAATGGGTCACATATTCAAAAGTTACACCATTATATCACTCAATTTATGAAAATACTTAACTTTCCTCCAAAACTAACGAAATGGTGAGGGTGACATCTGAGCAGTATTATCACAGGACTATTAATCCAGAGACCCAGTTAACTTTCTGGGAATCTGGGTTTGAATCCAGCCACAGCAGATGATGCAATTTGAATTCGATAAAGTATCTGGAAATTAGAATCCAAAGATGATCAAAAAGCCATTGTTGATTGTTGGAAATCCCGTCTGGTTCACTAATGTCCTTTAGAGAATGAAACTGCCATCCTTACTTGGTCTGGCTTATGTGTAACTCCAGGCCCACAGCAATGTGGCTGTCTCTTAACTGCCTCTGGGCAATTAGAAATGGACAATAAATGCTGGCCTAGCCAGAGATGCCCTCATTTTGTGAATGAATTTTGAAAAAGCATGCCATACTGTGAACAGGGGTCCTGACCCAAAACGCCAGCTTTCCTGCTCCTCTGAAGCTGCCTGGCCTGCTGTGTTCCTCCAGCTCCGCACTGTGTTACCACCACACTCGAGCTGACATTCCCCCCTTTGAAAGACTGTCCTTATTCCAACCTCCCAATTTACACCAGTGGCCTGTGGCCTCTCCCAAATGTTTCCATTTCCTAGGTCACCATCTCCATGCTTCTCTGTCTCAATGCTCAGGCTGCGTTACTTTGTCTGTGCCAAGCTTGCACTATATTTGTTGCACTTTCGATTGACATGGCATACTCCCTACATGCTAAGGTCTTCAGAGGCTCCACAAAGCAGTTCACCACCACTTACACATGGAATAGTGTAGGTTAGATGGGCTTGAGATCGGTATGACAGGTCGGCACAACATTGAGGGCCGAAGGGCCTGTACTGTGCTGTAATGTTCTATGTTCTATGTTCTCTAACGCAATTAAAGCTGGGCAATAAAACACTAACCTCGCCAGTCTTGCCCACACCCATTAAGAAATGAAAAGAAAATGAGTGCTCAATACATTAGATTTATTTTATCCCAAACTAACTGCTGGACTTCAGAGATAATGGGAACTGCAGATGCTGGAGATTCCAAGATAATAAAATGTGAGGCTGGATGAACACAGCAGGCCAAGCAGCATCTCAGGAGCACAAAAGCTGACGTTTCGGGCCTAGACCCTTCATCAGAGAGGGGGATGGGGAGAGGGAACTGGAATAAATAGGGAGAGAGGGGGAGGCGGACCGAAGATGGAGAGTAAAGAAGATAGGTGGAGAGAGTGTAGGTGGGGAGGTAGGGAGGGGATAGGTCAGTCCAGGGAAGACGGACAGGTCAAGGAGGTGGGATGAGGTTAGTAGGTAGCGGGGGGTGCGGCTTGGGGTGGGAGGAAGGGATGGGTGAGAGGAAGAACCGGTTAGGGAGGCAGAGACAGGTTGGACTGGTTTTGGGATGCAGTGGGTGGGGGGGAAGAGCTGGGCTGGTTGTGTGGTGCAGTGGGGGGAGGGGATGAACTGGGCTGGTTTAGGGATGCAGTAGGGGAAGGGGAGATTTTGAAACTGGTGAAGTCCACATTGATACCATATGGCTGCAGGGTTCCCAGGTGGAATATGAGTTGCTGTTCCTGCAACCTTCGGGTGGCATCATTGTGGCAGTGCAGGAGGCCCATGATGGACATGTCATCAAGAGAATGGGAGGGGGAGTGGAAATGGTTTGCGACTGGGAGGTGCAGTTGTTTGTTGCGAACTGAGCGGAGGTGTTCTGCAAAGCGGTCCACAAGCCTCCGCTTGGTTTCCCCAATGTAGAGGAAGCCGCACCGGGTACAGTGGATGCAGTATACCACATTGGCAGATGTGCAGGTGAACCTCTGCTTGATGTGGAATGTCATCTTGGGGCCTCCGCCGCATCTGCTCCCACGATAAGCCTCCGCCTCCGCCGCATCTGCTCCCACGATAAGACATTCCACTCCCGCACATCCCAGATGTCCAAGTTCTTTAAGGACCGCAACTTTCCCCCCACGGTGATCGAGAACGCCCTTGACCGCATCTCCCGCATTTCCCGCGACACATCCCTCACACCCTGCCCCCGCCACAACCGCCCCAAGAGGATCCCCCTCGTTCTCACACACCACCCTACCAACCTCCGGATACAACGCATTATCCTCCGACACTTCCGCCATTTACAATCCGACCCCACCACCCAAGACATTTTTCCATCCCCTCCCCTGTCTGCTTTCCGGAGAGACCACTCTCTCCGTGACTCCCTTGTTCGCTCCACACTGCCCTCCAACCCCACCACACCCGGCACCTTCCCCTGCAACCGCAGGAAATGCTACACTTATCCCCACACCTCCTCCCTCACCCCCATCCCAGGCCCCAAGATGACATTCCACATCAAGCAGAGGTTCACCTGCACATCTGCCAATGTGGTATACTGCATCCACTGTACCCGGTGCGGCTTCCTCTACATTGGGGAAACCAAGCGGAGGCTTGGGGACCGCTTTGCAGAACACTTCGGCTCAGTTCGCAACAAACAACTGCACCTCCCAGTCGCAAACCATTTCCACTCCCCCTCCCATTCTCTTGATGACATGTCCATCATGGGCCTCCTGCACTGCCACAATGATGCCACCCGAAGGTTGCAGGAACAGCAACTCATATTCCGCCTGGGAACCCTGCAGCCATATGGTATCAATGTGGACTTCACCAGTTTCAAAATCTCCCCTTCCCCTACTGCATCCCTAAACCAGCCCAGTTCATCCCCTCCCCCCACTGCACCACACAACCAGCCCAGCTCTTCCCCCCCACCCATTGCATCCCAAAACCAGTCCAACCTGTCTCTGCCTCCCTAACCGGTTCTTCCTCTCACCCATCCCTTCCTCCCACCCCAAGCCGCACCCCCCGCTACCTACTAACCTCATCCCACCTCCTTGACCTGTCCGTCTTCCCTGGACTGATCTATCCCCTCCCTACCTCCCCACCTACACTCTCTCCACCTATCTTCTTTACTCTCCATCTTCGGTCCGCCTCCCCCTCTCTCCCTATTTATTCCAGTTCCCTCCCCCCATCCCCCTCTCTGATGAACGGTCTAGGCCCGAAACGTCAGCTTTTGTGCTCCTGAGATGCTGCTTGGCCTGCTGTGTTCATCCAGCCTCACATTTTATTAACTGCTGGACTTCAATACTTTTCCGGATTTACTCACAGAATGCAGCTTTAAATACATCAGCTTCTTAATTTTCAACCTAAGCTCAGGTTTTAATCACATCAGACAGCATCCATGAAGTAATCAAAATGATGTGGGTAGCAAAAAGTCCTGCCCAGAATATGGCACTCATTATTTCCAACACTAACCTTGCCGTGTGTACCACAGAGTGTACAGAATAGAGAAGTTCAGTGCAGATCCATCTCAGTTCATTTCTTCTGGATAACCAGGGTTCCTCTTTGGAGAGTTGATGGACCCCTGTGGATATGATCCAAGGATACCTTGAGGATGGAAGTCAATATCATTTGGAGGGATGTTACCAGGTACCCTTTTGGTCAGGTATCTCTTTTTGTTAGCGGTTGCGAAGATTATGTGTAAATGGTACATAAACTCCTCATAACTGTCAAATCTGTAAAACTCCATCAAATCTGCCAAGAAGTGCCAAGTCTGTGAAAATCTGTCAAGAAATGTTAAACTTGTCAAAATCTGTCAAGGAACATCAAAGTGTGTCATGCCAAGATCTGCCAAAGTGTGTTCTTTTATGACTGAGAGCGCTTTTCTCAATACAATGTACTTTATAACACAGGACTTTGTTTGACAGAACTTTGTTTATATACATTTCTATGATACTTTTGGATTCCAGACACATTAGCATGGGTAGGTGAAAGGGAAAAGTATGTGGGAGGATGTATGCAGAAGTTAGCTATGGAGTATTGGCAGAGAGACATGAGTTGGTATAGGAAGTATGAGCTTTTATTAAATATACAAAAATTCCCATTTTACCTGTCTGTAAAGCCCAGGTTGACAGAAAGCATGGACCAGGTTTTTGTTTTTAATAGAAGTTATTATTTATTACAACTTATTATACGCTAGCTGGCAGTAAGCAATCTCCAATAAGAAACAATCTAAATAATCTAACCATCACTCTTTGATATGCAATGGTGGTATTATCACGGAATCCCCCACTGGGCCTCCTGGGGTTACCATTGACCATGAATTAAATTGGACTCACCATGTAAATATAACGGTTACATGGTAAAGTCAAAGACTAGGAATACTGCAGTGAATAATGCTCCTGATGACTTCCCAAAGCCTGTCCACCATCAAAGGCCCAAGTCAGGAGTGTGATGAAATACTCCCCACTTGCCTGGATAGTGTAATTCCAGCAACATTCAAGAAGCAGCCTGCTTAATGGGTGCCACATCCACAAACATTCACTCCTCCTACTGATAATGTTCAGTAGCACCCACCTATATTGTTTATAAGATGCACTGCAATCAATTCTCCAAAACTCATAAGGCAGCACCTTCCAAATTGACAATCACTTCTATCTGGAAGGGCAAGAACAACAGATAAATAGGAATACCAGCACCTGCAAGTCCCCCTCCAAGCACTCACCATCCTGATGTGGAAATATAGTAGTGTTCCTTCTCTGTCACTGGGTCAACATCCTGGAATTCCATCCCTAAGGGCATTGTGGGTCTAGCTACAGCGCATGGACTGCAGTGATTCAACAAGGCAACTCACCACCGCCTTCTGAAGGGCAATTAGAGATGGGAAATAAATGCTGGCCAACCATCTCGTGAGTGGATTAAAATAACAGAAATGCAGGAAATGGAAGCAAAAAGAGTGATTATCAATATCCGAGTGCCAGTATTGGCATCCAATGTTAAATAGAAAGAAGGTTTTTCACAAGCAATGGTATAAAAATAACATCATCAATCCTCTGTGACAGGGATTGAGGAAGTGAAATTGAACAGCTTGGAACAGAATCCTGCTGGAAACAGAATAGGAAGTATTTTAGTTATTGTAGCTGTGGGTGCCAGTGAGCATATTGTGAGTATTGGTGGCAATTTAACCTCAGAATTGCAGACAGAGAAGTCACGCATGAGAAGTAAAGGAAAATGTCACAAATGGACCGTGTGAAGTTGATCGAAATGTAGAAGTGAAACTGGAGGGAGGGTGGATCTGTGTCCTTACATCCAGGGACTGCAGTGATTCAAGACTATAACTCAGCATCATTGTCTGGGGAAATTAAGGATTGGCAATATTTGATCGGCCAAGCAATGCACAAATCACATGAACAAATAACGTAAATTGGAGGCAAAGTTTTTTTTTTCATTTCTGGAAATGACATTGATGAATCATCAATGTGCCGAATAAGGGATTGGACTGGGACTGGAATGAAGAGTGTTCTACATCATCCACAAAGAGTAGGCATAGCTTGGATCCACTGGATTCCATTGTAACATCTATCATATTAGGGGAATAAGTGAACTCAACATGAGCCCAAATTCAGGCAGTTGGAGGAGGATGTTGGTGGCTGAAAACTGGTTGCATCTCTGATCTGAGAAGAAGGGGAGAATACATCATGGTGTAAAATGAATGTATAAAGGGTTTGGGGCACCCATGGTACAATGCAAAGTATGAGTGCAGGATTCTCAAAACTGATAAAATGATGGAGG
This sequence comes from Stegostoma tigrinum, assembly GCF_030684315.1. Taxonomy (NCBI): domain Eukaryota; kingdom Metazoa; phylum Chordata; class Chondrichthyes; order Orectolobiformes; family Stegostomatidae; genus Stegostoma; species Stegostoma tigrinum. The sequence continues at coordinate 53,897,575 of NC_081370.1, read as the reverse complement.
CTTGGGACAGTTGCAGATGTAGGAGGCTGGGTCAGGGGAGAGAAAACCAGAAATGAGACAGGAAGAAAATAATTTCTGTGCCACAGTAGCAGGACAAAAGATCCGTATACTGAAATCTGGGAAGGGTGTTAAAATGGATTGTCCTACTTAGGGCAGTAGTTAGAGGCTGCAGAAGGCAGATTTCTGGTTGATTTAACTTTAGTAACAGTGTTCAAAATTCTGATTCGTATTGAACAAATACAGTGGCAGACTCATGTGGTGCAGTGGTAACGTCCCTATCTGTGAGGCAGGAGACCAAAGCTTCAAGTCTAACCTGCTCCAGGGATGATTAATACTATCTCAGAACAGGTTGTTTACAAAGTGTATATTTATTGCCATCACTGCAGCAGTGAGTCAGCTATTATTCAAGTAAATTGACAAGGCTGCTTCAGCCACCCTCCGAGGTCATAGAATCCCTCCAGACCAAAAGATATAGGAGTCAGAAATTAGGCCATTCAGCCCATCGAGTCTGCCCCACCATTCAATCACGATTGATAAGTTTCTCAGCCCTATTTTCCCGCTTTCTCCCCGTAACTCTTGATCCCCTTGATAATCAAGAACCTTTCTATCTCAGTCTTAAACATACTCAGTGACCTGGCCTCCACAGCATTCTGTGTCAATGAATTCCATAGGTTCACCACTCTCTGGCTAAAGAAGCTTTTCCATATCTCCATTCTAAAAGATCTTCTCTTTACTATAAGGCTGTTCCCTTAGGTCCTAATTTCTCCAACCAATGGAAACATCTTCCCAATATCCTCTCTGTCCAGGCCATTCAGTATTCTGTAAGTTTCAATTAGATTTCCACTCATCCTTTGAAATTCCATCCACTTTAGACCGGGAGTCCTCAACATTTCTCATATGTTAAGCTTTTCATTCATGGAATCATTCTCATGAACCCCCTCTGAACCTGCTCCAGTGCTAGTACATCTTTCCTAAGGTATGGGGTCCAAAACTGGGCACAATTTTCCAAATGTGGCCTGGTCCGATATTAAGGTGTAGATAGTAAGACAGTCAGCATTTGAGACCTCATCCAACTGCCTGGCTTCTGCTTCTCCAGAAAGCCATATCTGTGGAAGTGTTCCTCCTTGGTGGTCCGGTTGCTCAATTTAGTTTTGACATAAGAATGAAGGCACCTCAAAATGGAGACAGGCTCTCCATCGTTTACTACTTCAGTAATACAGGCCCCCTTATTGGTGTGCCTGCTTCTGATCACTCATTTCCTGTGATTTGGCTAATTTATTTACCTTGGTGTGGAATTCTGACCTCTATTTGGGAGGCGGATCGAAGTTGGATAGAGGAGAGTTGCAGTGGGGGAGAGATCCCTGAGGCTTGTCCAGAGGGAGGAGGGTAACTTCTTCAGGTTGCGCATCCTTAGAAGAGGCTTCGCAGTGGGGTTAAAATTGTATCAGAGAGAATAGGAACTGCAGATGCTGGAGAATCCGAAATAACAAGGTATGGAGCTGGATGAACACAGCAGGCCCAGCAGCATCTTAGGAGCAGGAAATTTCAGGCCTAGACTCTTCATCAGAAATGGGGGAGGGGAAGAGGGTTCTGAAATAAATAGGGAGAGAGGGGGAGGCGGATCGAAGATGGATAGAGGAGAAGATAGGTGGAGAGGAGAGTTGCAGTGGGAGAGAGATCCCCTGAGGTTTGTCCGGAGGGAGGAGGGTAACTTCTTCAGGTTGGGCATCCCTAAAAATAACCTGAAGAAGTTACCCTCCTCCCTCAGGAAAACCCCAGGGGATCTCTCTCCCACACAACTTTCCTCTATCCATCCTGGATCCACATCCCCCTCTCTCCCTATTTATTTCAGAACCCTCTTCCCCTCCCCCATTTCTGATGAAGGGTCTAGGCCCAAAATGTCAGCTTTCCTGCTCCTCTGATGCTGCTTGGCCTGCTGTGTTCATCTAGCTCCACACCATGTTATCTCCAGCATCTGCACCTCCTATTATCTCTGAGAGCCTTATAACGCCTCAGTAGTACGTCCCAGCTTTTATACTCAAGTCCTCTCCAATTAAATGCCATCATTGCATTTACATTCCTGACTCAACCTGCAAGTTTACCTTGACAGAATCCTGAACTCCCAAATCTCTTTGTACTTCAGACTTCTGAATTTTCTCCCCTTTTAGAAAATAATCCATGTTTTTATTCTTCTTACCAAAGTGCATGACCTCACACTTTCCCACGTTGTTCTCCATCTGTAACTTCTTTCCCCATTCTCCTAACATGTCCAAATCCTTCTGCAGCCTGTTCACCTCCTCAATACTACCCATCCCTCCACGTATCTTTGTTATATCTGCAATCCTAGTCAGAATTCTCTCACTTCCTTTATCTAGGTCATTAATGTATAAAGTGAAAAGTTGTGGTCCCAGCACTGACCCTTCTAGAACATCACTTTGGACCAGCTGCTATCCTGAGAAAAACCATTTTAACCCCACTCTCTGCTTTCTTCTAGAAAGCCAATGCTAATGCCTTGCCTCTAACACCACAGGCCCTTATCATACTCAGTAGCCTACTGTGTGACACCTTGTCAAAGGCCTTCTTGAAGTCCAGATCGATAACATCCGTTGGCTCTCCTTGGCCTACACCGCTCGTTACTTCCTCAAAGAATTGTAGCGGATTTGTCAGGCATGACATCCCCTTGATGAAACCATGCTGACTTTGCCCTATTTTACCATGGTCTTCCAAGTTTTCAGAAATGTCATCCTTCGCAATGGACTCTAAAATCTTACCTACTACCAAGGTTAGGCAAATCGGCCTGTAATTTTCAATCTTTTACTTTGCATCCTTTTTAAACAGGGGTGTCGTGTTAGCAATTTTTCAGTCCTCTGGGACAATCCCTGACTCGAGCGATCCCTGAAATGCCTCCACTATCTCTTCAGCTATCTCCTTAAGAACTCTGGGGGAGCAGTCCATCTGGTCCTGGAAATTTATCTACCTTCAAGCCATTCTGTTTTTCTAGCACCTTCTCCTCAGTGATGGCCACTATACTCAGGTCTGCCCTCTATTTCTCTTGATTTTTTGAGCTATTACTTGTGTCTTCCACTGAGAAGACTGACACAAAATAATTATTCAGTTCCTCAGACATTTCCTGGTTCTCTACTATTATCTCTCCACCATCATTTTCCAGTGGTCCAATGTCCACTTTTGCTTCTCCTTTGCCCTTTGTATGCCTAAAGATACTCTTACAGTCTTCCTTTATATTACTGACTAGCTTATTCTCATATTTGATCTTCTCTCTCCTTATTTTTTTTTGCTGTCCTCAGTTGGTCTTTGTAAGCTTCCCAACCCTTTGGTTTCCTCCTGCCCTTTCCCACATTATATGCTTTCTCTTTTACTTTTATGCTATCCCTGGCTTCCCTAGTCAGCCATGGTTACCTCATCCTCCCTTTAGTCTACTTCTTTTTCCTAGGAATGAAATTTCACTGTGTCTCTTGAATTACTCCCAGAAACTCCTACCATTGCTGTTCCACTGTCTTTCCTGCTCAGCTCCTTTTCCAGTCACTTCTGCCCAGCTCCTCCCTCATGCCTCTGTAGATGCCTTTCATAATGCTGTTACCTCTGATTCTACCTTCTCCCTCTGAAACTTCACAGTAAATTCAATCATATTGTGATCACTTGCCTCCTAATAGTTCCTTTACCTTAAGCTTCCTATCAAATCTGCCTCATTGCACATCACTGATCCCAGTATTACTGTTCCCTAGTGAGCTTCACCACAAGCTGCTCCAAAAAGCCATCTCATAGACGTTCCACAAATTCATTTCCTTGCAATCCACTACCAACATACTTTCCCAGTGCCACCCCCCCCCCCCACCAACCCCTGACCATGACACTGTAACTTTGCCTTTCTCACACACCTTTCCATCTCCTGGTGTTTTTTGCACCCAGGTTCTATATCAGCTGACCCTACTTCATTTCTTACTACTGATTTAAGTTCATTTCTTCCTAATAAGGCAGCCCCACCCCCTCTGCCCACCTGCCTATCTTTTCAATAAGATGTATATCCTTGCATATTCAGCTCCCAACCCTGATCCCCTTGCAGCCATGTCTCCACCACGCCCACCATGTCATACCTGCCAATTTCTATTTGTGCCACAAGCTCATTTACCTTATTCCTTATACTGCGTGCATTCAGAGATAACACCTTCAGTCCTGTACTAACTGTCCCACTTCTTGTCACTCGTTTGTCCAGTGTGCTTGAAGTTTGATTGCTGACCCTTTCCAAACACTTTTTCCTATTTGTGTCTGTGCTGGAGACTTTAATAGCCTCTCCTGAGTTCTCCTTTCCTGTCATTTCTTTCATATTTTTCCACAGTTGAATCGACCTCTATGGACATTAGCGTGCTGCTTTGTTTCCTACTGGGGGGTGTTTTACCCTTTCCTTTGCTCCCCACCTGACTTTCTAGTTTAAAGTCCTGTTGACCACCCTATTTACCCTTTTCGCTAGAACATTGGTCCCTGCTCAGTTCAGAATGGAGACCATCCCAACGGTACAGATCCCTCCTGTTCCAATACTGATGCCATTGCCCCACCACTTGCACCGCTCCTTTAGCCACATGTTTACTTCCCTTATTCTCATGTCCCCATGCCAATTTGCACGTGGCTCAGGCAGTAATCTGGAGATTAGGACCCTTGAGGACCAGCTCTTTAATTTTGTTCCTAGCTCCTGATAATCCCTGAACAGGCCCTCTTTCCTAGTCTTGCCTATGTTGTTTGTTCCGACATGGACCATCACATCTGGATCCTCCTCTTCCCGCTTTAATATGCTTTCAAGCCAGTCCAAGGTATCCCCTACCCTAGCACCAGGCAGGCAACATACCATGTGGGGATCTCGATCCTGCTTACAAAGGATGACATCTATTCCCCTGATTATAGAATCCCCTACCACCTGTGTTTTTGCTCCCTCCTCTTGAATGGCCTCCCGTACCACGCACTGCTCAGTTGGCTCATCCTCCCTGCAGTTCTTTTCCTCATTCACACAGGGGAGCAAGTACCTCGTGCCTGTTGGACAAGGTCAAGAGCTGTGACTCCTCTGGTCCTGACTGCAGGATCCCTCAACTTACAGTCACACCCTCCTGTCCCTGGCCACAGACCAAATCTGAAGTACTTAATCTACCAGGTGTGACTGCCTCCTGAAACACAGTGTCCTGGAGATTCAACCCCACCCAGACATGCTGCAGTGTTTCAAGCTCAGACTCCAGCTCATCAATTCTGAGCCTAAGCTCCTCAAGCAACCAATACTTGCTGCTGATGTGGTCACTGCAATTCACAGTGGGATCAGCCAGCGCTCACATCATACAACACATCAGCTGTCAAGCCATTTCTACTCAGTTAATTACTTCATTAATTTATTTTTATAATGAGTCAATTAAATTTATTGATACTTCTTTGCTGTGTTCTTTTTCAAATTTAGTGCAGACTCCCTACCAGCCAATCAGCTCACAGTCTCCTTGTGACAGTTATTTTGCAGCTACAGTGCCGAGCTCCGATAGGTTTATACTCACTCCGTGCTGCTCCTCTGTGCTCCGACAGCTTCCCACCAACTACACCATGATCCCCAAGCTCCGGTAGGTTTGTACTCACTCCGTGCTGCTCCTCTGTGCTCCGACAGCTTCCCACCAACTACATCATGATCCCCAAGCTCCGGTAGGTTTATACTCACTCTATGCTGCTCCTCTGTGCTCCGACAGCTTCCCACCAACTACGCCATGATCCCCAAGCTCCGGTAGGTTTATACTCACTCTATGCTGCCCCTCCATGCTCCGACATCTTCCCACCAACTTCAATGCAGAAGGAGGCTATTTGGCCCCTCAAGTCAGTATCAACCTTCCCAAAAGCATTTATACCCAGCCCCACCTCATCCCTGTTACCCAACACGTACCAGAGCTAATCCACCTTAACTCCACATCTTCGGACTGTCAGAGGAAACCTCCTTATTGGTACTTCAGCTCATGATCTGGATTTCACTTTGAGCTCACAGATTTTTAACCAGGGAATGGTGTAAATGCAGACATGGGACCTGGGCATTGATGGCTAGCAACTATTGTGCATCCCCTTGTTTTTCTTGAGAAGACAGTGATGAGCTGCTTGCTTGAAACACTGAGGTCCATGTGCAGTAGGTTGACCCACAATGGCGTTACTAAGAGTTCCAGGATTGTGGCCCAGCAAGGGAAAAGTGATATATTTCCAAGTCAGCATGGTGAGTGGCTGGATGGGGAACATTCAGGTGGTGGTGTGGCTGTTGGCCTTGTGCTTCTATGTGATAGAAGTTGAGGGTTTGAAAGATGTTGTCAAAGGAGCCTTGGCAACTTGTTATAGGTAGACAATGCTGCCACTGCGTACCTCCAGCAAAGGGAGAGAACGTTGAAAGTGGGAGATGGGATGCCAACCAACTGGCTCTACTCTGACCTGGATGGTATTGAGTACCTCGAGCATTGTTAGAGCTGCACCCATCCAGGTAGCTGGGGAGCATTCCAACACATTTGTCACGTACTTTTTAGATGAGGGACAGACTTTCAGGATTTGGGAGGTGAGTTACTCTCTGCAATTGATGACTGAAAGTTAAATACCTGCTTACGGGGACTACCTAAGATTAGCCAACAGAGGTAATACTTGATGGAATGGAAACATATTTAAATGGATTTATACATTTAATCCATCCAAATAATGGATCAAAGCAATTTTGACCAGTTCTATTTTTTAGCCTTTACCGGTTCATAAGATGTCTTTCTCAATGATTTTCTAATATTGCAGTCCCATATACTGTAGGAAAGACTGTGTCAAAATAATTACAAGATGCTAACGTATTGGAAAGGAAAATATGGGTCATATGAAAAACTATGCACTGAGCATTTTCATGAGTTATATATTTTCACCCGAGGAAATATTCAAACATTTCAGTGGATGAGATCCGACAATGCCAGAGACTCCTTACAACATTGAACATAGAACTGTACAGCACAGGAACGAGCCCTTTGGCCTACGATGTTGTGCTGAAGATGACGCCAAATTAAACTAATACTTTCTGCCTGCCCTTGGTCCATATCCCTCCATTCCTTAAAAATTCATGCGCTTATCTAAAAGTCCCTTAAATGCCCCTATTGTGTCTGCCTTCACCACCATCTCTACTACTCTCTGTGTCAAAAACATGCCCCTCACATCTTCTTTGAACTTTCTCCCTCTCAATTTAAATGCATGCACCCTAGTATGACGGGAAAAAGATTCTGACCACCAAATCTGTCTATTCATCTCATAATGTAGGTGACTTCTGTCAAGTCTCCCCTCAGCCCTTCCCGCTCCAGAGAAAATTACCCGCGTTTTTCTGGCCTCTCCTTATAGCTCATAATTTATGCATTAATGAAACAGGATTATCGACACTTCCCATTCCACTTCATGCAAGCTCAAAACAATGCAATTAATCCCTGTGTCACAACCAATTGCACCAGAGAGTGTTGGTTTATTTTATTCTATCTGATCGTGTTTTGTGAAGTCTTCCACATGGGTTTAATCCCTGTAGGATTGAGGTCTACTTTAATCGACTGTCCGTTACTATATCCAGTGTGAGTGCGCACTTAAATATTTGTGATTTAGGAAAAAAATAGCTGCCCTACTAGAAAAGATTCTGAAAATATCATGTTTCAAAAGCAAGATGCTGCTGGTGATGGAGTTACGTTTCTGCAGTCTTTTATGTTATCACTGAATACATGATAATAGAAATCTATTACATATTCTATCATTTACATAATTCATTATGTCATGTTAATGTTTTGTTAGAATACTTGCTCTTTGTATAAGCAGAATGCCCATGAGAAACACCTTTAGAACTGTTATCAGGCATTGCTCCTTCATGCAAGACTGTAAATGAGATACAAGAAAATTACACTGTACTGTGGTCCCAGAGTCAGCACAACTATCACTGACTCAATTCATTTCAAAGTATAGATTGAAAGATTTGTTTAATTGACTTGTCTCATATGACAAAACAAATTCCATAGACACGCACACTCATGGCTAGAACAGAAATCAATGAACTTATGTCACGTTCTGTTGATTCTGGTTATTCATATTCATTGATTCAAGCACAACACATATATCAAAGCCTAATCTAAATATAAAATGATTCACAGCCTAATTATCCATTTCTTAATATTGACACTCAAAGGAATTGCTTCCTACATTAATAGGCACTACACATGTTATTGTGAGAAAAGCTGGATGCTGTGCATTTATAATTTAACTTGCACACATCTTTTCAGAGTTAGTTGTTGGTAGGTAATCTGGCATCTGCCCATTTTGGGAAACCATGAACCAGGGTGTTTGCCATTTCTGGACTGAACACCCTCTGCTATGGCAGTGGAGTTTGATCTGTAAGGGCAGAGCCTACTATAGTGGGCACAGATGGAAAGTGTTGGCCAGAGATTGAGTGACATTTCTTTCTTTCAAGGGACACCAGTTCTGAGGCCTGGCCATTTCTTTACCATTGCCTCTGAAGACAAGACTGGCATCTCCTCACCAAATGCATGTAATCCTGCATGGGCAAATAACAGGCACAGCCCAAGTGTCAGGATTCCTTCTCCATCGCCCATCCCCTGCCCTTGCTAGTTTTGTTTGCATGGAAAGGATAAATTCAGTACTGCTTGGTACTGCGACAAAAGTTGCTGGGCAGCTGAAAACCAGAAGAACTGCGGGATGCTGCAAATCAGAAACAAAAGCAAAGTTGCTGGAAAAGCTCAACAGATCTGGCAGCATCTGTGAAGGAAATAAAACAAAGTTAACGTTTCGGGTTTGGTGACCCTTCCTCAGAGCTGTTTATTTCTGCTTTTGTCTTACAGATGCTGCCAGACCTGCTGAGCTTTTTCAGCAACTTTGTTTTTGTTGCTGGGTAACTGTTTGATGTAAGACAGACCATCGCCGCTGTGAATCTCCACTCTGGGTTTTCTGCCACAGTTTACTCCCTTAAACCTGCTCCCACCTGAGATGCTGACATGGAAATGAGTGGGAGTCTGCTTTGTGGTTACCAGTGCATCACTACACACCAATGGGCCAGTAGGCTACACATCTGGAACCAGGCCTGTAGTTTAGCCAGGGACGGAAGGCCAGATAACCCCAGCTTACGCCCAGCAACACCAAAAGGCACTCCACATGGCTTGCTGATGAAGAGTTTGTGTAAAAGCAGGGAGAAGCAAGCTGAAAGTGAGAGGTGCCAAGGAGGCTAACCACCGCTCACCACCCAGTGTGGTAACACACATGATGCAGCACATCATGCAACACGCATAGAATTACTCTGTTTAGGGCACAGGCCTGGCCTTCACTAACCACTCAACCAATATCTCATTGTCGCCAAGTCCCACACAGAAGTAGCTAATGTCTGAAAGTTTTCTGATCACAACCACTTCAAAAGCTCATGTCTGAGCCACAGCAGTCTCCAACTTGGTGTGTAATGTTTACGGGAAATACAAGGAACAAGTCCAGTAATTAGAATGCCTATCGTATGGAAGCACGCCATTCAAGTCCACACCAACTCCAAAGACAATCCCACCCAGACTTCCCTTGTCTCTCTAAACTTACATTTCCCATGGCTAATCAGCCACATCTCTGGACACTATGGGAAATTTAGCATGGCCAATCCACCTAACCTGCAAATCTTTGGACTGCGGGAGGAAACCCGCCCAGACACAGGGAGAATGTGCAAACTCCACACAGACTGTCACCTGAGGGTGGAACTGACCTGGGTGCCTGGCGCAGTGAGGTAGCAGAGTTAGCCACCATGCCACCCTCATATTTATTCAATTTTAGGCAGATTTTTGATAGGTAGCTAGATTCACGGACGTTTAATTTTGACAGAGGTCTGGAGAATTTCAGAATTATTCACCAAAAACTGTACAGCGTCCAAGGAAGTTTTGATGTCTCATCCATGATTTTTATATTAATCTGCTGACATATTACATTTATAACAGATTATTAGCAGTTCACTGCACAATAAGTAAGGAACCTAATTCAATAACAGCAACAGTTTGAACACCAAAGCTAAAGCACATCAACACTTGAACCCCAAGAATCATGACAATGTGTTTCGTGACGAACCCTTTCTGGTGAATACTTCCAAATCTCAATAATTGTGTACAGGCTTTATCTGAATGTGTTTTACTTTAATATTCTGTCGGACAGCAGTGGAAGAGACTCTGGCTGAGCCTTAATGATGAGTGGGAACTGCTTATAAGAAGAACAGACAGCAACCTTAGTGCGACAGTGTGGAGGTGGATTGGCTGTCACTGAATTGTGATATCCCAAGTAAAGTGATATGGTGTTCTGTGAGTCATCCTCGGATATTGTATACCTTTGCTTGGGAGTTGGATATGGATATATCTATGGCTTTTCTGATTTGTAACTCATCGTGTCACAGCTACAAGAGAGGGTCATTACTTTACAGATACTCCATATTAATGATTCTCTGTGATATCACACTACAATGATGTTTTAAAGAAGATACACATTAGAATTCCTCTTGAAGTGGCAGTCATCACTAATGTGCTATTCTTTCAGGTAATTATTGGTTAAAATCACAGGTCAATGAGCACTGAGTGGTGTTCTCACTATTTTCTAGGTTTAATTTTCAAATTCCTGCAAATGTTTTTAAGTTTTCATCCAGAAGGACAGTTTGTTCCCCAGTTCTAATCTGTCTAGTATTAGCTAGCCTTGGCTGCTCTTCTCACTGCAGTAAACTTCAGTGGGATTCAACTAAAACATAGTGTGGCTGAGAGCTTGATGAAGACAGATATGGGTCCTCATGGGATACTTTAAGCCCGTATTTACTGGGTTCCCAAACCTGTCCAAGACAAAGAAGATGGTGAATCCCGGAGCGCCAGAGTGAGAATTTGTAACAGCTCACAGGCCACAAAGGGGCCACTGACAGGAAGTTGCCATAAGCATCAATTACTATTGACCAAATATACTCAAAACCCAAAGAATCTAGTACTGGATGCCTCCACCTAATCAAGCCGATCTTTGGGCGACAATGATCTAGTGGTTGGACTATTCATCCAGAGATCAAGGCAACATTTTGGGGACCTGGATTTGAATCCCACAAGGGTGGAATTTGAATTTGATTTTTTAAAAATCTGGAATCAAGAAATTAATGATAACCAGCAACCTGCTGTCAATCGATGGAGAAAAGCCTGTTTGGTTCATTAATGTCCTTTAGGGAAGGAAACTGCTGTCTTCACCAGATCTATTTGTGGCTCCAGACTCACAGCAAAGTGGTTGACTCTAATGAATCCCCCTAAAGGGTCAAGCAAGCCACTCAGTTCAAGGGTAATCAGATATATGTTACAAACACCAGCAATGCTAACAATGCCCACACCTCATGGAAGAATGAAAAAAAAATTGCTGTCTCCGTGCTCATTATGTGGTCTTGTCTACATTGGGGAAACGAAGTGTAGAATGGGTGACTGCTTTGCAGAAAACCTAGGTTCTGCAGTAGGGGAAGGGGAGATTTTGAAGCTTGTGCAGTCCACACTATGACCATGGCGCTGCAGGATTCCCAAGCAGAATATGAGGTGCTATTCCTCCAGCTTTCAGGTGGCATCGTTGTAGCACTGGAGGAGGCCCAGGATGGACATGTCGTTCAAGGATTGGGATGGGGAGTTGAAGTGGTTTGTGACTGGGACGTGTAGTCGTTTGTCACGAACCGTGTGTAGGTGTTCTACAAAGCAGTCTCCAAGCCTCTGCTTGGTTTCCCCGATATAGAGGAAGCCACATCAGGAACAGCGGATACAGTATGTCACATTAGCAGATGTGCAGATGAAGGGTCTAGGTCCGAAACGTTAGCTTTCCTGCTCCTAAGATGCTGCTTGGTCTGCTGTGTTCATCCAGCTCCACACCTTGTTATCTCTAAGCTTCCAGTTGCCTGCCACTTTAACGCACTGCCCTGTTTCTTGGCCACCATCTCTGTCTCAGGCTGCAGTGTTCCAGCGAAGATCAGCGTAAGCTGAAAGAGCAGCACCTCATTTTCCACTTGGGGTCCAAGCAGGCTCCTGGACTCAATATCAAGTTCAATAACTTTACAGTTTGAGCTCTCCCATGTCCTAGCACCCACCACCATACATCAGGCCATGTTAATACACACAACCCATTGTTGGCCACTGACTGTCCTCATTAACAGCTGTTCACCGTCCTAGCCAGATCATTATCCACTTCTTTGTCTGTCCAAATGTCCTTCTCTCTCTTTAGGCTCTATTCCAACCTATCTTTTACTCCTGACTCCCTCGTCCCCACCTGATCTTCTGCATAAAAAACCATTTTCCTAGCTACCATCAGTTCTGAGGAGGGATCACTGGGGTCCAAGCATTAACTCTGATGTCTCTTCACAGATGCTGCCAGAGCTGCCGAACTTTTCCAGCAGCTTCTGTTTTTGTTAAAAAAAACAATGTTGAGTTTGAGAAGCTTCAATAAACATCGAAGAGACTTCAAAGATGACTGATGACATCAATGATTTAGAAAAATTTCGTTTGAGAAAAATATATTTATATATTTCTAAAATAAATATATTTCTAAAATAAAATATATTTCCAAAATAAATGTCCAAATTTTGTTTTTGGTTGTGCTACACCTGCCCCTATACCTCCCTCCTCACCCCCATCCCAGGCCCCAAGGAAACCTTCCACCTTAAACAGATGTTCACCTGCACATCTGCTAATGTGGCATTCTGTATCCGCTGTTCCTGATGTGGCTTCCTCTGTATTGGGGAATATTGCGGAGGCTTGGAGACCGCTTTGTAGAACACCTACACACAGTTCGTGACAAACGACTACACCTCCCAGTCACAAACCACTTCAACTCCCCCTCCCAATCTTTGGACAACTTGTCCATCCTGGGCCTCCTCCAGTGCTACAACAATGCCACCCGAAAGCTGGAGGAACAGCACCTCATATTCTGCTTGGGAATCCTGCAGTCCAATGGTCACAATGTGGACTCCACAAGCTTCAAAATCTTGCCTCCCCCTACAGCATCCCAAAGTCAGCCCGGCTCATCCCCGCCTCGTTAACCTGTTAGTCTTTTCTCCCACCTATCCGCTCCTCACTCCCAACTCCCTCCCATCCAAACTCCCCACCTACACTCACCTTTACTGTGTCCACCCCCACCTCCTTGACCTATCTGTCTCCTCTCCACCTATCTTCTCCTCTATCCATCTCCTATCTGCCTCCCGCTCTCTCCCTATTTATTTCAGAATCTCCTTCCCCTCCCCCATATCTGAAGAAGGGTCTAAGCCTGAAATGTCAGCTTTCCTGCTCCTCTGATGCTGCTTGGCCTGCTGTGCTCATCCAGCTCTACACCTTGTTATCTCAGACTCCAGCATCTGCAGTTCCCACTATCTCTGGTAACGTAGGAGTTGTTCGGGCCCTGTGTCTGTCCACTGCTCTCGTATGACCATCCTGATCCTTCTGTCTTTATTTTGATTTTATTTTTCTTCATTTAACTTTTGAATCACATACATTTTTTCTTCTTTTTGCTGTGTGGTGGTGGAAGAGAGGTTATGGGGAGCTGTTGAGTGGACAATCCAAACTATTCCTCATGGCCATGGCCAACGCAGCGTGAGGGGCTGTACCAGCATTGATGATTTGGGATCCATTCTTTTCCTCTGATGTTTTGACAGCATCTGCAATGGCAGCAGAATCAATGATCTCTGAAGTGAATGATCTCTCGCTCACCTCGGGAGTTAGTTTGGGCGGTAAAGTGGCTCTCGGAAGCTGAGATGGGCCCCAGTCCTCGAGAGTTGGGACGGTCTCCTGGCTGTGGCAGTGGCTGCAGCATCAATGGCGATGAGGCAGCTTTGGTGGAAAGGGCATTCTGGGTCCAGTCAGCAGTGGTGGAAGCTGCTTCAACATGCTTTCTTCTTGGTGTTGCATCCTCAGGGAATGATTTGGAAGCTGCGGAACGTAGGGGGTGTCCCTTAGGCATTTAGGAAATCAAGAAGCCGTGAATGGAACAAAAAGTGAAATTTGTCCTAATTTTATCTGATTCACCTAACTTTGCATGGTTTATTGCTTTTTATAATTTATGCAAATAAAATGGCACAGCCGGCTTATGACAGCTTACACACATTTTAATGCATTTTCGTAAATACAGGTAACAATAAATCACTCTTCCTATTTAAAGAAGTGCTTGTAAATGCTGAGGCAATTGTGCATACATCATGTCATTGCATCATTCTGTCACAATATTTAAGTGAAAAGGTAGCTTTTACATGAACTTTGCAATAATTCGAAATTGGATAGACAGAATCAGCATTTGAATTCTCAAACAGAGTTCTGCTTCTTTATCCATCAATGTGGCAATATAGAAACAATAATATTGATCAATAAAGGCTTGTCTAATGGCAGTAAGGGAGAATCACCCAACATGCAAACAGATGGCAGGTCCAAACACAAACATCTTCAGTTGGCTCTCCAAGCCCATCTAATTTTGAAAGTTTGTCCCCAGCATATTTTCCATTGTTCCCACTTTTTATAAAAGGAAACAAGAAACAAAGCCAGGCCCCCAGCTATGTGCAATATACATTGCTGATTCGGATGAGAGAACAAAATGTAATATCTCCAAATTTGCAAGTGATTCAAAGCTAGATGGAATGGGTGAACTGTGAGGAGGATGCAGAGATGCTTCAGGATAATTTGGACAAGCTGAATGAGTGGGCAAATGCATGGCAGATAAAAACAGGAAGGCAGCTTATTATTATCTGAGACCAGGTCATGTGCAATGAGACCCGGGCATTTGTGTACCCGAGCTGCTGAAGGCAAGCTTGCAGATGCAGTAGGCAACAAAGAGGCAAATTATATGTTCACCTTCATTGTGAGCGGATTCAAGTACAGGAACAGAGATCTCTTGCTGTAATTATGCAGGGACTTTTTGAAACCATGCACAAAACATTATGTACAGTTTTGGTTTCCTTACCTACATAAAGATGTTCTGTATAGGGCCCACTGTGTACAATTGTGTATCAATTTGCTCAGCTTCAGGCTTAGTGTTTTAAGTTTGAGGCCAATACAGTATTTGTAAAACTGTCAGATCCACAATATACAATCTGTAGTAATTACATGTAAAAACACCTTCCACAACCAAAAACATGATGCAATTTCCACTACACAAATTTTTAAGTGAAGTTCTTATAAATCATCACTCTGGTTTAATTACTGAGACCTGACCTTTTGCCGATCTTTTGCTGACTCTTGTAAGCTGAACCTCATCGAGTCTCGTCTCAATGGTGGCAATGCTCTATGTGTGATGTCAGAACTCTGACCTCACTGAGACATGTAGGATTCTTACGGGCTTGACAAAGTAAATGCTGAGAGGGTGTTCCCCATCATGGGAGAGTCTAGGACCAGATAGCATAATCTCAGAATGAAGGGCCACCAATTTAAGACTGAAGTGAGCAATTTCTTCTCTTAGAAATTTAAGAGTCTTTGGAACTCGTTGCCACATAGAGCTGTGGAGGTAGAGACCTTGCGTATTTTTGAAGGCTGCGATAGATGGATTATTGAGAAGCAGGAAGTCAATGGTTACAGATAAAATGCAGGAAAGTGAACGTGTGTAATGTCGGTTTAGCCAAGATCCTATTGAGTGGCAGAGTAGGGTCAAGGGGCCAAGTGGCCAACTCCTGATCCTATTTCTTATGGGCTTATTGTCTATCAAAGTTTTTAACTGGTACAGTCCAGGTCAAAGCCTTTGAAGTTAAGAATGTTTCCATCTGCAAAGGGCAGGAAAAAGTATGGAGGATCTGTGTCCCCCAAAGGATCATTTAGGCATGTGCTTCTCAGTGAGGTTGGTCCTCACAGGCTGGGCAAAATTTCAGTGTGAAGAGAAACTCCTGCCCATTCTTGACTGGCCGCCCACCCAATAGGAGAACATGAGCATACAAGACTGCAGAATCGCTGAGCAGAATGAGACTATTCAGCCAATCGTGTCTGTGCCAACTCTCCAAATGAGCATCTCACTTAATGACATTCTCCTGTATTCTGTAATACTGCACACTTCCTTTCAGATAACTATCTTATTACCTTTTGAATATCTTGATTAAGGCTGTTTCCACCTCACTTTTTTACACTGTATTCCAGATCACGAACCACTGCTGTGTGAGAACGTTCGCCCTCATCACTTTTGCTTCTTTAACTAATGACCAAATTGTATCTCCTCATTTTTGATCCTTTCACGACATTTTTTTCCTGTTTACTCTGTTTAGATCTCCTCTCAGCCTTCTCTTCTCCAAGGAGAGCAGTTGCAGCTTCAATCGAATCTCACTTCAACATGGAAATTCCTCATCCCTGAAATCATTCCCACAAATCTCTTCTTCAGTTGTCTTCACACTCTTCCCAAAGTGTGGTGCTCAGAACTGGAGACAGCAATCTCACAGATGCCTGATGAGTGCTTTATATAAGTAATGGCTAAAATTAATGGGCAGGACAAGTGTAGTTAACCAATTGAGCCATTCCTACACCATGAAGGCCAAACCTTCTTGGTTAAATGCTTCTTCCCTTCCTGATGTGAGGCACCTGGGCCCCAACACTTACCCAGTAAGACAATAAGAGAAAAGTTCAAGAAGTGGGGGACAAAATACTTCTTAAAATTCCTCTTCAATCCTCCCTCAGAAAATCAAAATCAGATCATGTGGATTTATTACTGAATGTGACCTATAACATGTTACCAACCCATGTTTATTCCTAATAGTATTACTACCCATTTAGAGTATTATTGAAGGTGGCTATCAGATGAAACCCTTGACCCAATAAGTAATATGTTACAAAAACGGAACTTGCTGGAGAACCTCTGGAAACATCTGTGGAAACAAAACAGAGTTTATATTTCAGGTTCTGTGACCCATCTTATTCTTCAACATATAAGCACAATTTGTCACTTGGTTTACTTTACATTAAACCTTTAAAAGTCATAAGTCACCCACAGCCAGGTTATAGTCCAACAGGTTTATCTGCAATCAAAAGCTTTTGGAGCACAGCCCCTTCATCAGGTGAAGCAGCACAAAGAGTCTTCAGACTTTCACTATTCTCCCGTCCGCACGGACTGGAGGAGCACTAGATCCTGTTGGAAAATGCTGGGGTCTGTTTGCTCTTGGATCCCATGAGACAGAATCTTCTCCTCTTGCAGGAGACAGGCTCAAAGGCAGAGTGGGGCTTTCATTAGGACAAGATGTTGACAGTCGTTTTAACTTCATTTGAAGATGATAATTCAATGCGAACAACATTTTAAAGCCACATCATGATTCGGACAAGGCAGCAAATATTTACCCCAAATTGTAGAAAGAGTAAAAATGCTCACGTACATGCTTTTTTAAACAAAAGCTTTTCAAAACTTCGGTCAGTAACTGTCTATGAGCTGTTAGGGTGATTGCTATATACAGTTAGGCATTGAAAGGACAAATTTCTCATTTGGGTCGGAATTAATTGAGAGACATTTCAATTTGGCCATTTATAATTTTAATGTGATGAAAATGCATGCAGATAGGCTTCCCATCCGGCAGACCAGCGCAAGTTTTAAAGTTGGAGAACTAAATCATAAAAGCTTTTCATGGAGTGAGAAAAAGCTAAATTCCTGACTCTTGCTCAATTAACTTCATCTGTCTTCTATTTGTATTCCCTACTGTTGGAGTGGAAAATTCACCCAGAAAGTTGTTGGTACAAATCCAGGTCCAGAGATTTCAACCAAATAGTGAACCAGACCTTCCATTACAATACTGAAGAAATGCTACACTGTTAGAGAAGCAATATTTCAGCAAAAGCATTAAATCAAGTCCATCTGCTGATTCAGGGCACATCATATCCTGAAGAAAAACAGGAGAGTTCTTCTGTTGTCCAGTTCTGAGGAAGGGTCACTGGACTTGAAGCATTAACTCTGTCTCTCTCTACACATATGCTACCAGACCAGCTAAGTTTTTTCCAACAATTTCTGATTTTGCCTCTGATTTCCAGCATCTGCAATTCTTTGGGTTTTTTCTTAACTTCGGAGAATTCTCTTTTCTTGGTCAGCTGTCCTGGACAATATTTATCCTTGAACAACATTATTAAAACAGTAAATTTGGTCACTATAATGTTTGAACTAATGGGATCTTAACTGCTTTGCCTCTTAACATTGCAACAGTGGCTATACTTTAAGCAAGCAGTCCATAAACAATACTCTCGAAAGTCTTGACTTGTGAAAGGTGCTATTTAGATACACGCCTCTTATTTTCCATTTTTATTAGTTGCACACTGCCTTTACAAATTGACCTAAATAAGAACAAAGTGAAGGTTTTGAATGATTGTGTAGGCATACACAGAATTGTTGCAGAGAAGTACGTTGTATAATTAGGGCCATAAAATCTGGAAAACTGCATCACCTTTATTTTAGACTGATGGACAGCTTTAAGCATTACCTAAGGAAGGGACTATTGTACACCTTCGGCTTAAAGTGCTTATTAAGTCAAAAACAGCGTTGTTAAATACCACACTTGTCAGGAGAAAGCACTCATTCAGGAAGGTGAGGCAAAAGTAAGTGAATTTCAACAAAAACCCAGGCTGTGGGAAAAAAACAGCGCAGGAGCACAATTTTCAAGAAATTATTTGAATTGGTAAAATGGACACAGCAGAACTTGCTGAAACTTGAGCAGCTGTCTTCATCACATCTATGCACCGGAGAAAATCCCATACTGATCAACAAATGTTTCCTTGGCAACCAGACTACCACAGGAGACCTAAGCTTACAAATGAAAAATGATTCCAGCAGTCACAACAATGACGGAAGCAAAATCATTAATTGGTTGTTGTTTAGTTTTGCAATGACTGTATGTTTTCTATTATATTATTAGTCAGTTGACGCTTCATCAACTTAATCTTTGTAAGGTTCACTTTTCAAAAATCTAAAATGTACATCATTTATATTTAGTCCTGTTGACCCTGAAATTGCACAGGTTATGCTCAGAGTGGTTATAGATGAATGAGCCTCTTGATGCTGTATCTTACATTGCAATTTGCAGAGTCATCAGGAGGCTACCTCGTTAGCTTGGCATAAACACACGGTTGCAGAGATAACTGTTATATTTCAGAAAGCAAGAATTATAGCCCGTTAGAGACATTCATTGTTATCATCAAAAACTGTCTTCCTATTTGAAGGTGACATCTACTCAGGATCATGTGTTTTCACGTGACTGAAAGGGCTGATTTCTGACCCAGTTACCATTGGGTCAGGGCGGTCAATGAGTAAGTGGAACCCGAAGTGCGGGACATGCAGCAAATTCCCTCTCCTTCTTTCCCACCACTCTGCCTCATCATTAAGGTGCTTTTGGTACTCAATGCATGATGGACAAGTGGTTGCCAAGCTGGTAGCAAGCTCATCACATCCACTAATGCCAATGCTGTTGCACCTCAAGCAGGGTTTCAGAGTATCTCTGGAGCATTTCCTTTGTCTCCCCCTCCCCCCCGCCCTCAGAACTTTGGTCATTTGAGGTTTGAGAGGACAAGACTTGGTAGGGAAGAGTATTTTTAGCCATTTGGATATCGTGATTGGCTATTCAAAGTTTATTTTTAGGTATTTTATTCGAACGTTTGTTGAACCACCATTAAGAAGTATTCTGAGGAAGGGTCACTGGACCCAACACGTTAACTCTGCTTTCTCCTTCACAGATGCTGCCAGACCTGCTGCGCTTTTCCAGCAACTTTGTTTTTGTTCCTGACTTACAGCATCTGCAGTTCTTTCAGTTTTTATTAAAAAGTATTTGTCTCACTGTCCACCTATTGAACACAGAGGATGAGGTGGAGGCATTTTTGGTGGAATTTCTCTGATGCTCTTTTGTCTCTGGAGTTAGAGTTGAAACAGCAACTTTCGAATTCAAAGGTAAAGATCCCTACCAAATCAATGAATGGGTGTTCAAGTCACTGTGGAACATGAGGATGGCAGGATGCACTATCATGTCACAGTCTAGAGCTAAGGATGTTAGAGGTTCCAATGTCCATTCCATCACATGCCTGACCAGGAATCTTACTGTCTGCAATTTTAACGTGTTACAAAGTTTGCAAGCTGATACTCAAGCAGGGCATCAAGTCATGAGGTCGTGTTTGAAACTGCAGTTTCCAAATCAGAGACAAGAGCACTACCCATTCTTCCACAACATTGCCCTGATACTGTGTAAGAGGATCAGTGTAACTTTCACTGGACAGAAAATGGGGGAAGTGAATCAGCTCCCTGTTGCACAGTCCATTTAGTTGTCTTTTCCATTGCTGTCCCAAAGAAATCCACAATGAAATTTGACATTTTTCACCCCATTAGTTGAGAGAAAGCTACCATTGCTCCTTAACTCAGCTGTTGACCAGGACCATTAACCAATAGGCATATCTCCATAATCTCACATGCACAGATTCAGGTGAAAGTTCTGCAGAGTTGGCAAAGACAGTGATAATTGGTGATGGGCAATTAAATCACTCACAGGTGGAAGTGGCACCACAAATATCCTTTTCTCAATGATAGGGGATCCCCGCACATCAGTGCAAACAACAAGGCTGAAGCATTTGCAACAATCTTCAGCCAGACATGCTGAATGGCCATCTGAACCTCTTCCTGAGATCTGCAGCATCACAGATGCCAGTTTTCAACCAACTCGATTCATTCCAAGCGATAGTACGAAATGGCTGAAGGCACTTGAAATAACTCCACCAAAGCTGGCATCCTGTCACCAAGTTACCCTATATTTTCATCTGCATAGTACACACTGCTGACCACACTAGCTCAGAGCCAGTTCCAAGAGAGAACAGACCCCCAGAGACTCCTACTTCTGTTAGCCAGGGCTCCCTGATTAGACCAGGCTAACAGCCCAAATCAGGGAGCTTATATTCTATGGGATCCACCTAGCTGACCTTGTTCCAATGACTACAGCACGGGATACTGCAAAGGCTATGGGGCCTGACAATATTCCAGCCATAGTACTGAAGACATGTGCTCCAGAACTAGCCATAACCCAAACCAAGCTATTCCACTTCATTACAAAACTGGCATCTACTCAACAATGCAGAAAATTATCTAGATATGCCAGACCCACAAAATACAAGACAAATCAGTCCAGACAATTTCTTCCCATCAGTCTACTCACAATCATCTGCAAAGTGATGGAAGGTGTTATTGATGTCTCAAGCAATACATACTCAGCAGTAACTGGATCATTGATGCCCAGTTAAGATTCCAGCAGGGTCACTCAGCTCCAGACCTCATCACAGCTTTAAACATAGAACAAGAACAAAGAAAATTACAGCACAGGAACAGGCCCTTCGGCCCTCCAAGCCTGTGCCAATCCTGATCCTCTATCTAAACCTGTCACCTATTTTCCAAGGATCTGTATCCTTCTGCTCCCTGCCCATTCATGTATCTGTCTAGATACATCTTAAATACGCTATCATGCCCGCCTCTATCAACTCCGCTGGCAACACGTTCCAGGCATCCATCATCCTCTGTGTAAAGAACTTTCCATGCGTACCTCCCTTAAACTTTTCCTCTCTCACCTTGAAGTTGTGACTCCTAGTAATTGAGTCCCCCACTCTGGGATAAAGCTTCTTGCTATCCATCCTGTCTATACCTCTCATGATGTTGTAGCCCTCAATCAGGACCCCCCTCAACATCCGTCTTCTAATGTAAATAACCCTAATCTACTCAACCTCTCTTCATAGCTAGTGCCCTGCATACCAGGCAACATCCTGGTGAACCACCTCTGCACCCTCCCCAAAGCATCCACTTCCTTTTGGTAATGTGGCAACCAGAATTGTACACTATGTTCCAAATGTGGTCGAACCAAAGTCCTATACAACTGTAACATGGCCTGCCAACTCTTGTACTCAATACCACATCAAATGAATGAAAGCATGCCGTATGCCTTCTTGGCCATTCTATCCACTTGTGTTGTCACCTTCAGAGTACAATGGACCTTAACACCCAGATCTCTCCATGCATCAATTTTCCCCAGGGTTTTCCTATTTAGCATATATCAGTATTGGTCCAAAAATTTGGAGATATTACATTTAGATTCCTCATCCAAATCATAAGTATATATTATGAATATCTGGAGTAAAATTCCACAATTACTGGATGTGAAGTTAATAGGCACAATGAATGAGTTAATTTGGAGAAGTCAGCAAAGATTTGTTAAGGGAAAGTTTATCAAACTAATTTTTTGGAGGTTTTTTGAAGAGCTAAAGTAGAAGGAAACATTGATGTGATGTACAATTTCAAAAGGTGTTCGATACTTTGTTACATAACAAACTCGTGAGAAATCTTATAGGTCATGGAATATAAGAGATGGTAGCAACATGAATAAAAAGAATTGGCCAAGGGATATGAAATACAGAGCATTGAGTAATGGGTATTTTTCAGGCTGTAGGAGATTTGTATTGGAGTACTCCAGGGGTCAGTATAGGGTTGCTCTAGGTTCCCGTATGAAGGGAATAGTTTCAAAGTTTGTGAGTGACACAAAATTTGGAAGAATTGTAAACTGTGAGGAGGGCAGTAAAGAACTCCAAAAGGATAATTGCAAGTGAATGGAGTTGGCAGATAGGTTGCAGAGAAAGTTAAATGTGGAGAAGTGTGAGTGATATGCTTTGGCACAAAGAACACAAGATAATATGATATGTATTGTCTAAATTTGTGTTCAGGAGCAGACAGGCCTGTTGTATGTGTGCATCAGTAATTCAAGGTGGCTTGACAGTTAGAGACATCAATTAAAATGTACAGTATTCTAAGTTACATTAATTTAGGCATTGAGTATAATAACAGGGAGGTTAAGCTGAGCCTGTACAGGACATTTGTTAGACCTCAGTTGGAGTACTGTGGACAGTTCTTGGCACCAGACTTTAAGAGGGATGTAAAAGCAATGGAGAGAGTGCAGAAGAGGTTCCTGAGAGTGTTTCCAGGGAGGAGACACTTCAGTGGCGAGGATACTTGGGAGAAATTGGGATTGTCTTCCACAGAACAGCACCACAGGTGTTTCCACACTCCAGCGGCTACAGCCATTCAAGAAGGCAAGTTGCACTTAAACTGGAGGGGCATGATTATTCTGGCAGGGAGGTTTGCTAATGCCACCCAGGAGGGTTTAAACTATTGTGGCAGGAGAGGTGGAAACCAGAGTAAAATGACCAAGTAGGAGTCAGAGTCCAGGACTAGTAAGATTAAAAGAAAGAACAGATGGGCCGAGGTTACTGAACATGGAAGCATTGGTGATCTGAGGGTTTTTGATTCAACATGAAGAATATGATGAGTGAGGCAGATGAATTTAGAAATTGGATTAACATACATAACTATGGTGATGTAGCTATTATGGAGACTTGGTTGAGAGAGGAACGACACTGACAGCTTAATGCTTCAGTATTTAGATGTTTCAAGCATGATAGAGAGGGATCTAAAAGAGGTGGGGCACATTTCTTTGAGAAGGTGACCAAACAGGTAAATGAGAGGAAACCAGTTGATGCGGTGTATATGGATTTCAGCAAGGCGTTTGATAAGGTTCCCCACAATAGGCTATTGTACAAAATGCAGAGGAATGGAATTGTGGGAGATATAGCAGTTTGGATCAGAACTTGGCTTGCTGAAAGAAGACAGAGGGTGGTAGTTGATGGGAAATGTTCATGCTGGAGACCAGTTACTAGTGGTGTACCGCAAGGGTCGGTGTTGGGTCCACTGCTGTTTGTCATATTTATAAATGACCTGGATGAGGGCGTAGAAGGATGGGTTAGTAAATTTGCAGACGACACTAAGGTCGGTGGAGTTGTGGATAGTGACGAAGGATGCTGTAGGTTGCAGAGAGACATAGATAAGCTGCAGAGCTGGGCTGAGAGGTGGCAAATGGAGTTTAATGCAGACAAGTGTGAGGTGATGCACTTTGGTAGGAGTAACCAGAAGGCAAAGTACAGGGCTAATGGTAAGATTCTTAGTAGTGTAGATGAGCAGAGAGATCTCGGTGTCCATGTACACAGATCCTTGAAAGTTGCCACCCAGGTTGACAGGGCTGTTAAGAAGGCATACAGTGTTTTAGCTTTTATTAATAGAGGGATCGAGTTCCGGAACCAAGAGGTTATGGTGAAGCTGTACAAAACTCTAGTGCGGCCGGACTTGGAGTATTGTGTACAGTTCTAGTCACTGCATTATAAGAAGGATGTGGAAGCTTTGGAAAGGGTGCAGAGGAGATTTACTAGGATGTTGCCTAGTATGGAGGGAAGGTCTTATGAGGAAAGGCTGAGGGACTTGAGGCTGTTTTCATTAGAGAGAAGAAGGTTGAGAGGTGACTTAATTGAAACATACAGAATAATCAGAGGGTTAGATAGGGTGGATAGGGAGAGCCTTTTTCCTAGGATGGTGATGGCGAGCATGAGGGGGCATAGCTTTAAATTGAGGGGTGAAAGATATAGGACAGATGTCAGAGGTAGTTTCTTTACTCAGAGAGTAGTAAGGGAATGGAACGCTTTGCCTGCAACGGCAGTAGATTCGCCAACTTTAGGTACATTTAAGTCGTCATTGGACAAGCATATGGACGTACATGGAATAGTGTAGGTTAGATGGGCTTGAGATCAGTATGACAGGTCGGCACAACATCGAGGGCCAAAGGGCCTGCACTGTGCTGTAATGTTCTATGTTCTATGTTCGATTGTGCAACTGATCAAGGAGGATATCTAAAGCAGGACTGAGGGAAGACACCCTGGAATGTTCACCAAACAAGGGCTTATAGATAGAGCTCAGGAATAGGAAGGTTGCAAATACTTTGATGGGATTATACTACAGGTCTCCCAACAGCCAGCAGATGACAACGGAACAGCTATGTGGCCAGATTATGGAAAAATGTGAAAACAACTGGGTTTTTATCATGGGTGATTTTAACTTCCCTTATGTTGCCCTGGATTCACTTAGTGACAGGGGCTTGAATGGGGGAGAATTTGATAGGTGTGTCCAGGGTGGTTTCTTGAAGCAATATGTAAATAGTCCAACTAGGGAGGGGGCCAAACTAGACGTGGTATTGAGGAATGAACCTGGCCAGGAGATCAAACGGGGGAGCATTTTGGGAACAGTGAACGTAATTCCATAAAATTTGAGTTACTTCTGGACAGAAGTGATCCTTATGTGAAGGTACTAAATTGAGGGAAGGCTAAGTACCACACTGTTGAGCAGAAACTAGAAAATGTACATTGGGGACAGCTTTTAAAGAAAATCCATATCTGGAGTATGAAAGTCTTTTAAAGGCCAGTTCAGGACCAGATTGTTCCTGTGAAAATGAAGGATCAAGATGACAAAATTCAGAAACCTTGGAGGTCGAGAGAAATTGAGAACTAAGTCAAAAAGTAAAAGAGGTATAGATAAGTTTTAGGAAACTGAAGAGAGACTGAGTCCTCAAAGGATACAAATATAGTAGGAAAGAACTCAAACAAGGAATGGGCACAAATAAAAGGGGCCATGAAATGTCTTTGACAAACTGGATGAAGGAAAATCCCAAGGCTTTCTTTACATATATTGTAAAGGGTAACTAGGGAAAGGATAGGTCCCCTCAAGGACAAAGTAGGAAATTTATATATGGAGCCAGAGGAAGTGGATGAGGCCATTAACAAATATTTTGCATCAGTATTCACAAAGGAGAAGCACATGGTGGATGGTGAGTCTTGGAAGTGGGGATGTTGATATTCTAGGGCATGTCAATATGAAAAAGGAGGAGCATTTGGAAGCTTTAAAAAACATTAAGGGTAGACAAGTTACCAGGACCCAATGAGATCTATCCTAAAACACTGAGGGAGGCAGTTGAGGAAATTGCAGGGAACTTGCATGAAATCTTCTTCACTTCTGGTCTTTTATATCCTCTTTAACCACAGGAAAGGTCTAAGAGAACTGAAGAATAGCCAACATTGTTTCTTTTTTAAAGAATGATAATAGGGATAATCCAAGAAATTACAGGCCAGTAAGCCTTACATCAGTAGTAGGAGAATTATTGAAGAAGATTCTTAACACATTTGGAAAGATATGGACTAATTAGCAAGGGGTAGCATGGCTTTGCATGTTCAAGGTCACATTTCACAAATGTGAGTAATTTTTTTTAGAGAAAGTGACAAAGATAATTGATAAGGGCAGGACATTGGCTGTTGCATACATAAACTTTAGCAAGATCTTTGACAAGATCCTTCATGCAGGCCAATACAGGAGGTGAAGTCATTTGGGACCCACGGTGCACTGTTAAGATAGATACAGATGTCGCTTAGTCATAGGAGACAGAAAGTAGTTGTGGAAGTGTGTTTTTCTGACTGGGCACCTGTAACCACTGGCATTTTTCAGGGATCAGTGCTGGGACCCTTGTTGTTTGTAATACACATAAATGATTTGGAGAAGAACGTAGGTGGTCTGATTAGTAAGCTTGTAAATGACACAAAGATTAGGGGAGCTGTGGGTAGTGAGAAGGATTGTCAGAGGATACAGCAGGAAATAGATAGGCTGGAGATTTAGGTGGAGAAATGGTAGATGAAATTCAATCCAGACAAATGCAACGAGATGCATTTTGGAGGATCTAATGCAGGATGTAAGTATAGAGTAAAAAGCAGAACCCTTAGTAGCATCAGCATGTAGAAGGATCTCGGAATTTAGGTCCACAATTCTCTGAAATGGCAACACAAGTGGATAAACTAGTGAAGAAGGCATAAGGCATGCTTGCCTTCATTGGTCAGAGCATCGGGTGTAAAAATTGTCAATGTCATATTGTAGCTGTACTGAACTTTAGTTGGGCCCAATTTGGAATACGTGTACACCTCTGGTTGCAGCACTACCAGAATATTGTGGAGGCTTTGGAGAATGTAAAGAAATGGTATACAAGGACATTGCCTGGTTTGGAGTATATTCACTATGAGGAGAGATTGGAATAACTTGGTTTGTTTTCAATTCAACGTTGAAGGATGAGGTGCAACCTGATAGAAGTTTACAAAATTATGAGAGGGATGGAGAGTTGGAGTCATTTTCCTAGGTTTAGAACTGTCAATCACCAGGGAGCATATAATTAAGGCAAAAGGGGAGAAGTTTAAAGGAAACATGAGAGACACGTGTTTTACATAGAGGGTGGTAAATGCCTGGAATGCACTGCCAGAGAAATTGGTGGAGGTGGATACAATAGCAATATTTAAGAGGCATCTTGACAGGTATATGAAAAAGCAGGAAATAGACAAAAGGAATGGTTTGAAGGCAAAAGACTTTTGGTTTAAAGAGGCATCATGTGTCAACACAGTCTCACTTGGCCAAAGGGCCTGTTCCTGTGCTGTTCTGTTCTTTGTTAAGGAATCTTAAAATAACAAACATGGCTAAAATCAACCCTTTATTGGAACCACAGGAGCTGAGATAATGGCAGATGGGAGGTGACAGGTGAAACATCAGCAAAGGATGGGCATAGATTCAGATCCATATTGAAGGGTATTACCAACAGCAAACTCACTAGCTCCTTGCAGAGAAGTATAAGATTATTTTCAAAACTATGATAAGCAATTATAGGCCAGTGCTCAAAATGTTCATCTCTCAAACCGTATCACTGCAATTTTTGCAGTGTTGCAATTGCATGTTTGCAATTTCTTGTTGGAGGTTGCCACTTTAAATTTTATTGGAAAATCTGGTGTGGAATTGAGAGGTTTAACACATCACTGAGGAAATGCCCAACAAATAAGTTGACAACAAAACCACACAAAGGACAAATCATATTGGACTCAATCGCTAACTCTCTCGACAGATGCTTCCAGACCTGTTGAGTTTCTCCAGCAATTATATTAGAACTCAAAGCCCGAAATATTCAAGAACAAGAACTGGATTTAATCTTGCTACAATTGAAGTGCAGACTTTTATGTGGAAAGAAAATTTGAAAGAAAACATTTGCAGCCTTGTTAATTAAGTAAAAAACTAAAAGTTTACGACAGTGAATAACTGTAAAGGATATTGTTGGGGAAAAGGGTTGAATTTTTAGGTTTGCTGTTTAAGATAAAACGTTTCCAAATTTTGCCTTTTTTTCTTTGCATTTATTCCTGTGAGCAATAAATTTTGAAGTCATACAGTCTTATAGCATGAAAACAGACCCTTCATTCCTACAAGTCCATGCCAAACATAATCCCAAACTAAACTATTCCCACCTGCCTGCTCTTGGCCTTTATCCCTCCAAACTTTTCCTGTTCATGTACTTATCCAAATATCTTTTAGTATTGTATCTAATGTTGTATCAAATATCTATTGTAATTGCACCCATATCCACCAATTCTTCAGGAATTTCATTCTACACGGACTCCATGTTCTGTGTAAATAATTTGCCATTCATATCTTTTTAAAATCTTCCTCCTCTCACATTAAAAATGTATGCCCTAGCCTTGAAATCCCCCATCCCAGGGAAAAGACAATGACCATTAATTCTATCTGTACACCTCATTATTTTATAAGCTTCTATCAGGTCACCTCTCAACCTCCTGAGCTCAAGTGTAACAAGTCCCAACCTATACAGCCTTTCTTTATAATTCAAACCTTGCATATTCTGCAACATCCTCATAAATCTCTGCTGAATCCTCTCCAGCTCAATAATATCCTTCATATAACTAAATAGTGGCCTCATGCCCATATGTTCAGTGACTGACGATCGCATTAAAAAAAACATACGATCCATCAACATAACAAAATGTGAGGCTGGATGAACACAGCAGGCCAAGCAGCATTGTGCTCCTGAGATGCTGCTTGGCCTGCTGTGTTCATCCAGCCTCACATTTTGTTATCTTGGAATTCTCCAATATCTGCAGTTCCCATTATCTCTGATACGATCCATCAAGCCAGGTTTTACTTTGGAATCTGATCCTTCTAGTATTACTATAAGCTGGATCATTACATTACCTAGAAGGTGATAATCAAAGAAACTTATTGTACCATAGACGTCAAAACTGCCACGTGATTGAGATCGAGGCGGTGCTTCTACACCTTGTCATGCCTCTCTGGGGTAACAAACTGAAACTCTAGCTATGCTACTCCTAGAATCATCACAAGAGTTAAAGATTTCATAAAAGCATACAAAACTCCCTAGTATTCCTGTCTTTTACACCCAGGTTGACAGAAAGCATGGACCAGGTTTTTATATTGAACAAAAATGACTAGTTATTACAAATAAATAGATTCTAGACATAGGTAAACAATTCTGATCGATCAATTTATAACTCTATTAGTTAAAACACCATCTACCTCATAAAATTTGCCCTATATACATATCTATAGAGGCTCAAAGAAAACCAAAATAAAACATGGGTGATATGAGCTTGGTCTTGGTAGGGAAATGTAATTATCCAAGTCCACAAGGTTCATTGAGATGATCCCTTTGGCATATTAGGAATTGTTGCTCCTTGATGCTCCTTCTCTGGGTACCATCCCTTATTTGCAGGAGACACAGAGCAATTGATTAATTGCTTATATAGATTACAACTATTGGCTAAGAGCCACAGTTAACACCATCTGATAATGTAAAATAAACTGTCTTTCTTCCGTCTGTTTCTGGTACACAGAAAAGGGCAGATGCTATCTTTCCAAAGTCCAAAGAGCCAGACTCACAAATATTCACCTACCTGGGAGCCAATCACATAATAGTTGGCAGGCAGAAAGTCATTATCACTAATACCTGGTTACTAGCCTCAGACCAATCAGCTACCTGTTGCTAGCCACATCTCCATCCATACATACCCCTTGGTTCTGGCTCATTTGCAAACTAGACTTCCCCACTGCTTGAGAAACAGCTGTGAAAACAGCAATTACAGTGAATGTCAAGTGAGTCGCTTGATAAAAAATGCAACAGAAGTTCCTAAATAAACAAAATCTTCATTCAAACCAGCAACAGCTTTGTTTTATGGCTATATATAGCTGCACAGGAACAAAGTGACTCAATCAACTGCGTAATAAGTATAATAAAATTTGAATAATGCAAAATAAGCAGGACGTCAAAGTTAGTTTATTCTATAACAGTCTGATTGCTTCCTGAAATAAAATATGAATTGAAAAGTGTTCAACATGTTGAATGTTGAGGTTGAAATGCCAGCATGGTTATTCTTCTGGTATTTTTAGTACTGTATAATTAATTTCATCCATAATTTATTTGACTCTAATTCTCCATTTTTTTTCAAATACTATTCCATGCATATCTTCACCCTTGCTAATCTCAATGCTATCATATTCAACCAATACTGAGTAGAATAGAATATCCTTTATTGTCAAGTGTACTCAAGTACGGAAGTACAGGATTACAGTTAAATGTTTATAATATCACCCCTCACACGCCATCTTAGGTACAAAGTACCTAGGTACAGATCATAGATACAAAATAGAGAAATAAAGGAAAAGAAAGGGAAACAGTTACATGACTTACAGCTATTCATAGTATAAGAAAAATGAGAAATAAAGTTAAAATGACAAGCATTATAGTCTTTCCATAAAGAGCCGGCAGTAGAACTTTATACATTAAAGGAATGCAGGCATCACTAACCAGGCAGCTTTAATTGCCCAGAGGGCAGTTTAGAGTCAATCACATTGCTGTGGGTCAGGAGTGACATGCAGGCCATACCAGGTAAGGATAGCAGTTTCCTTCCTTAAGGGACACTAGTGAACCTCGATGGGGTTTTCTGAAAAGCAACATGGTCATTATTAGAATCTTATTTCCAGATAATTTATTGAATTCAAATTCCACCATCTGTCATGTTGGGATTTGAACCTAGGTCCCGAGAACATTATCCGAATCCCAGGATTAGCAGTCCAGCGATAGTGCAAGGGGCTTCCACACATGGTTCAACCAGGATCACAAGCCGCTGACTGACTGCATCTGTCCCCAGTCCGAAAGCCGCCCCATAGTCTGCTCCAGCCTCCAACCCACTGACCATCCCCACATCGCTCAGACTTCCAGCCCACTGATCCATCCCTACATCATTCAGTCTCCAGCCCACTGATCATCCCTACATCACTCAGTCCTCCAGGCCACTGACCATCCTTACATCACTCAGTCCTCCAGCCCACGGACCATCCCTACATTGCTCAGTCCTCCAACCTACTGACCATTCCTACATCATTCAGTCCTCCATCCCACTGTCCGTCCCTATATAGCTCTAGTCCGATGGCCATCCCTGTTCCTCTCAGGGCCCCTTGGCCATCCCTGCTCTGCTCATAAGGTCATGAATTCAGCAATAAAACCCCACCCCAATATCAATTTACAAGGCAGTGGAGTAGGATTCTCCAACCAGAGCTCTTCTGCTCCTTCTATTTGCTTCCCATTTCCTTTTTATCCCCCTTTTTACCCTTTTTTTTGTGTTTCCCCCTAATGCAGAACAGGCCAATGGTCTGCTCAGGGCCCTCTAGTCATTCTTTTCTGCTCAGGGCCCCCAGGCCATTCCCATTCTACTCAGGGCCCACTGGCCATTCCCATTCTCTTCAGAGCCCACTAGCCATCCCCATTCCGCACACGGCCCACAGACCATCCCTGTTCTGCTTAGACCATTGGCCTGTTCTGCATTGGGGGAAACACAAAAAAAGGGTAAAAAGGGGGATAAAAAGGAAATGGGAAACAAATAGAAGGAGCAGAAGAGCTCTGGTTGGAGAATGCTACTCCACTGCCTTGTAAATTGATATTGGGGTGGGGTTTTATTGCTGAATTCATGACCTTATGAGCAGAACAGGGATGGCCAAGGGGGCCTGAGAGGAACAAGGTTTTATTGCTGAATTCATGACCTTATGTTATTCTGAAATGATGTGGAGAACAAACCATGAAGCTTTGAAAAGGTAACTGATGATGTGAGGTTTATGTTAAGATAAACTAATTGTGAGTAAGCAAGCAAGGTACAAGTTGATGGTAGCTTAATCCAATAGCCTGGCAGACTTGAAGAGCTGAATAGCCTATTCCTATTGCTGGATCTCCCAATGATGAGCATAAGAAAGGTAAATCATGTCTTAAATTTTTGCACAAACTAAGCAAATGATCTAAAGACTGAAAGAAGCAATTTGGTCTGGATTAATGCACAGTGAAAACTTCAAAATAAACATGGCTTTTTAAATAGTAGAATCCCTACAGTGTGGAGGCAGACCATTCGGCCCATCAAGTCCACACAGGTGCTCTGAAGAACATCCCACCCAGACCCACTCCCCTATCCTAACCTGAAACACTGCACTTCCCATGGCTAATCCACCTCACCCTACATATCCTTGGACACTATGGGCAATTAATGACGGAGCTTATGGCAAATCCACCACTTGTGTATGCACAGCGTCTGCATGTATCTAAAGGTGGGTTCTCCCTGAAAATGAATGGAGGCATCCACAATTAAGGGATGTAAACAACCCCAATCGTCACGCTCCTTCCACAAGGAAGCAATTTGCAATCTTGCCTGCAACAACTATGGGCTTGCTTTGACAGCGAAGGGAATGAGTTGATTTATGTTGCCACAAGATACTCAGGAAGGAAGAAATTTGTTTTTTTTCTAATGAACACCTTGGAATAACATCACTATTTTAATAAATGAAAATTCTAATATTTGAAGGTCAGTACAGATACCTAAAAAAGAATTGCATTCTGAGTGCAGTTGGAATGCAGTGGCCAGTTTTAATAGTAGCATCAAGCCACCTACATTTGGCAACACGCAATTCATTTTCTTACTGGCCAATTGAATCTGCGCAAGTACCTAGCTCATTAAACATTTATTTCTTTTTTACTCATTTGTGGAACATGGTCTATGTAAACTGGTCATGGTATTTATTGTCCAAGCCTAGATGCCCTTAAGAAGGTGGTGGTGAGCTATCTTCTTGAACCGCTGCAGTCCACATGCTGTTGTTTGGTCTACAGTGCCTTTATTGTGGGAATTCCAGGGTTCTGACCCAGCCATAATGAAGGAACAGCGATATGTTTCCCAGTCAGGATGGTGAGTGGCTTGGACGGGAACCTGCAGCTGGTGGTGTTCCGATGAATATGGTGCTGAGTTACTCCTAGACTCTGACCTGCTCTTGTAGACATTTATGTGTGAGGCCAGTTGAGTTTCTGATCAGTGGTAAGCACCAGAATGTTGTTCATAGGAGATTCAGTGATGGTAATGCCATTGAATGGCAAGGGACTATGGCTAGATTGCTTCTTATTGGAGATGGCCATTGCCTGGCATTCATGTAGCTCAAATGCTGCTGGTCACTTGTCAGCCCAAGTTGGGTTATTGTCCAGATCTTGTTGCATTTGCACATGGATTGCTTCAGTATCTGAGGAGTTGCGAATGGTGCTTAACATTGTGCAATCATTGGCAAACATTCCCACTTCTGACCTTGTGATGGAGGGAAGATCATTGATGGAGCAGCTGAAGGTAGTTGGGCCTACAACAATACCCTGAGGAACTCCTGGAGAGAATTCCTGGAGCTGAGATGATTGACATCCAACAACTACAATGGTCATCCTAAATGCCAGGTACAATTCTAAATAGCTGAGAGCTTGCCCCCAGTGCCCATTGATTCCAGTTATGCTAGAACTCCTTGATGCCACACTGAGTTGAATGCAGTCTTGATGTGTCTGGAATTCATCTCTTCATCCATGTTTGAACTGAGGCTGTAATGAGGTCAGGAGCTGAGTGGCCCTGGCCGGCCCCAAACTGGGCATCACTGAGCAGGTTATTGCTGAGAAGGTGCTGCTTGACAGCACTGTTGATGACACCTTCCATCACTTCACTGATGATCGAGAGGAAATTGCTTTCTATGTATAGGTCATACCTGGGCAATTTTCCACATTGTCAGATAGATGCCAGTATTGAAGCTGTACTGGAGCAGCTTCATTAGGGGAGCAGCAAGTTCTGGAACTCAAGTCTTCAGTACTATTGCTGGAACATTGTCAAGGCTCACAGCTTTGTGCTCTCAAGTGCCTCTAAGCATTTGTTGATATCATGTGGAGTGAAAGAAATTGACTGAAGACTGGTATCTTTGAGGCTGAGGACACATGCACTTTTCTGAATTTCAGCCTTATCTTTTGCACTGATGTACTGAGCTCTTTTGTGGAGCCTTCTCCTCCAGTGAGTTGTTTAATTGTCCATCACCATTCACGACTGGATGTGGCAGGATTGCAGAGCATAGATCTGATCCATTGGATGTAGTTAGTTCTTTAGTTAGCTTAGTTTCTATCACTTGCTGTTTAGCTGTTTTGCATGCAAGTAGTCCTGTTTGTTGGCTTCACCAGGTTGACACCTCTTTTTCAGTTATGCCTGGTATACCCTCCTCTACTCTCTACTGAACCAGGGTTGATCCCCTGGATTGATGGTAATGGTTGAATGGGGGATTTGCTGAACCGTGAGGTTACAGATTGTGTTGGAATACAATTCTGTGCTATTGATGGCTCACAGAGCCTCATAGATTCCCAGCCTTGAGTTGCTAGATCTGTTCGATGTCTGTCCCAATAGCACAGTGATAGTGCCACACGACACGATGGAGGGTATTCTCATTGTGAAGGCAGGACTTCATCTCCACAAAGACTGTGTGGTGTTCACTCTTAATGTTACCGTCATTGACAGATGCATATGCAGCTTGTAGCTTGGTAAGGATGAAGTCAAGTATGGTTTTCCCTCTTGTTAGTACCCACACCACCTGTTGCAGACCCAGCCTAGAAGCTATGTCCTTTAGGATCCAACCAGCTTGATCAGTTGTGCTTCTGCTAAGCCACACTTGGTGGTGGACATTGAAATCCCCACCCAGAGCACATTTTGTGCCCTTGACATCTTCAATGCTTCCTCTTAGTATTGTTCAACATGGCAGAGTCCTGATTCATCAGCCAAGATAGGATGGTACATGGTAAGCAGCAGGAGGTTACTTTATCCTTGTTTTATCTGAAGACATGAGCCTTCATAGGGTCCACAATGTTGAAGACTCCTGGGACAACTCCCTGCTGACTGTATGCCACTGTGCGCCACCCCTTCCGGGTCTGTCCTGGGCTTGCAAGCAGCAGTGCCCCAATATATTTGATTCCCTTGCCCTTCTGGATCGTAAAAGCCACGGGTTTGGAAGCAGCAGTTGAAGGAACATTATTTTGTTGCTGCAGTGCATCTTGAAGGCAGTACACATGCCTGCCACTGTGTGTCAAAGGGAGGGAGGTGAAGGGAATGTAGGTCATGGAACAGCTGCCAGTCAAGCAGTTTGCTTTGTCCTGGTGAAGGGCACCTCTTTGGACATAATATAAAGATGTTTATTTGCAATGATATAGCAGAGAATGAGGTTATTTACTGATTGTGCAATTAATGGAT
The DNA here is from genome assembly GCF_030684315.1 of Stegostoma tigrinum. Lineage (NCBI taxonomy): Eukaryota > Metazoa > Chordata > Chondrichthyes > Orectolobiformes > Stegostomatidae > Stegostoma > Stegostoma tigrinum. The sequence goes on along the minus strand of NC_081370.1, from coordinate 53,862,260 downwards.
ACAGATCATCAGAAGGTGTTAGTTCAATATTTCAAGAGTAGGGAATTTGCCCATTTGATCTACAAATTGAATTGCATATATAGATTATTTATAGGGTCTGGCTTGAATTGTTCATGAGATTAAAACGAGGGAAGAACAATGATAATTACTGTTTAAATCTTTAGTTTGGGAAGAAATACTCCTGGCAGTGAATCACTTAGGATTGGAGAAAAGAACTGAAGATATGGCAAATGATGTAGGTTTTTTCAAAGTATCAAGATGTAAATGTATGGATATTAATTAACATGCATTGCAAAAATGGTTGAAGAAATCACCCACAGTCAAACTGCAAGCCTTAATAGAGTATATAGGATTAGATTGTTTCTCCCCTCCATCACTGATTAGCACATATGGACTCATAAAATCATAACTAATTTTTTCAAATTGAAATTGAACAAATATCTACCTGAACATTAAATGATTAAAAGAAATGACCAAATATTCTGTGGAGTATTTGCTGCTTGGGTCAAGGAAAAAGTCTTGTGAAAGCAATGAAATGTAAAGGATAATTTGAGTCTCTACAGACATTGAGGACTTTCCAGCTTTGACTGATCCTGCAAACGGGTGCGTCTGAACTAAGTACAACGTAGCAAACCTCACACCTGTCCAAACGTAGAATCAAAATTAGGTCAAGAGTTGAATACTTGCACTATCAATTCCAGCAATCCACATGGAGACTGTTATGAACCTCATCTCATCTCAATTACAGTAATCTGTTTTCTGAGTGTCAATCTGGCTTCAGATCAAACTGATCATTCTGTGATTTCCTGAACTTCACAGTACAGTAATGGAGCATTTCCCTTGATGTCTGCCAGGTTGTTAGAGTGAGAATTACTCCTGAACAATTCAAAGCATATGATGGGACGTGGCAGTTCAGCCTTTATTGAAAGGTCTGTGTTTTGTAAGGTAACTGGAGAACAACTGGAAGTGAAAATGTTACTTCCTGATAAAGAATTTGTGATTAATAGTGCTTATGGTCTTGTACAAACACTTCTGACAAGTTTTGTCAGGTAAAGTTGCTCATCCTTTTCTGTTCATTAGTCTGCCCTACATATACAAAAAACTACATCTTCAAAATTAATGAGATAAACATTAATTAAGTAATTGGCTAGGAGACTTAAAAAAGACAAACATTAACTAAAACATTGTCAAACCGATTTTTGTGGCCGGGGTTGGAGGATTTGCCCTGTACAGAAAGTCTGAATAGGCTGGGGCTAGTTTCCATGAAGCAACAGAGGCTAAGGAGTTACCTTGTAGATGTTTGTAAAATCAATAGACAAGGTATTTTCCCCAGGATGGGCATTCAAAACTAGAGGGGGGATAGGTTTAAGTGAGAAGGGAAAGATTTTAAAAGGTACTAAGGGGCAACTTTTTCACCCAGAGGGTGGTGCGTGTATGGAATAAGCTGCCACAGGAGGTGGTAGAGGCTGGTACAATTACGACATTTAAAAGGCATCTGGATGGGTAAATAAATAGGAATGGTTTAGAGGGATATGGGCCAACTGCTGGCAAATGGGACTAGATTTATATGGAATATCCAGTCAGCATAGACACGTTGGACTGAAGAGTCTGTATCTGTGCTGTACAGTTCTATAATTTTTTTTAAATTCCTTTATTCATAGAAAAGAGAACATTACAGCACAGTACAGGCCCTTCGGCCCTCGATGTTGTGCCAACCTGTCATACCGATCTGAAGCCCATCTAACCTACACTATTACATGTTCGTCCATATGCTAGAATGAGGGCATTGCTGGCTCGGCAGCATTTATTGCCCATCCCTCATTGCCCAGAGAGCAGTTAAGAGCCAACCACATTGCTGTGGGTCTGGAATCACATGTAGACCAGACCAGGTAAGGATAGCCTAAAGGACATTAGTAAACCAGATGGGTTTCCGACATTTGACAACGGATTCATGGTCATCATTAGACCTTAATTCCAGATATTTATTGAGTTCAAATTCTGCCATCTGCCATGGTGGGATTCAAATCCAGGTCCCCAGAACATTATCTAGGTCTCTGGATTAACAGTTCAGCAATAATACCAGTAGGCCATTGCTTCCCCATTGCCTATGAAATGTGGGACAGTAGCAAACCTTCATTTTTGAGACTAGACCCTCTCATACTTTAAAGCAAGGGCCTGTGGAGGAACGTTTAGGAAATAGTGATTATTATAAAACCAAATTATGTTTAGAATTCAGTAAAACATGCAGCCATAGAAGTGATTCAAGGATGGCATATTATCCGCTTGGTGCCAGGGTCAAGGGTGGATACATCGTTCTTGGACGGAGCACAACATAAGTTTACAAGAACAATACCAGAACTTCAGGGGTTAACTTTCAATGATGCAGAGGTGGTTACAACACAAAATATAAATTTTTATGCTTCTAAATAACTTGACACTCATACATTCACTTCAGGTAAAGGAGAAAATGGATTTCTCTTTGCAGAGATTTATTTTAAGAAGAAGAGTACTTCTCTTGACCCAGGATAGCTTTTCTTGAAGATAAAAATGGTAAAGCATACAATGTTGCGACATCTGTTGGTCTGGTGGTCCTGGATATGTGGTCAAGTGACTAACAACACACAGTATCTCTGGGATCTTGGCAGACATGGTTTTCTCAGGAGACATAGTATTAAGAAGATCAGTTCTCTCTCTTCCAGAAGAACAATTGTGTTCCATGCTGAACGCACCACATTTCTGACAAATTTCTGAATGTAGTCAGCGTTTCAGAAGGATTCGTTGACTTTGCATTTTTAAAATGAAATATGCTTTGCAGAAGTAACTTACAACTGTCTGCCTCTATATTAAAGTCCAAACCCCAAAAATGATATCAACATGTCAACAATAAACATCTTTCATGACAATTTTTAGTATTTAAAAAGGACAGTAAAAAGAAAAAGTAGATGGAGTAGTGCTGATAATAAGACATAGGATCAGTACAATCATCCGAGAGAATCTTACTGCAGAAAAACAAGATTGTGTGGCACAAAAAAATCTCAACAATAATGAAGATTGGTAGAACGTATTTATAGACAACTAAATAATAATGGCAGGGCAGGGTATAAATATACAAAAGGATCTTGGGTAAACGTCCACAGCTCCCTGAAACACATGTGGATAAGGTCGAAAAGGAAGCGTATGGTAGGTATATTTGCTGTCATCTGTCAGGGCACTGAGTGTAAAAGTTGGCAAGGTGTACAAGACTTTAGTTAGGCCACATTTGGAGTACTGCATGCAGTTCTGGCTGCCACACTATTGGAAGAATATTGAGGCTTTGGAGGGGATGCAAAATGGGTTTACCAGTATATTGCCTGGATTGTTATATATTAGCTACAAGGTCAGATTGGACAAACACAGATTGTTTTCACAAGAGCATTTGAGGCTGAGGGCTGACTTTGAGATGATGCAGTTTGGCTAAAGGAATAAAGAAAGGGAATGTAATGGCATCATTCTGATGAATGTGCAGGGACAGATGGACCTAACTGCTCATGTACATAGATCTTTGACAGCGCAAAAACATGTTGAAAGACTAGTTACAAAAGCATAAGCAATCTTGGCTTCATAAATTGACACATTGAGTCCAAAAACAGCAAAGTTATGTTGATCCTTTATAAAACTCTGGCTTGGCCTCAACTACAATATTGGGTCCAGTTCTGGTCACCACACTTGAGGGAAAATTTGACGGACTTGTGAGGGTGCAGTGGAGATTTAGCAGAAAATGTTCCAGGGTTGAGGAAGTGTAATTGCTAGGTTAGGTTGGACAAGCTGAGGTTGCTCTTTTTGGACCAAAGGAGATTAAGATGAGTTTTGATGGTGTATAAGATTGAGACCTGTTAGACAGAGTTGTTCCCATTACCTGTTAGTACAAGAGCTCAGGGTCACAGCTTTATAAGGTAAGAGATTCAGGGAAAATGCAGAGAAGATTTTTTTGGCACAGTAAATAGAAATGATCTGGAACTCACTGTCTATGAGGTGGCAGAAGCACGGGTGAACAGCAATTTCAAATGAAAATCCAGTAGGCACTTAAATGTCAGGGATAGAACAGGAGAATGTGACTGCTTAAAGACAGTTGCTGTGAATTAGGTGGGTGAGTGCCATCCTATAACTTGAACTGCAATCAGAACTAGAAGATATTGATTAATTTGGGCTGTCGATCACCCTCCCCACCAACCCCTCTAATCTAAAAACTCTGAACCAATTATAGTGTATTTAAGCCTCACTCAACATGAACTATGGATTGAACCGGAGATTGCTGGCAAGCCTGAGTGGCACAGAACTTACCAGACAACACATTTGTTCATTAAATGCTCAGACTCCCATTTGTTGTATTGTAAATGAAATGGAACAAGTTTTGTTGCAACACCATTTTTCTTAAATGTTCACTGAACCACTAGTTTAATCAATTAGTCAATGAGCTATTTCTGTTTCACCAGTTTGTTAACTGTAAATGATTGTGTATGAAGAATAGTGAAGCTTCACACTATTAATCTTTCCCTTAGCACAGGTCACACTGATGTTAAAGCACCTTTGCCACCTAAATATACATAGAACAGCTGGCTTTCAAAGTTAAATCATTCCATCCCTTGTTGATTTTACAAATCTAAATTGAAAGAGTAGGAGCGCATATTCTCATGAGCATTCCAATGAATGGTTAGTCTTTGTGGGTGGAAATTACATCAACTATCTTCTTTTAATGATTGGATCTATTGAGCAGTGGGGGTGGATAGTACAGAAAGGTTGTCTTTAGGAAGCTAGATGTCATGAATTCTTAATATATATTAGTTCAGCATTAAGTTGGCAGCGTCACTGAGTTTATAATATCATACGGTGGTGGATTCTCTTTCTACTGTTTAGTGTCACTTTATTTGCTCAATAATCAAAGGTAAATGCACACTGCACATTTTTGTTCATTGATTTCTGCATTGATTGTCTTGTGTACGTTTTTGCTCAGCAGCACAAATTCTAAAAGAATGATAGAAAGCAGAGAATGGTACGAGAGTAATCTAAACTCTGCGATATATTAGTGCCCAACTCTGTCTGGGTTGTGAAGATCCTGAGAATGCCTTGTGGGCATGATCTGAGCAAAATCCTTACTCTTTTTCTTTCCTTGCAGCCTTAAATAAAATCTAAAATTCAGATGTCCTGAACTGGAAGGAGAGAGCGCACAAGCCTAGTTGTATTTACTGACTCATAGATGGCAAATTCAAGCACAATGGATCAAACTGAACCAATTAACTCACCAAAAATTATGCTGTCAGTGAAATATCAACAGTAAGTACCAACAAATCCATCATCAGTGCCTAATGCTGAACCAGTGCAAAATTACCCCTACAAACCACAGCACTACACTGATGCTAAATATAATACCAAGATGACTTTGGCAATCATTTATTTACTGTACATTTGCCATTGAATTACTATTGTATACTGGAGTTATAATAGTAACTATAGTTATGAGGCGTGTAGAGGTCGCTTTCTCCATAGCAACACCTTGGCCATTGATTTGCTAACCAATCGTCATCTTTTTCTCCCGTAGAATAAATTGTTGTGATTTTCGAACTTTGGCATTCTTGTATTTACCCTGATGAGTTCAAGATGACACTTTCAGCAATCTCTACAACAATATCAGGTTCTGTGCTGTCAAGTTTGTTGTGGGTACCTTTAATTTAGCTACTTATTAAGAAATCTCGTAGACAATCATGTACCGAAACAATGATTTAAACTTTATTGCATGTAGTAACCAAAATAAAACCTCTCAGGTTAGCACGCTAAGCTTCACAAACCAGCTTGGCAATTACCCAATTAATTCCACCAACAGTGTCTGTCTCTGGAAGAGTCTAAGGTGCAATCCTGGTGCACTGTTCTTCTTCAAAGTTCTGCTACGGAATTGTTCTGGTGTTGAATTCTTACATAGTTTTCTCTCTTTCAGGTTTGTGGTGTGACATTATTGATGATTCACTAAACTCTTTCATCCCCAACCACTGATTATTCTTTAGGCATTCCCAAATCTGTAATGTGCCTTTGATATAACTCCACAGAGGCTGGTATACTGTCACTAATTCACCTTTTATTTACACATGCATAGTACTTGACACTGCTCCAGATTCCTCAGAGCCACCTCTAAGAGTGAACTGAAATCCTGACACTCCTATTTGTATGTGTCAGCCAGGGCTCCCTGATTGGACCTGATTAACAACCCCAATCAGGAACTCATATTCTATGACGTCCACCTGACTGACCATGTTGCAATCAAGACAGCCTTCTTATCAGAATTAGCTCCCCAGTTTCTGGTTACACTCGAGGTTTGCTATCTGTTTAAAACAGAGCTTCTTCCTGCAATTAACTCATTCCTTTGCAGGGCAATCCTTGTCCTTTGTTACAGTAAAGCATCCAGTTTAGCAAGCAGGTGTCAAAGCAGTTTTTCTTCTGTAATTTTGCTAAGACACAGCTAATTGTTGCTAGTCTCTGTATAATAGCTTAATCCAATTGGAGTTATTGTTGAATCTTTCATTCCACGAACAGTCATTAAAGTTGTGAAACTTAGATTGTCACAAGTTGAACACTAGTAACCACTTCATTTAGTTTCAAAGTCCTGGGGCCATTGTGGCATTTGGCCCACTCGCCAAGAGAATGCATTGAGTCACCAGTGACGGGCCTAACATGTTCCAGCTCCAAGCTGGCTGTCTGTAAACCAGCTTGATAACCATGAGCTACCACTGGTGGGTATCACACTGAATCGGGCACTCAAAGTGGAATGGGCCCTTGTTGAGAATGCCAAGTGCCTGTGGAGTGCAGGCTGGCCACACACAAATCCTTCCTACAGGTAAAACCTATCCCAAAGATAATAGAAGGTTAGCAGTTTCTTCACAATTTTTGTTTCACCTGCCAAAGACATTCTGTGAACAACAAAGACACTTTCAAAATAAGAATCCTCTGTTTAATGGTACCTGAGCTACCATTTTTACCATAACCCATAGGGGCAGTGGTAGGCCACTTCGCCCATTGAGGCTGCTCTGCCATTTGGTGAGATCATGGCTGATCTGATTATCTTCAACTCCACTTTCCTGCCTTTTCCCCATAGGCCTTGATTTCCTTACTGGTTAAAAATGTCTACTTCAGCCTTTAATAGCTTTAACGACTCAGCCCCTACAGCCCTCTGTGGTAAAGAATTCCACAGATTCACTACAATCTTACAGAAGAAATTTACCTTTATCTCAGTCCTAACGAGGGAACCTCTCCCTCGGAGATTATGCCCTCTGGTTCTGGACTCTCCCACAAGGGGACACATCTTCTTAACACTTTCCCTGACAAGCCCCCTAGGATCTCATGTGTTTCAATAAGATCACTTTTCATTCTTCTAAACTCCAGTGAGGGCACGCCCAAGCTACTCAACCCCTTCTCGTAAGACAACCCCTCCCATACGCAGAATCAACTGAATGAACCCTGTACAGGCTACCTCCAAATTAATCTGTCTTTCTACGAAAAAGAGGACCAAACCTGTTCACAGTATTTTAGTATGGTCTGATGAGTGCCTTGTGATATTAGCAAGCCTTTCCCCGTTTTAACTCCATTCCCTTTGAAATAAATATTCCATTTGACCCCCAATCCCTCTGCATTGTTCATGACTGTAGTCTTTCTCCACTTAAAACACACATTCAGTCTCTCTATTTTTCATACCAAAGTGCTTCACATTTTCCTACTTTATATTTCATCTGCTAAGATTTTATCCCCTCACTTGATCCGTCTATTTCCCTCAATGGATTCTTTGTGTCATCCTCATCCATTGCCTTCTTACTTATTCTTGTATCATCGATTACAGATGTTACGATTCAGAGAAGGTAGGGGCTCTTCAACCTCCTTTTTTGTTTACAACATATAAACATGTTAACATACAGCTAAATGTTTCTCCAAATAAAATGGCGCCATGGCTCAGTGGTTAGCTCTGCTTTCTCACAGCAGCAGGGCCCCAGGTTGGTTCCAGCCTTAGGCGATTGTCTGTGTGGAGTTTGCACATTCTCTTCGTGTCTGTGTGGGTTTTCTCCAGGTGCTCTGGCTTCCTCCCACAGTCCGAAGATGTGCAGGGTAGATGGATTGACCATGCTAAGTTTCCCATGGTGTTCAGAGATGTTTAGGTTAGGTGGGTTAGACATGAGGAAGATTAGGGGAATGCGTCTGGGGTGGGTTGCTCTTTGGAGGGACAGTGTGGACTTGTTGGGCCAAATGGCCTGTTGCCACACTATAGGGATTCAATAATCTATGATAAAACATAGCTAACTGAGTTTTGCTGCAGCAGTGAGAAGCCAATCATATGACGAGTCTTGAACAATCGGCCGTAGCAGTTATCTATTTTAAGTTTCTGAAGTTCCCTTCCAGTCAGTGTTATCACTGATAATGGGAACTGCAGATGCTGGAGAATCCAAGATAATAAAATGTGAGGCTGGATGAACACAGCAGGCCCAGCAGCATCTCAGGAGCACAAAAGCTGACGTTTTGGGCCTAGACCCAGTGTTATCACTGGCCTTTCCTTGTTGAGAGGTAGGGAGAGAGAGTGAGAGCCTTCTCCTACCTGTTTCAGTTTCAGTCAGAGTTCCCTCTCCCTAGCCTTTTCCGATAAAAAAAACTTTAACTTAAACTTACATTCCTGATGGCTCAAGTTTTTGGTTTGAGGGTTTATGATTGCAGCTGAGGTTCTACCTGCAATGTGAAGATTTTCGTGGCGGCGTAAATCGGAGGAGATGAGGGCTCTTTCATGCATTCTGTGGGGTCCGAGATGGATTTATTGCCCTTGGGTTAATGGCTTTTCAGACTGTCTAATCATGAAACTTGTTCAACCTGTGTGGGTCAGGTGGGGATTTAGCCACTTTGAGTCAGTGCTTTTTAAAATCACTTCAATCCACGGATGGCCCAGCTACTGAATGGAGACAGAATTCAAAAATCGATGTCTATAGTTTCTGTCATTGTGACACTAGGATGACAGATATCAGTGAAATGTGGACAGCCTCAAGAAGCTGGATGTTTTCTTCAACTACAATAAGAAAAAGAGGAGATTAAATTGGATGTGTAACATCTGGAAGGGTTTTGATATCAAAATTATATCTAACAGGCAGGACTTTTAGCATTCAGCAGCTACAGATTTAAGATCATTGGAAAAAGAATCAGATATAAAGACAAGGTGACGTTTATTCTACAGAACAAACTGTAAGATGACCTGAATAAATAAAAGATCTGTGTATGCTGGAAAATTAGAAACAAAAACAGAAATTGCAGGGAAAACTCAGCAGATCTGGCAACACCTCTGGAGAGAAAGCAGAGTTAACATTTCAGGTGCAGCGACTGGAAGCAGATTCACAAAGACATTCAAAATAGAATTTGGTAAACACATGAAGATCTGTGGGAAAAGAGCAGAGGACATGTCATGACAATAGAATCACAGGGCGTCATTATTGCTCGGGATCTGGAATTTACTTTCCAGCAGAAGATAATAAGTGCCGAACATTGGAGAATCATCCTCTTTTCGAGGTCTTCCCTTCAGGCTACCTGAGGGAACTGTGTTGGCACCTTGACTCTTTGTGACAGACATAAACAACATTGTGAAGAAGTTAATAAAAATTGAGTGGAATATTCCTAGTTCCTGAATGATGTGGGTATTAGTGGGTCATGGTGACATGGTGGCTCAGTGGCTAGCACAGTTGCCTCATAGAGTCAGGGACCCAGGTTCAATTCCAGTCTTGGGCGACTGTCTGCTTGCACATTGTTTGTGAGTGTGCTTAGGTGTGCCTGTGCCTCTGTGGGTATATACCTGTGTTTGTGTGTGTGTGTGTGTGTGTGTGTGTGTGTGTGTGTGTGTGTGTGTGTGTGTGTGCGTGTGTGTGCCTGAGTGCATACGAATGCTTGTGAGTGGGTGAGCGTGTATATGCGTGCTCAGGCGGTTCACAACTCCCGAAATATCCATTCGAACCAGTACTGCCGTTACAGATCCCACAGGCCGAAGCATCACGATGCCCCTTCAGCAATTACTCACCTTTAGCTGTAGGACATATGCGATTAATGGTAGGGCCCTGGTTAGTGTTCTATAACAGACAGACTTAGGGATTCGGGTACATTATTCTTTGATGTTTATTCTCACAGACTCCCTTCCCACTCTCCTGGTCTCACAGACTCCTTCCTCATTCTCCTTCAATCGTAAGATCTCTCCAACCCCTCTATTCCCAATCCCAGATGCCAGAGATCCAGAGTCTTGGCAACTTGCCAGCGCGAGAGCAGATTCAGACTCATGGGTGGCTCAGAGGTTAGCACTGTTGCCTCACAGCACCAAGGGCTTGTGCTCAGTCCCAGTCTTTGGAGTCACTGTCTGTGTGGAGTTTGTACATTCTCCTCGTGTCTGCATGGGTTTCCTCCGGGTGCTCCAGTTTCCTCCCACAGTACAAGCATATGCAGGCTAGGTGGATTGGCCACGCTAAATTGCCTATAGTGTGCATGTTAGGTGGGTTAGCCATGGTAAAAACTCAATATAGTGTGTAGGTCTAGGTGCTCTTTGGAATGTCAGTGCAGATGTAACAGGCCAAATGGCCACTTTCTGCACTGTAGGAATTCTACGATTCAATGTTAGGAGAACAAGGTCATTGGGGTCATTTAAGAGACTGCTGGACATGTATATGGTCACAGAAATTTGAGGGTGCATACATGAGGATCAATGGTCGGCACAACATTGTGGGCTGAAGGGCCTGTTCTGTGCTGTACTGTTCTATGTTCTATGAGAACAGCTTGGGAAGCTCCAAGATACGGACTGAGTTGTGATGGCACACAGGAATGGAGGACATGGGCACACAAAAGCAGACCCGTGTGGTGAATTGCAAAGGTGGCACCCAACCAAAGCTATGATAGTGGTTCCCTTTAATACTCAATGTTTAAGTCAATGCTCACTTTTGGAGGGATTTCTCAAAGTTTAAATGGACAACTTATACAATGACATTTACTGTAGGTTGCTCTTTCCATAATGAAATATGAATTAAACGTTTGGCATATATAGTCCTCTCAAAAAAAGCAGATTAAAACGAAGCTGCCGCTCAGAGAAAAACAGCCATAGAGTGCGAAACCTAACTAAGTAAAACAGAAAGTTACAGGTAGTGACTCCCTACCAAACATGGGTTGGACACATGTGGCTATTCCTTAATGGTAAGAAATTTCAAGAAGTACTAAAAGCACAAGACTAGCTGTGTGGCCCTGATTGCTGCCTCCATACATTTTAACAATGAGGTTTATGAAGTGTTCCATATGTTCAACAGACAGCCTGAACAGTTTCAAAATCTGCCTTCAAATAGGACCAGTGACAGCTCCTTTCTGAAGGATATATGATATCCTTGTCAAGGGAGGTGTTTTGGAATTAGTTTAGCGTCTGAGCCCGGACCTACAATACTGCTTTTGCATCAAATGATATGAGCAGATGAATTAGGAGTCAAAGCAGTTCCCACTCTACCCTCAAGACTACTCTGCCTTTTAATAATGTTATGGCTGATCTGATTGCAGCCTCTACTTTTACGTCAACCCCTTGTAGCCCTTGGCTCCCTTGTCAGTCAAGAATCTACTCAACTCATCCCTAAATATTCTCACAGAGCCTGGTCAGTTGTTCTCCAGGGAAAAGCCTAATGCCTTGACTGGCATGGCATCTTTCCCCTCATCTCCCTCTTAAATGGGGGATCCCTTATTTTTAAACAAGCTTTATTTTTTACTTTCTCATTTGCAGGTAAGTGTGCAGAAGCAGATTATAAAAGGCCACCAATAAAATGGTGCAGCTAATGTTTTCCACTCAACCAGTTGATTGGGTTACTGAGAATGTCTGCATCTTTAATAACTGATCTTCATGACAGATAATCCTTACTCAGTCTGAAGGATTGCTGTTACATGTTGAGTTGCTTCAGTTTCATCTGAGTGTATCTCATCGCTATAAGCATTGGGCAGATCCGTTGCTAATTACCATGGATAACCAAGTGACTACAATCAGCTATGACTGATAGCAGTTACAGTTTATCTGCATGGTAGAAATTTTCCCTTCACATAGTGGCTCATTGTAACCTATCCTTGTGTTCAAATGTATTTTTATCAGTGCTCACAGGGTAGAATTTGAATGGCCAAAGGGTTCCAGGTTCAAGCGCAGGTAGTTTTGTTCGTGCTGGTAGGGGAGGGTCAAAGTTTGCCCTTTTTTCCCTATTTATTTATGGGAAATGGAAGTCACTGGCTGGTCAGCATTTATTGTAAATCCCTAGTTGCCCTTGAGAAGGTGAGTGAGCTGATTTCTTGAACTGCTGCACTCCACACACTGTAGGTTGACCCACAATGCCATCAAGGGAGGGAATTCCAAGAGTTTGACCCAGCAACAGTGAAGGATCAATGATACATTTCCAAGTCAGGATCATGAGTGGCTTGGAGGGGAGCTAGAAGGTGATGGTGTTCCCATGTATCTGCTGACCTCGTCCTTTTAGATGGAAGTGATTGTGGGTTTTTTTCCAAGGATCTTTGGTGAATTTCTGCAGTGCATTTTGTAGATAGTACACACTGCTGCTACTGTGCAATGGTGGTCGAGGGAGTGGATGTGGTGCTAATCAAGCAGGTTGCTTTGCCCTAAAATGGTATCAAGCTTCCTGGGTGTTGTCGGGGCTCCACTCATCCAGGTACATGGGGAGCATTCCATCATGCTCCAGACTTGCGCCTTGTAGATGATGGACAGGGTGTGGAGAATCAGGAGGTGAGTGACTCGCCGCAGTATTCCCCACCCAACTGAAGTTGCAAAAAGTGAATTTGGCATGGACACAAAGCTATTCATCTCTTAAAAGGGATTTCAGGGAAATAGGACCAATTGGGGAATTGGGGAACCGACTATTCCAACTACCACATTGTGGGACTGTCATGTAAATAATTGAAGTATTGGTAAAGCAATTAACTCCTCACTCTGGTTTTAGGAGCCAGGCATATCATGTTTGCCGAGCGCTTGTGGAACTCAACAGAGTCAACCAGGGGATGACAAGGCAGGTCATCACTGGAATTGTCAGGCTGGGAAACCTTCCAAGAGTGAAACTGAAGAGCTGCAGCCATGCCAGAGGAGAGACAGGCACCCGCCACCCCATTTCCCCCCTCAACGATTCTTGTCATTGTTGGATGAGTGGTTCCCACTGAATTGCAAATCAGTCCACCTCTCTCAGACTCGACTCATAGTCAGGCCTCAGCTCCCTGCTGTCAGCCTGCACTGCAGAAATGGGGACAGCTATTACAGCTCCCTCTTACATCTCTGATGGGGAACAAGAGGAATAACATCAACACTACCCTGAGCAGCGGGAGCACCACCAGACTGTTCACTGCGCACAGGTCACATAAAGCAAGCACACGGGTGCAGTTGGTAGTCAGGAAGGCTCGGGATATGTTGGCCCTTACCTCAAGGGGGTTGGAGTCTGAGTGTAGGGAAGTCTTACTGCAACTGTGCAGGGTGCTAGTGAGATCATATCTGGAGTACTGTGAGCAGTTTTGGTCCCTGTATTTAAGATATTATCTCATTGGATGCAGTTCAGACAAGGTTCACTGGGATAGTCCCCTGAATGGAGGGTTTGTATTGTAAGTAAAGGCTAAACAGATTGTGATTGTGGCTCTGCTCACTGGAGTTTAGAAAAATGAAAGGTGATCTCTTTGAGACATAGAGGGCTTGACGGGGTAAATGCTGAGAGGGTGTTACCCCACATGGAGCGATAGGACAGGAGGGCATACTCTCAGAATACAGTGATACCAATTTAAAACTGAGATAGAGTAATAGAGTCACAGAGTTATTCAGCACTCAAACAACCCTCCAGTCCAACTCATCCAGTGCCGACCAGATATTCTAAACTGATCCAGCCCCATTTGCCAGCAGCTGGCCCATATCCCTCTAAACCCTTCATTTTCATGCACCCATCCAGATGCCTTTTATATGTTGTGATTGAACCCATCTCCACCACCTCCTCTGGCATCTCATTCCACATATACACCACACGCTGCGTGAAGAAAGTTACCCCTCAGGTCCCCCTTAAATCTCTGCCCTCTCACCTTAAACCAATGCCCTCTCGTTTTGGACACACCAGCTGAGGAAAAAAACGTTGGCTATTCACCCTATCCATGCCCCTCATGTTTTTATAAACCACTATAAGGTCACCCCTCAACTCCCAATGCTTCAGGGTAAAAAAAACTTCCTGTCTATTCTACCTCTCCTTATAGCTCAAACCTTCCAATCCCAGCAATATCCTATCGAATGGTAGACCAGACTTGGGGGCTGAATGGCTTACTCCTGTTTTTATTCCTAGTGGTCTTATAGTCTTAGTGGATGTCTGGGCTCTTGGCCAAGAATACATATAGACCTTTCTAAGAGCCGAGAAAACCACAACTTGATCAGTAATAGATAGAATCAACTTATAATTTAACAAAAGAAGAAAGGAAGAGCTTAGTGATCTTTGTTCGCAAAAACAATCACTTCTATCAGCCATTATAATTTAGTTTTTGAATGACTGGAATAACTGTTGATATTCTTTTTGGTGCAGGACAAGCAAAAATTTCATCCAGTTATATTTTGAGAAGACCAAGAGGCACTGCCTCCAGCATCCACCACAAACTCAATTCCCTTGCCACTTTTTCTCCCACTCTCTGGGAACATGTCTGAACCTGAACCAGAACATTCACAATAAATATCTTCCCTCAGAGTGTGGTGAATGTAAATTCAATCAAGGCATTCAAGAGGAAATTGGGTTATTGTATAAAAAGGAAGAATATGCAGAGCTTTGGGATGAAGATGTGGAAGTGGCTGCAGGTGAAATGCACCTTCAGGGAACCTGCAAGGGGCTGAACGTCCTCATTCTGTGCTATAGTCTGAAAGTTCGCCTCCAAGCCACTCACCATCCTGACTTGGATTGTTATTCCTTCAGTGTCGCTGAGGGCCAAACTCCTGTAAATCCCTCCCTAGCAGGATTGTGGATATACTTACACCAAATGGACTGTAGCCTTTCAAGAAGGCAGCTCACCACCATATTCTCACCAGCCAGAGGAGGGAAATAAATACTGGGCCCAGTTGGCAGCACACAGGTCCTACGATTCTATGAAAATATTGACACATTTGAACTTCCTGTTCATATACAGGCCAACAAGAAGCCTATTTTTACCTCAGTAACATGCTTCAAAATCTATGATGGAAAGTTCACCCATGTCTTTGTTACCAGTCTCCCCTCTGTAAACCCAAGGTCACAAATCTCGAGGATAAATGTCCAATTCACCCATCATTCCTGTTTTTACCTCCACTGGCTTATGTTAAATAACTGCTCAATTTTAAAATTTTCATCTCCTGTTTGCAAACCATTCTGTTATGTCCTCTCAGTGATAATGGGAACTGCAGATGCTGGAGAATCCAAGAAATAAAGTGTGGAGCTGGATGAACACAGCAGCCAAGCAGCATCTCAGGAGCACAAAAGCTGACGTTTCGGGCCTAGACCCTTCATCAGAGAGGTCTAGGCCCGAAACGTCAGCTTTTGTGCTCCTGAGATGCTGCTTGGCCTGCTGTGTTCATCCAGCTCCACACTTTGTTATGTCCTCTCTCTCTGTTATCACAGAATCATAGAATCCCTACAGTGTGGAAGCAGGGCATTGGCCCGTTGAGTCCAAATTAACCCTCTGAAGATTAGCCCACCCAGAGCCACCCCCTCTACCTTATTCCTGCATTTCCCCTGGCTAATCCACCTAGCCTGCACATCCCTGGACACTATGGGCAATTCAGCATGGCCAATCCATCTAGCCCGCACGTCTTTGGATTGTGAGAGGAAACTGAAGCACCCAGAAGAAACCCACTCAGACACAGGGAAAACATACAAACTCCACAGAGGCTGGAATCAACCCTCGGTCCCTGGTGCTGTGAGGCATCAGTGTAAACCACGCAGTCACTGTGTTGCCCACTGTTTGCTTCCAAGATCCATAGCTGAGGAGTTTCCTCTCTAAATCTCTCTACTTCTCTGCCACCTCTAACAACCTCCTTAAGAAACACCATGACTTTACTTAAGTTTTAGGTCATTTGTCCTATATCACCTCTGGGGCACTGCGTCAAAATCTATAACATTTTTGTGAAGAAGCACCTATTGATGTTTGACAGTGTCTTTTCATAGACTACAGTAGGGAAGCAGGCCATTTGGCCTATCGAGTCCACACTGACTCTCTAACAGTGCATTCCACCCAAACCCAGCCCCTCTATCGTATCCTTACAACCCTGCATTTCCCATGGCTAATCCCCCTAACCTGCACATCTTTGGACTGTCGGAGGAAACCAGAGAACCTGGAGGAAGCCCACACAGACATGGAGAGACTGTGCAAACTCCACACAGACATCGCACTCGAGTCTTTGGCATTGTGAGGTAGCAGTGCTAACCACTGACCCACTGTGTCACCCCTTTGTTAATGTGTTTCAAATCCATGACCTCTGGCATCTGTAGGTCAAAAGCAGCAAATACATGGGAACACCATCACTAGCAAATTCCCCTCCAGCCACTCACCTTCCTAAATTGGAATCATATTGTAGTTCCTTCATTGTTACTGAATTCAAATCCTGGGAACCCCTTCCTAATGCGCCATATTCTCAAAGATAGACAACAAATGCCAGCCTTGGCAGTTATGCCCATAACTGTTGGGGAAAAAAGCAATCAAAAAGGTGCTTTATAACTGTAAGTTATTGTTGAACATCATCCTCTAGACCTGATCTCATAATTAATCTGTACAACAATAAAGCTTCTAATTCCTTGTAGATGTGCCCCAAAACTTACTTCCTTCGTTAGAAATGTACAATCAGTGATTCTTGTTTTTAGTATTTAACAATAAAACAAATTTGTGTCATATACACATTTACTATTAACTTTTTTTTCATTATCCATTATCCCACATCCACCTATATTTACCTACATTAAAATGAATTTGCCATATCTCACTCCATCTGCTTAACTGAATCAAATCTCTCCAGAGATGTTAACTTCATTTCTTGTTGTCACTTGACCACAGGGCTTTGTGTCATCAACAAATTTAATCACATTACAAGAGAGATGAGAGCTGAAAATTTCCAGTCAGTCACATGCTCAAAATGAAAATGTGTAGAAACAGGAAGGATGCCAAGCAAACTTTAATTTCTGACATCACAAGTGCTTCTTGGATCAGTCTCATTTGTCAAGTTCAGGTCTGCACCCAGAGTGAGAAGGGAGATTAAGAAGTCACTATAGGTGAATAAATACAGTCCCCTGCAGATTTTTAAAAATTCTTGCACTGGATGTGGGATTTGGTGGCTATCACTTGTTGCCCTTGAGCTGAGTGGTTTTCTAGGCCATTTCAGACGGCAGATAAAAGTCAACCATTTGGCTGTGGGTTGGCAGTCTCGTGTCCACAATTCTGTGAAAGGATCACAGATTTCATTAGCGAACCACATGGATTTTGTGACAATGAACAATGGTTACACGATCACCATGAGGCCAGCTTTTAATTCCAGCTCTCTTTCTTCTATTAGTTAATCAACTAATCAATGAGTTATTCATGCTAACACATTACCCTCAGTAACTTATTTTATGTATTAGTCGATTATGTGATACCTTATCAAATGTTGTTTTGGTAATTTCAACTATCTTGTATCTTCTGGTTCCCCTTTATCTATCCTGCTTGTTACCTCCTCAAAGTGCTCTAATAAATTTGTCAGGCATGATGTATCCGTCATGAAGCCACGATGACTCTTAAGAGACTTTTGAATTGAATTCAAATTTTACCATCTGCCAATTAACCCATGTCCCGAAAAGGGGGCCTCTGGATGACTGAGCCAGTGAAATTACCACAATGTCACTGTCTCTTTATAAATATAAAGCAACACTGATGCTTAAAGGACCAGGCAGGATACTTATCATTTTGGAAGTCAGTGAAATTAGTTACATAAGGCTGGGAGTTTGACAGAGCCTTTGGAGAGGACAGAGGTACACAGCAATTTACACCCAATGTTTTCCCCTAACACTGAAGCCATCCTAAATCCAAAGGATTTGAATCATTTAAAGTTCAAACTGATGACTGTAACAAAGACTCCAAGGATCACCCTGCACACAGACAGTCTACCTTCTAGGATTCTCAGGAAGGCTGGAAATCTATTCTTCTTTGTGCAAGAAGTGGCATATATCAGAAAGCACACTCGATCCCATGGGTGCAATCTATAAAACCTTGACCCTTTGGAATTCCGAAGAAAGTCCACAGTTGTTACATCTTGTTGTAGAGAGCAAGGACAGTCATACATACCAAACATGGGGCATTTATTTCAGATTTCACATAACACTGCGCATTTCTTTAGCCAGTTCTCCAGCAGTAACACAGAATGAGCAATGAGCAGACAGGGTGGTGATCTTCATAGTAGAGTGAGTATGGAAGAGCTTGTTTAGAGCATTCAGTGAAGTATCTGTTTTAAATGCAGTCAGTGCTAAATCGGGTTACATGTTTCATAGGCGGTAGGTATTCTGTGCTGAAGGTTCAGCCTTAGTGCAGACTGACCTGGACAGGAAACGTCTTCTCCGTAATTGAGCCAGGCCAAACAACTTACCAAAATATTCCTCTTCGTAAATTTCCTGAATGCCAAAAATAGCAAAAGAAAATCCACATCAATCTTTGAACCTGAATGCTCAAGCTTGGACTATTCTCAGAGTTCTAACTTGTTTCAATGCAACACAGTTCCTTGGCAATCCTTAAGTTTTACGCAGGCTTCAGTGAATGCAGGCACAAAAACCTATACCGATAGCTATCACTGTATTGCATCATTATTCCTTCTGACGGCACACAGAATTGTCTCAGTCTCTGGCAGTGACTTAGCCACCTTAAAACTTGTCATGTCTTCTCCGAGAGTATGGTTTTTAAATTGATGGGCTTCATGTTCCCATTTGTACCAAAAAAATTCAAAACAGTTCTCAGAAGAGAAGATGGTCCTCAATCTGTCCTCTGTAGCTTTGGCAAGGCTGACAAAGAACATAATTTCCTCATGGAGCTGGAAGAGAGAACCCTTCAAATGACCATTGCCAGGGTCATCTGAGTGGCTGCTGCCAGGTCTCCTGAGTACTGCTTGAGGAGATGGCTGGAGAATGAATATACTAAACAAAGTAAGGGAAAAATAGGGCGGCATGTTGGTTCAGTGGTTAGCGCTGCTGCCTCACAATGTCAGGGACCTGGGTTTGATTCTGCCCTCTGGTGATTGTGTGGAATTTGCACATTCTCCCCGTGCCTGCATGGGTTTCCTCCGGGTTCTTCGGTTTCCTTCCACAGTCCAAAGACGTGCAGGCTAAGTGGATTGGCCACGCTAAATTGCCCATAGTGCTCAGGGTTATATAGATTAGCTAGAATTAGGCAGGATGGGTCTGGGTGGGATGCTCTGAGGGTTGGTGTGGACTTGTTGGGCTGAAAGCCCTGTTTCCACACAGTAGGGGTTCAATGATTAGTTATGTGTTTATGATGAGACTGCAAGGACATCTAACATTGGGTGATAAAAATAAGAAATGGAGTCAAGAAAATGAGGAGGAATGATTGTAGGAAGTGGAGTAACCATTCAGGGAAGCTAAGGATGGCATGAAATTGAAAGAAAAAATATCAAACAATATAGCAAAGATTAGTGGTAAACCGAAAATTTGTCACATTTTCAAAACCCAACCAAATGTAACTAAAAAACAATAAAGAAGGAGAAACTAAGCTTTATAGAAAATCTTGCAAAGTAATATCAAAATAGACAGCAAGAGCTTTGTTAAACTCTGTAAAAAGGAAGAGAGAAGCCAAATGAACACAGGCTTTTTAGATAACGAGAGTAGAGAAAGAATAATTGGGAATAAGAAAATGACGGAGGAGTTGAACAAATACATTGATTGCATCAGTGGAAGGCACTAATAGCATTCCAAAAATACTGATTAACCATGGGGAAAAAGTGGAGGAAGAAATAATTACATTTGCTATCACTACAGAAACAATACTAGGGAAACTTGCGGAACTAAAGGCTGATAGGACACCTGTATCTATTGGTTTTCATCCCAGAATAATAAAGGCAGTAGCTATGGAGATCGTGAACGCACTGGTAGTAATCTTGCAAAGATTCTTAAATACTGTAAAAGTCACTAATTATTGGAAAACTGTCAATTTAACAACTTTATTAAAAGAAATGGGAATAGGTTATAGGGTTGATTAACTAATAGAAGGCAGAGAGTTTGGGTAAGGGAAGTATTATTAGGATGGCAACTTGTAACTAGTATAGCAACACAGCGAATAATTCTGAGGCAACAATTATTTACAATAAGTATTTCTGATTTAGATGAGGAAAGAGAATGTACTATAGCCATATTCATGAATGACATACAAACATATGGGAAGGTTAGTGGTGAGGACAACACAAAGAGCCTACAGAGGGATACAGATAATTTAGGTAAGTGGGAAAAAAATTAGCAGATGAAGTATCAGTTTGTGAAATCTAATGTAGGTCCCTTAGTCAGAAATGGTGGACTGTATAATGGAGAACAAAGAAATGGTTATTGGACTATGGTCACAGTTTGCTCTGTCTTCACAAAGGAAGATACAGGTAATGTACCGAAACAAATGGAAAGACAGGATTTAGTGAGAGGGAGAAACAGAAGCAAATCTGTATTTGTGAAGAAATTATACTAGAGAAATTGGTGTGATTTAAGGCTGATAAATTCACAGAGTCTGATAATCTACATCCCAGAGTACTTAACAAAATAGCCCTAGAAATGGTGGATGCATTGATGGGCATCTTTTAAGATTCCTTAGCTTCTATAACAGTTCCTCCAGATTGGAGAGTAGCTATTTAAAAAGGAAGGTAGAGAGAAAACAGGATATAATGGACCAGGAGGAGTCAGAAGCTAGTGTCCATTATCAATGATTTTACAGCAGAACACTTCGAAAACAAGTGGTGGAATGAGACACAGTGAGCATGAATTTACAAAGAAGAGATCATTTTTGCCAAGAGATAATGGGAACTGCAGATGCTGGAGAGTCCAAGAGAACAAAGTGTGGAGCTGGATGAACACAGCAGGCCAAGCAGCATCTTAGGAGCTAAGATGCTGCTTGGCCTGCTGTGTTCATCCAGCTCCACACTCTGTCATCATGTTTGCCAACCCTACTGGAATTCTTTGAGGATGTAACTAGTAAAGTTGTTGATCAGGTGAGCCAGGAGAAGTACTTTATTTATACTTTCAGAAGGCTTTTGACATAGTCCAATTTAAAAGTTTAATGTGTAAAATTAAAGTGCATGGAATTAGGAAGTGGGGAAGATGTATTGAGATGGTTCGAAAATTGTTTAGCCAAAAGGAAACAAACAGCAAGTATAAATGGTGATAATGGGAACTGCAGATGCTGGAGAATCCAAGATAACAAAGTGTGGAGCTGGATGAACACAGCAGGCCAAGCAGCATAGCACCTCTCTGATGAAGGGTCTAGGCCCGAAACGTCAGCTTTTGTGCTCCTGAGATGCTGCTTGGCCTGCTGTGTTCATCCAGCCCCACACTTTGTTAAAAATGTTCAGAGAGACATTTCTTTCCTATTCATTTGTGGGATGTGGGCATCGCTGGCTGGCCAGTAATTTTTGCCTATCCCTAGTTGCCCTTGAAAAGGTGGCAGTGAGCCACCTGAGATGCTCTTGCACACCAGTCACTGAAAATAAGCATGCAGGTGCAGTAAGCAGTGAAGAAGGTGAACTTGGCCTTCACAGTGATGGAATTTGAGTAAAGGAACAAGGATAGTTTGGTGCAATGTTCTTGCTATAAAGGAAGCGTAGTGAAGCTTTACCAAATTGATTCCTGGGATGGCAAGACTGATTTAAGAGCAGAGATTGAAGTCAATTAAAATTGTATTCACTGGCATTTACAAGAATGGAAGTGATCTTATAGAAATCCATAAGATTCCAACAGGGCTAGACAGGTTAGATGCGAATAGGCTGTTCCCAAATGATGGGGAAGTCCAGACCACAGTTTATGGATAAAGGGTAAATCCTTCAGGATTGAGATGAGGAGAAATTTCTTCACCCAGAGAATCATGAGTTTACGGAATTCACTACCATAGAAAGGACATGAAGCCAAAGCATTATGTGTTTTCAGGAAGGCTGTAGATATAGCTCTTGTGACTAAAAGGATGAAGGGATATGAGGGATAATGGGAACTGCAGATGCTGGAGAATCCAAGATAACAAACTGTGAGGCTGGATGAACACAGCAGGCCAAGCAGCATCTCAGAAGCACAAAAGCTGACGTTCGGGCCTAGCCCCTTCAACAGAGAGGTTGGGTGGGATTAGGGTGTTGAGCTCAAAGGCACAACAGGCTCAAGGAATCAAATGGGCTACTCCTGCTCCTGTCTTCTAGAAGAGATAGAACAAAAAACAAACCAACAAAAAAGAAGTACAGCACAGAAACAGGCCATTCAGCCCTCCAAACCTGTGCCAATCATCATGCCCTGGCTAAACTAAAAACCAAACCTCCTGCCCTTATTCAATCCATATCCCTATATTCCTCCCTCTTCATTAACCATCCAGATGTCTCAAAAGTATTTCTTTAAAAATGTGGGGAGAATAGAGGAGCTAAATACCATTTAAATGGAGAGAGACTACAGAAAGCTACAGCTTTCCTTGAAGTAGAATAAAATCTCATATCTCAGATAATGTTGATCTTGCTTTTGTGCACTTTCTGTGCAGTCATAACCCTGTAGGCCTCACTCTGTCCAAGCGCCCTATAATCGGTATGCTCTTGTTTGCGATGATCTGCTTGCAAAACAAAACTTTTCACTGTACTTAGGTACGTGGCTATAATAAATCAAATCAACTGGTTAAAAACAGATCCCAGACTAAAGGATGAGTCATGTTTTCAGCTTTTACCTTTGATTTCGTGACAGAAATGATTTCACAGCTTTTTGAGAGTCAACACACAATTTACCAGTACAGACAATTGAATGAAGGTCAATTTGAGTCTGTTTCTTCACAGCTGCATGAAAATCTGCACAGGGATACCTCTTCTGTCGACTGACTCAGAAACCGCACAGTGTGGAAGCAGGCCATTCAGCCCATCAAGATACACCGTCCCTTCAAACATCATCTCACCTTGTCCCTGCATTTCCCTCCTGAGACACTATGGGCAATTTAAGACTGTGGGAGGAAACCCACACAGACAGAGGAAGTACTCCACACAGACAGGTGCCTGATGCTGAGAATTGAACCCAAGTCTCTGATGCTGTGAGGCAGCAGTGCTAACCACTGAGACACCGTGCCACCCCTCATTATTCATCACTTCACATAGCTGTACATCCTCCTGAATTGTTTGAGTCAATCTTATCGGGTGTCTTCTGCTCTGATAATGATTCCATCAGTAAGTATCACTTTCCCAAGCATGGTGTAGTTTTCACATGCTGAAAACTCTAACTGAGGTGGAATAAAAGTGATCTTTAGACAGAGGGCTCAGAATACATTTGAAAGCAGCTTGTGAGCTTAATCTTCAGCCAGTTAAAGATTTTGCAACTTAATAACCCTCATCATGATTAGAATTTACAGGATGAATAACCAAGGCCATTGCATTGAGTTCCCATGACTCTCTTTAGAATGGCTGTGGAGCTAAAATGAAATCCCCAAAGGAGAAGGCAGTTAAGCAGTCATCAGTTGTGACACTCCACAAACGACTAAGAAAAACAGCTCATAAATCTGAATTTTAGAAAACCTTTTACCGTGCCTTTTTACATTTATTTCTGCCTTATTTAGAGCCTCTGGATGGTTTTATAGAGGTGGGATTGGCATGCAGTGTACAAAGGACACAAATGGGACCTATTATATCCCACCATTATTAACGCCTCATTTAAATATCAAGGCAGCCAGCACAACTGATGCTAAAACATAGACAAATGCGATTAGTTCGGGCATTTCCAAGAGGGTTTCTCACAAACCTGTAGAGACTTTTTCCCAGAAAGCACTGGAGGTCAGGTCATTGAACCTTTTTAAGGCAGCGGTAGATTGATCCTTCACCAATGAAGTCAGAAGGGAATTGCGGCTCAGGTAGAACATATGTTGAGCCACAACTAAATCAGTCATGACATTATTGAGTGGCAGAGCAGGCTAGAGGCTGAATGGCCTCCCCCTGCACCTGATCCATTTGCTTCTTGATTTTTAAAATTAATTCTTGGGTTATAGATGTTGCTGGCTGGATTCTAACTTCCCTGAGAAGGTGGGGGTGAGTGGCCCCTTGAGCCACTGTAATCCATGTGCTGTAGGTTGATCCCCAGTGCCCTTAGGGAGGGAAATCCAAGATTTTGACCCAGTGACAGTGTAGGAACAGTGGCATATTTCCAAGTCAGGGTGGCGATTGACTTGGAGGGAAACTTGCAGCTGCTGGTGTTCCCAGAGGGTGTTTTGAGTTGTGCTGCTGTAACATGGATTATTACAAGAAAAAAAGGGGGGAATGAAGCACAGCCTTATACTGATCATGCTTTCCCATGGAATATTGAGAAAAAAACACTGACGCGCAGACAGCAGGCTTGACTTTAACCTCAGGATGGGAAGAGGATGAGGGTAAGCCCTCCCTACTTTGCACCATGAGATCACAGCAATTTGCATTTCAGGATTCATCTGCAAGATACTGTCCCAAACTAGCAACTGGAGGGGAGGTGAGAACAGATTGGCAAGATGAACCATTGGGACCAACATTGTATTCTCTGGCACTCAGGTAAATTTTGTGGAGACAATTCTAGTAAAGCTTCATTATTGATGGGGTGGGATGGGTTACAGTCATGGAAAAGGTTACCTGAATTTTCCTGGTAGAGCCTACAGGAGTGCATTTAGAATCAGGAGTAGGATCAAATCAGCATTAATGAGGGACAGTGATAATGGGAACTGCAGATGCTGGAGAATCCAAGATAACAAAGTGTGGAGCTGGATGAACACAGTAGGCCAAGCAGCATCTCAGGAACAGAAAAGCTGACGTTTCGGGCCTAGACCCTTCATCAGAGAGGGGGATGGGGAGGGGAAACTGGAATAAATAGGGAGACAGGGGGAGGCGGACCGAAGATGGAGAGAAAACAAGATAGGTAGAGAGGACAGTATAGGTGAGAAGGTAGAGAAGGGATAGGTCAGTCCAGGGAAGATGGACAGGTCAAGGAGGCGGGATGAGGTGGTAGGTAGGAAATGGAGGTGCGGCTTGAGGTGGGAGGAAGGGATGGGTGAGAGGAAGAGCAGGTTAGGGAAGCAGAGACAGGCTGGGCTGGTTTTGGGATACAGTGCGGGGAGGGGACGAGTTGGGCTGGTTTTGTGACGCAGTGGGGTGAGGGGAAGAACTGGGCTTGTTTTGGGAGGCAGTGGGGGGAGGGGAGATTTTGAAGCTTGTGAAGTCCACATTGATACCATTGGGCTGCAGGGTTCACAAGCGGAATATGAGTTGCTGTTCCTATAACCTTCGGGTGGCATCATTGTGGCACTGCAGGAGGCCCATGATGGACATGTCGTCTGAGGAATGGGAGGGGGAGTTGAAATGGTTTGCGACTGGGAGGTGCAGTTGTTTGTTGCGAACCGAGCGGGGGTGTTCTGCAAAGCGGTCCCCAAGCCTCCGCTTGGTTTCCCCAATGTCGAGGGAGCCACACCGGGTGCAATGGATACAACACAGCCCAGCTCGACCCCTCCCCCAACTGCATCCCAAAACCAGCCCAGCCTGTCTCTGCTTCCCTAACCTGTTCTTCCTCTCATCCATCCCTTCCTCCCACCTCAAGCCGCACCTCCATTTCCTACCGACCACCTCATCCCGCCTCCTTGACCTGTCCATCTTCCCTGGACTGACCTATCCCCTCCCTATCTCCTCACCTATACTCTCCTCTCTACCTATCTTGTTTTCTCTCCATCTTTGGTCCCCCTCCCCCTCTCTCCCTATTTATTCCAGCTCCCTCTCCCCATCCCCCTCTCTGATGAAGGGTCTAGGCCGAAAGCATCAGCTTTTCTGCTCCTGAGATGCTGCTTGGCCTGCTGTGTTCATCCAGCTCCACACTTTGTTATCTTAATGAGGGACAGCACTGCCTACACTTGCTGATCCCAAAATCATGCGTATTTACACTTCAATACAATACAGCACAGGAACAGACCATTTGGCCCACAAATCCTGTGCCAATTCCTAGTCATTATTTAGACAAATCTGTCAATCAGAAGTGATTCTGATGGCTGTCTTTACAAAAGTCTTTAATCTTCAGACCAATTTTTTTTTTGGATTCGTGATCCCTGGCTAGAGATATCGGCTGATGTGTATAAGACTCAAGAGGCAAATGTGACTGCACAGTTATATATCCTAAAGAGTTTATGAGTATTTGAAATGAGAGTCCCTGAATTACGAATCTCAGGTCGATTTATACTACAGCTGTGTTACTATACTGTGTTACTTTTACAATGCACAGAGAGCAAATTGTTTATTATATTCTCGCAGTCAACTCAAGTTAAATGCCTAAGGAACAGAGACTTTCTCCTCCAAGTTCCTTAAGCATGCACTTTTCTAACAGTTGGGACAGAACAAGTGTGCTTATGTGTCCTGGCATGCACATAGTTCCCTTCCAATCAGGACAATTAAGGTTTCAGCCAAGCACTAACTAACCAACGTTAAGAGCCTTCAGCTGGGCTGGGACTCAAAGCTTAAATGAAAACTTACTTTTTCCTTTCTCGCAAATATTCTAAATAATCTCTAATTTGCTGTAGATTGTCTGGCACAATGCCTTAACCATGAGGACAGGGAAATGATTGGCTCCCAGTCCAACTCTTCAGCTGGTTATTAGCAAATACAAGCGAGTAAGATTTATTTCTGCATCTAAAATTGCAATGTTTCCTTTTCTAATGGCTGTCTAGAGGAATTACAAAGCTAAAAGAAATTAACCCCACCTCAAGGCTTCTATGCGTGCATTGGCAGCTTTTAGAACAGTTTGCAGAATTCTAAGGCAGCATCTGCAAAACTATGACATTTGATAAAAGGATTAAAATCTGGTTTATGAACCTTATTGAAAATTCAGTGAATGGTAGACAGCCCAATGATTTAATTGCATAAATTTTAACATACAGGCGATGGATAATAGACAGATTTACATAGCATTTGCAGCATAGAAACACTGCATTTGTCCAAAAGGGTTGATATAGGTGTTTACACTCTTCCAGTGTAACGTTATCCCAGCTTTGCGTCTGCCAATATATCTTTTTATTCCTTATTCCCTCATTTAATTATTCAGAATTCCCTTCAATACAACTATAGCATCCCTTCACTGCAATGCACAGCCTGGGAGGGGGAGTTGAAGCAGAATATCTCACAACATTTAGAAAATTTTTGAAATGTCATAACTTTCAAGGTTACAGGCCAAGTGCTGGAAAGTGGGACTCGTGGTAGATTTACAGCAGTTCAGTCAGTGCAGATTTGATGGGTCAATGGGCCTCTTCTGTACTGTATGATTGTATTACTTCAATCACTCTGGTATGATCACAAGTTCTGCATTCCCATCCCTCCTTGATCTTCAGTTAGAAATAACAGTCCCTAATAAACCAATAACTGCTATACATATATTTAATGTCTTTGTAGAACAGAAATTAAAAGAACAAAGCACAAAGTTGAAGTTTTTCATCAAGTGCAAGATATTGGTTTTGACTTCATAACATTTTTAAAAACATTTACACTTTTTTAACCCTTAGTTTCAGACTCAGTCACAAGTGCTCCCATCTTCTCTGCACCTACCCATTTGAACTCCTCTGTAATTTTAAATCCTTAATCAGTCTGCTCTTTACAGTGCTCCTGCCTGCTGCACCCCCTTAACGTCTTCATTTCAAATATAAATGAGAGACAACACACTGCCACAAAAACTGAAAAACATCAACAGCAAAACTTAAGACTGAACTGAATTAAGTAATCTCCTTCCAAACGTAGTTTTCCACTTAAATACCAACAGGCAAAGATGAATTTATAAATCTCCATAAACATTCATAAGCCAAAATAACTGATGAAAATAAATACACAAATATGACATTACCTGTGGAAAGACACTGCAGGGTTAGTGCAGCTTCCTACAAACAGTTTTCAACTGAGATTTAAGACTTTGACACTGTCAATTAAAAAGGAACATAAACACTCTGAAAACACAACATTAGGATAGTCTGGGCCTGGTCAAACTTTTGAGATGGTGTATCAGACATCACTTATGGATGTCTTTAATGGCCTGCAAAAACACAAATCTGAGGCATTTGGGACTTGAACTCAGACACACTGGCCAAGACATAGGGACACTAGCACAGTGCCGCAAGAGCCCTCCCAGACAGTATTTACATTCTGTGTTCATATTGATAATACAAAAAAATGCAAGACAAAAATTTTCAAAAGGCTTATTCATTAAAGGTGTGCCATCAATACAATGTCTTTCTTGTGAAATAGGCAAGATGTTAACATCGTGACATTAATTCTAAAGCACTTATATTGAATTAATTTGTGGCATCTATTTATAAACATCCAATGCTGCATCCTGACAATCTTTCAATGCTGTCAATTTATTTATCTTTCACTCTAGCCATCAATCTTTTTTTTTCGAATAAAACTTTCAAACAGTCAAGAAAACATCTGAAGCTGTCTCAAGCAGCCTGCCACTCAAATTTATATAATGCACACTCCGGGAACAGCGTGAGAGATCCTTTAAATAAAACATAATCATGCTGCAGTGGAATATATTGAGACAAATGCCACGGATGTGAAAGGTGTCGCTGGGATTACCAATGACGTGCTAATGGTTCTCTTTGCCTTTCCTTTTCTGACTCACCGGCTCCCTTTGGGGGCTTCGCCCACGTCATTGAGGGACTGCGGGTCAGTCATAGAACATCAACTGCATTCAACATTCAACATTGCTCCTGCCTCCCTCTGGCCAAATCAAAAAGCCTTCCTTTGGTCATTGAAAAAGAAACAGCCTTTGAAAATCTGATCAATCGGATCACTAACTAAAACTAACTCCTTTCATTTTCTGAGTAATATTGCAAATTATTTTTGCTCCTGCAGCAGCCCTTATTCAGTATTATTTTGGATACATTTTCCCAGCCTCACTCATCAAGTAATGTAACAATTGTATTTAAAACGTTCTAGAACTGATGTTTACAAAACAACAGGAGGATATATCTGAAAATGCATTTTGTGGCTTTTTTATGTTTTTCTCGTGGTCACAGTAAGCAAATAACGTAAAAATTATCTTTAAAAGCTAAAACTTCAGAGCTGATATTGACCTAACAACAGAAAGGTGTATCTGAAAATGCATTCTGTGCCTTCTATACTGTTTTCACTTAGCCTGAGTAACCAAGTGATTTAACAATTGTCTTAGAAAAATCTAAAACTTCAGAGCTAGTGTTTGTCAAAATACCAGGAAAATATGTTTTGAAAACTGCAGTTGCATTTTGTATCTTTTTTAATATATTTTTCCTAGTGTCAGTAACCAAGCAATTTAACAATTGCCTTTAAAAAACAAAATTCAGAACTGATGTTTAAAACACCAGGAAGATACATTTGAAAACTACAGTTGCATTTCACATGCCTTCCATTACTTTGCGAAATCTGTCTAGAAACAATCGTGACTTGCTCGGCTTGTTTTGATGTCTAAACTATTCAGCGTCTGGTTAACCAGTTAGCACACAACATATACTTCAATTCTGCAGTACAACAGTCCGGAATTATCTTACATTTTCTTTTGAGTAGTTTGTTTACAGCGATCAGTTATCTAGCAATAGCTCAGCTGAAACAGTCACAAACGCTGAATCTGTTGGCAGCTCCGCTTTTCTACACGGAATTCAATTGCATTTTGATTGATCCTCTATACTTTGAATCTCGCCAGCATTAGACCGCACTGTCTCTTCCAACCGCTTTGTGCGTCAGATTTGAACTGCAGATTAGCATATGCGCTGCAGTAAACCAGCCTCGGAACAGATGGCCAACAGCGAAGCAAAATAAAATACCCTTTTTCCACCAGCCTGATTCCAATCTATCCACTTTCATTGCTCTCCTGTGGCATTGTTGTTGGAGGATTCACACTACCTACAAAGAACATTTTAATACAAAAAAGTTTGTAAAATTTGGAATTCGATTAGGCCGAAGAAGATTTTCAAATTCTCCAATACTAATCAATTTAACAAGAGCTTCTGCAATTTCCCCCCGGATTATCCTCAGTAGGAGCTCTTCCTCAACAAGATCTCTCCAAGGTGAAAGGCAACACAAAAAGTGCAGAGATAATGGGAACTGCAGATGCTGGAGATTCCAAGATAATAAAATGTGAGGCTGGATGAACACAGCAGGCCAAGCAGCATCTCAGGAGCACAAAAGCTGACGTTTCGGGCCTAGACCCTTCATCAGAGAGGGGGATGGGGGGAGGGAACTGGAATAAATAGGGAGAGAGGGGGAGGCGGACCGAAGATGGAGAGTAAAGAAGATAGGTGGAGAAGGTGTGGGTGGGGAGGTAGGGAGGGGATAGGTCAGTCCAGGGAAGACGGACAGGTCAAGGAGGTGGGATGAGGTTAGTAGGTAGCTGGGGGTGCGGCTTGGGGTGGGAGGAAGGGATGGGTGAGAGGAAGAACCGGTTAGGGAGGCAGAGACAGGTTGGACTGGTTTTGGGATGCAGTGGGTGGGGGGGAAGAGCTGGGCTGGTTGTGTGGTGCAGTGGGGGGAGGGGATGAACTGGGCTGGTTTAGGGATGCAGTGGGGGAAGGGGAGATTTTGAAACTGGTGAAGTCCACATTGATACCATATGGCTGCAGGGTTCCAATCAAACAAAAAGTGCATATCATTTAACAGCAATTTATAATTATTTAACACCTGGAATCTTGGCATTCCCTTACCCCATGGGAGTGTCTGCACCACATGGACTGGTGAGGTTTAAGAACCCAGCTCACTACTATATTCTCAACCGCAGTTAGGGATGGACACAAATGTTGCCCTTTCCCAACCAAATCAGACCTTATGAATTTTGTTTTAAATTGGAGCAAGCAATTTGAAAGGCAATTGTACATCTGCCAATCTTTAGCCAAATCATTTGAACCCACATGATATCAAAAAATAATTGGAGGTACTGAATACTACAAAGACTATGGGCCCTGACAACATTCTGGCAATAGTTCTGTAGACTTGTGCTCCAGAACCTGCCGGTACCCTAACCAAGCTAGTCCAATCCAGCTACAACATTGGCATCTGCCTGTGGAAAATTGCCAGTGATCAGAATCTCAACTGGACTCATATAACATATAACACACTGGCTACAAGAGCATGCCAGGGGTTCAGAAAACTGTTGAGGCTAACTCACCTCCTGACTCCTCAAAGTCTGTCTACAAGGTACAAGTCAGGAATACTCCCCACTTGCCTGGATGGTTACAGCTCCAAGAACTCTCAAGGATCTTGACACCATCCAGGACAAAGCAATCTGCTTGATTGGCACCACATCCACAAACAACATGCTACTGAGTTTGATGATCGGCCATGATCATAACGAATAGTAGAGCAGACTCGAAGGGCCAAAAGGCTATTCCTGCTCCTATTGTCTACGTTTCTGTTACATGCTTTTTCTGTCACTAGACTTGTTGTCTGGTCCTTCCAGTTTTATCCTTGTTGTTTCTGGTTAGTATCTAATACAATAGCATGACACGTTCATCTATATCAGAGGGGATTTCAGTGTCAATCACATCGCTGTGGGTCTGCAGTCCCATGTGGGCTGGACCAGCTAAGGATGATAGATTTCCTTTCCCTAAAGGACACTAATTACCCAAATGACTTTTTACAACATCCCAGTCATTTTATGGTTATCATTATAGACATTACCTATTAGTTCTGGACTTTAGTAACTAAATAGATTTGTAAATACTTCAGCAATTGCACTGGGATTTAAATTCACCATTAGTCCAGAAAGGCAATTGCTAATATACCTTGATGGCCAGTAACAGAGGGACACTGAGGTATAACGCTCTTGGGAATCTGAGGCTGTAATTACTGTTGTAACTCTAACATAATAGGCCTGCAGGCCAGGGGCTATTTAGATGCCATGCAAAGTTCAGCAAGCACAGTCTTCATTCCTGATTTATTCACCAAGTTGAATGAAATGAGCAAAGCTGGACTAAGTTGTTGGACCAGTTGTACAGGATAAGCAGGAGAGAGTTTAGTCAGCAATCCTATTGCTCTTTGAGGGTGAGGAATAGTGTGGAAGATGTCGGCCCAACTTGAAAATGGCCACTCTTAACCATTTAGGGATGAGGACAGTTTTAGTGAACCCAAATATAACATGAAAATAGTTTCTGCTGAACAAAATGATTGCAACTTCATGATTTGATTAACTTAAGTGTCTCCCTTTCATCCAAAGATCAGTACCTTCTGCCTAACCTCACTGCTCTCTGCCCTATATTGCCCTTAATAGTAAATTCTTCAATGGCTTTGCCTATCCTTATCTCTCGAATTCTCTCTGCCCATGAACTCTGCATGCTTCCAATTCTGGCATCCCTGACTTCCTTCACTCGTTGGGGGGTTGAGGCCACGGGTCATTCCTTCAGCTGCCCCATCCCTAAGCTCTGTAATTTTCTCCCTCTGCCTCTCAACCTCGCTGTGTCTCTTCAAATCCTGTTGCTTTGTACAAGCTTTTGATTTAGTGGTCCTAGGTGTCTCAGTGTCAGCTTTTGTGTGAAAAGCTCCTGTGAAACCTCTTGGGATATGTTACAGGACTTTGGAGGCACTATATATGTGCAATCATTTTTGTTGAGAGTCTTCACCTCTTGATCTTCACATATTGTAACAAGGTTAGAATGTATCTTCCATATCTCCAAAGACACTTCCTTCTATCATGCCTAAGATCAAGTGAATGAGAGAAAAAATGAGAGAGAGAGAGAGATCTGGAAAGCAGGCAGAGAGTAGGAGAGGCATTTGTACACTTCTGGTTCTGGCTTCTTGCTTATTCTGGATTTCCTTCACTCCACCTTTTGGTCATTTATGCCACAAGTTCTTAAATTCCGATTCTAAGCCATTAACACCTCTCCTTCTCTCTGCCTGCCTTTCCAGCTCTCTCTCTCTCATTTTTTCTCTCATTCACTTGATCTTAGACATGACAGAAGAAAGTATCTTTGGAGATATGGAAGATGCATTCTGACCTTGTTACAATATGTGAAGCATCCTCCTTATTGTGTCTAATCCAACAAGCACAGATTCCTCTCAATTTGAACACTGAACCAAAGGAAAGAGATGCTGATCTTGTAAGGGGCACTATGCAGATTCACCAGAATGAGGGCATGAAAGGTTAAATTATATTGAGAGGCTGCAAATCTAGATTTGCATTGAGTTTAAATGGTTGATGAGTGATTTGTCGCATTGCTTACCTGATGTGAAGTATGGGATGAACATGGGAACATTGAATGTCCCACACTCTCTTCCCTGGTCATTGACATGGTCATCTCCCTGGCAACAGTCTGAGGCCAATCAAACTGTTCATATCCCTAGCAACCTACTTTACCCTGAGATGGGCTGACAAATCCATGACCTTTCCAACACAAAGATTATCTATTTCCACGTGTGCAACATTACCTGGCTGTTTCTGCTTCATTCAATCCACGGCTCAAACATCCATCAACGCGTCCATTCTCTGGCTATCACAGTCATAGACTCATACAGCACAGAAACAG
The DNA here is from genome assembly GCF_030684315.1 of Stegostoma tigrinum. Classification (NCBI taxonomy): domain Eukaryota; kingdom Metazoa; phylum Chordata; class Chondrichthyes; order Orectolobiformes; family Stegostomatidae; genus Stegostoma; species Stegostoma tigrinum. The sequence continues at coordinate 53,828,519 of NC_081370.1, read as the reverse complement.
ACCCTTCGGTCCACACCAAACTAAACTATTCCCACCAACCTGCAATTGGCCCATGTCCCTCCAAACACTTCTTATTCAAGTATTTATCCAAATGTCTCTTAAATTTTGCAACTGTACCCACATCCACCACTTCCTCTGGAAGTTCATTCTTCACACGATCCAATTTCTGTGTAAAAAACAATCGCCCCTCATGCCTTTTTAAAATTCTTCTCTCACATTAAAAATATGCCTCTGATTTTCAAATACGGCATCCCAAGACAAAAAAAATCTGACATTCACCTTATCTATACCCCTCATTATTTTATCAACCTCTATAAAGTCACCTCTCAACCTCCTACATTCCAGTGAAAAAAGTCCAGCCTCTCCTCACAACTGAAATCCTCCATTCCCGGCAACATCCCTGTAAATCGCTTATCAACCCCGCATAAACCTGAGCTCATCGAAAACTCTACTGCCTGTATCCTAATCTGCTATATGTATCAAATGCCCACATTGAGATTGCTGATTGAAATTGTTTCCCAGGTTAGCATTCTCATCCTTATGCTCAAACCCCTAAGCAGCCTTGCTCCTTAGTCTCTGTAGCTTTTTCTAGCCCTGCAATCTTCTGAAATATTCGTGCTCTTCTGAATTTCCTTCACTCCACCTTTTGGTCATTTATGCCACAAGTTCTTAAATTCCAATTCTAAGCCATTAATGCCTCTCCTTCTCTCTGCCTGCCTTTCCAGCTCTCTCTCTTTTTTTCTCTCATTCACTTTCTCTCTTTCTCTCTATCTTTAAGATGGTCCTTAAAAGCTACATCTTGAGCCCATGTCTTTGGTTGTCACCTGAATGCCTCTTTTTTATGATAATGAATGTCGCTGTTGCTGGGTCAAGGTCCTGGAACTCCCTCCCGGAGGCCATTGTTGGTCGACCTAGAGCACACAGACTGCAAAGATTCAAGAAGCCAGCTCACCGCCATTTCTGAAGGGCAACTAGGGATGTTCAAAAATGCTGGCCCGGCCCCACAGCACCCACGACCCATGGATGAATAAAATAACGGTCAATCACTAAGAAACTGCTTCCTCTCCTGGAGGACTAGTGAATCGAGGAGGCAAGATCTTAAATTAGAGCCGAGCCACTTAGAAGAGATCAGGAAACGCTCTTTCAAAATGCTGTGGATGGTGGGGGAATTAAAGATAATGTTTTATGCCTCCGAATCAAAATTCAGCATTTAAGCCTCATCCCATGACCCACATCAAAGGCCAAGGAAGGTTCATTTGTAACAGCCAAACAATCAACTGCAAATCCTTACAAACACACCGATAGCAGGCGATAAGAATGGGAGAAATACATCAAGAAGTCTCTTGGAACCCTGATCCTTCCTGTCTGTAGGTTCAGACTGCAATATGCACGTTTCCATAGCAACCCAGATCCTCTGAGTGAACTCTAACACATCACCGCCACTGGGTCAATTAAAACATTTGAAAATACAATACATTGGTTTCTGTCTGACCAGGATTTCAAAAGATATGGAGCAGAGGTAGCTACATGGAGGAGAGTGTACAAACAAGCTGAGTTGAATTGTTCAAATGGCACAAGAGCCTAATAGTTCATTCCTGTTCCCAAATCAGGAATTGATTGCATAACCATCAGTAAACATAGAACAAACTCTCCCGAAAACAAGAATAGCTCATCTTGTTGCAAAACTAGCATTCATAGAGTCATAAATTACAGAAGAGGCTCCTTAGCCCATCTAGTCTGCACTGCCAAAATATACTACTATCAACACTCGTCACACTTTCCCACACTAAGCACACAGCCTCGAACGCTACAAAATTACAAACGATCGTCCAAACACTTCATAACAATTGTGAGATTTTCCACCTGAGCTGCCCTCCCAGCCAGTGCATTCCAGAACTCTACCATTCTCTGGGTTAAAGGATTTTCCTCAAATTCTTTCTAAAGCGTCTGCCTTTCACTGCAAAATTCTGCCCCCTTTTCAGTGATCCTTCAATTAAGTGGGTATAGTTATGACTCCAGAGGAACAGGTAACTATTAAGGGCTGCAATTGTTGGAAAAGCTGAGCAGTAGCATTTGTGAAGAGAAATCAGAGTTAATGCTTCGGATTGAGTGATCCTTCCTCAGAACTCCGAGGCAATTTCTGGTTTTGTTTCTGATTTACAGCATCCGCAGCGCTTTTGGATTTTATGAGGAGCTGCGATTGGTTAGGCTTGTAGACATACAACCACATAGACTCCAGGCGAGACTTCCAAAAACAGTGCTATCCCTTCAGGTACAATGACTCGATGTCACTTTTATAAACCTACGTACCAAGAATGAGAGAATACATCATTTGTACTTCATCTCAGCTTATTTCTCCTTGAAAAATATTTGCAACAGCATGAAGAAATGTAATTATATTATTCAGTTAAACCATTACATCCCAGATCAACCAACTCAAAAGCAGATGAATTACATGAGAAGTCTGACAAAAATAAAGAGGCGAGGATTGCAAATTTGACATAATCCCTTTCTGCACAATGAGGATTAATGTGCCAACATTATTCTCAAAAATAACTTTTTTCATCTGCCAGATTGATTTCACAATTTTGTTTTATTTTAATTGGAACGTTCAAACGAGGGCACCATGCTTGTATGATAAAAGAGAGAGAGGAGCTGTTCTACTTAATTCTGATTTAACACATAGTAAATCCAATCTGGGTAAGTATTGAATGCTGGATATGGGCAAGAAACTCAACACTTGTATGCAGACTAATTTATCACAGATTTAAACGCTTATTTGTTGAAGAGTAATTCCTCAACATCAAGAGACTTACTCTGCTGGAACCATGGGATCATTTCCAAACTGGGAACCCAGAACTGAATCGCAATCTTACCTCAAGCAAACCGATTAGCAGTTCTCTTGAGGCTCACTGGTCAATTTAAGGTGATGCATTAAATGCATCCATAAATTCTGTGATTTAAACAGACCAACAGGATTCACAATGTAACAGGCAATCCTGTTTAAAAATAAAGGGTCTGAGATGGAGCTGAAGAGGGATTCACTGTGAGCCTGAGGGATCCTCTTGCCCTGAAAGTAGTAGAGGTGGGGTAATTGAAAATGTATTTCTTTTAAGTTAAGAGGTAGAATCATAACTGACAAGGCAACCAAAGGTGTTAGAGATAGACAGAAAGATTTGAAGCCATAATCAGATCAGCTATTGAATGGTGGGACAGGCTGGAAGGGTCAAATGGCTACCTTCTGCTCCTCATTTGGATGTTTGTTTGTAAAGGCCACTTGCACAATCCTTGACTTTCTGTAAGCCTGCAGCAATGCGTGATACCTTATCAAAAACCTTTGAAAACCCAAATATATTAGGTTTGTATTCCTTTTACCTCGCTGATGTTTCAAGTCCAGATGACTCTGCATCAGAGAGAGATATACCAGCATCAGAGCCCTGATGAAGCATTATCTAGACCTGAAATGTTAGCTTTCTCTCTCTCCACAGATGCTGCCTGACCTTCTGTGATTTCCAGAATTTGTTGCTTTCATTACAGATTCTAGCATCTGCAGTAAGTTGCTCCTCCTTCCTTTTATATACCTAACTTATTACCTCCTCAAAGAACTTGAAAGAAGGATTACCTGTTACATTGTGGATCTTGTTGGTCTGTTTAAGTCACAGAATTGATGGGTGCATTTAATGCATCACCTTAAACACTTCAAAGAGCTTCAGGTTCCTGGCACTGTCTGTGCCCAGTGCGGATTCATGAAGGCAGTGGCAGAGAGGAGACGTTTCGGCCTAGTACAAGATCTGCATTGTCAGCAGCAACTGCATCGGCGAGGTGGGCCCAAAGCAGGCTGATGACAGTTGCAAAGTCATGTTTGGGCTGTTGCAGTACCTGGTGGCATCTACACTGGTGAGATCCATCAAGGACTCAAAGTGGCAAGGGTGTCAGTGGAGGTCAGATGGTACCAAAGTGGTCACTTCCATTCTAACGTCAGCGAAGGGGACTCATGTCTGGCCACCAGGCCCTTCCTAACAAGGATGACTGTAAAGTTGAATGCCATTTCTTTATTTCTTCATTTTCTACCTTTATATTCTATGTTTTGGTTTATTTTTCTGTGTTCTGAAATGGCGCCAAGCAGTGGTGACACTTTTCACTATGTTTAGTAACAAAATACACGTGACAATGAGTAAGTCAAATGAAATGAGGAAGAAGTGAGTTGTCAACAGGTGCACACTTCATCAAAACAGGACAGGAAAGGCATTTGTCATTGGGAATATATTGGAGTTTATCTTAATGGTTATAACACAAAATCATTTAGAAACAGTGATAATGGGAACTGCAGATGCTGGAGAATCCAAGATAATAAAGTGTGAACCTGGATGAACACAGCAGGCCAAGCAGCATCTCAGGAGCACAAAAGCTGATGTTTTGGACCTAGACCCTTCATCAGGGAGGGGGATGGGGAGAGGGTTCTGGAATAAATAGGGAGAGGGGGTAGGTGGACTGAAGATGGAGAGAAAAGAAGATAGGTGGAGAGGAGAGTATAGGTGGGAAGGTAGGGAGGGGATAGGTCAGTCCAGGGAAGACGGACAGGTCAAGGAGGTGGGATGAGGTTAGTAGGTAGGAGATGGAGGTGCGGCTTGGGGTGGGAGGAAGGGATGGGTGAGAGAAAGAACAGGCTAGGGAGGCAGAGACAGGCTGGGCTGGTTTTGGGATGCAGTGGGGGGAGAGGAAGAGCTGGGCTGGTTGTGTGGTGCAGTGGGGGGAGGGGACGAACTGGGCTGGTTTGGGGATGCAATGGGGGAAGGGGAGATTTTGAAGCTGGTGAAGTCCATATTGATTCCATTGGGCTGCAGGGTTCTCAAGCGGAATATGAGTTGCTGTTCCTGCAACCTTCGGGTGGCATCATTGTGGCACTGCAGGAGGCCTATGATGGACATGTCATCTAAAGAATGGGAGGGGGAGTTGAAATGGTTCACGACTGGGAGGTGCAGTTGTTTATTGCGAACCGAGCGAAGGTGTTCTGCAAAGCAGCCCCCAACCCTCCGCTTGGTTTCCCCAATGTAGAGGAAGCCACACCGGGTACAATGGATACAGTATACCACATTGGAAGATGTGCAGGTGAACCTCTGCTTAATATGGAAAGTCATCTTGGGGCCTGGGATAGGGGTAAGGAAGGAGGTGTGGGGGCAAGTGTAGTATTTCCTGCGGTTGCAGGGGAAGGTGCCGGGAGTGGTGGGGTTGGAGGGCAGTGTGGAGCAAACAAGGGAGTCACGGAGAGAGTGGTCTCTCCGGAAAGCAGACAAGGGTGGGGATGGAAAAATGTCTTGGGTGGTGGGGTCGGAAGGGTCTGGGCCCGAAACGTCAGCTTTTGTGCTCCTGAGATGCTGCTTGGCCTGCTGTGTTCATCCGGCTTCACGTTTTATTATCATTTAGAAACACATAGTTTTACTATTATCGGCACAGCTTTCATGAAGAGGAAATCATATCTGACAAATTTATTCAAGTTCTTTGAGGGGATAATAAGTTGGATAGATAAAAGGAAGGAAGAGCAAATTATTGTAGATGGTCAAATCTGTAATGTAAGTTCAATTCCAGCCTTGGGTGACTGCCTGTGTGGAGTTTGCACGTTCTTCCTGTGTCTGTGTGGGTTTCCTTCCACAATCCGAAGGTGTGCAGGGTACGTGGATTGGTCTTGCTAAATTGCACATAGTGCCCAGGGATATTTAGATTAGGTGGGTTATACATGGTGAAATGAAGGGGAATGGGTGTGGGTGGGATGCTGTTTGGAGGGTAGTGTGGATTTGTTGGGCCAAATGGCCTTTTTTCACACTGTAGGAATTCTATGATATGATGCTTATCTAAAGCAAGATATGCTGGCATTGGAGGCAGTCAGGAGAAGGTTCACTAGCGGTGGGTACCAGGCATAGAGGGATTGTTCTTTGTGGAGAGGTTGGGTAGCTTTGTCCTGAAAGTTTTAGAACTTAGAAGAATGAGAAGTGACCTTATTGAAACAGACAAGATTCCCAGGGGAATTTCACCATATAGATGTGAAAAGATTGCCTTCCCTTGAAGGAAAGTGTAGAAGCAGAGGGCACCATCTCTGAGGAGGGAGTCAGGTATTTAAGACAGAGATGAGGATGAATCATTTTCCTGTCAGAGGTGAGCGAACCTATGGAATTTGTTGCCATAAAGAGCAGCCAGGGCTGGATTGTTAGGTATATTTAAGATGCACAGATTTTTAAACAGAAGGAGACCAAGTGTCATGGCAAAGGGCAGGAAAACAGAGTTGCGGATCATCAGATCAGCCATGATCTCATTGAATGTAGAACAGGCACAATGCGCCAAATGACTTACTTCTTGTCAGATGTCTTATGTTCTTAAGATGACGAATGATCTCCTGGACTCTACAGTGATTAGTGACACCATCCACTCACTGCAAACTTATACTTTCAGGACATAACTCAGCCTGCCTGCAGCAATGGCGAGCAACGTCAGGTAGGATGATTGCCAAAAGCCTCAGAAACATATGGATGATGTGTGCATTGATTGAGTGACTGTGACCCAATGTCCAGCCAGTTACAGTGCAATGAGCTTCCATTGGGGAGGGGGGGTTTTCAAGATCTAGCAGAGCAGTGCATTCTCAAGAGGTGCTCAGGTAATCACACTCAAACCTTCTCTTCTTTTGTCTGCAGGACAAAAAACAACAAGAGAGAGCAGTCCAGACATTAGGGAGGGCTCTATACTCTCAGCCTTAGCCCTTCTGAGCTGGCAAAGGCAGAGAGGGGAACCTAACTGCACTTGCACAGACGGAGACTCAGGACTCTCACATGATGTCCGCCCCCCCACCCCCCCACCGCTAAGCTGATGCCCACACTGAGAGATTGTTCCGATCGGGGAGAGTGTGTGTTCAGTTGCAGATTCTTCCTGTTTCTCCACTCCAGTTAAATGGACAGGAAATGATGAAGAGGAGGAAGCAGGCCTCCTCCAGTATTGTCCTTAGCCTCCGGCCTTCTCTGAAGATCAGATCTCTGAAAGCACAGCACTCAGCTGTACTCTCCACCAGCCCAGGCACACTCACCTCAGAGGGTCCACTATCTGGTCACAACCTGGTGAGCACATCACTGGAACAGATCCCCATCCTGCCCAAGGATTCTGACACTTGGAGCGCTGCAGCAGACCAGGGACCAGCTGAGAATCCCTGCCGGACAATGTGCCTGTAGATTATTGTATCCAGATCAGATTCTGGGAAATTCCCACCATCCACCAAAGCAAGATTAAAGTCAATGTCTTAGAATCACAGAAAGAGAAATATGTGGATTCAGCAATCTAAAACATGAATCAAAAATGCTGGAACTCCCAGCTGGCCTCAGGGAGATCAGAGATATTAATATTTCAAGTGTAGACCTTTAGTCAGAATTGACTTCCTGATTAAGTGGCATTTCCCAAAAGACCACACATCTTATGGTATTTGCCAGTATGTGGTATTGGGTAAAGGCTATTATTGATAGTTTTCTGAAACTTATCTCTTTTTCTCCTGTTTTTCTATCGCCTACCTGTTGGTTAATTGTGCATCGTCAGAGAGTAGCAACTGAAGAGGTACTGTTCTTGATAAGAAGAAGTTTCATTGCCTGACTGCAATAAATAAAACTCCATTTGGTCAGGTATAATTCATAAGAACTCAAGGAGCTCCACTCCTTGGAGCAGAACTCCCTGTCTCTGCCCATAGACTGTGAATAACATCAGTGGAATGAGTAAAGCCAAGAAAACATGAATATTAACTCTTTTAGAGCCATTAACTTGTACAACAGCCTGTTTCAAGTTCTCTGCTCATCTTCCCAAGTTCAGAAAGGTATTTCAGGGATATCAAATTGATATTAGTTCATTGCCGTCAGTCACCCATCCACATTAAAGAAGTTCCAGTCGATACTAAAATAAAAATGATCAGAAAATGCAGTTCTTTTACTTCAGCCCACGTTCCTCCATTCATTCAGTTGTGATCTCCAATACAACAGAAAGCCTCTCGAACACTGGACAACAAGAGGATTGGCAGCCACTATCAATGAAACCATGAGAGAAACATTGCCCAGCATTTTATCATGTTCTCCACAAACCCATCTCGAAGAATCCGTATGCTGTATCTTTTCTTTCTTTATCCTTTCATGGATGTGGATGTTGCTGGCAAGGTCAGCCCATGAGTGGCTTGTTCGATCATTTTGCAGAACAGTTAAGAATCAATCATATTACCCTGGTTTGGAGTCATATGTAGGAAAGACCAAGTAAGGATGGCAGATTTGCTTCCCTAGAATAGATTAGAATCACAGAATGTGTGGGAGCAGGCCATTCAGCCCATCAAGTCCACACTGACCCTCCAAAGAGCAACCCATGCAGACCCAGGCCACCTAGTCAATCTCTGCATTCCCTGTAGCCAATCCACCTAGCCCGCACGTCTCTGGATACTATGGACAATTTAGCATGGCTAATCCATGTGCCTGCACATCTTGGGATTGTGTAACATAACCAGAAGAAACCCAGGGGGAGAACGTGCAAACTCCACACAGACAGTCACCCAGAACCAAATGCAAATCCAGGTCCTGGCACCGGGAGGCAGCAGTGTTAACCACTTAGCCACCATGTCACCCCAATAAGAAACCTAGATTGCATGGCTACAGGGGGCTTCAATCAACTACCAGGGCTGAGGGCTTGGGATTAGCACAGCTTCCTGCATTTCTATGAAAGATCAGTAACACATTATACTTTTTATAATCACCAGAATGGTTTTCAGTGCTACATCTAGTCTTTATCGTGATATCTGCCATCGCAGCATTATCTCATCAAGCTTGCCATCATGTCTGTTGTCCTGAATCCTGCGTATTCTCAAAGGGCAATTCTTTGCTCATCACTCATCATGTTGTCCTGGAATTTTGTTGTTCAGTACACAGACCCTATTTGCAGGAAGTGACATCAACCAGGAGGTGATTGATTCTTAATAAAAAGGATCACAACTGCCTTTCACTGAGAGCAATACCTTTCCTGCCCACAGCTCGTTGCATGTTTCTAGGCATTTAATTATGTTTTGGCAAAGCCGTCGCTAAAGATGCCCAAACAAGACCTAACTGCAGCATTTTTAATGCATTTTACTGGCCCATGTTTACCTTAAAACAACTTTAAAAATTAAGCTCGTCTTTTGCAACTCAATCCAAATGCTTCAATATATTTTTAATGAAGGGTTGGAGATCTTTGCTCTCACTCATTCATTGAACCATAATCCTACAGTTTGATTTCCCTGAAGAAGTCCGGCAGAAGATACTGCCAAGGCTTTAATATCACTGTGACATTTTCACTTGCCTCCATTCCCTGATTTAACAGATGAAGTTGCGTCATATAACGCACAATGCTAACAAAGCTAAAATAAAAGCAGAGCACTCTAGAAATATTCAGCATCTCTAGAGAGAGAAAGAGACTTAATGCTTCAGATCAATGCCTTTCTCATCAGAACTGAGCGAAGCTGAAGATGCAACAACAGGGTCAGGGAGAGAGGTAGGTGTTGAGTACCAAAGGTAGGGATTGGATGGGATGGGGGAAGATGGGCGAGATTAGGTGGCAAGGGGATAATGATGCAAGACAACTGTGGGTGGTGATGGGACAAAGAAAGAAACAAAAGCTGAATCCAGGAAAGGGATAAGTTGGAAAGGCAGAATCAACACCGACAGCAGCATTCCCAGATAAAATAGGTCCAAACTGAAGGCCTGATTCTGTTGAATACTGTATTAAATTAGGAAGCTTTTAAAATGCCAAATGAAAAGATAAACAAATCTGCACTCTGCCATCTTTCCACATTCAGCTGTGAATTGTAGTGGGCAGTTAAACAACTGTTGATGGATGGATGAGTTGGGGCAATGAGGGACCTGGCAGATATGTTAATTCTAAATGATAAGGGAGTTCAGCACATCAGTGCAAACATCATGGCTGAAGTACTTACATCCATTTTTAATCAGAATTCCTGAGTGATGATCCACCATGGTTCTGATTTCCCTCGTTTATTACATTCCACAAACACATCACTCCAGCTTTGGCAGACAGATTCTCATATGGCTCATGTATGAGTTTTGGACCACACTGTCCAAACGCTCCCACTGAGCCCCCTAAAATTTTACAACTACCTCTCAAATGAACCCTCTATTTAACCTGAGATAACACAGTGTGAAGCTGGATAAACACAGCAGACCAAGCAGCATCAGAGGAGCAGGAAAGTTTGACGTTTTGGGTTGGAGACCCTTCTTACCTCTGATGTTGCTTGGTCTGCTGTGTTCATCCAGCTTCACGCCGTGTTATCTCAGATTCTCCAGCATCAGTAGTTCCTACTATCCCTCTATTTAACCTCGCTATTTCCTTCTTCCCTGGATATAGCTAGATTGACCGATCTCTCTGCATGCCCGTTCCCCATTGACACAGATTGAGGTGTATGTGCTTCCTTCCAGGCCAATCCGAGCTGACCCACCACCACTCTCTTCTACCTGCTGAACCTGCCCTCACTCTGAACATTTCCTTCAATATCACTCACTTCCTCAAATCAGTAGGGGCCAGCGTTAAAGTTGATGTTAGGATTAAATGTGGATTTAGCGTAAGTAAGATAAAGGGAAGTTAAAAGAAATGAGTTAAACCTGAAGATAAGTTAGATGAAGTGAGATGTAAATGTTGCAATGAATGCATGTTTTATGTTAAGTATTGGTATTTAAGGATTAAATAATGAAAGCTTGGATTAATTAAGTCTGAGTTGGTTCCCTGGCTTTTGTCTGTCATACAAGGGAAGAATACCTGGGTAAAAGGTTTGAGTTCTCCTTTTCAGGCAATAATTCTAATCTTCATTGACTAGCCTTAGCCTGCCACAGTGTTCCAATGAAACACAATATAAAGTCAAGAAACAATAACTCATCCTACAATTTGGCACTTTATACACATTCTTTACACATTCTTATTTCACACTTGTGTCTCCTCATGTATTTTTTGACCCTATTTATTTTCTCATTCATGGTCTCATGAAGGGGAATCATGCCTGACAAATTTCCTAAAATATATAGAACAAGTAATGCATAGAATAGATAGAGGGGGAGCAGTGGATGTAATATATTTAGACTCTCAGAAGGCATTTAATAAGCTACAACATCTTTGTCTACTTAACAAAATAAAAGTGTTGGAGGTAGTATATTAGCATGGATAGAAGGGTGGCTAGTTCTTGGAAGACAGATCTGTCTCAGACTGTTCCATGGAAGGGTCGCCAAATCCAAAACGTTAACTCTGATTCCTCTTCACAGATGCTGCCAGACCTGCTGAGCTTTTCTAGAAGTTTCTGCTTTTGTTTCTGACTTACAGCATCTGGCATTCTTTTAGTTCTTTTTTGGAAGACAGAAAGTTGGGATAAGTTGGATACTTGCTGCATGGCAATCTGTAGCTAGTTTAATGCCATAGCGATTGGTGCTGGGGCCAAAATTATTTACTATATACATTAATAACTTGGGCGAGGAAAGTGATTGTACTGCATTCAGGTGGCCAGGCAGACGGTTAAGTTGGCACAAAGAGTCTGCAGGTGTATAGAGACATTTGGGCAAATGGGCAAAAAAATTGGCAGATGGAATATAATGTGGCAAAATGTGAGGTTATGCATTTTGGCATAGGGAAATGGAAGAATTGAATATTATTTAAATGAAGAAAGATTGTAAAAAGCTATAGAATGGGGGGATTTTGTTCATCTATGAATGACAAAATGCTAGCAGGTTCAGCAGATAGCTGGGAAATCAAGTGAAATGGTGGTCTTTATTTCAAAGTGAATAGATGGGAAGATCAGGGAGTTTTTGTTTTCTCAAACCATACAAGTCATTAATCAGACCACAGTTGAAATGCGGTGAACAATTCTTGTCTTCTTATCTACAGAAAGACATAGCACCATCGGCAGCAGTCCGGAGAATATTCATTAGTTGTGGGTGTAAGGTATGGAGGATTGTCTACTGAGGAGAGGTGGAGTTGGTCGGGCCTGTACTTATTAGAATTTAGAAGAATGAGAGGTGACCTCCTTAAAAAGGTACAAGATCTAAAGAGGATTGAACCGTGTTGACGTGGAAAGGTTGTTTCCCTTGTCAGGGAATCTAAGACCTGAGGCCATGTACTCAAAATAAGGGGTTGCATGTTTAAGACAGAGATGGCAAGGAATTTATTCTCTTGGAGGGTTGTGGGTTTCTTTACTACTGAAGGCTGTCGAGGTTGGATTCTGAACTTTATTCAAGGCTGAGATCGGCTGATTTTCAATCAGGAAGGGAATCAAAGGTTCTAGGAAAAGGGGCAGGGAGGTGGAGTTGACGATTCAGGACTGGCCATGGCCTTATTGAGTGATGGAGTAGGCTCAGTGGACTGAATGGCCTGATCCTGCACCTATATCTTAAGGTCAATTCTTCATTTTACTTTTGGGGCGACTGTTACCCTGCCATTCCCATGTCATCTAGACATTTCTCTGTCTTTTTTTTAACTGCACTCAACACCATTTTCTCCAGTTTTTTTACCATGAAATCTTAAATATGGTTTAATCACACTGCCCTCCACTGTATCACAGATTTTCCCTTTTGTTCTTCCACCCTTTTCTCTCCTTTACACTTGATCAAAATGTATTACATTTCTATCAATCCTTCATTGTGATGAAAGTTCATTGGCTTGAAATGTTGGATGGAATTCTGTGCCCCTGGGGGTAGGAGTTTGGTGGAGGAAAGCCATTTATTATGGTGGTGCTGTTGGTACAGCAATACCACCTTCCCGCCTCTGCTGGAATTGTATTCAGAAAGGGAATGATCCATAATCACGCTTTCCCAATCTGGAGCTGGATTAGCCCAGCTGTAAGCAGGCAGATTGCCAGGCTAATGGAACCTGTCTAGGAAGCTTATCTGCTGTTTTCAGGGGTTTGGGTTTGGGTGTTCCTCAATCAGAGGCAATCAATGGCTGGTCAAGGCAATGGGCATTGCTGTCTGGTGAGGACCTCTGCCTTGAGTCTAGCTACCCTTGCTTCCAAACCCCGTATACCCTCTGCTCCCAATCCCAATGCCTGAAAACACTATCCCATCCTACATCCCAACAATGCCAACAATACAATTTGATCCCTCCAAGACCCTTGGCATTGTTCCCTCTTGTAGGAGAATCTATAACAAGAGATCATTCTTTAAAAATGAGGAGGTGCCTATAATAAACAGAGATGAGAAAACATTTTTCTTTCTCTCAGAGGGCTATGAGACTTTGGAATTCCCTTACTCAAAAGGCAGCAGATGTGGAATCTTTTGATATTTTGAAGGCAAAGGTGGATAGATTTTAGATTCCCAAGGAAATGAACTGGTGATGCGCAGGAATATAGAGTTGAGGTTAAAATCAGATCAGCGACGAACTTATTGAATGACAGACCAGGCTGGAAGGGCCAAGTGGCCTACTCCTCTTCCTTGCTCTTATGTCAACCACAACCTCTTCCATGGTGTTCCCATTTGGTAGGGCAGCCAACCTCGCTCTGGCCAGCAACTCCTGCTGGGTGGGAATTCTACCCCAAGGTCTTCCTTCCAGGGGAAGATGTCAGCAGTGGCCTCATCAATGGCAGATCGGCATTACACCTATTACTTGCCATGAAGAGCCCATGTGGGATCCTTTCCAGGGCTGCAAAAGGCTGATGAGAACCCCTCAACAAAATTCCATCCACAAACACCCATTCTCTGCAGATAACTGAGGACTTGTAGACATAGTAGGAACTGCTGATGCTGGAGAATCTGAGATGGCAAGGTGTAGAGCTGGATGAACACAGCAGGCCAAGCAGCATCAGAGGAGCAGGAAGGCTGACGTTTCGGGCCTAGACGCTTCTTCATAAAATTTCTGAAACATCAGCCTTCCTGCTCCTCTGATGCTGCTTGGCCTGCTGTGTTCATCCAGCTCTACACCTTGCTATTTCTATTGCAGATTTTCAGCATTCTGATTTCTGAGTCAAATTTGCTTGCTTATAATCTTTTCAGTTAAAGCTGCTATGTAATGGAAAAAGCTGTTTTCTTAATTAAGTGTTTTGTTTAAGGATGATCCACAAGCAGTCACTGGCCCATTTTCTTCAGCTCTCTTGTCTCCGTGCTGATGATAAACCTTCCTCACTGTGGCTTTTCTTTTCACCTCATCAAGGAATCTCTCACCCCCAGCCCCTGCATGTCCCCCCAATCATTCTCGTTGACAGGACTCCATTCTTCCTGCACCCCAGGCCTCACCCCTTTCCTTCCTTCTAGGCACCACAATAGGGTTCTCCTCATCCTGGCAATTGTTCCCAACAATCCTCAATCTACCGCTAGCCTCAGTGTTTGAGATTTCGCTGTCCCATCAATCTGACCAGACACCAGCAGTAAATAAAGTTTGAATCGAAAAGAGACAGCGAAATTCAAGTTTGGCAAAACCTTCACATTGCAGACTTGATCAGAGTCCCTCGGCAAACCCGTGACCCTGCTCTCAATCAGTAACTGTCAGGGCCATGGCCTTTATTTCAAAACACAGAAATGCTGCATTGCATGTCACTTTGAGCAGTGAGACAAAGTGGATTTCGCTCAGAAGGTTAAAGCCATTGAGGATGATCCTAGACCATAGTTTATTTTTGGAACTGATCAAGTGTGACATGAAATTTCTGTTGAACCGTCTACCTAGCTACTTCACTCAATGGGGCACTGTGGATGAACTGAGGCGTACCGGAGAATATCTCTCCTTCTGGCACATTGTAGTATCATTCCTATTTCCTGGATTGATAGGTGCCCATGACCCTAATCAAAGTGGATTTATGGAGAATGTCTGCCATCATTATAATGCCATTTGCTAGTAATAACACAAATGACTGCAGTCATGGGCTGATGTCTACAATTAATAGCCACTAATTCTAACATGACGGTTCACTGGGCTGACAAGACCCTCATTGTTCCAAAACAGCTGCTTTTCTCAAAGTCATTTTGGAAGCACTCCACAGTGACAGTGGAGATACATAATTATTTCCAATATTTTATGCTCTTAAAATCACAACCTGCTTTATTGGCTTGAAATTAACTGTGATAAAATGTCGAATGGTCCTGCACTTAAACTATTGTACCATTGCTACGGTATCAGTTCCCATCTAAATGTTTTTCAGTAGTTTAAGTGATAATTGTAGTGATAAAGCTATGAAAGGATGTAACATAATTAATTCCTTCTCATTTAATTATACGTTTTAATTAATAATGCATCACTGGGCACACTCGTTTAAAGTGGAACTGTAGTATGGCTGGTTAACTAATGTGCATGACAGAAAAATTAGCAACTGTGAAATCGGCAGATTGGAATCATCAAGATATAAAACAGGAATTTAACATAAAATCAGAATGGCATTACGTGTTATTTAAAACAACGTTTATTGCTGGTTTTTCAGTCACTCCCTAGAACTGACCACCTATAAAGATTAGATTATTTGTAAAATGTGTACAAATTGATCTTTCAAAATGCTGCTTTCTGAATTAACACTAAGTACTCAAAATGTGCTGTATTAACATCATTACATTTTAATGCACCCCTAAACCAGGGCAGTTCCCCCAAGAGAGCTGTTTCTAATTCTGTTTTACTATTGACTGCATTCATTCCTTATAAAAACTAACAGCTGTTCGCTAGCCCTCTCACTCTCTTCCTCTTCACTCTCTGACCCTCCCAACCACTGAGCCTCCTCACCCACTGACCCTCCCACTCACTGCCTCCTAACACACTGGTCCTCCTCACTCACTGACCCTCCTACACTCTCCCCCTCACTCTCTAATGCACCCACTCATTGACACTCCTACTCACTGACCCTCCCACACTCTCAGTCTCAATCCTTAACCCACTCACACACTGACACTCACACTCCCTGACCCTCCCACACTCCCCGCCTCAGTCTCTAACACACCAACTCACTAACCCTCCCACTCACTGACGCTCCCACACTCTTCCACTCACTCTCTAACCCTCTCCCCGACTGATCTCCTTACTCACTGCCTCCACATTGGTTGGAGTCAAAGAAGCAAAGAAATCTGGTAAATAGGAGCATGAGTAGACCATTCAGCCCTTTAAAACGGCCACACCATTCATTATTTTTGTGCCTGAACATCTCGCTCAATAACTTGTTCCCACTTTTCTTCATACCCTTTGATCCCTTTAGCCTCAAGTGTGAGATCCAACTCCTTCTTGAAATTATACAATGTTTGGACCTCCATTGCTTTCTGTGGTAGTTAATACCACATGCTCACCACTCTTTCTTCTAAACTCCAGTGAAAATAATCCTAACCAATTTAATCCTTCCTTATACAAGAGTCAGGCATTCCCTGAAATCAGTCTAGCAAACCTCTGTCCACAGCACTCCCTTTATAATTCCTCGAATAAATAAACAGAAACAGAAAATATTCCAAGTGTGGGCACACCAAATCTCTGTATAATTGCGGCAACGCAACTTTGCTTCTGTAGTCAAATCCTGCCACTATGAAGGTCAACATATCATTTGCCTTCTTGACTATCTGCTGCATGCTTACATCCAGTGATGAGTATTCAAGGACACCCAGGCCTTGTTGCACATTCCTCTCTTTCAATTCATAACCATTTATGCCCACTCAAATAAAAATTCACCTTCCTGCTTTTGGATAACCTATCATTTTTCCACATTATACTGCACCTGTCAATCATTTTAACTCACTCAACTTGTCCAAATCACAGTGAAGCACCTCTACATCCTCTTCGCAATTGACAGTCCTACCTAGCATTGTGTTGTCTGCAAAATTGGAGATATTACATAAATCATATTACAATATTACATATTACATACAGCAGAGGCAGTAATGCAGAGACTGGAACAAACAGCTCTGCCAATCATCCAACCCAAACTTTGGGTCCGCTATGTGGATGACACCTTTGCCATCACTAAACAAAACAAATTAGAGGAAACCTTCAAGACCATCAATAACACCCTTTACTGGCATAACATTCACAAAAGAGGAGGAAAACAATAACAAACTGCCATTCCTAGATGTCACAGTAGAGTGAACAGTCAATGGGGAACTTCAAGCCAGCGTCTACAGGAAAACAACACATACGGACCAAATACTGAACTACAGGAGCAACCATCCCAACACCCACAAACGAAGCTGCATTAGAACATTATTCCAACGAGCCACCACACACTGCAGCACAGAGGAACTACGCAGAGCAGAAGAAAATCACCTATACAGCGTATTCAAAAAGAACAGGTACCCAATGAACACCGTCCGCCGATTCCTCAGCAACAAACCCAAACAAACAGACAAAATGTGCCCAGAAACCATAACCACTCTCCCCTACATCAAAGGCATTTCCGAAATGACTGCCAGACTACTCGGACCCCTTGGCATCAGGGTAGCCCACAAACCCACCAACACACTAAAACAGCAGCTAATGAACTTAAAAGACCCTATACAGACAACAAACAAAACAAACGTCATCTGCAAAATACCTTGCAAGAACTGTGACAAACACTACATTGGACAGACTGGCAGAAAGCTAGCCACCAGGATACATGAACATCAACTAGCCACAAAACGACATGACCCACTATCACTCGTATCCTTACATACAGATGAGGAAGGACACCACTTTGATTGGGACAACACATCCATCCTAGGACAAGCCAAACAGAGACACGCACGAGAATTCCTAGAAGCATGGCATTCCAACCGGAACTCCATCAACAAACACATTGATTTGGGGCCCGTCTACCATCCTCTGAGAAAAAGAACAGGAAATGACATCACCAACGCAGGAAATAACATCACCAACCCAAGGAAACCTAACCAGATAAATAGAAAGCGGGACATAACACCAGCGCTTCGTCGGAGGCTCACTGGTGATGTTGCCTAGAATGGTGACGAACCGTCTGAAAACTAACCTTCCAGCTCAGCGAGCAAACTCACATCCAGAACCTCAACCTGAGCTACAAATCTTCTCAAAACTCGATATTACATATAGTTCCCTCATCTAAATCATTAATGTACATTGTGAATAGCTGGGATCCTAACACTGGTCCTACAGTACTCACCAGTCACTGCCTGCCATTCAGAAAAGATCCGTTTATTCCAACTCTTTGTTTCCTGTCTCCCAACCAGTTCTCAATCATTTCAATACCTTACTCCAGTCCGATGTGCTTTAATTTTGCACACTAATCTCTTTTGTGGAGGTCTTTCAAAAGCCTGACAAACCTGTTAGAATTCTTTGAAGAGGTAACAAATAGGTTAGACCAGGGAAACCCAGTGGATGTTATCTATCTAGACTTCCAAAAGGCCTTTGATAAGGTGCCTCACGAGAGGCTGCTGAGTAAGGTGAGGGGCCATGGGGCTCGAGGTGAGCTACTCGCATGGATTGAGGATTGGCTGTCTGACAGAAGGCAGAGAGTTGGGATAAAAGCCTCTTTTTCGGAATGGCAACCAGTGACAAGTGGTGCCCCGCAGGGATCAGTGTTGGGGCCACTGCTGTTCACCTTGTATATTAACGATCTGGATGAAGGGACTGGGGGCATTCTGGTGAAGTTTGCCAATGATATGAAGTTAGGTGGACTGAAGGTAGTACTGTGGAGGTGGGGAGGCAGCAGAAATATTTAGACAGTTTAGGAGAGTGGTCCAGGAAATGGCTGATGAAATTCAATGTGAGCAAATGTGAGGTCTTGCACTTTGGAAAAAAAATTACAGGCATGGACTATTTTCTAAACGGTGAGAAAATTCATAAAGCCGAAGTACAACGGGATCTGGGAACGCTAGTGCAGGATTCTCTAAAGGTTAACTTGCAGGTTGAGGCCGTGATTAAAAAAGCAAATGTAATGTTGTCATTTATCTCAAGAGGGTTGGAATATAAAAGCAGCGATGTGCTTCTGAGACTTTATAAAGCACTAGTTAGGCCCCATTTAGGATATTGTGTCCAATTTTGGGCCCCACACCTCAGGAAGGAGATACCAGCACTGGAGCATGTCCAGCGGAGATTCGCACAGATGATCCCTGGAATGGTAAACCTAACATACGATGGACGGCTGAGGACCCTGGGATTGTACTCATTAGAGTTTAGAAGGTTGAGGGGAGATCTAATAGAAACTTACAAGATAATGCATGGCTTATAAAGGGTGGACGCTAGGAAGTTGTTTCCGTTAGGTGGGGAGACTAGGACCCATGGGCACAGCCTTAGAATTAGAGGGGGGTAAATTTAAAACGGAAATGAGGAGACATTTCTTCAGCTAGAGAGTGGTGGGCTTGTGGAATTCTTTGCCACGGAGTGCAGTGGAGGCTGAGACGTTAAATGTCTTCAAGGCAGAGATTGATAAATTCTTGATCTCACAAGGAATCAAGGGCTACGGGGAGAGTGCAGGGAAGTGGAGTTGAAATGCCCATCAGCCAAGATTAAATGGCGGAGTGGACTTAATGGGCCGAATAGCCTTACTTCCACTCCATGTCTTATGGTCTTATGGTCTTAAGCCTTCTGAAAGTCCAAATAAATCACAATACTTTGAATTTAGCTGTCCTGGCCCTTTGGTGAACTTTTTTTTCCTTAAAGACTAAGATAGTACTCATTGTGTTTCAGTGTCAGTGTATAGCCTTTAATTTTGGTTGCAGTTGTAACTTCAACTCTAAACTCAGACAGACTGATGTAGGGCTGTTCGGGGAAAGTAGCAGTTACAGGGTCAAACCATTGTCACCTTTTTAGCCTTTAGCCCCTGTTGGTACACACATGGATCAAGTCGTAAATTTCTGCAGTAACCACCCCAACACCCACAAATGGTGTTGCCTGAAAACAGTGTTCAAATGAGCCACAACACACTGCAGCAACCCAGAACTACACCAAAATGAAGAAGAATACCCCCACCATGTAGTTAGAGACAATGGGTATCCAAACAACTGGGCCCGCCGATGCCTGTCGCACAAACAATATCAGGAAGGTATCGTTTACGCCCCTACACCCTTGTCATGTTACCTTAAATCAAAAGCGTATCTGAACTGACCACAAGACTCCCACAGTCACTGAGCATCAGAGTGGCGTACAAACCTACATCAACCCTACACCAGTTGCTAACAAGAACTAAAAGCCCCTTCCCCATTATGGACAGAACCAAAGTAATATACAAAATTCTATGCAGGGACTGCAGCAAACAGTATGTTGGACGGACAGGACGAAAACTGGCTACGAGAATACATGAACACCAACTAGCAACAAAAAGACACAACCAGTACTCACTTATCTCAATACTTACAGACAAGGAGGACCACCAGTTCGATTGGGACATCAGAATCCGAGGGCAAGGCAAACAGAGACAGGCACAGGAATTCCTGGAGGCCTGGTTCTCGACCAAGAAGGCCATCAATAAACACATGGAATTAGACCCTATATATGCCACTGCAAGAAAAACTGGAAATGAGTTCATCAACTCCAATGGACCCCAGAGTTTAAATAACAGGTGGGAAAACACGACAGCACTTTATCAGAGACTACACTGATGATATTACCCAGAAGGGTAATGAAATGTCTGAAAGTAATGAACCAGCTCAGCAACTGAACCAACCACAGATCCACAACCCAAGCTACAAATCTACTCAAGAATATTATTAAAAGTCCTTCATATTACTGCCAGTGTAATCACTGTCCAAAGACCTTTGCTGAATCCAGTGCTTTCAACTATTTCTTGATTGCACGTGGAGTGAATCAAATTGGCTGAAGACTGGTATCTGTAATGCTGGAGACCACTGGAGGAGGCTGAGATGGATTATCCACTCAGCACTTCTGGCTGAAGATTGCTGTAAAAGTTTCAGCCTTACCTTTTGTACTAATGATGCTGAGCTCTTGCATCATTGATGATGGAGATACGAGTGGAGCCTTCTCCAATGAGGCGCAGCGCTTAGGTGTGATCTGTTGGTTGTAATCAAACAATTACTTCAGGATTTACAAGGGCATCAGATCAATACTAACTAACATTAGGAGTTCAGATTAGATATAATAAAGGAAATGAGGACACATATTCAATAACCAAACTGTGAGAGGCCATGGGCCTGAGCTGATGCAATACATTTGTGCATTTTGAAGAATCTAGGAAAGAAACAACAAGAGGCTTATTGTGAATCATTTCTGAAGAAGGGTCTAGGCTCGGAACGTCGGCCTTCCTGCTCCTCCGATGCTGCTTGGCCTGCTGCATTCATCCAGCTCTACACCTTGTCGTATAAGAGGCTTATTGCATATATTTAATGAATAATTCAAAACTGGTTTGATACTAATAGACTGGAAGATAGATAACGTTATATTTGGATTTAAGATGGGTGATTAAACATGGCCAGGAACTACTGATAAGTAAGGTTAATATCCATTATAGGAAAATTATTGAGACCCTGCTAAAGGAAAGCAAATATTTAACAACGAATAATCAACATGGGTTTCAAAAGGAATGTTGGCAGCATGGTGGCTCACTGGCTAACACCACTGCCTCACTGTGCCAGGCCACCTGGGTTAGATTCCACCCTCAGGTGACTGCCTACGTGGAGTTAGGACATTCTCTTCATGTCTGTGTGGGTTTCCTCCCATAGGCCAAAGATTTGCAGGTTAGGTGGATTGGTGATATTAAATTGCCCATAGTGTCCAGGGATGTGTGGGTTAGCCACGTGAGATGCAGGGGAAGTAGGTGCGGGCCTGGATGAGATGCTCTTTGGAGGGTCAGTATGGACTCAATGGGTTGGACGGTGTGCTTCCACACTGTGGGGATTCAATGTTTGGCTTAACTCATCGAATTATTTACAAAGCTAATAAGAGCAGTAGATAATGCAGGAGATTTAACATACACAAATTTCCAAAAGGCCTTCTATAAGGTACCACATGAGATACAACAATAAAGACAGAATATATAGAGTCCATGGAAAAGGAGCAGCAAACAAACAGAATAGGGATAGGACAACTGTTCAGAATGGCAGAAGAGAGTAGGTAAGCCCCAATAGGATCAGTGCAGGCACACTATTGTTCAAAATTTATATTTAATATTTGGATTTTGGAATCGAAAATGCAATTTCTATGTTTGCAGACAACACCAAATTGGAAGGGATGATCAACACCAGCAAGGAGCAAAACAAAGTACAAGAGGAAATGACTAAACTTGAAGAATAGGTACCACATTCCAATCATGGAGGTATTACATTTTGGCAAATAAAAACAAATCCAAAGAGCACATATCCAAGGCTGGCACACTACAGTACACTTATGAAGAAGTGCTGCATGATTGGATATGTCATCTTTATGGTGCTCTTTTAGGTGGGCATTAAAGATTATATGGCAATATTTGAAGAAGTAACGTTTTCCATAGCCTAGACCATATTTATTCCTCAACCAATGCCATTTAACCAGATTAGTTGTTTATTTATCACATTGTTCTTCGTGGAAATTTGCTGTGCATAAACTGCCTGATTCCCTTACTTACACACAATTTCTACACTTCATCATTTATGAAGTTGTGACAATACTACAGCTTTAAGAGGTGTATTTTCTCCTGAATTTGCCTTTGTCCATGGTGTGTTTATAGGATGTTACTATACTGGGACAGTTGCTGTTTAGTTGTAAAATAATCTATTATTCTGATAAGCTTTCCAGTACAGCTACGTTATTCCAATTTCTTTTTTCTTTTGGTATAGTTTGACTATAGCGTATGAAGAAAGTTTGTTTTCCTTAACATCGAGTAGTTTGACCAATCAAATTGTATCAGAAACACAACAACTTATACTTACCTTTAAAATAAGAAAATGTTATGGTCCAGGCTATCTTCCAAATATATTTTGTGTGGATTTGGCCTGATCTAACTGAGTGCTTTAGCACTTCCTCAAGTTTTGGAAGAACTTGTATATGTGTACATTCTTTCATTTTTTTTATTTCCACTGTTACACCAGGGTTGGTTACTCCAAATATACCATGCTTCTTTAAATGAAATGCAATTAATTTTAAACGTCGATGAACAATTGGTTTACCATATAACCGCACTGGTCACTTCATCATTTATTGCATTAGGAGAAGAGTGTCATACACTAACAATTAATTTCCTTTGTTTGAGGAATCAGCTCCACTTGAATTTCTGTGGACATGCACAACTTCAATAAACACAGTATTTATGATGTTTAGCCCACTATGTTGTTCAATTTAAACACATTAAACACTCACTAAATTCACATTTGTCTTGCAGAAGACTGATCAGAAAGACTTAGCTCACATAACTACAGAGCAGCAATTCTGTATAGAGATCAGTTGGCGTTTCTTTATGGTGATGGTATTTGAAAAGCAACAGAATTACAAAAACACTGATGTCTTTTTCACAACCAATTTCCTCAATGCACAACTGTTATTGCAAAATATTATGTAGGCTGCATCTTCCACTTTTGCTGTGGTCAAAGACACTTCTGGGCTCATTTGACTACATTTTTCAACTATATCCACCATGTTAATATGAACCCAGGCAAAAAGATTTGAATGCCCTACAAAACTGAAATGAAATACAATCATCTACAAACTGAGTGCAGCACCAATTTCAGTATATCATACCCTTATCTGATGTAACTTGGCCTAGTAGTATTATTGCTGAATGGCCAACCCAGAGACCCAGGCAATGTTTCGGGGATTTGGATTCAAATCCCACTGCACCAGGTGATGGAATTTGAATTCACTTTTTCTTAAAAATCTGGAATGAAGAGTCTAATGAATGCCATAAATCCATTGTCAATTGTCAGAAAATTCCATCTGGTTCAATAAGGCCCTTTAGGAAAGGAAACTGCCATCCTTACCTTGTCTGACGTACATGTGACTCCAGACTGACAGCAATGTGGTTGACTCCTAATT
Source organism: Stegostoma tigrinum (assembly GCF_030684315.1). Classification (NCBI taxonomy): domain Eukaryota; kingdom Metazoa; phylum Chordata; class Chondrichthyes; order Orectolobiformes; family Stegostomatidae; genus Stegostoma; species Stegostoma tigrinum. The sequence goes on along the minus strand of NC_081370.1, from coordinate 53,804,627 downwards.
TCCATTTAGTATGGGCAGTAAATGCTGTCTTAACCAGTGATGCGCTCATTCCATGAATGAATTATTAAAAAATCAGTGTAATTTGCCTTGTTTTGGGGACTAGTTAGTTCAGTTGTTTAGATAGCTAGAGTATCAGAAGGGACCCAATAACAAGAGCTTAACCTCTGTTCTGGTTCTGTTCATAGAGGCCATGCCTCATTATCTTACCCAACACTTGAAGATTGGTCACTCCTAAGTCAGACATAACCAACAGTCTCGCTCTAATGAAGAGAGCAGAGACAACAGTATTTGTTTGGCACATATTTGTCTTGTTTGCAGGTGTTAACATTCAGTGCTTCAGCTTTCAATGTTGGCTAAACATTGTCCACATTTGATCTAGTTTTACTTAAAAGATTGCTGAGCACCGTATGTTATTCTACCTTAAACTGTAAGCCTCTAATACATTGCATATCATTTGATAAAGCAACTTTCAGACACTTACAAAGCATAAAAACCGAAAGAACTGCGGATGCTGTAAAACGAGAACAAAAACAAAGTTGCCGGAAAAGCTCAGTGGGTCTGGCAGCATTTGTGAAGCTAAAACACAGAGTTAACGTTTTGGATCCGGTGACCCTTCCTCAAAACTGGTAGTGGCTGATAGAGGGTATAACACCCTGTTGTTAGTCACTAACAGTCCCCATTAACAACTATTCACCCTCCCAGCCCGATCGTTAGCAACTTCTTTATCTGTCCAACTATCTTTCTCTCTCTTTGGGCTCTATCCTATCATTTACTCCTTACCCTATCCCTGTCCCAATTTTTTGCATTTAAACTGACATTCTCCCAGTCACCACCAGTTCTGAGGAAGGGTCACTGGACACGAAACATTAACTCTGTTTTTGCCTTCACATATGCTGCCAAACCACGAGAGCTTTTCTAGCAACTTGGCTTTTGTCCCTTATAAAATATGTTCACCTTCTCCTTTACTTAAGCTTTTTGCCCCAGTACAGTGCAAGGAGTTAATGCCATTGTGATGACATTGAGATAATGCCACTAAAGTATAAATTATTTCATCCTAGTGGAGAATAATATGTGAAGGAAGTGTTAGTTGACATTAAGGCTGCAAAATTAACTGTCGAAACATGGCACACACTTCCCTTCTCGTCAGGATTCTCCTCAGGACTGCAGAACCTGTGAATTTATGAAAAAAAATCCCATTGGAATTCAGCTGCCTTCTTGAAATGTTTTCCCGAATATACAAACAAAATTCTTCAACTAACACATCTATTTTAGTTACCTTCATACAAATTGGGGAGAAAATGGCCTAGCGGTATTCCCACTGGGCCTATTAATCCAAAAGAACTTGGTAATGCACTGGGGACAAGGACTCAAGTCCCAACATGGTGGAACATAAACTCAGTAAAAATATGGAATTGAAAGTCTACTGACGACCATGAATCCAAACCATTTGGTTTACTTATGTCCTTTAGGGAAGGAAACTGTTGTCCTTACCTGGCCTGGTTTGCAGGTGATTCCAGATCCACTGCAATGTGGTTGACTCTTAAGTCCCCTCAAGGTAATAAGAGATGGGCAATAAATGCTGACTTAGCCAACAATGCCCTCATCCCATGAATGAATAAAAATGAACTAAATATGGTTGTATTTCAAGGAACATAAAAACTCCAGCCTGTTCCATCATTCAATCAAAACAAACCTGATTAGATCAATTTACCGGCCTTTTCTCTAAGTTTCTCACTCTCACTCTCCCTATCAACAATCTATGAAGGAGAGGTTTGAACATTTCAGTTCGTTCCGCAATAATAGCTGATTAGCAAGACAAATTTCCAGGATGGTTTGGGTAGAATTTATCATTGTCCTCAGAAGTGAGTTGGAAGGTGAGGTGTTCATTTCTTTGGGTGGAGGCGAGAAAAGAATTGTTTCAAAACAAAGAATTACCAGATGATTGCTGGATATTTTAAAAGCAAATGGCCCAATGCAAATACTGTTTACACAGCTGCAGTTTCAGGCAACAGTTGAAGTGTAGTTTGCAGGTGAGGTGTTCATTTCTTTGGGTGGAGGCGAGAAAAGAATTGTTTCAAAACAAAGAATTACCAGATGATTGCTGGATATTTTAAAAGCAAATGGCCCAATGCAAATACTGTTTACACAGCTGCAGTTTCAGGCAACAGTTGAAGTGTAGTTTGCAGATTAATTGGATCCAAGGATGTTTACAAATGAAGCTTTGGCTGGCAACAAGTAGCTGATTGGTCTGTGGACCGGTGACCAGTTATTGATGATACAGGCCTGCTGCCTGCCAACAATTATATGATTGGCTCCCAGTCACCTGAACAGTTTGAGGCCCTGAACAAGACTGGGGGAAGTCATCAAATCTCCGTACCTACCCACATGGCACCCCACCACCTGGAAAACTACTCATACCCAGGTGGCACACTGACCTCTATCCACCTGACACCCTACCCTCTACACATTTGGTACTTTACTCTCCCAACAGACTTGCTCGTAGATGGAATTTAATCAGGACAAACGCGAAGCGATGCATTTTGCAAGGACTGAAGATGGAGGGACATATAGCCCAGTGAATAGAATCCTAAGCAACTCAATTTCACCTCATACCTCAGTCTTACCATCCCAGAAATTACTTCGGTAAATCTTTGCTCTACTCCCTCAGATAAGGAGACCAACACTGTACACAATATTTCAGATGGGTTCTCACCAAGGCCCAGGATAATTGCTGGAAATCATCCTTGTTCCCAAACTTAAACCATCTTACTATGAAGGCTGACAAAGACTTCTTTACCTGCCTGCTTCAATTACACAGTAACTTCTAGTAACTGATGCACAAGGATACCTAGTCCTCATTGAACAGTCACCTCTCTCAATTTACAGCCATTCAGATGATAATTGTCATCTGCTGACAATTTTACAATATGAGTGTAAGAGTTGGGATGTCGTGTTGAGGTTGTGTAGGTCATTGGCGAGGTCTCTTCTGGAGTATTGTGTGCAATTCTCCTCACCCAGTTATAATAAGGGTATTATCAAGCTAGGGAAAGTTCAGAATAGATTTACCAGGATGTTTCCAGGTATGAAAGGTTTGAGTTAGAAAGGAAGATTAGATAGACTGGGGCTTTTTTCGCTGGAATGTAGGACTTTGAAAGATTACCTTATGAGGTTTACAAAATCATGAAGTGTATTGATGGGGTTAACGGTGGTGTCTTTACCCCAGGATGGGGGATTTCAAGTCCGGGGGCACATTTTTGAGGTGAGGGGAGAGGGATTTAACAAAGGCATGAGGGGCAACTTTTTTACACAGAGGATGGTTTGCATGAGGAATGATCTTCCCGAGGAAGTGGTGGATGAGGGTACAATTATAACATTTAAAAAGACATTTGGATAAGTACATGAATAGGAAAAGTTTGAAGGGATATGGGCCAGGAGCAGGCAGGTAGGTCCAGTTTCATTTGGGATGATATTTGACATGGACTGGTTGGGCTGAAGGGTGTGTTTCCATGCTGTATTTCTCTATGACTCTGTAAGAAAACTGCCCGAAAGGGAGTATAGCCCTACATTTGTGAAGGATTCTTGTTTGGAATCTCCTTCAGACATATCTCTTTCCACTCGTAAAAAAGAGTAGGCAAAAAGACAACCCAAGTGAGGTTGCCCCACTCATCAGAAAATCTGACGCCTTCGCTCTGTACTCCTTTTGCATAAATCCTCCTATGCTGAACAAAGATTGTATAAAATGTCCTAAAGTTATGCTCACTGGCAGTGTGCATCTTTCGATTGGACATACAATGACACATGAATTGATTTCTGAATTTGAAATAGCAACAAACTGAACTCTTGAGTTTGAGACTCTGTGCTGGACTTGGCTCCATACCGATAAAAATGTTACTTTTCTTGTGATCGAAAGGGGTCATTCTTTCTGGAGAATGGAATACTTGACCAACTTTGGAAGTCAGCACTAGTATCAAGCACTCCCAGCTGAACTGTACTACTTCTTTGCTCTGTTCTGACCGCCAGAAACTTGCATTCTTCATGGACCTCAGAGGAGCAGATGTACTCATATGAACTTCTTTAGTTCATGTACCAGCATCCCAGTGGTCTATCTGAATAACATTACGCATTAATTGCAAGTTTGTAAGATCTGGATTGAAACTTCCCAAACACAGTTTCTGTTGGAAATATGCACACATAGGAAACAATTCCCCTTGCTGGGGGAAACAATGACCAGGAGGCATAGATTTAAGGTAAGGGACAGAAGATTTCATAGAATCATGGAAGCCCTACCATGTGGAAGGAGGTCATTTAGTCCATCAAGTGCACACCAACCCTCTGCAAAGCAAACCACCTGCACCTATCCCCCTACCCTATTCCTGTAAACCTGGCCAAGTCACCTAGATAACAAAGTGTAGAGCTGGATGAACACAGCAGGCCAAGCAGCCTCTTAGGAGCAGAAAAGCTGAAGGGTCTAGGCCTGAAACGTCAGCTTTTCTGCTCCTAAGATGCTTCTTGGCCTGTTGTGTTCATCCAGCTCCACACTTTGTTATCTCGGATTCTCCAGCATCTGCAGTTCTTATTATCTCTGATATAAGTCAATGATGTCAGCACATTACGGGCAATTTAGCATGGCCAATCCACCTAACCTACATATCTTTGGACTGTGGGAGGAAACTGGAGCACCCTGAGGAAACCCACACAGACATGGGGAGAACATGCAAATTCCACACAGACAGCCACTGAAGGGTGGAATCAAACCCAGGTCCCTGGTGCTGTGAGGCAGCAGTGCTAACCACTGAGCCACCGTACCACCCCATTTGGAGAAAATGTGAGGGAAAACCTTTTCACCCAGAGCGTGGTGGGAATCTGGAGTTCACTGCCTGTCTACTGATGTTTACATCCATGAAAACATTTAATTCCAATGTGATGTAATGTACATGCAGGTTTGAAAGGAACAGTGCTTGTGATAGAATAAGGAGAGGCATGTAAAGGGGGAGAAGGTGCCAGGGGAACAGGGGAGAAAGCAACTACGGAAATAATTATTAGCCCAATCTCTGGAACAAATATTCTCACTACAAACATTTTCATAAAGAAATGATTTATGTGCGCAGTCAAAGATAATAGTGCCAACGGGGTTTCCATTTTTATTACCTACGAAGGAAAATCTGACAGGGTTTCTGCCCTTATCTTCCCATTTATCTATTGTATTTTAGTGCCTTATTATCAAAAATTTGCTCTTACACCTTCCATAGATGGTTAACCCCTTTTATATAATATGCAGTCCTAGTAAAATAACACTGTAAAGTGTGTAATGCACGGATTATGCTCATTTGTGTTGCCATGGATATATCTCAAAATAAGCACATTGTTAGCAAAAGTACAGCAACAATAGAAAGGAAACATTCGTAGGAACATTAGACTTCAGAGCAAGAAGGGGTAAGATGCTTGGCCTTTTCAGTATTGTCTATCATACAATAAGATCATGGCCAATCATGAATTGGGGCAATTGGGTGACTCTAGAATGCAATGTAAGTTATCTTTAAATTTTTAACATTTGAACTAAATGCCTGACCTTTCAACAGTAGTTGAGCCACAAACTGACTCGGTAGTGACTGAATTACTTGATTATAAATAAGGTAATGGCATGCTCCAGATTTTTTTTCGTGTGTGTGCAGAATTTATCTATGGGCAAGTTTTCTCTCCCTTCGAAGGAAAATTTGACCCTATGCACAAAATACGCCTTCAGGGAAGCTATAAAGTGCCTGTTACCGACAATAATACAGCAAGATACATTGAAATCTCACAACAACTGGAGAAATAATATTCTCATGCAACGTATATCTAGGTTTAAAAATAACAACTGGATGGATAAAAAAGACGTGGAAATAAACAAGCAGGATCAAATCAACAGAAGTTGCTTAATTATGGTGAAAAATTACATTACTCCAGGACATATCCCCAATTCTTCAAACGTCTTTCAACATGTAACTTAAAACATTTTTTTTTACAATCATAGGATCACAGAATTGAGAACTTTAAAAAATAGCTTCTCATCTGTGAGACTATGAATTAATAAAATGCCCAGAATAGTTCCGCTAGGCCCAATTCATTCAACCGCTACAATCAGGGATTCAGCCTTGTCTCCTATTAGGGCAATTGTAGAATGATACAGCAGAGAAAAAGATGGCTTCAGTGCATCTTACATGTGCCAGCCCTTTGATGGAACAAGCCAAATAGACCCACTCTCTTGCCTTTTAAAAAAGACCTGCAAAGGTTTCTCCTTCAAGTATTATAATTATTCAATTCTGCTTTGAAAACAATTATTGAAATAGCTTCCAACATCCTATTAGAAGTTTATTCCTATGTTCTATGTCCTTTATTTTAAGGAAAAGTAGATTTTTGAATGTCAGGAGCTGTTCCCGTTTTGAAATTCCACGACTCTGCCTGCTTCTCTTAATGAGCTAAGCTTAAAACCACGCACCTGGCGCCAAATCCAGTCTCAGGCTGCTGAAAAGCAAACTTTATAAGCACAGGCAATTAAACCTGATTAACTACAAGATGAGAGATGTATTTATGCACACATGTAAACAGATATTTGGATTCTTGCAGGTACTAACCAAATTAAAATAGACATTATACTTAACTGGGCAATGCCATAACAAAATAATAAAACAGACAAGCTGGATTGTGATTAGTTTTTTTTAAATGAGGCTGTTGCGCTGGCAAGTAATGTGATTTACTGCTATTTCAGCCTGATTTATACAGAGTGTCAATCACACATAAAAAAACAGATGTTCAGCGTAATAGACGCTAAGCAAGGTGTGAATATCTATTTAATAAACTCAATGTTACTTTTAAAAGAAAGTCAGACAATCTAATTCTTCAATAAATTTGGATAGCTTTGCTCCTGGTTTTCACTGCCAACAACCGTGTTTCCATTATCCTGCCCAACCACTATTACCTCCAACCGTCTCCTCTTCCTGCTAATCCTCAAAAGATGATTTACAATTTGGTTTCAATTGGGAATACACTTGTAAATAATTCACAGTGCAAAAGAAGTGACAAATGAGAAAAATCTAGCTTAATGCCAGAAATTGTGAAGCAAATGTTTGTTGTGATTAAACAATTTGAGAGACGAATCAATCTGCACAATGCGCACATAAACTTGTTTTAGTGGGTGCTTTACATTTATGATTGATCTGATTATTATCAGGTGAAAGGGAACTAAAAGTGCTTATGTTTACATTAATTTAGCATATAGAAACATAGAATCTTAGAAAATAGGAGCAGGAGCAGGTCATTTGGCCCTTTTTTACCCTAACCCTAACCCTAACCCACCACTTATCCAGTTCAGCACACTGCCCCTGCTTTCTCCCCATACCCTGTGATCTTCTGAGCCCTGATAATTATATCTAACTCCGTGAAAGCGTTCAATGTTTTGGGCTCAACTACTTTCTGAGGCAGAGAATTCCACAAACTCACTACATTCTGGGTGAAGAAATTTCTCCTCAACTCAATCTGAAATAGCTCCCTGTATCCTTCGGCTACAACCCCGAGCAGCGGACTCCATCATCAGGAACATCTTTACTGTGTTTACCCTGTCTGGTTCTATGAGAATTTTGCTGGTTTCTACAAGATCTCCTCTCATTCTTCAAAACTCCAGGGATTCTTGTCCTAACTGGTCCAGTCTCTCTTCATAACTCAGTCCTGCCATTCCAAGAAACAGTGCGGTAAACCTTTGCTGCATGTCCTCCATAGTTAGAGCATCCTTCTTCACATAAGGAGAAAAAAAACTGCACACAATGCTCCAAGTGTGGTCCCAGCAAGGCCCTGTATAATTGCAGGAAGACACCCCTGCTCCTGTACTCAAATTCTCTTTCACTATGACGGTCAACATACCCGTTGCCTCCTTCATTCTATGCTTACTTTCAGTGACTGGTATACAAGGAAACTCAGGTCTCATTGCACTCCTCACTTTCCCAATCTAATGCCATTCAGATAATCATGTGCCTTCCTGGTTTGCTACCAATGTAGATAATCATATATTTATCCCCATTATATTTCATTGCCACGCATTTGCCCTGTCAGTAGTTAACCAACAGCGGCCCAACCAATCACTGCCTTCTTCATCTGCTGTATAAATTGAAGTTTAATTTCTATGTTTAATTTCAATTAAACCTTGTCAGTTTGTAAGCACAGCCTGCCTTCAATTGGAGTCAAAGCAGTTAGTCCATTTCCTGACCAAACTTTGAGCTGATCCAAATAACAATCTCAGACAGGAGAGTCTCTGCAATCCTCCAAGTTAATCTGAAAACTTACAAGAGAAGAAGAGTTAGATGCTTCCACTTTGGTTGAAATCATTTTGAGTGATGTGAATGCTTAGGGTATGTGCTATCAGACCCACGAATACTGCTTAGAGGCCCATCCTGAATCCCAGTGAGGTCCATGCCAATACAACGAAGCCTAACACTGCCACAATCCCAACGGTGATCGTGTAACTGAGTCAAATCTGGGCTACAAAACCTTACGATTTTCAGTGAGATTCAGTTGTTGTAATTTAATGCCTTTGGTTGACTCCATTTTCTAGGAAAAATGCAATGAGTTTGCTTGATAAATGTTGCTGGAGACCAGAGAAGTAGAGGAAAATAAGCAACTAAAAGGCAAATTGCGACAACAAAATATCAGCAATGAGGCTCCATGCTATGTTTGATCCCATATGTAATGTGCATCTGCAGAACTTATACTGAATGTCAGAGAATTCTGATTTGTACTAATGTCATTGTCACAATGGACTGTGTTTACAACAAGGACTGAAACCTGCATTATTGTCTCCTCCTGGTCTCCTACTACCATAGGGTCTGGCCTTTTTCTGCCTTCAGCCTTGAGATTGCTCTATTTAGCTAGACTACTCCTATTCTACATCCCTGTATTTGCCACATCTGAAAGTAAGTGTTGTACATCCGCTAAACTCTTTGTTTTCACTCTAATTTACACAGAATACAAATAATTGCTCGGCAGCGCAAAAGTTAAAATTGCTAACTTGAAACTCAAAGCCAAAGCTTTTTGCCTTGCCATCATCAGGACTGTGATGCAAGAAATTAAACATAGAAAGGAAACATCAATTTACACAGCAGACGAAGAAGGCAGTGATTGGTTGGACTACTGTTGGCATGGTAATGAAGCAGAAACTTGTTTTTTTGGACTGGAGACCTGTGACCAGTGGTATTCCATTTTATTGATGAAGGGTCTAGGCCCGAAACGTCAGCTTTTGTGTTCCTAAGATGCTGCTTGGCCTGCTGTGTTCATCCAGCTTCACACTTTGTTATCTCGGCTATTCCATGGTGATCGGTTCTGGGTCCTCTTTCGTTTGTCATTTATATAAATGATTTGGATGAGAATAGAGAAGGCATGGTTAGTAAGTTTGTGGATGACACCAAAATTGGTGGCATTGTAGACAATGGAGAAGGTTTTCTAAGATTACAAAGGGAACTTGATCAAATGGGTCAATGGGCTGAAAAGTGGCAGATGGCATTCAATCTGGACAAATGTGCATTATTACAGTTTGGTACAACAAACAAGGATAGGTCCTACACAATTCATGGTAGGGCCTTAGGTAGTGATATAGTTCAGAGGGTCCTAAGGGTTCAGAGATATAATTCTTTGAAGGTTACGTCACATATAGACAGCTTGGTTAAAATGGTATTTGGCATGCTTGCCTTCAATGCTCAGTCCTTTGAGTTTGGGAGTTGAGAACCCATGGTGAGGTTGTACAGGACATTGGTGAGGCCTGTACTGGAATACTGCATCCAGTTCTGGTCACCCTGTTATAGGAAGGATATTATCAAGTTGGAGAGGGTTCAGAAGAGAGTCACCAGGAAGTTGCTGGGTGTGGAAGGTTTGAGTTATAAAGACAGGCTGGATTGGCTGGGACATTTTTCACTGCAGCATTGGAAGTTTAGAGATGACCTGATAGAACTTTATAGAATAATGAAAGGTATACATAGAGTTAGTGGTAGCTGTCTTTTCCCCAAGATGGCCATTTCAACACTAGGGTGCATATTTCTAAGGTGAGAGGAGAAAAATTTAAAAATAAGAGGCAAATTTTTTACACGGGGGTGGTTTTCATGGGGAATGAATTTCCTGATGAAGCAGTGAATGTGGGCACAATTACAACATTTAAAAGACATTTGGGAAGATGCATGAATAGGAAAGGTTTGGAGGGATGTGGGTCCGGAGTAGGCAGGTGGGACTAGTTTAGTTTGGGATTATGCTTAGAATGGACTGGTTGAACCAAAGGGTCTGCTTCCATACTGTATGACTATGACTTTATCTTAGCTGATTACACTTGGACGAGTAGGCACTTATTGGGTCAGGGCATCGCATCAGAATGCAGTAGAGTTTTGTAATCTCCAAAACACTATCCTCAATGAAAAGGATATAGAGAGCTCTCTCGTACAGTTCTTCTATTCCTCTGCCTTTCGCCTCTCTATAGTGTGTGTCTGTTGGTGTCAGGGTTACATAATCATGGACATTATCATCATTGGCATGTTCATTCCCATTTTTCTGCAGATTCCACTCTCAGGAGTCAATAAAATATCTGGTCTTAAGCCTATCCACCAATGTTAGAATACCAAATGTTTGATGAAGCATCATCAAACTAGCTTGCTGTTTACTTTCCCTTATACTGCCTTTGGTTGTGGAATGTTTTATCCCAACCTATCTGCTCAAACTTAGTGTCCGTAATATAAATGTAAGGCAATATTAATATTGATTAATGTAGCAGAAACATAATTGTAAACTTAATTTTAACAAGAAAATAATGTTATAGTTTAGTTCACTTTTTGTGCAATCGTACTTCTGCATTTAATTCAAAAACTTTAAAGAGTACAAATAGAAAATTGAAATTGGAGGGGCAATAATAAAATGTATGCAGTGCTCTCTTTGACATCCATATGAAAACCAGCCCACCGTGAGTGGGAAGATTATAATAAGAATGTTTACTTTTCATATTTTCTTTTACTGATAAGAGACCTATAAACACGATGCGTCATGGCCAAGACGACGAAATGTCAATGTTGTAATGAGATATATCGTATCTCAACAATGTTTAAGTAGCAAAAGTAGTCAAAGAGAATTTTAAGTTTTACATTGCCTACTGACAGTGTTCTGTTCCATTTAGACAGGATGATCTAAAGCTCTATTATGTCCTACAGTGCCCTCATTTCCAACTGATAAAAGATTTGGAAGTGTGTACATTCTAAACAGTCTCATCCATCTATATCTCTGGTGGGAGCATTTGCTGTCACACTGTTTTCACTTTATTATGACCACACTGAAACAGTGGGTGGACTTAGTGTAATCATACACATTCATTAAATGTGTTTTGTTGGTTTCCTTACTGATTGACTTGTTAGTTACCATTCGGACTCAAAAACAACCCTGTTGTCATAAATCAGCTAATGAGGAAGTCTCTGGGAACATTCAGGAGATAAAATATTCTATAAAGATACAACAGTTGCTTAATGCCATTTCACTTCAGTTTGCTACTTCCAGGCAACCCCATCTTTTGGAGAAGGATAAAAATGAACAGAATATGCAAGTGTTGTTTTGTGCTGTGCATGTATTAGGAGAGGTGCAGGATGTACTTTCAGGCATCATGGGTAAACCTGTAATGGTGAAATGCAACTGTGGTATTTTGTGCAGTCTGCTATGAGAGTTTTCTTTTCTCATTGTGTCATAGAGATATACAGCACAGTAACAGACCATTGGTCCAACTCGTCGATGCCAACCAGATACCCTATATAAGTCTAGCTGTATTTGTCAGCATTTGGCCAATATCACTCGAAACACTTCTATTCATGTACCCATCCAGATGTCTTTTGAATGTTGTAATTATACCAGCCTCCACCACTTCCTCTGGCAGCTCATTCCATACACGTACCAAACTCTGCGTGAAAAATTTGCCCATTAGGTCCCTTTTAAATCTTTCCCCTCTCACCTTAAATCTATGTCCTCCAGGTTTGGATCCCCCCACCACAGGGAAATACCTATTTTCCCTATCTATGCCCCTCATGAATTTATAAACCGCTATAAGGTCACCCCTCAGCCTCCATCTATCACTGCCCATTGTTGATAGTTAGGGCGTAGCGTTTAAGCCATTTGTCAAACCTTCATGACTTTTGCATGCTTATCTTGGTTTGGAGAAGCTTCACATGCATGCCTTTCGAATTTGTTAACTTTAATATAAGCAATTTTGTATAACTCCCACATAAAAATGGAATGTAATGGAGAGTCTCCACGCTAAAAAAGGATAATTCTGAACACTCAAATTCTCATATGTAATCTCCAGTTTTCACACACGTGCTGCCTCCAGTTTCAAAGGGCTTCAGGTAACATCAGCGAAAGACAAAAATAAGGAAGAAGGGTAAAAACATTGAGCTGAATCTTAGAGACAGTAAGAACTGCTGATGCTGCAGTCAGAGATAACAGTGTGGAGGTGGAGGAACGCAGCATGCCAGGCAGCATCAGAGGAGCAGGAAAGCTGGCATTTCAGATCGGGACCCTTCAACTAAGTGTCACTTCTGTCATGTTTCACAGATAGTTTTCACCATGAGGCCATGAGGGTTTTCTTGCTGTATCAGACCAAACTGGCCTCATTAAATATCCCCCCTGCCCCCATGGTACCCTTCACCTAATTCTAGCCCTGTGCTATCACTAGCCACTTTCTGAGGAACTTGCCACTCACCGGATATCCCCCAAAAGACCTGCAGCCCTCACACCAACGCAATATATGGAAGGTTTCTGTGCCCCCAGATAAGCACTGGCATTCCGGAGCTGTCCTGCTTGGAGGCAGACAGTCATTCCGAAGATGTCAGAGAAGGGGGAAATGATGCCCCAATTCTCCGATAGGGATCTGGAAAATGGGGTGATCCAGTGGAGGACCACCATCTTCCTGGGGGACCGGGAGGCCAAGATCCTCACACAGCCACCCAGCCTGAGCTCGCCACCCAGTTCGTGTCTCTATGGAAACTTCTGGCAGTGCAGGAAGGAGGTCAATGTCCTCATTTAATCTGCCAGAGGAAGTGTCATACTCTTCTCCCTGCCACTTCACCCTCACTCTACCTCTGCTACTGCACCCACCTCCAACCACAGCTCATGCTCGCTTGGCCACCCTCACAGTTGCCTACATTGCCATCCCCCCACACCCCCCACACCCCTCCCCCATTCGTTCTTTCTGGCCCCTCCAACCTCCTACAGAACTACCTCTGCACACCCTTTGTGCTGCCTACTCACTCGCCTGGGGCGCCTCGCCAGCTTTCAACCACCAGCACCAATAACTGATTAACTGCCCCACTCCACCCCTTCCCAATCCCCATCCACAGGGCCTCGAAGCCAAGGAGCTCCCCTCACTAAAGGATGAAATCACGTGGCTTTTCCCATCCATGCTTTTGCCTCTTCACCCTACTACAAACACAGTTGCCCCCTTCACAATTGCTGACACCCACTTCCCCTCAGCCTTCAGTACCCAATCCCCACCAGTAGGTTTTTGGGTCTCCTTCCCACAGCAGGCCTACCCACCTTGTGCCTCCAACCCCTCATCCTTTAGTTATTTCGCACAGTCCTGACAGACTGACCATCTCAAAGATCCATTTCCTTTAGTGACCTAACTGGACACCCTTGGATGAGAAGTGCCCAGACCCCCGCCTGGTAGCTGTACATCTCCCCAATCATGTTAGTCTTAGCCCATAGTCTGGCTACTATGGAGCTACAGAAGTTACTGTGGCCCATGCCCCTGAATGCAAGGGCACTGGCTCCCTGACTGGCAACATCCTGACTGGATGCCTGGCTGTGGTCAATTCCCTGGACTGGTATCAGATGTTGCCTTTCACTTACATTGCTGGGTTCCTCTAACTGATAAGTGCCTGACAAGAGTCTGTAAAGAGATACAGTCATGCTATGTGAGTGCATAAAAATCCGGTAGATGGAATACAATGTGGCTAAAAGTGTGTGCTTTGGCAGGAAGATGGCTGAACCAGGTATTAGAAACAAAATTAGGCATCATACTAGATCCATAATGGTGGCAAATAAAATTGCCAGAAAGGGCTGCAAAGCTAAAGATTGGGATCATTTTAGAGGACAGCAAAAGAGGACAAATAGTTTGATCATTTAGGGAAAATAGGGCATGGGAGTAAAATTATGAAGGACCTCGGAACTGACCATAAAGTCTTATATAAATATATGAAGACAAAAAGACTGGTGAAGACAAATGTAGGTCCCATTCATTCAGCAGCTGGGAAATTATGATGGAAAGCAAAGAAATGACAGAGGAACTGAACACGTATTTTGGTTCTGCCTTCACAAGAAAGGACATAAATAACGTCCTAGAAATGTTCAGAAACCAAGGGTCTACTGAAAAGGTGGAATTGAAGGAAATCAGTATTAGTCAAATAAATGGTGCTCAGTAAATTAATAGATGACAATTCACCAGGGTCTTATAATCTATATCCCTGATCACTAAAGGAAATAGACACTTTGGTGTTCATCTTCCAAAGTTCTGTAGACTCTGGACCTCCCACTACTCTATCTTCTGCACATAAGCCTTTTAAAATTGTTTACTTCCAGAGCTTTTACAAGTTATAAGGAAAGCTGACCTATCAGAGCGCCCAATTCTCAATGTGAGCTCCTCTCAGAAAAGTCTCCTGTACGCTACTTTTGTTCTTTCATCTACTAGGAATGAGGAAGGAGAATATTTTGTCCGCATGCTCATACTCTGAATATACACTTACCATCATCACATACACTAAGGCTATGTTTTCAATATTCTTCAGAATGTTTGTTGAAAAGATTATGTAGATATATGAGCCATTATCATGCAGAAACCCTGACAATTTATATATCCATCAGTGCTTTACTGCAAAACTTGGGATCACACTGAATTGATGCATTATTCATAATTGACATTCTCAGATGTATAAATATTGCATTTACCCATTAGTTTGGGCAGTTCTCAGGCATCAGGAAGTGCCTAGATTGTTAGGTCAGTATCATATTCAATAGACCCTGAACCACTAAAAGAGAAAATATCACATTAACACAAATACTAAACTAATTGTTTTTTGTAGTGAGTTTAGGAGAAAGATATGCACTTGGAAATGGACGTAAAAACATAAGAACTAGGAGCAGGAGTAGGTCATTCTGTTCCTCGAGCCTGTTCTGCTATTTAATATGATCATAGCTGACCTCATCTCAGCCTCAACTCCACTTTCCTGTCCACTCTCCATAATCATTTAACCCATTACTAATTAAAAATATATCCACCCCTCCACAAATTTACTCAGCGTCCCAGTATCTACAGCGAAATAACTCCACAGAAGAGGTTTCTCCTCACCAAGTCACCCTTTATTTACAAGTGTAGAATACGCAACACTGACACAGCTAGCGAGAGCTATCTCCTAGAGTGAACAGAACTCCTGACTCAGAGATAATATGAACTGCAGATGCTGGAGAATCTGAGATAACAAGGTGTAGAGCTGGATGAACACAACAGGCCAAGCATCTTAGGAGCAGGAAAGCTGACGTTTCGGGCCTAGACCCTTCCTCAGAAAACCTTTACTGCTCCTCAGATGCTGCTTGGCCTGTGTGTTCATCCAGTTCCACACCTTGTTATGTCATGAACTCCTGACTCTCCGGTTTCTGTCAGCCAGGACTCCCCAATTAGACCAGGTTATCTGCCTGAATCAAGGAACTCATATTCTATGAGGTCCACCCCGTTGACCTCATTCCAATCACTATATACTGCATTCTGGGGAGTGAAGTCCACAGATTCATAACACTTCAAGAGAAGCAATTCCTCCTCATCTCAGTTTCAAATCTGCCACTCTGATTTTTTCATAATGTACTATGTACTCCCCAGTGGTCTGGTGCAATGGTATAATATAAGGAAAACACAGCCTCTGTCTGGTTTGTAGTCATTTGCCCTTGTAAAACACTGGATGCCAGAATGCCCAAGGTGGGCAGAACTAGTTTACATTTGAGACATCTGAAGATTTTGCTGCATGTTTATGCTGATATATTTTAATCGGGGTGGGGACACTGTATGCAGAGTGAGAAAAACAGAAGTTAATATTTCTGAGTCCAATGACTCTTCTTTGGAAATTGATTTTGAATCTGAATTCCAAAGTAGAGTCATACCAGACCCAAAATGTTAACGCAGTTTTGGTCTCCACACATACTGCCAGACCTGCTGAGTTTCTCCTGCATTTTCAGATTTTATTTTGCATTTATTATTATGAGATTGCTGGGCATTGAGCATTCATCACTGGATGCCTCCTACTCTAAGATTAATTCTAGTATCCAAATGTCTCAGGAGGGACTTTAGACTTTTTCTTCACAGCAAAACCAGTCCAGATTCCCTTGGACAGTTGACGTGGGCAGGCCGCTTGTGTAGCAATTCCAATTTCTGCTCCAAGTCCCACTTTTTCCAGTTTGTTTCATAGCAATTTCTTGCTTTCCTTATCTGCACGTTACCCCATTTGGTTTCCTCCATGTAAATTTGCACCTGTACTCTCTGAAATGTCAGATATAAATAGTCTAGCAGTGCAAAGTGATATCAGGTTTCGTGACATGCTACCGTGAAATAGTGATAAATGTGTAGTTCATCACTCTTAGTGAACCATATCTCCCCACAAGTTGGAAATATATGTACACTCATTTCAACAGACAAGTTTTGATCTGATTTATGATTGTCACATGTACCTAGGTACAGTGAAAACCTTAGTTTTGTATCTAGTACAGGCAGATCATATCATACAAAGTACATAAGGTAATTGAACAAAGTGAAGAATACAATTTTAAGGCAACAGAGAAGGTGCACAAAGACCAAGATCAATATTACTCTTAAAATTTGAGACTCCATTCAGAAGTCCAATAAAAGTGGGGAAGAAGCTATTCTTGAGTCTGTTGGTACGTTGATTTAAGCGTTTGTATCTTCTGCCCAATGAAAGAGGTTGGAGGAGAGTGTAACCAGGATGGGAGGGGTCTCTGACTATGTTGGCTACCTTCCTGAGGCAGCGAGAAGTATAGATGGAGTCAATGGATGGAAGGTTGCCTTGCATGATGGGCTGAGCTATATTCACAACTCTCTGTAGTTTCTAACAATCCTGGAAAGAGCAGATGCCATACCAAGCTGTGATGCGTCCAGATTGAATGCCTTCAATGGTGCATCATTTAAAATTGGTAAGACACTTGACATTCAAAAAGATGCTAATGTTCTGACATTATGCTGAGTGCATCTATCCAACAATGGTCAATGAACACTCTTATCTACCACGTAAATTACCCCAGTGAGCACAGTATTGGGCATTTCTCTGTAGTAGATAAATATCTTAGTCCATCTGAGAACCCTTTCAATGTTTGGGACTCTCCCTGTTAAAACACTGAAGTCAAGGTGCGCATTGTTCATTTTATTTGTCTGTCACAAATATGAATAAACGCAACTAAAATCAAACTGGTTAATACTGAGAAAAATACATTTTTGTGTTGCATTTATCAGAAAGTTTATCGTTATCATGAGGTTATGTTGAGGTTGTACAAGATATTGGTGAGGCCTCCACTAGAGTATTGTGTACAGTTCTGGTCTCCCTGTTATAGAAGGATATTAAGCTGGAGAGAGTTCAGAAGGGATTTACCAGGATGTTACCATGAATGTCGGGTTTGAGTTATAAAGGAGGGGCTGGATAGGCTGTGATTTTTTCCACTGGAGCGTCAGAGGTTAAGAGGTGACCTTATAAATGCTTATAAAATACTGAGGGGTATAGATAAAGTGAATGGTAAGTGCCTTTTCCCTGGGATGGGGGATTTCAAGACTAGGGGTTATAGTTTTAAGGTATGAGAAGAAAGGTCTCAAAAAGATGTGACGGGCAATTTTTTTACACAAAGAGTGATTTGTGTGTGGAATGAACTTCCAGAGGAAGTACTGGATGTAGGTGCAGTTACAATGTTTAAAAGACATTTAGATATGCACATGAATAAGAAATGTTTGGCCAAGTGCAGGCAGGTGGGATTAGTTTAGTTCGTGGCTGTGGTCGGCATGAGCTGGTTGGAACGAATGGCCTGTTTCCCTCCTGACTCTATAGCATTTCATAAGAATGCCAATTCAAGAGGAAAGGTCAACATTTGCGCTGCATGAAAGGAGAATGCTGATTTATTAGTAAGTGAATTCTGATTCTTAGAGGAATTTCCTTGGATGACTTACTAGCAAATGATGATTGACAGTTAATGTCTAGGCTTTGTTTATGTATTAAACCAGGAAGGTTTACTCAGATCAATCAGGATATGAGGAATGACTCAATAAATGGCTTTCATCCATTTTGTTCAGCTGAAATAGGTATGATTGTTTTTGTGTTCTATCTGCAAATATACAGGACCCTCAGTGTCTACATGTTTCTTCCACTATATCCATGTATTTCTGTCTTTGGAAATAATGGGGCTTTAAACTAACATTAATTGGACCCCACAAAGCCACGTTTGGGACAATCTCATGAGAAAGGCCTCCCAGAAGGAACTCACTACAGCAAAACACTCTACAAAACACAATGAAAATGACAGCTAGGAAGATATGGGAAGATTCAGCCTCAAGTCTTCACACAGAAAGTTATCAACCTAAATGGAAAAATCTTCACCTAAGGAAAAAACATAATCTTCATTGGTGAGATCAGACATTTTAATATGCAATCATTTCGGCATCTTCTGAATTTCAAGCTGCACACGACAGTAAGTGGTACAGCCTTGTCAGATGGGGAGGCTTGGTTAACATGGCACAGCTTACAATCAAAAGCAGTTCAGTTGTGACGTCCAGAAAGAATTAAATTAAACATCAAATGCAGGCTACAAGCAATCGTGCATCGTAGGGGAAACCAGATCAGAGAAAAATTCATATGTCGTACATAATAAGGAATTTTCACTCTTGTACAGAAGAGCCTGCATTGACGAGAATTTTTTTCAGGAAGTCAAAGATGTTAATCTACAGATGGCCAGAAGTCACTTTTAAAAGAACTACCCAAAATTCCTCATGAGTTTGGGAAGACTGAATACACTACCTCTTTGAGAAAAGATGTCAACCTATAAGTTTTTAGATGCCTAGGAAAATACTACAGCCATCAATGAAGAAAGTGATGGGTCAGTTGGAAGAAATGATAAAAACAGAATTAATTTCCTTTGTCATGCAGTCAGGGAAATGGAGTTCTGGCAATGATTCCAAAGAAAAACCCAGTGGTACCATGCACACATGTGTTGATCTAACATGACTAATTAGCAGCAAGGTAAATCCACCCTACATCCAGCAATATAGTTCATGCAAGGTTCATAAAACTCTCAGGAGCGAAATATTTACAAACCTTGATGCAAATAGTGGATACCAGCAGGTCGCATGAGATTCGTAATCAAGGCTATTGACTTTCACAGCCCCATTTGGAAGACTTTGCTTTAATCACGTACCATTCAACTTTGCAGCTTCCCATGTGTTTTGACTTTGCCCACTAAACCATAATGAAGGACCGTGGTCTTGTGGCACAATGGTAGTGTCACTACTTCAGAGCCAGAAGGCCTTGGTTCAAGTGGCACCTATTCCAGAGGGGCATGATTATACTCCCAAACAGGTTGATTAGAAAATATCTTATGCGGGGCATTATCGAAAGAAAACTCAAAACCCAACTTCCTATTCTACCTAAGCAATTACTATCAAGATTACAATTAAAATATTATCAGTGAGCTCAACACAAAATGATGTCCAACAGAAAGTGAATATCAAGTATTACAACAAAAGAAATGGCACTAAGAAGTTATCAAAATTGTGTGAAGTTAGAAAGTATGGAGGTGTGATCAGAACACAAATGTGATCCTCCAGATGATGAAAATGAATGAAGAATGAATACAACATAAGGGACTATAGGATGAAATAGAAGGCAAATCATTCATTAAATGAACTCATTATGGATATTTTTAGATGGCATATGTCTGGAGATGGTGAAACTTGAACGTGGATCTAGAGACCCAGGTAATGTTCTGGAAACCCTGATTCAAATCCCACCACAGCAGATGCTGGAGATTGAATTCAATAAACATCTAGAATTAAGAATCTAATTGTGAATTGATTATTTGGGAAAAACCCATTTGGTTCACTCAGAAGTAGTAGGAACAGCCAATGCTGGAGTCTGAGTATAACACAGTGTGGAGCCGGAGGAACGCAGCAGGCTAGGCATCATCAGAGGAGCAAGAAAGCTGATGTTTCGGGTCCAGACATTCCTGCTCCTCTGATGCTGCCTTGCCTGCTGTGTTCCTCCAGCTCCTTACCTTGTTATCTCATTGGATTCACTAATATCCTTTAGGAAAGGTCCTAGGGATGACCTCTGTCATCACCAAACAAAACAAATTAGAGGAAACCTTCAAGACCATCAATAATACCCTTACTGGCATAACATTCACAAAAGAGGAGGAAAACAACAGCAAACTGCCATTCCTAGATGTCACAGTAGAGCGAACAGCCAATGGGGAACTTCAAACCAGCGTCTACAGGAAAACAACACATACGGACCAAATACTGAACTACAGGAGCATCCATCCCAACACCCACAAACAAAGCTGCATTAGAACATTATTCCGACGAGCCACCACACACTGCAGCACAGAGGAACTACGCAGAGCAGAAGAAAATCACCTACACAGCGTATTCAAAAAGAATGGGTACCCAATGAACACAGTCCGCCGATTCCTCAGCAACAAACCCAAACACACAGACAAAATGTGCCCAGAAACCATAACCATTCTCCCCTACATCAAAAGACATTTCCGAAATGACTGCCAGACTACTCGGACCTCTTGGCATCAGGGTCGCCCACAAACCCACCAACACACTAAAACAGCAGCTAATGAACTTAAAAGGCCCTATACAGACAACAAGCAAAATGAACGTCATCTACAAAATATCTTGCAAGAACTGTGACAAACACTACATTGGACAAACAGGCAGAAAACTAGCCACTAGGAGACATGAACATCAACTAGCCACAAAACGACATGACCCACTATCACTCATATCCTTACATACAGATGAGGAAGGACACCACTTTGATTGGGACAACACATCCATCCTAGGACAAGCCAAACTGAGACACGCACGAGAATTCCTAGAAGCATGGCATTCCAACCAGAACTCCATCAACAAACACATTGGCTCCAAATCAATCTACCACCCTCTGAGAAAAAGAACAGGAAATGACATCACCAACCCAAGGAAACTTAAACAGATAAATAGAAAGCGGGACATAACACCAGCGCTCGTCAGAGGCTCACTGATGATGTTACCTAGAATGGTGACGAAACATCTGAAAACTAACCTTCCAGCTCAGCGAGCAAACTCACATCCAGAAACTCAACCTGAGCTCCAAATCTTCTCAAAACAACAGACTTGTAAGGTCATGGTATAAAAGCATCAATAACAATACGGGTACAAATTGGCTGAATGATAGGAAACAGAGAGTAATGTTCATCAGATATTTTTCGGGCGGAACGAGTGTTGTAGATTTCCCCAGAGATCTGTACTGGATCTTAGCTCCTCACAATATATATTAATGACCTGGATCTTGGTAAGCAAAAGACAATTTCAAAGTTTCCAGATGACACTAAACTTGGAAGACTTGTGAAAGGACAGTGTAGAACTCTATAAGGACATCGACAAGTTAGTGGCATGGGCGACAGGTGAATGGGGAGTTTGAATGTCCAGAAGTATGAGGTGAGGCACTTTGGTCAGAAGAACATTGAAAGACCATATAAATACAGATGAGAATTGATTGAAGAAGTTGGAAGTGTTCTTCTTGGAGAGAAGAAGGCTGAAAGGAGATTGCATATAAAACTTTCCAAAATCACAAGCATGCTAGAAATAGTAAATAGTGGAAAGTTGTTCCTGGTTGTAAAAGGAACAAGACGAGTGGGCATTGAATTAAAGTGATGTGTAAAAGCAACCCGGACAGTATGGGAAAATACTTTTCACTCAGCGAGTATTTAGGGTATGGAATGCACTGTGTATAATGGAAGTGTGGTGGAGGGAGTTAAATTGAGACATTGGATAATTATTTATATAGAAATAGTATGCAAGAGAGAAAGAGAAAGAGCAGGTAATTTGCACCAGATAATGATGCACGTTGAAGAGCTGGTGTAGGCTTGATGAGACAAATGGTCTTTTTCTTCACTGCAATAATTCTGTGATTTAGAAACAAAAATGCACAATTGACTGACAACCTGCATTTGTAGAATTACTAAGCGTAGATCTCTTTCAGACTGAAGACTAGCGCCGTTAAGATCGCATGTGTGACTCTATTGATGTTAACAATTTCTGGTATCTGTGGTATTTTACATTTGGTCCTTTAAACAGAGAACAATATTCTTAAGCATGAAGTGAACAATTGAAGCAAGTTTAACAGAGGAAAAAATAATAATTTTGCTCTGTGACATATATAATGCAGAATGAGTGGTTCATTTAAAGCGAAGTCCAAATTGCAAGTTCACACTATTCAACACTTTTTAAAATTAAACCTAAATGCACATTTGCATCAGCGAATACAACACATTAATTCAACTGTTAAAAATGAGAGTTGGAATGTTTTTTTCAACTGAAGCATTTGCAAAATGATTAACTTCTTTTTTAATCAACATTTTTTGTGTTCTTAATCTGACTTCAAAGATGAAGCACTGCATTGAGATTGGAGCTGTTTCAATGAGAAAACATTAATGTGTTATTACACAGTTCACAGATGACCTATGATAGACTCAGGCTAAAAACCAGCTCACTTATTAGTAATTAAGGGCGATTGTTGCTTTTGTTTTGAATGGGTTGTATTGAAGATGTGCTATGATCACCAGTTTTCAACAGGCTTCCTTGAGGGAATGCAGTGGAACATTTCTTCATCTAATTAACAGTGCCTTGTGGGTAAGATCCTTTTGTATAGTGCTAGCTGAGAGAGGGCATGTGGTATTCACGCTACTCATTTTTGTATTTTTAAAGAAGGTAACCGAATGGGTAAACACTTAACCCCTGAGTTGATCCAGATGCTTGAACTTTAAAAAGCTGACTTTTTGAAAATGTTTATTGGCATCTATGGCAATTTATAGCTTAAACAAACAGATACATCATACAAACCAAAAGAGTTAAAACTGACAATGTACAACAGAATGAGAACACTTTACAAGGTCATCCCAAGAACAATCACTTCACTAAGATAACAAAGTGTGTAGCTGGATGAACACAGCAGGCCAAGCAGCATCTCAGGACCACAAAAGCTTTTGTGCTCCTGAGATGCTGCTTGGCCTGCTGTGTTCTTTCAGCTACACACTTTGTAAACTTGGATTCTCCAGCATCTGCAGTTCCCATTATCTCTAATCACTTCACCAACTTGAGTTTACACAGGGGGGGGCAAAATGAAAGGGCTTCCAACATAGTTTAAAGAACTAAGCACTCAGAACTTCCAGTCTTGGGAAAATTGCAGACCAGATGTCCTCCAGAAGTAGTCAAGTCAATTCCAACCAGAAACCAGGTGTAAGAGGGTCAATCTCAACATTTACAACATACCTTCCAGCACAAAAGGAGAGGACAACTCAAAGAGTCTAAAGAGGGATATCAGCAGATTGAGTGAAAATTTTGAAGATGGAATATATGGTGGAAAAATCAGAGGTTATGTACTTTGGCAGGAAGATTGGAGCTAAATTTCATTAGTTGGAGAAAAACTGTGAATAATTATAGCTCAGAGGGATTTGCATGTTCTCATGCATAAAGCACAAAAAGCTAACATCCAAATTCAGCAAGTAATAGGTAAGGCAAATGAAATGAAAGCCTTTGTTTCAAAGGGAATGGGGTATCAAAATAGGGAAATCTTGCTAAAACTATCCAAGGGACTGGTTAGACCACAGCTGTAATACTGTGAACATTTCTGACCTTCTTATCCAAAGGACAAGCATAGTGACATTGGAAAGTGTCCACAGAAAGTTGACTTTATTGATCCCATATCTGGAAAGACTGGCTTAAGGGAAGATCTCCAATAGATTGATCTTGTATATATTAAAGTTTAAAAGAATGAGAGGTGATCAAGGCTTAGAGGGAATGCACTTTGGAAATAATAAGGAAGCACTCAGTAATTGGCAGGACTCTAGGGAGTTCAGAGGAATAGAGGGATCTTGGGATGCTTGCCCACAGACCCCTGAAGGGAGGTTAATCGGGTGATTAAGAAGGCATGTCTTTCTCAGTCGTGGCACAAGATTATAAGAGCAGGCAAGTCATGGTGGAACAGTATGGAAGGTTGGTTAAGCCATAGCTGGAGTAGTATGTGCAGTTCTGCTCACTGCACTATAGAAAGGATGTGATTGCTCTGGAGGGAGTACAAAGGAGATGTACCAACACATTGGCTGGGATAGAGCACTTTAGCTGAGAGAGAGGTGGGATGATTGAGAAATATTTCCTTTGGAGCAGAGAATGTTAAGGGGGAGCAGATAGAGTTGTATCAGATTATGAGCAGCAATGACAGGGTGAATGGAAATCTGCTGTTCACTTTAGTCAAAGGGTCAATAACAATGGGACATAGTTTTAAAGTGAAAGGCAAGAGGTTTAGAAGTGGTTTGAGGAAAATCTTTTTCATCCATGTGCTGCGGATCTGGAATGCACTGCCTGGGAGGGTAGTTTAACAGGTAATTGGATGAGCACTTGAAATGTCATAACATTCAAATCTTCTGACTGAGCTGCACTTTTCCCTCGAGCAGTAAATTGAACTTCAATTAGCAATAACTTCCACACTGTGAGGGTGGGCTGCCCATTATCTCTTTCCTTATTTCCCTATTTAAGAGCCGCAGACACCTAGACACGGGGGGTGAGGAGGACAGGTGTAGAGAAAACGGGGCAAATCAGGTTGTCTGACTTGCTGCAATTTGCCCATAGAAAGTAAAGACCAAGTTGCCCCTGAGCCAGAGCCGAACACGGTCGTTCAGTGGTTAGCACTGCTGCTTCACAGCGCCAGGGGCCTGGGTTCAATTCCCCCTCAGACAACTGTCTGAGGAGTTTGTACATTCTCCCAGCGTCTGTGTTGTTTTCCTGTGTGCTCCAGTTTCCTCTCACAGTCCAAAGATGTGCAGGTTAGGTAGATTGGTCATGCTAAATTGCCCACAGTGTTCAGGGATAAGTAGATTAGGTGCGTTTGGGGAATGGGTCTGGGTGGGATGCTCTGAGGTTCAGTGTGGATGTTTTGGGCTGAAGGGCCTGTTTCCACACTGTAAGGATTCTATGAAAAAAAATCTATAGGCCTGGAGTTGGAAAGTGGGTCTAATGGAGATTTTGTGGCACAGGCTTGATAGTTCTGAACTCTTCTGTACTCTGCGATGTGATAGGGCATTAGCAGAGAGATTGTATCCCCTGATGGGACAGCCTCCGACCAGAGAGTATAATTTCAGTGTTTGGAAGTACTCATTTAAGACAGAGATAAGGCAAAATTTCTTCTCTCATAGGATAAAGCATCTATGCCACAGAGGGCTTTTGAGGCTGAGTCATTAAGTATCTTCAAAGCTGAGGTAGTTAGTTTTTAATCAGGAGGGGAGACAGGGTTATGGAGTAAAGGCAGAAGTTGAGGGTTATCAAGGTCATTCGTGATCCCACTGAGTGGTGGAGACAAATGGCTACTTATGTTCCTGCGTCTTATGGCCCCAGGGTCCACAGAATTTATCAAGAGAAGCACCAAAGAAATCATACCTAATAAAAGCTTTGTTTTTGATTCAATTTGTTTTAGGACACCAGATCATGTTTCTAGCTAACTGAGCATGTCTCCTTTCTGTTCTGTTAAGCAAAGTAATCTTTCTGCCACTGGTCTTCTCTTTCACACACTGACCCACTCAGAATTACCCCTTAATAACCCTTACTCGCCATTAGCCCTGTGTATGATCAGAGCTAGCCTGAACAATACTTGGCTTGCTGATAGCACTTGATAGATCTCAGATTGACAACTGTGTGGCACATCCACACAATTCCTGATTAGTTTCTTGTATTGTAACATTATTGCAGTAACATCACTTCCTTCAGTCTCCTGATTCAGTCCTTGACTTGTCAATCACTTTTTTTGTAATGGCTGACGCCAAGGAACATGCGCATGAGAGGTGATATCTCATAAATGCACTAACAAATATTTACAAAAGACAGTTAATGACATAATTGCAATGAAACAGTATATTGGGTCATAGAAATACACTATTTAACAACATAGAGTCATTACTTTAATTTTGGAATATCAGTTTAATATTATGCGCAGTCAGCAATGATTAGAGGTGCATTTTTTTTAAAAACCTTTTTTTTAAACCTAGCAATGTCTTTTCAACTAAAAGAACCATCAGTGATCCTATAATAACTGTTAACCCTAAAATGAATTAAAACTCCAAATAACCAAGCCACAATCATAAATTTAGAACATAGCTGCATCGTTGAGTAAAAGCCTTTGACCATAAAGCCTTTATCACATTTCTCTGTCTAACTTTGCTCATTTGGCTTGAGCCTGAAGAAGAGCCAAGGGCTGGATTTTACATGTTTTGGCCAAGTATGAGTTATGTCAGGTTGTTTGGAGGGATTCCACCAGAAGGCGCAATGGATTTTCTAGCTGTATCTAACCAAACTCACTTCACGGAAGACCAACCCTGCTCCCGCTGCATCTCTCACATCTAACCCCAGCCCCAGTTTACTATGTGCCATTCCCAGAGCAATTCACCACTTGACAGATATCCCAGAATTCACTGGTATCCCTTGCTCACATGCCATATGTAGAACCAGTTGTTCACCTGGAAAAGCACTGTCGGTCA
Organism: Stegostoma tigrinum; assembly: GCF_030684315.1. NCBI lineage: Eukaryota > Metazoa > Chordata > Chondrichthyes > Orectolobiformes > Stegostomatidae > Stegostoma > Stegostoma tigrinum. Next base: position 53,777,756 of record NC_081370.1, on the reverse strand, counting down.
AGAACTGCCCAGCACCTTGCCTGGCATGTGCCCCACACAGGGGGACACTGGCACTCCATTTTGCAGGCAGGAACTTGGAGGACATGCTGAATGGTGCAGAGGTGATTCATCCTCTGCCCCCAGGACCAGCAGTGGAGGTCATCATGCCACCCTGGTCCCTGGTTGCCACCTGGGTTAAAGCATTCTCAGCTGTAGGAGAGCACTGTGGGAGAAAGGTCAATGTCCTTCTCTACTCTGCCAGTGTCTCTGCCACCATCTCCTCTCCGATACCTCACACTCATTGTGTCTCCACTACCATACCAACCCGCCATCAAGGCTTATCCTCCACCACCCTCATTATGGCCTACAACATTTTCCTTTACCCGCTGCCACTTTCTAACCGCAACACCATGATTCCTGCATAGCCGCAGCATTGCCTACTCACTGACATGGGACACCTCCCCACCTCCACAAGATACAACAATTGTGTGTCACTCACTTCCATCTCTCTTAACACCTACCTCCCTCTCATTCCAACTTACAATAGGGAAGAAAGAGCCAAGACGGATTGTGGGTTTCTCAACATTCAGCTCCTTACTCCTTGTGCTGAGAACATACAGAGTCTGACCGCCCCAAGTGGTTGACTGACTGTGTCCAAGCCTCCAGGCTGGTATCAGAGGTTGCTTTTGACTTACTGTACCAGGACCTCCTGAGCGAAGGCGATCTCCCGTGACTCCACTCAGACCTGCTGAAAACCACAAAAAGCTTCCTGCTTTTGTACCTTCACGAAACGGCAAGGCAAGGCAGCAGTACCATTAACCTCATATCTCTGGTTTACGAAGCACAAAAAGGCAAGACTAAGCAAGGGAAGGCTGCAGTGAGAATCCAGGTTGGTTCACAGTGAGTAAGCACTATTGCAGTGAGCATTGAGCCTGCGATGCAGCCATTTCCAGTCCATGAGTCAAGTCTATGTCTTTGAGTGCACAGTGTCCTTGCTGCCAGTGCAGCCCCCAGGTGTAACTATGAATTGCAGAAGCTTTCTATAAGTAGATCAGAGATATTCCAGCAGAGGTCTTTGAAGCCAGCATATGTTGGATACCAATGTCCTTGGACAAGACGTGCATGTGGCTGGCGATCATGGAGCATACCGTGCGAAGTTGGTGCCTGGTGTCCAACACGGAAAACCTTTGCAGCAAACAGCAAACTGAATTCTCCACCGACCCGCTCTGGTTTCCATCTTGAGTTTATATGCTTTTAGATAGTTTGACAAGTTTGGTAAGATCGAGGCTGAAGTAATAATAAGACAAGTTGAGCCATCAACAAGACATTTAACAAGGAACAATTTCCCTTCATTTGCAATTCGCTACTGCCTAGCGATAAACTCATCACATTTCTTAACAAAAGCATTAAGGATGAAGTGTAATATTCCTGATGTCACGATTGGCCACACTGGACTTCTTGTCTAATCCTGCTACAAATCTTGCCATAGCCCATATCATTCAGACCCCTATATTAGTCCGCCTTTTAAAATTATAAACTTATGACCTTTCTTTTGACATTGGTCATATGGCTGTTTATTTACAGAAAGTATTTTACAACTGACCACAATCAACTAGAATATAATTTAGTTCCTCACTTGCTTGATCAAGTGAAAATGATTAATTTTGGAAATTGGCTCAATCTTATACTATCACCCCCATAAGTTATGATGATCATCTTCATGCATCTCAATGTTGTTTGATATTAGTGACAACTCCACACCGTGGCCTCTCAGGCTTGCTGACTCTTCACATCTGAGGATCAATTAACACAGTATGGTGCTGTAGAGTCCTGACATTCTAATTACCACTGTAATCCAATCAAAAATCCCTGGTCGCATATAAGCTCTGATTTTGTCTCAAAGGCCATAAGTTCCTTAAAGTTAATCTTGAGCAAGAGCCCAAGGGCTCACATGCAGCATTCGTGTCCATTTGTCAAGATGAGAGAATTGTACTCCCAGGCCACATTTGTACAATACATTTAGACCTCCATCCTGAATCATATTTTAACAAGCGAAAACAGGTGTGTAAGGCAGAAGGTGGTCAAGGATCTGAGGCAGTCTTGCTAGATGTTGTCAAGTGATGTCCATAGGAGGGAAAGGAAGAAGAAAGACTGGCAGTGTGGGGGCCCAAGTAAGTCCCAGAGGAGCATCGCATCACCTACTGGCTCAGAAGTAAACCTAAAAGCTAAATATTTTTATCGAACTCTTGTGTTCTCACTCCATCTTCCCATCAACCTTTATATTCACTTGGCCTCTGAACAAACAGTTAAAATTGTGCGGAGCTCAAAATGATGTAATTGGAGCCTATCACTTATGTACTAAGTAGCTTTTCTTGTTAGTGATTTATGTGTGGTGAGTGTCACTAGTTAGGTGAGTGGTTTCAATTGCTCTCTGCCTGCAGCAGGTGGGGACACAGTTGCCAAAGATTCATAATTAAAATGGCAGTAACCCTGCAGAAAGACCCTGGGTGCCATTTTAGCCACTGACATGTCCGTTCTAGCCCAACGGGCAGGGTTAAAATTGACGCTGGAGTTCCTTAAACTGATATCAGGGCAGCAATGGCAGAAACAGTCTATGAAATTAAACCTCGATATATTTGAAGCCAGAGTCAATAAGTGTGGAGCTGGAAAAGCACAGCAGGTCAGACAGCATCCGAGGAGCAGGAAAGTCAACATTTCAGGCTGAAGCCCTTCATCAGGACTGGGGAGGGGAAGGAGAGACCAGAAACAAATTGGTGGGGGGCAAGCATGTGGGAGTTGGGGAGGGTAGGTCAGCTGGAAATAGGTAGATGCAGGCAACGGGTTATTGTGGTTGGTCAGTGGGAAGGGTGGAGTGGATAGGTGAGTAGGAAGATAGTCCAGTTTTGGGGGTGGAGGGTTTTTGAAGCTAGTGAAGTCAATATTTGAGGCCATTGGGCTGTAAGCTCCCAAGGCGAAATATCAGGAGTTGTTCCTCCAGTTTATACATGACCTCACTCTGACAGTGAAGGAGACCAAGGATGGACATGGCACCAGGGGAAGTGAGAGAGGGAATTAAAGTGGAGGCAACCAGAAGATCTGATTGGTTGGTGTGTGCAGGCTGCTGGTGTTACATGAACCAATCCCCAAGTCTGTGTTTGGTCTCCCAAATACAGAAGACACCATGCGTGAACAATGAATACAGCAGATAAGGTTGTTCAATTTGTCTTATTTATGTACAACAACTTCTAGTTCATGCATTCCTGCCAGTCTATTTGTAACACATGTTAACAGGGTTGAGAGAATGCTTATGGCATTCAAGTTCAAGACTGTAATCAAGTACTTGTGCCACTGACTTGCATACTTAATAAAATAAAATCAATCGCTCCAACTGAAAGAAGTCTGTCCATGTTTTCTTTTTGCTCTTTGCTCCATCTGTTACATATATGAGTTGTAACGTGACTTAATAAACCTACAGGAAATAAGTCGAAACAGTTGCATGTTATTAACTTGCTGTTTACAAAGCACAGCAATTTATCATGCTTTGCTAATTAATAATCTCCTAAGTAACATTGCACAGGTAAATGGTGAGCAGGTATATAATATGGGCAGTACGTACACTAATTATCAATGTTTCTTTAGCCCGATGCATTTAATATTAATTGCATTCTGTACAGTTTGTACTTTGGATAATTTATTAGTTATCATTAATGGCAATTTTTATTTTTCAGCAGAATCTCTTAATGAGCTGGAAGATGACATTAGAAGTCTTTCAGGTTTTGCAGCAATGTGACACCAAAAGATATAAAGCAATCTACAACTGTTCATGTGTTTCTGAAACTATTTTAAATGTTAAACAGGCAAGAGTAGGCAGACTTAGTACCAAGAGGCAGGGGGAAAATCATCTTTTTAAACACAATATTTTGAGCATTGCCGCAACTAACAGCTGTAAGGATAAAATAAAAATCTTTCTCAGCAAGCATTTGAAAAGATCCCTTTTATTATTTTGAAAGGGAAATTGTACCATCAGACTCACACATGAATGTAAATCCCGCCTGTGGAAAGAAATATAGTAAAGAAAATATACGAGACCTTAGCTCGGATACCTGCGCCAATGGATGAGAAAACAAGGTGGAGAGCTGGGTGAACACAGTAGGCCAAGCAGCATCAGAGGTGCAGGAAGGCCTTAAGGTCTCAGACTCTCCAGCATCTGCAGTTCCTACTATCTCTGTGCCAATGGGTGACTGTGTAACATTTGGTGCTCTAACCTAAAGGAGGATATATCCTACTTACAGAAGGTACACCAAAATTTTCAGCAGCTTGATTTTTACAATGTGCGACCTGGTCTGAGAAGAACAGTTAGGACAGACCAGTATTCTCTGAAGAGGAGAATAATTAAAAGAACGAGTAAATTGTAAAACAAAAATGTAGTGTAGGAGCCAATAAAGGGACTGAAAGTTGACAATTCTCTGGCTCTTGATGACCCACATCCCAGAGTGCTGACAGAGGTGACTTTGTGGATGCGCTAGTGATCATCTTCCAATTATTCAATAGATTCTGAGATGGCACAGGTTAGAAGACAGAAAAAGTGGCGTCACTGTTTAAGAGGGTAGGGAGATAGAATTTTGGGATGACAGAGCTGTTAGCCTGATGTGTTTGGTGGGGAGAATACCAGAATTTATTATAAAAGATGTTGTGGTATAAAGGATGTTGTAATGGACACTTGGGAAAAGTGATCAAATGGGTAGCCACCATAAATTTATGAAAGGGACGTATTTGACCAAGCTGCTAGACTGGGTCTACAACAGGTTGTAAAGCAAACGAGAGGGAAAAGCATTCTTGATCTCATCCTCACAGATCTACCTGTCACAGATACACCTGAAAATGAAAGGCCATCCCAGTGAAGTCCCAATGCAGAGCTATCCATATGCCAAACAGCATAAGCAGCAAGTGATAGACATGTTAAGTGATCCCATAACCAACAGACCAGATTTAAGCTTTCAGTTCTGCCACACCCAGTTGTGAATGGTAATGGGCAATTAAACAACACACTGGAGGAGGACGCCCCATGAATATCCCCATCCTCAATGATAGGGGAGCTCAGCACATCAGTGCAAAAGATAAGACTGAAGTATTCACTACAATCTTCAGACAGAAATGCTGAATGGATGATCCAACTCTTGCAGAAGTTCCCAGCGACGCATACCAGTCTTTAGTCAATTCAGTACACTCCATGTGACACCAAGGCATGGCTGAAATACTAGATACTACAAAGGCTATTGGCCCTCAGCAGATTCTAGCCACAGTATTGAAGACATGCACTCCAGACTTGCTTTTGGCCAAGCTGTTCTTGCACAGTTATCACACTGGCATCTACCCGACAATATGGAAGATTGTCCAGGTGTGTCCCGTATGCAAAAAGAAGGGCAAATCCAACTCAAATGCCCCAGTCTGTTCGTGATCATCAGTAAAGTGATGTCATCAACAGTGCTATCAAGCAGCACATGCTCAGCAATGGCCTGTTCGGAGACGCCTAGTTTGAGTTCCACCAGGGCTATGCTGCTCCTGACATCATTGCAGCCTTGGTTCAAACATGGACAAAAAAATCCTGAATTCCAGAGATGAGGTTTCACTTGACTGACTATGACATCAAAGAGCCTGAACAAAACTGCAGTCAATGACTATCAAGGGGAAAGCTCTCCATTGACTGGGGTTATTCCTGGCACCTTGGAAAGTGGTTATTGTTGTCGGAGGGCTGTCATCTCAACTCCAGGACATCTCTGCAGGAGTTCGTCAGGGTAATGTCCTCCGCCCAACCGTTGTCTGCTGCTTCATCAGTGACCTTCCCTCCATCATAAGGTCAAAATTACAGATGTCCTCCAATGATTGCACAATGTTAAGGATCATTCACAGCTCCTCAAACAGTGAATGCAGTCCACATCTAACTGCAACAAGGCCTGGGCAGGTTTGAGTTGAAAAGTGGCAGGTAAAATTCAGACCTTGGAAGTGCCAGGCATTCACCACTTCCAACACCAGAAGTAAACCTTATCTTTTGAGATTCAATGGCGTGACCATCGTTCAAACCACCACAGCCCCCTCCCACCCACTGTCAACATCCTGGGGACTGCCATTGACCAGAAACTCGACTGGACTACCAATATAAGTACTAAAGCTACAACAACGGGTCAGAGGCTACGAATTCTGCAGAGAGTAACTCACCTGCTGATTCCCCAGAATCTGCGCACTATCTTCGAGACACAAGTCAGGAGAGTGATGAAATGCTTCCCACTTGCCAAGATGGATGCAGCTCGAACAACAGTCAAGAAATTTGACATCATCCAGAACAAAGCAGCCATTTGATAGGTGCCACATCCGCAAACATTCACGCCCTTCATCACTGATGCTCAGTAATAGCAGTATGTACAATCTACAAGATGCACTGCAAGAATTCATCAAAGATCCTCAGACAGCACTGCCCAAACCTACGATCACTTCCATCTAAAAGGACAAAGAAACAAAATACTTCGCAACAACTGTAAGTTCCCCTCCAAGCCAATAACTAGGTCATTAGGTAAAATTTTACAATACCCTCCTTAACTGTAAGATCATAAGAAATAGGACATTCAGCTCATCAAGTTTGCTCCACTATTCAATGAGATTATGGCTGATCTGAAGATCCCGAACTCCACTTTCCTGCCTTATCCCCATAACTCTTGACCCTCCTACTGACCAAAGAAAGTCTATCTTAGCCTTTAGTACCCTTAATAATCCAACCTGGGCAGCCCTTTGCAATAATGAAGCCCTAAGATCATGACCCTTCTAAAAAAAAAATCCTCCTCATCTCAGTCTTAAGTGGGCAACTCCTTATTCTGAGATCATGCCCTTCAATCCTAGGCTCTCCCACAAGTTGAACCAATCTCTCTGTATGTACCCTGTCAATCCCCTTATAATCTTATATCTTTCAGTAAAGTCACTTCTCGTTCTTCTAAACTCAAATGAGTTTGAGTTTGGCACAACCTTCTTAAACTTTCCTCATAAGAAGCTCTCTACATATCTGGTTTCAAACTAATAAACTTTTTCTGGACGATCTCCCACACCAGTATATCTTTTCTCAGATAAGGGGACGAAAACTGCTCGCAATAGTCCAGGTGTGGTCTAACTAGTGCATTATGTGGTTTTTTTATACCACATCCCATTTGAAATAAAGGCAAACGGTTTATTTTCCTACACGGATGTTAGCTTTATGATACTGTCACTACCCGCATCAATGTTCTGCAGTAGTTCAAAAGGGCAGCTCACCTGTACCTTGTCAATGTACCTAGGGACGGGCAGCAAATGCTGGCCCAGCTAGCAACACCCATATCCCACAAGTAAATAAAAACAAGCTTGATTTTCCATTGTACAATTTTTCACTGTGGTCAATTTTCAGAACCACAGAATCATAGAAATGTAGCAACGAGGGAGGCAGAGAAAAGGACCAAGCCACACCTGAGGGAATGATTCCTTTGGGATGTTGAAAAGGCCAGGTGAGTCTGTTGGTGTCCTCACACAGGAGTTAGTGGAAGTGGCGTTATCCATGGCGTTATCCACTAAGCCACAATGCCACCCTTTTATAAATCCGGATTTATAAAAGGGTGGCATTGTGGCTTAGTGGATAACGCCATGGATCCAGGTTTGATTCCAGCCTCAGGCAACTGTCTGTGTGAAGCTTCCACATTCTTCCTTTGCCTGTCTGGGTTTCTTCCAGGTGCTCCCTTTCCTCCCACACTCTAATAATTTGCAGGTTAGTTGGATTTGCAATGCTAAATTGCTCCATCGTGTCCAGGAACATGCAGTCTAGGTGTATTAGCCAGCGGAAATTTGGGGTTATGGGGATAGGTGGGTCTTCAGAGGTTTGCTGCAGACTTGATGGGATGAATGGGTTCTATCCACACTGTAGGAATTCTATGTTATGGCGCAAAAGGAGGACATTTGACCCATCATGCCTGCACTGGCTCATCAAATGAGCATCATTATCTGGAACTGATCTCTTCCATTCCCCCTACCACTTGCACTTTATTTCTATGCAAATAGCCACTCAAATCCCTCTTGAACTTGTCTCTATCACAGTTCCAGGCAGTGTATCGCAGGCCCTAACTACTGGCTGTGTGAAAAAGTTTTTCATCTCTTCACCCTTGCCCCTTCCGCACATCACTTAAAAATTTTTGAAGATTTTCACCCCAAACTTTATATGGTTGAAACCAAATTCTGGCTTAACCACAAATATTGACAACACAGGGAGAAGGCATGGAGAGTTGACTAAACTACCAGGAAAACTGTTACCAGGGTGTTGTAACCCTGTGAGTGAAATAACATGATGCATCAGAGAAGTAGAGTGTCAAAGAGTTAGAAACAGACATTTGCCACGATGTATAACAGTTCATAGAACATAGAAAAGTACAGCACAGTACAGGCCCTTCGGCCCACGGTGTTGTGCCGTGGATTAATCCTAATCCAAAAATAAAATAACCTAACCTACATTCCCCTCAATTCACTGCTGTCCATGTGCATGTCCAGCTGTCACTTAAATGTCACTAATGACTCCGCTTCCACGATTACCACTGGTAAACTATTCCATGCGCTCACAACTCTCTGGGTGAAGAACCTCCCTCTGACGTCTCTTCTATACCTTCCTCCTAACACCTTAAAACTATGACCCCTCGTGGCAGTCAGTCCTGCCCTGGGGAAAATTCTCTGGCTATCGACTCCATCCATGCCTCTCATTACCTTGTACACCTCGATCAGGTCACCTCTCTTCCTCCTTCTCTCCAGAGAGAAAAGTCCGAGCTCAGTCAACCTCTCCTAGTAAGACAAGCCCTCCAGTCCAGGCAGCATCCTGGTAAACCTCCTTTGCACTCTCTCCAAAGCCTCCATATCTTTCCTATAATAGGGCGACCAGAACTGGACACAATATTCCAAGTGTGGTCTCACCAGGGTTTTGTAGAGCTGCAGCATAACCTCACGGCTCATAAACTCGATCCCCCTGTTAATGAAAGCCAAAACACCATATGCTTTCTTAACAACCTTATCCACCTGGGTGGCAACTTTGAGGGAGCTATGCACTTGCACACCAAGATCCCGCTGTTCCTCCACACTGCCGAGAATCCTGCCTTTAATCCTATAGTTCAGAAACAAAAGTAACAGGAACAACAAGCAGGTCTTGATAAACCGTAAGGGTTTAGTGTCTTGCCATTCTTGTGTGTAGCTACAGTCGCAATCAATGTAAACTGGTGAATTGAGGTCACTATCAGTCAATCTCCAATGCAGGTTTCCTATGAGTACAGTATCTTGCTAGTAATGGATTCTAACCCCAACAACTGCGCAAAATGGCTTTGCGTATCACTTGAAATAACGTAACGAATGCTCAGAATGGAAAGCTTCACTGCAGGGGCAAGGTGCAGTTTTATTTTTAAAATAGTCAGTTTATCTCCTATGACAATGAATGGAGCAAGATGATGACTGTTACTAAATGCAATTCACATGCAATAAAAGTTAAATATCTTTAATTGTTCTATTAATCAGCTTGAGGAATATTTATTTTCTTCTTTGCTAGACCATGACTAATTAACGAAACATTGCTAAAATTATGCTAAAAGCTGACTCCCTGGAAAGGAATTTGTTTTGTCAAACTGACTCAAGTACTCGTGTAAACAAGCAATCTTTAGATCTCCCATAGGATTAGACAAAGAAATAATCAGAGATCTACCTTCTCCAAGAGCAAAACACCCTCTAACGTTTGTTCTCACCTCCTCCAAAGTCTGTGCGTGGCAGTGATTTCTGGAACTGGGTACAGATCACAGTGAAGTAGCTGTGCCCAGCCACACAGCTTTGAAGAAGCCATGAGGAAACAGAGAGGCTGAAGAGTCTTTCTGTCTATTTAAGGGTGAGATAGGTCAATTCTCGATCTGTTGCGGTATCAACTGTTATGGGGAAAATGCGGGTAAGTGAGGGACGTCAGATCAGCCATGATCTTATCAAATGGCAGAGAAGGTTCAAGGGGCTGAATGGCCAACTCCTGTTCTTATTCATTAAGGTCTGTGGAGGGGGTGCTGACCTGAGAGGTGGGCCTAGTGATATAGACAAATGGTTTTGACATTGGAGTTCTCAACATTGATGTCAAATCCTACAGTTGTAGAACAAACAAGGAAGAAACCACCTGCTGCTTCAGTGCTATCACATCCTCACTGTACAATTAATCATCCTTCATGTTAAAAGCCACTCAGAGGAAACAATAAGGCCACACATTTCAACCTTAGATTTTTGTTCCAAAAAAGCAGCAGGACAAGCAACAAGCTCTTAGATTAGATTGCTGTTTGTGAACTCTTTTTCAATTCTTTGTGTGAAAATGAGTCATCCTCAGGATAAAATAAAATGAAAAACCTCGATGAATTATTGTGAACATGCTGTAATAGTTTATTGACTGACATTGTGCCATGGATTAAGAACAAAACTCAAAATCCTCAGTAATTCAATAAAAGTAAGGCATGTGTGGAGGCTCACGTGGAGTGTAAACACTGCCATTGGACATGTTGAGATGAATGTGTTTTAGAAAAAAAAGTCCTAATTTTCTTTGAGAAGATGGCGTGAGCTGTATTCTTGAATTACTGCAGAAGACTGCAACAAAATGCACTGTTGGTTTGCAATATGAATGAATCAATGGTAGGTTTATTTATTGATGGTTTCTTTCCAGAGCCAGCAGGACAAATCAAACCTGGTCAACACCCCTACCAAATTCCTCCCACTTGTCAGCAAAGTGACAGAGGCAGTGTTCTAAAAGGTGCACTGGACTATTGCACCATGGTGCCATCAGTAGCACCCTCCAAATCCATGTCTTCCCCCACTAGTAGAGCAGGGCCACAGATGCATGGGAACACCAGAAACCTCCACGTCACCCTGGGTCAGAATGGACAATTGTACTGTCATTAATGCTGGAGGAAATCCTCAATTTCCTACTTTAACAGCATGATGGAAGCTCCAATACCATACTGTCAGCAACTTCAAGAAAGCAGATTGCAACATCTTCCAGCAAGAAATTAGGGATGAATAATAAACATGAGCCTCAACAGTGGAACATTTCTGGAACTGGGTACAGATCACAGTGAAATAGCTGTGCCCAGCCACACAGCTTTGAAGAAACCATGAGGAAACAGAGAGGCTGAAGAGTCTTTCTGTCTATTTAAGGGTGAGATAGGTCAATTCTCGATCTGTTGCGGTATCAACTGTTGTGGTGAAAATGCGGGTAAGTGAGGGATGTCAGATCAGCCACGATCTTATCAAATGGCAGAGAAGGTTCAAGGGGCTTTTTACTTCTATTGGCTTGCAGGACACGGGCATTGCTGGCTGGGCTAGTGTTTACTATCTGCCCCTAATCACCCTTGAGAAGGTGGTGGTGAGCTGTTGCCTTGAAATACTGTAGTCCACCTGTTGTAGGTAGACCCACGATGCCCTTAGGGAAGAAATTCCAGGATTTGACCCAGTGACAATGACAGAGCAGCGATATATTTCCCAGTCAGGATGGCGAGTGCCTTGGAAGGGAACTTGTAAGTGATGGTGTTCCCATGTACCTGCTGCCCTTGCCCTTCTTGATGAAAGTAGTTGTGGGGTTGGAAGGTACTGTCTGAGGATCTTTGTTGAATTTGTACTGTGTACCTTGTAGATAGTATGCACTGCTGCTACTGAGCATCGGTGGTGGAGGGAATGGATGTTTCTGGATCTATTGTCAGTCAAGGGTCTTCTGTTCTGAAGTAGGGTCACTGGACCCAAAACATTTAATTGTGCTTTCTCTCCATAGATGCTGCCTGACCTGCTGAGTTCTTTGAGCAATTGCTGATTTTGTTTTCATTTCCTGTTTGTTTCCTGGACGGTGTCATGCTTCTTGAGTGTGTTTGGAGCTGGACACATCCGAGCAAATGGGGAGTATTCCATCACAGTCCTGATTTGTGCCTTGTAAATGATTGACAGGTATCGGGAAGTCAGGAGGTGAGTTACGCCCTGCTGTTTCCGAGCCTTTGACTTGCTCTTGTAGCCAATGAGTTTATGTGATGAGTCCAGTTGAAATTCTGCTCAATAATAACCTCCAAGGAGTTGACAGTGGAGGGTTCAGTGATGATAACACCATTGAATGTTAAGGGCTGTGGTTACATCTTCTCTTATTGGTGATGGTCATAGCCTGACATTTGTGTGGCATGAATGTTACTTTCCATTTGATAGCCTAAGTCTGGCTATTGTCCAGATTTTGTTGCATTTAGACCCGGACTACTTCAGTGTCTGAGGAGCTGCAAATGGTGCTGAACATAGTACAATCATTGGCGAACAACCCTACTCCTGACGTTATGATGGAGGGAAGGTCATTGGCGATGCAACTGAAGACGGTTGGGCCTAGGACACTACCCCTGTGGAATTCCTGCGCAGACACCCTGGAGCTGAGATGACTGACTTTCCAAGACCACAACCATCTTTCTATGTGCCGGGTATGACTCCAAACAATGAAGCGTTTTCCCCTGATACCCAGTTCGGCTACGGCTCCTTGATAGCACACTCAGCTAAATACAGCCTTAACGTCAAAGGCTGTCACTCTCACCTCACCCTGGAATTCAGCCCAACAGTTCTGTGCCAGGGTTTAGTCTCCATTCAACCTCCCCCCACGCACCCCACTCCCAGCACACTTTATCTCACCTCATCGTTAATTTCACAGAATTACAGAATGGTTACAGTGCAGTATAAGGCTGCTTAGCCCACTGCTTTTGCCTCTGTTGTTTGAATGAATAATTCAATTAGTGTGATACTCCTCCCTTCTCCCTAAAACCACACACATCTTTTCTTTACACATTACGGTCTAATTCCTGTTCAAATACCTCAATTGAGCCTGTCTCTACGACAATTTCGGTAAGTCCATTCCAGACCTTGAACACTGTATGAATGGCAGCGAGTAACTGTTTTACCCTTATCAGTTTCTCTTCTTAAATCTGTTCCCTTTCATTCTGATCATTCCATATTTGGAACGGTGTACCCTCATTTACTCTACCCAGGGGTCTCATGATTTTGTATACCTCTATTAACTCAAACTTTTCTTGTCCAAAGAAAATAGCCCTGACTTCTTCAATATATCATTACAACTGAAGTTCTTTGAACCATTTACTGGTTCCTTGAACAATTTTCATGAATCTTTGCTGGAGTCCCTCCAATAACTTCAGATCTTTCCTGAAGTACGGTGACCAGAACAGTGTAATATTCTAACGAGAGCCAAACTAGTAACTTATATATGTTCAACATAACTTCCTTGCTTTTCTACTGAATATCCCTATGACTAAAGATAGGATATTTTATGTTATAATGAACCTACCTTCAAACTATCCCACAACCTTCAATGACTTATGAACATAAGGCACCAGCTCCGTCTGCTCCCCCACACACTTCAGAGTTACATGCTTCATTGTACACCCCTTTCCATGTTCTTTCTCTGAAAATAAATCACTCTACATTCTCTGCATTGAGCAGCACCTGCCACCTGTCTACACACTGAAGCAACTAGTCTGTATCCTTTTGAAGTTCCAAGCTACCATTTACCATTTGGCAACAATTTTTGAACAATCTTCAAATTTTGAAACTGTGCCTTGTATACCAAGACCTAGATCATGACTTTATTTCAGGAAAAGCAAGGGAGCTCCATGACAAACCTTTTTTTAAACACAAAAAGGCCCATACCACTAAAGGGTGGCATAGTGGCTCGGAGCACCACGGACCTGGGTTCAATTCCACCTCTGGGTGCCTGTGTAAAGTTTGCACATTCTCACCACACCTCAATGCAAACTTCCTCCCAAAGATATACCAGATCGCAGAACTAAACATGGGAAGTGTAGGGATGGGTCTGACTGGGATGCTTATCAAAGGGTCAGTTTAGACTCAATGGGCTGCTTCCACACTGTAGGGATTCTCTGATTCCATATCCATGTTGTTACTGCTCCTTTTATTCCATGAGCTACAACTTTGCTCACATGCCTTTGGCACAACATTACATCAGATGCCTTCTGGAAGCCTATGGATATGCCATTCTCTGTATTTCCACAATTAACCCTCTCTTGTTTCTTCAAATGACCCTAGCATTTAGTGAAATTCAATTTTCCTTAAATAAGTTAATGTTGGTTTTCTTCACTTTAATTACCATGTGATTGTCCGTTGTAACTATTAATTTAGTCACAAATTGTGGTTTCTAGAAGATTCCCCACCACCACCAATTAAACAATTGATACATAATTGTTGTGCTTACCATCGCAATTTGTTTTGAACAATCCTTGATTGCTTTATTATGGCTCCTGAGTTCAAGAAAGGCTGAAAAATTATTGCCAGTGCCTCCAAAGTTTCCATTTTCACTTCCCTCAGTATTCTTGGATGAACCTCATCCAATCCCAGTGCCTTATCAAATCTAAGTCAATGTAGTCTACCCAAATCCTTTTCCTTACCAACTCTTCTGCTCTCTGAATACGTTTTTTTCACCAAGAACTGTCAGTGCCATCTTGTTTGAGAAAAACAGATGCAATATATTATTTTAACACATCAGTCATGCCCTATACCTCTGTGTAAATATCCCTCTCGGTCTCTAAATGGCTCTGCTTCTCCTTTTATCGTCTCTTTATCATTAGTCTGCCAATAGAAGATTGGGGGCTTTCTATTATGTTAGTCACCAGTTCTTTTCTCATGTTCACTCTTTACTTCTCTTATTTCTCTCTACCTTTCTGAACCTTCTATACTTAGCCAGGCTCCGAAATGTACCTGACAACTGTACAAAGCATATTTTAACTTCTTTATCTTAACTGGGTTTTATTTTTGTCAACAGTGAGCTCTGGGTTTGGATCCCTTTTGGGGGATTACACCTGGCCTGTTTGTGAACTATCTTCTTTGAAAACAGTCCTTTGCACAGCTACAGTTTTCACTGTCAACACTTGACAATTGATTTGTCCCTAATCCATTCTTACTCCAGTGAAGCTGGCTTTCCTCCAATTATTTTTTCTTACTCCAGACTGCCTTTTGCCCTTTTCTATGTTCAGCAGAGCCCTTATAACACTTGAATCACTTTTTGTATATTCTATTTCTTGTTGTGAAAACATTGCAAGACACCAGTGATCAGTCTATAACTGCACTTTCACACTGCTACATTGATATATTGCATTTGTTGTTATGAAGAAGGTTCATTTTCACACAAATAAATGAAAAGTCCTGCACAAACACTATAGCTAATTTAGGTGAATGCTGCTTTAACTTTAAATCCTGCTAAACAACCTCCTCATTATAATCTGATAAATTCAATGCTAAATGCCAGTGCGTGACTCCAGCTTAGTAGATATAAGAACATTGGACTTAGGAGAAGGAGCAGACCATTTGGCCATTCAAGTCTTCTCCACCTTTGAATAAGGTCATGGGTGATTTAGTCGTGTTTGTAGTTCTGTTTTTCCATCTCCCGTAACCCCTGAACCCCTCATCTACTCAATATCGGTCTCGATTACCTTAAATTAAATTTAAAAACTCAGCCTCTGATGTGATTTTGCCTCCAGGAGGGGATTTTACCTAATATGGCAACATTTATATTATCTTCATAACACAAGAATGTAGGCATGGAAGTTGTGGTGTTGAATAATCCAACATATATTACAGCTAACTATTATTTACAGCTGCTACATTTCTCATGCTCCGGTGTTATCTGGGATAATAGTAGGTGAATAGTTTAGAAAAGAGAAACCTGCTTCCAGTTGTGTCATGCTTCAAGTGACTGAGTTAAGATGGAGTCTGGGAAACATTCATCCTTCGTTCACACGCTATGATACAATTATTATATCATGTACATACCTTTTCAAGGTTATGCACATAGAATCCCTACAGTATGGAAACAGGCCATTCAGCCCATCAAGTCCACTCCAACCCTCCAAAGAACATCTCACCCAGACCCACACCTCCCTTATCCTATTACTGTAATGCTGCAGATCCCATGACTGATCTATGTAGCTTGGACACAATGGACAATTTAGCATAGCCAATCCACCCAACCTGTACATCTCTGAATTATGGAAGGAAACCGCAGCACGCAGAGGAAGCCCACGCCAGCATGAGGAGAACGCGCAAACTCTATTCAGGCAGTCGCCAGAAAATGAAATCGAACCTGTGTCCCTGGCGCTGTGAGGCAGCAATGCTAACCAGTGAGCCACTGTGCCACCTTGTTGATCATGAGACAGTACCTACTTTTCCTTCTTTTGTTCCTATCTATGCCTTGTTGTTAACATAGGTGCCGTGGTCTGATGACTGAACTACTTTTCACCATGTTTTTTGTAAAAAAAAATACAACTGGCAATAAATAAATTACTATTCCACTCTACTTCTGTGAAGAAAGCTCCACTCTGAAATGAACCGTTGAGAAAAAAGAAAATCCTCATCTCCATATCAAAACAAGAGAACTCTTATTCTTAAATTGCATCCCGTAGTATTAGACTCCCCCCGATGAGGAAACATCAACGGAGCTCAGAACTTATGGAATCCTCACAAAGCCCAAACATGAAAGAATGCCTGCTGCGCTGATTTTTCAACATAATAGCAATTAGCAAATTCAAAATACAATTGGATCATAAGCAAATCAAGAAGACAAAAATACAGGTGCTGCAATTCAGAAATGACTAACAATGCCAGAAATGCACAGCAGGTGAGCAAACATCTTTAAAGCAAAAAGACAAGTTAACGTTACACTTCAGCACACTGAAAACCAAAAGCGAAATAAATTCATAGATGCTGGTATGCCATCACCAAGGCACCCTTCATTGATACATGAAAAGTACATGGACTCTGACCAGGAAGCTCAGAGCCTCTCTCTAAAGTGAGGAGAATCCCTGATACTCCTGTTTATATCTGCCAGCCAGGGCTCCCTGATTGGCCCAGGTTAAAAAACCCAGTCAGGGAACTCATACTCAATGAAATCCACTTGGTCCACTTTGCTCCGAATCACTACAGCTAGAATAGAAACTCGGAAAACTGAGAAATGGGATGGCCACATTGCAAAGTGGGAGTCATCTTGTGTAATACTGATTAAATGAACATGGTTAAAGGGAGCTGGAGACTACATTAATATTTAATTAAACGCTTGGTATTTTTACGGTAGCATAAGGAAACATATTCTATGGCTAAATCTATTGAAAAACAGCAAATTAAATGTGAGAGCGGTGTTCAGTCAGGAAGGCTGAGTTGCCATGGCAACATATACTTTCAGATGTATGTTGTAGGGAGGATTGAGGCTCATATGTTCTTTCCATCATGTCACTGACCAAGAATCTCTCTCACTCTCACTGCCTGCCATCAGCATGTGTTTGAAGGTTTTGTAGCTTCAGTTTCATTACATGGCAAGCTTATTTTCTGTGTGCATGAAATCCTGGGCTGGGATTTGTACCTTCAACTTATAGCTCAGAGACAGGTACAGTATACACTGAGCCACTATAAATCCATTGTAAGTTAGACATCATCCTGTTTAAGACTACATTTTTTTCTGTTTATAATAGGGGAATATAGCATTTGAAAGAGATGGACTCATACAATCTGAACGCACTATGAAACGGGAAACAACAGATTTAACTAATTTACCTGAGATAATGGGAACTGCAGATGCTGGAGAATTCCAAGATAATAAAATGTGAGGCTGGATGAACACAGCAGGCCAAGCAGCATCTCAGGAGCACAAAAGCTGACGTTTCGGGCTGAGACCCTTCACCAGAGAGGGGGATGGGGGGAGGGAACTGGAATAAATAGGGAGAGAGGGGGAGGCGGACCGAAGATGGAGAGTAAAGAAGATAGGTGGAGAGAGTGTAGGTGGGGAGGTAGGGAGGGGATAGGTCAGTCCAGGGAAGACGGACAGGTCAAGGAGGTGGGATGAGGTTAGTAGGTAGATGGGGGTGCGGCTTGGGGTGGGAGGAAGAACCGGTTAGGGAGGCAGAGACAGGTTGGACTGGTTTTGGGATGCAGTGGGTGGGGGGGAAGAGCTGGGCTGGTTGTGTGGTGCAGTGGGGGGAGGGGACGAACTGGGCTGGTTTAGGGATGCAGTAGGGGAAGGGGAGATTTTGAAACTGGTGAAGTCCACATTGATACCATATGGCTGCAGGGTTCCCAGGCGGAATATGAGTTGCTGTTCCTGCAACCTTCGGGTGGCATCATTGTGGCACTGCAGGAGGCCCATGATGGACATGTCATCTAGAGAATGGGAGGGGGAGTGGAAATGGTTTGCGAATGGGAGGTGCAGTTGTTTGTTGCGAACTGAGCGGAGGTGTTCTGCAAAGCGGTCCCCAAGCCTCCGCTTGGTTTCCCCAATGTAGAGGAAGCCGCACCGGGTACAGTGGATGCAGTATACCACATTGGCAGATGTGCAGGTGAACCTCTGCTTAATGTGGAATGTCATCTTGGGGCCTGGGATAGGGGTGAGGGAGGAGGTGTGGGGACAAGTGTAGCATTTCCTGCGGTTGCAGAGGAAGGTGCCGGGTGTGGTGGGGTTGGAGGGCAGTGTGGAGCGAACAAGGGAGTCACGGAGAGAGTGCTCTCTCCGGAAAGCAGACAGGGGTGGGGATGGAAAAATGTCTTGGGTGGTGGGGTCGGATTGTAAATGGCGGAAGTGTCGGAGGATAATGCGTTGTATCCGCAGGTTGGTAGGGTGGTGTGTGAGAACGAGGGGGATCCTCTTAGGGCGGTTGTGGTGGGGGCGGGGTGTGAGGGATGTGTCGCGGGAAATACGGGAGACGCGGTCAAGGGCGTTCTCGATCACTGTGGGGGGAAAGTTGCGGTCCTTGAAGAACTTGGACATCTGGGATGTGCAGGAGTGGAATGTCTTATCGTGGGAGCAGATGCGGCGGAGGCGGAGGAATTGGGAATAGGGGATGGAATTTTTGCAGGAGGGTGGGTGGGAGGAGGTGTATTCTAGGTAGCTGTGGGAGTCGGTGGGCTTGAAATGGACATCAGTTACAAGCTGGTTGCCTGAGATGGAGACTGAGAGGTCCAGGAAGGTGAGGGATGTGCTGGAGATGGCCCAGATGAACTGAAGGTTGGGGTGGAAGGTGTTGGTGAAGTGGATGAACTGTTCGAGCTCCTCTGGGGAGCAAGAGGCAGCGCCGATACAGTCATCAATGTACCGGAGGAAGAGGTGGGGTTTGGGTCCTGTGTAGGTGCGGAAGAGGGACTGTTCCACGTAACCTACAAAGAGGCAGGCATAGCTGGGGCCCATGCGGGTGCCCATGGCCACCCCCTTAGTCTGTAGGAAGTGGGATGTCTTGGGTGCTGGGGTCGGATTGTAAATGGCGGAAGTGTCGGAGGATGATGCGTTGTATCCGGAGGTTTGTAGGGTGGTGTGTGAGAATGAGGGGGATCCTCTTAGGGCGGTTGTGGTGGGGGCGGGGTGTGAGGGATGTGTTGCGGGAAATACGGGAGACGCGGTCAAGGGCGTTCTCGATCACTGTGGGGGGACTGTTGCGGTCCTTAAAGAACTTGGACATCTGGGATGTGCGGGAGTGGAATGTCTTATCGTGGGAGCAGATGCGGCGGAGGCGGACGAATTGGGAATAGGGGATGGAATTTTTGCAGGAGGGTGGGTGGGAGGAGGTGTATTCTAGGTAGCTGTGGGGATCCCCCTCTCTGATGAAGGGTCTAGGCCCGAAATGTCAGCTTTTGTGCTCCTGAGATTCTGCTTGGCCTGCTGTGTTCATCCAGCCTCACATTTTATTAACTAGTTTACCTGTTTATATGCTTGTTATATTAAGCAAAGTCATTCTAAAAGATAGATCAACAAAAGCAGCTGACACCCTCACTTGCAGAGTTGTTCACTACATAGTGAATTGTTTTGCTTGATGTCTTATTTTAATGCATTCTTCACAGGTTTCTGCCTTTTTCATTTCCACACAGACTTCTAGTGCTAATATATCTTGTTCAGTAAGATTGAGGAATTCCTCAGCTCATAATTACCAGAATAAATGGCAGGCCAGTGAGCAGGATGAATCAGATTCACTGGGCCATCGGTCTATGACAGTGACAGATATTTGTACATATGCTGGGAGGCAGAGAAGGAAAATGGTGAACAATCAGAGGCAGGATCAAAATAAGAGAGACCTTACTCAGCTTACTGAGTCAAATTGTGCATGCTAATGTTTCCCGTGATAAAGCAGCTATCCATCCATCAGCACGAGTTATATTGGAGAACGATTCTTGTTGTTACTTACTTTGATAAATGTGAAAATACAGAAGACTGATAACTGCACCCAAATGAACTGCTTTATTCTTGGTTTGTCAGTGTGCTGAAGTTTCATGTTACTTGTCATTTCATTTTAAACATTTTTCCAAACTGAAGCACCTGCATTTTTTCACTTCTTCTGGGGAATAGAAGTAGGCCATTCAGCCCATCAATATGATTATTGTTAATTGATGCTTTCGTGCCTTTTACCCACCCCATCCTCATAACCTTTACTGGTAATCAAAAATCTATCAACTTCTACCGTAAACATATTCAAAGACTGAGTTCCGAAAGCCTCCTGTGTCCAGAATTCTTAAAGTTCACAATGTTCTCTCTAAGTAAAAAAAAGGTTTTCCTCATCCCAGACCCAAGATTCATCAACCTTATTTTTAAATGATGTCTCCACCCCCTGGTTCTATGCTCCCTAGCTCAGGAAACATCTCATCTGTACCCAGCATGTCTGTACCTCTATGTATTTTGCAGTTTCCATGAAGACTGCTTCTTTGAAATTCTAACAAGTCCAATCCCAATTTGCCCAATCTGATAGCTCCACCATCCCAGGAACAAATGTGGTGAAGCGTTCCTGCACTCTCCTTGTGGCAGTGGTATCTTTCCTTGAGATAAGGAGACCAAGACTCCACACAGTATTCCAGGTATGATCTAACCAAACTCTTATAATTTGAAGCAAAATTTCACTAGTCTTGTACCTAAACGCTCCTGCAATAAAGGCAAACATTCCATTAACCCACCTCATAGCTTGCTGTATCTGCATGTTAGTCTTTAATGATGTGTCATGATATTGAGATGCCGGTATTGGACTGGAGGTGGACAAAGTCAGAAGTCACATGACACCAGGTTATAGCCCAACAGATTCATTTCAAATCACAAGTTCTGGGGATTCGTCCCTTCGTCAGGTGATGCAAAACTGGTGTCATGTGACTTCTGACTTCAGTGATTTGTTAAAAAGTACATCATGTCACTTTGTATGTCTACACTTTCCAATCTGTTACCATTTGAGACCTGGTCATCTGTTTCTTCTACTAAAGTGGATTTTTTTTTCCACATTGTATGCCAACTGCCATATTCTTGCCTTTTCACTTAGTCTGTCCAAATTCCCAGAAGCTGCTGTACATCTTCCTCAAAACACACATTCACGCTTAACTTTCATTCATCCACAAATTTGGAAATATCGCATTTGGTCATCACTTCCACATCAGAGGTACACGCTGAGTGCAGCTGCAACCTAAGTACTGATCTTTCAGATGCTCCACTAGTCATGGCCTGCCAATGAGAGAGAGACCGATTTATTCTCACACTCTGTTTTCTGTCTGTTAGCTAATCATTACTCCGCAGTAATTCAATAAACCTCTTAACCCATATGCTTCTTTTTATTCTAACCTCTGACAGACTTCATCAAAAGCTTTACAAAACATCTGAGTATACCTTGTCCATCTGCTGTCCTTCATCAGTTTTATTGATGACATCTTCAAAAACAGTCCAAGTAAATTTGTAAAACATGATTTCTCTCTTACAGATCCATGCTGACTGTGCACAATCAGATTATTGTCAAACAAGTGTCTATTTATCCCATCCTTTACAACAGATTACAGTGTTTTCCGAGTACTGATGTAAGATTGCAATCCCTGTCTTCTTAAATCGTGGGGTGACATTTATTTCTGTCCAATTCCCAGCAGCCATTCCAGAATCCTTAGAATTTCAGAAGATAGTCAATATGATAGTGATTATCTCTATAGTTATCACCTCAACACTCAGAGATGTGGACCATCAAGTCCTGGGGGTTTAGTAACTTACAGCCCCATTAATTTCAATCTTCTTACCAAATACAATCTTCTTATTGATGCTAATTTCCTTCGACCCGTCATTCTGCCTTGCCACTTGGATCTCTTGTATCTTCTGCAGGGCAAACGGACACAAAGTGAACAATTTAGCTTCTCTGCCATTCCTCTATTCCCCAGTAGTAAATGTGGAAGCAGGCTCAAGAGACCAAATGGCCTACTTCTGTTCCTATTTCATATGTTATGTATGTTTATTTCATACCACTGATACCTGGAATGTGACTTGGAAGTAAGTGAGACCCACTGTTTAAGAGACTTACAAGTACAAGTACAGATAGTAAATAAATGTTGACGAAACCAGTCGCACAGACATCCCATGAATTAATAAAAAAATTGCTTCCAACCAAAAGTGACATTTTTCAGCATTGAATTTCATTGAACATGTGCCTGCCCATTTCTCGAGTCTATGTGTCCTCCTGCAGTTTACCACTATCCTCATTACTTACTACAGTTGTAAGTTTTGTGCCATCTGCTAGTATTAAAATTACAGCCAAGACTAATCCACAATTATGGATCAAAAAGAACTTTGATCCTAAACCTGATCCGCGACAAATACCTCCAATCTAAGATATTATCAGAAACGAACCTTTTCATTTCTTTGTCAATTTTGTATCCATGCTGGTTCTATACTCTTGATTTCGAAGACTTTAATTTTGATCCAAGGCTATTAAATGTTACTTTGTCAGATGCATTTTACACAGCATCAACCACATTACCCCAATCAATAACCAGTGCTTCATCATAGAACTCAATCACTTTAATCAGACATGATTTGCTTTTAATGAATCCATTCTGATTTCCATTTAATAGCCACAACAGAGTTTCTTTTTAACCACTACGAGTGACCAGAGGATCTGAGCAGTTATCAATGTGTGTTTCACATGTACTGCCATCCAATCTAACAGGTGAGGTGACAAAAACACAAGCAGAATTCCCCTTCTAAAATCAAAAAAATCACTGGTGTTTCAAAATCTAATTCTTTACTTACCAATCAATACATATGTTTTAAATATGATTTTAATGGGGTGTGGGTACTGCTGGAAGGACCAACATTTATTGGCGATCCTTCATTGCCCAAAGTGGTTGAAAAGACTTTAACCACATTCAACCTGTCACATGCTATTTCATCCTTGCACTTTCCCATCTCTCACAACAGAGAGATCAGGTCCCCCTTGTAAACAGTTTTCAACCCAGCATCTCAACATTCAAAGGATCATTCTCCACCACTTCAGACAACTCCAACAGAACACCACCACCAAGCACATCTTCCCCTCACTCCTCATCTGCATTTCTCAGGATTTCTCCTTCTGCGTTACCCTAGTCTATTCACTGACCACTAACACCACCCCTCCCCCCACCACTTCCCACAGCACCTTCCCATGTAACCGCAAAAGATGCAATATCTGTCCCTTCACCTCCTCCCTGCTCACCATCCAAGGGCCTAAACAGTCTTTCCAGGTGAAGCAACATTTCAACTGTACCTCCTCCAATCTGGTCTATTTCACTCACTGCACCCAATGTGGCCCAATCTACATTGGAGAAACCAAACGCAGAACGGCTGACTGCTTTGTGGAACACCTCCTGTCCATGTGTAAGCATGACCCTGGCCTTCCTGTAGCCAGTCATTTCTACACAATGTCCTGTTCACATGCCATCTGTCTGTCCTTGGCAAGCTGCAACATCCCAGTGAATCACAGCACAAACTGAAGGAACAACATCTCATCTTCAGACTAGGTACTTTACAACCTTCTGGACTTAACATTGAGTTCAACACCTTCAAATTATAAAACAACTCCTGTTCCTTCCTTTTCATTTAACTTTACTTGTTACTTTCTCTGTTATCATGTCCTCTCTGCCCCTCACCCCACCCCTGTGAGACTGTCTGCTTTTTCATGTCTGACAGGTAGACACACCATTGCTCTACCATTTTCACATCCGGATTACTTAATCTGCACTGTCAACATCCTTTCATCCCACGCCCCTTAATTATTGCACGCGTATTGCTGCCCCCTCCATACTTCCCTTCAGATCTGATGAACAGTCATGTAGACTCAAAACATTAGCTTGCTCTGTCTCCATGGATGTTGCCTGACCCACTGTGATCCCCAGCATTTGTTGTTTTCATACCAAGATTACTCTCTCCATCTGAATACTAAATCACTTACGGAAAGAAAATCCAGCCTTGTGATCAATGGAAGTATCATCAATTAAGCAATGTCTAAAGTGGCTTCACTCCATTTCCTCCAATATTCCCGGTGCTCCAAATCCTTATTGATAATTTATTGCAAACATCTTTTGAGACTGCAAACTATCTGTAGAATTACACCCATTAGTACTTTTTCAAGTTGCTCACAAACATTTTTCCATATCTGCAAACTCTATTTTTAAAATGCATTTTGCACCTATTCCTCTCAAGTTGTTACTTGCTCAAGTGGCCGTCACTTTAGAACTGTGTAAAAAAAATCAACTGGAACATCAGTGCCTTCACTAATTCCCATACACCTCAGCCATGCACTGACTTCTGAAGTTTCCTGTACGTGTCCCTGCTTACTCATTTGCCGCCACCAATCTTTGGAAAAGCATCCTGGACCTCTCATCAATGAAACAGAATTGTTTTGTCTTCTGAAGTCTGAAGTTCTGAAGGGTAAACATTTTTTAAAAATCCATTCAAAGAATTGCAGGCCAGGACAATTAACAAAGAGTGGTTAAGGGGCAACCACATTGCTGTGGGTCTAGAGTCACATTTAAATTAGTTCAGATAAGGACGGCAGTTACCTTCACATTAGGACATTAACGAATCAAATGGGTTCTGCCATGGCAGGATTCAAACCCAGATCCTTGGAACATTAAATATAAAAAGAAAGAACTGCAGATGCTGTAAAACAGAAACAAAAAGAAGAAATTGCTGGAAAGGCACAGCAGGTCTGGCAGCATCTGTGGACAGAAATCAGAGTTAATGTTTCAGGTTGAGTGACCTAAAGTTTTGAGAAAGGGTGATGCAACCTGAGCCGTTGACTCTGAATTTTCTCCACAGACGCTGCCATTCTTGCCGAGCTTTTCCTGCAATTTCTGTTTTTGTACTTGGAACATTTCATGGGTCTCAGGATTAATAATCTACTGGTATTACCACTAGGCCATTGCCACCACTAATTGGCCAGGCTGATTTTCCTCCCCTCCCTTGATGGTGAATGGTCACAGTGTGGTGGCCCCAGTTCAGAGGAAGGGTCACTGGACCTGAAATGTTAACTCTGATTTTTTCTTCACAGATGCTGCCAGGCCTGCTGAGCTTTTCTAGTGACAGCTGTTTTTGTTGTGGTGGAGACGATGTGTCACTGTCCGTTTACTAAAAGCGTTTAACTAATACTCAAAGCTCAAGACATTGTGAACCAGCTCAGGAGTTGAGTACTACATTTCTTGACTCGTGCTTACAGACACTGATTGGCAGTGCCACAAACATTATTTCATTGGCTCAGATATTTTATTTTGTTTGAGCAGTGACTAAGCTAACAAAAGAGCGTGAAAGGGGACGTGCGTTTTATTAAATTTGTAAATGTGAAATCTTTGCAGATAGCCTATTTGGCACTCATGTTTATTCCCTCCTTCACACTTTATTCATTCTTAATGGGTAATGGTTGTTATAAATCAACATTCAACCTGTGCCGATTCCCACCTTCTCAAGGGCATGTCATGATGGACAATAAGTACTAGCCTCGACAGTTGTGTCCACATCCTCTGACCGATTAAGTAAAAAACAACTGAGATAGCAGATTCTTCATTCTTCACTTATAAGTCTACACAGAGGATAAATAGAACCTGCTATTGACAAAGGACTAAAACACATAATTATAGAGACTTGTGCAGCAGTTGTAGTGTTCCTACCTCTGAATCTGAAGGTCTGCAGTTCAAGACAACAAAGTGTGAAGCTGGATGAGCACAGCAGGCCAAGCAGCATCTCAGGAGCACAAAAGCTGACGTTTCGGGCCTGGACCCTTCAGTTTGTTTCTACCCCAGAGGTGTGTCATAACATGTCCGACTAAGTTGATTACAAGTAACTGAAGAACTGTTGTCAGCAGCAATTCATTAACAAGTTTTAAAATGATGCATCACCAAGCTAATGTCTTTCCATAATACACCAGAAAGATTTACCTTGTTAAATCGACTAATGATGAATGTGAACACATATACATTCACTGACTGTTAATGAATATCTGAAATAGATTGACAACATTGTCACAATAACTATTAAGTCATGCATTTGGAGACATAGTTTAATTTGGCTCCTTAACAGAAACTGAAAATTAGTAATGTTAAAAACCAAAAGAACCACCTATGCTGTAAAAAGGAACAAAACAGAAATTGCTGGAAAAGCTCAGCAGGTCTGGCCGCATCTGTGCAGTGAAATCAGAGTTAATGTTTCAGGTCCAGTGAACCTCCCTCACAACTGATGGTAACCAGGAAAATGTTGGTTTATATGCAGAAGATCGGATGGAGGTAAGGGGTCGGGAATAAACAATAGGTGAGGATAGAGTCCAAAAAGAGAGCAGGCAAAGGAGTTGATAACAATCTGGCTAGGAGGATGAATAGCTATTAATAGGGACTGGTAGTGACTAACAATAGGTAGCTATGTAGTAACAAGGCCTTGTGTGTGGGGCAGGGGGGCTCGGACATGGGAGAGTTCAGACCCTTAAGTTATTGAACTCGATATTGAGTCTGAAGGGCTGCAGGTTCTGCAAGCGGAAAATGAGTTGTGGTTCTTCCAGCTTGCACTGAGCTTCACTTGAACATTGCAGCAAGCCAGAGGCAGAGGTGCTGGCCAGGGAACAGGGTGGTATGTTCAAGTGGCAGGCTCTTGGAAGTTCAGGGGTTTTGTTTTTGCGGGCAGAATGTAGATGTTTTCAAAGTGGACACCCAGTTAACACTTAATTCCCCAATGTAGAGGAGACCACACTGTGAGCAGCGAATGCAGTAGACTGAGTTCTGGGAAGTGCAGGTAAAGTGCTGCTTCACCTGGAAGGTATGTTTTGGCCCTTGAATACTGGGAAGAGAGGAGGTACATGGGCAGGTGTTACAACTTTGCCGGTTGCAGGGGAATGTGCCATGGGGCTGTGGGTGTGGCGTGGGAGTAAAAGAAGAGTGGACCAGGGTTTCCCAGAGGGAACATTCTCTGCAGGAGGTGGAAAAGGGAGGGGAGAGATCATCTTGGAGGCAGTTAGAAGGATGAGATCAAGAGATGAAATGAGGTCAGTTGCTGTAGTTGATACAATAGCATGATATACCACAGGGCCATGGTCCAGGGGAAGATAGGAGGAGGTACCTGAGAGCAGCCTATATATTGTTAGAGGTCAGTATGCTTGACTACACCAGCACCACTATTGGCAGGCTTAATAACAATGTCAGTGTTAGATCTAGTGCACAGAGTGTACCCAGTTCAGAGAGAGTTAGGTTGGATTGGGTGATGGGGCAGAGGAATTGAGGTGACCAATGTCATGTCAACACTTCTTGATGATTAAATCGAGTGCAGGTAAGAGGCCAGTGGGAGGGGACCAAGAGGAGAGATAGTGCTGGAACTGGGCGAGAGGGTCTGTGGGGCTGGGAGAGGACCCCTCCCCTTCCATTGTCTGTCTTTTGCAGGGGCCATTCCCTCTGGGAAACCCTGGTCCACTCTACCTTCACTCCCACATCCTCACAGCCCCAAGGCACCTTTCCCTGCAACCACCAAAGGTGTAACACCTGCCCATTTACCTCCTCCCTCCCCAGTATCCAGGGGCCCAAACATACCTTCCGGGTGAAGCAGCACCTTACCTGCACTTCCTACAATCTAGTCTACAGCATTCACTGCTGGCAATCTGGTCTCCTTTACATTGAGGAAACAAAGCATAGATTAAATGATTGTTTTGTAGAACATCTACATTCTGCTCACAAAAAAAAGACCCTGAACTTCTAGTTGCCTGCCACTTTAACACGCCACCCTGTTCCCCAGCCAATATCTGTCTCTGGCTTGCTGTGATGTTCCAGTGAAGCTCAGCACAAGCTGAAAGAACAACACCTCATTTTCTGCCTGGGGACCCTGCAATTGTAGAATCCCTACACTGTGAAAGCAGACCATTTTGGCCTATCCTGTCCACACCATGCCTCTGAGGAGATTCACACCCAGACCCCTACCCTGCATTTTTCCCATGGCTAATCCACCTAGCCTACACATTCCAGACACGATAAACAATTTGGAATGGCCAGTCAACCTAACCCACACATCTTTGGACTGTGGGGGGAAGCCAGAGCACCCAGAAGAAACCACGCAGACATGGGGAGAACGTGCAAACTGCACACAGACAGTCACCTGAGGCTAGAATCAAACCTGGGTCCCTGGCGCTGTGAGGCACCTGTGCTAACCACTAAGCCACTGTCCTCTGGACTCAATAGCAAGTTTAATAATTTTAGGGCCTTAACTCTCCCATGTCCTAGACGCCTACCCCACACACCAGGCCTTGTCACCAAATAGCTGGCCATTACATACTACCTAATGTTAGCCACTTAACAGTCTCCATTAACAGCTATTCACCCTCCTAGCCAGATTGCTATCAACTCCTTTGTCTGTCCAACTGTTCTTCTCTCTCTTTGGGCTCTATCCAAACCTATTGTTTATTCCTGATACCCTGCCTCCACCCTATCTTCCGCATATAAACCAACATCTTCCAAGCTATCATCAGTTCTGAGGAAGGATCATTGGATCTGGAACATCACCTGATTTTTTTTCTTCATGGATGCTTCAGGCCTGCTGATCTTTTCCAGCAACTTCTGTTTTTGTTGCAGTAGTGTTAAAATAAGTTCCTTCTTCTACCTCTATATTTCCTGCAGCCCATTCCCTGTCTGGATCAGATTGGATTCTTGTTGTTGTCTGGAAAATCAAGGTCCTGACTTGATACAGTTTCCAGGGGCAAGTAGATGGAAATCCACCTCTTTAAAGGTTAATAAATGGAATTAGATTTGCAAAGCCCAAAGCAGGAAGAGCTTGACAAGAATAATGTGAGCCATTGCTTCCCTTGAACTGCCCTTTCTCTGTAACCCCACTCTGCTACTGAGACAGGGCTCCTGCATCCTGGGTCAACCTCCACATTGCCCAATGTTACACTTGCCTAGAGCTGGTGAATGGCAAAGGATACCTGCCTTGGGTATGCAGCTCACTGGCATTAGGGTAACCAGGAGGTTTGATCCTCACACCATAGTCAGCCTCTTGCTGTCACTGTCTGCTGGTGCCAACCCCAGATTAACATTTCCCTGCCAGTCAATTTACAGGAAACCAGATATTATCAGAACCTGTCACATCAATGGTCTTGAAGCTTGTATCACCTGTATCTCATGTATCTGCTGCCCTTGTCCATCTGGATGGAATTAATTATGGGTTTGGAAGGTGCTGTCTGAGAATCTTTGGTGAATTTCTGCAGTGCATGCTGTAGATAGTACACACTGCTGTTGTGAAGCATCAGTGGTGAAGGAGAGTTGCTGTTCATGGACCAATCAGGCAGGTTTTGAACATAGGAATAATAGTCCAGCTCATGGATTGAACTAGGTTGCAGCTCTGTGCTACCTTCTTGCTCTCTTAGTGCTCTACCATATTGTGCCTATCCCTAAACTCACAGGATCTTTGAAAAACCTTCTCTGTCTTGCCAAGTTTGTTTTCATGTTGGCACTTCTTTCAGAGCCAAAGCCATTTAGTAATGCCCTCAGTTTTGGGGAGGTGTTTAGTGTAGGCTTCTTATCATGCTTGTCAGTAGGAGTCTGCCTCAGGGTGGGTGGGGGAATCAGTTTGCTGTACGGCGCACCAAGACATTATTTTCATACCTATGGCATGTCACAGATGCCTGCATAGCAAACACAAATACTTTGCTTCTCAAATCGTAACTCCCAGCTGATATTTTGGATTCAGTTTCTGAGTAGGCTGTTTGGCATAATTCTTTCAATTCAAAAAAATAAGGGCTAAACATTTCAGTTTCATTTCTTTGTTGTCATTCTTTTCAGTTATGTTTTCAAAAATTATATTTAATTATTGAATTTCCTGTTTCATGATCTCCTTTATTTCCTGTCTAATTCTGTGGGCCTGAGATCTAGTCACCACACTGTTAGGAAATGTTAGGAAATCACCTAGGATACTCTTTATTTGTAACATTTTGGTGCCTTATGGCTGTACCATTTGTTCTGTCACTCTTGGTGAAACCAATAGCACTGAGTCTGCCAGGTCACTCCCCAAAATTAAAGTCAGTTCCCTCTATTGGAATCAAAAGCAAAATACTGACAATGCTGGAAATCTGAAATAGGACCAGAGACACTCAGAGAAACTCAACAGGTATGATAGCATCCATGGAGAGAGAAATAGAGCTGACACTTTGAACCAGTGACTCTTCTTCAGAATTCAGATTCATAAACTCAAGGTAAAAGTATAATCCGAATAACCTCCAAACAATCCTTTCTAAGTTCCAAAAAGAAACCCTTTTAAAGCACCTAAAGGTGTTCCTTAGGCAGTATTCATGCCAAAGGAAAATCCTTTCCGAACACCTTGATAGGCTTAAGTTGACTCCGACACTGAAAGCCACTGATACGCCCCAACAGGATCCATATACCTAAGCTTAAATGTACTCAGCTTCAAGTAATCTCGCAGGGTTTCTTTTCCCAAAACTTCAGGTTTGGAACTGTCACTAACTGCTTACTCTCAGGTAATTTAACTTTCCTCTAAGCTATAGATGCTTCCTCTAAACCTTGAAAAAATCTAAGTCTAGATATATGAACCATTTCTTAAGCAAGGTTCACCTTGCTGAGCCTTAAAACATCCTAAGTAAGTAAAAATGATTAGTGCTGCCAAAGTAGGTCTCACTAACTGTATCAAAAAGAAATCACCATGACCGTTAAAATGTTTACAAGTTAGTTACTAACTTCAGACACACAGAACCAATATGCAACTAATCCAAACTTAAACTAAATTATATTAGTTGATATATACATATATCACAGTTTACATCACATAACACACTGTTCTACAATAAAATTTAGGCTTTTTTTCAACTTCATAAGTAATATCCTTTTTTTAGAGAGTTATGAGAACTTTGGGAATAATTTGGTGTTAATAAACAATTTAGAGAAAGAGGAAAATAGTTTTTCTCGTTTACTTTTTGTACTTTCCCACATTAAAGCACACTTATGATTATGATGAAAAGGGCAGTTCTTTGTCTACAATATATTACTTTCCTTCTGTTCTCTGCCCAAACGAAGGTCCAACGCATGGAGCTTCAGTTCCACTGTGGGTTGGGCAAGAGGCAAGCCCCAAATCCATCCCAACTACAACAGTGAGCAAACTGTGCACTATTCGAATGTATCTGATTCACAATAGCCTCCTGAGCTAACTAGCTGACCAAGGAGTCTGCATTTCTTGGCAGCACACAATTTTTACCTGCTTGTTGCAGTCAAGAGCCATGGCGTATGATGGTGGAGGCTCCAATTTCTTTCCTTCACATGGCTGATCAGGAACCTCTCTCACTCTCATTGTCTAATTGGCATATAATGGAAGAATGCGTAGGTTGTGTGGAAAGGATTTGTAGGTTGGTACTCAACCTGCTTGGTCACGTTATGAATGTTTCAGAGATAGTAGGAACTGCAGATGCTAGAGAATCCAAGATAACAAAGTGTAGAGCTGGATGAACACAGCAGGCCAAGCAGCATCATAGGAGCAGGAAAGCTGACGTTTCGGGCCTAGGCCCTTCTGCTTGGCCTGCTATGTTCGTCCAGCTCTACACCATGTTATGAATGTTCCTGATATATTAGTTAATACTAGTTTTACTAAGACACTCAGCTAAGATTCCAGACATGGAAATTCTGCTGACCACGCAAGAAACACAGAAGTGGCATGGTACCATTGATGGTCATCTGCTAATTTAAATTTCAGTTATTAATAATGGGCTTAAAGCTAACAAATAATAGCAATTTGTTGGAAGGCTGATGGAAATAATTGCAACCACCTGGTATATTTCAGAGACTTATGTGAATAATGCAAATATTGGCTCTGAACTGAGCTTTGATCAGTGTTTACAAATATGCTTTTCTTATTGTTGCAAAACATTGCAATGACTGATCCCAGACATAAGCAACAAAACATTGAAAGAAGGTAACATTTTACTTTAATTAAGGCATGTAATCTGCTGTGATTTCCATTTGCCTGAAAAGAATTGAAATTTTCATCTTTCAGTAATTTTGCTCAACTTGCAAAGTCTCCTTATTATGCATTACTAATTTGCAATTGTAAGTATGAAGCAGGCAAGCAGATGAGTATCACAGAAGCTGTGCTTTATTGCCTGTAGAAGGGATCATTCATAGTGAAACTCATTTCTGTGTAATTAAAGTACAATTTAGCCTATATTTTGAGACATTGTGTGGTTTCTCATCCAAGTGTAGAAAGATTAGACATTATGACAATTCTGCATCAACTAGGCAATTTAGTAGGATTCTGAAGTGTGTATGATCACATGCAAATAGAGCTAGCGATGCTTCAAAATAACATCCAAAAAATTTAATATTAGATTTACAATCATGGTAATTCTTTGATGCCCTCTTGGGTTACTGATACATCAGAAATTCCATGATTACTTTTCCTCTAAATTATATATTTGAGTTTACTTGGTTCTGTGAAAGAAGTAAATGAAGGGCAAATAATATTCTACATGAGCAGGTTCATATGTATGTGTGTATATGTCTGTATTTATGCATGCATGTAATTTTGAGTGCATGTACTTATGTAAGCATAGGTATTTTTGTGGAGGAGAGGTCAGCCCCCATCTGAAAAGTAAAACCAAAACATCTGGAGAAGCTCACCCCATCTCATAACCTGTTAACAGAAGTGTGCACAATAGTATAACCTTCATTTCAAGCTGTTATAGAGAGGTGGTTAAATGAAATGAACTCCTTGGTACTAACGTTATAAACAACAAACATCAATTTATTCATCTAACTCTAACAGTAATCAAATCAGAACTCCTAACAAACCAAACAATTCCCCCTTAATTACTAACTATTTCTGAGTGCAGCAAAATTCCAATGGCATGCTGTTCCAATAAATATGAGCCCCACTTATATGAACCAAAGCAATAAGGAAAATAAATTAAAATTTAGACTTTTAAAAGTACAGTCAAAATGTGTCTTCCCACATGTTCCATGCCTTTTCAATTAGTCTTCGGTCAGGAATTATTTCTTTTTCAAATCCTTGTGTCTGGAATATTAGCTAAGAGTGCAGTGGTGCCTTCTATATGGTGCTTAAACAGAGACCTTAAGGATTTCCGTGAGAGCCAGTGTCTTACTCTTCCCATGGCAATTCACTCTCGCACTGATTGCCAAAAACCCTCTTCTTATATACCCTTCATGGCATGTTATTTTTAAAATGATCGGTCCTAAATTTTCAACACCATCAGATTTAAATTTAGACCATAAGACCATGAGACACAGGAGCAGAAATTAAACCATTCAGCCTATCAAATCTGCTCCGCCATTTAATCATGGCTGGTAAGTTCCGCAACTCCATTCTCCAGCTTTCTCCCTAAAACCCCTGATCCTCTTGATAAGCAAGAACCTATCTACCTCAGTCTTAAATGTATTAATGACTTGGCCTCCACAGCCTTCTGTGGCAGTGAATTCCATAGATTCATCACTCTCTGACTGAAGAGGTTTCTCCTCATCTCCATTCTAAAATGTCTTCCCTTTACTCTAAGGCCGTGCCCTCAGGTCCTAGTCTCTCCTACCAATGGAAGCATCTTCCCAACATCCACTCTGTCCAGGCCATTCAGTGTTCTATAAATTTCAATTTGATCCCCCGTCATCCTTCTAAACTCCCATGAATATAGTCACAGAGTCCTCAAACTTTCCTCATATGTTAAGCTTTCCATTCCTGGGACCGTTCTCGTGAACCTCCTCTGAACCTGCTCCAGGGCCAGTAGATCCTTCCTGAGATATGGGGCCCAGGACTGCACACAATACTCCAAATGTGGCCTGTCCAGTGCCTTATAAAGCTTCAGTAGCACATCCCTGTTTTTACATTCAAGTCCTCTCAAAATAAATGCCAACATTGTATTTGCCTTCCTGACTACTGATTCAGCCTGCAAGTTTACCTTGAGAGAACCCTGGACTAGAATTCCCAAGTCTCTTTGCATTTCAGCTTTCTGAATTTTATTCTCCTTTAGAAAATAGTCCAGGATTTTATTCTTCGTACCAAAGTGCATTACCTCACACTTTCTCACATTGTACCCCACTTGCCACTTCCTTGCCCACTCTTCTAACCTGTCCAAATCCTTCTGCAGCCTGCCCACCTCCTCAGGACCACCCGTCTCTCCACCTATTTTTATATCATCTGAAAACATAGCCAGAATTCCCACAGTTCTTTCATTGCGATCATTAACGTACAAAGTGAAAAGTTGTGGCCCCAACACTGACCCTTGCGGAACACCACTTGTCATCCTGAGAAAGACCCTTCTATCCCCACACTTTGCTTTCTGCCAGTCAGCCAATCATCAATCCATGCTCACACCTTACCTTTAACACCACGGGCCCTTATCTTACTCAGCAGCTTCCTGTGTGGCACATTGTCAAAGGCCTTATTGAAGTCCAGGTAGATAACATCTATTGGCTCTCCTTGGTCTACGCTGCTCATTACTTCCTCAGAATTCTAGCAGAATTTTCAGGCATGACCTCCCTTTGATGAAGCCATGCTGATTTTGCCCTATTTTACAGGACACTCCCAAATGTTCAAAAATTTAATTGGGTTTTGGTATCTAGGGCCTGATTTAAATCAAGTGTCTGATATTTAAGCTGGTTGCCTTAATTGTAAAACAAGCCTAGGTTGCCAAACACACAGCCAATTGATACATATGTTTCAATTTCATGACTATCTGTACATCCTCAGCTGCTTGCAGACATTTTGTTAATTTTCTCCAACCTTAGAAAAGCACATCACATCTTAAAGGGACCACACACTCTTCTCCCCCCAATCATTTTTCTAAACAAATTCTAGCATCCTGCCTTCCAATACACAAGTATTCTATCCAAATTCACAATAGTATGCATGTTTATATGAATGTTTGAGTATGTAAATGTGTGTATGCATATATACAAGTGTGTGTACATGCGAATGTGTGTGTTTCTACCACAACAGAATGTTTGGAAATGATATTGCCATTCTACCAATATGCCAAATATCTCTGGTACAGTGTTAAGCCATTTAAACAAAAACTTACATCCTATGCTCTACAGGTTCAATGACATGGTGTTTACTGAATTGTTGTATGCTTGAAGAAAATAAAATTCTTCTTCTCCCACCTTCATGAATTAAGAAATCTTGGAAACTTTTAATAAAGTAATCTTCAATAATTTTAGTGCCCCTGTCATCAGAATTATAATTACAGGTAACCTTCAGCTTCTCTGCACCCAACTGAATGAATTCTCTTCCCTCAAAAAGCACTTAAAATTTCAAGAATGGAAAAATCACCATTTTAATCTGTTTTAGGCTCACTTGAAGGAAAGGATGATTTTTACATGCCCTTTAATATATGTAGAAATGTATATTCTTCTGCTAAACAGAATAATTTTCTCTCTAGTGGCTTTAATAAATGTTATCGGCTCAGTCCACCTGTCTCCTCCCTTCTGTTTCTCGACATCTTCGTTTCCATTTCTGAGGATAGG
Organism: Stegostoma tigrinum; assembly: GCF_030684315.1. NCBI lineage: Eukaryota > Metazoa > Chordata > Chondrichthyes > Orectolobiformes > Stegostomatidae > Stegostoma > Stegostoma tigrinum. Next base: position 53,741,942 of record NC_081370.1, on the reverse strand, counting down.
CTGGCCACTAATATCCATTACAAAACGACTGACTCCCACAATTACTCCCACTCGACTACACATCCTCACAAGTTGCTTCCTGTAATGACTCTATTCAATTCTCCCTGTTCCTCCACCTTGGTCGCATCTGTTCTGATGATGCCAACTTCTAAATAGGGCCTCCGAAATGCCCATCTTCTTCGTCAAACGAAGATTCCCCATTTGGTTCAATAATGCCTCTTAGGAAAGGGAATCTGACCTCTTTACCTGGCCTGGTCAACATGTCATCAGAGAATCCCCACTGTGTAGAAGCAGACCATTCACCCATCGAGTCCACACCAACCCTCCAAACACCATCCCGCCCAGACCCACCCCATTACCCTATTCTGTAATCCACCTAGCCTGCATATCTCTGGTCACAATGGGCAGTTTAGCATGGTCAATCCACCTAAACTGCACACCTCAGGACCGTGGAGGAAACCGGAGCACCCAGAGGAAACCCAAACAGATACAGGGAGAGCATGTAAACTCTACACAGACATTCGCCTGATAGTGGAATCAAACCCTGGTCGCTAGCACTGTTAGGCAGCGGTGCTAACCACTGAGCCACCATGCAGCCCACAAACCCACAGTAATCTGATTAACTTCAAACTGCTCTCAAAGTCAACTAAGGATGGGCAATAAATACAGAGCTCACTAGCAGTGCACACAGCTCATGGATGAATACAGTGAGAGCTATGATTCACAAAACCAATAACTCATTCATTCACAAAATGATGACAGAAATCTAAGGGATCCAAAGGTCTTGTTTCAACCATTTCATTGGCTCTTTGTTTATCTGGTTGAGATCTTGAATCCCAGTTAAACAATAATCAACTTTTATTGTGAAGTCCTGACAACCAAATTATGGTTTGAAACACTATTAGTTTGAAAAGTTGATGGTAATAGCAATGTGTCCTCCTGAAACTACTTTAGAATTATATAACAAAGACCTCCGTGTGTTGGAGGTCTGAAACAAAAACGGAAATTGCTGGTGAAACTCAGCTGATCTGGCAGCCTCTGAGTTCTGATGAAGAGTCGCTGGACTCACAGGGTTAACTGCAGAATGAGAAGAAATCGGCTGAAAACTGAAATGAGGAGAAACTACTTCTCTCCGAGGGTCTTGAATCTGTGGAATTCACTGTGCCAGAGTGCAGTAGAGGCAGAATCAATCAACAGGTTTGAGGTAAAATTAGATATGTTTCTGATGAAAAGCAGGATAAAGGCCTATGAGGAGCAGGCAAGAAAGTAGAGTTCACACCAGCATAAGATCACCACAATCATGTTAAATGGCCAAATGGGCTTGAACACTGAATTGCCTATTCCTGTTCCTAATTCTCATTTATCTTTCTACCCACAGACGCTGCCGGACCTGCTGAGTTTCTCCAAAATTTCTGTTTTTGTCTTCCTTCATAATTATAACACTGTCTGTTCGAGAAAGTAATGCACTGACTATGAAACTTATGTCAATTATATTCACACACACACACACACACACAAACACACTCACACGTACATTCACACACACACATTTACACACTTTGAACATAAGTGACATTTAACAATCATGGACCAGTGACTGAAACTATTTTTATGAAAGCATCAAACAATGCCTGCCTGGTGACATTCTAATCTTGCTCCATGTTTCAAGTAGTCATAACATGCCAGGATATGTGAAAAACAAGCCCAGACTACAAAAGACAAAGGGAGCTATGGGTTTATGCATTTCCTTGGTCTTTCATGCCTGAATGTTTTGTGCGTAGGCTTTTGATAATGAAATTACCATGAACAGTAATTCATTTAATCGTCAGTAATTAAACCCTTTAGAAAATAACTCCATACTTAACATTTTTGTTCCATTCAAGTAAAGGGGTTGTGGCTACACTTAACTACTGAATGATCAATTACTTGATATAATGTGCCTGTGAAGCTAATATCTGGGTTTTAAAGAAATTGGATGGACATATCGATACAAACAACTGCCAAGTCCATATTTTATAAAAGTGTCAAACCCTTATGACAATACTTTTTCATAAGTAGCATTCTTACAAGCAAATTCATTCATGAAGTACAGTAATATAGGACTCAGATTTACAATTTTGCCATTGTATAGCATGAAAGGGTTATCTTTTCACTAATCACATATGACCCGCTGGCTGAAAGAAATGTTAAAAACACACATACATATTAAAAACAAGTTATAATTAATGAAAAAGGGTTTAGTTGTTTCATGTGAAGAGCAGCTTAAGTTATTCTTTGTACTTTATAGAAACTAGTTAAAGGCCTGAACTGGTTTAGTTAGTCAAAACTACTGAATCAAAGATCAAGCTAAGAATTTTGTTTCCTCGTTACAAGTTGACTTAAGTTCAGATTACTATAGAAACCTTTGCACAATGTAGCCTGCACCGAGCAACAGCAATGATAGAGGTTCCAATTTTATTTCCCTCAGATGACTGACCAGGAACCTTTTCTACTCATAATGCTTGTCATTGGCATATGCTGAAGGGTCTGCAGTTATTGGCTAAGCTGTTTGGAAGCATAATGAACACACCTACCTTGGTCATCAGATCCTACAGTGTGATTCAAGCTCAAAATTTATAGCTTAGAGGCAGAATGTACATGTATACCCCACTGTACCTCAAGATCAACCCATTGTCCATTTGCATCCCTTTTATCTAAAACAAATATGAAATGGTAAAAAGTCATTATTATACCCTATATCAGAAACAGAAAATATTTAGAGCCATCCAATTGAGCAAATTAAGACCAAAAGTCAATTTGGACCCTCGAGCCTGCTCTGCCATTCAAAAGGAACATGGCTGAGCTGACTTCCTTCACATCTACTTTCTTGCATTTCCCCAATAATTCTTCTTTCCCCAATAGATCATGAATCTATCTCAACCTTAAATATACACCAGAACTCTGCACCCACTGGTCTCCATGGCAAGGAGTTCCAAAGACTCGCAGTCCACTGAGGGAAGAAATTCCTCTTCATATCAGTCTTAAATTGGCAGCCCTTTATTCTCAGCCAATGCGCTCCACAGCACCATAAGTATTAGGAGCAGGAGTTGACAGTTCAGCCTCTCGAGTCTTCTCTGCTATTTGATAGGAACATGACTGATCTGACATTCCTCACTTTCCTGCATTTTCCCCATAACTGTTGTTCCCAACACTGATATACATGTAGACATAAGGATTCTGCACTTTCAGTTCTCCATGGTAAAGTTCAAAAAAAATCAAAATATTCCTCATCATTTCAGTCTTAAATTGGCACCCCTTTAGTCTGAGCCTAAACCCGCTGTTCCTAGATTCTCCCTTGAAGTGAAATAGCCTCTCAACATTTACTTTGTCAAGCCCCATAAGAATCCTACATGTTTCAAAGAGATCACCTTTCATTCTTCCAAGTTCCAATGACAAGTTTAGCCCTTTTTCTTAAGACAATCCCTCCATACTTAGGACCATTTTAGTGAACCCCCTCTGAACTGCTTCCAATGAAACATAAAATCCCTACAAATTGGAAGCAGGCCCTTCAACCCAACAAGTCCACACCAACCCTGTGAAGAGCATCCCACACAGACCCATCACCCTTCCCGTTTTTCCTGTAACCCACTTAATCTACACATTCCTGACATTTTGGCAATTTAGCATGTCTAATCCATCTAACCTGCACATCTTTGGACTGTGGGAGGAAACCAGAGCACCCAGTGGAAACCCACACAAACACAGGGAGAACATGCAAACTCCACACAGACAATTACCGAAGGTGAGATCCCTGGCACTATGAGGCAGCAGTGCTAACCACTGAGCCACTGTGCTGCCCCTCAAAATAATATCTTTTCTTAAATAAAGGAAACCAAAACTGCTCACAGTACTCCTGACGTAGTCTCATTGACACCTTGTACATCGCAATAAGACTTCACCTACTCTTATACTTCAACCTTCTTGGACTCATAGGCAACATTCTATTATCCTTCCTGACTACCTGCTGCATCAGTGTGCTAACTTTCTGTGTGTTTCAGGATGCATGCCAGTTGAATTATCTTGAAGCAAATAATTCTTCACTAATGCACCATGTCATAGAGTACTAACCTTTGATGCAAGTCAACATTAGGTACTTGAAGCTAATGCATTGATCTCTGGCTTTTTCATTCCCATTGTAAATGAGCCCTTTTCTTCCATTAATGCTTTCGCGTGTCTTGCTGTTTCTTCCCAAATATTTCAGTTACAAACACAATTTCAATAATGTCTTCCATCATCCCTCTTCTTAACATAGAGTTTAATCCCATTTATAATTATTTTCTGGGTGAATTATGACTTATAATAGACAATTAAAGACCCCAATTTATCAAACTGGTTCCAAAGGTTGGTTGATTTGGCATTTCAATGCATGACATTTCAACTCACACTGGAAAATACAATAGATGGTGGTTGAACTGTTTAAGAAAACACCTACACCAAAACTTATGCTTTGATTTTGCAGAAAATTGTCATCAAGTTCATTACCACTAAGAGAGCCTAACTTCATTTTGTTCTGAACACCATTTATTTTACACTGCTTGACATAAAGCAAGTTGCAATAATTGTAAAGAATTCACACATCCATCTCATTCCAGTATCCATGGCATATTTCAAAATCCAGTTTAGCCATTTCAATTTTTTGGTCAGTCCTCAAATCCAAGTCCAGCTTTTCTCCAAACGAATCAGTAATCGGTTCAATTCCTTTCTGAAGCCTGACTCAAACTTCACCACACTAGATGGCAGTCTATTCCACAATTGTACAATGCTAACATGAAATTAAATTTAGTTCAGCAGCATATTAATATTTAATAATTTCATTGAATTTTTAAGTAGATTCTGAATATCAACCTTAGACCATACCTTAATTAACCAATATATTGAAAGCAGCAGTGCTGTGAGGAAAACATGCAGTTCTAAGATAGCAGAGCTTTCTTCATTCATTCAGAGTATATGGGTGTCATTGACTGGGCCAGTATTTATTACTCATCTTTAATTGCCTAGGAGAAGGTGATAATGAGCTGCCTGTTTGAACTCCTTAGTGGTGTAGGATGACAAACAATGCTATTTGGAACAGACTTTCTAAGCTTTGACTCAGCAATGGTGAAGTAAAGGTACAGGTCAGGATGGCGTGTGGCTTGGAAGGGGGCTTGCAAATGGTAATGTTCCCCTGCATTGCTGCATTTTGAATCCTACGTTGCCTGGGATGGTAATGAGAAGGAAATTGGTGAGTTGTTGCAATACATGATGATGCTGTCATTTATACGTTAAAATGTTATTTTTTTCCTGGTTTTCTTTTGAAGAGAGTTGGCAAAGGCAAAAGTGAAAAACTGGCTACTAAAAACAGCTTAAGGAAATAACTTAGGGGGCCTTTAGTTTATTTTTTTAAACAGTTGTGATAATGGAAGGGGAGTGGCCAGTTCTCACAGACCAGGCTTTTTTTAAAACTTTGGCAGTCAGATGTTGTTTGGGTCCCAGAAGGGTTGGAAGCTTCTGTAAATGATTTCTAGCTGCTGCTTTCTCTGAAATCTCTCTTCTTGTTGTTTCCTCCTGGACTGGAGAACTGCACGTAAGATATCTGTCTGAATTTAGCTTTTTGTCAAGAGGTGTATTTATGGAATGTTACTATATTGGAACAGTTAATTAGTAATTGATACTGCATCAATTTTTCAATTAAGTTTTCCAGTCGTTAAGTTATTCCAGATTCCTCTTTCTTTTGTTTGTATTTTAACCATAATGTTTAAATAATTTATATTTTGGAAGTGAGTTTGCTCGCTGAGCTGGAAGGTTAGTTTTCAGACGTTTCGTCACCATTCTAGGCAACATCATCAGTGAGCCTCCGACGAAGCGCTGGTGTTATGTCCCGCTTTCTATTTATCTGTTTAGGTTTCCTTGGGTTGGTGATGTCATTTCCTGTGTTGGTGATGTCATTTCCTGTTCTTTTTCTCAGAGGGTAGTAGACGGGCTCCAAATCAATGTGTTTGTTGATAGAGTTCCGGTTGGAATGCCATGCTTCTAGGAATTCTCGTGCGTGTCTCTGTTTGGCTTGTCCTAGGATGGATGTGTTGTCCTAATCAAAGTGGTGTCCTTCCTCATCTGTATGTAAGGATACGAGTGATAGTGGGTCATGTTGTCTTGTGGCTAGTTGATGTTCATGTATCCTGGTGGCTAGCTTTCTGTCTGTTTGTCTAATGTAGTGTTTGTCACAGTTCTTGCAAGGTATTTTGTAGATGACGTTTGTTTTGCTTGTTGTCTGTATAGGGCCTTTTAAGTTCATTAGCTGCTGTTTTAGTGTGTTGGTGGGTTTGTGGGCTACCCTGATGCCAAGAAGTCCGAGTAGTCTGGTAGTCATTTTGGAAATGTCTTTGATGTAGGGGAGAGTGGTTATGGTTTCTGGGCCCGTTTTGTCTGTTTGTTTGGGTTAGCTGCTGAGAAATCGGCGGACTGTGTTCATAGGGTACCCGTTCTTTTTGAATATGCTGTATAGGTGATTTTCTTCTGCTCTTCATAGTTCCTCTGTGCTGCAGTGTGTGGTGGTTCGTTGGAATAATGTTCTAATGCAGCTTTGTTTGTGGGTGTTGGGATGGTTGCTCCTGTAGTTCAGTATTTGGCCCATATGTGTTGTTTTCCTGAACATCAACTAGCCACAAAACGACATGACCCACTATCACTCGTATCCTTACATACAGATGAGGAAGGACACCACTTTGATTGGGACAACACATCCATCCTAGGACAAGCCAAACAGAGACACACATGAGAATTCCTAGAAGCATGGCATTCCAACCAGAACTCTATCAACAAACACATTGATTTGGAGCCAATCTACCATCCTCTGAGAAAAAGAACAGGAAATGACATCACCAATGCAGGAAATGACATCACCAACCCAAGGACACCTAAACAGATAAATAGAAAGCGGGACATAACACCAGCACTTCATTGGCGGCCCACTGATGATGTTACCTAGAGTGGCGACGAAACGTCTGAAAACTAACCTTCCAGCTCAGCGAGCAAACTCACATCCAGAAACTCAACCTGAGCTACAAATCTCAAAACTTGCTCATTTGTATTTTGCTTAACGTTGAGTAGTTTGACCCATCGTATCACATCTGGAACACGTAATTCATATCTATCTGTAAAATGAAAAAAAATTAGGGTCCATGCTACCTGCTTAAAATATTTTGAGGGTGTCTGGTCTGGCCCGTAACAAGTCCATCTTGTAAATGGTACACACTGCTGTCACTGAGTGTTAGTTCAGGTGGAGTGAAGTTTTTAAGACGGTGGATAGATGGTTGCTTGGATGTGCACCTTTGTGGCTTTGAGAAGACAGAAGGTGATCTACTCGCTGCATATTTCCTAGTCTCTGACCTATTCTTCAAACTGCAGTACTTGCATATATATAGAAGATTGATCCAGTTCAGTTCCTCTTCAAGGAAATTCCCAGGATGTTGGCAGGAAAATTGGTTTACGGTTATGCCATTGGAATTTAAGAGCAACGATCAGCTTCACACTTATTGGAGATGGTCACTGCCTAGCCCTTGTGGGCCATGGCTATTATTTACCAGCCCAAGCAATGACTGAGATGAATTGGTATGAGTTTGTCTCCAAAGAAGTGTTTTATCTGATGAGGTAATAATACTGTTATCTCCTGTAACCTGAAAACTGGGTGTGGAAATCATGGTGGTGAAGAATCCAACAAAATTTGTTGTAACTAACAACTATGTGCAGACATTACATTCCTCAGCCTCATAAATTCCTTGGCTTATAAATATGCTATGTTACAACAGAGGAGTATGTTTCTGGCAGAATGTGATGCTTCAATTGATCCAAGGAAGGATGGAATATGAAATATTTATGTTCACAGATCACTTGATATGATGCAATTACGTTGGCTTGTGCACGTCTCTTAAATTTTTGCAAAGATCTGTAGCTCGAGTTTTGGGTAAGATTGCTGACTTGTTCGCTGAACTGGTTTGTTTTCATTCAGACGTTTTATCACCATGGTCGGTAACATCATCAGTAAAGCCTCCAATTAAGTGGTGTTGTTCTACTCCGCTTGGAATTTATACTGTCTGGTCTGTTATGGTGAGTAGTGTCATTTCCGGTTTTGTTCTGTATGGGTTTGTATATGGGGTCCAATTCTATGCGTTTGTTGATTGCATTATGGGTAGAGAACCATGCCTCCAGGAATTTCCACGTGTGTCAATGTTTGGCTTGGGCTACAACGGTTACATTGCCTCTGTTAAACTGATGGCTTTCATTGTCCTAGCGCACTGATATTAGGGAAAGTTTCCTGTGTCGTTTTGCTGCTAGCTGATGTTCGTGTATTCTGATGGCTAGTTTCTTTCCTGTCTGCCTGATCTAATGTTTGTGGCAGTTGTTGCATGGTATGTTGTAAACTATGTTGGTTCTGCATGTCTTGGGTAGAAGGCCTTTAATTCTTATAAGTGTTTGTCACAGAGTGGCTGTGGGCTTGTGTGCTATAATGATTCCTAGTGATAGTAACAGCCTCATTGTCAGTACTGATATGTTCTTGACGTGGGGCAGTGTGACCGGTACTTTAGGGCATACTCTTGGTGTTGCCTGTTTAATAGGCACTTGCAGATGAAGTTGCGAGGATATCCATTCATACAGGAGATTTTGTGTCGCTGCTCTTCCTTCTTCTTTCATAGCTTTGGTGTGTCAAAGCAAGCTGTCAACCCAAGTCCGAATGTTGTTCAGGTCTTGTTGCATTTGAATATGGACTGCTTCATTGTAGTTGGTTGGCTCGCCGAGCTGGTTCATTGTTTCACAGACATTTCGTTACCCTGCTGGGTAACATTATCAGTGCAGGCTCCAGTGAAGCGCTCGTGTGTTTTTCTGCCTGTTACTTAAACTCTGGAGTCCTCTGAGCTGGACTGCCTCACTTCCAGTTTTTCTTCGCAATGGAGTGTCCACGGGGTCAAGCTCGAGGTGTTTGTTGATGGCTTTCTTCACAGAATACCAGGCTTCTAGGAATTTTTGCACTTGTCTCTGCTTAGATTGTCCCAGGATCTTGGAGTTGTCCCAGTCAAGTTGGTGATTCTCCTTATCTGTGTGGGTAGAACGGAGTATTGGTCGTGTCTTTTTGGACTGCTTCAGCACCTGAGGAGTCGTGAGAGACACTGAACGTTGTACAGTCATCGGGAAACATCTCCACTTCTGACCTTATGATCCTGGCTGCCGTTGTTCACCTCCAACAGTAGGGCTTAAAAAGGCTTTTGAAGAGTTTTAATTGGCTATCTATCTCACTGAAGAGTTAGTGTCACCCAATCTCATGTCTGAAAAACTGGTCCTGAGGTCAGAGTGTATCAGTAAACTGCTTCACTGTCCAGTGGTCACCCACATCTAACCCTATTCCTTTTGGGTCATAAACAAAGAACCCCAGAGGCCACCCAGGAAGCATAAACCACAAAGTATCAATTAGAGGTACAACAGCAAAACAAAAATTTGGAAATAAAAGAAACAAGCAGAAAAAGTAAGCATAATTTTTATTCTCATTAATCTTCAGCACCAATTACTTTCCGAGGGACCTAATCTTGGAATCATAGAATCATAGAATCCCTACAGTGCAGAAGAAGGCCATTCAGTCCATTGTGTCAGCACCAATCCCATGAAGAGCATCCCACGCAAACCCAGCCCCCTAGCCTATTCCTGTAACCTTGCATTTACTGTTGGTAATCCATTTGACTTCGAAATCTCTGGACTCTGGCCAGTTCATCATGGCCAATCCACCTAACCTACACATGTTGCTGTGGAAGGAAACTGGAGAGCCTGGAGGAAACCCACACAGACATGGGGAGAATGTGCAATCTCCACACAGGCAAAACCAAGCCGAGTGTGGAATCATATTTGTATGTGATATGATGAATGCATACATAAATAAAAAGATCATTTGTATCTACAAAATCATTTTTTAAAATTTTATTTTTTAGAGTCTATGCCATTTCAACAAATAAAAATCAACCAAATTACAATGGCCAGGAGTCACATATAGACCAGACAAAAAAGACATTGCTTCTTTCTCTAAGGAGATTTAATGAACCAGATGGGACTTTTTTACAACAATTGATAATGGTTACACAGCTGCCATTAGACTAGCTTTTAATTCAAATACTTTTGTGGAATCCAGATTTCACCATCATCCATATTGCCAGGACATAAGCCTGAAACTCTAGGATACCAGCCGAGAGACATTATCATGAAAGCACCAGCATGAAGTATGACTTGTTGTCAAAACTACTTTGAGCACCAAGTTCTGATGAGGATTCCTATAAAATGTTGCAAAAATTAAGATATTTGAGAATCTACCATAACTGCCAATGATGTTCTATTTTCAAGGATCAAAATTCTGAGTTATCAAAACACATTGACACTGATGGTGTAATTATTTAGCTTTGCATAAACCTTTGCAGCAGCTTTCCCTCCTTTGCAATAGCACCTTCAACTATTGCTGAGTTAACAAAGTGTGAAGCTGGATGAAGACAGCAGGCCAAGCAGCATCGCAGGAGCACAAAAGCTGACGTTTCAGGCCTAGACACTTCATCAGAGAGCTGGTGAAGGGTCTAGGCCCGAAACGTCAGCTTTTGTGCTCCTGAGATGCTGCTTGGCCTGCTGTGTTCATCCAGCTTCACACTTTGTTATCTTGGATTCTCCAGCATCTGCAGTTCCCATTATCTCTTCAACTATTGCTCGATGCTTGTCATCTAACCCTGTTACCACATCAACATTCAAGTTCTTAGTTTGAAAAAATAACATTTCATTCTTAATCTTTACTTTTTGATAAATTAAGCACATTTTTCACATTTTCAACCAAGGGAAAAGACCCACCAAATTTTCTGTTCATCTGGTGGGTTATGCTCACAAGGTTAGGATCAATGTTAGACAATAAAATGTGAGGCTGGATGAACACAGCAGGCCCAGCAGCATCTCAGGAGCACAACAGCTGACGTTTTGAGCCTAGACCCTTCATCAGAGATGGGGATGGGGTGAGGGTTCTGGAATAAATAGGGAGAGAGGGGGAGGCGGACCGAAGATGGAGAGAAAAGAAGATAGGTGGATAGGAGAGTATAGGTGGGGAGGTGGGGAGGGGACAGGTCAGTCCAGGAAAGACGGACAGGTCAAGGAGGTGGGATGAGGCTAGTAGGTAGGAGATGGAGGTGCGGCTTGGGGTTGGAGGAAGGGATGGGTGAGAGGAAGAACAGGTTAGGGAAGCAGAGACAGGATGGACTGGTTTTGGGATGCGGTGGGGGAAGGGGAGATTTTGAAGCTGGTGAAGTCCACATTGATACGATTAGGCTGCAGGGTTCCCAAGCAGAATGTGAGTTGCTGTTCCTGCAACCTTCGGGTGGCATCATTGTGGCACTGCAGGAGAATCAATGTGGACTTCACCAGCTTCAAAATCTCCCCTTCCCCCACCGCATCCCAAAACCAGCCCAGTTCGTCCTCTCCCCCCACTGCACCACACAACCAGCCCAGCTCTTCCCCTCCACCAACTGCATCCCAAAACCAGTCCAACCTGTCTCTGCTTCCCTAACCTGTTCTTCCTCTCACCCATCCCTTCTTCCCACCCCAAGCCGCACCTCCATCTCCTACCTACTAACCTCATCCCACCTCCTTGACCTGTCCGTCTTCCCTGGACTGACCTATCCCCTCCCCACCTCCCCACCTATACTCTCCTCTCCACCTATCTTCTTTTCTCTCCATCTTCGGTCCGCTTCCCCCTCTCTCCCTATTTATTCCAGAACCCTCACCCCATCCCCATCTCTGATGAAGGGTCTAGGCCCAAAGTGTCAGCTTTTGTTCTCCTGAGATGCTGCTTGGCCTGCTGTGTTCATCCAGCCTCACATTTTATTGTCTTGGTTTCTCCAGCATCTGCAGTTCCCTTTATCACTGTAGGATCAATGTTACATGCTTAAATACATTGCCAAATTATAATTATTGCCTACCTTAAACTTTTTGAATGTACTTTGCTTACCTTTCTGATACAAGGTCTTGTCATCGCTTACAACAATCTGCATAAGGAGACTGTAATTTAAATTTGAAGCTTAGTGTTGGTTGAATAAAACATGTAACATGGAACACTAAGACACAAAATAAGGTATTGTTGAAATGATTCTCCTGGTCATTTGTTCTCCAGGGACACTCCATAATAAATTAAGGAAATAGAGTAAATCCATCTGAAAGAATAATGGGATAGTGACCCAGTACCCAGTTTTGCAGTCTGCACGTGAATATTATCGTCCTGTTTTGCACTCCACATGATTGAAATGTACAAGGCGATACATTTTCTACTAACTTTGACCAATTCAGAGGCTGATTTTTTAGTCGGTGTGCGTGGAATCAGCAGCTGATTTGCACTCACTAGCAAACTGGCTGCCAGATTCACATTTCCCCACAAATGACTGAAGCTATGGTTTTGCACTCCACATAACAGAGCTGAAAGTCAGTGACATCACGGTGAATTAGTGGCCAATTTTGCATTCCACATGTTTTTCCTTTCATTTGCCTGCAATAAAGGAGAAAATGCGATGATAGTATAAGGTAGTGGAGGACATTAGATAGACCTTAGGTTTTGGGTAAAAGTTCGGCACAACATGGTGGGCCGAAGGGCCTGTACTGTTCCGTGTTCTATGTTCTATATATGTCCTATGACAATCACAGAATTCTGACTGTGCAGAAACAGACCATTCAGCCCAACATGTCTGTGAGCATTTTGACTTACTGTCAATCTCCTGCCTTTTCCCTGTAACCATGCACATTGCTTCTATTTATCATTCAATGCCCTTTGAGGGCCACCATTAGACTGTCTCGACCACACTTCCAGGCTGTGCACTCCAAATCTTAATAACTTGAGTGAAATTTCTAACTATTAATTTGCCATTGCTCCTTTGCATTACCATCCAACATTTTCCAACCATTTTGCTTTCAATTCAGTGCCTGCATATTAATATCATGGTGAAACATACCTCAATCTGAGCAGTAGCATTCAACAATAATAGTGATGGCAATAGTTAAATCAATAGCCTTTTTTGAGACTCTATTGTGATTACAGCCCAGCGAGGAAATAGAGATTGACTGGTGTAAAACAGCCTCACAATTAACCATCAACAGTTCGGTACTCTGCCTGAGATCAATTTCACTCTCTTACCAGCCACACAGTGCACCTTTCAAGATGAATATAAAGTAAGGAAAGATTCATAATTAATATTTCAGCCCCAGCAAGAACTTACATTCTTCAACATTTTCAGTGATATAAGGTTTGGAAGCAACTTTCAACTGGTGATATGGCATTAGGGGAATGACAATAATGCCGCTTATAAACCATTACCATAGCAACATGTTACTCTCACTATATTTTCATTACATTTTCCCCATATATCTAGTTATTAACCTAGAATTTCTTTTCCATTCTATTCGTTGTTATGGAAATTGAGCTACACGTCTTCACTGCATAAAAACCAAAAGAACTGAGAACGCTGTGAATCAGAAACAAAATCAGAAGTTGCTGGAAAAGCTCAGCAAGTCTGGCAGCATGCATTAAGGAAAAAAATCAATGTTAACGTTTCAGGTCCAGTGACCCTTCCTCAGAACTGTTGGCAGCTGGAAAAATATCTGTTAATATCCCATTCTCCCAGTTTATCCGCCTCCATCATGTACGTTTAGATGAGGTTAATTTAGGCAAGGGAGCCTCTGAAATGTCCACCTTCTTCCTCAACTAAGGATTGCCTCGCACCATTGTCGACAGGGCCCTCGACCGGGTCTGACTCATCTCCCGCACTTCCACCCTCACCCCTCCTCCTCCTTCCTGCAACAGCAATAGGGTTCCCCCTATCCTCACCTACCAGCCCACCAGCATCCACATACAGAAGATCATCAGACACAATTTACACCACATCCAGCAAGATGCCAAACCAGACATATACTCCCCTCCCCTCCCTTGTCCGCCCTCCACAGAGACCATTCCTGGTCCACCCTGGTCCAGTCTTCCTTAACCCCCAACACGCAACCACCCCCCGCAGCCCCACGGCACCTTCCCCTGCAATCAGCAAAGGTGTAGCACCTGCCCATTTACCCCCACCCTCCCTAGTATCCAAGGGCCCAAACATACCTTCCGGGTGAAGCAACACTTCACTGCACTTCCCAGAATCTAGTCTACTGCATTCACTGCTCACAATGTGGTCTCCTCTACATTGGGGAAACAAAACATAGACTGGGTGACCGCTTCGCAGAACATCTATGTTCTGCTCTCAAAAAAGATCCTGAGCTGCCTGTTGCCTGCCACTTTTACACCCCTGTTCCCTGGCCAATATCTCTGTTTCTAACTTGCTGCAGTGTTGCAGCGAAGCTCAAAGCAAGCTGGAGGAAGAACACCTCATTTTCCGCTTGCAGACCCTGCAGCCCTCTGGACTCAATATTGAGTTCAATAATTTTAGGGCCTAAACTCTCCCACGTCCCAGCACCCCACCCCACATACCAGGCCTTGTTATCACATAGCCTGCCATTACACACTACCTATTGTTAGTCACTAACAGTCCCCATTAACAACTAATCACCCTCCTCATGAGATCGTTATCAATTCCTCTGTCTATCCAACTGCTCTTCTCTCTCTTCAGACTCTATCCTACTGTTTACTCTCTACCCCATCCCCCCACCCCTATGTTTTGCATATAAACCAACATTTTCCCAGCTACTATCAGTTCTGAGAAACGGTCATCAGAGCCAAAACAATAACTCTGTTTTTTACTTTACAGATGCTGCCAGACCTGCTGAGCTTTTCTAGCGATTTCAGTTCTTTACTGCAGGATGGCAAAAATTTTTGGAGCTATCCCTGGCAAAGGAATCCTCTTGTTGTGCAGCTCCTCAGAACATTAGAGCCAACACACTGACACAATAGGTTTTAAATTTTAAACAAAAAAAAATGCACGTGTTGGAAATCAGAACCGAAAACAGAAATTGTTGGGAATGTTCTGAAGAAGGGTTACTGGACTCATGACGTTAATTCTGCTTTCTCTCCACAAATGCTGCCAGATCTGCTGAGTGTTTCCACATACCAAATGCTAAAGGCATGTAAGTTAAGCTGCTAGTAAAGAACTTCAAGTGCTGAAAAAGAGAGACTATTGGGACAATAGGTCTTTAAGCAGGATCAGATAATATGTAATGCTGCATTCTGCGAACAAATCCACTATCGTGACAAGCATTTGTGTCTATTTTCCAATTTCCCAACTGGCTTAGAATGGACATGAATGGGCATGACACAATGAGCAGGTACAGATACCTGTGAGCAACTATTCCATGTGGTTTCCTCAGAGTCCTTCCTCTAAATAGCGTAGGTTGGTCACTTTAATCTAACCTGTACAGTTCTTCCCCAAAGCTCTCGGAAGACTTCTGAGCAGATTACTGTGATTTCCAATCTTGGGGCGGCACAGTGGCTCAGTGGTTAGCACTACAGCGTCACAGCACCAGGGACCCGGGTTCAATTCTAGCCTCAGGCGACTGTCTGTGCGGAGTTTGCACATTCTCCCCATGTCTGCGTGGGTTTCCTCCGGGTGCTCCGGTTTCCTCCCACAGTCCAAAAATGTGCAGGCTAGGTGGATCGGCCATGCTAAATTGCCCATAGTATTCAGGGGTGTGTGGGTTATAGGGAGATGGGTCTGGGTGGGATATAGCAAGGGGTGGTGTGGACTTGTTGGGCCGAAGGGCCTGTTTCCACACTGTAGAGAATCTAATCTCCACAATCTAATCTAATCATAAACCTCTGGGAAAAATGTAACAAAATAAGGAAATTGCTTAAAGACTAAAATGATCGGGGTGCTTTCAAACGAGTGTGCTATTCAATGGTTTAATGCATGATGATATAGAGGTGCCTATGTTGGGCAAAGCCACAAATCACATAACACAAAAACTTGTTGGATCACAACCTGGTGCAACGAGGTGTGAAGCTGGATGAACACAGCAGGACAAGCAGCATCAGACGAGCAGGAAAGCTGACGTTTTGAGTCTAGAGATAATGGGAACTGCAGATGCTGGAGAATTCCAAGATAATAAAATGTGAGGCTGGATGAACACAGCAGGCCAAGCAGCATCTCAGGAGCACAAAAGCTGACGTTTCGGGCCTAGACCCTTTTGAGTCTAGACCCATCTTCAGAAATGGGGGAGGGGAAGGGGGCTCTGAAATAAATAGGGAGAGAGGGGGAGGCAGATAGAAGATGGATCAAGGAGAAGATAGGTGAGAGACGGCAGATAGGTCAAGGAGGCAGGGTTGGAGCCAGTAAAAGTGAGTGTAGGTGGGGAGTTAGGGAGGGGATAAGTCAGTCCAGGGACGACAGACAGTTCAAGGAGGCGGGATGAGGCTAGTAGGTAGGAGATGGGGGTCGGGCTTGAGATGACAGGAGTGGATAAGTGGGAGGACAATTTAGGGAGGCGGGTACGAGCTGGGTTAGTTTTGGGATGCGGTCAGGGGAGGGGAGATTTTAAAGCTTGTGAAATCCACATTGATACCATTGGGCTGCAGGATTCCCAAGCGGAATATGAGTTGCTGTTCCTGCAACCTTCGGGTAGCATTGTTGTGGCACTGCACAAGGCCCAGGATGGACATGTCATCTAAGGAATGGGAGGGGGTGTTGAAATGGTTCGTGACTGAGAGGTGCAGTTGTTTGGTGCAAACTGAGCAGAGGTGTTCCACAAAGTGGTCCCCTGGTATTGTGTGACTTCTGACTCAATGCACAATGATTTGACCTTGATTTGTACATTAGTACCGAATATTATTCCTACTTTGACGCATGGAGATGTCACAGGAACCTGACTTAAATGTATTTAAAAAGTTCATGTCTGTTTCAAAAGGGAATCCTTCAAAAAGGCAACGAATTGATCAGTGGCAGGAACTGGGCAGCCAATGCAATTTTGGATGTGCTACCATCCTATCCTAAACTCTCCAAGCAATTCCCATGTTCCTTTGAGGATGCAACAACCTCGGCAATAGTTTACTGAATTGTTCATGAAAGTAAAGCTGAGCACATGTAACTAGCCTCACCTTCAGGTCTGCTCTGACGCATTTCGAGAATCAGAAGTTTCTCCCTCACGATCAAAAGCCAAACTTATTAATGCTGATCACATTCTGAACTAAGGACAATGATGCTGGCAACCAGAAAGGCAATATCCCCATCAGAGAAGCAAACTCCTTTCACTCCACATGAGAGCTCTTCTGAATTAATAATCAAACACCACAGCCATGCCAATAAGCTTTGAGGTAAACAGCAGAGTGAAAAATCTCTAATTCAACCATACATGTAGAATTACACCAGATCCACTGGGAATTTAGCCTCCTCTTTTCATTCCCTTCTAAAATAAAGTTTTTAATTAAAGCATCGCGAATGACACAAATCCCAGGAGATCGTTCAAATCCTACCCCTGCTCTATACTCATTGATTGAAATGATGTGATTCTTCAAACTGGAACTTCCTGCCATTCAGAGCTAAAAAGGGAAAGTGCTGCTCCCTTTTAAATTCCAGAAGGGACTGGAAGGGGCTTCGAAGAAAAGAAAATGATCTTCATTGAACTCTCTACCAGGGCAAATTGGATGCTGCAGCATTATGTGCTCCCTGAATATGCAGCTCAAAATTCTTGACCATTGTAATGCGTTCTCACAGTTACCTCAAGGTTCTCTGGGCAGATCAATATTGGAGCTTAAAAGGTTTAAAAATGAAAACAACTTCGCATTTTCAGCAATGTTGATGCAGCTAAAGTGACTCTCAGAAGAGTATAAGGCCCATGTAATCAATATCCCCAAACTGAATAATTGTAAATTAATATCTGGGCTTAAGGAACAGAAATGTAAAAACTCCAATTATTTTCAGTCCGTACTCATCATTTACGCACAATAAACTTTAATAGTTTTTGTTATATATTCTAACGGAGTGAATATTCTTACACATTCAATATTGTTGGTATGTATCTGTACAATGTCTTAATTGTCAATTACTCCAACAAGGTCAAAGAGGGGAAAGATCTGTTGAATGCCAGTATGATCAAGAAATGATACAAGGCAAGTTTCTTATGAGTCTTTTGCTATGAAGTCCTGGCCAGTAAATAAGTTATTAAAGCTATTCATTTAACAGGGGAGGGATGTATAGTACATCAGAAATAGTTTGAGATCAAAGATTACAGCCTCTTCATGATGTTTCAAACCACAGCAGCTCAACATTCTTTCTAACGACAAACAGAACAGAAGAGGAAATGTACTTGAAGGATCATTTACAACTATCAACAACTTTAGCCTGTGTTTGTGCTCACATAAGTAGATTATAGAGTTTAATATTGGCAGTTGCTAATGTGTTATGACAGAAATGTGACAGGAATTTTCTCCTGACTTTCGTTCATTAACAGTTAAGCTATAAGAAAAGCAGCCCGCCCAATGGAACAAGTTATAACCAGTAGTGCTGAACTATGTCACAGAGAATGCAATCGATACTCTCTCTCTCACTCTTTCATGATGTGTAGACATCGTTGGAAAGCCAAGCATTTTGATTTGATTTGATTTGATTTATTATTGTCACATGTAGCTAAGTACAGCAAAAAGTTTTGTTTTGTGTGAAGAATGGGCAGATCATACCATACAAAAACATTAAGATCATAGGGCAATTGAGCCGAGTGAGGAATACAAAGTTATGGCTGCAAAGAAGGTGTACAAAATGCAAGATCAACAATAGACTTGAAATTTAAGAGGTCCTTTCAAAAGTTTAATAGCTGCAGGGAAACATCTGTTCGTGAACCTGTTGGAACAGGTGTATTTAAGCTTTTTAATCTTCGGAAGCTTGAAAGGGCTTCAAGTGAATGTACTGAAGTATTTTAGCTCGAAGCTGGTACAAATCCAACTGTTGCTTGAGTAGAACAGAGTGGGCAAGACAATTATTGAGTTCACTTTCAGTTTTGGAGGTAGTCTCACTCCTCTTTTTTCGCAGACTGAGGTTCAAAGTACGCTGAGGGCTGGTCTTGCCCTGGCAATCCTTGAACATATCTTGTCATCATTATAGAGATAGTAACAACTGCCGATGCTGAAGTTAGAGAGATCACAGTGTGGGGCCGGAAGAGCAAAATGGGCCAGGCAGCATCAGAGGAGTAGGAAAGTTGACTTCTTTATCAATACAGGTAGCTCAATACAGGCACTTCATTGACTAAAGTGAAACTGTGGGCTTGAGGGAGAGATCTCAGCAATACAGCCCTGAATGAATTTCAGTGCAAAATGATGCCAATTATCATCAGTGTATGGAACATGCACACCGAGACAGACAATTGTTTTTCCAGCCAGGGATTATCATCTTCTCATCGGCATTTAAATGGCTAAAACAGGCTAGCTGACACAGGATTGGGAAAGCAGCCTTTGAAATATCTGATGGTACACAGCCATGAACAGCTTTAATCCTGAAATTCCTTCACTTCATCCTCTGTCCAACCGCACTTCTTCCCCAGACATTAAAATCCCAGTCCTTCAACAGTTTTAGTCTCTGTAATCTTCCTAGCCCCTGAGCAATGTGGGCTATGGTGAGAAATCTGGGGAAATTGAGTGAGATGTCAAGGGAGAGCCTTCTTGGCATCGAGACCAGATTTTAAAAAATACATTTTCCAAACAAATCCCAGATGTCAAGGTGAAACTCTCGCTAATTGCAGGAAGAGGTCTTTTAAGACGGATTACCACTCAATATCCCCCTCAAGATTTACATGTGTTTCACAGCCCTAGTTGCAGCTGAGAAGATGCTCAGTTATAGAAAGTTGATGCAATTTGGATTCCATTCTTCAGTCCATGGTGAATCCTTATACCTCCCAACTTCTGAGCATTTCCATATATTTTTCTAGCTCAGTTTAAACCAGAAATGATACCTTTGCTGTCTGAGATATTTCAAACAAAAATCAGGTTTGCAAAGATTTAACTAGCAAGATGAACAAAATAGTTTGTTGATCAGCATGCAACGAGTTGGACTCAAGGGTCTGTTTTCATGTCATATGATTCTAATAATGCTTAACCTCACCTTATTAACATGCACTCTCCCATTGACCAATCAGAACCCAGATGTCATGTATTGTTAGGGTGGATACTTGGTCACTGCAGCTCACCACTTGCTTCTCCAGAACTCTTTTTTGGACAGCAGGCACCAATATCCCGGAGCACAGTCCATGGGTGCACACACCCTATGCTTACAGATATTGGCATCCAACACATACCAGCCTCACCACATGGCACATCTTCCAGTACCCTTCTGCATTTTAATGCAGCATGTTGAGAATGCATCAGTATCTCACAATGTAATGTTCCAGCAAGGACACTGCACACAGAGACAGGGGTCCAGCTCACAGACTGTAACTCAGGTCTCCTCGCTTGCTGTCATAGCGCTCATGCACTTTGTGCCTATTTTATTGCTCAGAGTATCCTGGTCTTGCCTTGTTTTATCGCACTGTCACAAATCCAGGCAGTGACTAGTCAAAGGAGTAGAGATGTTGCTGTACAACTGTGTCAAAATGAGCCTTAAAGAAGGATTCATTCTGTCCTATTTCTCTTGAAGAAAGGTGTTGTAAATCTTGTGCCAATGATCTGATCTGTGGAAAGCATGGAACACTGTTTAAGTTGGATTACAAAAAACATGAGTGTGTGGAGTCAGGCTCACATCGACCCAGATTTTTAATTTTGCTTTAGTTATTGAAGTTTTTCGGCTTTTGGAGTTGAAGTTGCTAGATACCGTTCCCTCTCTTTGCTGCTGGAAAAAGCTTGATTTCTAGCTCTGCTGCTAGATTCATTCTGTCAGTGTTCCTTCTCCTGGACTAGAGGAGAATGCAAGTGTTTAGCTGAATTTGCCTTTGCCAAGGGTGTGTTTATGTAATGCTGCTATATTGGAACAGTTGATTAGTAATAGTAGAATAATATATTATTTTGTTAAGCATTTCAATAGAGTTAAAGTTATTCCAATTCTTCTATTTTTGTTTGTATTTTACTTGTGGCGTAAGAATAAAGTGTGTTTTGCTTAAAGCCTAGAGACGGACCAATCGAATCATATCTGTAATACAGCAACTCACACTTGCTTTTAAATAAGATAAAAGTTAGGGTCTGGGTTTTCTCCCTGATATGTTTTGAGGGGCTATGGCCTGGTCCATAACACTGCACTACATTACTGTGCTACCTGCCGCATGTGCCAGTCGCAAAAGTTTCAAATAAACTGGATGCACAGCAAGCAAACTGCCATATCTCGGAGGAACAACAAATCAGGAGGCCTTTCAGCCCATCAAATTTGTTCCATTATTTTGTACGGGATCATGGTTCATCAAACACTTCAATGCCTTTTACCCACACTATCCAAGTACAAAGAGAGGAGGCTTCAGTCAAGCCCAAGAAGACACCTGAAGGCAGAAGTTCAGGCACAATAAGTTAAAGACAGACTTGAATAACAGTTCAGAGGCTCTGATACAGTCATTCAGTGACTTGGGATGTTCAGGGTCAGAGGGTCTGTGTGTCTACAGTCCAGGGATTGAGCCCACAGTCAGGATCCAGTGTGGCCAGCTGGGGAATCACAGGAGCACTGACATAGAACTGTATGGATATCAGTTAGGGATCTGGTCATTGATTCTTTTATCATCTACCAGAGTGAATTCATTTGTTTAATGTCAAACATTAGGCACAACCTATCCATGAAAAAGAATTGCATTGAGCAGAAAAGTAGATGAAACAGGGGCAAAAAATGAAATTGGAATAAATCAATTACCAAAACCCACATTTTAAAAAATCTCAAAAGGGAGTCATACGAATGTCCCCTATTAAGCCCATGTTCAAGATAGTGGCACTGTAAGGCTCCTGAGCCAGGACTCATCTGCTCTGGTTGCTTTTCTTCTCTTTCTTTACTTGTTTTTTTTTCCCTGTTCATTTGTTCACCTCTTGTCCTCTATTTACCTCTTGTTCTGAGTTCAGATGGCATTGGGGGACCCTCACTTACTTTTCAAGCACAGGACCTGGCATGGGAGTCAGCGGCTGCTGCATTGGCAGAGGCAGGCTGAGTGGCGAAAGGTTATGCCTGAGTATTGGTAACTTCACTTTTGGTTTGTAACATCACTGGCAGTGGTAAAACAGTAATGGAAGGGTATCACAGTTACATTGAGATGCACCCAGGGGCAAGAGAGGCAACTCTGCCTTTGGCAAGACTGGCACAGGCAATGGTGGAGAATCAGCCTAGTGGTGAAAGATGGCACCTGAAGAGTGACGTGCTCAATGTTGGTTGAGTCTGGTGTAGATGGTGGAAAGGCAGTGGAGAAGGTATGGCTTCATTGATGATGAGCTGGCTCAGGGCTGATGGACTCTGTTTAACCTATGTCTTTCTTTTTCCTTATTCAAAATGGCACTAGCCCATGGTGACAGTGGAAAACCTTCTCACTGCATTCTACTATTTCCTGCACCGTAAAACACATGCAACAATAAAATCTGTCATTCATTCAATATTGGTGTCAGCGGCTTCAAGTGCAAGAAACATCAAAAATGATTAAACTTCCCACAGGAACACTTTGAGATGAAAGTAACATGATGCAGTGAACTGAGAAATAATGAGGAATGCACCGATAATAAAAAAATACAATGTGCTATCCAGATGCCACAAGTGAAAAGCCCTCAGCACAACTACAAAAAGTTGAGTTGATGCACCTCAAATAAACTTTGCACGAGCACTTAACAAAAACAAACTTCACTGATTTTGTATTAACTAAATCAAAGGTAAATCCTGCATCCTGTGTTGCCAGAAGCCATACACATGAGATGCAAACAGCAACATCTTACTCAAAAATACATAAACACAGGGATCAATGACCCTTAGAATGTAAGAACATAGGACTTTGGAACAGGAATAGGCCGCACCAGTATTGTTTCTTGGCCTTTACTATCATTAGTGAGTAAAACCAGAAGTTTCCAGCACTTGTCGAAGGCAGAAATCCTGAGATATTTGCCTCCACATCTGAATGTGCTGCCCCAATCCAAATATAAGACTCTACTCTGGCAGGGTGTATCAGGCGGCAGGGGTGAGGTGGATGCCCATTGTTAAAGCCTGCCCCATTTTGAAATAAAGCAGCAGGTAAATCAATCATGCTAAACTTACCCCCACACCTCCTCCCCCACCCCGATCCCAGGCCCCAAGATGACATTCCACATCAAGCAGAGGTTCACCTGCACATCTGCCAATGTGGTATACTGCATCCACTGTACTCGGTGCGGCTTCCTCTACATTGGGGAAACCAAGCGGAGGCTTGGGGACCGCTTTGCAGAACACCTCCGCTCAGTTCGCAACAAAGAACTGCACCTCCCAGTCGCAAACCATTTCCACTCCCCCTCCCATTCTTTAGATGACATGTCCATCATGGGCCTCCTGCAGTGCCACAATGATGCCACCCGAGGGTTGCAGGAACAGCAACTCATATTCCGCTTGGGAACCCTGCAGCCCAATGGTATCAATGTGGACTTCACCAGTTTCAAAATCTCCCCTTCCACCACCGCATCCCAAAACCAGCCCAGCTCATCCCTGCCTCCATAACCTGTTCTTCCTCTCATCTATCCCCTCCTCCCACCTCAAGCCGCACCTCCATTTCCTTCCTACTAACCTCATCCCACCCCCTTGACCCGTCTTGTCCTCCACATACTGACTATCCCCTCCCTACCTCCCCACCTACACTCACCTCTGCAGGCTCCATCCCCACCCCTTTAATTGTCTGTCTCCTCTCCACCTATCTTCTCCTCTCTCCATCTTCGGTCCGCCTCCCCCTCTCTCCCTATTTATTACAGAACCCTCTCCCCCTCCCCCTTTTCTGATGAAGGGTCTCGGCCCGAAACGTCAGCTTTTATGCTCCTAAGATGCTGCTTGGCCTGCTGTGTTCATCTAGCTCCACACTTTGTTATAGCATGTAAGTCCTGCTGGGTTCTGTCACACATCCCTACCCGTTCTACACTCCACTCATCCTCTACTCAGGTAAACAGAAGTCTTTTCCCATTTCTTTTCAAAACTGTACCACTGAATTTGTGGAGCACGTACCCAAGACAGTAGCAAAGGGTGGGGAATAAGATAAAGTTCAGAAATGTTGGGCCTTCTCATGAAACCACGAGAGAGGAGAGTCACCTGCCAGCCCATTAGCCCAGAGTAGATAATTGCTGCTCCATTTACTCATAACTAGAAAGGAGGTGGGGCAAGGTATGATGG
Source organism: Stegostoma tigrinum (assembly GCF_030684315.1). Taxonomy (NCBI): domain Eukaryota; kingdom Metazoa; phylum Chordata; class Chondrichthyes; order Orectolobiformes; family Stegostomatidae; genus Stegostoma; species Stegostoma tigrinum. Next base: position 53,717,676 of record NC_081370.1, on the reverse strand, counting down.
GTCTTCCTAAGCAGGTAGCACACCACAAGGACTCCCTGACTCTGGGTACTCCAACAGGATCAGAGATAAGAGGGCAGGTTCCTAGTTTACGACCTTCTGGTAAAAGAGTGAGGAATTTTCACCTAAATATTAAAAGTCCTACCAACAAAGGAGGTGGTCCCATGGAGTAATGTGACTGGGGTGAGGCTCAGCTCAATTGACTGGGAGGTTGCTCTGCGACAGAAAGTAATATCAACAGCATGTATTCTACTCCCAAACCGGCTAAGGTCACCATGGATATCCCAACTTCTCAACCTCTCCCCCAACCTGAGGCACTCAGTTAAATTCACCACCAGTTGTCTTTCTTTAGTGAGGGTGCGGACCAATGGTCCTCTGCGGCTACGTTGACTATGTGACCAGACTGGAGTAATTCCAATGACTTCATCTGACATTACATTTACCATTGGACTTTTCTGATTAAGATTTATTTTAAGAATTAAATTTTATTGTCATGTATACTCACGTACAGGAGTACAGTGAAAAGTGTATAATGTCACCACACATGGCCCCATCTTAGAATCAAAGGTAAATGGATATAAAAACACTTAAGGTGCAAAATAGTAAGAGTTGACTGTGGGAGGCCGTATGCCAGTGGTCATGTCACTGAGTTAATAATGCACAGAATCAGGCTATTCTGCCTCTTTCCTGTTCCTTTCACATGCTGAAAACAATCCCTTCATTCTACTGAAATATACATCATGCAGAGGACTTGGCCAAACATTTGGGATGTTCCAGAAAACAGCGCGGAGTCTTCATCTAATCCAGTAGTTTTAGATTTTTACTGCGTCTAGACACAAATAGAACATTTCCTCTGCTGCCTGCTAAATGGAGCTGTAACCTTGCATTACTGCACACAACTCAAACTTGGTAAAATTCTGAGACTTTCCACAGTAGCTTGAAAATCAATGTTGAAGTAAGGTTAAACTCCTGACCCACATGACAATCGTTTCCAGATGTTCCACTCACTGACCTAAAAATGTCAGTATGTTAATCAAAAGAACAACTGGGGACAAATAAATTTGGAACTCCATCCTTAATTACATCTAAGTTCATCCCATCCATTTTGGCTGTGTAAGTATTAGAGACTGACAGACCTTATTGTATTTTAAGGGTATGAGCTTTTCACTTAAAGGGCTTCCACAACTTGGACACCATCGATGTCAGAATATGCTGAGTAGACATATTTTATTTGCAAAGAAGTTTTGTTGGGGATGGTTATTATTTATCAACTAATAATCCACACTGCCAGCACTTCCCTGTTGACTAGCAGGAAGAAATCGGGAATGAACAATGTTACACCTCACCTCTGCCTGAACCTTGGGCCTGTTGTGGGAAGTTCAATTCTAACAGGTCCTTCTGCCCCCAACATGAAAGTAACATCAGTGGCAATGCTGGTCAAGAGGTGCAACAGTGACATCAGGAAATCATACAACTCCTGATCCCCACCTCCTATACAAACATTCAGCCCTACCTGTCTATTCACAAAGCCCAGAATCCTGTACCCATTTTGAACAGTATTATAAATATGATCTGCCATTTCCAAAACTTTGGGTCTGTGAATATCTGGATTCCTGCATGAAAATTATTCCATTGAATTAATGTTGTGTCTCCTCATTATTCTTCCCAACATAATTTGCTCCCTACTTCTTCACACTCAGTTCCATTTGTTAGGTGTCTATGCAATTGCCAAGCTCCTGTAGAAATCTTTCAATGACACCTTGTTTTTCTGCAGGTCTCACTGTTTTTAACAACCTTACAATTTCTACTTTTCTTACTTCAATCGTGGCTACTAAAACATGTTGCGCACAGCAGTGGCCCAGAAATTGCTTTTGCTGAATACAACTATCCAAGTAGATCTCTTGTTACTGACCACTACCTGTTCTTTCTCATATAGGCAACATCATTATAAGAGCTGTCACTTCGCCAATGTATCCCAAATGACATTTAAAAGATAAGAATATATAACTTCTACAGCAATGCCATCATTATGTTAAACTTTCAAAGCTTTGTACGCTTTTTAAAAGTACAGATTGCCTTTATGCAACTTTGCTGGTTGTTAACTGTGGTTCAATATAGCTGAATTACTCTCTGACAGTCAAACTTTAAAATTTTTCCTTGTTTTATCCATGTCGATAGACGTTCCAACATTATGTATCAGCTTTAGAGTGGCACGGTGACTCAGTGGTTAGCACTGCAGCCTCAGAGCACCAGGGACCTGGGTTTGATTCCACCCTCAGGCAGCTGTCTGTGTGGAGTTTGCCAATTCTCCCTGTGTCTGTGTGGGTTTCTTCTGGGTGCTCTGGTTTCCTCCCACAGTCCAAAGATGTGCAGGTTAGGTGGATTGGCCGTGCTGAATTGCCTGTAGTGTTCAGGGAGGTGTAGGTTAGGTGAGTTATAGGGGAATGGTTCTGGGTGGGATGCTCTGAGGTTTGGCGTGGACTTGTGGGCTGAAGGGCCTGTTTCTGCACTGTAGGGATTCTATGATTTCATTTTTTTAAAAAAGCTTGTTCTTTACAAGTTTATTACTTTTATTTTTGACTGGGAATGGGTTGGAAGCTTCACTATCAATTAGGGCACAAACAAGTTGAAATCACTGTAATGGATTTCTCAGGGCAGCTCAATTTCAACATTATCTTCCACAGGCTCTACAGCGTCAAAGACCAAACGGAAAACTGTGTCAAAGGCCTTTCTGGCTGACTATGTCAAATGCTTTGGTCAGATCACCAGTTTTGATTCAGTCAAGATCCCCCCTATGTTCTTGGTATTTCCCTTGGTCCTGTATGCTAATGCCACCACATGCTCAAATGCCTTTCATATTGGTGATCCTGCTAATGAACACAAATGTCACATGGAAATGAAGCTGTTCAATTTGAGACAACAAGACAAGACCATAGATCATAGAGCTATTGGAAGCAGGCTATTTGGCCCATCGAGTCCACACTGACCCTCGAAAGAGCATCCCAACCAAAGCTACCCTATCTCGTCAACCCCACATGTCCTCATAGCTAACCCACCTAGCCTGCACATCCCTAGACACTATGGGAAAGTTTGCATGGCCAATCCATCTAACCTGCACATCGTTGGACTGTAGGAGGAAATCAGAGAAACGGGGAGGATGTGCAAGCTCCATACGGACAATTGCCCGAGGGTAGATCCATACCTGGGTCCTTGGTGCTGTGGAAGCAGCAATGCTAACCACTGAGCCACTGTACCATCCCAGACAAAGGTCTGGAAACTTAACTTGCCATGTTTGCTGTTGGCTGTGCATTAGCTGCCAGTGCAGAGTTAAATATGCAGTTCCTTAGCACATGTGACAACATCTCAATCATTACAAAGAAAACTCAAGGAATGTACTAGCCTGCTCTAGGAAAGCCTTATCTCAAGCACAAGATTTCAGTCCACAACTAACCAATGAGCTCACCTATCCCAGTGGCACCCTCTCTCAAGTTGTCTATATTGGCAAGGAGGTACATGCCAGGATTGCCAAAACAAGTATAACCTTCAACAAATTTCAATCAGCAATCTAGGAACCAAAGGAAAATGAGTCTGATGAAAGTCTAAGGAGCCAATAGTGCTTCCCACTGTGCTACACACATGTGCAACTTGGACTGTGTCCCAATGTTATTTTACAAAGATCAACCATTCTCATTGACCTACCTTTATCCTGAAGGTCAAAGGATGGGTCAAGTTCCCAGACAGTGAGGTGCCTAACCAACATTGACACCACTTAGGCATAGTCACAGCTCAGTTGGGCTATGATCTCAGGTGATGATAACATAGGACAGATGAGATCCCAGAGTGAAATCTGGTTTGACAGATGATACATTTTTTGGAAATTGTTTATCATGGTGGTCAGTCATTTCATGTTTCACAAGAACACATTACCAGTATGGGTGTAATGTGCCGAAGGGTCTTTTTTTGTGCTGTGGATCTCTATAATTCTAAGAGACTGTCATTGTACTTCTCCCAAAATGCTATAAATTTATAACACATGGGAAAAGCAAAGAGAAAGCCATATCATAGAATCCTTACAGTGTAGAAGCAGGCCATTTGATCCATTGACTCTGGACTGACCTTCTGAAAAATCATTCTATCCAGGCCCAACCCCCTATAAACCTACATTTCCTATGCTTAATCCATTCAGCTTGTATATCCCTGGACACTATGGACAATTTTACACAGTCAATTCACCTAACCTGCACACCTTTGGACTGTGGGAGGAAACTGAAGCTCCCAGAAGAAACCCATGCAGATAATCCCCTAAGGCTGGAACTGAACCTAGGCCCCTGGTGCTGTGAAGCAGCAGTGAAAACCAGTGAGCCACTGTTCTACCCTCTATATAGAGGACAGTTTGGAGGAACCTTATCACAACCATCAACAAGAAAGATTCCACCCTTTTCCTACAGATATCAGACACTCAATACCAGTAAAGTATCCCTCCAATTTCCATTTTTTAATTTCTTATGCAGCTGATGAGCTGATCATAAGTGATTCACTTTAGCAACTTTCTGCATAATCACCAGTTGTGATTTTCTCCGCTACTGACTGTCTCACTGATGTGCAGATACGAATTGACTCGTTGGCTTCTTCAAAAGCTCAGAGATATTTTCAGCCCTACTCCTTGGATTTCTCAAACGTCTAAAGACTTCTTTCTACCTCTGATAGCTCTGAAACTACCAAAACTAAATTGCCCTTCAGCTTGTTTGGATCATTTCTCCCTGAATTTGATCTGCTTGCGACCTCTCTCCATTTGTTTCTCCCTGGTTCAGTAAAGCTCAATGCAGCGAACACTTCAGTAATTATTTTACTTGCCTAGTCATTTCACTTAGGTCACATAATATATTAAAAATATTAGTTTGACTTACAGTGAAAAACTAAGCTTCTGACCCTTAAAAAAAATTACATTCACAGAAATGAAAAAAATCAAAACAAAAAATTTGCCTTTATTTAGAACCCATGTTTACAAGTGATAATAACCTACATCAAGATGTGTTTAGGATGCCTGACATTTACCAACCAAAGAGAATCTTCTGTACAGAGCTTGAACTTGGGCTGCATTCAGATGGCAATGAGACATTCAGGTGTCAAGGACACTCAAAGGGCACCACTAAAAGAGTTTTGACATCAACATTCAGTCCTGAAAGAAGTTGCTCAGGATTTTGGCACCAATTAAGAGTGGCCTCCTTTAAAAGTCAGCCAATAGCAGAAAAATCCCAAGGAAATTCCAGCTTTGTAAATCAACCAAAAAATTTTTTGCTGCAGATTTCCAGCCACCAATCAGCCTTAGCAATCACCTACAAACTCACTAGGGCTCAAACACTCCCTCCACCGTGGACAGTCAGTAGCAGCAGTGTGTACTACCTACAGGATGCACTGCAGAAATTCACCAAAGCTCCTCAGACAGCGCCTGCCAAACCCACAACCACTTCCATCTAGGAGGACAAGGACAGCAGATACCTTGGAAAATCACCACTTGTAAGTTGCCCTCCAAGCCACTCACCATCCCGATTTGAAAATAAATTGCTGTTCCCGCAGTGTTGCTGGGTCAAAATTCTGGAATTTTTTACCTAACAGCATTGTGGGGCAAGCCACAGCACATGAATGGCAGCGGTTCAGGAAAGCAGCTCATCACCACCACGTTTTCAATGGCAAGTAAGGACGGACAATAAATGCAGGTCCAGCTAGCAACACCCACATCTCATGAGTGAATTAAAAACAAACATTTGCTTCAAAGAATGAACAAGGCAGGCTTAGAAAAAAGATAGTATTCCATATTCTGAGTTCAAAACAAGAATAACTGTAGTGTTCCAAAATGCTTTGAGTCCCTCAGGGCGTTTCTGCTGATTTCTGAATGTTTAGGTTTTCATCGTTCATATATTTTTTACTGGAAAGCAGAACTGAAACAAAAAGCATTGAAAACAACAGTTAAAATACAAAACTACTTGAAGTGTCCCTTTCCTTTAAACTTCCACGAAGGTAAGGCCACACTTCCCTCAGTCTTGTTAGAAAGTTTTTTTTTGCATAGATTTTCCTGAAATCGAATTGTTTCTCTACCTTTTACTCTTATGGGGTCACAAAATCAACCCTGATGAGATCACAGCCACAGGTACAAAAATATCCATGTCTTTGAATTTTTCAATGACGAATATTACATCAAATATGAAATCCTTCCCATCAAAGAGTTTCTGAAAAGCAAGAAATATATTTTGTCTTGCATTGATTTTTCTTTATCCTGATCACAGAGGAATATGGAAAGCATGTGCTGTTAATGGAGCAATTCATTGCCTTATTTCGGTTGGTTCCCATATCTATAGGCATGTTACCCCCTCTGGGCATGTTTTCTGGACAACAGGGGCATGTAGTTCGGGTGGTCAGCCCAGCACCCGCCTCACCCCCAGGCCCACCCACATAATACATAGAATGGAACAGAATAGAATATAATTGCATTGAATTGAATTGAATAGGAATTTATTGTCACTTGTATCTTTGCAAAAAAAAGTACTGTGAAAAGTGCTTAGGACACTATACCACCTTGCCTATATTAATAATAGAAGGCATAGACATATTAAAATAAAACACCATTAAGAAAAAAGTCAATCTTTGTTCAATTCCTGGCTCCTGAGTTTGGGAAAAGACCGTACTGCTGCAAGACCTGGCACACCAGGTCGCTGGAATACCAGGCTGGAAGCCGCTGCTGAAGCAAGCCCATCCATGTTGGGCAGCTGGAAGACCCCAGAGAAGCCAGCCCATGGACCAATCTCGTCTCCAAAGCCATTCTACCTCAGTGCTGTTATCTCTGGACTCAAGACTCTGCAGGATCTTAACGTCGAACCAAGGACCCAACTTGTTACCAACCCTGGGCTGAAAGATGTATGAGAAGCCACCCAAAGGAAGGCTAGACCACCAGATGCCAGGCTGAAACTGCTGACCCATCCAATGGAATCCCACGCTGTGCTGCCAAAGTAGGCCACCATTGTACATGGCCACAACAGCTCCAGCAGCTGCCCCAAACATCCCTCTTCCACAGAAACTGCCAAAAGAATGTAAGATAAATATTGATGCTAAAAATAGTAAATAAATGGAATTTTTTTTAAAGAATGGATGCTGCAGGTCAGGAAATCAGGGGCAGATAGGCTCAGGAGATCGAATGCTCCCTACCCTGCTGCTGCCTTCTTGTGCGGGCAGGTACCCGAAATGAACAACTGTCTACCACATGAATAAAAAAAAACTGTGGGTCAATAAGACTTCAATAGACCCCTGCCCGTGCCATAACATGGCTGGAGTGGGCAGCACATTTGTATTTTAAAAGATTTTAGATGATAGGGAGAAGGGGTATATATTTTTGGGCAAACATACCCAAGAAGATAATTGTCCCATTCTTCCTGCTTACCCCCCAATACTTCAAAATCCACCAAAGCTCTCTCTATCCAAGCCATCATTCTGGAATCCATTGGGCCCTCTCTGCGGACCTGCCTGCAGTACCAATATTGACCACTACCGAGCTCTGGCATTGTCTGGTCTCTTGAAGCTGCTGGATGACACTGAAGGTTGGGACGTGCTCCTCGGAGAGGGGCAGATGCCACACTAGGAGCTTGTTAGCACCCAGCAGGAGTACGCAATACAGCCCTTGAGCCTGTTCCAACATTTAACATGATCTTTATTTTTCCTTATTCATTGATGGGATGAGAGTGTCACTGGCTAGACAACATTCATTGCACATCCCTAATTGCCCAGAGGGCAGTTAAGCGTCAACCACATTGCTGTTGGCCTGGAGTCAAATGTAGGATGGTAAGGATGGCAGTTTCCTTCCCTAAAGGACATGAAGCAGATGGGTCCTATGTTTCATACACCTGGTTCACCAAAGTCAGATCTCAAAAGAGGCAGCTGAATGCAGGAAATGTGCAAGCATTAATCTCAGCTAGTTGCTTGAAAATGGTGGGTGTTGTCTGGGATGGGGCTTCCAACCCTGAAAGAAAAACAGAAGTTAACACTTTGTTGTTTGGAGCTCCATTTTGAAATGTATCAGACTGGCCAGATCAGTACAAGACCAGAAGATTTCGGAGCAGGAGTCTGTCATTAAGCCCATTGTGCCTGGTTTGCCATTCAATGAGAGCATGGTGGATCTAACAACCCTCATCTCCACTTTCCTGTCTCTTTCCCCATTGTCTGTGATTCCCTTACTGATTAAAAATCTGTTAATTGAATATAGTCAACAACCCAATTTCAACAGCCCTCTGCGGTGAAGATTTCCACAGATTCACAATGCTCTGAGGGGAGAAATTCCTGTTGATCTGCGTCGTAAATGTGGAACCATTTGCTCTGAGATTATTCCCTCTGGTACTAGACTCTCCCGCAAATCTCTATTCTTACTGCCAAAGTACATAACTTCATACTTCCCCACATGGTATTCCAATTACCAAGAGTTTTCCCACTGGCTTAACCTGCTTACATCTCTCTCTGCCTGCACACTCTTTGTGTCATCCTCGCCAAGACTCAGATGCAGATTTTACTGGATTGTCCTCCTATTAAATCTCAGTCTCCAACACTATGGTCATAGCAAGGGAAAGTCATTGCTGAAATCCAGGCTTATGTCTTAAATATGTCTGGGAAAATGACAGCTCAGAAGTCAATCCACTCAAAGGATTTTCATTGCTAAACTGAAGCCGTAGCTAGATATCATTCGCATACTGGATTCTAGCTAGAGGTATTTAACAACTCCAAACATTCCACTTAGATATGCTACTCACAACCCCAGGATGAATGTAGCACTGCACTTATCTCTCTGGTTGACTTTGATCAAATTAACAAAGAAAAGGGTGAGTTATTTTGGTTTCATCGTGGAAGGTGTTGGACTGACTCCTCGGTTCAATAGTGAAAGGGTTCCTCAGAATTCTGAGGTAATGGCCTCAGTCCAAATTATTCCCAATGAACAGTGGCCTTCCCAGAGTAGCTCAGTTATAGCCTGTAAGGCAGGCAATGAGGCCACTGTGGCACAGAATGGAGTCTAGCCTGGCAGCTTCTCAGATTCTAATCCAATAAAGTGATATTATAGAGGTTTGTAGAATCATGAGGGGTATAGATAAGATGTATTTTCCCTAGGATGGTGGATATCAAGGCTATGGGGCACATTTTTAAGATGAGAGTAGAAAGATTTTAAATAAAAGGGACAACTTTTTTTACAAAGGGGGTAGGTTTCATGTGAGGAATGAACTTCGAGAGGAAGTGGTGGATGCAGGTGCAGTTACAACATTTAAAAAGCATTTAGATAAGTATATGAATAAGAATGTTTGGGGGGATATGGGCTGAGCGCAGGCAGATGGGACCAGTTCAGTTTGGAATTATGGTCGGCATGGACCGGTTGGATTGAAGTGCCCGTTTCTGTGTTGTATGATTCTATGACTTATCTTTGTGAAAAGTGGTATAGTGGTGGGTAGTGAGGGGATAGGGTCATAGGTTTCATCGCCTTCTGACGAAATTAGTTCTTTGTCGGGCCAGCATTCATGGGTAACTTTGTGCCAATTGTCATTAATGTCAGATGATTAAAATTGACCAAGGCAAAACATAGAAAATAGCAGGAGTAGGACATTCAGTCCTTTGAGCTTGCTCCGCCATTCAATATGATCATGGCTAATCATACAACTCACACTCTGTTCCCATTTCTCCCTTTACCCTTTAAACCTTTCAACACCTAATCACCACATCTCACAGCTTCTATAGTACATGGAAAATGCTGAAGACACATCCCCATATGAACGGAAAAAATTCCAACAGTTTGGGATTGCAAACAGTCACAGCAATAGGCAGCATTAAAGTTCAGTCTCCAAACTTTGATCATTTAATCTGCCAAATGGAGCACAAAAGTGAAAATTTCTTTGTTAATATCTTAACAGGAAACTACATTATGCAGAGAGAACCGTTGGTGAACAGCGCAGGGACAGTGTGTGTCTTTGCAATTGCTTTCCTAAAAAAGAATGCAGATATTTTAGATGTTTTTAAAGGCAGATGCAGATAGATTTTAGATTACCAAGGGGATGGGATTACTGAGGGCATGCAGGAATGTAGAGTTGAGATTAAAAGTCAGATCAACTATGGTATTATTGAGTATAGATCACATTCAAAGGGCTGAAGGGCCTGTTTGCTTTCCCTGTTTGTGTGTTAAATGAGACCAGATGCTACAGCTGGTTTTATTTTTCCAACAGCAGTGATTACTGAAGTGACTGTCTGAATTACACAAAATCCAAAACTTCCAATATGAGAAAAAAATGCAGCAAGGTGTTTTTGTCTCATTTAGAGATCTGATCATTGTAACTATTCCATTTGTAAATTTTAACTTCAGTCTAATTTCAGGGTGACAATTTTATTTCCTGTCAGCAAACAGATCTCCAGCTGCAGTCATGTTGGAGCTAACCTTGATGTTAAAACTCAATATTTAATCATGATGAGGTTAATTAAATTTACTGCTGAGTATTATTGAATGCACAATATTTACATCAGGATGACGGAACAATGGGATTTGAAGAGTAGAAGAAGCTATTCACCGATTAGAGAATCCAACCACCTTCATGTCATTTGGAAGCAAAATTAATTCTTCTCAAGTGCCAAAACCAACTTCATAGCCAGTTTCCTTCATCTGATCAACTCGACTCTTTAATGACTGCCCTTTATCTGAATTGACAGGAAATATCAGCAACAGCTTGCATTTATAAAGTGCCTCTGATGTAGGAAAATGTCCCAAGGCCCTTTACAGAAATACACTCAGTCAAAAGTTTGACAGTCGGCCAAAGGAAGAAATATTAAGACAGGTGACCAAAAAAATGTAAACTATAAGCAGGCAATAAAAGAGGAGGAGAGGTTTATGGAAGGAACGTCATATCAGTATTTAATGTGGAGAAAGATATGGAAGCTAGGGAACTCAGAGAAATAAATATTAGCGTCTTGAAAAGAGTCCGCATTATAGAAGAGGAAGTGCTGGAGGTCTTAAAATGCATAAATCCCTGGGACCTGACCAAGAGTATCCAGGATGTTGTGGAAAGTTAGGGAAGAAATTGCAGGACCCTTAAAAGAGATATTTGTATCATCGACAGCCACTAGTGAGGTGCCAGAAGTCTGGAGGCCGACTAATATTGTGCCATTATTTAAGAAAAGCTGCAAGGAAAAGCTAAGGAACTGCAGTCCCTCGAGCGTGACGTTAATGGTGGGTAAGTTGCTGGAGAGTATTCTGAGAGACAGGATCTACATCTGTTTGGAGAAGCATGGACTGATTAGGGATAGTCAGCATGGATTTGTGTGTGGGAAATCATGTCTCACAAACTTGAGTTTTTGAAGAGGCGATCAAGAATATAGATGAAAGCAGAGTGATAGACGTTGTCTAGCAAAGCATTCAACAAAGTTCCACATGATAGAATGGCTCATCAGTTTGGGTCTCATGGAATTCAGGGATAGCTATCCCATTGGATACAACATTGGCTTGACGGTAGTCGACAGAGTGTGGTGATTGAGGGTTGTTGTTCAGACTGGAGGCTTGTGGCCAGCAGTGTGCTGCAAGGAACAGTTTTGGGTCCACTGTTGTTTACCATTTATATTAACAGTTTGGGTGAGAATATAGGGGAGATTGGTTAGTAGGTTTGCAGATGATATCAAAATTGGTGGCATAGTAGACAGTGAAGTAGGTTATCTAAGATTACATTTGGAATTTAATTGAATGGACCAGTGGCCTGAAGAATGATGGATGACTTAGAATTCAGATGAATGCAATGTGTTGCAATTTGGCAAGACAACCCTGTGCAGGACTTACATAGTTAATGGTAGGGTCCTGGGGAGTGTTGTCAAACAGACAAACCTAAACATACAGGTTCATAATTCCTTGAAAGTGGCATCAGAAGTAGATAGGGTGGGTAAGAAGGCATTTGGCACACTGCCTTCATTGGTCAGAGAATTGAGTATGTTTATATTGAGTATAGCCTTATATATACACTTCTAACACCCTGCTTCGATACTTTCTGCTCCAAACATAACAACTCAAGCTTAGCCACCCTCTCTGCACAGCCAAGATGCAGGCAACATACTGGTGAATCTCCTCTGCAATGTCACCACCCTCCAAAGGGTTAGCACATCTTTCCTACAGTGCAGTGACCAAAACTGTACTCAGTACTCCAGCTGTAGTCTAACCAATTCCTGTACAGCTCCAGCATGACCTCACTGCTCTTACAATCTGTACCATCATTGATGAAGGGATCAGAGATAATAGGAACTGCAGATGCTGGAGAATTCCAAGATAATAAAATGTGAGGCTGGATGAACACAGCAGGCCAAGCAGCATCTCAGGAGGACAAAAGCTGACGTTTCGGGCCTAGACCCTTCATCAGCAGTGGTGTATTGATGAAGGGATGCCTTCTTCACTACCCCATTAACCTGCCTTCAGGACTTTGTGGACAAGCATCCCAAGATCCCTTTGTTCTTCTGAGTTTCCTCGTGTTCTGCAGTTCATTTTCAGGGTTAAGTTCCATCTGCCACTGATCTACCCATCTGACCAATCCATCCACATCCTTCTGCAACCTAAGACCTTCTTCTTCACTGCCAACCTCCAGCCAATCATAATTGACTTTCCTACCAGTCTTTGTATCATCAGAAATGTTTGTGACTTCAATCTTTCGATACGATTCATAAATTGTAGAATGTTGAAGCTCTAGCACTGATCCCTGTGGCACACGACTGGTTACATCTTGCTGATTGGAAAAAGATCCATTTATGACTGCTCTGTTTCCTGCTCTCGAGCCTGGATGGGTCAGTTGTGTTCAATTCTGTGCTGCTTGGCTTTAAGTGATGGGTGATTGTTGGAGTCATACAAGGATGGGGACTGGGCTTACTGTAGCTGGAGGAATGGGTGAGAGAGGTAAAGGGTTTCACCTATCATTGCAGTGAGAATAGATAGATCTGTGAATCTGTTAGGCTATCAGACTCAAAAGATCATTGTCAATTTTGCCATCTTCTCTTTGCAGAAAAAGAAGTAATGATATACACTGTCTCTATCACGAACAATAATGAGCTCCATTCCAAAAGTATGAATGAAAAGTCACTTCAAGATACAGTTGCACTGACTTATTGAAGAATTCAATCTAAAGTAACTTGCTGGCTTTGACATGCGGCTAGCAATTAATTAGCGTACACATACAGCATCAGTGACACCAAATTACAGGATGTCAGAATGCTCAAGATTTCATTTCCCTGACAATTATTGTTCAATATATCCAATTGACAGGCACATCAGCTGATCAATGTCCATATTAAATTCCCAATATTGTAAAATCAAAGATCTTTCTGCTTTTAAAAATTCACAAGATTTTGATGAAACATTTTATTTTTTTGGATCTGGAATATTCAATATTAATGAAGCAAAATTGAAAGTGTAGCAAAACAATGATGCTTTTCATCATATATGGGGGAGGGGAAATACTTCTAAAATTGTTCTACTTTGCAGCAGAAATTCCAGTGTAATCTTAAAATGACTGTCAGAATATTGGAACTCCCTTCAACAATGAAACTGTGAGCACTTGTTTTATTACAAGCCAAATTAACGACTACAGTTATGAGTGGTGATTCAATAATTGGGCAGCCAATTAGTTGCTTTAAATATTTGTCCCTGCAAGTATTTTACACACTTCAGGCGGGTTTGGGACCAAGTGAGGACACTGCCAATTATTTCCAGGGCTGTGGAGATCCATGTAAGCTGGTGGGTCTTAGGTGTCTTCCAATAGTTGCAGAGGGAACCTAGTCGCAAGAACCAATTCCCATAACTATGCCTACAGCAAAAGATGTACAAGCCTCTACACCTCTCGTCATGGGGAATTCCTGTGTGGCTTGGACATAGAGTGGTAGGAAGTTAGTTTCACTTTGAAGACACGTTACCATGATAAAGTCTTGGGGAGGTAGGTGTGAGGTGGCTGTTTGAGCAGGTAAGCAGTGAAGATGTCCACTGTAGTCTCTTCGATTTTTCCAGAAGGGGTGGGAGGGTTTCAGCTTTGTATGTTTGATTTTCTTTTGCCTACCTTCAATAGGCTGTGGAGGACCCCTGCTCCAACAGCAGTGGCCACTATCTCTGATGGACGGGCCAGCAGCTCTTGGCAGGTAAGGGGACAGGGGCAAGCTGTTATCTTTCAGACAGTTTCAACACCAGTGGAGGCCACTGTATATGTGCCAGCCACATGTCCTTCCTTCCAATATCAGGTTTCCCATCCAAGAGTAAATATAAAGCCATTGACTCTGCTTATGTCCACAGATACTGCCTAATCATGGAATCATAGAATCCTCACAATGTGAAAACAGGCCATTCAGCCCATCAAGTCCACATCGATCCTCCCAAAGTCATCTGCCCGCTCCAGATCCACCTCACACTATAACCCTGCATTTCCCATGGCTAATCCACCTAGCTTGCACATCCCTGGACACTAGGGGCAATTTAGCATGGCTAATCCACCCCGCTTGCACATCTCCAGAGGAAACCTGAGCACCTGGAGGGAAGACAGATATCAAGGTGTAGAGCTGGATGAACACAGCAGGCCAAACAGCATCAGAGGAGCAGGAAAGCTGATGTTTCAGGCCTAGACCATTCTTCCCCCACAGACACGTGAAGAACGTACAAACTCCACACAGACAGTCACCCAGCTCCCTGACGCTGTGAGGCAGCAATGCTAACCACTGAGTGGCCACTATGCCAATATCTGTTGATTACTTCCAAAATTTGGTCTTTTTATCTCAGGAAAGAAATTCTGATCAACACTAATTCAACAATTCAAAAAACAAGCTTTCAGAGATGGAGACAGATTGTAACATCTAGATGATATTCCCTTGAATTCAGGAGAATGTGGAGCAATCTAGAACTGAGCTGAATATTTTGAATCAACCAGTTCATAGATGTCATTGCAAGCCTTTGGAGCAGATGGGACTTGAACATAGGCCTCCTGGTTCAGCGATAAGTACACTACCATGCTCCATAAGAATTCAGAAGTGAGCTGGATTTTATAGCTGCAAATTCAATGGACTCATGCAAGATAAAGAGATCATGACAACCGCAAGGGAACTGGAAACAGCCTACAGGATCCTCACTGCCTGTAGTCACCAACCAGAGGGATAATCATCAAGTGGAATCTCTGCATGGATCCTCAGATTTTGATCCTTATTCCCCAGGACACTGCATGTGCAGTCAATTATTTCCTGGAATTCTGTGAAGTCAGCAGTTTGGACAGTTGTCAAGGTCAAACCCATTGCTTCTGACTTCTAAAGGATAAATGATGAAATGTTTCCTCCTGTTGAGAGGTGTACACATTAGCCTAATATAGCAAGGCTCTGCAACTGCTAATGTTACAAGAACAAAATAAATATGAATTAATATTAACAATTAGGTCCATTGAGTATGACGGAGTTGATTGCTGGTCATTGAAACATGAAACTTCACAACTTTTAAAAAGTACTTGGATGAGCTCTTGAAGTGCCGTAACATTCAAGGCTGTGGTCCTAGCACAGAAAAGTGGGACTAATGTAGATAGCTGTATATTTTTAGTCATACAGGCTCAATGGGCCAACGATAACAAAGTGTGGGGCTGGATGAACACAACAGGCCAAGGCAGCATCTTAGGAGCACAAGAGCTGACGTTCTTTACTGTATGATTCTGTCATTCTATGATTTTGGGCTTCAATTTAGCATTCCCACCTGCTGCCCATGTCCGTCAATACCCTGAGACATCAAAAAGCCAAACATCAACTTTTACCTGATACTGGCTGGAATGACTCTGAATCACTGAACTGTTTTTGACATTCACGTAATGTGGGTGTCACTGTGGGTTAGCATCCATCACTCATCCCTAAACACCCTGTGGAGATGGCAGTGAGAAGTTCAAGTACATCCACAGTGTTGTTAGGAAGGAAGTTCTAGAATATTCACTAGTCACTGTAAGCAATTAACAATAGATTTTCATGTTAGAATTGGAGGCAAACTTGCACAGTGACAGTGTTGCCATGCATCAACAAGGCTAGTCCTTCTGGATGGTAAAGGTTGTGGGTTCGGAAGGTGCACATTTAACAATTGTACTATATTCAGGTCAGCATTCTGAGATGGAAGATTGTGTTACAACTTGACACCATTACTACTGCTACACTACGATTGTCAAAAGGCATTCTATGTATACATGAAGAACAAGAGGATAACTAAGGAGAAGGTAGGGCCACTTAAATATAAAGAAGGGAACTTGTGCTTGGAGGCAGAGAATATGGCTGAGATTCTAAATGAATACTTTGCATCGGTATTCACCCAGGAAAGGGATACGGAGGATAGTGAGATTAATGTGGAGCATGCTAATATGCTAGGGCATTTTGAGATCAAGAAAGAAGTGGTTTGAATCTCTTGAAAACAATTAAAATGGTAACTCCCCAGGGCCCAATGGTATCTATCCCAGGATATTGAGAGAGGCAAGAGAGACGATTGGGGCCTTGATCAAGACCTTTTTATCCTCACTAGCCATTGGAGAGGTCCCAGAGGCCTGGCGAGTACCTAATGTTGTTCCTCTGTTCAAGAATGGAAAACGGATAATCCAAGAAATTACAGACCAGTGAGTTTCACATTGATGGTTGAGAAGGCTTTGGAGAGAATTCTTAGGGATAAGTTTTACACTCATTTGGGAAAGCATGGCCTAATTAGGGACAGTCAGCATAGCTTTGTGCAGGGCAGGGCATGTCTTACTAATTTGATTGAATTTTTTGAGGAGGTGATGAAGGTGATCGATGAGAGTAGATCAGTGGATGTTGTTTACTTAGATTTTAGAAACGCTTTCAATATGGTCCCTCATGGTAGGCTGATCCATAAGATTAAGATACATGGGATCCATGGTGGCTTGGCCGCTTGGATTCAGAATTGGTTTGCCCATAGAAGGCAGAGGGTGGTTGTGGAAGGGTGTTTTCAGTCTGGAGGTGCATGGCTTGTGGTGTTCTGCAGGGATCCATTCTGGGACCTCTGCTGTTTACGATATATATAAATGACTTAGTTGAAAATGTAGATATGTAGGGGTTTTTTTACCTTTATTCATTCACAGGATGAGAGGATCATTGGCTAGGCAGCATTTATTGCCCATCCCTAATTGCCCAAAGAGCAGTTAAGAGTCAACCACATTGCTGTGGGTCTGGAGTTACATGTAGGCTAGACCAGGTAAGGATGGCAGATTCCTCGCCTAAAGGACATTAGTGGAGCAGATGGACTTTTTCCTGACAATCAGCATGGATTCACAGTTATCATTAGATTCTTAATTCCAGGTATTTATTGAATTCAAATTCCACCATCTGCCAGGGCAGGATTTGAACCTGGGTCTACCAGAATGTTATCTGGATCTATGGATTAACAGACTCATGATAATGCCACTAGGCCATACCCTCCCCAGTTGGTAAGCTTGCAGATGATACAAAGATTGGTGGAGTTGTGGATGGTGTAGAAATTTGTCAAAGGATACAGCAGGATATAGGTCAGTTACACATTTGGATGGTAAAATGGCAGATGGGGTTTATCCAGATAGGTATAAGATGCTGTACTTTGGGAGATCAAATGTTAAGGAAAAGTATAAAGTTAATAGCAAGGCTCTGCACAGTATTGATGTACATAAGGCTCTTGGGCTTCAAGTCCAATGGGGGTTAAACAAAAACCAGTCTGAGCTGAAAAATTAACATTTTATCCAAACATAACTTGCACAGTCAATGAATTCTCCCCCGCTGGGAGGTGTGAAGCATTCCTCAGTTTTATTTTGATTTACACCACTATGAAAATCTTAACATGTTGGAGATGAAACATCATATGCGATTATGAAGCCTGGACATAATGACAGACAGGGAGTACACAACCAGTTTTTTGATAAATAAAGAAGTAGATGGATTTTAAAAGACAAAAATGAACACAGGCTTGAGAAAGCGTTCTCCCTTGCTCTCTCCCTTTCTCCGTGTCTCAAGAGAGAAAACATGCCAGATAACAACACTGACCAAAAAGAAACATCAGGAAACAAAGAAATGAAAAGGTAGTGATGAAATTCACCGTTGCTGATGGTCTGAGAAAGTAACATGTTAAAGATTGTCTCAGACTAAAACTTTAAACCTCAAGGACATCTAAAAGAACTATAGATCATCCATTTTTTAAAATCTCCTTTTGTCTCATGCACTATTGCCTTTAAACGTTGTATATTAGCATTACAGCAATTTTTTGCATGAGGACTAAGCCACTGTACAAAGGCTGTGTGCTTGGCATCAAATGTTAATTTCCTCACTTGGAGTTAGTAGGGAATAAATGTGGTCTTTTTCCACCCAGGAAAACCTTGTGGTTGACCCTTTATTGCTACAGTTAAAAAATCCCTTTAGTACATTTTAAATGGAGAAAGGTGTAGACTCACGTTAAAGGAAAACTACGTCTTTGCTGGATCTGAATGAGGAGCTTAATAAAAAGAGATTGTTTCATCCCTTTCTCATGTGGTTTTTGACTCATTGCTAGCTTAGCTTTTGTGTGAATCAATTACAGTGAGTCTACACTGACCATATACATCTGAATTCAAAGCCAGACCTGACTGTGTAAGGAAGAATAGTGAGATTTGTGAAGAGAAAAGTCACGTAGCACTTTAGTAAACCCTGTGCAATGTCAAAGCTTTGTGGTCTAATGTGAAATTTAGATTAATGTTTAGAGAGCATAAAATTCAGGGCCTCAGTTATGCAGGTGCATGTATCTCAGCAAGCACGGCACTCCCTCCTGAACTCAAATATTGAAAGTTAGGCATCTGCTGAGCTATGTAAACAGGGCTTTCCCTGGCTGGAATGAAAAGAGTATTTTCCAGGCTGTTAACTGCTACATAAGTGCACTATAATCTCCAAAAATACAATATGATTTTCAAACTCGTGTCAGAATGAAATAACATGTTATTGTTTCCATTTGTACTGCATGATTATCACAATCATGCGTTCTGAATAACCTCATTTCAGAAGGGTCGAGTCCTGTGGAGAGCATTTTAGATACTGCAGCACAGTCACAAGAGAGATGGGATGTCATGCAGGTCAAATGGGTGAAAGGTTTTCATTTACGAAAACAAGAGTGGTAGTTTAGTCATTTTCACACCGACATATGGATGAGCAATGTGATGATTGCATATTTGTCAGTGACTACATGCTGGTTCATATTTCAGTCAGAAGCTACCACAGTGCCACCAAAGAACATATTCAGTACAATGTGTAATGCTGTTTCATCTTATAGTAGAGGATTGTGCTTGAGCTTACATCCTTCTTCAAAGCAACGTGCCTGACCTTATGCGTGACTATGGAATTGCTAAGTTTGTTCAAGGTCCTGAATGGATGGGTAAGTCTTCACCATCATTGAATCTGTGACAGGTCATGCATGGATAAGCTCATTACTGTGCTTCTTCGCGGGATCCCTCGGTGCCCGGCAAACTTGTTGTATTGATTGTTCTCCATGGTCTTTTCTTTAAATTAAAATTGAGGAGTGAGCTAAACAGCCTGGGTGCAAACAAAACATGCAACGCCAGGAAACAAAAGAACCTGCAAATTGCACTTCAGCGAAAGCAATAAGCATCAGTGTTGTCAACTTAGAGCAGGCAAGACAGTCATCCTTTCTTCCACAACATGGGAAAAGTTGCATTAGGACAGAAACAGTTTTGCTTCACTTATTTGTATATAATAAATGAATGTTTTAGTGGTTCAGTTTGGATCTGAGTTATTCAAGTTTTACAAATCCAAGTGTCTAAAAATGCCATTTTCATTTGTCATATTGCCCTTGCTACTTCTAATTATTTTTGCAGCTGCTTTACACACCTAGAGCAATCTAAGTCATGAAGGATAGTTGGAGGTCACTGCAAGATTATGTTAATGTATAGCTTATGTAAAATATTGTGCACCACATATGCGTTATTTCTCCAATGCTCCCTAATGTACAACTACATTCAACTTAAGACTTATACACGGGCAGTTTCCTATTTATATTCACTGGATGAACACGTCAAAACACACCACACTGGAATATATTAGTTTGGTCACCCATTTCACCAGGAAAATCTTAAGAACTGATTGAATTTCAATTTGTTGCCATTCTGATTAACACTGTATATAAACAACATTAAACAAATGGTGATAATGGGAACTGCAGATGCTGGAGAATTCAAGATAACAAAGTGTGAAGCTGGATGAACACAGCAAGCCAAGCAGCATCTCAGGAGCACAAACAAATGGTTTCTTGTTAATTCAGAAATTGCATATTACTGATCTCATTATGACAGAATCACAAAAATGCCAAACCTCAAAAAGGGGCAATATTTACTCTACAGAAATTGCATATTACTGATCTCATTATGACAGAATCACAAAAATGCCAAACCTCAAAAAGGGGCAATATTTACTCTACATGGTGTTGATTGGTTGCCAAGCCACCTCAATAGTCCAGATCATCAGGCTATGCTGCACAGTTCGTTACATTTCCAGACCGTATACCCCAAATCATTGAGCTCCCAGGTGAACTGGGTCCCATTCTGCATGTAACTGCCTCCCTTGCTTGTTCTCAGAAAAGTTAATTTAATGATCTTTTCCCCTGTGAACGCCTTCCACCCAAACCAAATGAATCTGTTTTAAAAGGATGCAATTTAGCAACACTTTCTTGAGTTAAAAAATGTGTACTAGTTACCAATCATGAGAGGAAATAATAACATGACATACATATTCAAAAGTGAAGAGAAAGAAGTAAGTCCAAATGAAAGATAAATATTAACAACATTCTGTCTCTGAGTTATTCGTGAACAGTGAGTAGAACCTTACAGTTGTTACCACTCATTAGTTGTTGTTTGTAATTCCTCGTTACTTTCAACAATAGCTGACTGACCAACCTCAAAATGAGAGATTTTTACCCTTTCTTTTACCTCCAGTGCAAATGTGTTTAATGGCTGTTTTCAAAGTTATGATGTTCACAGCACGCTACTGTACATGCTAGGACGTCAGGTGAATAATACACGCAAACCAGGGTTATTGATTACTTTTAGGGGTGGCACGGTGGCTCAGTGGTTAGCACTGCAGCCTCACAGCGCCAGGGACCCGGGTTTGATTCCAGCCTTGGATAACTGTCTGTGTGGAGTTTGCGCATTCTCCCCGTGTCTGCGTGGGTTTCCTCCGTGTGCTCCAGTTTCCTCCCACAGTCCAAAGATGTGCAGGTTAGGGTGGCTTGGCCATGCTAAACTGCCCGTAGTGTTCAGGGGTGTGTGGGTTTTAGGGGGATGGGTCTGGGTGGGATGCGTCAAGGGGCGGTGTGGACTTGCTGCCCTTGTCCTTCTAGGTGGAAGTGATCATTTGGAAGGTGCTGTCTCAGGATTTTTGTTGAATTTTTGCAGCGCATCTTGTCGACAGTACACACTGCTGCAACTGAACGTTGATGGTAGAAGGAGTGGATGCTTGTGGATGTGGTGCTAATTAAGTGAGCTGCTTTGCCCTGGATGGTGTCAAGCTTCTTGAGTGCTGTTAGAGCTGTACTCATTCAGGCAAGTGGGGAGTATTCCATCACACTCTTAACTTGTGCCTGGTAGATGGTGGGCAGGTTTGGGGAGTAAGGAGGTGAATTACTAACTGCAGTATTCCTAGTCTCTGGCTTTGTCTTGTAGCCACTGTTTATGTGGCAAGTCCAATTGAGTTTCTGGTCAATGGCAACCCCAAGCATGTTGACAGCAGGGGATTCAGGTGACGTTAACTCTATTGAATGTCAAGGGGCAGTGATTAGATTGTCTCTTATTTGACATTGTCTGGCATTTCTGTGGCATGGATATTACCCATAGCTGAGTTTCTGGGCTAATAGTCCAGTGATAATACCACTAGGCCATAGTCTCCGTTTCTGCCTTATATTTCGGAAGTGGTTAATTTTCTGTGTAGCTCTTTGAGACATTGTGAAAGCTCCCAGATAAATGCAAGTTGTTTCTTTTCTTCAGCAGAAACCAAGGGCTGGGCTTTCAATCATTAACATGAGTGAATCTAAGTAAAAATCATGCACTTGGTGGCCTCAATAACTTCTCTTTTAACTCCTCTCATTTTCTTCAGGTCAGAGCGGTGGCCATGGGTACCTGCAAGGGCCTTAGTTATACCTGTCTCTTCGTGGGGTACGTGGAACATCCTTGATTCAGTTCTATTCCAGGCCCCACCCACAATGTTTTCTCCAATACATCGATGATATTATCGGTGCTGCTTCCCTAGCTCATCCAGATGTGGAAAAGTTCATCAATTTTGCTTCCAATTTCCACCCTGCCCTCACTTTCACTTTGTCTATCTCTGACTCCTCCCTTCCCTTTCTCGACATCTCTGTTTCCATTTCTTGGGATAGACTGGCCATTAATATCCACGATTAACCCACTGACTCCCATAGCTACCTGGGCTATACATCCTCATACCCTGCTTCCTAGTAAGACACCATCCCATTCTCTCAGTTCTTCCATCTCCATCTTCCATCTCCATTGCATATGGACATCAACAAGTGAACTTCCGAAATACCCACCTTCTTCCTCAACCAAGGATTCGCCAGCGCCGTCATTGACAGGGTCGTCAACTAGGTCTGACCCAACTCCCACATTTCCGCCTTTATCCCTTCTCTTCCTTCCCACAACAGTGATAGGGTTCCCCTTGTCCTTACCTACCATCCCACCAGCATCCACTTCCAGAAGATCATCAGCCACCATTTCCGCCACCCCCAGCGAGATGCCACCACCAGACACATGTTCCCATGCCTCCCTTGCCCACCTTCCGCAGGGACTGTTCCCTCCGGAATACCTTGGTCCACTCTTCCTTCAAACCCCAACGCCTCCCCCTGCTACACCCTCATGGCACCTTGCCCTGCAAAACTGGCAGTGCAATGCCTGCCCATTTACCTCCTCCCTCCCCAGTATCCAAGGACCCAAATATACCTGCTAGGTGAAGTATTAGGGAAACAAAGTGTCGACTGGGTGACCGCTTTGCAGAACATCTATATTCTGCTCACAGAAAAGATCCTGAGCTTACAGTTGCCTGCCACTTTAACACACCACCCTGTTTCCTGGCCAAGCTCTCTGTCTCTGGCTTGCTGCAGCATTCCAGCAAAGCTCAGTTCAAGCTGGAAGAATAACACCTCATTTTCCACTTGGGGACCCTGCAGCCCTCCGGACTCAATATCGAGTTCAATAATTTTAGGCCCTAAACATTCCCATGTCCCAGCCCCTTACCCTACACACTAGGCCTTGTTATCACAAAGCCTGCCATTATACACTTCCTATTGTTGGTCACTAATAGTCCCCTTTAACAGCTATTCACCCTGCCAGCCAGATCATTATCCTTCCTTTATCTATCCAACTGCTCTTCTCTTTCTTTGGCTCTGTCATTTATCCTATTGTTTACTCCTTATCTCATCCCCTCCCTATTTTCTGCATATAAACTGACATTTTCCCAACTTCCATCAGTTCTTGGGAAGGGTCATCAGACCTGAAATATTAACTCTGATTTTCTTTCTTCATTGATGTTGCCAGACCTACTGAGCTTTTCCAGCACCTTCTGTTTGTGCACTTGATGGGGTATCTGTCTCCTGATGTTGACCTGACCTAGTGGATTTTTCAAAGGGAAGAGAAGGCCTAATACTTGTAAGGGAGCCATCAAGCTGCACACTTCCAATTAACTGGCTGGCAAGCTTTCCGAAGAGCATCTCAATGGACTGGGGAGGGATTGATGGATAAAATTTTCAAAGGTCAGAACAGGAATAGTCTGAGACATGTTTGTGTACGCGTATGAGGTAAATACATTGGAAAGTCAATTAGTGTATTATTGCCACTGATTTACGAACCTGTAAAAGAAACAGGTGGGAGATGAGGCATAATGAGGTCATGGCTTGAGCAGAGCGGATTAATTACCCACTTTGTGAATGTTTGGTATAGAGGACTGCAGCTCCTCTGATCTTCTGCCAATTAGTTTCCACAAGCACTTTCTCGGCGACCATTTGCCTTTGAGAGTCACAGAGCCAGTGTTAAATCTAGGTAGCACCCAGTGGCATTAATGGGGGACTGAATTTGCCTCCGGCCCACGTAAAGACTTTGTATATCAGTGATGCTGTTGTGGACTGGGGTCAGATGCTTTAGCTGCATACACTGTAGGGCCATTAGACTATACAATATAGGAGTATAATTAGGCAATTTGACCCATTAGGTCTGCTCTGACTTTTGATAATGGTTGATATATTTCTCAATCCCATTTTCCTGCCCTCTCTCTGTAATTCTTCATCCCTTTACCAATCAGAAACCTATCTATCACTATTTAAAAAAAAACCAAAAGAGCTGCGGATGCTGTAAACCAGGAACAAAAACAAAGAACTCTGAGGAAGGGTCACCAGACCCGAAATGTTAACTCTGTTTTCTCTTCACAGATGCTGCCAGACCTGGCGAGCTTTTCCAGCAACTGTGTTTTTGTACCAATCTATCTCTGTATTAAATACAGTCAATAACTTGGCCTTCGAAGCTTTCTGTGGCAATAAGTTCCACAGATTCACCACCCTCTGGCTAAAGACATTTTTCCTCATCTTAGTTCTGAAGGGTCATTCGTTCACCCTGAGGCTGTGCTCTTGTATCCTAATCTCACTTACTAGTGGAGACATCGAGTATGATGGAATACTCCCCATCTGCCCGTGCAGACCCAACAACATTCATGAAGCTTGACACCATCCAGGACAAAGCTGCCCACTTGATTGGCATTACATCCACAAGCATCCACTCTCTCCACAACGGACACTCAGTAACAGCAGTGTGCACTATCTACAGGACACACCTGCAGAAATTCACCAAAGATCCTTACACAGCACCTTCCAAACCCATGACCCCTTCCACCTAGAAAGACAAGGGCAGCAGATACATGGGAACATCGCCCCCTGCAAGTCTCCCTCCAAGCCACTCACCATCCTGACTTGGAAATATACTGCCATTCCTTCAGTGTCTCTGTGGCAAAGTCCTGGAACTTTTTTCCAAAGTAGCATTCGAGGTCAACACGCAACAAATGGTTTGCAGGGTTCAAGAAGGAAGCTTACCACCACCTTTACAGGGGCAACTAGGGACGGGCAATAAATGCAGGCCCAGCCATTGATATCCATGCTCGTGAAGTAATATATTAAAAAAAAACTTGTGGACTTCCTCTGGATCTCCTCCAATGCCAGCACATCCTTCATTAAATAAGGGCCCAAAACTGCTCACAATATTTCAAATGTGGTCTGTCCAGAGCCTTATGCAGCTTCAGCAGTACACCCTGCTCTTGTATTCCAGCCTTCTCGAAATGAATGCTGATATTGCATTTGCCTTCCTAACTGCCAACATAGGTCACATATCTTGAGCACATATAAAAAAGGACTGTCAGTAGACTGGCTGTTAAGTATTGATAGAAGGCAGACGTATGAATTGCTGTATTCTGTAAGTAAACAAACTACCAAAAAAAGGATTTGTGTCTTGTCTCATAAATCTGGCTTTGAATCCAATTACCATCAGGATGCAGATTCGAACTGGGTGGTCAGGTTCTGAACGCTGGATTGAAATTCTAAACCCAGGAGTGTAAATTTGTTCAATTTTTCCATCCCTACTTCAGAAGCAACAAGGCCTACAACTGCACAGAACCATGAGTGTGCCAATTCACTCACAGCCCAGAATACATTGGATTTATTCCAATCTCAATGGTGCCTTATCAGGATAGATGGTTCATTTAGCCTATATGAACCTTCAAGACAGCCCAACAGCTCACAGAGGTAACTGCTGGGCTTAACAAGATATGTACTTTCACACCGCATTAATCAAAATAGAAAGTATTTATTTCAAAGCTATAGAGATAAAAGCAGTGGAATAAACATGTGTTATTTCCATAGCTCATCAATCATAAGCGATCATGCTCATGTTGTTCTCTCTATTGCTAACATTTGCCCTGATCAAAGTGCATGTTTAGGTTTAACCCAGGTTTCTAGTTGCTAATAGAAGCTTGATGGAAAAATATACAAAGTGTATTTAAATCAGTCACAGCAATCCGGCTGAAAGCCATGCCACAGATCTTCAGTAACAAAATAAACACCAAAGCCTACTCTGTCAGATCACATGGGTCAGCCTCGGGGCAGGTTCCTCATTTACAAATGCCACAAATCTGGGTAGTGCCTCATTCACATTCTCCCCAGCAGATTTCCTGTAGCTAAATGTGAAGGTTTTTCATTGAGGCTTTACTCAATCGTCAGTCTTTTAGCAAGATTCTGCCAGGATGCTTTCAATAGATTAGTTGAAGACTTCCCAATCTGTCCACTGGGCAGTGGAGTGAGGCTCAGCAGAATGGAAGGTATCCTGAAGTGATATCCCTCCATCCCATACAATGTCTCATTTGTCGTTCAATCCCGAGGTGTTGCTGCCATGAAAACATTAAACGCAAGCACACTGAGCTTGTTAATTCATTTAATTGAATTATTTTGCTTCTGTAACGAGATTGTTCTCCTTGGAGAGAAGAAGGTGATGATATGCTTGAGGAGAAATTATTTCTCTCAAAGGGCCACAAATCTGAGGAATGCAGTACCCTGCAGCGCAGTGGGTGATGGGATATTGAGTAAATTTAAGGAGAATAAAAGACACATTTTTAATTAGTAATGGGTTGAAGAGTTATGGAGAGCGGGCAGAAAAGTGGAGTTGAGGTTGTGCTGAGATCAGCCATGATCATATTAAATAGTGGAGCAGACTCAAGGGGCTGAACTGCCCACTCCTAGTTCTTATGTTTTAAGGCCGAGAGGAGGTGTTAGAGGTTTTGAGAATCATGAGAGGCTGAATAGAGTGGATAGAGAGAATCTCTTCTCACTCATGAATTGAAGAGGAACAAGAGAACATAGATTTAACATATCTTCAAAAGAGGTGAGGGTGAAGCAAGGAAAAACATTTTCACCAAGTGAGTAATTAAGATCTTCCTGGAAATGTGGTGGAGGCAGGTACAATCGAGGCATTCAGGAAAGCTTTGGATTGGGTAAAAACAGTGTGGGGGAGAAGCAGGAGATCTGGACCAGGTAATGGTGCTCATTTAATGAGCTGATACAGACACAGTGAGTCAAATAGCCTCCTTCTGTGCCACAACACTTCTGAGATTCTGTAAGCCCTCCCATGTTTTTCCCATTTCTAACCCAACGATCATTGCAATTGTCTCTGTCTCCCCACGAAACCGACACGATATTGCCTTGTGTATCCACATCAAACTAGATGGAAACAAACAAGACAGGAAAGGAAAGTTGCATTCTCTCCATTGGGCCCAAGTCTCCTTATCTGTGTTGCTTGGCCAAATTATGTCATTTTCATGCCATGTGACTGACTGCCAGTTGTAAACTCTCACAGCTGTTGCTAAACCGAACGGCATTTCCTAGTGAAATCAGCTTCAGCTGGGCTGTTAACTTTGGTAAAAATCTTCAACCCAGAATCACAATCTCCAAACGCCTGACGGAGCTCAAGAGAGCTATTAGGGGCCGCACTTGCATATGTGCCATTGAAACTAATGTTACAGCTATATACATAAAGCAATTAGGCAAATCAAATTGTGCATTATAATTTATAGAAACAATAACATTGTTTGCACCCCACAGAAGAACTTACTATATTTAGTCTCAATAATCAAGCATCTCTCTGTTAGCTGTTAAAAAGTGTAGCTTTACAGATTGAGCTAGTTTGAAAGAATTGGGTAGCAAGAAAGAAATGGCACCCCAAACAAATATCACCACGGGTCTCATTTAGTTACATCACTTTCAATAAAGTGGAGAAAGGATTAGCAGTCAGGAATCAGATCCTCCCCCTGAAAATTTCTATGCTTTCCACTGTCAGCTCAAACAACACTGCTAAATTTCACTCTGGGGGAGGCTGAGTTATTACTGACACTTCAGGCAGAGATTTGAACTCAGCCCACTTGGCGAGATTAACACTTCAGTCTTTTTAGCAGGCCATTTCAACTCCAAAGATCCATTGTTAGAGCGTGGAAGAAGGTTATTTGCCCCAGCAAGCCCGTCTAAACAATTCATAAATCATGATTATTATATGTCATTTTATGCTGGCATTGGAGGTGAGCTGCTTTCTTGAGATCCTGCAGCTCAACCAATGCTGGTAGAACCACACCACTGTTAAAAGGCTGAAATAACTCCACAGAGATCAAAAATCCTGTCAGCGAGTCACCCTTGATTTATACAGTAGATGACACTGACCCAGCCAGATCACAGCCAGCTCTTAGAGTGAGCAGCATCCCTGACAATCCGGCTCTCATTGGTCAGCCAGGCCCCCAACCCCCACTTGGACCAGGTTAACAGCCCCAGTCAGGAAACTCATAATCTATGAAATCCACCTGGCTGAACTTGTTCCAATCACTACAAAGGCAGTTCCAAAAGTTTTGACTCAGCAATGTTACAGCTCAAATGTAAAACATTTTGCAATGTCATAAGGATGTGAGAGGCACTATATCATGTTAAGTGTTTATACTAGCAATTATATTTGGGGTGGCACAGTGGCTCGGTGCTTAGCACTGCTACCTCACAGTACCAGGGACCTGGGTTCAATTCTGCCATTGAGTGACTGTGTGGACATTCTCCCCACGTCTGCATGTGTTACCTCCAGGTGCTCTGCTCTCCTCCCATAGTCCAAAAATGTGCACATTCGGTGGATTGGCCATGCTAAGTTTCCCCGAGTAGTCTGTGTGGGTCAGTATGGATTTATTGGGCCAAAGGGTCTGTTTCCACACTGTAAGGATTCTATGATTAGCCAATATAAAAGTATCAGGTAGCACATGAAAATTGAAGGATACTGCACCTTACTTTGTTTGACCTTGTATTCTGGCAGTATTTGTTAGGAGACAACTACACAATGCAGAACACAAGTCATTTATAGGCCAGACCAGGAAAGTGCTGTAATTTAGATATGTCACCAATATTTTTATAGAAACTACATTGGATTCAAGCAACAACAACTTGTATTCATACAGCGCCATTAATTTAGAAAGAAAACTCTCTGGGGAGTTACACAGGGAAGGAATCTAAAGTAGAGATACCAAAGTGGAATCCAGGCTTGGACAAAGAGCTGGTTTTGAAATGAGAGGCATGTAAAAATAGAGAATGGTGATAATACAGAAAAAGGCCATTCAACCCAGCATGTCCATGCTGCCTCTCTGCGAAAACAACAGAACTAGCATCCTGCTTTTCCCTTGTGCCCCTGCTGAGTGTATGAATAGGACTGGGAGTAGGCCGTTCAGTAGCTGCAAAATTAGTAAGGTCCTTGCTAATTCAGTTGTAGCTTCAACATTACTTTTCTGCCTATCCCAATTTTCTTTTTTAGTCTATTCATGGGCAGTGAGTATCACAGTCTAGGCCAGCATTTATCATCTATCCTGAATTGCCCAGACGTTAAGAGACAACCACACTGTTACGTGTCTGGGTTCATATATTGGCCAGACCAGGAAACCAACATATTTTCTGCCCTAAATGATATAAGGGAACGAAGTTTTATAATAATCAACAGTGTTTTCATGGTTTCCATTTGACTAGATTTTATTCCATAATTTTGACTCTGGAATTAAGACTCTAATGATGGCCGTGAATCCATTGTCAGAAAAGCCCATCTAGTCCACTAATGGTCTTTGCAGAAGGAAATCTGCTGTTCTTACCTTATTCTTTCCTCGCCAAGTGGGCTGAACTCTCACTTCTTGAACAGATTCAACGTTTTGGCATCAATTACTTCCTGTGGTGATGAATTCCACAGGCTTACCACTCTTTGGGTGAAGAAATGTCACCAGTTGAACAGTAAACGCCCGAGGCTTTGAGTCTAGGGCAAGAAGTGTATGGCAGTCCAGGACTCCAGAATTCAAGGGAGACTCTGAAGCCTCAACTTGGATCTCTCTCTCTCTCTCTCTGTTACTTGAACAACACGCTGTCAGGGCTTCGAGGTTCTAGCGCCTAATGACTCGCTCATCCTCTTCACTTAAGGCAACCAGCAATTAATTGGCTGATTCTGTGAAAATCACCATTGGGAGACACTGTTTTCTTGACATCATGCAGGATCAGGACCGACAGCTGTGTTCAGACTTCAAATTTCTCTGCACAGTTTCTGTACCCAAATAAACAACCATTCCCCTCCCATAATTTTTGCCTCCATAAGTAGCCTGATTTAATTATAAAATGGTGTTGGGTCTTGAAGCAGGCACACGATTGGAATTGAAAAATATTCATTGGGATGCAGTGCCAGAATTAAACTTCAGCCAAGAGTCTCACATTTAAAAAAAATCACTACAGTTTAAGCTTTTACACAACCACATTATAAACAAAAGAAGCTGAAGAAAGACTCTTTGAACCTGACATTTTCACTTTGATTGGACAAAAATATCCTTGCTTTGGTTACACAATTGTAATACAGATACAGATCAACTATTATGCAAAACTTCCTTGCTTGGATAATTAACAAGATCGAAAAGATTTTGTTTCATCCTAATTTCCATTCAAGAAATCCAGACTGCCAGGCAACTGTATTTCATTTTGAGGAACTGAAGCACAATATGGGGCAAAAACATCTCTGTTGCCCCTTTCTCTTGAGAGCTGGCCCTTTTCCAATGATTTCTGACAGTCACATGATCTATTTGGACACTTTGCTCACTAAATAAAAATGCACTCTAAGGCTTTTCCAAAGCAACAATAAATACCAATAAAGTTTTTGAATTTTAAAGCATTTTCCTTTATAAAAAATATATTTGCTAAAGGCTAAGTCATCAAAATATTTTTTTAAAAATCCAAAGCACTGCGGATGCTGAAAATTGTAAACAAAAACAGAAATTGCTGGAAAAACTTAACAGGTCTGGCAGCATCTGTGGAGTGAAGACAGAGTTAATGTTTCGACCCTTCTACAGATCTGAAGACATTCCGTTCTCTCTTCAATACCAGGTATAGGTATTTGATAAGGTTCCCCATGGTAGGCTCATTCAGAAGGTCAGGAGGAATGGGATACAGGGGAACTTAGCTGTCTGGATACAGAATTGGCTGGCCAACAGAAGACAGTGAGTGGTAGTAGAAGGAAAATATTCTGCCTGGAAGTCAGTGGTGAGTGGGGTTCCACAGGGCTCTGTCCTTGGGCCTCTACTGTTTGTAATTTTTATTAATGACTTGGATGAGGGGATTGAAGGATGAGTCAGCAAGTTTGCAGACGACACAAAGGTTGGAGGTGTCGTTGACAGTATAGAGAGCTGTTGTAGGCTTCAGCGGGACATTGGCAGGATGCAGAGATGGGCTGAGAGGTGGCAGATGGAGTTCAACCTGGATAAATGCGAGGTGATGCATTTTGGAAGGCCAAATTTGAAAGCTGAGTACAGGATTAAGGATAGGATTCTTGGCAATGTGGAGGAACAGAGGGATCTTGGTGTGCAGATACATAGATCCCTTAAAATGGCCACCCAAGTGGACAGGGTTGTTAAGAAAGCATATGGTGTTTTGGCTTTCATTAACAGGGGGATTGAGTTTAAGAGTCGTGAGATCTTGTTGCAGCTCTATAAAACTTTGGTTAGACCGCACTTGGAATACTGCGTCCAGTTCTGGTCGCCCTATTATAGGAAAGATGTGGATGCTTTGGAGAGGGTTCAGAGGAGGTTTACCAGGATGCTGCCTGGACTGGAGGGCTTATCTTATGAAGAGAGGTTGACTGAGCTCGGACTTTTTCATTGGAGAAAAGGAGGAGGAGAGGGGACCTAATTGAGGTATACAAGATAATGAGAGGCATAGATAGAGTTGATAGCCAGAGACTATTTCCCAGGGCAGAAATGGCTAACACGAGGGGTCATAGTTTTAAGCTGGTTGGAGGAAAGTATAGAGGGGATGTCAGAGGCGGGTTCTTTACACAGAGAGTTGTGAGAGCATGGAATGCGTTGCCAGCAGCAGTTGTGGAAGCAAGGTCATTGGGGTCATTTAAGAGACTGCTGGACATGCATATGGTCACAGAAATTTGAGGGTGCATACATGAGGATCAATGTTCGGCTCAACATTGTGGGCTGAAGGGCCTGTTCTGTGCTGTACTGTTCTATGTTCTATGTAAATGCACATGTTTTGGAGTGTGTGTTTCTTACTTCTACTTGTAAACCGAGGATTAAGTTCAAAGGCTTTGTTCAGGGTTTATTTCTCATACTATTAGAGATCCATTAAAATGAAGGGAGATTTTGAAAGTGAACATCAGAAGAAAAAATGAAGCAGGAACTTGAAGGCTGACTGAAATCATGAGCAAAGTTAAACAAAAATTTCAACATAATGCCAGAGAGATTGCATTCTTAAGAGAGTCAGCCAAGCTCAAAGCAAACACAAGCCTACACCTCTTCCACTAAGATAGACAACACAGATATGAATGTGATAATGGGAACTGCAGATGCTGGAGAATCCAAGGACCTCTCAGTCTCCATCTCAGGCAACCAGCTTGTAACTGATGCCCATTTCAAGCCCACCGACTCCCACAGCTACCGAGAATACACCTACTCCCACCCACCCTCCTGTAAAAATTCCATCCCCTATTCCCAATTCCTCCGCCTCCACCGCATCTGCTCCCACGATGAGGCATTCCACTCCCGCACATCCCAGAGGTCCAAGTTCTTCAAGGACCGCAAATTTCCACCCACAGTGGTCGAGAACGCCCTTGACCGCGTCTCCCGCATTTCCCGCAACACATCCCTCACACCCCACCCCCACCTCAACCGCCCAAAGAGGATCCCCCTCGTTCTCACACACCACCCCACCAACCTCTGGATACAACACATCATCCTCCGACACTTCCACCATCTACAATCCGACCCCACCACCCAAGACATTTTTCCATCCCCACCCTTGTCTGCTTTCCGGAGAGACCACTCTCTCCGTGACTCCCTTGTTCGCTCCACACTGAACTCCAACACCACCACACCCGGCAACTTCCCCTGCAACCGCAGGAAATGCTACACTTGCCCCCACACCTCCTCCCTCACCCCTATCCCAGGCCCCAAGATGACATTCCACATTAAGCAGAGGTTCACCTGCACATCTGCCAATGTGGTATACTGCATCCATTGTACCCAGTGTGGCTTCCTCTACATTGGGGAAACCAAGCGAAGGCTTGGGGACCGCATTGCAGAACACCTCCGCTCGGTTCGCAATAAACACTGCACCTCCCAGTCGCAAACTATTTCCACTCCCCCTCCCATTCTTTAGATGACATGTCCATCATGGGCCTCCACAGTGCCACAATGATGCCACCCGAAGGTTGCAGGAACAGCAAATCATATTCCGCTTGGGAACCCTGCAGCCCAATGGTATCAATGTGGACTTCACCAGTTTCAAAATCTCCCCTTCCCTCACCGCATCCCAAAACCAGCCCAGTTCGTCCCCTCCCCCCACTGTACCACACAATCAGCCCAGCTCTTCCCCTCCACCCACTGCATCCCAAAATCAGTCCAACCTGTCTCTGCTTCCCTAACCTGTTCTTCCTCTCACCCATCCCTTCTTCCCACCCCAAGCTGCACCTCCATCTCCTACCTACTAACCTCATCCCACCTCCTTGACCTGTCCGTCTTTCCTGGACTGACCTATCCCCTCCCTACCTCCCCACCTAAACTTTCCTCTCCACCTATCTTCTTTTCTCTCCATCTTCGGTCCACCTTCCCCTCTCTCCCTATTTATTCCAGAACCCTCACCCCATCCCCCTCTGTGATGAAGGGTCTAGGCCCGAAACGTCAGCTTTTGTCCTCCTGAGATGCTGCTGGACCTGCTGTGTTCATCCAGCCTCACATTTTATTGTCACAGATATGAATGTGACTACTCTTCCTGATATTGATACAGAGCCAGAAATCCCAGCTGAAGAAATTAGGTATATAAAGTCAAAGGCTTGTAGTCACTGGGGTATCATAACTGAGGCTAATATTCCATTCTAGAAATGGAAAGCTCCCTCAGAGGTCAGCATTAGAATGACTCATTTGCAAAAGCAAAGCAACTATTCAACAAGCAAATTATAGGTTGTTCAAAGAGCTTACTTTATTTACTTAAAAAAATGCTGAAACGTACAACCGCGAGTGGCAGGTATACTTTCCACCAATGGACCTGTTCAGATTGCAAACACTTCCCAACATCATCAACAGCTCTGGCTCATAATTGGATCAATGAATGGATTTGAAGTCCACGAGAGCTCAGAGCAGCATTGAAAAGCTTTGTTGACGTTTTTAGTGAGGCATATTGTGTTCCGGGTTGGAATCACACCTGGAGGAAGAGATGAAAGAAACACCAAGGGGCCTGAAGGCCTGTACTTGAAGGTATTGTTCCAGTTGTGCACCCATTCACAGATTGTGCATTTGCTTCCCAAGAAGGCAATGAATAGTTTGGCTTACTGAATAACAGGAATTTCCCCAACCTATTAAACCTATTGCTTAGTTTAACTTTTTTCTTTTGCTAACCATATAAAATTGTGCATGTTTTGGATCTGGGAAACATTCATACATGTCTGAAACAATATGCGGTGAGTTCCTTCAGTTTATGATTGAAAAGTTTAGAGGGTCTATATTGGATGAAGAGCAGGATACTTTAATTTATCTGTTAACTCTATACCACATGTTGATTGAAGAATATAAGGCATAGGAATAAAAATAGACCATTCAGCCCATTGAATCTGCTCCACCATTCAATGAAATCATGGCAGATCCGATAATCCTTACCTTCACTTTCATCCCCTTTGCCCATCACCCTTCATTCCCTTACTGATTAAAAATCTGTCCATCCCAACCTTGAATATACTTACCTCACCGATAAGTGTTATCAAATGAACATTTTCTACTTCCTTTGAAATTAGAAAAGCATCATGGTGAAAGTACTGGATTATCTCGGCAATAGTTGCAAAGCTGACTGCACTTAATGCAAAGGGCAGTCATACTACACCCAAGCTAACATCACATGAATGTATACTGGCATGCAGCAGAAACTTCTAGAACAAAAATAAATATCCTCTCTCTTTACCTCTTTATCTATAGAAAACTCTATTAATTGGCTCCTATGGGGCCAAGAGTGTGCCAGTTGGTCAAATATTTGGATAATCAAGAGGTTATCCACAACTGCAATAAACCCTGACATCGACTTACCTCAAAGAATGTGTGTAAGAAGATCAACACATCTTCTAAAATTGATGTGAAAACACGCAGTGAGTAATGCAGGGGGTATACACATTACTTTTATCCTTTATTTACAGCGACAACAAGGAACGATAGAATCCCTGATAACAAGGTGTAGAGCTGGATGAACACAGCAGGCCAAGCAGCATCAGAGGAGCAGGAAAGCTGACATTTCGGGCCTAGACCCTTCATCAGAAAATATAGATTACCTATAGTGATGAAGCAGGTCTTTCAGCCCTCCAAAGACCATACCACCTATACCCTATCCCTGTAACCACGCACTTTCCACAGCTAATGCACCTAGCCTGCACATATTTGGACTGTGGGAGGAAACCAGAGCACCCAGAGGAAACCCACGCAGACACAGGGAGAACGTGCAAACTCCACACAGACAGTTGCCCGAGGCTGGAATCAAACCTCAGTCCCTGAGGTTGTGAGGCAGAAGAGCTAACCACTGAGCCACCGTACCATTCACAATGCAGTGCACCTTCAATGGATGATCATCTGGAACTGCTCCAGTTTCTGATTAAAGGGATTTAGCAGGTCTATGCCATCAATAAGAATGGCTACGCTACCCTAAACAGTGTGTGACACATCATCCACAAGAATAAGTACTGAAAGGACCCTTGCATGGCTGCACTTCAATGTGCCAGTGCTATTCTGAAGATCCAGAAGCTAGTCTCATCAAGAAGAACCTCACTGGGGCTGCCAAGAGTGCATGAACTTGTAAAGGGTGGGGTAATTAATTAAAATAAAGGAAGATGTTGAGTGAAAATAAGTACATGGACAGCGTGGTAGATCACGGCATTGGATGTATGTTATTTTTGCCAGTTTGGCAAGAGTGCCAGTTGATAAAGTGCTGGTAGAAAAAAAGTTTTTTATGTTTGTATACATGGCTCAACATTCACTGACTCTTGCTGGCTGAGCTGCAGCTGATTGCTGTTTAGATGAAGTAATCTTTTTTGCTGTTGTGCAGCAAATAAACACATCCTTCTGTTCCACTACAACACACTGCACAGTATTCAAAATACCAAAATATCTCCCTGACTCTCAATGGGAAGCACATTCAAAGGCTGCTTTAGCCATAGCTAGCAGTCATGATCTAATTAGTAACATCCTTTCTTATTGTTCATACATGGAATATGGGTGTCTCTGGCTACGTCAGCATTTTTGCCCAGCCCTAGTTGACTTGAAGAAGGTGCTGCGGAGCTAACACCTTAAATTGCTTATTTCTTATGATGGATGCAAGAGATCACTTTCATGGCTGATACAACAGTTAGTTCATTGTTTCTGACTCCAATTCTGATGGGCTGAAAGGCCTTTCTCTGCACTGTGGATGTCAATGACTCTAAGACTATGACCAAAAATGACTTGAGCACAACAATGCAGTAAGAAAAGATGTCTGCACTGAGCATAATGTGAATGGAAAATGATAAACCCATTAATTGAGCTTAACATCAATGACTTTGCTGATCGAAAACCAGGGAAGGAAATGTGTTAAATTTGAGACATAGAGTTGTAGAGTCGTACAGCACGGAAACAGAGCCCTCAGTCCGACTCGTCCACGCTAACCAGACATCCCAGTCTGAGCCAGTTCCATTTGCCAGCTCGGTCCATATCCCTCCAAATACTTCCTATTCATATACCCATCCAGATGTCTTTTAGATGCTGTCATTGTACTTGCCTCCAATTCCTCTGGAAGCCTATTCCATACACGCACCATCCTCTATTTGAAAAAGTTGCTCCTCAGGTCCTTTTATATCTTAACCTGCTCACCTTGAACCTATGCTCTGCAGTTTTGGACTTGCCCATTTTAGGAAAAAGACCTTGGCTATTCACCCTATCCATGCCCTTCATGATTTTATAAACCTCTACAAGGTCGCTCCTCAGCCTCTGATGCTCCAAGGAAAAAAGCCGCAGCCTATTCAGCCTTTCCCTATAGATCAAACCCTCCAGTCCTAGAAACATGCTTCTAAAAGTGTTCTGTACCCTCTCAAGTTCAAAGTCCTTCCTATGGAAGGGTAACTGGAAATGTTTGCAGTATTCTAAAAATGGCCTGACCCAACGTGACATCCCAATTCCCATAATCAATGTTCTGACCAGTAAAAGCAAGCTTGCATCCCTAGGTATCTTTGTTTGGCAGGGTCCTATCATTAACAGTATAATCCTGCCCTGGTTTGCCTTAGCAAAATGCAACACCTTTCATTTATTGCTGCTTCTATTTGGGAAGCACCAATCTGTGTTGATTAAATACTATTAAATGCACTAATGCTAATTAAGGGGCCATGAAGTATTTTCATCTGCAAGCATTCTGTAATACCAATAGGCCAATTCAAGACATTTGTCTGAAAATGGCATTTTAGCATTTGACCACCTGACTGGAGTCACAACCCAATGTCCAGGATCCTAAGGTCCATCATTTTATCAGAAAATTCATGAGCTTCTGATGGAGCTGACTGTGAACACTTTCACAGCTTGCTGTTGGAACACTGAACACAACTACGAAATTATGATCAGTAGCATTGTGGAAAAATTATTTTAATATTTTACCTTTACATTGGGATGTCAGTTGTAAACAGATCAAGAAGCAGAGGGCACAGGGTTAAAGTGATTTGCAAAATGTGCAAGAGTGATGTAAAAACAAAAGACCTTTGCACATAACAAGTCGTCTGGTTTTGGAAAGCACTGTCTGGAAATGTGGTCAAAGTAGGTTCAATTGAGGTATTCAAGGGGGCATTGGATGATTATTTGGATAGGAATAAAATTGAAGGGTGAGTGGGAGAAGCAGAAAATTGGAAGGAGATAATGGTGCTCATTTGAGGAACTGGTACAGGGTAAATGGGGCCTAACGGTCTCCTTTTGCATTGTAACACTTCTATGATTAATGTCTCCTGCCTCATGAGCAGGAAGGCACCCAGTTCAAATCTCACTCCCGGGGTTAGCCACAGATGGAACTCAGAGCAAGATGTTCAGCAGCCTGCAAAATCTTTTTAACACTCCACAGCATTCTCCAAATGGGGGAAACGGTGTGAACATACTCACCAGAAACTGATGGAGAAAAGTGAAGAGCTATGAAAAAAACCATTGGAGAAACACAGTGAACCCTGAAAAAGGTGTCACGATAAAAAGCTAAAAGGTAGGGCAGGGTCTAAAAAAGACAACTATTTTAATAAGATGTTCTTGAAAAATGGAAAAAGTGCATTGGAATGTATTTAGAATCATGATATCCCCAATGATTGTAACAAGTTAGTATTATTATAGTTTGATCTGTTTCAGAACAAGCTACCATATGTCTGGCTTTCAGGATGTGAAAGTATTTCCCCAAGAAATATAAGTAAAACATAAATTATTGAAAGCAGTGATGTTATGTTAAACAAAGATTAAAATAAGTCTCAAAATCACCACCTCCTCCCACCCTATCTTCTATATATAACCTGCATTTTCCTAGCTACCAACAGTTTTGAGAAAGGGTCATTGGACCCGAAATGTTAACTCTGATTTCTCATCACAGATCTGAGTTTTTCTAGCAATTTCTGTTTTTGTTTCTGATTTACAGCATCTGTAGTTCTTTCTGTTTTTATTCAAAAACTGTAAGGCATTCCATTTGTTTTCATCTACTGTATTCATTACATTGTACAAAGGTTATGAGAAGTTGCTTTTTCACTGACTGTTTCACAGTTTCTATTTTACATTCAATTTTACAGAAGGATGAAGAGGTAGACTTTCAGCCTTCCACTAAATTACTAGGCTTTAGTTTCTACTCCTTGTTTCACTTGCAGCCATGTTTCTGTTGCAGCGGTAGACCAGATGCTGCTGACCATTAAATGGGACTGCAATAAACTGTTACTTAGAAGCAGATGAGCTCTGTTCAGAAAAATATTGCATCTGTCAAAACCACCTTTGTTACAGAGCACTGCAGGCAATATCTGAGCCCTACATGTTTTTTGGTGGAGTAGGGGTGGCACTAAGAGAGTTTTAATCTTTCACGGTAAGCTTGCCTGAAACAGCAGCTGCAGATATACACACGGAAGCAGCAGAGATTACTCAATCAAAGCGATGAACAGGGTTAGAGAGTAAAGGTTGGTATGTGATTGCCCTATCTCGCAGAAGTGGCATCCATTAATACATGGGGAACCATTCACTGCAAACAAAAGGTGTGTGCTTCTTTGAATTTCCTGAAAGCTTGACTAGGCTAAGGTTCCTTGTTGCTTTCTCCACAGCAGAGCCTTGTCCAGTAAGAGTCGATTTGCCTACCCTTTGTCCTGTGGCTCTCACTGTTGTGTTTGGTTGGCTTGCTGAGCTAGTTTGCTGCTTTTCCGCAGACTTTTCATTACCCTGCTGGGTAGCATCATCAGTGCAGCCTCTGCTGAAGCGCCGTTGTGTTTTCCTGCCTGTTATTGGACCTCTGTAGTCCGTTGAGCTGGATTGCCTCACCTCCAGATTTCCTTCGCAGAGGGGTGTAAATGAAATTGAGCTCTAAGTGTTTGTAGATGGCTTTCTTTGTGGAGTTACCAGGCTTCTAGGAATTCCTGCGCTTGTCTCTGCTTTGCTTGTCCCAGGATTTTATCCCACACCCCTCACTGTAACACACAGGGTTAGAGAGTAAAGGTTGGTATGTGATTGTCCTATCTCGCAGAAGTGGCATCCATTAATACATCGGGAACCATTCACTGCAAACGAAAGGTGTGTGCTTCTTTGAATTTCCCGAAAGCCCACACCACTCAATATTTGTTATCCCATTCGAATTGATGGTTCTCCTTATCCATGTGGATAGAGATGAGTGAGTATTGGTTACGCCTCTCGTGGTTCTCATTGTTTGAAACTTGGCATTCTTCCACCTGCCTTCATGAGTGTAAGCATAAAATTTTGTCGATGTGTCTCTCTTTGTTTGACCAAGTGACTATTCAAAAGGTCATCCTAACACCAGATTTAGGTCACCACTGCATTTCTATTTTGATTGGGATGCTCACTAGATGTCCCTAGTAATTGCCTGAAAGCAAAAGGAGACATTGTGCAAATAAGTTATTAAGGGTGCTACACATGCATCTTGAAAACCTACTGTTCACAGCAGATCTGACATGTGATGTCACAAACCTGCCCGGCAAATCATTGCAGGAAGATTCAGGGAAGCATTATTTCACCAAAGGTCTTGAAAAAGCTCCTACCATCCATTAAAACAAGGATATTATGACTAGAATAAGTCTGCCATATATTTGATGAGTTCATTTTCATGAGGGCCTGCACTCTTAACCAGATCTTGATTTTTCTGAACTGGGAAACAAGCATTTGTACTTGAGGCTGCTGAGTCAGAGGGGACAGCAAGAACGAGCTGCAATGGCTGAGAAAAAAGGCAATCGAGGGAAGAGTACAAGAGGCCTCAATGTGTCCAGATCTTTAGAATCTGAACAACTTAGCAGATTTTCAGCAGAGAAAATTCACAAGTGAGAAACTGAAGGTCAAACAGTGAAAGACCCAATGGTTGTGCATATTTATTTAAGTACAATGCGGTGTATAAAATTGCTGCAACATCATGTATAGTTCACTCACTAAGTAAATTATAAATGATGATTGTGAGGCAAACATGGTATTTGACAATTCCAAATGATTTATTCCACATTTCCAAAAAAACACTTGGAGACATTCATTCACCATGTGTAGGAAATACCAGAATAGGTCCAAAAATTGTACATACATTTTCTTTTATTACATCTTATTTGTGAATCATCTTTGTGGCTGGAAAACCAGAAGTATGTGCAATTTTCAAACTGCAATATGCATTAATCATTGAAACAGTTAATATGAAAGAGACAGGGCAGCCATCTTCAGAAACAGATTAAAATCATACTGAAGCATTTAGCAGAAACTTTCAAAATGTTTCATGGATTTCATTTCCTGTAACATGGTATAGATTAAAGATATTTATGAATTTTGTTACAAATATTTTTATTGATCACAAATAAATTCGCTATACATTCAATTCTTTTAAGTTATACCTTCCACATTTCTACGCTGCAAAGTAGCCAAAGAAAACTACACTCCAAACTCATCAATAACTCACTGATGCTTTTTGCACTCGCTGACCATTTATAGCTTAAAAGCAGAAACAAAAATATTCTACATTACAAACTGAAACATATTTTAACATTGAATAAATACTGGAAATGTTTGATAACATCAGAGCCTTTTTGATCATTTACCTCAAGCAAAAGTTCCAATATTCTTAGAAGTTTCATCCATTATCGCCGCTTGCTTTGATGTAATTTTATTTAAAATAACATTAGCCACATTAATTTCCTTTCATTCTGCAGCATTGATACATGGACCTGTGATATGGTCAGAGTTAGGGCTAAGGTTAGAGTTAGTAGGACAATAGTTCAGGTACATTATTCCCAAAATGAAGGTGGTATAAGAAGCAGTAAAAAGAAATGTTGACAATTAAGT
Source organism: Stegostoma tigrinum (assembly GCF_030684315.1). NCBI lineage: Eukaryota > Metazoa > Chordata > Chondrichthyes > Orectolobiformes > Stegostomatidae > Stegostoma > Stegostoma tigrinum. The sequence continues at coordinate 53,676,012 of NC_081370.1, read as the reverse complement.
AAATAATAAACAGTTTTTAATAACAAATTAATGCATTGTAAAACTTTTAAAGAGAATCGGAATGATATGATGCCAAATGAATAGACTACAATAGAAATTTATGGGTGCATATACTTTTACATGAAAAGTACAGTGAAAAGTTTTATAAGTCCCCCCAACACAGTGCCTACATCAATGACAGAAGTCATATATCATAATAATAAAAAAGTAAAGTTAAGACAAAGTTCATCACAGTTCAGTTAATGGTGCCTAGGCTTGGGGAAAGCCGATATAGGAACAATGGAATAGCCAGAAGACACAGCCAGTATGAGACCGCTATTCCAGGGCTAGAACATCACTCCGGGACAAGACTGCCCTGCCAGGCTGCTGGAGACCTTTCTGCTCATTGCACTACCGCTAGCTCTTTGAAAGAACTTCACCCAATCCTTGGGAGTTAACTCTGAGTTCTCTCCACAGATGCTGCCAGACCTGCTGCGTTTCTCCAGCGATTTCAGTTTTCGCTCGCAATCCTCTGTCTTTCTCTCATAGACCAACATTAGCTCACCAACACTTGCTCCCGATTCTCACAGTTCCAAAATGTTGGACAATTTATTGAAGCAGAAGTGAAAAACACTAAACAAATGTTAAAGGAGTTGGCATGAAAGGATGAGCTGTCAAAGGAGCTACAGATGCAAAACATTTGTCAGCAATTACAGTTCAAAAATGGTCAAGGACAATAAACAAAGGAACAGTCTCCATACTGTTTAAGACTTGTTGAAATAGAAAGCCACATTTCCTCTTCATATATTATAGCAAGAGATAAAACAGGCTGGAAACCATCAATGTTTGTTTTAACTTACATCATTGGGATGTACAGTAAAGTTTGCAACAGCCCAGCACTCCCACATGTTTAATTTCATGAAGGATTACAAGTGTTTGCTTAGTATCAAAGGCTCCCACTGATTAACATGCAAAACCATAGGTGAAAAAATAAAAACAACGAGGAATGCATTACTTTGGGTTGTACTTCTCGAGACTTCTTTTTTAACAGGTGTATTTATGATACATCTGTCCCCAACAGTAATCCAACCAAAAGCATAAAAGGATAATCATTTCAGGAAAAATTTAAATCAAATACATGCAGCTATTCTAAGCACAGTAAATTTGCAATATGTTCGTCTTCCATTTTTCACTTTTAAAATTACTGATTCATGAAAAATTTTGTTTTCACAGTTATAGTATACTATAAAAATGGCCCAATCAAAAGTCACAAATTATATTTTTTTGTGACTGTAACCCCCCCTCTTCTTCAATCATATTGTACATTTGATATGCTCACCCACATTAACCTTCTCCAACATCTCTCCATTTGTCAGCTCAGAAGGACTGCACTCACTTTACTCTACATTTATAGCCTTAATAATTGAATGTGCATCTCAAGCAGTGGCTTCGCTCCCTGCCCCGAGGTTGCCTCCAGGTTCCATTGAGGGATCTGTCTTTGGCCACAATGGCTCATCATTTTCTGAAGACGTCCAGTTAACTTCCATCTCCCCATTAAAGGTATCCAGCTCTATTTTCCCATGGTCTAACTTGAACTCCCTCCACTGTTACATGCTCTGAGACTGCTTATTCAGTGTCCAGTCCCTGGATCAGCCTCCACCTAAACATTGGAAATACTAAAGCAATGATCCTCTAGCCCACAATCTCAACTACAACAGAAGGATAACAACTTTGCACCACATGGTGATATCTAGTTAAGTTACTAACCCATGAGACAGACTTGCTCCTTCACCTTCATCACACCATCACTTTTGATTCTTGCTCTAACTTATCTAATGATGAAATTCTCACCTATGTTTTTGTAAGCAGCAGAGCTGATGAATCTAATGATCTTTAGGCTAGCTTTGATTTTCTAACCTCCCCGTAGTTTCTGATCCCGCAATGTTCCTCAGGGAATTTCGTGTCCTGCACAAACTTCAACTTTGTTCTTGCTGATCAATAGTGGTCCCAAGTCCTATTTGGCTCAAATTTTACCATACCATCCTCCTGATTAAATCACGGCTTTGTGTTTTCCTGTCTCCACACCTTCCTCCATCCCTACAATCACCTGATGAATCTGCACTTCTAACTCTGACTTCTTGCTCAACACATACTCTCTAAATCCTTCCCATCTTTACAGTTGTGCTTTCAGTTGTCTGAATCCTACACGTTGGAACTCTTACCTTGGATTTAACCATCACTTCATCTTTTCTCCCTCATATTAAAAGACATTTCTCTTTGACAAAAAGATGACAAGGTGTCGAGTTGGATGAACACAGCAGGCCAAGCAGCATCAGAGGAGCCGGAAGGCTGGACCCTTCTATTTGACAGAGCCTTTGATTGCTTTGTGAATCTTGCTTTGTTCAATTTCTTATCCACTTTTACCCAAGTACTAGGAGAAACACCTTCAGCATTAAATGTGTTCTACAAGTGGACACGTTGTTGTTGAAGGCGACAAGCTTCGCCTTTTTATGTACTTACTTAAAGATCTTCCATCTATAACTAGAAAAAGATTATTTCCATCCAATTTGAGGGCAGCCAGATAAACAATGTAACAATCAATATCGACTAAAATGGTAAAGGTGCTACCTTCCTGACATTTATCTTTGTGTGTCAGTTTTACTTCGGAAAGTTCAATCACCACTGTCCCAGGAAGTCTGATAAAGTCCATCAGTTACACAAATCAGAAGCTGTTGTAATTCTTGGTGAAACTTGGGGAACCAGCTAAAAGAGGAGCAGGGTTCCGAAACGACAATCAATGCAGTGCTCAGCGGGGAAGAATATGATCAGACCCAAGCATTGGAGAGTGTGGAGCGACCTGATAGAAGTCTATGAAATTGTGGGAGGTATGGATAGGCTGGACAGTCGGAGTCTTTTTCTGCCAAAAATTAAGGCGTGGTGGGAGGGGGTGCATAGGTTTATGGTGAATGGAGAACATTTTAAAAGAGAAATGTGAGTTGTTTTGTACAGAGCATGGTAGGTAACTGGAATGTGCTGCGTGAGGAGATGGGAGAACCAGATACCATAGCAATGTTTAAGAGGCATTTAGACAGACACATAAACAGACAGGGAATAAAGTTATATGGATCATATGCAGGCAGATGGGATTAGTTTAGAATGACATTATTACTGGTACAGGTATATTGGGCTGAAGGGCCAGTCCTGTCCTGCACTGTTCAATGCTCTATGTTCCATGAATGTAAATTAAATCTAGCTTAATAACCTTAATAATGGAAACACAAATCAGGTTAGTTAAATGAACAGGGGATTAGAGATAGGCTTGGGTTAGAGCACGGTAGGGATTACAGTTCACTGTATTGAAGCAATCAAAAGTAAAGAACGTAGACAATATGCAGGATTAGGAAATAAAAAATCATTGAAAAAGATAACGGTGGTTTATAATGTAGTCAATCAATGGTATTCAAATAGCTCAAAGAGATTAAATTATCAGATAGCAATTGTAAGCGTAACATGTTGAGTCATTTCAGAGCAGTAATTAGTTGGAAAGTTGTGTCATGCTCCATTTGGACACATCACATCCCGAGTACTGCTTTTTCCTAATACACAAAGGAAGTATTCAAGTCCAGGAACCAGAAGAGGTGTGTGACAATGTAGGTCCCTAATATCAGAGGAATTCACCCAGTCTGGTTTGAGGAGGGCATGGTCAGGAAGTAAATGGAGGAAAATGAGAGAAGGCTGTGTAGGTAGGAAAGAAAATGCTTGTGTTAGATGTCAATTTCTTCTTTTAACAGTGAGATTAGTCCTAGGATAAAGGGATTACATAGAACATAGAACATTACAGCACAGTACAGGCCCTTCGGCCCTTGATGTTGTGCCACCCTGTCATACTGATCTGAAGCCCATCTAACCTACACTATTCCATGTACATCCATACGCTTATCCAATGACGACTTAAATGTACCTAAAGTTGTCGAATCTACTACCGTTGCAGGCAAAGTGTTCCATTCCCTTACTACTCTCTGAGTAAAGAAACTACCTCTGACATCTGTCCTATATCTTTCACCCCTCAATTTAAAGCTATGCCCCCTCGTGCTCACCGTCACCATCCTAGGAAATAGGCTCTCCCTATCCACCCTAACTAACCCTCGGATTATTTTATGGTTTGTTATGGAAGTCAGAGCAGGGGATTCAGTTGGATAATCAGCCGTTGTGATATTGAATGGCAGAGCAGGCTCGAAGAACCAAATAGCCTATTCCTGCTCCTATTCTCTATGCTTCCGCAAAAGTATTCAAAATGACTGGCTTCACAGGGATAACCTTCTTTACGGAGAAGGTGGATGTGAAAACTTTTTCTCCATATTGATCTACAAATTATGGTAAAGCACTGGGAGTATTCCCCATGCCATTGGTCTCATCTATTTCAATGTTAAAGAACTAGCAATCTAAATGGGAGAGACTGGGGCTTTCATTCATTTAGCATTGCATTATGACATGGAGCTTGCAGCTCTCTCCCTGTAGGCCGTATGTATGTCGTTGTCTCCATTGAGCTGGGAGCCTCTAAATGGGAGCTGGAGCAGCTCTGTTGGTGGTAAAATGCCAAAGAGGCCACAAAATCTTCCCCTATTTGGTGCCTTAGCTATAAAAATTGGCTGCCCACCTCCATGAAATAGACTGCTAACCTGTCTCCTAGGTTTCCTCAGTGAATGTCCGCTTGTGATAGGAACACATCAGGAAATACACCCACTGGATTCCCACTGTTTTCACAATCCCAATTCATCCCCCAGTCTCTAAGCCCATCACCACAGAGCAGGGGAAATTCAGTACTTAGACTCAGAAAATGGCAAGTACTAATGTGTTTATACAGTAAACCCAGGCATGGTTTAATGAACAAACAGACAGAGAAGTTGGAGAGAAGCTAAGAAGAATTACTGAAGAACCTCTGTTTATTTCACGCCTACAAATTAGGGTTTTGGGCCAGCATCAACCAATAGAATTTCAGACTCAATAGATTTTGAAAGACAAATGCAACTAAAAGTTCTAAGCAAATGACATGTGTTATCCTAATCCAACACTGTCACTAGGTAATCAAATCTTCAGTATCATATTTAACTGATAGATAAAACTTGTATCACATTACTCACTCTTCAATCATTTCATTACTGCACTCACTTTCTCTATTAGCATGCCTTCTGAACTGGAAACACACTGAAATGAATACATATTAGGAGGATATGGAATTAGTTCCACTGAAGGGACGCCCCCAGAAACACAATGAAAAATTGGCAGCTACACCAGACTCGCTCTTCACTGTGTTCTGAAGCAAATCCCGAGACTGTGTAGAACTAAAATGGGCAAAGCAATTAGTAGCATCACAAGCTGCATTGCTGACATGGAAATCATGACTACAATTTCAGGCTCAGAAGCTTCCTTCACCCATCCATTGTTGCAGTGTTTCTATTTTTTAAAGAAGTCAATTTACCTCACTAACTAACACGTTTACGTGGGCTGCAGATTCTGCAAACTTGACTCAGTGCCAGTAAAACTGGTAATCTACAAATGGCTTGCAGTGTTTTTGCGGAATGCTTCTGTTTTATTATTTGTGAATCAAAATTCAAGGGAACAGATTTGTTGTGATGTGATATCTGTGATCTGCCACACTCAGCTAATGCTGTCTTGATATCAAAGCAAGTGTGGTGTTGGAACTTGTGAGTCACCTCCACTACCCGTCCCGAGTTCAACCCTCTTGTTCTTTTCTGAACCAGGGAGCTGCGAGGCCTTGTGGAACTCAAATTGATCATCAGCAGGTAGTTATTGTTTAGTAAATACTGCTTGATAGCACAGTTGATGATACCTTCCTGATGATTGAAAGGAGGCTCAAGAGGCTGTAATTGGCCGGGTAAGAGTTGTCCTCTTTGTGCGGACAGAGCACGCCTGGATCCACATTGTTAGCTAGATGCCAGTGTTGGTTCTGGGGTAGCTTGGCGAGGTGTATGGCAAATTCAGGAGTTCAAGTCTTCAGTCATCAGGCCCTATAGTTTTTGTAGTGTCCAGAGTCTCCAACTGCTTCTGGATACATCAAGGAGTGAATCGAATTGGCTGAGGGCTGGTATCTATGATGCTGGATACCACCAGAGAAACCAAGATAGATCATCCACTCAGGATTTCTAACTGAAGGTTGTTGTGAATGATTCAGCCTTGTTTCTTGAACTAATGTTCTGGGCTGCCCGCTAACAGAGGTGGGGACATTTATGCAGTCTCCTCCTTCAATGAGTTTTTCAATTAGCCACCACCATTCTTAAATGATTTTGAGGAATACTGCAAAGATGGGTTTTGATCCATTGGTCACGGATTACTTATCTCTGTCTATTGCACATGCTGCTCATTATGTGAGATGATGGGAACTGCAGATGCTGGAGATTCCAAGATAATAAAATGTGAGGCTGGACGAACACAGCAGGCCAAGCAGCATCTCAGGAGCACAAAAGCTGACGTTTCGGGCCTAGACCCTTCATCAGAGAGGGGGATGGGGGGAGCGAACTGGAATAAATAGGGAGAGAGGGGGAGACGGACCGAAGATGGAGAGTAAAGAAGATAGGTGGAGAGAGTGTAGGTGGGGAGGTAGGGAGGGGATAGGTCAGTCCAGGGAAGACGGACAGGTCAAGGAGGTGGGATGAGGTTAGTAGGTAGCGGGGGGTGCGGCTTGGGGTGGGAGGAAGGGATGGGTGAGAGGAAGAACCGGTTAGGGAGGCAGAGACAGGTTGGACTGGTTTTGGGATGCAATGGGTGGGGGGGAAGAGCTGGGCTGGTTGTGTGGTGCAGTGGGGGGAGGGGACGAACTGGGCTGGTTGAGGGATGCAGTCGGGGAAGGGGAGATTTTGAAGCTGGTGAAGTCCACATTGATACCATATGGCTGCAGGGTTCCCAGGCGGAATATGAGTTGCTGTTCCTGCAACCTTCGGGTGGCATCATTGTGGCAGTGCAGGAGGCCCATGATGGACATGTCATCAAGAGAATGGGAGGGGGAGTGGAAATGGTTTGCGACTGGGAGGTGCAGTTGTTTGTTGCGAACTGAGCGGAGGTGTTCTGCAAAGCGGTCCCCAAGCCTCCGCTTGGTTTCCCCAATGTAGAGGAAGCCGCACCGGGTACAGTGGATGCAGTATACCACATTGGCAGATGTGCAGGTGAACCTCTGCTTGATGTGGAATGTCATCTTGGGGCCTGGGATGGGGGTGAGGGAGGAGGTGTGGGGACAAGTGTAGCATTTCCTGCGGTTGCAGGGGAAGGTGCCGGGTGTGGTGGGGTTGGAGGGCAGTGTGGAGCGAACAAGGGAGTCACGGAGAGAGTGGTCTCTCCGGAAAGCAGACAGGGGAGGGGATGGAAAAATGTCTTGGGTGGTGGGGTCGGATTGTAAATGGCGGAAGTGTCGGAGGATAATGGGTTGTATCCGGAGGTTGGTGGGGTGGTGTGTGAGAACGAGGGGGATCCTCTTGGGGCGGTTGTGGCGGGGGCGGGGTGTGAGGGATGTGTCGCGGGAAATGCGCGAGGGCACCCGCATGGGCCCCAGCTATGCCTGCCTCTTTGTCGGTTACGTGGAACAGTCCCTCTTCCGCACCTACACAGGCCCCAAACCCCACCTCTTCCTCCGGTACATTGATGACTGTATCGGCGCCGCCTCTTGCTCCCCAGAGGAGCTCGAACAGTTCATCCACTTCACCAACACCTTCCACCCCAACCTTCAGTTCACCTGGGCCATCTCCAGCACATCCCTCACCTTCCTGGACCTCTCAGTCTCCATCTCAGGCAACCAGCTTGTAACTGATGTCCATTTCAAGCCCACCGACTCCCACAGCTACCTAGAATACACCTCCTCCCACCCACCCTCCTGCAAAAATTCCATCCCCTATTCCCAATTCCTCCGCCTCCGCCGCATCTGCTCCCACGACAAGACATTCCACTCCCGCACATCCCAGATGTCCAAGTTCTTTAAGGACCGCAACTTTCCCCCCACGGTGATCGAGAACGCCCTTGACCGCGTCTCCCGCATTTCCCGCGACACATCCCTCACACCCCGCCCCCGCCACAACCGCCCCAAGAGGATCCCCCTCGTTCTCACACACCACCCCACCAACCTCCGGATACAACGCATTATCCTCCGACACTTCCGCCATTTACAATCCGACCCCACCACCCAAGACATTTTTCCATCCCCTCCCCTGTCTGCTTTCCGGAGAGACCACTCTCTCCGTGACTCCCTTGTTCGCTCCACACTGCCCTCCAACCCCACCACACCCGGCACCTTCCCCTGCAACCGCAGGAAATGCTACACTTGTCCCCACACCTCCTCCCTCACCCCCATCCCAGGCCCCAAGATGACATTCCACATCAAGCAGAGGTTCACCTGCACATCTGCCAATGTGGTATACTGCATCCACTGTACCCGGTGCGGCTTCCTCTACATTGGGGAAACCAAGCGGAGGCTTGGGGACCGCTTTGCAGAACACCTCCGCTCAGTTCGCAACAAACAACTGCACCTCCCAGTCGCAAACCATTTCCACTCCCCCTCCCATTCTCTTGATGACATGTCCATCATGGGCCTCCTGCACTGCCACAATGATGCCACCCGAAGGTTGCAGGAACAGCAACTCATATTCCGCCTGGGAACCCTGCAGCCATATGGTATCAATGTGGACTTCACCAGCTTCAAAATCTCCCCTTCCCCGACTGCATCCCTCAACCAGCCCAGTTCGTCCCCTCCCCCCACTGCACCACACAACCAGCCCAGCTCTTCCCCCCCACCCATTGCATCCCAAAATCAGTCCAACCTGTCTCTGCCTCCCTAACCGGTTCTTCCTCTCACCCATCCCTTCCTCCCACCCCAAGCCGCACCCCCCGCTACCTACTAACCTCATCCCACCTCCTTGACCTGTCCGTCTTCCCTGGACTGACCTATCCCCTCCCTACCTCCCCACCTACACTCTCTCCACCTATCTTCTTTACTCTCCATCTTCGGTCCGCCTCCCCCTCTCTCCCTATTTATTCCAGTTCCCTCCCCCCATCCCCCTCTCTGATGAAGGGTCTAGGCCCGAAACGTCAGCTTTTGTGCTCCTGAGATGCTCCTCTGCTCATTATGTGAGTTTTCTTTCGTTGTATCTTTTTTCGGACGTGCATGGTGCAGCTCTTGGCATGTTCTCCTGTCCTCTATCGAACCGGTGCTTATCCCTCTGTCTGGGAGGTGATACTAGAGAGAGGGATATGCTGGGCCCTGAGGTTACAGATTGTGGTTGAATACAATACTGCTGATGACTCCCAGCATTTCATCGATGCCTAATTTTGAGTTGCTAAATCTGTTCAAAATATATCCCCTTCAGCTCAGGGCCAGTACCGTACAATGGTACCAACATGACAAAGAATATCTTCAGTGTGAAGGTGGGACTTCATCTCCAGAAATACCATGTCCCCTCTGGATGATTACTTGGTTGACAAAATGGAGGATGGAGGGCATGCTCTGAAGTGGTTGATTTCAATGTTGCATCTTAGAGGTTGTCAAGTGTCAGAAGACAAACTGAGGTGTTGTTCCTCCATCCACATTTTCCACTAAGGCACTTTTAGGCCTCAAGGATTCAATATTGAATTCAACCATTTTGCAGCATGACCTCTGTCCTCCATTTTGATTACAAACCTCTACAACCCCTCTTGTTAATGTCTTGTTGGCAACGCACTAACAGAGTGAGTCCATTTTCTCCTTTTGATCATTAATATCCATTTTGCATCAGTATCACTCTTTTACTGCTGTTCGCAATGCCTTTTTCTTTTTCTCTGGGTACCTTCACTTGCTCCTCCTCTGTTAACAGCATAAATACATTTTAGTTATGAGGAAGTTACGTCACATTCGAAACATTAAGTGTGTTTCTCCCTTCATCAGACACTGCTAGACCAACTAATTTCCTTGAGCAGTTTCTGCTGTATTTCAGATTTCCAGCATCTCCAGTAGTTTATTTGCATTTTATAGGATCCAGAGGAACTGCATCCTTCAGGAGAGAGAGAAGGAGAAAATAAGAAAAATCTTCCAGCGACCTGGTTGGTGTTCACCTGTAATATCCCATACAAACAATAATTTAAATCTCACTGCAATTTCTGACGGACAGGGTGCAGTGTTCTGATGCTCTGTGCCACCAATGTTCGCCTCCAATTTTGAAAACAGATGTAAATTACTTTACTCTGCAACAGCTGTGGAGTGAATGTCTTGGGTTGAGACTGTGGTTAAACTGGTGTTGGAACATTAAGGGCAACTTAAATTGAAGCAATAAACACTAACTTGTGAATACACCTTATAATCCTCTGAATCCAATAAAACATGCATCCTGGTAATTTATTGAGAAATCATTCTCTTTCATAAAGTTTAACTAAGACATAAAAGAAATGCAGGAAATTACTTGTTCCCACTTTGGTTGAGTTTTAAAAACAGCATGAAACTTTCAGCAGAGCTTCTGTCTTGTTTTAGAGTATATTTTTACTCCAGTGTCAGCATTAGCTATTCTCATTGAAGAAGAACACAAATTATATGCACAAAAGAGCAACAAGATGTCTCAATTCCAGCTTGCATAAGCTGCCTTTGTATCACACTCAGATTTTCCACACTTGCTTTCCTCACAGTTGTCCTGAACAAGTATTGTTATGCCAACACAGAGATCTTCCCTAATTAAATGTATTTCTGTTGCTTACAGTTGGAACACAGTCTTATTAGGATTAGGTTGAATTGGACGTCATGTTTTTGAATTAAGGAAACCACTTTTGGCTTGAGGAGTGTTAACAATACCATGAAGAGAAATGATTTCAATTTTCCTCTCAGTTTGTTCAATTGTGAATGGCATGGATAGAGTGGAAAGTATGAGACTTTTTCCCAGGATGGAAGGGTCAATTTTTAGGGGGCACACGTTGAAGGCGCAGGGGGTGACAAGTTTAAATGAGATGTGCGAGGCAGGTTTATCACACCAAGGATGGTGAGTGCCTGGAACGCGCTGCCAGAGGAGATGGTGGAAGCAGACACAATCGCAGCATTCAGGAGGCACCTGGGCAAATACATGAATAGGAAAGGAATACAAGGATACCAATCCTGTAAGTGAAGACAGTTTTAATATGGAAGGGCTAAATGGTTCGGTGGAGTCTTGGAGGGCCAAAGGGCCTGTTCCGGTGCGATACTGTTCTTTACTCTTTACTTCTTTAGAGGTGTTAGTGGGCATTTCTAAATAACCTGTTCAGAGATGTTACTGCTCACCTGTGGAGCAGTCAGGACTTTAACCCAAGCCTCCTGTCTCAGAGGTAGGGACACTATCATGAGAGTCCCTGGAGTTTCTAGTGAAATTGTGGCCCAAAGTGGCCTTACCTGCAATAATACTTTGTTGCTTTTTGAGTAGTTAAACAGCCACTGAGCTGACAGTCAAGGAAAGAATTACAGTGCACTTTATCACCTCTTCAGGATTTCCCAAAAACTGTACAAGCAATGGATTAATGTCCTTTAACTCACCTGAAATGAACAGGAATCCTAGGGAACATAACTGCTAATTTATACAGTTCGATGGATTGGCGCAACCATATTAATTTGGAAAATTTACTCTACTGTTAACGGAACCAAGTTATTTGCTCTCATGCGCATAACGTCTGAGGTGTGCAATCAGAAAGGGTTTAAATGTCTGGTTGTATTCTCTTTAACTTGTTTCTCTTTAACCCTGGCTATAGTTGCATTGAACTCCATGATCTGGTAATGCACTGGGAGCAAAGAAATATTGTAAAGCTGAGGTTATAATTGGAATGGCCAGTTGCAATGATATGACTCTCATATCTTCACCTCTTTCAGAGACAGTTGTTGCAGTAGCAAACAGGTCATATACAGGATTGTGTCCACTGAGAGGAAGAGTAAATAATTCAAGCCCAATTTTCATCAGGATTTCATCAGGATGCTTGAGCCAATGCATTCAGGTGAGTATTGGCAAGTCAGAGTATGGGATATATGCAGAGCCCTGACAATTTAAACTAGAAAACAGAAGCCATGCAGGTAACCCTGATCATTCAATATAGTGTGTGACAATTGTAAGGTCATTGATTAAATTTTTACGCATTCCATCTCCAGGGTTTCCAGAAGAAATGAGCATAGAAAGAGTTAAAGTGAGGTTGCTGAAGTGGGCCATCTGGACTAGCTGGGTGGATTTGGAGAGGCTGGATGATGTCCAAGCAGAACCATGGAAATGAAGAGTGCATTGAAGGCCACTTGTGTATACCAAATGTCGATGCTTGAGCCTCCCGTTTGGTTTTCTAAGCTATTGCAAATTTGAAGACTGGCACAAAGGAACTGCAGAGACAAATCCGTGCAAATAGCACACAATGTACAGAGCTTACCGATACCAAAAAGATAACCTTGAATTTCTCCTTATTGATAGAAGGACAAGATTGGCTGGACAGATAATGCCCAGAAGAGCAGGTTTGCAGCCTGATGAACACTTTCATGACATGGATCTCCCACCTGTGTTCCAGGGATTGAGACTGAGTTGGAGTTGCAGCAGAACCACCTATGAATTAAATAAACCCTCCTCCAAGGGGATCAAACCAAGAGCGGCAGGAAAGGTAACTAGGTCTCATGTGGACAGAGGTGAAGAAAGAAGTTCTCACACAGCAGGTGGAGACTCTGAACTGTGAGGGCCAGTAGCGCCCTTCCTTTGATATCTGTGCAATGTTGGAGATGGGATTCCCTCAGCATTCTGCCAGCTCCAAAGCCATGTCCATGTCATCTGTATGATCCTGACTTAGTTTTCATCATGTCCAGATTGCCAAGGCAGCAAATTGATACGTTGTTTTTCCCAACATGTCAACTTCTGGGAAGGGATCAGCCAATTATTGAACACCAAAGGGAAGATGGCGGTTCCAAAACAAGCTTAATGTTTGTAAAGACCCTGGGTGCCACTGTACAGAGTTGGTACCATAGAACATAAGAGCAGAAGTAGGCCATCAGCCCATTGATTCTGCTTCACTATCCAATGAGATTATGGCTGATCTGATAATCCTCAATTCCATCTTCATGCCTTTTCCCCATAATCCTTGACTCTGTTACTGAGTAAAAATCTGACTTTATTAGCCTCACATATACTGAATGACCCAACCCCAACAGCCCTCTGTAGTAAAGAATTCCATATATTTAGAACTCTCTGAGAAAAGAAATTCCTCCTCATCTCTATTAAATGTACACCCACTTATTCTGAATTTATGCCCTCCAGTCCTAGATCTCTGCCATAGACTGATCAATGGCAGTGTGCCTACTTTGATATGGGCAGACGTCCCAAGCCTGTACATCTTCCTGTTCAGCTCAGTGCTGTTTAAGGAAAGGTCATCACAAACAATAATGACTTTTCATTACACAGTCATCTATATACTCTTCAGACCTGTGCTGAACATCATCCCAATTCTAAATGTTCCACCCATCTTTTAACTCTGCTCCAGGTGCAGCCATCAATTAGATTTTTGTTCTTTTCTCCCCAGCTGCAGGGTGTTATGGCTGCCACCTCCAATCTAAGTGAGGCTCGTGGTGAAGTTCTATACAAAGACCTGATTCAAAATGTCTCAATGGGATCAGGAGCCATAGAGGAGCTATGCTCTTGAGTTATAACCCCCAAAGAAACAGGTAATCAGTGTTCCCTTTGAAGTAAAGTGGCCCTCTTATCTTCTCATAAATCTGTCAATCAATTATATCCAGTCATAGTATCAATGTCAAAAGGTTCTCTCCCTTTCAGACCTCATAGTTTTGTGTAAAGACACAGCCAGTGAGGAATACTCTTCAAAGGAACATCAGGTTATTACAAGACGATGGAGATATTAGTAAAACAATGTGAATACTCCCGTCTGCAGCTGTAAAAACATTTCCTGCTGAGATCCAACCATTCTTCAAAATCAATCAACTACTCACAATGTTGCAATCTGTTTACCTTTTGAGGTTTCCTTGTCCTTGACCTCAACATATGTAGTTTCTAGAACATGCAAATGAACCATACGATGAGCCCAACTGACAATGTTAAATTGGTTTCTGCTATAATTCTTAGCACAGTCATGATTATTTGGTAAATGCTGTCTGATAGTAGAATCACATCTACTGCTGGACAGGCTGTTCCGAACTTTGCAAGCATACTGCCTACTGTGCATGGTCAAAGAGACTTTTTTTAAATCTTATTCATTAACAGAATGAGGGCGTCACTGGCTATCCATCCCTAATTTCCCAGAGAGCAGTTCAGAGTCAACAACATTGTTGTGGTGTGGTGTCACGTGTAGGCCAGACCGGGTAAGACTGCAGTTTCCTTACCTAAAGGACATTAGTGAACCAGATGGGATTTTTCCCCGACAATCAGCAATGGATTCATGGTCATCATTAGATTCTTAATTCCAGATGTCTTACTGAATTGAAATTTCACTATCTGCCATGGCAGGATTTGGACCCAGGACCCTAGAATGTTATACAGATCTCTGCATAAACAGTCCAGTGAAAATACCACTAGACAATTGCCTCCCCATAATGATTGATATGGTCCTCCATTTGGTCTGGTCAATGAGGAAGAGATTATGGAGATTCCCAGCCACAGCTGTCTTCACCATGGGAATACCTTGACCAATCTGCATCCTTCTGCCTTGTCTGTGTTTATATATCTCACTAGGGTTGACAGTTAACAAATCTTACTGTAACTCTATACCAACCATGGTCCCAGCAACAGATGGGTGGTACTGAAATGTAACTGCGTAGAATTCTGGGAGAAGTCAGTCCATTCACCAGAACTGAGAAGGGGATTGTCGAGGACCTGGTGCTCACCAGAAGGGAAAAGAAAGAAATCCTAGACCTTGTATTGGGGAATGAACGTAGCCAGGTAATCAAAATGTCTGGGTGGACATTTTAAGAATGTAAGATTCTGTAAGAATTAAGTTAGTTGTGCATAAGGATATTCTGGTCCAAGATTGAAAATGTTAAACTGGGGGAAAGCTAATTACCACAGTACTCGGCAGGGATGGATTTGGGACAGCTTTATGCGGGTAAATCCACATCTGGCAGGTGTGAGGCTTTTAAAAACCAGTTGATGAGGATTTGGGACCAGTATGTTCCTGTCAGGATGGAAGATAATGATCAAAAGATTGGGGTACTCTGGTTGACAATATTGAAAGATTAGGCAAAAAGAGAAAGATAGTATATGTAAGGTTTAGGAAACTGAAATCAGACAAAACCCTTGAGGAATATAAAGAATGTGGAGGTGCTGTTGTTGGGCTGGGGTGGACAAGGTCAGAAGTCACACAACACCATCTTATAGTCCAACAGGTTTATTTGAAATCAAAAGCTTTTGGAGCTCTACTCCCTCATCAGGTGAAGTGACGGAATGTAACCAAATATAAAGGAAGCAGGAAAGAACTTGTGCATGAAATTAGGAAGGCTAGAACGGGCCAATAAATGTTCTTGGCATGTCAGATTAAAGAGAATTCCTAGGCATTTTATATGTATATTAGGAGCAAGAGGATAGCTAACAAAAGGATAGGTCCATTCAAGGATAAACAAGAGAATTTATGCATGGAGCCAAAGAAAGTGTGTGAGAGCGGGGAAGTTTAAGTGAAACGGCGAGGCAAGTTTTTTATGCAGCTGGTAATGGGTGCCTGGAACACATTGCCAGGAGAGGTGGTTGAAGCAAATACATTTTAAGAGGCAACTATACAGGCACATGAACCGGCAGGGAATGGAGGGATATGGACCATTACAGGTAGATGGGATTAGTTTAGAATGGTAACATGGTTGTGTGATGGACCAGATGGACCCCCCCCCCGCCCCACAACAAAACATTTTAAGAAGGTAGCCGAGATCCTAACATTTTATTATTTGGAAATTGAGGTGTTGCATTCCTGCTGCAATTTGATTGGTCAAACTACTCGATATCAAGCAAAACAAAATTTATTCAAACACTAAAGTTAAAATATGGCAAAGGAAGAGGAACTTGGAATAACTTAACTCTATTGGAAAACTTAACAGAATCATAAATTATTTAGCAACTAAACAGTAACTGTTCCAATTTAGTAGCATCCCATAAACCACCCTTGGCAAAAGGCAAATTCAGAAAGCAGATTGTGTCACATGCCACTCCTGTAGCAGATGGAGAATATCTAGTTTTTGGCTGTAACTGAGAGACGGGGAAAAAAAAGTGTTTTTACTTCTCCAAGACCCCAACAGCAACTGCTGACAGGTAGACCTAAAATCCATGGCTCTGTGGGTGGGAGCTTAACCACACCCACACAGGCTGCTTCTATTGTTCCAACTTTAAAAAAGAAGCCCAAGGATTCACAAGTTGTTTATCTTCTCATAGACTGCTCCATACCTGTCCCCGAATCTCTCTCTGAAAGAAACCAGGACAAAATGACCTCTTGAAAGCGAAAGCATCATCACAGGTGGCACAGACTTGTTGAGTTGAAGGTCTATTCCTGTCCTGTACTTTTCTAAGCTCATCCATCAGCAGCTCATTATTCTCATGCTATACAGATTCATGCCCCCTGTCCAAGTTTGGTTTCTTGCGTCCTAGTCCTGAGTGCAACATGAAAATTTTTGACGTTAGCAATGACGTTCAACAATGCTTAAGCTCTCTATTACTAAGTAAATATTCAAAATATAGCTTCATTAAAATTGATACACAATGGTCTGTGGATGCTAGAAACCTGAAACAAAAGCAGAAATTGCTGAAGGAACTCAGCAAGTCTGGCAGCATCTATGGAGAGAAGCAGGGTCTGAGAAGGGAGACTGGACCTAAAATGTTGACTTTGCTTTCTCTCCAGAGATGCTACCAAACATGCTGAGTTCTTCTGGAAGAATAGATGCCCAGGCTGCACAGATTTAATTAAGGTGGCCACTAAAATCTGCAGAATATTTCAAGGAAGTATCCAAAAGTATGGATGCTGAATAAAACATCCAAAGGTGATGGGATTGATGATTAACAAAGATAAATAAAGATGTAAAAACTAACACAGATTTTGCATATGCTCCAAATGAACATCACTGGACACCTATCCAGTACTTACACAACTCATCCCTTAATGTAAAGATCTCAGCAACAATGCACATTCTGTTGCAACATTCTATGCTGTTTGTGTTTTCATCTCTCATTTCACGTTCTGGGTTTGGTGCAAAATTGTCTTTCACGTTTTTATTTTTGTGACCTTTATTTGAATCCATCTGAAAGGCTCGAGTTTCTTTCCAAGCAAAGCAATAGATCTCTAAATGTAAAACAGAAATTATGGTTTAAAAAAATCCAGGAATTTATCAATTGCTATCAATGGAATGCTTCAGCCAGCTCAATTCATTTAATGTGATTACTGGCTATCATATTTATTAATGTGGATTTTTAAGTTTTATTTCTGCCATCAAAGGCATCTAATTTTATATAACTGTATGATTAATTAGCTCTAGAGAAGTGTTTACATATATTTTCAATGGATATGTCTCCAATCCAATGCATGAAAAATACTTTAAATCACAGTCATGGAGACCTAGCCTTGTTCAGCATGAAAGCAGACCCTTTAGCCCAACTCATCCATGCTGACAAGATAAATTAATTTACCAGCATTTGGCCCATATTCCTCTAAGGCTTCCCTATTCATGTACTCATCCAGATGTCTTTTAAATGTTATAATTGTACTAGCCGCTACCACTTCCTCTGTCATCTCATTCCATATCCACACCACTCTCTGCGTGAAAAAGTTGTCCCTAGTTCCCTTTTTTATATCTTTCCCCATCACCTTAAACCTGTGTTTTGCCCTCCAGTTTTGGACGACCATAAACTGGAAGAAAAATATTATTATTGACCCTATCCATGCCCTTCATGACTTAATAAACCTCTATAAGGTCACCCATTATGCTCCAGGGAAAAAAAACCCAGTCTATTCAGCCTCTCCCTTTAGCTCAAATCCGCCAATCCCAGTAATACCCTTGTAAAACTTTTTCTGCACTCTTTCAAGTTTAACAACATTTTTCCTGCGGATTAATTTAATAATCAACCCATTTACACCAGCAAAGATTAAATTGAATTTCCATGTATATGACTCAAAGCAGAAACATAAGTGAACTTTTCTGGCCCCCACCAGTGGGTTTGCAGGTGGGGATTTCAAGAAATTCGTCATGTGGCTTTCCTGTTCTCTCCCATTTGCCTATAAATTTACATGAGGTGGATGGGGTTTATAAGCAACCCACCTGCCCTTGACCCAATGCCCCAATTAATGCCCTCAAGTAGCTATACAAATAGCAAAATGGTTAGCAATCTGTCAATCCTTTCTATACATCCTGTGGTTCATCATGTGAAAGCCATGCTTAACTCAGCTATACTTGGCAGAACTTTCCAGTAGTACTCTTTGATTTGAGAACGGAAAATCATCCAGACTCCCTACTTTTGATCACTATCCAGTAAATTCACTTGGAGAATATTGATTGAGAATAGTGCTCAGTTATCATGTTACCTCAAGGTATACACCTCTGTCAGCACTTTCTGCTGAGATCCACATAATAAAGCTCTTTTGCTGCTAAAAATACTGGAAATCTTTAAATTATAGACTTCTTGTATCAGTATCGCCAAAGAGTTTTTGGCAGTACATTGTTTAAAATTAGTGAATTTTTTTAAATAACTCACAAAGGAAGAACTTTATAAAAAGGGAATAAAGATGTGATTTGTCAGGGAGAATATTAGTTAGTAAGGGGATCTGAAAAGGTATTGATGGAGCTAGAGCATGAGTTTGGCCCAATGTTGATCTGGTTTGGCTTCAGATCACACCCAGTGTCGGCATATCGTTGTACAAACTTTCAGTCAATGCTTTTAAAAGTTACAAACAAGTAAAGCTCTTGAATTGGTCCTATCAAAATCACAAGACTCCGACATTTGGACTACAGAGAGGATAAAGCCTCTACACATTCTTTAGCCGTTCGATGCCATGGGTAATGACAGGAAAGTTGGGAGAATCACATGAGATTGGCAGCAAAGAGACTCCTGACATACAAAGGTGAAAGCCTCATTTTCTAACCATGTTTTAAAAGGTGAGATGAAGTTCCTGCTGGCAAATGGCCAGAGGTTCATTTGAAAGAACTAGCATGCACTGACATCTTTGTGATGGAATTATTCACATCATTGATAGCTTCCAATTCAGCTGACCACCAGAGAGGATCGAGGGGTCAAAAATTCCTGGAATGAAAGTCATTACAGTAACCTAGCAATTCTAGGTCATCACTTGCTTCCATCCTAGAAACCAGGCACAAAGATCTCAGGGCAAGCTTCATGGGCAAACCTGCATGCACCTGCAATCCATTCCCCCACCCATTTCCATCCACCTTCAGGTCTCAGACCCAAAGCATCATGCCAATTGCTCTTTGGCCAACATTTGACAGGGACCATGCAGGCCAACTGCAGACTGCCAGCACTTGGTCTTTTAGTCAAGGACTGGTGACAGGAATCATGGGAAATCATGGCAATGACCAGTTCTTGTCCCTGTGGCAAGGGTGCAAATATGAGAAATTGGGACACCACAGATTTGTGGTTCATGGGCAATGAAAAAATTGCATTTGGAAAAATAGTGCCAGAAAAATTGCCAGGACACTCAGGGAATTACTCTCCAAGAAACTCACAAAAATGGGCACTTAGCTAATTTCTAGTAAAATTCAGCCTGATTTACTTTCTACATTTTTTCATCTGTGTCACTGGTAGATATAGGGAAAAGTGAGCCTTCATTCCAATCGGTGAGAAACTCTGCAAATCACAGCCTGCCAAGTGAATTACAAAAACATGGGGGGGGGGGTGGAGATAAAATGATTCAAGTCTTGAAGCACTCTTTAGTATGTTGACAAATGATCTGGAAAAATGTATTGACGTCCTTGCATTTGGTTTGTAGATGAGCAAAAAACACAAAACAATGCATGTTTAAAGGCATACTTAGAACATTGGTGAGTTTAATGTAGAAAGTTTTAAGGTTGTTAATATAAGCTTACAAAGTAAGCAAAGGTATTATATACTTAAAAAGAAAATAGAGATGGAGGCAAATCAAGAGAGGTATCAGATAAACATAACAGACAAATTGTTTAAGATACCAAGTCCGCTGTCTTGCTAGGCATCAAGGAGCCAAAAGAATATTTGATTATACAATAAAGGAAAGAGAATGTAGATGAAGGGATTCTATTCTCTGGCTGTCTATTGCATTGCGAAATTGCTGGTGGAGTACGGTGCCTTGATAGAGCCAATCAGCCTCCTTTAAACTTAAACAAAGCGTGATGGTTAACTAACTGGTGTAATCTCCATGGCAATGTTTCTCCCAATCAAAGTCCACCGCCAAGCCTCATGGTCTTGTCGTACAGTATTAAAACATTGTCCCCCTTTACATTATTATTCTTCCAAATTGCCTGGAAGAGTGCAGAATGTATCTTTTATCAGCAAAACTAAAGCTCCATCCTATAAAATAACGAAAGCACGAATGCAGTGTATGCAGACAATGTAGAATTCATTCCCATTCTGATGGCAATGCCACTGTGAAGTGGAATGGGTTTTTAATCATTTGCTTGACATAACATTGGACAGTTTATCAATTGGTGTCCCTGGTTGAAACATGAAATAATCCTGAAGCATTTAAACTTGAAAGGGCGCTGTTGTTTTAACAACCATTGCCATGCAGTGTCTCTGGACCTCTGGTGTGGCACATGCATCAGAACTCAGCCAAATCATCATTTATAATCACAGTTTCTGAGACACTGCCAGTCTGAAAAATTGTTATTGGAGTGAGATACGGCTGTGCTAAAAACAATTTACACACCTTAATTATAGCCAGCTGATGAACTTAAAATGAGGGACGTTCCATCAACACCCATTACCTGGTTGTGTCAACATTTAGTAAAATTTACTTGTGCTTACGTGAGAGGGAAGGAAAGGCACAGAGTGACAGTTATCCTAGACAGTTCTGGCACACTTCCTGGAGTCTAATAAACAGTCATTTGGACAGACACTGGGATAAAGAGGCATGTCCATTACTCTTTCAGCTTGATGATCCAGTGAGGCACAGCACACTAAACCTTAACAAGGCACACTAATCAAAAACCAGCTACAATAATTATAATAGATGCTTGAGTAATTTTTATGAAGGAATGAGAGATCTCAGGGTAATTAAGTCATTCAATTTGCAGTAATATTTCTTCACCCAAACCAAGATGTTATCATTTCTCAATTACGGAATTCTGAAGTAGGGCCACAGGACCCAAAATGTTAACTCTGCTTTCTCCCTATAGCTGCTGCCAGAACTGCTGAGTTTCTCCAGCACTTTTTGTTTTAGTCTCTCACTTACATGGAACTGAATTGGACTAGAGTTTGAGAGTAGCTTGATTTTACAAATCCTGAATCTTTCGAAAAGTGCTGCAGTGAAATAAAGGATTTGGCAAATTTTAAATACTAGGGGACATGCATTTAAGATAAGAGTGTGAAAGTTCGAAGGCAATGTAAAGGGTAAGTTTTTTTTTACATAGAGACTTTTAGGAATCCAGAACATATTGCCAGGGGTGGTGGTGTGGAGGCAGGTACATAGGGGCACATATGGGACTTTTAGATAAGCACATTAATACACAATGAATGTAGGGATATGGACCAAGGGCAAGCAAGAGGGATTAGTGTAATTTGACCACAAAACAGAAGTTGCTGGAAAAGCTCAGCAGGTCTGACAGCATCTGAGAAGAGAAATCAGAGTTGACATTTTGCGTCCGGTGACCCTTCCTCAGAACTGGGGAAGTTCGCAATTGTTGCCAGTCCTGCTGAGCTTTTCCAGCAACCTCCCCAGTTCTGAGGAAGCGTTACAGGACACAAAATGGCGACTCTGATTTCTCTTCACAGATGCTGCCAGACTCGCTGAGCTTTTCCAGCAATGTCTTCTTTTGTTTCTGATTTACAGCATCCACAGTTCTTTCAATTTTTATTTTTAGTTTAATTTAGCGTCATGTTTGGCATAACATCATGTGTTGAAGGCCCATTCCAGTGCCTGTACTGTTCTATGTTCAATATAAATGAAAAGGGAGTGAATACAAACTCGCTGTCCCCTATTCTAGTACAGATACTGCTGAAGCAATTACCTTTGTCTCACTGTTGCATGTATTAAAAGTTATTTTTATAAATAAAATTTTCTGGATTGTATGTAGGTACACACATCATTTTGAAATGCAAGTTTTACTTATTGCATTTGTGAGGTAAGCACAAGAGTTACACCAGTGACCACTTGGTTAATTACTCTTTGCTGTAGTCACTTCATGTGACGTTAACACCACAGGGTACAATACATTAACAACGCTATTGAATTCACTTCAACTTTTAGGAAATATGTTTCTTAATACTTACAGTAATCATCTTCGGCTAATTTGTTGTGCTGGATATTGGAAAAGCTAATTAGAACAAGAGCATTCAAAATCACATCATTATGGAAGGTTGGATCTGATTAATAAGATTTTTAAAATTTGCATATTCACTTCAGACTCAATTTAATTGTAAAAAACAGTGCTAGGAGCAGCTAAACATTGAGTTGGAGACAGATTGATTAAATGAAGTGCGGCAATTGTGATACTGTTGGGTTTAGAATAATATGTTTCACAGGATGCTGTTGTGGAGTTATAAGCAGTTGCAAGTAAACTAGATTTTCAAATGACACCATAATCTAGCCAATACAAAGCTTAGAGCCTTGGTAGATGCCATGTGAACCATGGGATTAAATTAGCATGTTCACTCTCTGTCAACTATAACATGTACAACATGCCAATATCCGTAAAATGCAAACAGCAGCAATGTTGGTGAGAGTAATTTTGAGATAACGAAATGTGAGGCTGGATGAACACAGCAGGCCAAGCAGCATCTCAGGAGCACAAAAGCTGACGTTTCGGGCCTAGACCCTTCATCAGAGAGGGGGAGGGGGTGAGGGCTCTGGAATAAATAGGGAGAGAGGGGGAGGCGGAACGAAGATGGAGAGTAAAGAAGATAGGTGGAGAGAGTATAGGTGGAGAGGTAGGGAGGGGATAGGTCAGTCCAGGGAAGACGGACAGGTCAAGGAGGTGGGATGAGGTTAGTAGGTAGATGGGGGTGCGGCTTGGGGTGGGAGGAAGGGATGGGTGAGAGGAAGAACAGGTTAGGGAGGCAGAGACAGGTTGTCCAGGGAAGACGGACAGGTCAAGGAGGTGGGATGAGGTTAGTAGGTAGATGGGGGTGCGGCTTGGGAGTAATTTTGAAGCTATTCTAGCTGAACACAAGGTGAACCATAGCAAACAAAAATGGACATGGCACCTGGATTCCAGTCTCTGTCCATGCTGCTCCAGAATCGACTGGTCTTACAAAGTATCACGTCACACGGTTGATGTAAACACTCAACAGAAATCAAAAACAAGATCAAAGATGTTTCTCGAAGATTTTGCCGGGGAGGGGGAAATGCCTCATGCAGGATGTACAAAGTGCTTCCCTGGGAAGATAAGGCTTGGCTTTGTGTCTGAGGTTTTCTCAAAGCAATAATTAACAGCTGATTAAAGATTACTTCAGGTTTCAACATTAAATTACAAGAAAATTAAGACATTGTGAGGCACAATTATTTAGCACTTGAAATAAAAATCTAGACTGGGACTTCCTGCTGGTATTCCAATGGACTGCTGAGCAAATGCATTGTTGTGCATGATGGATGTGCTCAGCGTCTATAATTTTGAGGCTGCAGAGAAATGTACTTTGCTTCGTGTTCATTTCGCTCCAAAAGAGCAGGCTCTAATACCCAACACTCTCTAGTTTGAGTATTTAAAATAAATGTTAAGCTCCTCAGTTACATATGTAACTGGCCTAATGACTGTTTTGGAGGGGGCAGGGCCAGACAATTTCGTATCAGGTGACTCCAGCATCAGCAGTTCTTGCTATCCCTCAGTCAGATATAATAGCGTTAAGCTAGAGGAACACAGCAGGCCAGACAGCATTAAAGGAGCAGGAAAGCTGGCATTTCAGGTCAGGAACATTCCTCAGAAATGGGGAGGGGCAAGGGAGCTCAGGCGACTTAATAGAGACATACAAGATGATCTGAGGATTAGATAGGATGGACAGTGAGATCCTTTTTCCTCGGATGGTGATGGTTAGTATGAGGGGCCATAGCTTTAAATTGAGGGGTGATAGATATAGGACAGGTGTCAGAGGTAGATTCTTTACTTAGAGAGTGATAAGGGTGTGGAATGCCCTGCCTACAACAGTAGTAGACTCGCCAACTTTAAGGGCATTTAAATGGTCATTGGATAAACATATGGATGATAATGGAATAGTGTAGGTTAGATGGGCTTCAGATTTGTTTCACAGGTCGGTGCAACATCAAGGGCCGAAGGGCCTGTACTGTGCTGTAATGTTCTATGTTCTATGTTCTATGAATAAATAGAAGGGGAGGGATGGGGCGAGGGAAGGTAGGTGGGGTGGTGGTAGGTGCAGGTAGGCAGTGGTGGGGATTGGCCAGTGAGGTGGGAGGAGCACATGGGTGGGGGAGAAGATGGACTGGTTGTGTCAGGTCAAGGAGGCAGGAATGACAGGGAGGGTTGGTCACGGGATGAGGTTGAAGGTGGGGAGATTTTGAAACTGGTAAAACCCACATTTAGGCCATTGGGCTGTAGGGTCCCAAGGCGGAATATGAGGTGCTGCTCCTCCAGTTTGCAAGTGGCATCATTGTGACACTGGAGGAGGCCCAGGAAGGACACATCGCCCAGGGAGTGGGAGAGACAGTTGACCGACCGAAAGGTGTTGTTGCTTGTCGTGAACAGAGTGCAGGTGCTCTACAAAGCTGGTCTCTGAACCTCTTTTGGTCTCACTAATGTAGAGGAAGCCACATTGGGAGCAGCGGATGCAGTAGACCAAGTTGACGGATGTGCAGGTGAACCCCTGTCTGATGTGGAAGGTTTGTTTGGTGCCTTGAATGCAGGGTAAAAGATCCAAGCCTACAGCTAATCTCAGACTGAAGATTTCAAAGCCACACAACCCTCTGAGAGAAAAGAAATGTTCGTCATCTCGGCCTTAAAGGGTGATGTCTAATTTTAAAGGTATTCCCTTGTACATTTCTATGACATTATGGATCGTGGTTGAAGGGAACAAGCCAACGTGACTTGATGACTCGTTTTGTCACAAGGTGTATTAAATAATTTTGTTCCAATATCCAAATGAAAAGATGGAGGAATTATAATGAAGAGAACTGGGACACAATGCACTTCATGCAAAATGTACAAAAGCGTGTAGTTCTGTACTTCCTGGCTTTGAGATGCTCTGACTGTATCTATAGCCAGTGGATGTCATCCACATTATTGTAGACTGCTAGGCAGTCAAACCCATCCCTGACAGTACAAGTCATCCACATAATGACCTTGCACATGACAATATCTACTTGTAAATTTCTCCTGTAAGGTCCCCCAGCCTCTCGTGATATAGCAGAGTCAGTGATCACACTGGACCTTGGCACTGAGCCTTGTGAACCAAAATAATTTTCTGTTCCTCGCCCAAACACAATGACTGACCTTGTCTTTCCATCGAGGTTCTCTAGTCAGTGAGTTTATGCCAATGCTTGTCAGAAGTGACAATTGTTGACAAATCATTGAAGGAGTAAGTTTTCTCTCCAACGTAGATGAGACTAGATCCTGTTCACTTCTGTGGGAAAAGAACAAAATGTCAATATGAAAGCACACTAAGGGTTCACTCCACTTAAATTCGACAATCTTACTTGCATTCATTGTGTGCCCCGTGTTACCATTTGGTAAGAAATGCAAAATGAGCATTTTTGAACTGGCCATGAATGAAGGGAACCCTTTGACTTTGCTGAGGCCCCATCCCTCTTTTTGTTTCCTCACAATAATTTGCAACGCAGCCATCTCAAATGGTTATGATTCCCACCCCTGCCATACGGGTCCAAATAATCAACAATCATCGAACCCTGCAAGCATACTGGCCCAGTGGCAGAAATAAATAGGAGACTCCCTGCTGGAACTGATGTGAGAGCTTCATTATGGGAACGCTCAGTGAATTGTTGCTACGCATTCAGTTTATACGTACATCATTTCCACACCGCTTTTCATCCTTATTCATATTAAACATCGATAGTCTTCATGCTGGGATTGCACTGTTTAAAGTCTAAATGGTGGAGTAACAGGAAATGATAAGAGTTCTGGTTTTCATGCATGTTCATTAATGTCAACTAAACTGATAACTTTTCCAAACCTGCTATGCTCTTGCCAATATCTTGCCAATCCTGTGGCCTCCTGAGGCAGCATTCAGACAACACTTCCTGCAGGGAAATCATGGCCAACTAATTTTTGAACAAGAGTAGGCCATGCAGCCCCTACACCCTAAAGCGCCATACAATTTGTACAAAAGATGATCTATTTCTTGCCATTCGCTCACCTTGGTTCAGTTTCCCTGAATACCTTGGGCCAACAGAAATTGGATTTCTTGATTGAGTTAAGAACCATATCACATACTGTTCCACACCAAGGCGTTTTCTTTGTTACTTATGCTTGCCTTACAGCAATTTGTTGAGCTAACTGACAGAGGACTAGATGACAATGCAACACTCTATTTAGTGATGTTAATAAGTATTGGCCATGATTACTATTCATTCTGCTCTATCGGTTTCCCTGTTACAGCATATACTCAAGCACAGATTAAAAACAAGTAAAGTTTTCAGGTTCATGAGTTTGTTTAATTAGATAGCAACAACCTTGGCAGCTTTCCAGTTAACCCCTCATTGTGCAAAGAGTAACTTCCATCCTTACACATTTAAGACGTGCCATTAATTCTTCAGCATTTGTAACGATGTATGAAACACACAGAGGATTGAAGCTTAAGGCTGCAGCTGGCATGCTCATTATAAGCACAGTCAGAGGTTAAGAACAAGCAGGACATGTGTTTTATAAAACTTAGTGTTTCCTCTTCCTCGCTGGAAGTAACTAAAAGTACAAGTTGAGTAAGATTTCAGAAAGGTACTGAGAAACAGACAAAAACAATTTCAACCCACACCCTTGGAATGAATATAGAAGGCTGAAAACTCTATTGCCACTGGCTGCCATTTTATCACACTGTGTTTTCAGTCAGCCAGTTGTGAATTCCTCACATCAAACTACGACACACTTAGCATCCTGTTTCTGCAGTCAACTCTTGCAAAAACATTTATATAACACCTTAAACGTAAGAAAACACGGGAAGGAGCTTCACAAGTACAGAATCAAACAATTCAACACTGAATCATGCAGGGACATATTAAGGCTGTTACATATGTTTTAATTTTAATAATGTATATTTAACCTATATTACAAAGCATCCAAAATCTCACAAATTGCCATTTTTTGTGGAAATTAATAGGATTGGCTTGGCTGAGCCACTGGAGGTGCATTTCAATTTGAGTAACTTGCAGGATCTGTTTATTTTGAATCTTCACACTTGATGCTCTCACTGGGAAACTGGAGGAGGATCAACAAGCTGATCACCAGCCTCTTGAACGGTAATGTCATTTTTTTATTGTGGGCATGAGTGTTGTTGTCATGTTTATTCCCTGTTCCTAGTTGACCTTGAGAAGGTGGGATTGAGTTGCCTTCTCGAACCACTGCAGTCCATGTGCTGTGGGTTGACCCACAATGCCATTAGGGAGGGAACCCAGCAACAGTGAAGGAATAATGATATATTTCCAAGTCAGGATGGTGAGTGGCTTGCATGTGCTGGTGTTCCTATGTGTCTGCTGTCCTTGTCCTTCTAGATGGAAGTAGTTGTGGGTTTGGAAGATGCTATCTGAAGATCTTTGGTAAATTTCTGCAGTGCATCTTGTAGATAATACACACTGCTGCTACTGAGTGTTGGTGGTGGAGGGAAAAATGCTTGTGGATGTTGTGCCAATCAAGTGGGCTGCTTTGCCCTGGATTGTGCCAAGCTTCTTGAATGCTGTTGGGGCTGCACTCATCCAGGAAACTGGGCGGTATTCCATCACACTTCTGACTTGTGCCTTGTAGATGGTGGACAGGCTTTTGGGACTGAGTTACTCGCTGCAGGATTCCCAGTCTCCGACCTGGTCCTGTAGCCACTGTACCCATATGGTGAGTTCATTTGAGTTTCTGGTCAATGGTAATCCCTAGGATGCTTAAAGTGTGGGTTCAGTGATGGTAACACCTTTGAATGTCAAGGGGTGGAGGTGAGAGCATCTGTTATTGGAGATGGTTATTGTCGTCGCTTGTGTGGTGTGAATGTTACTTTTCTGTGGATAAAAATTTCTGCAGTAGGACTGGAACCTGCAGCCTCCTGCTCAGTGAAGAACCTGCCACTTTCTGAACCTCAAGGTCACCTTCAGAATCTATGCACATTCTGCACCGTGTTTGAGCTGCCCAAGGCTTGTGCTCTCCTACTGCTCCTTTATGATCACGACTTTGTTTAATTTACCTTCAGCAAGTTCCATCATGGGTGGCATCTGTGAGCATGTGATCTTAATGCAAGAACATTTGCAGCAACCTACATTAGCAGTAGACAGACATTTCAGGAAACAGCAGGTTATGTCTACTTAGAATAGCTCATCTTTCTGTTGATATGCCCCAAGAGTGTGGTGTTTCAAGTACCCCACTGCAAAATCATACTGACCTTAAATTGGCTGTACCATGGCTGTATCCCCTTTCCTCCCAGTGCTGGTATTCAAATGCTAGGCTATAGTCCCTCTACAGCCTTGTATTGCTAATCAGGGTTCTTAGAGTTAACTGCAGTGAGTGACAATGATGCTGAGTTAGTTGGTGTTAGAGCTGCCACATCACAAACCCCCAGCATTAGAAACAAATTCAGGGCGTTAGCAAACATTAAGTTATTTACTTCCAATAATGGAGCACGATAAGGTTAGACTTACAAAGGATGGATGGAAAGTTAGCAACTGGAATTTAGTTTGAAAAAAGTTGGGGTTATGTATTTGGAAAGAGCAAAGCTAGCAATACACAATAAATGGGACAATGTTAAGAGGGGTAGAGCAAGTGAGAGACCCTGGAGTTTATTTCTTTAGGCCCTGAAGGTGGTAAGGCTGGAAGGTAAGGGGTTATAAAGGCATTTGGGGAGGTAGTGACTTAATGCCAATGTCACTGAACTAGTAAGGTCGAACTCCAAGCTAATATTCTGGGACATGGGTTTGAACCTCATCGCGGCAAATGATGAAATTTGAATCCAATAAAAATCTGGAATCAAAAACAAATCAATGCTGGCCATATAGAAAAACCTACCTCCTCACTAATGTCCTTTAGGGAAGGAAAACTCTTGTCCTTACCTGGGCTGGCCTACATATGATTCTTAGCTGCCCTCTGGGTCATTATGGGTGGGCAATAAATGTTGGTCTAGACTGTAACACCTGTATCCCTTGAATAAATAAAGGAAAGCATTGCCAGCATTGACTTGCTTGCTGCTGCCACAGCTAGGGACAAGGTCCCAGGGTTCCCCTGGCTGCCTAATTGACCTGTTCATCTGGTCAGTGTCCATTAGGCTCAATGTTTCTGCTCAATCATCTTTCATTAGATCAAAATAATGGATTCATATCTCTTTAGCTCTTGATTATTAATGTCTTACTTGATTCCAATAATTTAAAAAAATGCTGGTTTCCTCATTTTGTGTTGTACTGAACACATTCTTTGCAAAATAAATAAAACTACAGAATAAAATCAGAACATTTAATGGAAGAAAATGAAACTTACATAAAACATAATATTAGTGCAAAGGATTGAAGCAAGCAATTCTGTGTCATGGATTCCAAAGTGGTAAGCTCGATGTAATATCTGCAATATTATGGAAGCTGTACTCTTGTACAATGACATTTAGAAAACTGGAATGGATTCACCAATTTGAAAATAAATACTGACATTTTATTAGCTTTTTACCGAACTGCCATTTATTATGCTTGCTTCAACAACCTGCAGATGTTGTTACAGAACCAAATGTGATAGTCTCCTTTTCCTGTTTATGTTAGATGTTGAGTCATTAAATTTGACCTGTTACAGTGAGCTCCAAAATTAACACACAGTGGATGTTGTAAACTTTAATTGTTTTAGAAATGAGGCATCATTTCCTGTCGGGAGCTGTTTTACATTTAGTTGAATGAAAATATGAGTGATCTATTTCTTACTTCTATTTGTCAGTATGAATTACCAAGTTCCTTTCCCTCCTGGAATTTTATATCTTAATTAAAATTAGTTTAAATTAATTTTCTCCACTTAGTGAGGGATACACATCTTATTGATCAGGGGTTTGTTTTGCAGGCACTGAGAAATGAATGGTGACTCATGTATTAGCATAGCAACTCCTGTTCTGCTTCTTCAACAGCACAAACGTCAACTCTAACCTTGAAGAAAATAAACAAAACAACTTTTTCAGCAAAGTTCATTGCAAGAACTTTTGCAAAGTGTCCTGTTGGAGGAAATGTTTTCCTACTCTCACTCACTCTTGATTCACAGATGTCACATGCCATAAACCACACATCAAACTGTTCCGTGCTGCTCCAATCCTTCATTTATGTATAACTAGAGAAGAAAATTTATTGCCCATCCCTAGCTGTCCTTGAAACAGTGATGGTGAGTTGCCTTCTTGTGCTATAGGTAAACTGGCAATGCCATTAAGGAAGGAATCCCAGGACTTTGACCAAGTGACAGTAAAAGAACAGTGATATATTTCCAAGTCAGGATGCTAAGTAATGTGGTGGAGAACTTGTAGGTGGTGGTGTTCCCATGTATCTGCTGCCCTTTTCCCAAGCCAGCATCATAGGACAGAATTTTCCTGCTCCTGAACAACGTGGACGTTGATGGGAAATTTCGCAAAGTTCTGATTCTCAACATTGAGACCAAGAAATCCCAGTTTACAACCAAGTTTTGAACAGCAGCATTCTTGCTAGTGAGTAGTGAGAAATCTCTTTGTACTCATTAACATCTCATTGTTAGTTAACAGTAACTTCCTGATCTAGACTTTCCCATTACCCCATACACTGTGTAGAAACAAGACAGTGACAGTTCTGAAAACAAATGTCAAAGCAGTTATCTGATTTCTCCAGCTTGTTGCTTGCTCCTCCAGACCTTCATGTTGGGCACTAGTCAAAAGCATCTCAAGGCAGACTCCATGGTCAGCGACTGCCTGCATCCCATGTCTATGGACATTGACATCCAACACATACCGGTCTCATTGAACCCTCATGACCAATCTCTGATTTACTTGAGGTTTCTCATGTTAGGAAGCAGTGTTAGTGGTGGTGGCAGTGGTGAAATGGGTTTGTGAGAGCAGTGAGGGATGATGTTACTTTCAATGTTGAGAATGGTAGACCCCGAGCCTTGGAGGGAGGTGAGTGTAGGAGCAGAGATAGAGTGACTGTGACACTTACTGGCCCCTTTTCTGCACAGTTGGGCATTCCTCTGGACTGTTAATATCACATTGACTGGAGTGACCTCCTCCAACAAGGTGGGTAGGCCCACCTCTGCACCATGCGTTCCACCAGGCGCTCATGCCTTCAATCAGCAGATAGGGACAGCAATTCCCCTTTGTCAGACACCTCCAGGATAAATGATAGGTACCATGACAGTCATGGACGGACAGCACTTAACAGTGTTCACAACTGCATTTTAAACATGGCCCCTGTGCAGGGAATTCCTGGGGCCTCTGGCCGCGACACGTATTTCCACAGAAACGAGCGGTCAGCCACGGGGCAGGGCGCATTGGGAACAAGTTGGAGAAGATCACTTAAGAAATCTCACTGGGCATCATGGACAAAAATCTTCCATGAAACTTGCCAAAAATTCATACACACCAAGTAAATCTTCCATCAGCTCCTCAAGCAATCAGGTAGAGCCTGGAATGTTGACTTTGATGGACTGTAATCTGGATGGCCGCAAACGGACCACACAGCCCCCCATCACCCCGCTCGACTTCTCAACTCTCCTTTGGTCAATGCTCAATGGGAAGTCAAAGAAAATGCTTCAAAGATGCTCTGAAGTTGCCCTTGCAGAGTGACAGCATTGCAATTAGTGAGTATCAATAGTTCAAAATGGCAATAACTTTTCTGTCAAGCACTGTCACACTTGGAATTAAAGTGCCTGAATGAAGAGAGAGGGCACTGACAGTGAATGTGATGGTACTGTGCATTTCTGAGATGATGTGTTCTGTCCCGTTTCTCTTGCAGAGAAGTGCTGCCACAGCGATTACAAAATGTCTCCTTCAGACAGCCAGTTGGTAAACAGCTTGAGTTCTCCCTGAGTGTTTTCTTTTTATGAATGAGACAAAAGAGCCATGAGTGGGTGGGGCAGGGCTCACACAGGAATGTTTTTGGTTTTAGCTTTCCAGTTAGTGAGAAAGTTTTGCAGCCACAGAGCCATAGAATCATACAGCACAGAGACAGACCTTTCGGCCCAACTCATCCAAGCCAGCCAGGTTTCTTAAACTTAGCTAGTCCCATATGCTTGTGTTTGACTCATATTCTTCTAAACCTTTCCTAGTCATGTACCTGTCTAAATGTCTTTTAAATGTTGTAACTGTGCCTGCATCTATCCCTTCCTGTGGCAGATCATTCCATATTTGAACCACCCTCCATATGAAAAAGTTGACCCTCAAAACCCTTTTAAACATTTCTCTTCTCAAACTTTGCCCCTTACTTTTGGATTCCCACACCCTCAGGAAAAGAACTTTTCTATTTACCTCATATATGTCCCTCATGATTTTATCAACTTCTATAAAGTCAGCTGTTAAACTCCTACGCTCCAGTCTATCCAGCCTCTTTTTACAAGTCAAAACCTAAAAGCTTGAATTCCTTGGTGCTAAATGAAAGTCTTAGATGAGAGTTTTCCTCTTAAAAAACAAAAGTGTAGATTGTTTCTTTCTTCTGGACTGGAGAGAGGCAGCAAAAATGCAATAGCTGTTTTTTCTGAATTGCATTTTTGCCAAAGGGTGTGTTTATTGGATGCTCTTTATATTGAAACAGTTGATGATTAGTGATTAATCAATACAGTACCTCATTAAGTATATCAATAAAGTTAAAATAATGCCAATCCTCTTTTTTTGTATTTTATCTGCGTTGGAAGAATAAAGTGTGTTTTGATTAAAGCCTAGTGTGGACCAACTGAATCATATCTGAAACACAGCACCTATGTTTGCCTGTGACTACGATAAAAGTTAAGGTCTAGCCTATCTCCTTACAATACTTTGGCAGAGTTGGGGGGTGGGGGGTGTGGGTTCCGGTCTGGTTCATAACAAGAAGAAAAGAGGAAGCTGCTTTCAGGATGACACTACGTTATGGGGGTTCTGCCCCAGATCTGCGCATTGTGAACTGGCTTCCACTGTCATATGAAGGTTAGAAATAGAAGCTAGGAAGGTTACAAATGAAAGAATGGAGGCAAAGGACCATCGCTGAGTCAAGGCACTACAGAGGGCGGCAACAAAAGGTTTTTGAATTGTTTATTCATATTGCATTTAATTGAGTGGTCCAACAGAAAATATAGGTGGAGTACCAAATGGAAACATGAAAAGGAAAAACATATAGGACTAAGATAAACTACAACATTCAATTTAAGGCTTTAGCAAAGATCTGTAGCTCAGG
Organism: Stegostoma tigrinum; assembly: GCF_030684315.1. Classification (NCBI taxonomy): domain Eukaryota; kingdom Metazoa; phylum Chordata; class Chondrichthyes; order Orectolobiformes; family Stegostomatidae; genus Stegostoma; species Stegostoma tigrinum. The sequence continues at coordinate 53,642,409 of NC_081370.1, read as the reverse complement.
TTGTGGGTGAGATTGCTGACTTGTTCGCCGAGCTGGCTAGTTTTCGTTCATACGTTCTGTCACCATGTTAGGTATCGTTATCAGTGGAGCCTCTAATGAAGGGATGTTGTTCTACTCCACTTGGAATTTATACTGTCTGGTCTGTTATGGCGAGTAGCGTCATTTCCAGTTTTTTCTGTATGGATTTGTATATGGGGTCCAATTCTATGTGTTTATTGATTGCATTATGTGTTGAGAACCATATCGCTAGGAATTCCTGTGCGTGCCTATGTTTGGCTTTGGCAACTATAATTATATCATCCCAGTTAAACTGATGGCCTTCATGGTCCGAGCGTACTGATATGAGGGAAAGTTTGTCATGACATTTTGCTGTTAGCTGATGTTCGTGTATTCTGATGGCTAGTTTCCTTCCTGTCTATCCGAACTAATGTTTGTGGCAGTTGTTGCATGGTATGTTGTAAACCACACTGGTTCTGCATGTCGTGGGTATGGGGCCTTCAATCCTTGTGAGTGTTAGTCACAGCGCGGCTGTGGCCATGTGTGCTATAATGATTCCTAGTGATAGTAGCCGTATCATTGTCAGTACTGATATGTTCTTGATGTGGGGCAATGTGGACAGTGTGTTAGGGTGTACTGAGTGCTCTTGCTGTTGTCTATTTAGTGGGCACCTGCAGATGAAGTTGTGGGGATATCCGTTCGTAGTGAAGATTTTGTATCGGTGCTCTTCCTCTTTCATGTGTAATTCTTATATATTTCAGTGAGTGGTGGCCCAGTTGAATAGTGTCCTAACACAGCTTTGTTTGTGGACTTTGGGGTGGTTGCTGTGGAAGTTGACGACTTGGTCAGTGTAGGTTGCTTTCCTGTACACTGAGGTTTGGAACTCCCCGTTGAACATATGACAAAAAGGACAGGAAGGAAACTAGCCATCAGAATACATGAACGTCAGCTAACAGCAAAACGACATGACAAACTTTCCCTCATATCGGTACACTCCAACAATGAAGGCCATCAGTTTAACCGGGACAACATAACTGTACAAATAACAAAGAGAACAAAGAACAGAGAACAAAGAAAATTACAGCACAGGAACAGGCCCTTCGGCCCTCCAAGCCTGCGCTAATCGAGGTCCTCTGTCTAACCTGTCATCTATTTTCTAAAGGTCTGTGTCCATTTGCTCCCTGCCCATCCATGCACCTGTCCAAATATATCTTAAAAGACACTAACATGTCTGTGTCTACCACCTCCGCTGGCAACGCGTTCCAGGCACCCAGCACCCTCTGCGTAAAGAACTTTCCACGCATATCTCCCTTAAACTTTCCTCCTCTCACTTTGAACTTATGACCCCTAGTAATTAAGTCCCCCACCCTGGGAAAAAGCTTTTTGCTATCCACCCTGTCTATACCCCTCATGATTTTGTAGACCTCAATCAGGCCCCCCCTCAATCTCCGTCTTTCTAATGAAAATAACCTAATCTACTCAACCTCTCGTCATAGCTAGCACCCTCCATACCAGGCAACATCCTGGTGAACCTCCTCTGCACCCTCTCCAAAGCGTCCACATCCAAGCCAAACATAGGCATGCACAGAAACATCTAGAGGCATAGTTCTCAACCCATAATGCAATCAACAAACACATAGAATTGGACCCCATATACAAATCCATACAGAAAAAACCGGAAATGACACTACTCACCATAACAGACCAGACAGTATAAATTCCAAGCGGAGTAGAATAACACCACTTCATTGGAGGCCTCACTGATGATGTCACCTAGCATGACGTCGGAACGTCTGACTGAAAACAAGCCAGCTCGGCGAGCAAGTCAGCAACCTCCCAACATTCAATTATCACAGAATACAAAAAGAAATAATTAAGTATCCAATTGACACCTAAATAGCAAATGATTCTTTGCCAGCAGTGGTAGTGCACTCTTTAGAGACTTTTAAGCAACTCTTGGGTAGGCACATGGAGAATAGTAAAATGTAGGGTATGCACAGTAAATTGATTTTAGCAGGATTATAGGCCGGCATAACATTGTGGGCCGAAGGGCCTGTACTGTGCTGTACTGTTCTGTGTTCGAAAACAGATTCATTGATTCATTGCTTTGTTTTAGTTTTGACCAAGGAGATTAACATTGTAGGCATGAAGTTAGAAAAGAGAACAAAAGTGTTGTAAAGGCATGTAAGATGGGAAGGTAATTGATAAATTAATCTAACTTAATAAGAATAGACCCTTAGTCCAGATGTAATACATGTGGAGCTGAAGAAACACAGCAGCCCAGGCAGCATCAGAGAAACAGGAGAGTTGACATTTTGGGTCCAGACCCTTCTTCACAAATTTCTGAAGAAGGGTCCTGGCCTGAAATGTCAACTTTCCTGCTCCTCTGATGCTGCCTGGCCGGCTGTGTTCCTCTAGCTCTACACTGTGTTATCTCTGACTCCGGCATCAGCAGTTCTTGCTATCCCTTAGTTCAATGGATTGTTTTTGCATTCTGAAGAATTTGGAAAAGAGTTAAAAGAGGTAATTTTACACATATATGGAAACCATTAGGAAAAGGAACAGTGCAGTACATTGTTTATGTTTTAAAAGATACAAGAAGTATTGGGAAATGATAGACCAGTCTGATTGATGTCAGTGGTTGGAAAGATAATGGGTCTTTTAATCAAAGATGTATCAGAAAAATATTAAGAATATAAAATGAAGCATCATTGGCACAACTCTCAAATAAAAATTTCAGGATTGACTGAGCTTGCTGAAAAAGTAACAAAGAAGGTTAAGCAAAGGTAAGTCAATTGACAAAATATACTCAGATTTTCCAAAGGTGTTCAAAACCTTAGGCATAGCTAACATGTGACACACAGGCTGGAACTTGTGGAATAAGGGGACAAGGAGCTCCCCAAGCTGGCTTTAACCAGAAAAGCACACACTAACTAGGGGTTTAAGGTAGTTACACAAATTGCTGTTGCAGACATGATGGGCTGAAAGTTTTCCTTCTGCATTCTAACAACTGTCCTTGGCCCATAGGGAAGAAGTGCTGATCTGCAACGTCAGGCGCTTCGGCCAGTATTGTACACATAAACTGTCTGGACTTAGGAAACAGAAATACAATTTCAAAATTCGCAGGCCACACCAAATTGTCAAATATTATTAATGAAGAGGAAGACTGCAACAAATGGCATGAGGACACAAATAAACTTGGAAGATTATGTGCAGTTGTTAAATTAACTGCAACATCATTAATGTTTTGGTGGGAAGAATGAGAAGACCACATACTCCTTGTAAGCAAGTAACTAAATGTAATAGGAATCAGAGCGATTGGAAATTACCAATACAGTTTCAGTAAAATTAGTGGTGTCATATAATTGGGTCAATAAAAATAATCACAAATGAAATAAAACCAAGTAATTAAGAAGGCAAATGGAATCTTGGCCTCTATTATGAGGAGACCTGAAGTTTAAAACTTAGGTAAGTCTTGTTGCACTACACAAGGTGTTGGCGAGGATGTACCTGGAGTACTGTGTACAGTTTCGCTTCCCATATTAATAAACAATTACAAACATTGCTTAATAAACAATGCACTCTGAAAGGAGGCAGTTCAAAAGTGATTCAATAGGCTAATTCCAAGGATGAAGACATAAACTTCAGATCCAATAAACAGATTAGGCCTCTAGTCAGTAAAGTTTAGAAGAATGAGGGGTAATTTTATTGAAACTTCAATATAAACTGTGTGATTTGTTCATACTTTTAGTATCGTTTATTCTAAGCTTAGGTGTTGAATTTTGAGTTAGTATCGCATGGACTTTCTGTGAGTTTGAATTTAATAATTCACTTGCAAGTATTTTTGTAGTTATTGTGATTTGTTTTACAATAGTTTATGAGAAGTTCTTTGGCAACTTAATGGGTTTTTGGTTACTCTAGGGTTTTGCAACTTCGTAAGGTAGACAAGTGTACATCGTGTTCTTTTAGAAATCTCTGGGCTGGGAGTTATGTTTTAAGCTTGGGGAAAAGACTCATTGCTCAAAGGAGAAGATTTTTATTTTAGTTTTATTTTACAGTCAAGTTCCTGTATTGATTGCATGCGTAGAGCAGTGCTCTTATGAGGGGAAGAATTTAGATTATTTTAGACTAAGGGGTTAGTGAAAAATCCCAAACCAGAAGTGTTTAGATAAAACGCTGAAGAGATTACTTGAAGCTGAGTAAATTTAAGCTCAGGCATAACAAAGAGTCAAGTAAAGATTCTTTTCTCTGGTGTGAGTACTATGTAAGAGGTGTTTTTCAATAAAGGATGGTTGTTTTTGAACTTAGGGAGTGTTTTGGGATTAATAGAACTATACTTCCTTGTGTGTTTACAACTCTTTGAATCTGTGCTATCAGTAAATAGATTAAATTAATACTTTTTATTCATTCCTTTTGCCTAACAAATTTCTGTTTTATTATTAAAACAAAATCTGCAACATTGTGTGATTGTGTCTCAGTGAGAACTACCCCTTAAAAATAAAACAAAATATGATCTATCAAGTCAGATTTCGGTTTGGAATCTGATTTTTTCAATAAAAGCATTGACTTGGATCATAACAGAGCATTTAAGATTCTGAGGGGGAGTGACAGGGTAGATATCAAGAAGGTGTTTCCATTAGTGGGGAATCTCAAACTAGGGGACATTATTACAGAACAAGAGGGCACTGATTTGAAACTGAAAGGCTAAGGATTTTTTTTCTCCCAGAGGGAAGTGAATGTGTGGAATTCTCTACCACAAAGAGATGTGGAGGCTAGGTGACTGAAAATATTTAAAGAGATGGCCAATAGATTTTTGAAATATCAGGGAGTTGAGGGCCATGATGAGCTGGAATGAAAGAGAAGTTGAGGCCTGGGGAAGTTCAGCCATGATCTTATGGAATTGCAGGGTTGGCATGCAGGACTGAATGGCCTACTCCTGCTCCCATTTCTTATGATCTTATGAAATACTGCAGTTCACTTCTGGAGCGATAGAGCTAAAAAGTAGAAAAAATATGTTAAGCTTGTATCGAACCTTGGTTAGATCACACTTGGAGTGCTCTGAACAGTTCCAGTCAACACATTCTTCTCTACTTGGTAAGATGCAAAGAAATATTTACCAGGACAATATCAGAACTGGGAGAAAATTTTAGGAAAAAGTTGATGGCCATCCATCAAGTGTCAAAGGTGCCTACTCCACCATATAATGCTATATAATGCTCCACCATTTGAGGGGCTGGTAGCTCCTGTACTCCCAGAATACCACAGCTCCATATTGGGCACTGCCAGGGGTATAGATAGATTCACACAGGAGGGTTATTTTTAATCATTCACAGGATGAGGGCACTGCTGGCAAGGTAGTATTTATTGCCCATCTCTAATTGCCCTGAGGGCAGTTAAGAGCCAGCCACATTGCTGTAGGACTGGAGTCACATGTAGGCCGGACCAGGTAAGGATGGCAATTTCCTTCCCTAAAGAGTATTAGTGAACCAGATGGGTTTTTCCTTGGCAATCGACAGTGGATTCATGGCCATTGTTAGACTCTTAATTCCAGATATTTATTGAATTCAAGTTCCATCACCTGCCGTGGCGGGATTCGAACCCAGGTCTCCAGAACATCACACGTAAGTCAGGGGAGGTGGTGGCTGCGAGCAGTACTATTTTGAGCATCTCGGATTGGGGCAAGGGGGTGATATGGGTAGTGAGTGGGTTTCCTATTACAGGTAGGTAGGAAAGGGAATATAATGTATTATCCCCATAGGTTGTGTCCTTAATGGACATGTGGGATACCCAAAGATTGCACATGATTTTAAACACATTACAGATGGAGAATTCCCACCCTGGCTTTCCTGTCCATACTGGGGACAACTGTAATTGTTAAAATCTTAACTGGCCTGTACTTATTTATTGACATATGGTGAGCATTTTGGTGCCCAGCAAGCCTTTGCATAACCAGGCGACAAGTTGGTGGGTTAGCCAACAGGCCTATATTACAAAATCCCTTCACCCAAAAAGAACACACTGGCTGGGGAGGGGATACATAACATCCAGACGTGTATGAGGAAAGATTGAACAGGTATGGGTCCTCTTTGCTAAGCATAAAAGACTGAGGCAGACTTGGCTGAAATCTTTAAGATTATGGAGGTGTTTGAGAAAGCAGATGTAGTGAAAATCTCCCCCGTTGTGGCAAAACAGTATCTATGGGGCATAGAATTTTATCACCAAATCCAACACAAAATTCAGGAGACAAATCTTCTTGCTGCCCACAGTCAGAATATGGAAGGCATCAACATAAGGAATACTTGGTGTGACCAGCGCTGATCCAGTTGATGTGCTTAGGTGAAGAAGGGTATGGAGAAGCTCCTGTATACCATAACCATGCACAAGAAGCTGGAAGACTGAATTACCTCTCCCCCCGCCCCCCACCCCCCACCGTTTCTGTGCTTGTTAGAGAACTACCATAGGTATATTAGTTAAAACCTGGTCAAAAGTAAAAAATTGTAATCTTTAGTCACAACTATTGACAGTGGTCACACAACTTAACATAACTTTAAATGCTCATTTCTCTGTGATAATGGGAACTGCAGATGCTGGAGCTCTGATGAAGGGTCTAGGCCCGAAACGTCAGCTTTTGTGCTCCTGAGATGCTGCTTGGCCTGCTGTGTTCATCCAGCTTCACACTTTATTATGCTCATTTCTCTGTTTGGGATCTTTGATTTTCCTCATGACATAACATGAACAGGCTAATGACTCACATGAAAACCGATAAAAACTTTAAGATGTAGAAAATTAAACTATTTTGGTTCAATATATTGGCCAGTACTTGCACACTCATTTCATACCAGAAATTATCACCTTTTTAAATAAAGTCACTGCACTGGTGGACTGGCAAGGTAAAACACCCTTTTAAGTGATTTCCACAAAGGTATTCAGCCACCTATCTTTACCAGAATGTTGTTATTTTATCCATTCCCCAATAGCCATTGTTGACCATAAGCCAAAACAAAACCAAAAGATTTGCTGTTATATGATAACAAGGTGTAGAGCTGGATGAACACAGCAGGCCAGGCAGCATCAGAGGAGCAGGAAAGCTGACGTTTCAGGTCTAGACCCTTCTTCAGAAAATTTGCTGTTATGTGGTATCTTTCATGACTGTGGCATTAAACTGAGATGCCAAATGGAGGGTTTGAGCTAGAGATAGTTTGGGACTTCTTCCACTGGAGCATAGGAAGCTGAGGAGTGACCTAATAAAGGTTTATAAAACCATGAAGGACAAAGATAAGGTGAATAGCAAGGGCTTTTTCTCTAGGGTGAGCGAGTTCAAAACTAAGGGACATATTTTTAAGGTGAGAGGATAAATATTTAAGAAGGACAAGAGGGGCAACTTTTTTTCACAGGGAATGGTTCACATGTGGAATGAACTGCCGGAGGAAGTGATGGATGCAGGTACAGCATTTAACAACATTTTTTTTTAAAATTTGGGTAAGTACATGAATAGGAAATGTTTGGAGGGGTATGGGCCAAATCCAGGCAAATGGGATTAGTCTAGTTTGGGAACATGGTTGGCGTGGACTAGTTGGACCAAAGGGTCTATTTTCATGCTGCAAGACTCTGTGGCATAAAGGATCCCATGGCACTGTGCAACTTAAAGCAAGGGACTTTTCCCAGCCATCCAGGAATGTTATCTATTATAGAGGCACATGGATTTTAACTTCACTCTTGTGAGGGTAACTTTACTTAATAGAGGTCAGAAAGTCATTTGGAACAGTAGCCGTTATACATAATTTTCAAGAAAGAATTTGATGCAGCCGACCAGGATACCTGTCCTGTTAATTGATGAAATGTTTATACTGCTGAGTTCAGGACAGACAGAGAAATAGAGCATGGACACTCATTTAGTTCTGACTTCAGTTTAGAAAAATCAGCACGTCAGTTCAGGAGAACAGTCCCTTTCAGAAAGTTTTTAATTAGCAAAGTTTTCAAGCTGTGAGATTTTTTATGCAAGTTTTCAAGTGGTCAGAATTGAAAAGAAGCTCAGGTCATTCAAACCGAAAGAAGTCTTAAAACTGTCTCAGCAGTCCAGGGAGAACTAGAAAGAATCAATTCAGGAGGCAAAAAATGAAGTGTTGAAATAAAAGTGATATTTCTCTGGAATTTGAATTTCTGTGAAAAGGATATTGTTGTTTGGACTTTGTTTTCCTGTTCATGTTAAGATTTTCTAAAAATCTGCCATATATATTGCTTCATTTGTTTTTGTTTTCTTTTGTGGCCTTTTCTTAAAGAATGTGAGAAGGATTGTGTAAATATGTTTGCGTATAGCCACCAAAATGGAAGTTGTGATGTATCATGCCAGCTTTCACTTTGCTATGTAATTTATCCTGTATTGCCAGCCAGAACAAAGAAAAAAGAACAAAGAAAATTACAGCACAGGAACAGGCCCTTCAGCCCTCCAAGCCTCCGCTGATCCAGATCCTCTTTCTAAATCTGTCAGCTATTTTCCAAGGATCTGTATCCCTATGCTCCCTGCCCATTCGTGTATCAGTCTAGATACATCTTAAATGATGCTATCATGCCTGCCTCTACCACCTCTGCTGGAAATGCATTCCAGGCACCCACTACCCTCTGCATAAAGAACTTTCCACTCATATCCCCCTTAAACTTTTCCCCTCTCACCTTGAAATTGCTACCTCTCGAAAGTGAGTCCCCTACTCTGGGAAAATGTTTCTTGCTATCCATCCTGTCTATACTTCTCATGATTTTGTAGACCTCATTCAGGATCCCCTCAACCTCCATCTTTCTATTGTAAATAATCCTAATCTACTCAACCTCTCTTCATAGCTAGTACCGTCCATACCTGGCAACATCCTGGTGAACCTCTTCTGCTCTCTCTCCAAAGCATCCACATCCTTTTGGTAATGTGGTGACCAGAACTGTACACAGTATTCCAAATGTGGTTGAACCAAACTCCTATACAACTGTACCATGACCTGCCAACTCTTGTACTCAATACCCCGTCGGATAAATGAAAGCATGCCGTACGCCTTCTTGACCACTCTATCGACTTGCATTGCCACCTTCAGGGAACAATGGACCAGAACACCCAGATCTCTCTGTGCATCAGTTTTCCCCAGGAATTTTCCATTCCACACAGTTCACTCTTGAATTGGATCTTCCAATATGCATCATCTCGCATTTGCCTGGATTGAAGTCCATCTGCTATCTCTCCGCCCAACTCTCAAATCTATCTATATTCTGCTGCATTCTCCATTAATCCCTTTCACTATCTGCTACTCCACCAATCTTAGTATCATCTTGCTAATCAGACCATCTGTACATTCCTCCAGATCATTTATGTGTATCACAAACAACAGTGGTCCCAACACAGTTCCCTGTGGAACACCACTGGTCACAGTTCTCCAATTTGAGAAACTCCCTTCCACTACAACTCTCTGTCTCCTGTTGCCTAGCCAGTTCTCTATCCATCTAGCTAGCACACCCTGGACCCCATGTGACTTCACTTTCTCCATCAGCCTGCCATGGGGAACCTTATCAAACGTCTTACTGAAGTCCATGTATTTGACATCCACAGCCCTTCCCTCATCTATCGACTTTGTCACTTCCTCAAAGAACTCAATCAAGTTCTATCAAGTATTAAATGGATAATAACACACTCAGCCAATACCATTAAAGCAGATTGTCTGGCTGTTGTCTTATTGATGTTTGTGACCCGTAGTCCATGGATTGTCTTTTGCATTTGTCTATTTTCTACGTGATACCATGTATTAGAAGAACCTAATTGACAAAGTTGTTTTTCTGTGCGCCTTCTTTGCCGTCATAACTTTGTATTCCTCTCTCTATTCAATCACCCTGCAATTTTTGTATGGTATGATCTGCCTGTATATATGTAAAACAAAACTTATCTCTGTACTTAGGTACATGTGACAATAATAAGTCAAATCAAAACAATAAAGGATTTTGAGGCACACTGGAGGCATTAAACAGAGCTATGTAAATTCAGATTCTCTCTACTTTCATCAAAAGGAGCTGCTAGAAAAGTACGTGCAGATATGTCTGTTAAATAATTGGTCATTAACATTCAGCATTTTATCATTCATTTTTTGAAGCCCATGAACAAACACATTGCCCACACTACCTCTCTGTTGCCTCATCCAAACATGAAATCAAGCCAATTAAACACAACTTGCCCTTAACATGTTTGTGCTGGCTTACCTTAATGAATCAACAGTTGCCCGAAGGACAGTTTATTTTGTCTCAAAAATAAATTAAAATGTGTTTGTTTGTAGGTGTGTTGAGGATGACAACACTTTTGATCAAATGTATCGTAAGTCTCTGGCTTTTAGAACATAGAACATAGAACAGTACAGCACAGAACAGGCCCTTCAGCCCACAATGTTGTGCCGACCATTGATCCTCATGTATGCACCCTCAAATTTCTGTGACCTTCTTTAAACTGTGAAAGGGATGGCATGATGGCTCAGTGGTTAGCAGTGCTATCTCACAGAATCAGGGACCTGGGGTCAATTCTGCCCTTGGGTCACTGTCTGTGTTGAATTTGCACATTCACCTAATGTCTGTGTGGGTTTCCTTCCAAAGACGTACAGGTTAGGGTGGATTGACCATGCTAAATTGCCCCATAGTGTCCAGGGATGTGCTCTTTGGATGGCCACTGAGAACTCAAATGGCCTGCTTCCAAACTGCAGGGATTCTAAAGGAAAATCAAAAGCAAACTCCAGAAGCAAACCTAGGTGGTTTTGCAAATCCCCAGGCTGAAATTCCTTAGTTACATCAAAACTATGTAACTTTGTATCACACAGCTCCTAAATACATCAGCATGTTACTATTGTAAATGCAAAATAAAATTGAGCCACCTTTTTGAACCCCTGATAGGATGCTGTTAGTAGGGGGAGGAGAAGAGAATGATGCAGAAGTGGGCACTAAACTATGTTAATGACTGGCACACAATTTTTGCAGGAATATCATCATTGGTAGTAAAGAGTAAAGAAAACTGCATAGAGTTGTTCCCTTGTGAAATTGCTGTGAACTAGTTCCATGCAAGTTTCCTCACTAATCAATTCTGGACCTTATGTCTGACTCCTTTTCTGCGATACTCTTCTAGTCTTTCTTACACTCCTTTTATTTCTTTTTTTGTATGCATATCAAACAGTTTTTACTTCCAATGTGTAAGGTTGTTCCTTCCAGTGCTGCTGCCTGCCTTGTAATTTTATTTTGTTACATTTCTTGCATGCTCCATTAATGATGCATCAATACCTACCTCCTACTCTTCTGCAATCTGTCAAAAGTACTGAAGGCAATGTATATCAGGTTTGGGGTATGGGAAGGTGTTGACTCAGAGATGCTACAATATGAATAGTGGAAAGAAAAGGATGTCAATAAGCATAGTAAGAACTGGCAGCGAGGGTCAGCTGAGGATAGAAACAACAATATCTGTTGAATTTTATGTGGTGAGATAGAAAGACTGGTCATAATCTAGAAAGGGGCAGGGGGTAGCAGTGGGAAGAAGGATGAAGGCTAATGTAATTATGGGATGATCAGAACTGGGAATTCTCAAATGACATATTCCTGGTACAGCATCAGAATTTCTGCAGGGGCATACAAATTAGTGACAGGGGCTGACTGATCATTCGACCGAGGAGACAGTGGGTAGTCCTCTAAGGTTGGAGGTATAATGGGTGGTCCTTCAGGACTGACACATCCTTAGTGACAAATGGCTCCCAAGCTAGAAGGTGATGTATGAATCTACGTGCACTTCCTCTTGCTGCTAGGTGGCTTATCTCTGGAATGCAGCATTGTATCTATCTGCCTCCTACATACCAGTGATCCAGTAGACCTATTTCACGTTCTTTAAGTAAACAATAATCAAGTTAACAAATTAACTGACTATCCCTTAAAAGTGAAGCGCAGCAAAATTAAAGCTTTAAAGGAAACACATCAACTGAAAAGATCTTTTCTGTGGCTCAGAAATCAGTCAGCATTTCAGGCCCCAGTGACCCTCCTTCAGAACAGAACACACCTTCTGAAGAAGGGTTACTGGACCCTAAAATGTTAACTCTGACTTCTCTTCACAGATATTGCCAGGCCTGCTGAGTTTTTGTTTTATTCATTCACAAGATGAGGGTGTCGCTGGCTAGACAGCATTCGTTGCCCATCGCTAATTGCCCAGAGGGCAGTTAAGAGTCAAACACATTGCTGTGGGTCTTGAGTCGCAAGTAGGCCAGACCAGGTAAGGATGGCAATTTCCTTCCCTAAAGGACATTAGTGAGCCAGATGCGTTTTTCCTCTAACAATTGACAATGGATTCATGGCCATCGTTAGACTCTTTAATTCCAGATACTTATTGAATTCAAATTCCACCAGCTGCCGTGGTGGGATTTGAACCTAAGTCCCCAGAACATCATCTGGATCCCTGGATTACCAGTCCAGCAAAAATGCCATTGCCTCTCCCACTTGCCAGAAATTTCTGTTTTTGTTTCTGATTTCAAGCACCCACAGTTCTTTTCATTTTTATATCGGTATCAAAGTCTCAAAACCGAACCTAAAGAAAGCATAAGGCAAACTTACAGATGTTACAGAAAATGGAATTTCAGTACGGGATCTCACCTTTCCAGTCATAACATTGGTTCATCATGGAAATAAAAACATTTATCCCCAGGTGATCCAAAACACACACCAGGTAAAAGCCAAAAAGTGCATTTTTCTGCAAAGATTGGTGATTGGAGAAGAGCATTTGGCCAGTAAGTCCTTAAAGAGTAGAAGAAATCAGATGTGGAATGCTCATATTGTTTTCAAGTCCCAGTTGTCAGGCCCTCATTGACAGGTCACTGAACACAAGCAGTTATCTCTTCAGACTTGGCAGGCACGGCTTATTCAGGAATAGAAAATTGAGAAGTTTCTTCAATTACTCTCCCAGAACATACTGGCATCATCCTAAGCTCACAATGGCTTATTTCTTTCAGAAACAGAAGAGATGAGCTGGGCAGTCCTTTCCTCACTGGCTTTTCTCTCCAACTGAAGAACAGAACAAATCTTCAACCCAAATGCTATTCAAACAGAACAGCAGGAGGTCATCAGGAAAAGAAGCACTATCAAAAGTCACTTTAAAAAGGTTATTCTGTTCTGGGCTTTTTTTGAAGAGAGGTTGTAAAGGCAGGGATACCAAACTAGCTACTGGAGACAGCCAAAGTAAACAATCTAGGAGGCCTAAGAGGATCCCCCTCGTTCTCACACGCCACTCTACCAACCTCCGGATACAACGCATCATCCTCCGACACTTCCGCCATTTACAATCCGACCCCACCACCCAAGACATTTTTCCATCCCCTCCCCTGTCTGCTTTCCGGAGAGACCACTCTCTCCGTGACTCCCTTGTTCGCTCCACACTGCCCTCCAACCCCACCACACCCGGCACCTTCCCCTGCAACCGCAGGAAATGCTACACTTGTCCCCACACCTCCTCCCTCACCCCTATCCCAGGCCCCAAGATGACATTCCACTTATTGAATTCAATGTGGTATACTGCCTCCACTGTACCCGGTGCGGCTTCCTCTACATTGGGGAAACCAAGCGGAGGCTTGGGGACCGCTTTGCAAAACACCTCCGCTCAGTTCGCAACAAACAACTGCACCTCCCAGTCGCAAACCATTTCCACTCCCCCTCCCATTCTCTGGATGACATGTCCATCATGGGCCTCCTGCAGTGCCACAATGATGCCACCCGAAGGTTGCAGGAACAGCAACTCATATTCCGCCTGGGAACCCTGCAGCCATATGGTATCAATGTGGACTTCACCAGTTTCAAAATCTCCCCTTCCCCTACTGCATCCCTAAACCAGCCCAGTTCGTCCCCTCCCCCCACTGCACCACACAACCAGCCCAGCTCTTCCCCCCCACCCACCGCATCCCAAAACCAGTCCAACCTGTCTCTGCCTCCCTAACCTGTTCTTCCTCTCACCCATCCCTTCCTCCCACCCCAAGCCGCACCCCCATCTACCTACTAACCTCATCCCACCTCCTTGACCTGTCCGTCTTCCCTGGACTGACCTATCGCCTCCCTACCTCCCCACCTATACTCTCTCCACCTATCTTCTTTTCTCTCCATCTTCGGTCCGCCTCTCCCTCTCTCCCTATTTATTCCAGAACCCTCACCCCATCCCCCTCTCTGATGAAGGGTCTAGGCCCGAAACGTCAGCTTTTGTGCTCCTGAGATGCTGCTTGGCCTGCTGTGTTCATCCAGCCTCACATTTTATAATGTAGGAGGCCTATAAGTTTTTTTGAATAAAGTTTTAATAATTGAAGGGGACTGGCCTGTTTTCACAGACCAAGGTTTCTAGTCTTTTTTGGCTCCCAGAAGGGTTGGAAGCTTCAGTAAAGGATTCCTCACTGCTACCTTCTTTGAAATCTCTCTTTTTCCTCCTGGATTGGAGCATGTAAGAATCTGTGTCTGAATTTACCTTTTTGCCAAGGGGTGTATTTATGGGATGTTACTATATTGGAACAGTTAATTAGCAATAGGCACTTTATCTATTATTCAGTTAAGTTTTCCAATAGGCAAGTTATTCTAAATTCCTCATGTTTATATTTTAACTAGTGTTTAAATAAATTGAATTTTGCTTAATGTTGAATCATTTGACCACTCACATCACATCTGGAACGTGCATCTCACATCTACCTTTAAAATAAGAAAACATTACTGTCCAGGCTACCTCCTTAAAAAATTTTGAAGTGGTCTGGTCCATAAAAAATTGGGAGCTTGTCCAGTATTGAAATTTATAATTCACATGTGTTCAGGATTGTTGGACTCAAAGGTGGCAAGTGTTAATATCTTTTGGATGTTGCATTCGGTTGGTTTAAATAGGGTGTGCCATGTGTACTAATGCGTAGCATAGGATCTTTTGGCCACTAAGAATTTTCTGGTGGTGGGAGAAGTGACTTTGGGAGATTTACTACAAGTGAACAAGGCAAAGCTGTTGAAATTGGCAGACCAGCTGGAGTTGGGATTGCCTTTGTCTGTGAGAAAAGGAGGTAATTGCAGCAACAGCTCAACGCTTAAATTTGCTGGAAATGCCATCAGAATCTTTGGAAATGGCTAGAGTTCAATTGCAGATAAGGTAGCTTGAACATGAAAAAGACAAAGAGAATTTTAACTTCAGAAGTTGGCAATTAGAGAGGAGACTCGAGTCAAAACAGCAGAGATGAAGCTAGAAGGTAAGCTTAGTGGGAAGGATAATGATGACAAGCAAACCCATAGTTCTGTTTTAACTATGGCAGTCAGAAACTGCTTGGGCTCCTAGAAGGGTTGGAATCTTCAGTAAAGTATTCCTAGCTGCTACTTTCTCTGTCTTGCTGTTGTTTCCTCCTGGATTGGAGAGCTGCATGTAAGAATCTGTGTCTGAATTTACCTTTTTGCCAAGGGGTGTGTTTATAGGATGTAACTATATTGGAATAGTTAATTAATAATTGGTACAATACCTATAATTGGTTAAGTTTTCTAATCATTGTTATTCTAAATTTCTCTTTCTTTGGTTTATATTTTAACTACACTGTTTAAATAAATTGTGTTTTGCTTTACTTCAAGTAATTGACCAGTTGCATCACATCTGGAACACACTTCACATCTACATTTAAAGTATGATAAAGTTCTCCTTTTTCACGGGTCTGGTCTGGTCCATAACACAAACCTCATTAAAACAAAGCTTCAACATTCACTGTGCCTTTTCAAATATTTACCTCAAACTGGAGCACCAGAAATAATTAGACTGATTCCTGGCCCAGCAGGAATAACATACAAAGAGACAGTCGATCAGTAAAGACCATATTCACTGCAGTTTAGAAGAATGAGGTGGTGTCTCATAACATATAAAATTTAAAACAGAAGCTAACAATGTAAATGCAGGATGTTCCTGATGACCAGGGAGTCCAGAACCAGAGGTCATTGTCTAAGGATATAGGATAAGCCATTCAGGATTGAGTTAAGGAAAAACTTCATCACATTGAGAGTGGTGAGCTGTGGGATTCTCTGCCATCGAAACAGTTGAAGCCAGATATAATTTTTCAGGTGACAGGGATCAAAGGATAAGGGGAGAAAATAGGAACAGGGGAGTGAGTTGGATGGTCAGCCATGATTGTATTGAATGACAGAGCGGGCTCGAAGGGCAGAATGGCATATTCCTACGCCTAATTTCTATGTTTCTATGAAAGCGATCTAGGTATCTCCACAAAAACTGAAGCGAGTGTGTTTTCCCACAATCCTTCAAAAACTTGAGTTCTCAAATTAACTATTAAAGAAGAGACATCTTCGTAATACAGTGAAATGGTCACTAAATCACAACCTGCTAGATATTTGCACCACTGCTACACGGGCACCAACAAGAGAATACCAAGATTGTGTCATTGATTAGTGATAACTGGGAGACAAGCATGACTTCCAGAGTCTGACTCTCTGGAAAGTCATTGAAAGACAAGAAAGGAATGGCAAGTTCAGCTGGTTGAGAAGAAAGCTTGAAGAAAACAGGGAGGCCAGCAAATAATGCTCCAACTTAGTCCACCATCCTCCCCTACAGCAAATGTGACAGAGTCTGGCCAAGCCAGAGTGGCTGTCCCGAGCCATAGGAAGAGACGCTTAATGCAGAGTCAGAGTCAATCAGCAATGTACAAACTATTGCACAGCTGATGAAGCAAGTGCACATTTTACCAGTCCCTTCAAGACAGATGTGGGACAGAAATTAAGTGAACACCCTGTCAGGAGTTTTAAGGCAAATTTCCTCAGGGTATACGTTTCCCCGGGAACCTGCTGGTTGGAGATAGACAAATATTCAACATGCTTGAGAGTCCTGAACTAGAAACCATTTGTGGAGAGCGAAGTGATTCTTCCAGCATTCACTACCACTCACTCACCACCCCCTGAACCCATGCTACTCTGTCCAGAGGTTGGGAAAACCTTGGAGGTTCCTTCACAGTGAGATGTCACAGACCAATCATAGGTTGATATGCACACATTGATGATTCCAAAATCTGAAAAGGGTCCTCTTGCAATATTGATTCCTGTAGAGGGGCTACCCTTTCAAGTTGATGCCTTGATAGTTCTGGGCCTTCTTTTCAAATGGGCTGTCTGCGCTCAGTGCCAATTTTGAGGTGCCCTAAAAGCTTCCCAGTGTCTGGGTATATTCACCAGTGCCAGTAGATTAGCCTTTGAACACTGGCCATCCCATCAGGCCCTCCAACTGGCATGTCCCACTTGCCTGCTGTCCTCATTCAGACAGTAAATGCAAAAGCAGCCAATTAGTAAACCCACACCAAAGAAAGAAATTCTTACAACTACTTATGATGCAAGGATCCAGTCCATTGCTAAGACAAAGTAGTAGTGTTACAAAGTTGGGTAAAGTAATTGTGAGGGGGAAGGCAGGAAGCTAAAATGTTTGATAATAAAGTGTGAAGCTGGAAGAACACAGCAAGCCAAGCAGCATCTCAGGAGCACAAAAGCTGATGTTTCGGGCCTAGATCCTTCATCAGAGAGGAGGTTGGGGTGAGGGTTCTGGAATAAATAGGGAGAGAGGGGGAGGCGGACCGAAGATGGAGAGAAAAGAAGATAGGTGGAGAGGAGAGTATAGGTTGGGAGGTGGGGAGGGGATAGATCAGTCCAGGGAAGACGGACAGGTCAAGGAGATGGGATGAGGTGGTAGGTAGGAAATGGAGGTGCGGCTTGGGGTGGGAGGCAGGGATGGGTGAGAGGGAGAACAGGCTAGGGAGGCAGAGACAGGCTGGGCTGGTTTTGGGATGCAGTGGGAGGAGGGGAAGAGCTGGGCTGGTTGTGTGGTGCAGTGGGGGAGGGGGCGAACTGGCTTGGTTTTGGGATGCGGTGGGGGAAGGGGAGATTTTGAAGCTGGTGAAGTCCACATTGATACCATTGGGCTGCAGGGTTCCCAAGCAGAATATGAGTTGCTGTTCCTGCAACCTTCGGGTGGCATCATTGTGGCACTGCAGGAGGCCCATGATGGACATGTCATCTAAAGAATGGGAGGGGGAGTTGAAATGGTTCGCGACTGGGAGGTGCAGTTGTTTATTGCGAACCGAGCGGAGGTGTTCTGCAAAGCGGTCCCCAAGCCTCCGCTTGGTTTCCCCAATGTAAATGTTTGGTTCCTTTAAGAGATTTGTGCTTTGTCTGTAATGTATTTCTGTGAGCAGCAGCTGAAGTTGCCAGTACAGAGAGCCACAAAAAGTGAAACAAGTGTATCGTAACAAAAGCCTTATAGGTGTCAGGCAAAACAACAGTCTTGCTTTGATGTTGTGGCAATGAGTTTGAATTCAGCCAATTAATTTAAAACTAAACTCAGCGATTCAAAGCCAATTGAACTTAAATCTGATCGCGTTGACAACCTGAAACCAATCATATCGTAAGAATTTGATCATATCATTACAGGTACGTAGGACAAGAGCATTTGGAAAACCCAGAGTTAGCACCATTCAGCTGTCAGAAAAAGCCCATCTAATTAATCAAAGGTACCATAGTATTTTAGCTCAAAGTCCTCATTGAGGAAAGTAGGGAGATAAAACATCCCTGACAGCAGAATTAATAGGTGTTTGTGAAGAGATCAAACATGACAGAGGATTTCAAAAGACAATCTGTGCAAATTTGGAGAGATTAAGTTGTAATTTATTGCTTCTTATTAATAAGGTTTATATTAGTGGGACTTGTCTTTATTTAAACAGTATTTCAGCAGAATTTAGCCCAGTTAGGAAGTGGTCTAGGGAGGAACTGTCAGTTTGTTAGTAATGTTGGATTAGATAAATAGATTGTTTCTTATTACTTGTAAAGCAGAGATCAGGGATTTTCTTTCTCTTAACCATTCTTTCAATAGATTACAAGGGGAAAGACAAGCCTCTCTGGGTGTTTAAGGAGTAATTACTGGACTCCTGTCGTAACAGATCAGGGCTTGTGTTTTAGTTTAATTATCAGAGGGGTTTGACCATTCCCCGTCATTATGGTAGGCTCTTGGGGGATTAAAGAAAAAGCAAGTACAGTTTGTAGCTCCCTAATCTGGCAGCCTTCACACTGGTTCTTTGTTGGATCAGAGCTTTTTGCTGGATCACGGGTAGGTAAATATAAAAAGAAGAAGAAAAGTTGCCAAAGTCTTACCAGAGCCTAAGGGCACTCTCTCGCTGGTAGTGGTTTAACCTGAAGGTCAACACACTTCAGTCTAGGGGAGAAGTTGAGAGTCCTTCATCCTAATCTCAGCTGTTGCAGGAATCGAACCCACACTGTTGGTGCCACTGTGCAATATAAACAAACTAAGCTAACCCACCCCAAATCTTCCTTCCACAGTCTAAAGATGTACAAGCTAGGAGGATTGGTCATACTAATTGTCCATAGAGCTCAGGGATGTGTAGATTAGGTGGTTATAGTGGTCTGGGTGAGATCCTCTGAGGGTCGGTGTGGACTTGTTGGGCTGAAGGGCCTGTTTCCACATTGTAGGGATTCTATGAAGTCAAATCTATTCAATGCACAAACATGTCAAAAGTGAGGCCCTAATCTTGACTTGAATCGATCACATGCCTTATGGATGAATGGTTTTCCAGTTGGCCACAAAACAGATTTGAGGGTATCCAGTCTGGACAAAGTCTTTAAAGGTAAAGGTAATTATATAAAGATCAAGGCAGAGTCCCTACAGGGAAAACCATACATTCTGTGGGTGCCAGAAGATAGGTGTTGGTGGATCAGGCAGTACAAGCTGCAAACAAAAATTAATCAACAGCTAGTGATACCAGAACAGAAACTGCTAGAGAAACTCAGCAGGTCTGGCGACATCTGGAGAGAAAGCAGAGTTAATGTTTTGGGCCCAGTGCCCTTTCTTCCAAACTCTGAATGTAAGCTCGAGTGATACAAGGGCCAAAT
Source organism: Stegostoma tigrinum (assembly GCF_030684315.1). Taxonomy (NCBI): domain Eukaryota; kingdom Metazoa; phylum Chordata; class Chondrichthyes; order Orectolobiformes; family Stegostomatidae; genus Stegostoma; species Stegostoma tigrinum. The sequence continues at coordinate 53,622,489 of NC_081370.1, read as the reverse complement.
GCATAACTTAAACTCTCAATAGATATAGTTAAGGAAGTCATTTGGTCACCAGTCTACGGTATTTAAAAATAAGCTACTTTACTTCCATTTAGTAAGGTAAATAACTTATTGAACAGAAGTCAGTTTGTAGACACTGAGTTCAGATGACTCATGAATCAATATCCAGTACTGTGTTCTTTTCTGTTCAGCTCCATCCACATCAAACAGAATGTAAACAAACCTAAAAACAAACTTGTCACATGTGCATTTTGTACATCTTAGCAATATTTGGCAGTAAACAAAAGGCACTTTCTGATTTAACTTTTGTTGGTTCAGTTATGTTTGGACTAGCCTTGGATTGTTTTGAATTGAAGTTAACTATCCTTTGAATTTCTTCATCTGAGGCTGGTGATAGAGGAGTGTAAAGAAATACCACTTGTTGCACTGAGCCCTCATTGCAAAACAAACATGAAAAAGGGCCATTGTTAGACATGAAACAGCTTCTCCATTTCTGTTTTAAGGTTTGCATCCCTATGTACATTAGATCATATCATTTGATGCCTAGTATTTCAATAGTTCCGTCACTTCACAAACAGGACTAAGCTTCTAAAAGTTGAAAAATCACCCAGCTTTCAGTACTCAAATAAGACATCTGCAATGTTGGTCTGTTTTCACAACTAATCATCATAAAACACAATCTTGAAGGTTTAAAATGTTTAATTCACAACATATTCTAGCAAAATTTATTTTTAAAAATGTGAGCACAAATCATCTATCTTCTCTATAGTTGGAGATAGAACATTTTTTGCTTTATGTTAAACTGAATAATTGTTTAAAAGCTATAATCTTTTCCAGTTAACATTTTGGCTCCATGGTATTTTGTCCAAAATTTTGAGTTAATATAAATAGTTAACTTAGTAATCTTTACATTTCCCTATTGCCCGTTGTTTCACACCCATATGTTTTTAATCGACATTCTCTACTGCAATCCTCTAATTTGTTTAATGAAGATTTTGGGGTAGCATTAATGTCATTTTCAAGTTTTGTTTAATATTCCTTTTGTGCAATTCTTACTTTCTTTTGTCTCCTATTTGCTTTCTATGGCTCTCCAAAGTTTCTGTGTTTCTCTTATAATTAGGTAAGCTTTCTCTTTTAGCATGTCTTTTGCTCATTTGTTGACCACAGGTGCTGACCTATATAAATGGTGCCTTGTGCATGTTCTGGTCTTGTTTTGTGTTAAACATTTCTTTGAATTCTTCCCACCGGTCATAGGCTTATCCATTAACAGATCAGTTCTGTTTATTTCTTATTCCTATTGAAGAATGTGTTACTTTAAATTATAACATTAGTTTATGGTTTTCTTATTTCACTCTTATACAGCCGCTCTTTACAAGATACTCACTTTCTGTCAGATTGTTAACTAAGTCTGACTTGTTGTGTATGACTGACATGTAGAATGGCCTGCTCCTTTCTTGGTTCTAACACATAATATGCTAGAAAATAGTTCTAAATAAATTTTAGGAACATTATCATTATTACTATGGTAATCTGCAGTTATAATGGGGAATTTATTGTTTACATTGACTTGACATTGTTTTTGCATCAGGTCTTCCTGCTCTCCACATTTATAGAACATGGAACAACACAGAACAGGAACAGGCCCTTTGGCCCACCATGTCTGTGCTGACCACGATGCTATTCTAAATTGGTCCCATTAATCTGGGTGGTCTACATCCTTTTATTCATTGCCTACTCACAAGTCTGTCTAAATATCTCTTAAACCTTGCTATCGTATCAGCTTCTACTTGCACTCCTGGTAGCATGTTCCAGGCACCTACCACCTTCTGTGTAAACTAAAACTTGTCTTGCACATCTTTAAACTTCCCCATTCACCTTAAACCTATACCTCCTAGTATTTGAAATTCCCATCCTGATGCATCACCTCACACTTGACCAGATTAAACCACATCTGATACTTCTCCGTTCAACTTTCCAACTGATCTATATCCTGCTATATATCCTTTGACAACCTTCCTTACAATTCACAGCTCCACAAATTTTTGTATCAACTGCAAACATACAATCAGACTACCTCAACTTTCAAAGTCATTTAATATGTTAGAAAGAATAGAGGTCCCAGCGTGCAGAACATGGCTGGTCACAGACCTTCAGTCAGAAAAACAACCTTCCACAGCTACCCTCTATCTTCTATGACCAAGCCACTTTTGTATCCAACTCACTATGGATCCCATGTGACTTAATCTTCTGGACCAGCCTACTATCACAGAGCTTGTCAAATGCTTTAGTAAACTTCAAGTAGACAACATCCAGTACCCTACCTTCATGAATCATCTTTGTGACTTCATCAAAACACTCAATCAAATTTTTGAGACGGAGCTCCTCCACACAAAGCCATGCTGACTATCCCTGTAAGTCCATTATTTTCCAAATATGAATAGATCACGTCCTTAAGAATCTTCTTCAATGATTTGGCTAACTCTGATGGAAGACTCACCAGCCTTTAATTTTTTGGATTATCCCTGTTGCCTCCTTAAATAAAGGAACAACATTAGTTATTCTCCATACCTGTAGCTAAAGAATAGAAGGGAAATTTATTGTCATATATACTTTTCCATGAAAAATACAGTGAAAAGTTTTATAAATTGCCGCATCGCAGTACCAACATCAATACAAAGAAGATACAAAGATCTCTGTCAAGGACCTATCTCCTCCCTTGCTTCCCTCAATATGCTGGAATAGTTATCATCAGGCCCTGGGGACATACCGATCTCAATGTTTTTCATGACCCAAAACCAACTCCTACAACATACCCTAGACTATCAACAGATTCCTCTCTAATCTCATCATCAACCACATTCTCCTCCTTGGTGAAAACCAAAGTGAAATACTCAAGTCTTAACACATTTCCTCTAGCATCAAGCATAAATGCCCTCCTTTGTCCATGAGTGGATCTCTCCTTTCTCCAGGTACCATCTTACTCCTTATATGCCCATAAAATACCTTGGGATTTTCCTTAATCTTTCTTGCCAAGGGGATTTCATGGCCCCTTTTTGCCTTATCTCATTTTTTAAGTTCTTTCCTCTTTTTTTACTGCTCAAAAGCTTTGTCTCATTTTAGTTTTGTAAACATTACATATGTTTCCTTTTTCTTGGTGGCTTAACTTTCAAGATCTCCCAAATCTTTCCATTCCTATCCTTAATCCTCACATGAACATGCTGGTCCTGAACTCTCATCACCTTTGACAGACTCTTACATGTCAGATTTGGATTTATCCTCAACCAGCCGCCCCCTACATGGTTTCTTCAGTTCCTGCCTAAGCTGCTGTATTAGCCCTTCGTCAATTTAGCAGTTTCAAAGAATCAATCTTATCCTTAACCACAACTACCTTGAAACATATGGAATTGCAATCATTGTTCCCAAAACATCCCTCCACCAAAGCTTTGATTATGTGAACAGGCAGATGAGGATTAAAGATAAGAATGGCAAGGTTTGGGAGATCTTGGAAGATCTCAATACAAAGTCTGATATGTACCCTTTCCTAGTTGGACTATCTACATATTGTTTTACAAAACCCTCCTCAATGTACCTAACAGAGTTTAGGTAAACAGCACCAGCATGAGATTCAAACCCACAACACTGAAATTGCATGCCTTATGCTTTACCGACTAAGTAGGCAGGCCTGCAGGGAACTTGCTTTAAGTAAAATATGTAAAGAATTTCAACATTTATTTTGAAGAGGGAAAAACATGTCCAGCACAGGCCAAGAACTTCCTAAAATAGTAAAAAAAATCAAAGTAAGAGCCATCTATAGAGAGCTTTCTGTCCTTCAAACTGTAAGATCCAGAATGTGGAAAAAAGGAGAAATAAACAACACTTGCACGATACACACAAAAAAAGCAAATTAATGCCATGAAACTTCTGTAGGTATAGTGTCAACAAAATTCACAACTATTAGTTTTTACACTTGTGAACAAAAATCTGGTAGCACATTCATATTATCTTAAATATACAAGTTCCAGCGATAACATAATTGACCAAGGGTCGAGGCATGCATTAAGAGGCAGTTTACATTTTAAAATATTCCAAGCCAATGAAAATCTCTGAATTCATCAGCATTTTCTCCAAAGAAGTCTGTTTGCATATAGTTATCTCTACCTGCTGTGAGAGATCCCAGAGATATGCAACACAAAACAATGCTTTGCCAAACTTCCATGCTTCACTAATTTAGTGATCACTGACCAATGTCACTTGCATGGATACAAAAGTTTATTACATCTTTAATAAGCACTTAATATTTGAATGCGACCCATTCTATGGACTCTTTTGGCAAATTTTGCAAAATGAAAGGTTAAGGATGTTCATGTGAGTAATGGAACTATTTTTCTTTGGACTTCAGATGTCAACATCCCCTCAGGTTGGGTCTTGCAATGCCCCTTTTCTCAGCCCCAAAAAAGTTCTGAGCCCATATCCAAGAAGAATATCCCCCTCCCTCAGTGCACCACCATGAGACGTTGCCATTTTCCTGCACAGCCATCTACTGACTGTTCAGGGACATTATTAAGTATTGTCAATTGGTTGGTACTACCAGACCTGCAATTTGGGTGACTCATCCAATCAGTTTTCGGCAGATCTTCCAGAGATGGACGGCCTATGTTTAACTCACTGCTTTGGCAGGCATCCATTCCTCCACTGAGTCAAAAATGACAATCATACAATTTCAAGCACATCTAAATCTCTACCTTCCTGTTATTAATATTTTTATACCAGCGACAATGAGATAACATCCTTGTTTATCAGCATTTTCGCAGAACATTACAAAAACACCTCTGTGTCAAATTCTGTTGGCCTTGGGATATTAAGAAAACTCTCAAACTTGACTGTCACAGTTTTATGGCAGCTCTAAGCTTTGCAGAACGTCCACGAGGATTTTCATGAACTTCCTCCAGGGCCGGGGTCAACACTTTCTTCTGAGTATGTGACCACTTCAAGGTCATCTGTTCAGGGTGGAATGAACCATCCTCTTCCTGTCTTCTAAGTCCTTGTCTAATCTTTTGCCTTGCACTTTGGTTCGGCTCCTCAGATATGTCAATGCCATGGAGAAAACGTTTCACAATGCGGTCTTCAAGTGAATGAAATGTTAATACAACCAAACAGCCTTGAGGTTTCAAGAATTTTTGAGCTGTTTTAAGTCCTTTATACAATTCATTCAATTCATCATTCACAAAAATCCTCAAGGCCTGGAACGTTTTGGTTGCTACATGTGCAGGTCTCTGAAGCAGGTCTTTACGTGCATACATTGCTGCTGCTGGAAATGCTCCTGTGACACCCGGAAATAGAAAGAAGAAAAAAAATCATGTTTTATGAAGCAAAGTTCAAATAACGTTAATTTAACAAGAGCACGGTATCCATGCATGATACATCTTCGGAAACAAAATATAATTAATCATTTGTTAGCACAGAACATTGTCAATTATACACAAATCAAAGTATTTTGTCTCACACTCATCAGGCAGGATTGGACAAAATTAAGCAGACTTAGACAGGCAAAAGGCATTAGTCCACACATCATGCCTTTGTCATTGAGGAAAGGGTTATGGGCACGGTCAATTCCTTCTGCATTCTCTATGGCAATGCCCTGGCCAATCAGTGTCTACCAACCTGGTTGTGCTTACTGTGGAGCTGGATGAACACAGCAGGCCAAGCAGCATCTCAGAAGCACAACAGCTGACCCAAAACGTCAGCTTTTGTGCTCCTGAGATGCTGCTTGGCCTGCTGTGTTCATCCAGCCCCACACTTTGTTATCTTGGATTCTCCAGCATCTGCAGTTCCCATTATCACTGGTTGTGCTTAGTCACTGAGTTTGACAATTCCTGCCGCACCTCCATGTTAATCATCAAACTAACACCTTCCTCTCATACTTAAAAGTTGGTGTTCCCCTTCTAAGTTTGGTTTCTTGTGCCCCTAGAAAGTCCTGATGAATTCAAGATGAAGAGCTGCGACTTCATGTCTTATTTCGAGCAATGATTAAAATATGCAACATGCAGATTGGACATATTGTCAATTAAATACATTGCACATTTAGTTTTATTGGTATGGGTCATACTGCAGTCAACTTTTCTATCTAATGGCATACTGAGTAGTTCAAAAATGATAATGATAACATCATGCTGAGTTTAAAATGCTAACCAAATTTAAAATGCAGGAGAGAGAGCACACACTCCCAATCCTACTGTGTATGTTTTCCATCCTGCCATATCTATCAGTCTGTTTCTGGTGTCTTTGTTTAGAATTTAGAATTAGAATACTTAATCATTCTCCAACCATTCAATGCCTGTGATTCCACTCAGTTTTTGAGATTAGCAACAAGACCACTTTCCGGATGTGAAAAGTGGAGTTATGGAAAGTGACTGCATCGCCTATCAATTAGAAGTATGTGGTAGTTAAAATTAATTTAAAGCACAACTGCCTCCTTCCTGCACAGATATTTTCAGATCAGCAGATTACGCAGAACATAAATGGTGGGTTCTTATAGTTTATTTTCCCTTATTTTGAAGGCAGCTCACAATAATGTGACAGATTCACTTTTATGTCTGTCATGAAGTGATCTGACAATTACAGACTCACGATAAAGCTACTTTGACAGACTCAATTTTTCTTTTACACTACAAGAACAAAGCAGCGGTGTAAGGATGAAATACACACTCATTGAACTTCATAAAGTCAAACACAAACTGTTCTACAATAAAGTTACTTTATTGATAGTGACAATTCTTTTCAGTTAACTAACACAAAACGTGCAACAAAATTTAAAGAGACGTACAAATTCATGCATATATGTAGAACTTTTGTAGAGCGCTACATTTTGAACACTAATAATTTTTACTGTCAATACATTATTTTAAATTTGGTCATTCAAATGAGATGATTGTAATACAGAATAAAACAACATTCTGTTTTGTGCTTCTTTGTATATTAAAGAAAACAAAATGTGATTAAAACAAAACTGCAATTACTAGCTTTAAAGTTAAGTAAACAATTAAGCATTTCAATACAGAACCAAGCTCTTCTAATTGGAATAACAAGGTGCAGAGCTGAATGAACACAGCAGGCCAAGCAGCATCAGAGGAGCAGGAAGGCTGACGTTCCGGGCCTTGACCCTTCTTCAGAACTTCGGAAGAAGGGTCGAGGCCCGAAACATCAACCTTCCTGCTCCTCTGATGCTGCTTGGCCTGCTGTATTCATTCAGCTCTGCACCTTGTTATCTCAGATTCTCCAGCATCTGCAGTTCCTGCTATCTCTTCTAATTGGAACTTCTTTTAAAATGTATCACCACTTTAAATTTAAGCACAGACAAAACTCTTAAATACTCAAATGCTATAGAAATTTTACATTTTCTTATTTGCATGACAACACAAGTTATTAGCGAGTACATCTGAATTCTGAACGCAGGAACTCCTTGTTTTATCTGTCCAATGGCAGTGTAATTGATGAACCTCAGTCTGCCTGACACAGAGATCCTCATTCTAGGATAGCAGGTGTTTTCAAATAGTTATAGTAAAAGTTTTTGCAGGCCTCATTGGTTTCTTAAACCTGCTGTTTAGTACAAAGTGCTCTACTAAAGATTTCCCATGCTGTTTTACAGCACATCCCCTTATTACTGAGCATATAAAACAACGTTAATCTTGCTTGGCGCACCTCCAGTGCAGTATAACCTGTATGCCTCACTCTGTTTAAGTGCCCTGTGGTCTGTACGCCTTTGCTTACTATGATCTGCAAACACAGATTTTCACTGTACTTACATAAGTGTGATTACAATAAATCAAATAAAATCAGTGCTCAGAAATTTCAATGAAGGTTTCCACCATTCAAAGCCAGATTGCCAAATACTGTTAGTGACATTCTCATTTTGATGGATGTGTCTGACTTCACCATCCTGAACTGCCATCATTTTACAGCATTTTTGTCTGTTGCTTACTGTTGTTTTTATTACTTCAATTAACTCAATTTAACCGGTTTGTTTGAAACTCTGTAAACCTCTCCCTGGCTGACACTGCTGAACATGAGTGAGATAACTCCACAGAGGCTGGTATCCTGTCACCTTGTCACCCTTTTTTTTAAACACATGGTAAAGTGCTTGACTACAGTACAGCCTCATCAGAGTCAGTGCCCAGGGTGTCAGTGTGTCTGACATTTCTGTTTTTACCTGTCAGCCATGGCTCCCTGATTGGGGCTGTTAATCTGAGGTCCATCTGGCTGACCTTGTTACAATCACGACATCCCTCCCCCTCTGAGTTCAAGCACACAGGCCTGTTATTTTTCTTTTAGCTCCTACTGGGGAGTTTTAGTACCAGGTCAGATTCCTCAGATTCTGGCTCAGATATAGGTCATCTCTTGTGCCTACAGCATCTTGGAAGAAATTCATTCTCTTCATAGCCCGTTTGTCAGGTAAAGTTTGTGGTCACAAACTCCAAAAGTTTGTGACTTCAAATAAACCTGCTGGTCTATAACCTGGTGGCATGTGACCTCTAACCTCATCCAGCCCAATCTAATACTGGTACTTCCACATCACTGTCACATGCAGGTGAAGAGGGAATTGGCTCCAATCTATTTAATCCCTTTGGTTGGCTGTGACAAAGATTTTTAATTTTTTTATTCTGCAGTTTTATCATTTTTCGATTGAAATGTAGTAACAGTTAAAATGAAGACTGGAATGAAAGAGGAATTTTATTACCATCTAACTGAAAAATAATAAAATGCAAAATCCAATGCACGCATGCACAGATGTAAAGACTTAAAAGGAGGGAGCAGCTAGTACAATAGGAAGATATAGAGTTCTGATGAAGAGTCACCAGATTTGAAACACTAACTCTGTTTTCTTTCCATTCTGCTGCCAGGCCTACTGAACTTCTCCAGAAATTGCAGTTTTTACTTGAGGAAGATAATGGGTATGAGTTTAGAAAATTTTGTATTCCTTGAGTTTTTACAATTGAACTGGAGGCCATGATAGTTAATAGCTTGTATCCTAAGTTGTAGCAAAATTTGTACAATCCTTGAGTTCCAGTGAACAATAGTTTCTATGATTTGTTTTGTCGCAGCACTAGCTTTCAAACATATGAGAAGGAAAGAGGGAGGAGAGAGAGTCTTCCAACCCTTCCTGTAACCAATCCATTTTCTTCCTGTCTGCTGCTCTGCCAAGTAGCGACTGAAATATGACTCATTAGTGTATTCCCAAGTCTGGCTCTATCATTTTTCCAAGTTGGACTGCTGGAGACAACCCTTTCATGTCCAATACATGCAACCTTTCACGTAAGTGTAGATTAAAGCAAGAGATGTGCGTTTCTTGACACCTCAATCTATTGACTAGTTTCAATTTTTTTTAGATAAAAATGGTTATTTCAGTTCATACAAATTGTTTACTCCACATTGATTTCCTGAATTTGCCTCAATCTGTGGCCAGGTGATCACTGTGGCCATTTTATGTCCCTGTTTCTTCCTTCTTAAAAACTACTTTAGCATATAAAGGTCTCAGATGCTAAAATTAGACAATGCAAGTCGAAAGTTAATATTTCATATTATAGCCACTATTGGGACAAGACAACGTTTCTTAAAAACTCCACTGTTCATGAAAACCCCATTTTGAACGGGGTTCTTAAGCTTGAATATTCTCAAGATGAAAGGTTGTGCTTTAGAAAGGTTTTACAAAAAGTTTAAATTACAACTTCACATTTTTGTGTAACTACAACCTGTTCATATTTTATTAATTTAAAAATAATGAATGGATTTGTGAATGTTGGACTGAGTGGAAAATAATCATTTTGTTTGTTGTCAGTACATAGATCAATGTTGAAGCAAGGAGTGTGTTTGTTTCTGCATCCTTATCCAACATCATTTAAGTTGCTATAAAACTCTGAAACTGAGAATATATTACTTCGATGCAACATTGGTAAAATAATGCAGCTGCACATAGACATGAAATGTTTGATCTCAGGTGTGAAAGTACAAAACCTCTTCATGATCTTTTATTCCAAATAATTTTCTCTATTTATATTTTAGAATTACAAAGGGGACGGTTCTTGTGGCTCAAAATTCTACGGGTTTTGAGAGTTACAAATTCAAAAATGTAAGTGTTTCTTGAGCCAAAGACAGGAGAATAATTATAAAAAGGAATTTTCAAACATCAAACAATAATTTAATTTAAAAATGGCTTGAAAAATGACTTCCACAGTTTCAGACTATAAAATTGCACCGGAATTTTCTCAAGCCTACAGAATGTAGAGGGAAGCATTTTATAATTCCTTAATGGTTTAGCCTGGGCTGCAGCAAGTGAAACAGTTGTTACAAAATAATACCCACAATGTGCTGCACTCTCAAAAATCTGAAGCAATTAAGTCTCTCAAGTCCCTGAAACCAGGCCTTCTAAACATTAATTCAGTCCAGGAAGCAATGGGTAAGTAATCTTGAGTTAGATTTATGTAAAACCTTGTGCAAATTTTAAGAATAAACGCCATTTGGGGGAGGCAATCACCTAGTGGAATTATTGTAGGACTACTGATCCAGAGACCCAGGTTCAAATTCTGCCACGGCAGATGGTGGAATTTGAAGCCTGTTAATATCTGGAACTGAGTGTCTAACAATGACCATAAATACATTACTAATTGAGAGTAAAACCATCTGGTTCACTATGTCCTTTAGGGAGGGAAGCCACCATCTTTACCTGGTCTGGATTACATGTGACTCTTCACGCACAGCAATCTGTAGGCAATTAGGAATGAGCAATAAATGCTGGCCTAGCCAGTGATGCACACATCCTGTGAATGAATAAAATATCTCTGCTGCAGCTCACAAAGGTATTCTGGTGCAGTGAAAGCAGCAGGGAAATTAATTTGGAGATCAGGTTTTCAGCTGCCTTTGAAATCCATTAAGAATTCCAAAGATCGTCTTTGACATTTGAACGTGAGAAAATTAATAAATTAATCACTTTTAAATTTCCCTGAGTAGTTCAATACTGTCATTTGTCTTCCAACCTGACTGTGATTCTTTAGATTATTAGATTTAGCAGTACCATTAGCATTAAGTTGCTTTTCAAGTTCACTGGATTTCAATTCAGATTGGAGTGAAAAATATTAAATTGTATATTTATGAATATATTTGATTCCTTTCTAAAACATAAACACATTGTAGCTTGTATAATCATTCCATTATGTTCGATTAACAAAACTATGGAATATTCTGCAAGTTATGGATCTCAATTTTTTAAGGTTATATTTATCCACTTTATGTTTTCAATCTATTCTCCTTCAATCATGAGGGTGCAAATTTTAGAATATGGTTTTCTTCACTGCTTCACCAAATCTGTTTCATAATAGCCAACAGGAGGACTGCTTACCAGGACGTTGCAGTCTCTTTCCTGTTGCTTCCTCATCTCCAAACCATTCACACCCTTGCCCTCCCCAGCATTGCCACAATCCAAAAACAGAGTTCAGCTATGATAGCAAACACAAAGCACTCAGCCTTTCAATCAGTCCAGCAAATATCTGTTTCCTTATTGAGGGCAATTGAATTACTAAATACGGGCTGATAAGTGAAGCTGTGACCGGGAATTCAGATTCTGCTCCTAGTACTGGGAAGAATTACTGATACAACATTTAGAAGCTACGCATCAATAGACAGAAAGTCATAAACACAGCATGCTCCGACTTCAACTGTGCATATTGATTCAACTCCCTCCCACATACTGGCTCAGTAACTCCCCAGAGACAGTGATGACGCCAATGGCAGCTTCTGTTTAAGAACAAATAAAAAGAAAACAGAAATAAATAAGAGCATGATAATATTAATCATATTTCTTTGCAATACCTGGACTTTTGAAAAAAGTGGAAACTGATTGTGATAATCACTTAAGAAGCTGGAAGAATCATCATTCATGTTATGGCAATGCAACATGTAATGCAGGTTTTCAAGAAAGCAGAACACAAGATTATTTGCTATTATTTTGTTAAAATTTGTGTTAAGATTAGCTTGCAAATTTTTCAAAGAACAAAAAAAATTACAGCGCAGGAACAGGCCCTTCAGCCCTCCAAGCCTGCGCTGATCCTGATCCTCTATCTAAACCTGTCAACTATTTTCCAAGGATCTGTATCCTTCTGCTCCTGACCATTCATGTATCCGTCTAGATACATCTTAAATGATGTTATCGTGCCCAACTCTACCACCTCCGCTGGCAATGCGTTCCAGGCACCCACCATCCTCTGCATAAAGAACTTTCCACGCATATCTCCCTTCAACTTCTCCCCTCTCACCTTGAAATTGTGACCTCTAGTAATTGAGTCCCCCACTCTTGGGAAAAAGCTTCTTGCTATCCACCCTGTCTATACCTCTTATGATTTTGTAGACCTCAAGCAGGTCCCCCAAACCTCAGTCTTTCTAATGTAAATAATCCTAATCTACACAACTTCTCTTCATAGCCAGCGCCCTGTATACCAAGCAACATTCTGGAGAACATCCTCTGCACTGTCTCCAAAGCATCCACATCCTTTTGGAAATGTGGTGACCAGAAGTGTTTGCAGTGTTCCAAATGTGCTCGAACCAAAATCCTACACAACATGACCTGCCAACTCTTGTACTCAATACCCCGTCCAATGAATGAAAGCATGCTGTATGCCTTCTTGACCACTCTAATCGACCTGCATTACCACCCTCAGGGTGCAACGGACCTGAACACCCAGATCTTTCTGTGCATCAATTTTGCCCACGGCTGTTACATTTATTGTTTACTTTTCCATTTACTTTTCCATACCATTTACACTCTTGAATTGGATCTTCCAAAATGCATCACCTCGCATTTGCCTGGATTGAACTCCATCTGCCATTTCTCCACCCAACTCTCCAATCTATCTATATTCTGCTGCATTCTCCGACAGTCCCCTTCACTATCTGCTACTCCACCAATCTTAGTGTCATCTGCAAACTTGCTAATCAGACCATCATTTTCTTGCATGGGATGTTGTGAGCAAGCTCAGCATTTATTGTCTGTTTCATCATTTTTAAGAGGATAGCTAACAGCGCATAAAGCCATAATATATGAGAAGTAGTACGCCAATCAGCTGTCAGGTCTGCTCCACTATTCAATGAGATCAAGACTGGTCTGATAATCCTCAATGCTACTTTACAGCTTTTTCTCCATAAGCCTTGATGTCTTTACTAATTAAAAACCGACCTGAGCCTTGAATATAGGTAATGGCCCAGCCTCAGTCCTCTGTGGTGAAGAATTCCACAGATTTCCTCGAAAGATAGTCCCTCCATAATCTGGTACCAGCCTAGTGAACCTTCTCTGGACTGCCTCCAATGTCTTAGATAAGGGATCCAAAACTGTTCACAATATTTCAGCCATGGTTTGACTAGTGCTTTGCATAGTTTTAGAAAAACGTCCCTTAGCTTATACTTCATATTGCTGATTTTTAATATATGTATTTCCAAAATTATTTCTACTGATGAAAAAGTTTAATCAGCGAGTTCTTTGAGGATGTGACCAGAATAGTTGATGAGGGTCGAGCTGTGGATGTGGTGTATATGGACTTCAGTAAGGAATTTGATAAAGTTCCCCATGGTAGGCTCATTCAGAAGGTCAGGAGGAATGGGATACAGGGGAACTTAGCTGTCTGGATACAGAATTGGCTGGCCAACAGAAGACAGTGAGTGGTAGTAGAAGGAAAATATTCTGCCTGGAAGTCAGTGGTGAGTGGTGTTCCACAGGGCTCTGTCCTTGGGCCTCTACTGTTTGTAATTTTTATTAATGACTTGGATGAGGCGATTGAAGGATGGGTCAGCAAGTTTGCAGACAACACAAAGGTTGGAGGTGTCGTTGACAGTATAGAGGGCTGTTGTAGGCTGCAGTGGGACATTGACAGGATGCAGAGATAGGCAGAGAGGTGGCAAATGGAGTTCAACCTGGATAAATGCGAGGTGATGCATTTTGGAAGGTCGAATTTGAAAGCTGAGTACAGGATTAAGGATAGGATTCTTGGCAGTGTGGAGGAACAGAGGGATCTTGGTGTGCAGATACATAGATCCCTTAAAATGGCCACCCAAGTGGACAGGGTTGTTAAGAAAGCATATGGTGTTTTGGCTTTCATTAACAGGGGGATTGAGTTTAAGAGTCGTGAGATCTTGTTGCAGCTCTATAAAACTTTGGTTAGACCGCACTTGGAATACTGCATCCAGTTCTGGTCGCCCTATTATAGGAAAGATGTGGATGCTTTGGAGAGGGTTCAAAGGAGGTTTACCAGGATGCTGCCTGGACTGGAGGGCTTATCTTATGAAGAGAGGTTGACTGAGCTCGGTCTCTTTTCATTGGAGAAAAGGAGGAGGAGAGGGGTCCTAATTGAGGTATACGAGATAATGAGAAGCATAGATAGAGTTGATAGCCAGAGACTATTTCCCAGGGCAGAAATGGCAGAAAGGGGTCATAGTTTTAAGCTGGTTGGAGGAAAGTATAGAGGGGATGTCAGAGGCGGGTTCTTTACACAGAGAGTTGTGAGAGCATGGAATGCGTTGCTAGCAGCAGTTGTGGAAGCAAGGTCATTGGGGACATTTAAGAGACTGCTGGACATGCATATGGTCACAGAAATTTGAGGGTGCATACATGAGGATCAATGGTCGGCACAACATCGTGGGCTGAAAGGCCTGTTCTGTGCTGTACTGTTCTATGTTCTATGAGTACTTCAGTCCTATAAGAAACACTTGCATTTGTGTACAGCTTTTGACAACCACCAGCTGTTTCAAAGAATTTTGCAGCCAATAATGTACTTTTTGAAGTGCAGTCACTATTATACAGTAGGATACACAATGACAAGGAAAATTACAGCCTCAAACCCTGATGCATGTGGAGTTAGTTGAACTCAGCTGGGATGCATTGGGCTCCCATGTTTGATGTCACCATTCCTGATTCAAGACAAGCATGTGAATAATTACCATAAACTGGAAAACTGGCAACTAAGAAACTGATGTGCAGAAAGACATCCAAGATGATTTATGAAACTACCAGAACTATATAAAAGTCATAAACATTTAGTCTTGACTTTTTAAAAATGATCCCTGTTGATTTATATGAATCAACCACTTGGAAAGCAATTTAAAGTTATTAAGCACATGCAAGGAAGGAGTTCAGTGATGGGGTAAAGAGGATGTGATCAGAACTTTCTGATTATGGGTCAGATAAATGGTAACATAAGCTGGTTGTACGGCTTGGCCTATTTCCATGATACAACATTTGATGGAAAATACCTGCATTACCTGCAGGACTCAATTTTTTTTGACATATGCAGCTATGTTTGTTATTTCAAAGAAAAACTAGACAAATGGTTAACAAATGGATTCAAGTATTGTTGGAAAGGCCAACATTTATTTTCCTTTGCTAACTGCTCTCAAGAAGGTGGTGATGAGCTATGATTTTGAACTGTCGTCATGTGATGGATAATGTAACTGCAGTACTGGCAGGAAGTGAATTCCAAACTGTTGATCCAATGAGCGTGAAGATAATGTGATATAATAATTCAAGTCTTGAAGGGGAGCCCGTTTGGATAGTGTTGTCAAAGGAGCCTTGGTGAGTTACTGCGGTGCATCTTGCAGATGCTGCACACTCCTGCCACTGTGCAGCAGTGATAGAGGGGGGAATGAATTTTAAGGCAACAGGTTGGGGTGTTGATTAATCGGGTTGCTTTGTCTGCATGGTATCTAATTTCTTGGGTGTTATTGGAACTAGATTCATCCAGGGAAGTGGAATGTATTCCTGTACACTCTTGACTTGTGTTGCATAGCTTCTGACTTTCAAGAGGTGCTTGCCTTAGAATTCTAGCCCTGACCTCTCTTCTTCACACAGCATTTAGATGCGTGGTCTAGTTAAGTCTCTGTTCAATGGTAGTCCCCAGAATGCTGGTACTGGTAGTGGTTGGGGGGGTTGTTGGAGTTTATTGATAATATTTCTAGTGAATATCAATGGAGATGATTAGATTCTCTTTTGTTGGAGATGGCGAGTGCCCAGCATTTGTATGGTGTAAACACTATTCATCATTTTATCAGCATGAGCCTGTCCGATATTGGGGCTCCACTGAATTCAGGAATGAACTGTTCAGTTTTTGAGGAGGTTGAATGATGCTAAGCAATGCAATCATTACAGAACATATCCTCTTCTGCCCTTATGATGGAAGGGAGTTCACTGATGACGCACTGAACTTACACAGCAAGAAAGATTCACACTGCATATCAGTCCAAGCCTGGGTAGCGACCAGGCACTGCTGAACATACGCACAGACTATTCAGTACTGAATGAGTTGCAAATGTTGCTGAACACTGCACAATTATCAGCAAATGTCCCCACTTCTGTCCTCAAGATGGAAGAAAGCTCACTGATGAAGCAGCTGAAAATGATTATGCCTGGACCATCGCCCTGAGGAATGCCTGCAGTGATTTCCTGAGACTGAGATGATTGACCTCCAGCAATCAAAACTATTTTCCTTTGTGTTAGGTATGATTTCAAGCAGAATAGAGTTTTCCTCCTGATTTCTACTGATCCTAGTTTTGATAGGACTTCCTGCTGCCAAATGTGGTCAAATTTGGCTAGTGTCAAGAACAGTTAATCACACCTCACTTCTTTATGTCATTGTTATTTCTTTTGCTTAGTAATTGAACCAAATTCTAACAAACAGTTGTTACGATGCATAAGGAGATCATTTGGTCCATCACGTCTTGGTATCTGCATTTTAGTTTATTGCCAATCACCTGCCTTTTCCCCTTTAACCACTATCTATTCAGTTATTCAATGCTCTCCTGACTACCTCAATTGCATCTGTGAGGTATGTTCCATACCCTAACTACTTGTTGAGTAAAAAGCTTTTTCTCACTTTGCCTTTGCTTCTTTTGCTAAATAGTTTAAAAACATGCCCTCTTTCTTAATTAGTTTATCAGTAGGGGTGGATGCTGACAAGATTGTTATTAACATCAGATCTGAGACATCCTGGCACCAATATTAGAGACAAACTCCTCCAATCTCCTTCCACTGGTGTACAAGAGCTTTTGGAGGTACCTACAAAAATCTCATGTTTTCTGCTGCTATTCCACAGCAATCCATTTTGAGGACCTCCTGTAAGCTCAGCATAAGTAGCGAGCTTGGCATGACCTACAGTCTGATGAGGGCTCACGCCCACCTTACAACTACTCATCTTGATGGCCACCATGAGCTGCACATAAGAAATGGGAATTATCGGAAGTGTTTAATGATTAATGCTAGTGACCTTTTAGAAGGTGATGTGATCAACTTCTTGGCCCACTGTAGTTGATGTGATGTAAATATATCTACAGTGCTGTGGAAAAGGAGCTCCAGGATTCATTAATAATGAAGGAATGGAGCTCACTGAATGGTGGAATGGCTTCAAGGGGCTAATTGGCTGACCCTTGTTCCTACAAACATATTTCAGTTTCTGGTGACATCAAGTGACGATGTCTAGTGTGTACCTTACTCCAATTAGATAGGTCATTTTGAGAGAGTAACGCAGGTCATTTTTGATGTTCAAATGTATACTTTTTAATTTATATTTTTTCTCATCAAACATTCTCAACATTTAGAAATAGCCTCAGCTTGGTGAAGTTACTTAAGCTATCACTTAAACATAGAAACATAGCTGATAGGAGTAAGAGGAGACCGTTTGACCCTTTAATCCTGCTCTGCCATTCATCATGATCATGGCTAGTCATCTGACTCACAGACTAATCCTGCATTCCCCCATTACCTATGATCCCATTTTCTCCAAGGGCTACATCTAGCCACCTCCTGAATACATTCAATGTTTTAGCATCAACTACTTCCTGTGGTAATGCATTCCACAGGATCACCACCCTTTGGGTGAAGAAATATCTCCTCATCTCCATCCTACATGGTCTACCCCAAATCCACAGACTGTGACCCCTGATTCTGGACAGACCCACCATTGGGAACATCCTCCCTGCATCTACCCTGTCTAGACCTGTTAGAATTTTATAACTAAGAGATTCACCCTCATTCATCTGAACTCCATTGAAAACAGTCCGAATCTAGTCGTCTCTCCTCACACTTCAGTCCCCGCCATCCCCAGAAATCATCCAGGTAAACATTCACAGCACTCCCTCGAGAGCAAGAGCATCCTTCCTCAGAAAAGGAAACAAAAACTGCACACAATATTCTAGGTGTGGTGTCACCAAAGCCCTATATAACTGCAACAACACATCAAATAAAAGCGTGTTTATTTTAGGACACTGAAATTGGACTGCCATCTTTTAAAATACTGCTTAAAATCTTCCACAAATGAAGTTCATCTTCATCTATCCTACTATCTTATGTAACCAGGCACCAAATTTTTCAATTTTAATAATACCTGTGGTGTGCAACAGCATTATAGGTGTTATTGAAATACAAGCTGAAGCCATGGTTAACTCTGTAATTTCTTTTCTTGCAGCTTACTCTTTGGGTGGATCCATTTGATAGATTCATACATACCCAACACTTTTGGATTGTGATGCTGGTGTCACTGTTTGTATTCTGTCATCAATACTGTATGAAACTGACAGCAACTTCCTGTAGTGTTCAGTAAAAAGTAGAAATACAGGAATTTCTGAGTGAGATTTCCTCTTCCTCCACTTGCATTACAGCAGTAGTACCCAGGGGTAGAAATCATCTATAAAAATTTCTAAATTGATGCGAGTTGCTGTCATTAAAAAGTGGAACTGAAATTTTATGAATTCTGAGAAAGGGTCACCGGACCCAAAACATTAACTCTGGTTTCTCCTTCACAGATGCTGCCAGACCTGCAGGGCTTTTCCAGCAACTCTGATTTTGTTCCTGATTTACAGCATCCGCAGTTCTTTCAGTTTTTAATCTGAAATTTTAGAAGCATACTAAATTACTGTTTGATAGCATCTCTGGCCCGGAAAAAAATAATGTTTGGGGAACAATGCATTTCTCTATTCCATTATAAAAATTCTGCAGGTTAAAATGTTAAGTTTTCTTAATAGATGTCTAATATTTCATCTTTCATTTATGACGCAATCTATGTTTTGTTTTCTGTTAACTTACACAAAGTGATTGATAAAACCTGCTTGCATCTTGATACCTGCACAAATTATTTAATGTGATTGGCTGCTTAGCCTTTACAATGATGCCACAGCTACAGGGTGCCACAAATCCTCATGTGCCAGACAATTTTTATTAAAAAATATATTCATAGGCATGTGAGCTTTACTGGCTGGTCCAGCATTTATTGCACAGTTTGAGTTGTCCTTGAGATGGTAATAGCAAGCTACCTCCGAGAACTGCTGCACTCCAATTAATGTAGGTCACTTAGAATGCTGTTGAGGGTTCAGTACCAGGATTTTGATCTAGTGATACCAATGCAGCAGCAATATATTTCTAAGTTAAGATCTTGAGTAGCTTAAATGAGAAATTGGAGTGGTGCTGCTCCTGTGTAACTGCCTCCCCTGTCCATGTAGATGTTACAGCTGGTGGGTTTGGAATATTCTGTCTGAAGAACCTTGGTGAATTTCTGTAGTGCATCCTGGAGAGGCTGAAGCAGTGGTCAATGCTGTTGAAGCTGCAGTCATCCAGACAACTTCTGAGTATTCCATCATACTCCTGATTGGTATCTTGGAGATGGACGGGCTTTGGGGAGTTAGGTAATGAGTTACTCATTGCAAGATTCCTAGCCTCTGACCTGCCCTGAAAACAATACTTATATGGCTAGTCCAATTCAGTTTCTGGTCAATGATAATCCAAATGGAACAGGGAAATTCATACAATAGGGCTCAGTACATCTTTACAACAGCTTTGGTCGTGGTCATTGGCAAATCTCATTTGACCACTAACATAAAATCCAGGATAGTTAAGAATTGCACTTAACAACCCATAGATCCATATCTTAATATAACTTATTGATTCAGCGAAAGAGGACTAAATACAGAAAATGAAGACAATATAGGAGTAGGAGAAAAGTTCCATTTAGTAACTATGGTTAAAAATCCAATGTATTGTAGTGTCACTAAGCAACATTGGTTGTTGACACAAAGAAGCTATCTAGAGGTTCCTCTAAGCTGTCATTTCTTGTAACATAATCTGTATATGAAATTTTGGATGAATGGTATATTAATATTTATTGTAACACATGGTAACCGTTGTTTTTCTAATATCAAAATATTATTTGAATATCTAAATCTCATTCTATATTCTTTCCTGAATGAGGTATCGGAGTGTGGAGGATTTCTAGCTCCATGAGCCTGGCCTGCCTTTACAGGAGAAGAATGCTGTTTTGAGAGCTGGACTGAAGAAGCTGCTAGTTCTACAGGCCAGCTGTCTGGGAAGCCTACCTCAAGCTTCCAGCACCATGGTTAAAAATAAAAAGAATAAAATATAAAACATTCCTCCAGTCCCTCCATCTCCCAAGCCTTTGTTCCACACATCCCAAATCCCCCAACCAAGAGACGAGAAGGCATAGGGGCAGAAATAGGCCAGCCTATTGAGACTGCTTCAACATTTAATGAGTTTTGATAGTCCTCAATGCCACTTCCCTATCTTTTTCCTTTCCAAGTTAAAAATCTATTTCAGTCATGATTATATTTAATGACACAATCTCTACTGCCTTCCATGCTGAAGAATTACACAGATTCACTACTCTGAGAAGAAATTCCTCATTGCTGTCTTAAATAGGTGATACTTCACTATGAGATTATACCTTCTGGTCCTAGTTCTTCCACAAATGGAAATAACCTCTCAACATCTACCCTGTGAAGCCCCTAAATGTTTCAATCAAGTCACTGTTCATTCTTCTAACAGCCAATCCATTCAGACTCAAATCGACTCAAACTCTCCTTATAAGAATATCCTTCCATACCTAGAAACAACCTAGTAAATCTTCTCTGGACTGTGTCCAATGCCAGTATATCTTTCCTTAGGTAAGGAACCAAAACAGTTCTCAGTATTCCTGGTGTTTTCTAATGAGTATGATGTGCAGTTTTAGTAAGACTTCCCTATCTTTACACCCCTTTTAAATAAAGGTCACTCTTCCATTTGCCATCCTTATTATCTGCTAATTTATTTAATTTACGCATAATGGCTACCATTATTACATCTATTATAATAAACTGCCACATATTCCAATGGCAGATGTAAAACTAACTGGTTTATGGTTACAAAATGTGAGGCTGGATGAACACAGCAGGCCAAGCAGCATCTCAGGAGCACAAAAGCTGACGTGTCGGGCCTAGACCCTTCATCAGAGAGGGGGATGGGGTGAGGGTTCTGGAATAAACAGGGAGAGAGGGGGAGGCAGACCGAAGATGGAGAGAAAAGAAGATAGGTGGAGAGAGTATAGGTGGGGAGGTAGGAAGGGGATAGGTCAGTCCAGGGAAGACGGACAGGTCAAGGAGGTGGGATGAGGTTAGTAGGTAGATGGGGGTGCGGCGTGGGGTGGGAGGAAGGGATGGGTGAGAGGATGAACAGGTTAGGGAGGCGGAGACAGATTGGACTGGTTTTGGGATGCAGTGGGTGGAGTGGAGGAGCTGGGCTGGTTGTGTGGTGCAGTGGGGGGAGGGGACGAACTGGGCTGGTTTAGGGATGCAGTTGGGGGAAGGGGAGATTTTGAAACTGATGAAGTCCACATTGATACCATTAGGCTGCAGGGTTCCCAGGCGGAATATGAGTTGCTGTTCCTGCAACCTTCGGGTGGCATCATTGTGGCAGTGCAGGAGGCCCATGATGGACATGTCATCTAAAGAATGGGAGGGGGAGTGGAAATGGTTTGCGACTGGGAGGTGCAGTAGTTTGTTGCGAACTGAACAGAGGTGTTCTGCAAAGCGGTCTCCAAGCCTGCGCTTGGTTTCCCCAATGTAGAGGGGGCCACACCGGGTACAGTGGATGCAGTATACCACATTGGCAGATGTGCAGGTGAACCTCTGCTTAATGTGTAATGTCATCTTGGGGCCTGGGATAGGGGTGAGGGGGGAGGTGTGGGGGCAAGTGTAGCATTTCCTGCGGTTGCAGGGGAAGGTGCCGGGTGTGGTGGGGTTGGAGGGCAGTGCGGAGCGAATAAGGGAGTCACGGCGAGAGTGGTCTCTCTGGAAAGCAGACAGGGGTGGGGATGGAAAAATGTCTTGGGTGGTGGGGTCGGATTGTAGATGGCGGAAGTGTCGGAGGATGATGCGTTGTATCCGGAGGTTGGTGGGGTGGTGTGTGAGAACGACGGGGATCCTCTTTGGGCGGTTGTGGCAGGGGCGGGGTGTGAGAGACGTGTTGCGGGAAATACGGGAGACGCGGTCGAGGGCGTTCTCTATCACTGTGGGGGGAAAGTTGCGGTCCTTGAAGAATTTGGACATCTGGGATGTGCGGGAGTGGAATGTCTTGTCGTGGGAGCAGATGCGGTGGAGGCGGAGGAATTGGGAATAGGGGATGGAATTTTTGCAGGAGGGTGGGTGGGAGGAGGTGTATTCTAGGTAGCTGTGGGAGTCGGTGGGCTTGAAATGGACATCAGTTACAAGCTGGTTGCCTCTCAGTCTCCATCTCAGGCAACCAGCTTGTAACTGATGTCCATTTCAAGCCCACCGACTCCCACAGCTACCTAGAATACACCTCCTCCCACCCACCCTCCTGTAAAAATTCCATCCCCTATTCCCAATTCCTCCGCCTCCGCCGCATCTGCTCCCACGACAAGGCATTCCACTACCGCACATCCCAGATGTCCAAATTCTTCAAGGACCGCAACTTTCCCCCCACAGTGATAGAGAACGCCCTCGACCGCGTCTCCCGTATTTCCCGCAACACGTCTCTCACACCCCGCCCCCGCCACAACCGCCCAAAGAGGTTCCCCCTCGTTCTCACACACCACCCCACCAACCTCCGGATACAACGCATCATCCTCCGACACTTCCGCCATCTACAATCTGACCCCACCACCCAAGACATTTTTCCATCCCCTCCCGTCTGCTTTCCGGAGAGACCACTCTCTCCGTGACTCCCTTGTTCGCTCCACACTGCCCTCCAACCCCACCACACCCGGCACCTTCCCCTGCAACCGCAGGAAATGCTACACTTGCCCCCACACCACCTCCCTCACCCCTATCCCAGGCCCCAAGATGACATTACACATTAAGCAGAGGTTCACCTGCACATCTGCCAATGTGGTATACTGCATCCACTGTACCCGGTGTGGCTTCCTCTACATTGGGGAAACCAAGCGCAGGCTTGGAGACCGCTTTGCAGAACACCTCCGTTCAGTTCGCAACAAACTACTGCACCTCCCAGTCGCAAACCATTTCCACTCCCCCTCCCATTCTTTAGATGACATGTCCATCATGGGCCTCCTGCACTGCCACAATGATGCCACCCGAAGGTTGCAGGAACAGCAACTCATATTCCGCCTGGGAACCCTGCAGCCTAATGGTATCAATGTGGACTTCACCAGTTTCAAAATCTCCCCTTCCCCAACTGCATCCCTAAACCAGCCCAGTTCATCCCCTCCCCACACTGCACCACACAACCAGCCCAGCTCCTCCACTCCACCCACTGCATCCCAAAACCAGTCCAACCTGTCTCCGCCTCCCTAACCTGTTCTTCCTCTCACCCATCCCTTCCTCCCACCCCAAGCCGCACCCCCATCTACCTACTAACCTCATCCCACCTCCTTGACCTGTCCGTCTTCCCTGGACTGACCTATCCCCTCCCTACCTCCCCACCTATACTCTCTCCACCTATCTTCTTTTCTCTCCATCTTCGGTCCGCCTCCCCCTCTCTCCCTATTTATTCCAGAACCCTCACCCCATTCCCCTCTCTGATGAAGGGTCTAGGCCCAAAACGTCAGCTTTTGTGCTCCTGAGATGCTGCTGGGCCTGCTGTGTTCATCCAGCCTCACATTTTGTTGTCTTGGATTCTCCAGCATCTGCAGTTCCCATTATCTCTGGTTTATGGTTACATCATTTTTGTCTCTTTCCTTTTGAATAGGATTACATTGACAGTATTCAAATTCTGAGGGATACCTGCAAAATTTTGAGGATTGCTACTGGTACACTCACTATGTTCGTAGCCTGTTCCTTTAAAATCTAGGATACACCATATCAGGTCCAGGAGACTTATCAGCCTTTAGTTCCATTAGTACATTTTCTCTAGTAATAGAAATTTTATTTATTTAATTACCCACTTTTGTCTCTTAATTATTTAGTTTTTTTCGGAAAGCTGTTTGCGTGTTACATTGTGAAGTCTGATACAAAGCATTTCATACATCAGAGACTCCTTACAGTGTGGAAACAAGCCATTTGGCCCACTGCATCTCGACTGACCCTTCAAAGAACATCCCACCCAGACACAGCCCTCCACCCTACTCCCACTAATCCTGCATTTACCATGGCTAACTCACCCAGCCTGCACATCCCTGGCCACTAAAGGGCAATTTGCCATGGGCAATCCATCTAACCTGCATATTTTTTGGACTATAGGAGGAAACACAGACAGACATGAGGTGAGTATGTAAACTCTACACAGACAGTCACCCAAGGCTGGAATTGAACCCAGGTCCCTGGCGGTGAGAATCAGTGGTGCTAACCACTAAGCCATCATGCTGCTGAGTTTATTCAGCTACTCTGCCATATCCTGATTTCCCATTATTACTTCCCTAATTTCATTTTCTAAGAGGTTTATGTTTACTTTGGCCTCCCTCATATTACTAGCTAGTTCATCCATTTTATTTTCTTCCTTCTTCAAAATTTCTCTTTTGTTGGGTTTTAAAACTTGTCCAAGCCTCT
Organism: Stegostoma tigrinum; assembly: GCF_030684315.1. Classification (NCBI taxonomy): domain Eukaryota; kingdom Metazoa; phylum Chordata; class Chondrichthyes; order Orectolobiformes; family Stegostomatidae; genus Stegostoma; species Stegostoma tigrinum. Next base: position 53,597,682 of record NC_081370.1, on the reverse strand, counting down.
GGCTTACCACTGATCTTTGCCACATTGTGCATTTTCTGTTCCAATTTTTTTTTTTAAAAAGGACAGCATGTTTGCAAAATGGGGAATTATTCCTGTGGATTCCTCTGCCCACATGGTATCCCAATCCACATAAAGTTAACCATTATTAACATATTATCTGTCAAACATGCCCTCAGTGTCTCATGATTTATTCTTTGGCCTACAGTATAACTACCATTAGGAGGCCTATAGATTACTCTTCACCAATGTCTTCTTTCCCTTAGCTCTTACCTCCACACAAATGGATTCGTCATCTTCCATCCAAGACTATTCTTGTTATTATATTTATTCCTTCCTTTACTTAAAAAAAACTACACGCATACCCATACTTTCTTTCCTGTATGTCCTTTGGAAAGGTTATATAGCCCTGATTCTTTAGTTCCCAGCTTTCTCCTTGCAAACATATCTCCATAAAGGTTAGAAGGTCATACCAATTAATCCATACTATGGCATTAAACACACATCATATTCAGAACAAAATTAATTAAGTAAAGAGTCTTAATTTTGCCTTTTTGCAATTGTGTTCCCCTTTTTGACCCTATTTGCCATTTTTAGAAGTGTTTGCAAATTTTATTTTTTCCTGCTCCAATCTGGGTATTTTTGCCTAAATAATTGCCCTGCACTTCCACCATTCCTTTTGCAAACTTCCATATTCCCTCTAACCTCTCTCAAGAAACCCCTACACCCCATTTAGTTGACAGCCTTCTCAGCAGCCCGAGCTACTCAATTTGCCAAGACACTGTCTTAACATTGGCGCTGTAATATGCCTTTGACCCATCTCCTATGTCGCCGATGTTCCATTGGCCTGCTAGCCCTCCTATTTGGTTCCTCTAATATCTTACACTAATTTACTGCCTATTTCCTTGCAGAACCCTATCCCCCAATCATCGACCAAACCAACTCAAAAGTATTCACAAGTACCCATGGACTCAGGTGAAAACAGAAATTTATTAATTGAAGTTCTAAAACACAAAGTACTTTGCATTGAGAAGAGCATTTTGATGAAGCTTGTCACTTTTTGATAGATCTATTGATGAAGTAACAGCTCCTGGGACTTATGTACCTTTTACAAACACACACACAATCTTCTCCACTGTTAACAATTCCAAAGGGCACATGGCCTCATACCTCCAGGATCCCTGACCCTCCACTCTCAAAGGAAGCAAAACCTTCTACACTTCAAAGGATTCCTCCTTGTATGCCCTGACTATTCAAAATAAATGCACTAAGAACAGACCTGCCCTCAACTGGTCTAATCTCCAATTTCCACAATGCAGAAATTCAGTATATCTGAATCCAATCAGGGGTGTTATAAAATGGGGTTAACTGTGGTTGCAGTAGGTAGCCCTTGTCTTCTGGTAGCAATTCTCGCATGGCATCCAGTCCTTGAAATTAAATAGTAAAATGTGAGCTCTCAAGGATTTGACATCACGGCAGCTGGTGTAGACTTCGCAAGTTGGGTATGCATGGTCACAGATGACGAGCACATTGATGAAATGAAATCCTTTGTGTTGAAGTCAGTCATGTTGTGATTATAGTGCTCTCAACACATTGTGTGCACCTTCTATCGTGACCTACACCTAGGGGAGGCCAGATATATTGGCAAATCTTATTATCTGGGCTACAGCACTGACTGGTCATGGAAAAAAATGGAATGGAACTGTGCTATCTGTCTTGCACTGCATCAGTAACAGCCTTGATACATTTATGGGTGAAAAGCTGAGAAATGCCATGCAATGATCCACAGTGAATTTCTGGAAGCAGCCAGTTATTGAGTTATACAGCCATACAGCACGGAATCAGATCTTTCGGTCCAACTAGTCAATGTCAAAGTTTCCCAAACTAAGCCAGTCCCACTTACCTGTGAGGGCACATATCCCTCTAAGCCTTTTCTATTAATGTATCTATCCAAATGTCTTTTAAATGTTCTAACTGTATCTGCATCTACCACTTCAAGTCATAGTCATACAACAAGGAAACAAACACTTCAGCCCAGCCAGACCAGACAAAATATATCCCCAAACTAAACTAGTACCATCTGCCTGTTCCTGGCCCATATCCCTCGAAACCCTTCCTAGTCACATAATTATCCATAGACATTCAACGTACAAACCACGCTCTGTGTGAAAAAGTTGCCCTTAAGTCCCTTTTACATTTTTCTGTTCTCCCTTAAAGATATACCCCCCCTAGATTTGAATTCCCCCACTCTAGGGAAAAGGCCTTTGCTATTCACTTAATCTACACCCCTCTTGAATTTTTAAAGCTCTATACAGTCACCCTTCAATCTCCTACACTACACTGAAGAAAGTCACAGCCTATCCACATAGCTCAAATCCTCCGGTCTTGGCAACATCCTGGTAAATCTTTTCTGAACCCTCTCCAATTTTAATAACATTCTTTCTAATAACAAGATGACCAGTACTGTACACAGTACTCCAACAATGGCCTCATTAACATCCTGTACAGGTTCAGCATGATTTCCCAACTCCTATATTCAATGGTCTGAGCAACAATGGCAAGCATGCTAAATGCCACCTTAATCACCTCGTCACCTATTTGATGCAAATTTCAAAGAATTATGTACTTGAATCTGCAGGCCTCTCTGGACATGACCCAAGGCCCTACTTTTAATTGTCTACGTCTTGTCTTTGTTGTTTTTCCAAAATGCAATACCTTGCATTTATCGACATTAAACTCCATCTGCCACTCTTCAGTCCATTGGCCCAACTGATCAAGATCTCTTTATAAACTTACATAACTTTCTTCACTGGCACCCATCATGCATCACAGCAGCGTGCACCTCAGGGTTCTTTGTTTGCTTTCATAACACTCACTCACATTGTGCCTACTTGAAAGCTCACAACATCTCTGCCATGCTTTTTGGTATTTTGCAGCCGTTATTTAAAACTTACAGGTATTATCACTGAGATAACTATGATCAATTTATAAAAAGCAATACATGGTCAGGATTGCTCGTGATCAGGATTTGTGTCTTACTGAGATGGCCACTACATGCTATTCGCATGCTGGTTTGCACAACTAACAATGTCTTTAACGTGTACAATGTAAGCAACTGATTGTTGCTTGAAAGGCCTCACACTGTTAACAAGACTGCCTGCACACTCAGATAGGAATAACCACTTCTACTACCAACTTCGGGTATGGTGGCAGCCATCTTTCATTTCCATTGTACATTTACAACACACATTCAAATGGAAGGCAACACAGTTCATACTTGGCAGAATGGTTCACAGGCTCAGCCCGTTAATCCAGGAAATCCTCCCAAACCTTCAGCTTCTTTTCTTCATTGACCTCCCTGTCAATCTCATTGATTCTGAGCCTCCAATTTCCAAATCACAGCAATGGCCTCTGATAACCTGCCTGGTTGTACAGTGAACAAACATCAGACCCCAATCCAATTTGGAAGGGAAGCCTGGACTGACGAATAATTCCTGACTGATCTCTGTGGAGTTCTCCAACTGAGATATTGCTAATCTCCTGACTGGGTGCAACAGGCCTGCGGGATTGATAATAGCTTATTCCATGGACTTTACTGACTCCAAGCAGCTAACCAACCATGTCCAAGGCCTGGATTGAAATTGGACTCTGTTCTTGTCTCACTGTTGGGCCTCCCTGACTTGACCAAGAACTACATAGTGCATTTACTAAATAAGTTCTTGGCACTTGTTGTAGGTTTGACAAGGATGTAGCAAAGTATCACACAGCAACCTGTCCACCCCCTTTGAAGATCATTGCTGACAACCATGACAAACTGCCTGGCCATCTGTCTGTGCTAAAAGGCAAAGCAAGACAGAAGTACAGCAGGCCTTTAAGTTTTGATTCAGGTTACAAAGCAAAAAAAAGCAGGGCAGAGATGTTGTGAGCTTTCAAGTTGGTATAAAACAACTGAGTGTTATAAAAGTAAGCAAACACTCCTGTGGTATAACCTGCTCTGATGCATGATGGGTGTTAGTCACAACATGCAAAGTGATTTGGCAGCAACATTAACACAAAGGGTATCTGTGCACTCCAAACTTGCAGCATGAAGTCGTTAAATTTATTTTAAATGTGTCAGAGACATTTCATAATAATGTAGTGAGGCTGGTGCTTGTCCAATGCTGACCTCTGTCACTGGGGGTCAGGGACAGCAGCTGTCACTATCCATGGAGTTTGCCCTGAGGTTTTGGAGACTGGTGTCCAAGATGGAGGCCCAAAGAAGCAGGCAGTGATCTGGAGATGGTAGGTGCTTACCTGGGCATTTTTTTAATAAAAAGTCAGGAATGTTTCTATCTAGTTTCTTTCTATTGCATGGGGAAAAATAGCAAACTGCTATTATATATAGAGTGAAAATAGGTAGTAATGAAATGTAAATGCATGCAAAAAGGCCCCTCATCACAGATTGCCATGATTCTTGTCTCGCGTTCAAACTATGGGTGCATGACTAGACGCTTCTTCTCAACGTCAATAATCACACTTTTCTTATAATACCATTTTTTCCAAACTGACCCATCATTGCCCCTGTATTCGGGGCAAAATTCCTCCTTCAGCGACTTGCTATGTCCAATTTAGAGAGATTTCTTGTATAGATTTCTGGCAGGTTCTACTATTACTGCTACCAACCTCATCATCCATGAGGAGAGTGAAGAGCAGGGAATATCAAATGGGAGATATGCTGTCTTCATAACTGATGATGTGCGCTGGCTGAGTGGCCCATCATACCAAAACATGAATATATTTTCCATTTTAGTATGTAAGTCAATTCAGTGCGCTTCAGTCACTGAGCAAAATACATAGTGTTATGAGCCACTCTCCTTCAACATGGCAGATAATTGCACAAATACGAAGTTGTCCCCATATCTCTTCTTCATGCTACTCTACAAAGTCACACAGAATTACTTAACCCTAATTTGAGAATTTGCTTGAGTTTTTTCACCTCATGCCTTGTAGTTTTACTGATTCATCAACAAAAGACCCAAGATAAAGTTTTGAATACACCAGAAAATCAAACGTTTTGAAGTAATTTACTGAATTGCACAACAGGGAACCTATCACAAAAATCGTAGCCATTATTTTCTCAATTGAAAGCCAGATTTGAGACGGATCTACAGCAATTTATTTTCTGTTTATAGAACGAGAGTACTGAGTAGGACGCTAAAGATGAAAATAGGATATATTCTGCCAAGAAACAGAGGTTCAATCAAAATCTATATACATTGAAAATGTTTTTACGTATGACTGAAAAAGTTTTACATTTTCAATAAATTTCAATTGGAGTCCATTGACATGATATTGGTCTATGCAGTACCTGTTCTTCAGGTGGAAACTGGGGGTGGAAGGGGGTGCAAAAGGGACTTCATGGCATAATTTTCTATGTACCATCTGCAAAAAGACTTGCCTCTTGCTTATATTAATATGGGTCCTAACAATTACTTCAGGAATTCCTGCAAAAGGTTCTACCACTTACTTCAACAAAACTCAAAACAGAAGTATGATTGTTACTAGTCATGGAACAAGTTTCTTTTAAAATACATTGCACTATCTGTCTCTGGCTGGAATGTTTTCTGATCACCATGAGGTCATCTACCTGAACAGAGATCACAGACTCATAGAATCCCTACAGTTATATTGGGGAGGAAATGGCCTAAATGGTATTATCATTGGACTGTTAATCCAGAGACCCAGATAAAATTCTGGAGTCCTGAGTTTGGAAATCCCACCACAGCAGATGGTTTAAAAAAAAAATCTGGAATTAAGAATCTAATGTTGACCATTGCCGATTGTCAGAAAAACCCATCTGGTTCACTAATGTCCTGTTAAGGAAGGAAACTGCCATCCTTGCCTGGCTTGGCCTACATATGACTCCAGGCCCACTGCTAAGTGCCCTCTGGGCAATTAGGGATGGGCAATAAATGCTGCCTTTTCAGCGATGTCCTCATCCTATGAATTTTAACAAGTATGGAAACAGGCCACTTGATCCATCAAGTCTACAGTGACCCTCCAAAGAGCATCCCACCTAGACCCACCCCCCACCCTATCCCTGTACCTCTGCATTTTCCACGGCTAATCCACCTAACATCCTTGGTTACTTTGGGCAACTTAGCTTGCCCAATCCACCTAACCTGAACATCTTTGGACTGTGGGAGGAAACTGGAGCAAACTCATGTAGAAAACCCATGAGATCTGGGAAACGGTATCACAAAACAGTTGATTCTCCTCAAAAAGCACATTTGGATTCTGATAAATAGGTAGAGGATGAAAGAGGTGAGATCCAAAAACCGTGCCTTCTCTGGCTTTAACAAGCAAAAGAATTGACAGGAACATAAAATTGTTTTGGTTTATTAACCAAATTAACCATATAATTTATGTTATCAGACACAAATCTCTATTCAATCTTCCTCACCCACACTTCTGAAAGGCATCATTAAGGAACAATAAATAACAGATATTGCCAGAGAAATTTATCAGGTCTGACAGCTCCTGTGGAGGGAGGAACACAGTTAACATTTTGAGTCTAGTGATCTTTCTTCAGAACTGATAGCTAGGAAAAGGTGTTACTGATGCTAATGACAGGGGTGGGTGGAGAGGAAAGGGAGTGAGCAGGTAGGTGATGGCTCTGCATTTAGCATTTAGTGACAGGCAACTGGAAGCTCAGGACTGAATGTAGGTGTTCTGCAAAGTGGCAGACAGTGTTTCATCTCCCACCCCCACAATGTAGAAGAGACGTGAGGAACATGTCACTTCAACACATCACACCACATTTCCTTGCCAACATTTGGGTCTCAGGCCTGCTGCAGTGCTTCAGTGGGACTCAACTCAACAGCAACACTACATCTTCCATTTGGAAATTACAGCCTTCTGGACTCAATGTCAAGTTTATTAATTTTAGACCATGAACACCACCTTCCATGTTGATGACCAGTCTCCCACATCCCAGGGCTTGTCATGATGTGGGTTGCTTCCAGCACAGCTATTTTTGCCTAGCCATTGCCCCCATTTATCATTCACTTAGCTTCTCTTCTGCCCCGGCTTACTAGCAATAATCCTTTTCACCTGCCTAATTTGTTGTCTTTTTTTTTCCCCCTGAGATAAATCGCTACATATCAGCACACCCTCTCTCCCATCACCAGCTTGTCCACCATCCCCACACACACGTACCCATCATCAGCATCAATACCCTGTTGCTTAGTTGCTACCATTTCTAAATAAAAACATACTAAACCAGGAATGTTAACTCTTTTTTTATTAAACTCTTGACAGATTCTGCCTGGCCTGCTGAGTTTCTCCATCAATTTCTGTTCCTGTGTGTTTCAGATCTCCAGCATTCACAGTTCTTTGTTTCATTGTAATAAGTTAGTTGGATTAAAATTTTAAAAGTGGTTAACAGTGACCAAACCATTTGGGAAACAGTAGAGTGATGATAATGAGATTTCCTTACCTGACAAAATAGTACTAAACAGCCAAATAAAGATCTACAAACTTGCATATTAGTCATACGGTTCTCGAACACTTTCAAGCTATGTTAAAAAAACCCCAAAGATTACATTGTCTACAGAGAACCAAACTCAGAGTTGTTGAAATGACAAGAAAAGGAAGCAAGCTGTCAGATACTGTGACAATTAAGGCTATGACTCACATATGGTCCCCCGGCACAAATAAACTCCTCATTTTTTTTTAAAAAATGCTGGTGATTTACTGATGTGACACAATTATTCAATCCATGATAATCGCATCATGTTTTTTTACCATCCTGATGCAGAACTAATTAAAATTGAAAGATCTGATTAGTTTAATTAATAGCAACGTTCAAGCAGAAACAATAAAATAAATCCTGGTAATATATTTTCCATTTGGAATCAAAATTTCTGATGATTATGGACATCAGCAGCACCTGCATTTGTAAAAAGTTGTTTAAACCTCCACTTATCCAAGTTTGACTATGTACTGAAATACTATCCTTTACAGAGCAACTATAGTTTACATTCTGAAACTAATGGAATTGCTCACATATACAGCAATTAAATTATAAAACTCAGCAACTTTTCAACAACAGAATAAATGTAAGCAAATTGTTAAAAGCAGCTTTCAGACACATACTTATGGAGAGCAAACCTTAATGGTTCATTACAGTGAGCTTGCAATTGTTTGAATCACCTGGGAGATTCAGAATGTGCGGATAATTAAGAGGCTGCTTTACAAATACCTCACAGTAAAGGCAGCAAATTTTTACTGGGGATCAAATTGCTTTTGCAGCATCTTGTGTGTGTATCAGTCAATATTAAGCTTTAATTTCATTCAAAGACATTTGTTGATTTACACGTCTACAAAGATTCTCGGGAATGGATTCAATTAAAAATATCCCATCTATTTCAGTTTTAACTAACAGGCAATTTACACTGCAATAATTCGTCATCCCCAATTAAGAAGAAAATATTACATAATAATCCAGCAGGATAATATTTTCAGAATGTCAAATCTAATTTGTTGATTTTTATTCTTGACTCCAAAATAAAACTCTGACATCAAAAGCACAATGCACAGGATTAGTACCTGCATGTATACAGTACAAATAGGTCCCATTGGGACTTTTAAGATTAGTATTTTCCTTCCAGACACTGGCTGGAATTAGTGAGAATACCTGCAACTATACTGGCGAGCTGCTGAGTGCGAGTGATGGGATAGATGCTGCGTGCCTGTGCGATTGCTGCAGCTATTTTCTTTGCATGCCTTTCTTCTCCGTAGATCCTCAAGATGGACGCAAGCGACTGTTGATCTAAGGCATTCACCACGTCAGCTGCGGTGGGCATGTCAGGGTACCTACGCACAAGAGGAGCCAATTAATTTCTTTGACGTCATTTTCATTGACAGAGGTGAAGCTTCACAGCAGAGAGAGAGACGGAGCTGAAATGCGGATGGCATACAAGAATTTTTGAGGTTCTTTTTGGCAACAAATAGTTTAAAAAGATATTTCACAGTGCATCTTCATCTTCAGATGAAAACCTAATTAAAACTACTTTAGTTGAAGTCACAGAATATTAGGTTGGAATTCTAATTTTGACTCACTGCCAGGAATGTATGAAAATCAACAGATTTCAGAAATTTTAGCCTCCTGTTCTTTTAACAAAGATATATGCTATACTTAGTCAAAAGTAACTGAACCCCAGTCTAAAAATAAGTTTGCTGTGTGGAGCAGAGCTCTCTTTATTGTCTGCTTACAAATTTAGAAGACAGATCAGTCAGTTTTATGTATTGAATGAAATAGAAATTTAACTACTCCTATATGGAATAATTCATACGTACAAAACAACTTTGTATTCTCAGAATTTATCTTGAATAACAAACATTTATACTTCATCCTTCTGGCAATTAATAAGCAATATCGATTCCATATAATTTAGGAAATTAATCTTATAATAATTAATAGGTTATTTTCAAGAACAAAGATTGAAAAGCTTTAGCTGTTGGTAATTTCAATTTGAATTCCTGGTAGAAAATACATGTTCAGACTGACTTCCATCAGTTTCCATCACACAACTCATGTCAACTTAGATACAAATTATTGATAAGCCAAATCATGCTGATGCAATCTTATTGACACTATTTCATCTTCAACAGTTTGTAATTTGCTGACTTTGGACCAAATGTAGCATGGTTTAAAACTTACTCTCAATAAGAGTGTTTTGTTCTCTATTTGTGAAACAAAAAAGTGTGCTCTATATGATTTTTGATCTCCATGGCACAAATCATTTTAGAGACAAAGCAGCAGAACTCTGACATGCTTTTAGTTGTCTCAAAAATAAAATGAAACTGTGAGCAGCATCTTGACATTTGAGTGTTATAAGGCAATGTACTGCCTACAAAATGAGGAGAAAGACTCTGAGTGAATTTGTGGAAAATGGGATCAAGATCCTCTATTCCAATTGATCACAGGATTGACTGACAATGATTATACAGCAAAGACCCAACCCAAATAGTTTTAAACTTGATACTCTGACAAGGATTACATGATTTATCATGTCTGCTATTTTGACTGGTTTGTCTTGTGCTGTATAATGTTCAACTGAGTCCAGTTCAAAAGACCATCCTCCCCAAGAAAAACACTGAATATGGCTTTCCCTTCTGGATTCAAAGTGTTGCATATTTGTTCACTTCTGGACCTCAGTGGAGGAAGTAATCTGTAAAGCCGTACTTTATTGTATCAAGACTCACCTTTGAGGCAAAATTAATTGCAAAACATCTAATTTCAAATGGATTGGTATCTAAACAGAGAACTACATAAGTGTGCTCCTGAAAATTTTTGCTAAAATTGTGTGCCTTTCATCCAGACCTATACAGTTGGCTACTATGATCACCAAAAAGAGTAAACAATCTGAGTGCTTTAAAACTGATGGCTGCGCAGATCTTTCAAATCTATCATGACTGTACTGCTGCCTATTCTAACCCACAAAACATATTCAGTTCAGTGCATCAATTTGCAATGCATGAATATATGGGACAGACCGGCAAGTTCCAGAGACTTCCAATTATTTCGGGAACAATGATCAGTTTTAGGTTTTGAGTATGTGGGGAAAATTTAAAGAACTATACAGAAATTCAGAATTCCAAATTCGTCTAGTGACTGAAAACATAATGCGAAAGGCAGAAGGTTTTATTTTAAACAGCTCCTAAAACTTGAATTTATTAGCACAAGTAGGGTACTGAAGCCATTTCACTCTTATTTGAAAGGGATTTGATAAACACAAAGAAAAATAATTGAGGCCACGGAGCAGAAGAGGCAAGTTAGGTTTCAGTAATTCTGTTCCATTGTGGAATTTCAGTGACACAGACAGGATGAACTGAAGTGCTGGTCAGGGGTAGGAAGGTTTCTTTCTGTATTTAAATTTTAACAAGTACCAAAACAAAATCATATTTCCTCTATTATATCCCTGTTAGTTCTAACCACCCAAAAACCCTGAACTGCACAAAACAGTCCTCGAAGAAAAAACACAAGGCTTATTTTCATAACAAATGGACATATCTCAAAGTTTAGCTGAGGGAATCTAATTGGATAAATTTGAATTAATCGAAATTCAGTTACAATTGTCACATAGTAGGAAATATTTAGGCATGTTTATTAACTTCAGAGGATTCTGTATTGTTAAATTGCATTAAGTTCAAATTGGATAAGCAATTTTCAAAGCCAATAATATAATAACAACAATCTGTAGAATCCATAAAAAATTATATTCGACATTTGCAAACACAGTATTGCGATGCTGCTGCTTGAAGCCAAGATACTTTACCAAAATAAAACAAATATTCAACATTTTCCTTATTGCTAAGAAATTGAAATAAGAAAACAGCATTATTTTCTATTCACATTATGCCCGAAAATAGCTAGCAGTAAGCTCTTAATTCAGACACTCTTGTCTGCTTTCAAATCTGGCAGATATATTATATGATAGAACCATGTTTCCCGCAATCACTGCCTACAGAAGAAGGGTTAAGTGGATTATTATGTCAGTTCTTATGATTCAATATAAAACAGTTTTGCCATGAGAACAACTGCAGTTTCTGTACAAACCTGTCCCCATCCATTCTCATGTCAAGTGGGCCATCTTTGCTTAACGCAAACCCTCGCCGTGGGACATCTAATTGCATAGAGGAGCAGCCTGCATCTATGACAACTCCATCAAAAGTGTCTGTATCCACACCCGATGCCACCAACAAGCTCTCCAGCTGGCTGAATCTTCCAAGAAGAGACTGAACACGACCACTAAAAGAAAGAAGTCACAGAAAAAAATATATTCTTTGCAACAGTATTGAGGACAATTATGATGAGAAATCCTGTAACTTCCTTCGGTCAAATGTTGAAAAATATGGAACTCCTTAACATATTTAAGGGCTATCAAACCAAGCTACTGAAAAAAAACTATACCATTATTAATTTCTCAGTGCAGGATATCAAATATACTTTGTTCTTCAGTAGGGTCATTCTTCGTCAGAAGAGCATGAATTCTGAAGAGTCGTATTGGAATCAAAACGTTAACTATTTCTCTCTGTCCAAAGATACTACCAAACCTGCAGAGCTTCTTCAGCACATTGACTTTTATTACAGTTGAGCATCTTTTGTTTGTCTAGCTAGATATAATTAGCTAGTTTGTTATTTGAAGCAGTCTTGACACTACTGCATCTGTATTCACCACTCCATCTTCTGGTGTACTTATTGACTTTGTCATGGAGTACTTCAGATCTATCTCCAGGTGTCTGATTACAGATCCAAATACAGAGTGATAACTTGGTTCCACTGCCAAGCACATCGTCTTGCAGCCAACTGATTTACCTCCCCCAAAGAAGGCTGCCACTAGTTGGCACAATGAAAACTGAGAAGAGTAGACTTGAGTCAGCATGAGAAAAACTGAAGCTGATATTGATATTTTAAAATAAAACACATACTAATTTATCATTTCACATCACTGAAGCAGATAATATGGTCATTACTGTGTCGCTGTTTGCAGGAGCTAGCTGCCTGCAAATTGGTTTCATGCGTTTGCTACATCATAATGTTGACTTTCCTTCAAAAACTACTTCAGTAACTCTAAAAGATATTGAGATATCCTCAGGTTGGGGAAGATGCTGAATAATTGCACATCATTTTCACATAGTTACAAAATTCTTTGAACCAATTCTATCAAAGAACAGGGACTGGAGATCATTCACAAAGAATTTGACCAAAAGGATCCACAAAGTTATTCTGTTAACTGGTCAGATGTTAAATCTATATCTGTATAGCATCAAAGAAAGAAACACAAACGAAAGAAAGCCTGCAAAAAGTTAGCATGAGTTCTTTACCATTCCTTAAATGGATCAATAGAAACGCAAACTCCACAACAGAATTAAGTAATTCTTAGGAAAACAAACACCAATTTGTAAGAAGTATTTGCTTCCCAGCTTCCGAGCTGCTGGTTATTTTTCCACCCACTTTCTGGACAATGTCATGACTTACTAGGGTGGTGCACTGAAATCAAACTTCATTGTCCCTGGATCATCACAACAGTGAAAAGGTTTCATCAAGCAATTCCAATCTCCCCAATTTACCTAGCAAACTCTGGTTAGTACAAAACAGTCTCCAGATTTCCATTTGTAACCAGAAATAACTATTTATAACACACAAATTGTTTTCAACCAATGGCAATTAGGAAATATGAATCACTCACTTATAATTTTACAACTTTAACGCAACACTTTTTAAACTCCCCTTCACAAACTGACAGACACACAAAGACAGACAATAAATGAATATTGAAAGTGGTCAAAAGGGGAAAAAAAAGATCATGGAAACACAGTTAAATAGCACCAGCCTGGACTATATGATTCAATGAGTTGCTTTCTTTGTCGTGCTTTTAATTCCTTTATAGTTCTTTGCTGATGACACAGGGCTATTTGCCCGCTAGTGTTCTCTTTGATTCACTGGTTGATATTTTGTTCTTTCACTGTCATTAAAAGATGTCTTACTCGTTCTTTGACAGGAGATTTGCATAGAAAGCTAAGTGGAAGACAACTAGCTGTTACTGTAAAATTTCTGGTACCCCACACAAGCTCTTTCCACGTTCGGTCATTCTTTGCTTCACTGGTTCCACGCAAGACAGGAGCACCTAGACAGAAGCCAATCAGAACATTGTTGTTAAGTAGCTAACCCTTAATTTGGTGCCCATCAATTCCATGGTCTCTGCTTCTGCTCTCTCTGTTCCAAGAAAAGCACAACATTGTATACAACTCGCAACACCCTTTAACCATGATTTTATTACTTAGTGATCTCTTTGCACAGTCATTTCCTTGGTTTAAAAGGAATATCTTTTAGTCCAAAGTAAGGCAATAAAAAGATGTAACCTTTAGAAGTATTAGATCCTAGCAGAGGCTTACATACCCTATACTTAGCCAATAGCACATTATGAAGAATGTAGGACCGTGTGCTGCAGTTCAAGTGCTTCCTAAAGCTTTCAATTTTGTCTGTCTTCAATTATGGTACTGGCTGATGCTGCTCTGTGATCTCCTACATTTTTCACACTGATTCTCTGCTTGGTATATTCTCCAGTGAGTGGATCCTGAACTTGCCGCAGTTTCAGCTTCATAGGCATAATTCAGTTCCCAAGTCTGCACTCAAATCCACAGAATCCCACGATATGAATGTGCCTGATTCTGTCATTGTAAAATGTTACAGTAAATATTGCTGAGACAGTCAGAAGTATAGTATTAAACAATGGCCCTATTAAGAATGAAATATTACCATTATCAGAATTAATAGTTTCAGCATAACAATTTACATACACAGTCGATTCAACAGAATTATTCAAGAGAACAGGGAAGTTCTCTCTGGATTTCTGGCCAATATACATGGCAGCCAACTAACATTACTAAAAACAACAGGACAGTCATGATGATGGAAACAAACCTCCCAAAATTCATCTCCTTGGTTCCCAAAATTACAAATGGTAACTGTGCATCACATCTACTTCATTGGCAGTAAAGTGATGTGATATATCTTGGAGTTGTTAAAAAAAGGTTATTCTTTCATTAATTTCAATATACAATAGGTATTCCAAGGAAAATTTATTCAAATCACCATCTGACAATTCTGGAACAAACAAAGTAGGAAATAGGAGATAACCAAAACTATCCAATGCAAATCTTTGTCAACTTCCCTGCCAAAGTATACATTGATATAATTAATTCAGAGAGACAAAAGAGAAGCTTTATAATTTAGAGTTTTAAAAAAAACTCTTCAAGGGAAATAAGACTTGTCAGGTGATTGAAGATCTGTGCTCATGAGATCCTTTTGTGTTTGAGTACGATTTTCAAACTGCAGCGTTTTATAGATGTCATACACTGTCGGGATTCTATAAATCAAAAGCACATTTACAAATGTAGCTGATAAATCCTGCACTATGGTGCAGGCATTTTTTTATGTTTTAGAAAAAGTCTGATGTTAATTTATTGATGCATCTTGAGGACTATAAATTAAATCAGTTCATGAGATGTCAATTAAGTCCCAGCATGCAGGATTTCACAGCTTCAGAAGAACATTTTAAATCTGCGACAATTAAAAGGTAGGTAAAAGATGAAGAAGTTAGGCAAAAAGGCTGCTTCATAAATTATTTGGGAAATATATGCCGTATTATCTCTTTCACTCTAGTCCCAAAGTAATTTGTTATCTTTCAGTCTTATTTATGGTATGCCAGTTATGATCAGATATTATTTAAGTTGGTTTTAAATTTTTTTCAAAATTGAAACAAAGGTATAATGCCATGAGTTAGGTCAGACAGACTAGCTTATGGTGCTTAAAGTGTCATTCAATTTTCTTGCTGTAATTAATTCTTTACTAGTCAAATCAAAAAGTCTTAACTTCCCTTACTTTTGTTCCTCAACACTGAGTTCATAACATACACATTTGTTGTTAGCTAATGAGAACTCACTAACTTATTTAGTTAATTTTTCTCTAATCAGTACAAGTGTCCTGTGTTATAGTGCTGGAACTAAGTCACTTGAGAACTCCGTTCACTCGAAAGGAACAGTCTTTGAAAACGATGTCAATGGTGCACCAACTCTCAAGATCTTTGCAGAATTTATTGGGAGTTCTTGTACCAAATCCAACAGCAAAAACAATTGAATGCCAAAACTAACACTGAGAACATAAATTCAGCAACAAACTTCTGAATATCACATTTCCACCACTCTTGAGCAAGAGACTGCTTTACAGAAAACGTCTATGCAATATCCCAAAAAGTCTACTGGTGCTAAACGATGGAAAGAAATTAAAATATTTTACCACTCAATCTTGTATAGTACACATTGCATTCCGTAATGCATACACATTACAATCTTAAGCATTGTAAGCCAGTAAAAGTCAAAATAATTGATCAGGATAAAGGCACATTACTGAACATTAACATTACAATAAGAAACATTATTGCCTAGACTTCTGCGCCCATGTCGGGTGTGCTGAGATGGGTGAAATTTCGGCTGTTTCATCCAGGGTTTTAAGACTAGCTACCTGGATGTCAGATTTTCAGTATAAGGGAGTAGCCCGTAAGAGTGTTTGATCCAGGAAGAACTGGAGATGCTGCTGGGTGAACGGGCAGCTGGCTAGAAGGCTTGCCCTGGGGATCCAGAGCCCTGTTTGAAGTTTAAAAGTAAATAATAAAGCTTGAACCGCTCCTTCAGCCCTCATACTCTCAGGTAATTCCAACACATGCCAACCCATGCAACAACTGGATCTTCATACCCTCCTTAGCAAACCAATGCACCTCCACTCACTCCCAAGGATATTTATATGCCACTGAGTGACAACCTATGCCTTACATCCATCCGTCACAAACCCCATGGACAGAATTTGACTCATGCAGAGATGAGAAAATTGAAGTTTGACAATAAAATTTCTAAGTGTGCACTGTAAACTTCAAACTTCCTTATAATTACAAAAACACTAATTCCTAAATAACCGTTTGCTAAATTTACATTCATTCATCTAAATAATGCCTTATAATAACAAACATGTAATTCAAATACATAATCCCTTATAGCAGCAAGCACTAGAATTCATAGCTCCTCTTTGAAGAATCTATAACTACTGGTAGCTGTGAATCAAACCGTGTGAAATGGCAGTTACTGTGGTAAAAATAAGAGGGTTGTACAATCAATCATGCAGCATGAAGCTAGCAATTGAAATGCTCAGACTTATGTCAGTAGAATTAGTGAAATAACAAACAAATTTTCTTAAACACCCCATCCAAATGCTTATGGGTCAGAAGTTTTAAATGCTTTGTCAGTTGTCTTTGAAGGGTCCTTTCAACAGTAATGAATTTATAGGCTTACTTTTTATGCACACTTAAGTCCGTCCACTTTTATGGATTTCAAACAATACCTTATCTTCCTATAAAGGACAGACGCAAAAAAGGTGCCTGCCTCACCTATCAAAGGGATACAATGGCTAACAGCAGGAATGCATCAAATTCAGACCTGTTCATACACAGGTGTTCGCGGTTTCCCAGTCCAAGGCACTAAAATCCCACTTCAGTTGAAGCAGCTGATAAATTAAGTTTTAGCCCAAACCCTTTCTGCCGAATGAATGCGCAAAGTCCTGAGTTTGGGGAGGGGTTTGCCATTTGTTGGCTAATCTGCTATTTCTACCACGATAGAGTGGTACTCCACTGTAGCAAAAATCAATGCTTAATTTTCTTTCAGAGCATTGATTCTTTATTATCAATGATGACATTAGATGACGCACTGATTTACAGGAATTCAAACAGACAGTGATCTTCAAAGAGTGACTGCTGGGCAGCGATACAATACAAACTGATTAATCCTAGCTCAGATTAATTGAAAATATGTGGTTTGAAGACATACGGATTCAAAAGAACCACCAGAAATAACCAGAAAATCAAATAACTAGTTCAATTCACAAATATTATGCAATCCATTCAGTTAAAACACACATTTCCAACATCTAAGATTCTTTACTTGAATTGTTAATCTTGGATAACCAAGCTCTGCAATTTCATGGCAAGATACATTTTTATATGGAAATCACTTGCTTTAAAGACCAAGTAGGATGAAAGTGAGAAGGTGACTGGAAAGGAAAAGCAGGGTTAATTATGACACAAGGCTTGCTGAATGGGGTGAGGGGGTAGTGGCAATGTCATTAATTAATTCAACATGTATTAACTGTGTATATAGATCAGTAATTGAGGTGTTGTGAATGGCAACTACATTTCTGTTTCTATTTATCAAACAAATTAATGGTCAAACTTCATACTTTTAGAGCTGTATATTTCAATAGTCACTGTGAAATATTAACAAAAGTTAGTCTTTTGAATAGGGAGTTATATTTCTGTTCAATCATGTTTTACAAATTGAAGAAATAGGGGATTACAAAGAAAACGACAGTGATCACTGTGCAGATCGTAATTGTAAAAAAGTGTTCAGATTTTTTTAAGAAAACAATGAATAGTTTTCAAAAGGGTTTTGTAATACACCCTCATTCAATATTTAGTTTTACAAATATTTGATATTTCTAGGCCTTACTTAGAGTGCAGTATTTATCATGCAGTATTTCTTACTATAAATTACTGTTCACTTTCATCAAGTCCACATATTTATTTGTTCCAAGTAATATAGTTTTACATATTTAAGTTAACAGCTGAGACATTGAGCATTTACTAATTAAGAGAGTGCAAGAATTCACTTAATATGTTGAAAAAATTGTATTGTGGAGACTGAGTTGTGCAGTTCCTTTTCTAAGACTTTAAATGCAGAAATGTCATTGTAATCTGTGATTTATTAGTAAATAGTTAATGTTATTAACATTTTTTTCACTGGATATTGTTAATCCAAGCTTTCATTCTGAGCCTACATTTCGATCTAAAGTGAAAAGCTCAGAATCTGTCAACCAAGAAATTTAAATTCATTCAAGCAAACTTCATAAATTTAATATGAAAGTAATACATTTCCTGACTTGAAATTCTGAAGCCACACAGCCTAGTAAATTATAACAAGACACCCTCCACTCTTCTTGCTCAGGTGTTTAACACCAACATATAATTTCAAGAGACATACTTTAAGGCTTTTGACGAACTAAGTGCAGTAGCATTTAAACTTTTTCTTCACAAAATATTCAAGTTGTTTCTCATATGATAGAAGCTACTTGTTGACATTTAAAGTGACATTTCATACAAGATACATGTGCTAATGCATAAACAAATAAATGTAATTTTAAGCATCAGTTGTATTTGCAATTTTTTCTGACTTGAGATAACTTTTTAATTGGAAAATGTACAATCGAATCTTACAGCTCAAACGAGTTAAAATTCTAACTAAGCTTGAACGTAATTGCACGGTTCAGTACTCGTTCAACTCTTTACTCTGCTAAGAAATACAATTTTTGTTAAACTATCACTATTTATCTGGTACAGATTTTAACATTAGTTGTAATGCGTACAAGTCTAAAGCTTTTCGGAAACACCATTAGCATATCAGTTTTTCATAACAGTGGTTTATTTTGGCTACTTAATATGCACCATCCAATATTTCTTACTGATACAATTCTCTAGATTTTCCATTGACCGACTAGCAAGCCTCTACCTTGCTCGAGAGGATGAAATAGTTCAGAGCACTCACATCTTCTTATACATTGGAGCTGATGCTGTTCCACTACTCTAATACAAAACAGGATGAGGTCCACTGATGATTCAAAGACTAGCAAATTTGCACCACTGTTGGATCTGAAGGTTTCTTAAGAATAGATTTCAAACTATGGTCTCGTACTTAAGTGCCCAACATTTGCAATACAGCTAGCTGAAAGGGGTGGAGCTGGAGCTTTCAATCAGCAATGAACTATAATATGTGCTTACCTAGAGGTGTCAAGTTTTTACTTGGTAAATGTCTAACATAAACATAAATTCTTTCCCCTTACATATTTTTAATTTGTGATTCATAAAATTATTTATTGAAACAGTAAAAGTTCAGTATTTTTTCCTAATTACTATATTCAAGTGGAATTACCAAATAATTATACATATTCCTAAAATATGCATATATTTTTTCAACACTACTATCTGTTTACATTTAAATTGGAGTCATATGGCTGACATCTGCAAAACTTTCAAGTAATTTCAGAACATGTGAAGGTTAACCGATGAACTGAACCCCGGTTTCATTAAGTAAAAATTACATTCTATAATGTGGGATAAACATTTTAAAATATCCATATGTAACCAGTAAAGTGACAAATACATTAGAAAAACATAAGCTCACATTTTTGAAGTACAAATTGAACTTTACAAGTATATTTAATTGTAGTGACGTTTACTTGAGTGAATGAAAGGTTATTCTCTCGTTATATTTATTTTACTAGAATTGCCACGGTATTTAAAGTAATGCCAAGATTTCATAATTGCTAAGTAGTTTCCAGTTGGCTACGAATCAACTTTATACTTTCAATATTACAGACAGCAAAATTCTGTGTTCTATTTTGATAAAAACTGCTTGCTCAAAACAAATCCTCCTACCTAAACATTACAAATTTTCCTGCACAATAATGAATTCATATTTCATGAAAGCTTTTGAGCTGCATAATTAAATGCATCTTGGATTTATAGGACATAAAAAACAATGCATAACTCATGTATTAAAAGCTTTCTGGGGCCCGGAACCTTCCATCGAACTAAAAACTGAAGAAAGAAAATGCAACTATTTTTATATTGCATGGCCCCAATGGGTCACATCAATCATAAATTTTTAAAAACGTGCCTCAGAAAATGAACTGTTGAAAGAAACATGCTGTTAATGGTTCCTGATGGCCAGACAACGGTGCTGACGTAATACTTAGTTGAATTTCATGAATTATTCAGTTTTGTTTATAGAGATGTCTTATGCTATACAACAGTTTATAAAATAGTAACAGTCACTTGAGAGTTTGCTGAAAATACTAAAACACCTCCTAGTGGTCACATCAGAACAGCATTGACCGAGGACTCTCAACAGGTCATCTTCCCAGTTACAATTTGGAGTGTGGAGAAAATAAAAGCATATTTTAAAACGTTTAGAACATGATAGCATCTTGATTAATTTATCGTTGAACATAGTTTACACAAAAACACAAGGACAACATATTCTGCTACTATATTATACCACAGTGCATCTTAAGCAGAAATTGTAAATCACTCTTGTAAGATAGCAACAGTGCTTGAAATAAGGTTTCTGGGTCAGTCAATGTATTTTTGGTGCATCCACATGTGCAGGCCTTTCAATTTGATGAATTGTCAGCTGGAATTTTCATTCCCCAATTTAGCAATGCCTCCTTTGCAGGGAACTAATGCATAAACCTCTGTAAAAGTCAAAACTTTGAGACTTTTTTTAAGGCAAATTCTACATATTAGAACCAACTTTTAATGCCAAAAGCAGAAATTACGGGAAAAGCTCAGCAGGTCTGCCAGCATCTGAGGAGAGAAACCACAGTTAATGTTTCAGGTCCAGTACCCTTCCTCAGAACACAATGTTTAATGGAGGGAAAAAAAAATCAGAGCTAACATTTTGGGTCCGGAGACTCTTCCGACAACTTCTGCTTTTGTTCCTGATTTACAGCATCCATAGTTCTTTTGGTTTTTACAACTTTTAATGCATTTGTTTAAAATATGACCAACAAGCATAGCCACACAGCACAATATGGTTCTGAAAAGAATCCACAAGGTAATAAGCGATACTGTGCTCACACCAGCATTTCTGGTGCATCCTTCTCTCTCACTTTGTCTTCATGAAGAAGCCATCCTCACCACCCACATCTTGGCAGAGATAGTAGCAACATCAGCTAAGCCTGTAGTTACATCACTGCTCATAAGTCAAAGGAAAAGAAAATAAAAGGAAATAACACACTGATTGCTCTTGATCCTTTACTAGACCTTGATTCAGGGAATTGCACCGAGTCAGCATTTGCAAAGGTCTGAATGACAACTTTCAGATATATAGGAACATGAGTATGTCATTCAGTTTGACCAAACCTGGAGTACTGTATGCAGTTTTCATTCCAGCACTTAAGAAAGGATGCACTAGCAATGGAGACAGCTCAAAATAGATTCACAAGGCCAATTCCTGCAATGCCGGGGCGACTTATCAAGAACGGATAATCAAGTTAGACTCTTATTCATTACGGCTTAAAAAAATGATGAGTGAGGTTATTGAAACAAAGAAGAGTGATTAATGTATAAAGCATATTTCATTTCATGGAGATGTGTGATCTACGAAGGCCAGGGCTTTTATCCCCTACAAGCTCCAAGGTTAGGTTAAGACCCTGGAGTAGACCAGTGGCCTTTTTTGAAGATTAAATATGAGATCCTAGGCATTTATAAAGAGAATAAATTCATGAGATTCCTGAGCTTCATAAAATAAGTTTTTTTTTTCTGTTTGAAGTTAGAAAATAAAACAAACAAACAATCTGCAATATAGAAAAAACACGTATTCAAACATCCAGAATTAAACAAAAGGTAATGGTGAGTTAGTAGACAAACATTGGTCAAATTTACCAGAGTACATCAAATCGAAAATGTGGTCAAGACTGATTCCATAGATTTCTCAGCACTCTATCCAGGACTTCATAAAATTTAAGTAAGTAATATCTCAGTTAAAATTTGTCTCTTTCACAAGCGATTCCAATTCTTCACTTTTAAAGATCTAACTCTGAAACACCTTTAAAGCATATCCACCTCAACTACTCACATTGTGGTAGTTCAAGGCCACATTCTCCAAAATTCCTGAGACAATTTGCATGCATGTAATTGCTGGCACAATTTCAGTTTTATACAAATAGTTAACCTCACTGAGCTGATGCTGATCCTGAATTCCCTGAGCTCCAAGACCCAGCGTTTTGATCTTTTCTAACAGAGATGACCTACTTCGAAGACTGTGCCCCACTGTTTTGACCAGGCTATACTCCAGCTTCTAAACACAGGCTGATCCCAATTCTTTGCCATATGATCATTAACAACGAATCATATCCCAGTTATGCAATCGCTTCTGTCAAGATTGCATCCCACTAGGTTTCACAAGGTTATGCTTCAATATCTAAATCAGTGTTATAACTACAGATCTGAACTGCTTTGAACAAAAGTCCTACTATCCATAGCCAGCTTTGCCCATGCTGCATGGAGCCAGCTAACAACAGCACTTGAGCAACATGGAGTCATATATTCTTTGACTTTCCTCTCTTACAATGTGTAAAACTGACCCCTACACTACTGTTTACTGACCCTTAAAGTCAGAGACAAAAAACATGGAAACAGGCCCTTTGGCCCTACTCATCCATGCCACCCAAGTTTCCTAAACTATTCAGAGTAGCCTACTAAAAACGTTACAATAAGTGCAACCAATGTTCCTGGGCAGGATCAAATGTAATTAGCAGCAGGACAGCCATTGCCCTGAAAACTACACTATCCGCAGGTTGCTGGGCCACAAAGCATAAAGGGATACACAAGTTGGATTTTATTGCAATCGGCAGAGAAAATAAATCTCTTGAGAGGTGTAACGTTTTCTTGTTACTTCATCAAAATAGAGATCCAAAGTATAGAGTTGGACATTCAAACCTAATTGCTGGGGGCCATCAAAACAGGTTCAGATGTGAGCTAACAGAAGCCAACTTTTTGGAATAGAAAAATGAATTGTGAACTTATTTGGCAGTTAGAGAGAAGTCATGTTACCAACCAAAACTTGTATGTATGATTTGAACTTTCACTGACAGAAAGTACCAGGAAAATGAGAAGCTCCTTTCTGCAAACTGACCTTTTAATTTCAAAACGTCTGCAGACACCAATGGTACAATGATAAATTCTGATTGCACGTGCTCTTCTTTGGTGAAACATAAAACCAACCTTTTACAAAATTAACTAAAAATAACATTGTTTAAAATATTTTTTCTCTTCAACTATTCATTTTTTCACAACTAAGTGTGTTAAAAATCTTTTAAAACTTTGTTTAAATTTAATTCAGAAATTGTTTTGCTACTCCAGGCTGTCAGTAGATGTAGTCTTTTCATCATTCATGACTTCAGATTTGGCCACCTTTTACCTTTCTCTAATTTTAGTCTGCAATTGCATGCAAGAATGGAGCGTATACCATATGTTTTGGATCTGCATTAACCGTCCATGTTTTTACCCACGTCAGTTTCAGAACAACGAACCTGACCTGATGCTTTGTTAAAAATATCTCAAGAAAATCTCTCCAACCAATTCTTAAAACCAGTACCTACATTGACTGGCAAGTCCATCTTACAATTTGTAAATACATCCACTTCTTCCAAATAAGCAGGAAAAATAGTACAACTATTCCACCTCACGTGACTGCAGCAATATACTGCATTCATCAACAGCTTTTTTGAATTATTGTTTAGCAATTAACAGTAAGCTTCCTAAATAAATACAACAGAAACTGAATTATGTCATGGAGTTCAAAAAAACCTCAAAATTTGCAGAGCAATGAAATTAAAATTTCAATGAGCACATGAAGCTTTAAAATGACAGTCTGAAAACAAAGACAGTACAATGGCAATTCCTGAATTACAAAAATGCATTAGATGAGAAAGGTTACAAATAAATACATCATATGTTATAATAATCTTGAACTGATAAAGATAATTATCTTCTCAGTTGCCTCCTGGCATGCTTGAAAGACGGCTTTTTATGTCCAAAGCTGTGCAGGTCTTGTCCCATATCTAACAAATCCTTTCACACATACGCAAGTCTCAAAATCTATTATTTATATTTAAAATCTTGCACAAAAAAAAATTGTTCCTGACAGGTTTTTCCAGATTATACTAAAAATCAAAGGAACTCAGGCTGGTTTATATTTGACATAGTTGTCAGTAGCTATTAACTACTGTGTTCACATATTCGATGACGGTCTTAATCCTTTCATTCAATACTTCCACGACAGTGTGGCAGGTAGCATTCCCTTTGGTCACATATGTAGTCACTTGCTGGGGTGGGTGAAGAGGTTTTGTAACAAGATCTGGACTTGCTGAGATTCTGAGGTGTCTTCATCCATCCTCATGGCCAATTATACTCCTGATTCTGAGTAATTTCAGTGAGCAACTTACAATTTGCATGTCCACATCCTTACATTTTGGCCACTCCTCAATCCACAGTGGAACATGTGGTAACACCATTGGCATCATCTGTGGAGGCACTGGCAGAGGTCCAATGGGCAAGTTTGTGCTCTACCTGACTGCTTCCTCAGTCTGGTCACGGATGACATGATGTAACATTTGCTTTGCAGTCGACAGACATCAGAACAAATACTGATTGACAGAAAGCTACTAACTTTTGAACAGGGAGCATCATGAAAAAAGATACCATTCTGAGGTTAACTAAATGATCAGACTTGTTGTTGTGGACAGTAAAGATGAATGTTAAGCAGTTAAGAGAGTTTTCCAGCTTTATTCTAACTGTTAACACTGAGTGTAAGATTTTGGGGTTCATTTAACCCTAACAGTGAGACTTGCCAATTGTAGCTATATACCAAATTGAAAGAACTAATCTAATGGTCTACTTTTACAGACCATCTCAGGTACAAAGTACAAAACTTTCTTATGTTTATCTTAACATAATGATATGTTATGTTCAAATCAATGGATTCAGCTGATATATGATGGAATACTGGCTCACGACCCTTGGCTAACTGGATACATGTATTTTGCTCTCTTCTATTGACTGAAGTTTCGTTTGTGTCTTGTTTCTGCACACTGAACTGCTGAGAGTTACAATGATTCATGCTTGCTATCAACTGCTATCTGTACATGATCTATGGACTGACAAAAACCAAAAGAACTGCAGATGCTGTAAATCAGGAACCTGGTTCTGAGGGAGTTTCACCAGACCCGAAACGTTCACTCTGATTTTTTCTTCACAGATGCTGCCAGACTGAGTTTTTCCAGCAACTTCTGTTTTTGTTCCTTAACTATGACCGTTGCTTAACAATGCATGAAGAGCACATGATCAATTTCACATTCGCTGGACAGCAAATTGCTCATGCCAAGTGTTTCAAGATTCTTAGAGGACTTCACAGGGTAGATGTGGAAAGGTTGTTTGCTCTTGTGGGAATCCAGGACCAGAGGCCATGAATTCATAATAAGGTGTCACACATTTAAGACAGAGATGAGGGTTGTGAATCTGTGGAATTCTTTACTGCAGAGTTGGTGAGGCTGGGTCATTAAATATATTCAAGACTTATATTTTTAATCAATCAGGGAATCAAGAATTATGGGGCGAAGGCAGGAAAGTAGAGTCGAAGATTATCAGACTGACCATGATCTCATTGAGTCACAGAACAGACTTTATAACACAGTTCGGGTCCTAGTTAAAAAATAAGTGATGTCAGTTCCTTCTAACTCCTTCTCAGAAATGTCAGTCACTTATGGGATCATCAATTTCATTACAGCTTAGTTTAATAACTTCATAGATCTCTACCAAAATAATGAGATACCACCAGAGTAATTGGCTGACTGCTCAGATGATATGTATTGTCACCTCCTAAATGATAAATGTCATGCCAAAAGTTTCAATATGAATTTCTACATGAGTCAGGCAGAGTGGTTCAGAATGCGTACATGTTGAAAAAGAGCTGCTGTTACTGTCCCATTTATCGCTGTCCTTGGGCTCCCCAGTTGCTGCAGTTCCAGGCATGATACCATACATTAGCTTTTCAATTTGTGACCCTCACAGCACTCTGCCACACCACTGCACTCAGGAGTTACAGTGGGTTTTTGACCGCTTTTTTGTACACTCCCGGAAGGGGAAAACCTCAAGATGTCTTCCGTATCATCTGCAGGTTCCATTCTAGACCCTGGAGATGTATTCCTGCTGAGAAGAGGTAAGTACATTGAACTACACTTTAGCCCTTTATAGACTTCGTTAAACCCACCTTAGCACCCTACTGGAAAGAACATTCAAGGGATTCAGAGAGAATTTTGATCAATCTTTCTTCAAGTTTAAATTATTTGCCAGGCTTGGCTTAAATTCTTGGTTTAAAAAAAGCATCCTTTGTTCAAAAGTTCGATAAGAAACTCGGGATTCTGATCTGTCATCATGCCACACACAGCCGGCGTTCTTGATCCTACTTCTTTCTATGACGAACAGACAAGCTTATAACTAAAGCTTTTCACAAACAGTTTCTGTCATGTCATAGCTGGGTATTGACATGAAAAGGGCAATTCATGTTAGTGAAGGAGTTTTGGTGCCCCATTGTCAGAGCTATCAGACTGTAATTAAAACAGATAGGGGATTTTCGGTACCTTTTTTTAAACGTTTTTTTTTCTTTGTTTCTTCTATACATCCAATTGGTTAAGCAATATGAGATGCTTTGAATAAACATAATCAAAGTTCACTACCACCCTGGTATACTCTCTTCACCCTTTTCTGTCAGGCAGAAGGTATAAAAGTTTGAATACATGTACAAACAGATGCAAGAACAGCTTCTTTTCCAATGTTATCAGAGACTTTTGAACAGACCTCTCAAATGTCAATTCCAATCTCCCTCTCTGCACCTTCTGTGGCGCTGTAATACTGTATTCTGCACGCTGTTCTGCTACAATGATGCATGGTACAACCTGCCTGTATAGCATACAAAACAACATGTTTCACTGTATCTCAATACATATGACAACAATAAAATCAATCGAGTGAAAATAGATTTAGTCAGAGGACTATGTGTTGCTGACTGAAGTGTATTTCAAACTAGACAATCACAATAATATGGGTGTTCCATCAGTTATGTTTGGCTTAATTTCTCACTTTTCTTTGTTGAATATTATGGTACTACAACTGTGTATGAGTACAAACCTACATTTCTACAGCATTTAAATCAGAAGGCTGAAATCCCCTCAATTTAATTTAAACAGTCAAATCAATCACAGTCAAAGTAACAGTGAGACATTGTAATTAGTTCCTGCATTGCTAGGCTAGAAGAGGAAAATGGACAATTAATTAGTGATCGAAGTCCTGACTGCAATCTAGTAACCTCTTCTGGAAATTGTATTTGTGGTGTAATGTGAAGGTAGGATTATGTCGCCCTGTTACTGTCTCCATTTTCTGCCAACATCCACTGTCATGAACAAAACTTGAGGAACAATCGCTGTTGTCAGTTTCTGACACCTCCCACAACATGGGGTACCACAAGGTCTTAATGGGCATCAGTTGGCTAGTTGGTTTGCAATGCAGAGTGATCCCAACAACCTGCCCACATCATCTGAGGTTCCCACAAAGGACTCTCCTCCTCAATCTCTCCCCTTGCCCGAGTGGTGGTGATTCTCAGGTTAAACTACTACCAGTCATCGCTCTGTAATGAGACAGCACCCTTTTGGTCTAGTAGGACTGTAACACCTTTTACCATTAAGCATATGAAAATTAGAGTTACTGCTGTTTAGGAGTGGGCAAAGTCAGAACGAAAACAGCTGGAAGATTATTACTGGTATGGTCTTATCTTTCTGTGAAGTTCAGACTCAACAAAATGTAGGTCGTGAACAGGAAGCTTGCTTTTTCAAGAAACAGTTCGAAAAATGGAATCTATCCCACTGTTACAGAGGTATTAGTCAAACCCACATCCTCTCTCCCTTATCTGCCATGCAATGTAGCCGGTATCTCAGTTGCACCCACACAGAAAAAACTGGATTTACCAGTTAGCCTTCTCCATGTTGCAATGGAAAAGATTCAAACCTTTACCTGGGGTCTTAGATCGGAAAAGGAAGTTACAGGTCTTAGTTATGCAGGAAAAGCAAGAGAAATTTCAGCTATCCATCCAGCAAATTTACAACTGATATCAGGAAAATGTTCTTCAATACATGGGATAGTGCTTTGGACAGAGAAATGGAGGTGGAAAGCTTAGAATTACTTCAGAAAGAAGTCAGACACTGTTCTGTCATTATAAAGGGCTGGAATTAGTTGGGCCAAATGGCCTTCAACCATCATAACTGATCTGTGATCTCACAAATTTTTTAAGTTACTCATACATGCAGTGAATTACAGTATTAACATGCTGATGCACCAGCTGTCTGCAGCTAATTAAACTGGAGCACATTTCAATTTACAAGATAAAGAAATAAAGTTTAATGTGATTTTCATGACACTTAGCGAAAATTTCCATTGTGGACAGGCCCTGTTTGCTTAAAAAAAAGAATTTAAATGAGAAAAAAGTACACTGTATGACAGTAGGGAAAAACATATTAATCCATGTACAAGGCACCAAGCAAGAAGCTCTTCTTCACGATTCTAAATCTTCAAATGTCATTATTCCTTGTACTGTTGTTTTTAAATTATTCAAACAAAAATGCATTGGAGTTTATTGTTTTTGCTGGAAAATCTGACAAGTCTGGCGGCTGTTTTATTATTACGTGTCACCATGTGAAGCCTTGTTCCATTCTCAAACATTTCTATTAAATAAGACAGATATCTGTAGAATATAAAGCATACCATGGATTTTACCTAGATGCTAATATATAAGTAACTACAAAATTGTGTAGTAGACACATTTCTTGATCGTACTACTGCTAACTATTTCTAATTTTTGTAAAGTTTGAAATGCATTATTATATTGACATAAAGACTCCTCGTGGTATTAACACTATTATTATTCCAGAGATCCAGGTAATATTCTGAGCACCTGTTTGAATCCCACCACAGCAGACAGTGGAATTTGAATTCAATAAAAAGCCTGGAATCTTGAGTCTAATAACCATTGTCAATTGTTGGAAAAGACCACTTGGTTCACTAATATAGTGTGGAGCTGGAGGAACAAAGCATGCCAAGCAGCGTCAGAGAAGCAGGAAAGCTGATGTTTCCGTCCGAGACCCTTCTTCAGAAGACCCTTTTTTCTGAAGAAGAGTCCCGACCCGAAACGTCAGCTTTCTTGCTTCTCTGACGCTGCCTGGCCTGCTGTGTTCCTCCAGTTCCACGCAGTGTTACCTCTGACTTCAGCGTTGGCAGTTCTTACTATCTCCCTTCTTTTATTAGTGCTTCTGCATGATTGCACAAGCTGAAGCTACAACCCATCCACAGTTAGTTAGAACAGGCAGAACTTTTTATACTTACATCAATATCACTGCATCAGAATTGCTAGTATATTTACCTCACACTGTTGTTAGTTAATTCAAGGTTGCATTGCAAATGTATGTAGACAGTATGCACAGCAGAAGCAATAAGGATATCACAGTAGTTAGTTTTTACTAAAGAAGTGTTTTCAAAATGAATTGTAGATTCCTTAAATCTGGAAAAAAGAGATGCTAACAGTTGTACAGTACAGAGACTTTGTCATTGCTTTTCAGTATTTTCTTGCAAATTCTCATAAGGTGCCCTTGCCTTATACCCTTATTATGACTTAGAGAGAGTTAAAAAATTAACCAACAATTTAGAAGAAGCTTTACATTATTTTTCCGAATGACTGGTTGGTATGCATGGGACTTATGCATACGTCTATATTTGAGCTAACCCAGATGAGAGTGAATCTTCAGCTTTCTTTACAGCATCAGCGACCTTCTGCTAACAGCAGCTTAGGACAGTTTCCCTGCACAGTTCAGTAAAACTCCCGGTGGATCAACTGGGTCCATTTTGCGCACAGTAACTGTGGGTTTAAGTGCTGACAATATACTTGAAGCTTTAAATAAGAACAGATAAAGCACAAAGAAGCTTTACTCTGATTGAATAACAGAGGCCGAAATAAAAATAACATGGTGCAATGGTACCATTACAAAGCAAATTAAAACAAAGTTGCTGGAAAAGCTCAGCAGGTCTGGCAGCATTTATGGAGGAGAAAACAGAGTTAACGTTTCGGGTTCGGTGACCGTACTTGAGAACTGTTCTGAGGAAGGGTCACCGGACCCGAAATGTTACTCTGTTTTCTCCGCCACAGATGCTGCCAGACCTGCTGAGCTTTTCCAGCAACTTTGTTTTTGTTCCTGATTTACAGCATCCGCAGTTCTTTTAGTTTTTATAAAACAAATTAAAAGGTTTTTGACTATGTAATACAAAAAGTCAGAAGTCAATTAAAATTCATTTATCAATCGATATACAATTTTCTGCAAATTTCCTTTGTGCTTTTAATTTGTTCTCTTTTGGGATGTGGACATCAATGGTGAGAACAGAACTTTGGGGCCATTCCTAATTGCCCTTGTACTGAGTGACTTGTTACACAATTTCAGAAGGCAGTTAAGATTTAGTTGTGGAATTGAGTTACATGTACACCTGACCAGGGGGGCAGAAAGCAGATGGAAGGTAAATTTCCCTCCCTAATATATCGTAGTGAACCAGATGAATTTTTGAAACCCTCATGATGACCATTATCAATATCATTACAGCAGATAATTCCAAAGGAGGAGTGAAGTGTATAAAGTTATGAAAGGCACAGGCAAGGCAGATAGGGAGAAAATGTTTCCCTTAGTACAGGGGTCAATAATACAGGTGGCACAGTTTTTAAGTAAGCAGGGGGGCGGTTTAGAGGGATTTGAGGAAGACTTGTTTCATCCACAGGGTAGTAGTTATCTGGATTTCATACCTAAAAGGGAGGTAGGGGAGGGAACTCTCAAACCATTTGAGAAATATTTAGATGAGTACTTGAAACTCCATAGCATATTAGGCAACAAGCCAAGTACTGAATTTTTGATGGGCTTTCGGTGACTAACGTGAACTCAATGGACCGAAGGGCCTCCTTCTATGCTGTTAGAACTTTTAGAACACTAATGGTTTAGTTTCTAATTCCAGATTGTAAAAGTTGGTAAAAGACCACATGACAATTCACTGGGAAAGTGCTGATGTAATTCAATCCACATAAAATGCCATAACAATCAAAAAAGGTCTTAAAATAAATAAGCATCAGACTGAATTTAAATTCTGTATCACTAGAGCATTAACTCGGATTACTGAACCAGAGACATTACATTTGTAGCGCCTTAGCCATAAGTTATTTCAGCTGTTGGAGCTGCACGGCAAAATATTTAGTACTCTCAAGTCAAAAAAAGGAGTAATAAGAAGAACAACTTTTAAGAACAAATCCGAGTCAAAAAATATATTTAAAGAAACAGAATTCAATTAGGGTCACAGAGACCAAAAACCTCCCTTGACCTGGAAGTGGGAGGAGCAATGGGATCTGGGTTTCATTGTACACCAGCCACTGAAATTAAGGATGCAGGTGCAGCAGGAGGTGAAGGCAAATGGTATGTTGGCCCTCATAGTGAGCGGATTTGAGTACAGAAGGGATGTCTCCCTGCAAATGCTCAGGGCCTTGAAAGATCCACACCTGCAGTAATGTGAACAGTTTTGGTATCCCTTGTGGATGAGGAAGTGCAAAGAATATTTACCAGACTGATTCCCGAGATGGCAGGACTCCTCAGTTGAGCCCTTACTCTTATCAGTATTTTAAGCTGAATATGGATTGTAAAGTGATGCACTCAGGAAATTCACATCTTGTCTACACTGACTGTGAGGCAGTCATCCACTCCTTACATCATTGACCTACAGGATAACCAATTCTAGAAACATGCTATCTAATAAACTCACAGCTTTACAGGTGGAGTGCCGGCTACTCAAGCCACAAAGTCTGTGATTCATGCTGCGCCAGCTAACACTTCTACACATGTGACTGGTGGGGAAGTGAAGTGGTCTGGAGCTCCCACATGATGCAAAGTATTCTCTTCAAAAGTGAGTTGCCCCATCAAGCCCTTGATAATTAGGCTAATAATTGACTTAAAAGAAATAAAAAGACTCATGAGCTATTCATCAATGGGTTGCTTCCTTCATGCCAATGTCACCCTATCTTAAGGGGAGGGTTGTGGAGAATAAATTAAGAATTCTCTTACTTAATTCCTTCAGATTTTTACTTGCTGAAAATATGAAATGCTTTAGTGTTATCTCCTGTTATGCAATTTAAACATTAAATCCTTAGATCTAAGTAATTACTTCAACATTGTAACTATATAATGAATAATAAAATTGACTTTTTTATCCTAATTAATTCACTTGGTCTTAAACTTATAGATGGCTAATTTAAATTAAGTGAAAATTTACATGTGTCCCAAGTGACTTATCGTGCTGTGATGTCACTTTAAGACAAGCCATAATTGCTCTAGTTAATCCTGTATCAGATCACTTAGTGCAACAAAGACTCTGATCTTTCTTGTGACCATAGAAAGCAGCACATATACCCAACAAGCAATTAGTTCTGTTAAAATGCCATCTCTATTTATTGACTTCTTGTACTCTATACACCGTTGTTCCAGATATGCCAGAAACAAAAAAAGAACACTAGTGCATTAGCAAATCTAGCATGTTGCACAAGCAACGGTTCTTACCTCCATGAGGGACCAGATTTAAATTAAATTTCAAAAATGTGAAGTACTGCTTTGCTTCTGATAACAGGGATGGATAATATTGGCACATGTTCCTGCATAATTACATCCCCTTTTGATCTGGAAATTTTGGGTCCAAATCTACACTACCAGAGTTTAAAGTTTTGACTGGCAGTACTGAATTTATAGTCTGAAGAAATTAACATTTACACTTAGACTATACAAGCTTTGGAATGCTGACACATAGGAAAAGTTAAATAAAAATCAAAAGAACTGCAGATGCTGTAAATCAGGGAAAAAAAAGCAGAAGTTGCTGGAAAAGCTCAGCAGGTCTGGCAGCATCTGGAACAGAAAATCAGAGTTAAAGTTTCGGTCTGGTGAGCCATCCTCAGAACTGATAGTAGCTGGGAAAACATCAATTTATATGCAGAAATAGGGAGGGGGATGGGATAGGGAGTAAATGATAGGATTGAGCCCGAACAGAAAGAAGAACAGCTGGATAGACAAAGGGGTTGATAATGATCTGGCTAGGAGGGCGAGTAGTTGTTAAGAGGTTGCCTGGTGGCAAAACTGTCTTCAAAAGAGTTCTCAATGTTTATGAAAGAGACTAAATCATCAAGGTCTTCAAAAAAGCTGAACAAGCTACAGCAGAGCAGGATAACACGTAGTTGCCAACACAACATATAACCTCACATTATTTTCATTAAATCAAACAAATTTATGGTTTATTCTTGTAAAAGTGGTAAAAGACAACATGACAATTCACTGGGAAAGTGAAGTAACTCAGTACACATAAAACGCCATAACAATCAAAGAAAGAGCTTAAATTAAATAAGCATCAAAAACTATTATAAGCTTCAAAACCACCACATTTGTACGATTAGTTAGTATTAATACAATGCTCCTGGATTCCATTTTTCTCTAGTGCTTTATACTTAGAATCATCAAACAAACTTTACTTATTGCTCCTTGTCATGGTGGGTGTGTGATTTATTTAAATTCTAATATCATTTATTTTTGAGTTTGGATTTTTGATTTTTGAACTGGTAGCATATGAGGTTGTGTGTCTCTTAAGAGGTTTAATGATTAACTTGTAAGTTTTCTATAGCCAAATGTGATTTCTTTCAGAGCAGTTTGAGATAGATAGCCTCCAAGAACTAATGGGTTTTGGATACATTGGAAGAATTTATAAGCAAGCACAGCAGACAATGTATTACATTAGGCTTTCAGATGGAAGAGTTTGGTTGCAGCTTTTTTAAAGCTTGGGGTAAACACCATACAGCTTGAACCTTTCAATTTTAGTTTCAGTTTGAAGCAGTTCTGCAGAAGGCTCAGCTGAATTTGGATCTTTAAAGCAGTTGCTCCTGAGAAAAGGTGAAGATCATTTGGATTTGGTAAAAATAGTTCACCTCAGATAAGGAACTTAGCAATGCTTCCAGACTAGAAGTATTTGGATAAAACCCTGAAAAAGAGTTAGTTGAAGCTGTACAAAATGCTCCAGAAAGAAGCAATCAGATTCTTCAGTCTGGAAATTGAAGTCACAGTTAAATTAAGGCTATAGAGGTGATAAAGCATTATAAAAAGTATTTTTGGAAAACAGAGTGTTTTGAGTCTGTGAAGCACTGTCTTTGGAAATAATGGAACTATATTTTAATGCATTTCAAAATCTTAAATTTGTTTAATTTATTCCATTTTATCTTAATTTACTCTACATAAACTTTTGTTTTATCATTTTCACTATTGTATGCTTATGTTTCAGTGTGAGATCACTTTCTTTTAAACCAGCAAAAGAATCCATCATGCCCAATTTCATTCTGAAGTCCGATTGTCCAATAATAACTTTAGCTGGGAAGTATCATGAAGCAATTCATTAAAAGGTCATTTTTAAATCCTTCATTTTTCTAAAAAAATCCTAGTAAATTTAGCAAAAATGATTCTCACTGTTAGAATGTATTGGCAAATATGTATAGGTCTTAAAATTTTAATATTAAACAACAATGTTACTTACTGATACATCTGGGAAACCTGTTTTGCAATTTCATGTGCTATTGGATCTCTGTCCAAGGCAAACACCGAGATGTCAGAAGCTTGGGAAAGGATCATTTTTGTGTGGCCTCCAGCCCCAAAAGTCATATCTAAATATGTCTAGGAAAAAAATTAGCAAAATATGTCAAATAAATTAGAGTAAGAAAATATTCTAATGAAGCAATACCCCAAAAGCCGTACTTTCCCAACACCTACGAAACACAAAGCATTCTCCAGTTGAAAATAAACCTATTTGTTTAAGTGAACATTCTATTCATGAGCAGATGAAAGCTATATACACAAGTGGGCAGCAATGGGCTTCTCTTCATCTTTAAATTAGTAAACAGCTCCTTCAAACAGTGAATGGCATCTTTTCTCCATTCTAACCATCAAAGTGAGGAAAATATTAATTAATTTCCTGTTGCAAAGCAATTTGGGATTTCCACAAATCAATAATGGAACATTCATGTCTGTCCAGCAATGTAAGAAGCAACCTCTATTGGTTATGCGGATTTCTAGTTTAATCTGAAATAGAGTCAACTGGCTTGCTTTCCATTTTTATCAGTGGGGTTCAGTACATGCTGAACCTCAAATATGACATTAGACCCCATGAACCTGTTCTGCCATTCGACAGAATCATGGCTGATATCTGGCCTAACTCTGTATACCTACCTTTGGGTCACATTCCTTGAAACTTTTACTTAAAAAAAAAAATTAAAACTAACAAATGATTAAGCATCAAGTGCCTTTTGTGAAAGACAGTCCCAAACTTCTATCAATCT
Organism: Stegostoma tigrinum; assembly: GCF_030684315.1. Classification (NCBI taxonomy): domain Eukaryota; kingdom Metazoa; phylum Chordata; class Chondrichthyes; order Orectolobiformes; family Stegostomatidae; genus Stegostoma; species Stegostoma tigrinum. The sequence continues at coordinate 53,561,991 of NC_081370.1, read as the reverse complement.
TTGTTTGTAGAAATTCTTGCAAACATCCTTCATAAGTGATCTGACCATAAATTTGTCAATAAAGAATACTTCCATCTTTCAGGGAAATTACGAATGGCCTATGGTCACTGGCGCAATTAGTGATGCCCACATTCCATGACAAATATAAAAAGGAAATCTGGAAATGTTTACTGGTCTGCAGGAATGAAGATCAGTGAACTCTTCCTTAGTTTATGACAGAGTAGATCGGAATATTAGAAAGTGGCAATACAGCAGTGTGAGAAGGTAAATTTTTGACCAAAGTTAAATTACTTCCAATACAGGCAGGCTTAAAATTGTCCTTCGTGATGGGTGATTTCATAGAAACCTTCAAAATTCTAACAGGACCAAGTCAGAGTAAACACAGGAGGGGTGTTCCCACCAACTAGGGAGTCCAGAATCAAAAGGTCACAAACTAAGGATATAGGGTTAGGCCATTTAGGGCTGGGGTAAAGAGAAATTGTTTTAACCAAGACAATAATGACCCTATGGAATCGCTCTGCTCAGCATGTGGTTAAGGCCAAAAGATTGAACATCTTCAAGGAGTTAGAAATTGGTCCGAGGGCTAAAGGGATCAAAGGGTATGCAGAAAAAGCAGGGACAGGCTACTGAACGGGATGATTAGCCATGATCACATGGAACGGCAAAGCAGAGTTGAAGGGCTGAATAGCCTAATCCTGCTCCTATTTTTCATTTTTCGATGTGAAATCACTCCATACAGTGAAGGGTTTGGGTAGATGAAACGGGAGAAGAGTTGTAAAATCGGATTAAGGAATAAAAGTTCAAAAACAAAATGAGTCCAGATTTCTAAGTACACTGCCAACACAGCAAACACTCACAAAGTATTGCAGCAAAAGACAGCACATTCCTCCACGTAAAAATTAGTCATAAAAGACTCATTCAAAAAGCTTTAGCATAAACAACTCTGCCCGCCCACTGCTATTTAGTTTTGTTTTTAAAATCAAGAAGAGACCAAGCAAGAGCATATACAAACAAAAACCTTTCAAAAGAATGATTCAATTTTTTTTGGTAAATTCATTCTCATGATGCGAACATCACTGGGTAGGCCAGCAGTTATTGCCCACTGCTAATAGTTAAGAGTCTTTACTACGGATCTGGAGTCACACATCAGCCAGAGCAAGTAAAGATGGCAGCTTCCTTTTCTAAAGGATTTCAGTTCACCAGATAGGTTTCTTCCCCAACAATTCACAACGGTTTCACTATTTTCAGAGATAGTAGGAACTGCAGATGCTGGAGAATCTGAGATAACGAGGTGTAGAGCTGGACGAACACAGCAGGCCAAGTGGCATCCCGCTCCTATGATGCTGCCTGGCCTGCTGTGTTCATCCAGCTCTACACCTTGTTATCTCGGTTTCACTTTTTTAATTTGTTCACGGGATGAGGGCATTGCTAGCCAGGCCAACATTTATTGCCCATCCGTAATTGCCGAGAGGGCAATTAAGAGTCAACCACATTGCTGTGGATCTGGAATCACACGTAGGCCAGACCAGGTAAGAATGGCAGTTTCCTTCCCTCAAAGGACATTAGTGAACCAGGTGGGTTTGTTCCAACAATTGATTCGTGGTCATCATTAGACTCTTAATTCCAGATAATTTGAATTCAAATTCCACCATCTGCCGTGGCAGGATTCAAACCCAGGTTCCCTGAACATTATCTAGATTATCAGTCAAATGATAAAACTACTAGGCTATTGCCTTCCCAAGTCCATGCACGGAACCCATACTGAATATGTAAATTGGATACAAAATTGTCTGAGCCATAGAAGACAGAGGGTGGTTGTGGAGGGCTGTTTCCCTGACTGGCAGTCTGTGACCAGTGGTGCTCTGCAAGGATCAGCATGGTGACAGAGATAATGGGAACTGCAGATGCTGGAGAATTCCAAGATAATAAAATGTGAGGCTGGATGAACACAGCAGGCCAAGCAGCATCTCAGGAGCACAAAAGCTGACGTTTCGGGCCTAGACCCTTCATCAGAGAGGGGGATGGGGAGAGGGAACTGGAATAAATAGGGAGAGAGGAGGAGGTGGACCGAAGATGGAGAGTAAAGAAGATAGGTGGAGAGAGTACAGGTGGGGAGGTAGGGAGGGGATAGGTCAGTCCAGGGAAGACGGACAGGTCAAAGAGGTGGGATGAGGTTAGTAGGTAGCTGGGGGTGCGGCTTGGGGTGGGAAGAAGGGAAGGGTGAGAGGAAGAACCAGTTAGGGAGGCAGAGACAGGTTGTACTGGTTTTGGGATGCAGTGGGTGGAGGGGGAAGAGCTGGGCTGGTTGTGTGGTGCAGTGGGGGGGAGGGGACGAACTGGGCTGGTTTAGGGATGCAGTAGGGGAAGGGGAGATTTTGAAACTGGTGAAGTCCACATTGATACCATTGGGCTGCAGGGTTCCCAGGCGGAATATGAGTTGCTGTTCCTGCAACCTTCAGGTGGCATCATTGTGGCAGTGCAGGAGGCCCAAGATGGACATGTCATCTAGAGAATGGGAGGGGGAGTGGAAATGGTTTGCAACTGGGAGGTGCAGTTGTTTGTTGCAAACTGAGCGGAGGTGTTCTGCAAAGCGGTCCCCAAGCCTCCGCTTGGTTTCCCCAATGTAGAGGAAGCTGTACCAGGTACAGTGGATGCAGTATACCACATTGGCAGATGTGCAGGTGAACCTCTGCTTAATGTGGAATGTCATCTTGGGGCCTGGGATAGGGGTGAGGGAGGAGGTGTGGGGGCAAGTGTAGCATTTCCTGCGGTTGCAGGGGAAGGTGCCGGGTGTGGTGGGGTTGGAGGGCAGTGTGGAGCGAACAAGGGAGTCACGGAGAGAGTGGTCTCTCCGGAAAGCAGACAGGGGAGGGGATGGAAAAATGTCTTGGGTGGTGGGGTTGGATTGTAAATGGCGAAAGTGTGGGAGGATGATGCGTTTTATCCGGAGGTTGGTAGGGTGGTGTGTGAGAACGAGGGGGATCCTCTTAGGGCGGTTGTGGCGGGGGCGGGTGTAAGGGGTGTGTTGCGGAAAATACGGGAGACGCGGTCAAGGGCGTTCTCGATCACTGTGGGGGGGAAGTTGCGGTCCTTGAAGAACTTGGACATCTGGGATGTGCGGGAGTGGAATGTCTTATCGTGGGAGCAGATGCGGCAGAGGCGGAGGAATTGGGAATAGGGGATGGAATTTTTGCAGGAGGGTGGGTGGGAGGAGGTGTATTCTAGGTAGCTGTGGGAGTCGGTGGGCTTGAAATGGACATCAGTTACAAGTTGGTTGCCTGAGATGGAGACTGAGGGGTCCAGGAAGGTGAGGGATGTGCTGGAGAAGGCCCAGGTGAACTGAAGGTTGGGGTGGAAGGTGTTGGTGAAGTGGATGAACTGTTCGAGCTCCTCTGGGGAGCAAGAGGCGGCGACGATACAGTCATCAATGTACCGGAGGAAGAGGTGGGGTTTGGGGCCTGTGTAGGTGCGGAAGAGGGACTGTTCCACGTAACCTACAAAGAGGCAGGCATAGCTGGGGCCCATGCGGGTGCCCATGGCCACCCCCTTAGTCTGTAGGAAGTGGGAGGAGTCAAAAGAGAAGTTGTTGAGTGTGAGGACGAGTTCAGCTAGGCGGATGAGAGTGTCGGTGGAGGGGGACTGGTCGGGCCTGCGGGACAGGAAGAAGCGGAGGGCCTTGAGGCCATCTCCATGCGGAATGCAGGTGTACAGGGACTGGACGTCCCTGTACACTGGAACTCCCCACCTACGTCCGTGACACCACCCACGCCCTCCACCTCCTCCAGGACTTCCAATTCCCTGGCCCCCAACACCTCATATTCACCATGGGCGTCCCCACCTATACTCTCTCCACCTATCTTCTTTACTCTCCATCTTGGGTCCGCCTCCCCCTCTCTCCCTATTTATTCCAGTTCCCTCTCCCCATCCCCCTCTCTGAAGGGTCTAGGCCCGAAACGTCAGCTTTTGTGCTCCTGAGATGCTGCTTGGCCTGCTGTGTTCATCCAGCCTCACATTTTATTATCTCAGCATGGTGACAGAGAGGTTAGCACTGCTACGTCACAGCGCCAGGGACTCAGGTTACCACTAGACTTTTAATTCTAGATATTTTTTCTCTCTTCTGCACCCTGTCCAAAGCTTCCATATCATTGATATATTCCGACAACCACTACTGTGCACAAAGCTCCAAATATGGCTTGATCAAAGTCTTGCAACATAACTTGCCAGGTAAATAAGTACTTATCTCAACTAAAATTACTTTTATTAAGCACCTCTAATGTAGAAAAAGCATCACAAAAGATACTTCATTGTGGCCTACGAAAAGGGTCAGAGATATTTGATCATTTAATTTAGTAAAACAGTTAATTCAACGTAAAATTAAATTTTCCACATCTTCCTGGAAGCACAATGCATATTCACTGCTTATTTGTGCAGAAAATTTCAGAATAGCTCAGACAACAGTTAGAAAGTAGTTTTACCACTTACACTATTCTGATCAATTACTTTTAAACAGCTTTACTTGTCACAACAGCGTTTCACTAAATACATCTTCACTCTTGCATGAGCAAGGTAATTCCGTTTCATATGAAAATACTTACATATTTATTCATCACAATCAGATAAAGGAATTTACTGCACAAGAGAGTGATAAATTTCTCGAATCTAATACAGTTGAAATGTTCTTTGTTTAAATATCAGTCTCATTTCCGGCATAAGATATTCTACAGATTCACCACCCTTTGAGCAACAAAATTTCTCCTGATCTTCGTCCTATTTCATCAGCTCCTTATCCTGAGTCTATGTCTGGTATTTTAGATTCCACAGTAAGTGTAAACAATCTTGCAGCATGTACCCTGTCAAACCACTTCAGAATCCTGTATCTTTCAAAGAAATCATTTCTAATTCTTCTATACCCCAGGGAATGTAAGCCAAATTTACTCTTATTGTAGGAAAAGCCCCTCAACTCAAAGATAAATTTAATAAACTGTGACTAACCATCTGCACTGTAAGTCCTTTCCTCCTCGCATCACAGTCAATACCTCAGCCACGGCATTTTGCATGGTCTTTTGGCTCCTGGGATTTTTTGAGGAAATGATGAAGATAATTGATGAGGCTAAGGCAGTTGATGTTGTCTACATGGACTTTACTAAAGCATTGGACAAAGTCCCTTATTGTAAGCTGGTCCAGAAGATCCAACTGCACGGAACCCATACTGCATATGTAAATTGGATACAAAAAATTGTCTTAGCCATAGAAGACAGAGGGTTGTTTCCCTGATTGGCAGTCTGTGACCAGTGGTGTTCTGCAAGGATCAGCATGGTGACAGAGGGGTTAGCACTGCTACCTCACAGCGCCAGGGACCCAGGTTCGATTCCAGCCTTGGGCGGCTGTGTGGAGTTTGCACCTTCTCCCCGTGTCTGCATGGGTTTTCTCTGGGTGCTGTGGTTTCCTCCAACAATGTGCAGGTTAGGTGGCTTGGCCGTGCTAAATTGCCTGTAGTGCTCAGGGAGGTGTAGATTAGATAGGTTATAAGGGGATGGGTCTGGGTGGGATGCTGTGAGGGTCGGTGTAGACTTGTTGGGCCAAAGGGCCTGTTTCCACACTGTCGGGATTCTATGAGGATCAATACTGGAAGCTCTGTTGTTCGTAATATATTAACAATTTGCATGAAAACGTAAGTGGTCTGATTGGTAAGTTTGCAGATGACAAAAATTGGTGAAATTATGGATAGCGAGGAGTAATATTAAAGGATGCAGCAGAAAAAGATCAGCTGGAAAATTGGGCTGAGAAATGTCAGATGAAGTTTAATTGAGACAAGTGAAAGGTATTGCATTTTGGGAGGTCAAATGCAAGAGGAAAGTACACTGTAAATAGCAGGACCTTCAGGAGCATTATTATACAGAGGGATCTTAAAGTCCAAGCCCACAGCTCTCTGAAAGTGACAACACAAGTGGACAAGGTAGAAAGATGATGTATGGTATGTTTACCTTCAAAGGTAAGGGCACTGAATATAAAAGTTGGCAAATCATGTTGCAAGATTTCGATCAGGCCATATTTGGAGTATTGTGCACAGTTCTGGTCGCTGCAATATAGCAACAATGTGGAAGCTTTGGAGAGGGTGCAGAAGAGGTTTAGCAGTGTGTTGCCTGGTTTGGAGTACATTAGCTTTAAGGAGAGGTTGGGATAAACTTGAATTATTTTCACTAGAGCTTCGGAGACCGAGGGACAACTTGATAGAAGTACATAAAATTATGAGAGACATGGATAGGGTGAATAGTTGGAATCTCTTTTCTGGGGTGAAAATGTCAAACAGTAGGGGAAATAGGTTTAAGGTGAGATGGGGAAAAATTAAAGTAGATGTGCAAGAAAAGATTTTTTGCATAGAGAGTAGTACAGGTATTTCTGCTATAACATGCGTTTCATTAATGTGACTTGGCTGTAACGCGATTAATGAATAGAACATAAAACATAGAAAAATACAGCACAGTACAGACCCTTCGGCCCACGATGTTGTGTCGTGGAATAATCCTAATCCAAAAATAAAATAACCTAACCTACATTCCCCTCAATTCACTACTGTCTATGTGCATGTCCAGCAGTCACTTAAATGTCACTAATGACTCCACTTCCACGACTACCACTGGTAAACTATTCCATGCGCTCACAACTCTGGGCGAAGAACCTCCCTCTGACGTCTCTTCTATACCTTCCTCCTAACACCTTAAAACTATGACCCCTCGTGGCAGTCAGTCCTGCAATGGGGTAAAGTCTCTGGCTATCGACTCTATCCACGCTTCTCATTACCGTGTACACCTCGATCAGGTCACCTCTCTTCCTCCTTCTCTCCAGAGAAAAAAGTCCGAGCTCAGTCAACCTCTCCTCGTAAGACAAGCCCTCCAGTCCAGGCAGCATCCTGGTAAACCTCCTTTGCATCCTCTCCAAAGCCTCCACATCTTTCCTATAATAGGGCGACCAGAACTGGACACAATATTCCAAGTGTGGTCTCACCAGGGTTTTATAGAGCTGCCGCATAACCTCGCGGCTCCTAAACTCAGTCCCCCTGTTAATGAAAGCCAAAACACCATATGCTTTCTTAACAACCTTATCTACCTGGGTGGCAACTTTGAGGGAGATATGCACTTGAACGCCAAGATCCCGCTGTTCTTCCACACTGCCGAGCATCCTGCCTTTAATCCTATATTCAGCATTTAAGTTCGACCTTCCAAAATGCATCACTTCGCATTTATCCAGGTTGAACTCCATCTGCCATTTCTCAGCCCAGCTCTGCATTCTGTCAATGTCTCGCTGAAGCCTGCAACAGCCCTCAATACTATCAACGGCACCTCCAACCTTTGTGTCATCAGCAAACATACTAACCCACCTCTCAACTTCCTCAGCCAAGTCATTTATAAAAACTACAAAGAGCAGAGGCCCAAGAACAGAGCCCTGCGGGACACCACTCAGCACTGAGCTCCAGGTAGAATACTTACCATCTACAACCACTCTATGCCTCCTGGTCAGCCAACCAATTCTGAATCCAGACAGCCAAATCACCCTGTATCCCATACCTCCTGACTTTACGAATGAGCCTGCCGTGGGGAACCTTATCAAGTGCCTTGCTGAAGTCCAGGTAGACCACATCCACTGCTCGACCCTTGTCAACCTGTCTCATGACTTCCTCAAAGAACTCAATAAGATTTGTAAGGCACGACCTGCCCCTCTCAAAGCCATGCTGACTCCCTTTAATCACGCTATGCTTTTCCAAATAGTCATAAATCCTATCCCTCAGAATTCTTTCCAAAACCTTGCTGACCACAGACGTAAGACTAACTGGTCTATAATTTCCAGGGATTTCCCTATTCCCTTTCTTGAAAAGAGGAACAATATTTGCCTCCATCCAATCTTCTGGTGCGATTCCCGTGGAGAGTGAGGAAGCAAAGATCTTCGCCAGCGGCTTAACAACCTCCTTTCTCGCTTCCCGGAGCAACCTCGGATAAATCTGGTCTGGCCCTGGGGAATTATCAATCTTAAATGTTTGCCAAAATTTCCAGCATATCAACTTCCTCAATCTCGATCTGTTCAAGCCTGTTTTCTTGCTCCTCAAAGTTCTCATTCACAACAAGGTCCCTTTCCTTAGTGAAAACCAAAGCAAAAAACTAATTTAGGGCTTCCCCTATCAGCTCAGACTCCACGCACAAGTTCCCTACGCTATCCCTGATCGGCCCTACCTTCTCCCTGATCATTTTCTTATTCCTCACGTATGAGTAAAATGCCTTCGGGTTCTCCCTAATCCTTCCTGATAGTGGACACTATTTGGATAACGTGAAGTTGCTACTGTACAGTATAGCGATTTCCCCATAATGTGATTTTCTGAGGCGCAATTTTCTATGGAGTGAAGTCTCAAAAAAACACAACTATTGTGTTACAGAACTACCTGTAGGTGCCTAGAATGCGCCGCCAGACAGGTGGTTTAAGCAGGTACGAGAGAAGAGGGAAATAGAGCATGTGCAGGCAGATGAGATTAGTTTAGAACAGCATCATGATCAGCATAGACAAGTTGGGCTAAAGAGCCTGCTCCTGTTGCTGTGCTGTTCTACAGGGAAATTAAGTTCAATCAATTTATTCGTGTTCTTTGAAGGATGAGTACATACTTTTCGGGGGAGCCTGTTTATGTATTGCACTTGGATTTCCAGAATGCATGTGACATGGTGCCATATAAATGTTTACTGAATAGAAAATTGGCTGGCTGGCAGAAAACAAGAGTGCATGCATCAATGGGTATTTTTCAATTTAGCAGGACAAAACAAGTGGAGTCCCGGAAGAGTCTGTGATGAAGCGTCAACATTTTATATCAATGACTTAGCCGAAGGGAGTGAATGCAATGGTCACGACATTTGCAGATGGCACAACACTAGGTAGGAAACTATGCTGCAAGGAGGACAAAGCTAGGTTACACATGACTACTAATAGATTGAATGAGTGAAATCTTGCAGATAGAAAATAATGCAGAAGAATGTGAAGTAGTTCACATTTGAGTGAAAATACAGAATATTACCTAAAATGAGAACTACTGCAGAATTCCAAGGTACAGAATTATCTGGGTGTTTTAGTGTGCAAGTCACAAAATGTTAACATGCAGCTACAGCATGCCATTAAAGGCGGCTAATGGAAGGTTATCCTTTATTATGAGTGGAATGAAACAAAAACATAAAAGGATCAAAAGCAGAAATTTCTGGAAAAGCTCAGCAGATCTGGCAGCATCTGTGGACAGCAATCAGCGTTAATGTTTCAGGTCCAGCGACCCTTCCTCAGAAGTGAAGGTAGCTTTTGCTAGCTGCTAAGCTTTTCCAGAAATTCCTGTTTCTGATTTACAGCATCCACTGTTAAAAAACTAAGGATATTATACATCAGTTGTACACAGCATTGGTGAGACCACATCCCAAATACTGTTAATAGTTTTGGTCTTCTAATTTAAGGAGGTGGTTCAAAGGAGTTTTACTAGTTGGATAGATGGTGTGATTGGGTTTTCTTATGAGGAAAGATTGGACAGGCTCGACTTGTATTCACTGGAGATTAGACGAATGAGGGTGACTGGATTAAGGTATATAAGGCTGCGAGTGGTCTTCACAAGATGAATGTGGGAAGCATGTTTCCTGTTGTGGGTGAGTCCAGAGCTAGGGGACACTGTTTGAAAATTAAGGGTTACCCTTTTAGGATAATATTGAAGAGAAATTGTTTCACTGAGGTTTTGTTTTTGTCAGACAAAAGGTATTGGGACTAGATTGGAATGTAGAATTTGAAACACAAATGATCAGCCATGATCTTATTGAATGGCCAAGCAGGTATGAGGACTCAAATGGCCTACTTCTGCTCTGAATATGTAAGATTGTGTGTATTCTTTTGCTGAATTTAAATCAGTGCAGTTTTAAAAAGTGCAAACTTTCATGCCACCATACAACATTCCTCTGCCCGGTGTAACCCATTTGATCCATACTTTTATCTCATCTTGCCTCAAACATTTCAATGCTCTCCTGACTGCTTCTCAAATTTCCATTCGTCTGAACTGTCAATCAGTCCCACCAATTTTCAATGCTCCCTCCTCAGTTGGAAGGTCACAATGCATCACAGTGGAAAAATACAGATCCCAAAGTTTCCTTTAAAATATACACTGGAATGGCTGCGCAGCAACTTAAAAGGTGTGGGCAAAAGTAATAAATAGCTCACTAACAATGAACAAAAATTAGAGAAAACATTGTTCACATCACTCCCACCCTTGTTCATCTATATTTGCCCTGATTTCAAAGCTGTTATTATGAAGTTCTCATCTTTATTTCAATTCCTTTCATTGCTTTGCCACTCTTACGTCTATAATCTTTCTTGCATTTCTACAACCCCATGACTGACTTCCAAATTTTCCACTCCTCTGACTCTGGTCCCTTTTATTTCACTAGTGATGATAATGCTGACAGCTATCTCAGCTTCATTCTGGAGTTTCTTCCTGAACTGTCTCTCCACCTTTGAGACTATGCCTAAATACAAAATTTATCAAAAGTAGGGATCAGTTTTGGGACCTCTGCTCTTTGTAGTGTTTATAAATGACTTGGATCCGAATGTGGAAGGGTGGGTTAGTAAGTTTGCTGATGGCATGAAGTTTGGAGGGGTTGTGGACAGCATGGAGGGCTGATGTAGGGACATTGACAGGGTGCAGAGCTCGGCAAAAAAGTGGCAGATAGAATTCAACCCAGAAAAGTGTGAAGTGAATCATTTTAGAAGGTCGAATTTGATTGCAGAATACAGGGCTAATGGCAGGATTCTCGGCAGTGTGGAGGAACAGAGGGATCTTGAGGTCCACGTCCACAGACCCCTCAAAAGTTGCTACCCAAGTTGGTAGGGTTGCAAAGGCGGCTTATGTTGTGTTGGCTTTCACTGGCAGGGGAATAGAGTTTAAGAGCAGTGAAGTTATGCTGCAGCTCTATAAAACTCTGGTTAGACCACACTTGGAATATTGTGTTCAATTCTGGTCACCTCGCTATAGGAAAGATATGGAAGCTTTAGAGAGGATGCAGAGAAGATTTACCAGGATGCTGCCTGGACTGGAGGGCAGGTCTTATGAGGAAAGGTTGATGGAGCTAAAGCTTTTTTCATTGGACCGAAGAACGATCAGAGGTGACTTGATAGAGATATACAAGATGATGAGGCATAGATAGAGTGGATAGTCACAGTCTTTTTCCCAGGATAGAAATTACTATTATGACAGTAAATGGAGGGCATGTAGAATGCGCTGCTGGCAGTGGTAGAGGAGTCAGATACTCTAGAAGCTTTTAAGCGACTCTTGGGTAGGCACATGGAGGATAGTAAAATGTAGGGTATGCAGGGTAGATTGATCTTAGTAGGATAATAGATCGGTACAACATTGTAAGCCAAAGGATCTGTATGATGCCGTACGGTTCTGTGTTCTATTTTGGCTCCCTCTTTCTAATATCATCTTCATGGCTTGGCTTGATGTTCATTTTTATTTGATAATGGCTCTGTGAATGTCAGTTGGTGGAGCTGCAAGGTATGATATCAAGGTTCAACAGAATCTCCATTGCCAGAAGTGTCTAATTGCAAAATTACCTGCTTACATTCACATTTTACATGATAACGATAAGGTTTATGTAAAATGAATTGTTAAATAAAGGTTTAGCAGCATTGTACAGCAAATTATTATGTCCAATATTTGTAATTTTTAAGAAGGCAAACACCATGACAAACCTGGATTTCAGAAACACCTGTAAGCATATGATTCATGGAATATGTCCAAAATGAGAGTTCAGCTTTATTTAAGCAACTGACGCATAAGAAACGAGCATAGGTGGTACAAACCAAGATGTAGCAGTTGTAGTCAGGATTGCAAGATAACTTAGAGTCAGACAATGTTGAAATTAGTACTTATTGTTCCAAATATACAATAACTCTCTTTCTGTTTATTGTGTTCACAAACAGATCAAAACTGAAATAAAACATCTTGCTTCTTCATTATTTGAAGAGCAGGCAAATGAATGATATCTTAGATATTTTTAAACAACTGTTCAGATCCATTATGAAACATTTCTCCAATTGCTGAGACTTGAACTCAGGCATCTTGGTCCAGAGTTAGGCATACTACCACTATACTGCAGGGACTCTCTATATGATACTGTATGCAGGGTACTACTGGTACACATTTCTGCTCTTAGAAAAGTTAGTCATAGAAACAATTGTAAGTGAATTCACAATTGAAACTAACTTTACTTAATGGGATGCAAAATGGCATCTGTTTAATTTATTATCAAATCGATTGGAGGGTAAAATGTAACCACACTATTTAAGGAAGCAAGGAAGGGGAAAATAAAGTAAATTATACAGTTAATTTGACATCAGTCCAGGGAAAAATGCGAAAGTCCATTATAAAAGGTGCAGCATTTAGAAGATAGTGACAACACTGCATAGATTCAGAACTGATTTATGAAAAGGGAAGTCATGCTTGACAAATCTGCTGGATTGTTTTGAAGAGATAACTGATACTGTGGGTAATGGGGAGGCAGTTAGGGTGGTTTACTCTGATTTTCAGAAGGCTTTTGCCAAGGCTCCACAGAAGAGATTTTCATGCAAGATAAAACACATGGGATTAGACGTTACGCACCAAAATGGATTGAGAACTGTTTGGCAAACAGAGAATGAAGAGTAGGGAAAAACACTTCTTTTTCCAAGTGGCAGGCAGAAAGAAATGGGATAGTGCAGTGATCAGTGCTTCAACCCCAGCTATTCACAATTTAGATTCTTCGTTTAGATCATTGATACAAGTGTCATATCTCCACATTTGAAAATACACAAAGCTGGGCAGGAGGATGTTGAGAAGCTTCAGTGCGGTTTGGACAAGTTGAGTGAGTGGGCCAATACATAGTAGAAGCAATATGAAATGTATGAATGTGAAGTTATCCACTTTGGTAACAAACACAAAGGCAGATTATCTGAGTGGCAACGAAAGGGTAAAGGAGGCAGACCCGGGTGTCCTCATACACCAGTTGCTGAAAGTAAACATGAAGCTGTAGGAGGTGGTAAAGAATGCAAAGGGTCTAGGCACGAAACATCAGCTTTTGTGCTCCGAAGATGCTGCTTGGCCTGCTGTGTTCATCCAGCTCCACAGTTTGTTATCTTAAATGGTATGCTTGCCTTCGTAATGAGAAGGATTGAGCACAGGAGCAGTGATGTCTTGCTGCAAATACAAAGGGCACTGGTAAGACCATCTAGGAGTACTATGCACAGTTTCAGTATCCTTATCTGAGAAAGGATATTCTCATGATTGAGGGAGTGCAAAGGTTTATCAGACTGATTCCTGGGATGGTGGGACTGATTTACAAGGAGAGACGGGATTGATTCAGACTATATTCATTGGAGTTAGAAGAATGAGTGGGTGGGGAGGGAACCCTGTAGAAACCTACAAAATCCTAATAATGTGGGTAGATACAGGAAGAATGTTCTTGATGGCCAGACAGTCTAGAACCAGGGGTCATGACCCAAGAACATGGGGTAGGCCTGTTAGGACAGCAAAGAGGAGAAATTTCTTCATCCAATGAGAAGTGGAAACCTCTGCCAAAATACTGAAGACTTTCAAGACAGACATGCGTATAGTTCTTAGGGCTGAAAGGGTCAAATGATATGGCAAGGAAGTAAGAACAAGCTATTAAATTGGATTATCAGCTGTGATTATAATAAATGGCAGAGTAGACTTGAAAGGGCTGGAGGGCTGAATGGTCTACTCCTACTCCTGAATGTTATGTTTCTAAATTACATTTTAATTCAACAACTATTTCTTATCCTTGAAGTAAAATACATTGCAGCAACTGATTCAAAGTCAATTTGCCAAAACAAATAATTCATTTTTACTCATCCTTCTCCCACTCAAATTCAATCTGCCTGTGTTCTCCCAGCCTTGAGAACCATGACCCCTGCCCACTACTGCCAGGCCTGACCCTCCCTAATTTGACATAAACACCCACATTCCCCTAACTCTGGGTTTCTCCCACCCACACCCACAATACTTTGGGTGAGTATCAGTTAGATGGCCCCCTTGCTACCTTGTATCCCACCCAATTCGCAACCAGCTCAGCTCATACTCTACTTACCTAGCACTCCACTGAGCTGGCATCCTATTTTCATGCGAGAGAATCGAAGAGAGAATATGAGAAAACTGTCAGAATGGGAAGACGGCTAGCATTTCTGAAAGAATTCTGATTATAACCTCCCTCAGCAGAATTGTTTCCTTTTGTGAAAAGGGTCCAAGTTGTATTCTGCTCGAGATTGCTACTCCTCGAAAAATCTAGCCTATTATTTTTCTTTCATTACTCAACAACAACTTTTATATAATGTATCTAAAGTTAAATGTAATGGGACATCCGAGGCACTTCGTTGGGTAGTTATTAAGGTATAGGTACAATATACATAAGGCACTAGACTTGGCTAAAAAGACAGCATTGAAGAAGCATCATAGAAGAGCACCAGCATATTCAATCCTTTTTGATAGGTATAACCTCTTTGTTCTGCTATATGTCATGAAAGCTTCACATTTAAAATTTTTACGGACTTGAGTTTTAAGGAATGTTGGGAAAATTAATTTAATTTTGTGTTCGTGAAGACACCATAATGGCAAAAGATGTAAGAGCAGAAGTACATCAGTGGGCAGATTCAATCCATTAAGATTGTTCTGCCATTCAGTAAGATCATGGCTGATCTTATAATCTTAAACTCCATTTTCCTGCTTCTCCTCCATAATCCTCAATTCTCTTACCAATTAAAAACATGTCTCTCACAGACTCAAATATATTTAGCAACTCAGGTTCTACAGCCCTCTATGGTAAAAATTTCACGGATATAATACACTCAAAGAAATTCCTCGTCATTTCCTTAAGTAGGCAACATCTTACTCCAAGATTATGTCCTTTGACCCTAGACTGTCGCAAAACAGAAACATCCTCTCTGCATCCACTCTGTCAAGTCCCCAAGATGTTTATTCTTTCTTTATTCATTAATGGGGTGAGGGTATCACTGGCTAGGCAGCATTTATTGTCCATCCAAAATTGCCCAGAGGGCAATTCAGAAATCAACAACATTGCTGTGGCTCTGGAGTCACACGTAGGTCAGACCAGGTAAGGCTGGCAGTTTCCTTCCCTAAAAGACAAATGGTGAATCAGAAGAGTTTATCCAACAATCAATAATGGATTCATGGTCATTTTTAAGGTTAGTTTTTTTTTAATTATTGAATTCAAATTCCACCATCTGCCATGGCAGGATTAGAAATCGGGTCCCCGAAACATTATACGGGTCTCTGGATTAACTGTCCAGCAGTAATACCACTAGGCCATCGCTCCCTAAATATTTTCATTACAACATGCAAGTTGCCCCTCATTCTTCAAAATTCCATTGAGTATAAGCCCTACCTAATCATAATCTCAAATGCCAGTATATCGTTCCTCAGCTAAATGGGCAAAAATTGTTCACAGTATTCCAGGTTCCGTCCAACTCGTGCCTTGAATACTTTGAGCAAAATTTTACCATTTTTATACTCCACTCCTGTTGAAATAAAGGCTTAAATATTTCATTGGCTTCACTATTACCTGCTGGACATATATGCTAGCTTCCTTGTAACGAATGCATGAAGACTCCTAAATGTGAGTATGCTGCAGCTGTCTGGAGTCTTTAAATACTCAATTCCTCTATTCTCCCTGGTAAAGTGTATAATCTCATATATTCCCACAGTATATTTTATCTATCAAGATTTTGCTCAGTGTCTTAACCATTCAATAGCTTTTTGCAGACTCTTTATGTTGCGCTTGTCTTCCCACCAATTTTCAGCAAACTTGGCAATGGCATATTACAGTTTCTTCATCCAAGTCAACAATATGTATTGTTGCTTTAGCAGAGATTCTTATGACACTCCACTGGTTACAGATTGCCATGACTATTCCAATTTTCTGCCTTCCATTAGTTAGCCAATTCTCTATCCTAATACACAACCTCCAACACAACAGGGTCTTATAACAGCAAAATACAGTGAATGATGGAAATCTGAAACAAAAGCAGAAAATGCAGGAGAAACTCAGCAGATCTGGCAATATCTGTGGAGAGAAAAACAAATGTTGCGAGTCCCATAGAAATTCACTTCTGAAAAAGGGTCAAACTGGACTCGAATCGTTAACTGTTTCACTTCTCACAGATGTTGCCGGACCATAGAATCTTACCTTTATAAGCAGCGCAACATGTGGTAACTAATCAAATGCCCTCTGGAAATCCAAATATATTACATGCATTGCTTCAACTTAATTTATCCTGTTTATTATCTCCCAAAGACTTCTAATATATTTGCAAAGCATGATCTCCCCATCATGAAGCCAGTCTGACTTTAATTAAGTATATAACAAATTTCTAAATGCTCTGCTATTACATCCTTTATACCAGATTCTAACATTTTCCTAATAACACGTTAAGCTAACTTGCTTATTGTTACCTGATTTTTGTCTCTTTCCATTTTTTGAATAAAGGTGTTACATTGGTTGTTATCCAACTCTCTGACACTTTTCCAAAAACCAAAAGATTACTACCAGTGAACCCACTACGTATATAGCTACTTCTTTTAATATCCTAGCTGGAACCCATCAGGTCCCGGGTACTTACTGATCCTCAGCACCATTAAATTTTCCTCATAAAACTGCGAAGGTTGCCATCCTGACGCCAGTGTGATTTCACAGGGATCAGTGTTGGGACTGCAACTGTTTACGATATATAATAATGACTTAGTGTAAGGAAGCGAATGTACAGTAGCCAAATTTGCAGATGACACAAAAATAAGTCGAAAGCAAGCTGCAACGAGGATACAAACAGTTTACATAGAGATATTAACAGCTTACGTGAGTGTCCTTTTGCTCCATTCACTTTTCTTATCTGCTTTTCTTCATACCAGTTCTTAGCCTTTGAATTACTGCAAACAGCACAATGAACTTGAACCTTCGTGCAAAAACAAAACTCCTGGGCAACATCAAATGGTGTTTGGATTGGCAGTTCAGAAGAGACAAAAACATATGTGGGGTTGTGTTTTCTTGAATTTAGTAGAAAATTTAGGCCTCTAATATGGGATTAACTTAATACTCATTTAAGGCGTCATTGGTTAACAAAGGATAACCAAAACAGCATTGTCAAAGCCATCATGCATTAAATTTACACATGCTCTGAAGAAATAACAGTTTTTAATAAATTGAATGCTGTTTTTGATTTTCAACAATCCTTCAATGTAGCACTTCAAGTTATTACCCCTACTGATGTTAATACTGGACAACTCAGATTCCAAAGTGAAACTTGACTTGATAGAGCCTGTTTCAGTTTTGCTATTCGTTTCCATAGTGGTCATTCGCTCAATAGATTCACAAAGAGGCTGTCAAGGTACTCTTAACAAAAGAACAAAGTTCATTACGTGGAAGTGAATAGAAAAAAAAAACTTTATAAAGCAAAGAACCACTCGAGTTGCAAGCATAAATTTCCAAACATATTTCTATAACTTATCCCAAAATCAACTGCTATTTCTTTTACATTTTAAAATGAGCAACAATGTACTAGATGAAATGACTGGGCTGATGACAAAGTTATTATCAATTAAATCCAATAAGTTCTGGGATGAAGAAAGTGGATTGGAAAAATAATGCTGAAATTTGTTCAACAGTCATTGACCATAGGAAATAACATTTGGTTACATTAACTGATGGTATATAGAAACCCACCATAACTTCTCTACGGTTGAGTTTAATTAAAAGCAGTACGGTTTCTACACTTTACTTCAGTCATAGTCAGAACTCTTCTGACTATAAATATATATATTGATGGTGGAGAGTTATCACATTTTCATAGCTTGGCAAAGAGAACAGAATGCATCAATTGCAATCCCCCCAGTTTTACCATCTAAAATGTAGCAGTTCATTAAATCAAGGTAAAAATACCAGTTCATTAAATGTGGAATGGATCAATAGCTAACTTGTAAAATACTGACACTGTATTGTCACTAGCTGAAACAATTACAATTTTTTTTAGGAAAAGTAATAATGTTCTTGGTTTTGTACACATTTCCCATTCATTTCAGTGGTACGCAATTTTTGCTTTTACCCATTTCATAAGACCATGCAACAGGTATGGCCAAAATCACAGCTCTTTTACAAATGAAATACAGCTCATGGAACAATACAACTCATCCTCAACCTGCATACACCATTTGCTCTGCAAATTATACAGGCGCAGGTCAACCACCTTACCTTGTCAGCTGGTTAATAGAGTCTGTATTATTGTTTAGTGCTGCATATTCCTTTTACTATCATATCCCACCAGTCTGGAAAATAAGCATATGACTTGCCTCTCCAGCTCCCTAGGCCAGTCTCTTTCTAATTTACAGTCTCATTGAATCTCTAGTTGTTGACTCTCCCACTTGGCACTTCTGTCTCCTGAATCTTCACTGAGAATGGGATCTCTAAATAAGAGACAAGAGGAGCAACTTCAACCTGCAGGTCAGTTCTTGAGTCAGTTTGTGATCAACTTTACCCACTTTTGATCAGAACGTATCTGGCAACAGAGCCCCGATCCCACCAATGCTATCATAGAGTATGTTCAAAGCACAACTCCCTCCCCCAAATCACTGGGGAAAAAAAATCAGCAGGTGGAAACATCAGTGATAACGGGAACTGCAGATGCTGGAGAATCCAAGATAATGAAATGTGAGGCTGGACGAACACAGCAGGCCCAGCAGCATCTCAGGAGCACAAAAGCTGACGTTTCGGGCCTAGACCCTTCATCAGAGAGGGGGATGGGGAGAGGGCTCTGGAATAAATAGGGAGAGAGGGGGAGGCGGACCGAAGATGGAGAGAAAAGAAGATAGGTGGAGAGGAGAGTATAGGTGGGGAGGTAGGGAGGGGATAGGTCAGTCCAGGGAAGACGGACAGGTCAAGGAGGTGGGATGAGGTTAGTAGTTAGGAGATGGAGGTGCGGCTTGGGGTGGGAGGAAGGGATGAGTGAGAGGAAGAACAGGTTAGGGAGGCAGAGACAGGTTGGACTGGTTTTGGGATGCAGTGGGGGGGGAGGGGAAGAGCTGGGCTGGTTTTGGGATGCAGTGGGGGAAGGGGAGATTTTGAAGCTGGTGAAGTCCACATTGATACCATTGGGCTGCAGGGTTCCCAGGCGGAATATGAGTTGCTGTTCCTGCAACCTTCAGGTGGCATCATTGTAGCACTGCAGGAGGCCAATGATGGACATGTCATCTAAAGAATGGGAGGGGGAGTGGAAATGGTTTGCGACTGGGAGGTGCAGTGTTCATTGCGAACCAAGCGGAGGTGTTCTGCAAAGCGGTCCCCAAGCTTCCGCTTGGTTTTCCCAATGTAGAGGTAGCCACACCAGGTACAGTGGATGCAGTATACCACATTGGCAGATGTGCAGGTGAACCTCTGCTTAATGTGGAAAGTCATCTTGGGGCCTGGCATAGGGGTGAGGGAGGTGGTGTGGGGGCAAGTGTAGCATTTCCTGCGGTTGCAGGGGAAGGTGCCGGGTGTGGTGGGGTTGGAGGGCAGTGTGGAGCGAACAAGGGAGTCATGGAGAGAGTGGTCTCTCCGGAAAGCAGACAAGGGTGGGGATGGAAAAATGTCTTGGGTGGTGGGGTTGAATTGTAGATGGCGGAAGTGTCGGAGGATGATGCGTTGTATCCGGAGGTTGGTGGGGTGGTGTGTGAGAACGAGGGGGATCCTCTTTGGGTGGTTGTGGCAGGGGCGGGGTGTGAGGGATGTGTTGCGGGAAATGAGACGCGGTCCAGGGCGTTCTCGACCACTGTGGGGGGAAAGTTGCGGTCCTTGAAGAACTTGGACATCTGGGATGTGCGGTAGTGGAATGCCTCATCGTGGGAGCAGATGCGGCGGAGGCAGAGGAATTGGGAATAGGGGATGGAATTTTTGCAGGAGGGTGGGTGGGAGGAGGTGTATTCTAGGTAGCTGTGGGAGTTGGTGGGCTTGAAATGGACATCAGTTACAAGCTGGTTGCCTGAGATGGAGACTGAGAGGTCCAGGAAGGTGAGGGATGTGCTGGAGTTTACCCAGGTGAACTGAAGGTTGGGGTGGAAAGTGTTGGTGAAAAAAAAAATACAGTATCGAATCAAGCCAGCCAAATTTTTTGAACCATAGAACCGCATAGCAATAATCCTCAGACGTTTGAGAACTGAAGGCACAGACTACTTATACATATTTGCATATGCTTAAGTGAGGAAATGTATCTCGCACAAGTCAAAGTATAAATACTATAAACAGTGCATGGATCAAAAACTGTTTGCTAGTATGTGTACCCTGTGTTATTTATCATTAAGTTTCAAAGTAAACGTAAGTACCTAAATATGAATTAATTGTTTCATTTTAGCAATATTCAACAGAGGGCAAAATTTCCCCCTCATTTTTGTCTAATCCTCGATTTGCTTCTTCATTTTGCCAAGGGTTAAGGTGCATCTTATACCTGAGCCATAATTCTCCCTTTCCCTCCCTGCCCATGTTTAAAAAGCACTGAGAGTCCCATATCCATTGCATGGGCAGAGGCTAAGTGAGTGTCTACTCTCTAGTATCACCACAGGCCAAGGACCAGATGATACTGGTGTTATATGAGGTGTTGTTATCATCATTATCAGCGGGGCCCACGCCCGGGGTTTGCTCACTTGTCACTGGAGACCTGTCAAGTGTCAGTGACAGAGTGAGTCTTTATGTTGGAACTGGCTCGATGTCAACTTCTTCCGTGAAGGCAGTTGCATCAGATGTTTCCTCACCAGTCTCAGTTATTGTTGTCTCTTCCCAGCGTGTCGATAACTTTTGTTGTAGAAGGTTTGGGTGGTACTGCTTATCTCAAACCTAGGGTGGGCTGCCCTTACGGTGCCTTCTTCAACGTTATCTATGTCAGCCCATACAGGGTGAGCCGGCATCTGTCAGACTGAACTCAGCTCCATGTATGTCTCTATCTCGATCTGAACCTGGACCTGGACCGAGATGGACCTTGTTGCGGATGTTATGCACGTACAACCGATTGATTTATCGCAGCTCACGGTTGTGGACGATGCTGCGGGGAGGTTGTTTATCCGGGACGCTTCCCAGCCAGACTGCTCCAGTGAAGCTGGAGACTCATACTGGTTTTTTGAGTGTTGGTCTGTATATAGACCACGGCCGGCTCGTACTTTTTCTGGTCGTTTGGTCACCCAGCAGCCGGGGCTGGACTGCTGGGCTTACCAGCGGGGCCAACGGGGAGGCAGGACACACACTATGCGCCAAAAATACGTCAAAACTTCATAGTGGGTAACTAAGGCAGCTTAAGCCATACTATAAAACACTTGGCCTTAAGCTACAGAGAGTCATAGTTCAGGTATAAGATGCACCTTAACCCTTGGCAATATGAAGAAGCAAACCGAGGATTAGACAAAAATGAGGGGAAAATTTTGCCCTCTGTTGAATATTGCTAAAATGAAACAATTAATTCATATTTAGGTACTTATGTTTACTTTGAAACTTAATGATAAATACCACAGGGTACACATACTAGTAAACAGTTTTGATCCATGCACTGTTTATAGTATTTATACTTTGACTTGTGCGAGATACATTTCCTCACTTAAGCACATGCAAATATGTATAAGTAGTCTGTGCCTTCAGTTCTCAAACGTCTGAAGAATATTGCTATGCAGTTCTATGGTTCAAAAGATTTGGCTGGCTTGATTCGATACTGTATTTTTTTTATCCTGAGTGTGTGAAGCATGATGGAAGCAATCAACAGAAGATGGAGTGCACTCAGATCATCACAGGAGCCAACCTTCCATCCATGGGGTCCATTTACACAGCTTGCTACTGCACAAAAGCTGCCAACATCGTCAAACACCCATCACACCCTGGTAATGATCTCCTCCAACCTTGTCTGTCTGTCAGGTAGACGATACAGAAGCCTGAACGCATGCACAAGCAGGTTCCGGAACAGCTTCTTGATAGCTGTTATCAGACTGGCAAATGGACTGTTTGGCCTCAAGTAACGCTGATCATGCCTACTGCATGCCTGTGCATTGTAACTTGTATGCCTCTGTCTAATTCGTTTTGAGCTGTACATCCTTTGCTTACTGTGATCTGTGTGGTTAATAAGTTTGTGGATGACACCAAAGTTGGTTTTATAGTTGGCAGTGAAGAAGTCTATCTAACAGAACCCTGAAATAAAGCACTACACTCATTCCTCCTTCGATTCACAATACTTCCAATTTTTAAAACTTCTACAAATCATGAATTTTGCTCTGCACATTCACATACAGGTCACTAATATAGATCAGGGAAAACAGTAGTTCCAACAATGACCATTGAGGGAACCCAACTAACCTATTCTGATAAGCAACCACTTGAATACGAATTCATGGGTTGTAAGCAGTGGCAGCAAGGTCAGCATTTATTGCTGATTCATGATTTCCCTCAAGGAGGTACTGTTGAGCTGTCTTCCTGAAACAAATCTCTCTGGTGTTGGTACATCCACTGTGCTACGATATGACTATCCTGGAGCACCTACAGCGGTCAGAATCCACAGCGTTGTGGGCCTGGAGCCATAAACAGGT
Source organism: Stegostoma tigrinum (assembly GCF_030684315.1). NCBI lineage: Eukaryota > Metazoa > Chordata > Chondrichthyes > Orectolobiformes > Stegostomatidae > Stegostoma > Stegostoma tigrinum. The sequence goes on along the minus strand of NC_081370.1, from coordinate 53,539,340 downwards.
CAGATTGGATAAGAATGCCAGATTTCCTTCCCTGAAAGGTATTTGTGAATTGAACGGCTTATTTATGACAACCCAATAGTTTAAATGGTCACCATTACACAGACTAGTTTATTAAAAGGTCCTGATTTATTAATTAATTTAACCGTATTCTACCAGCTGCCCTATGGATTTTGAAGGTTTGTCCAGTAACATTACCGCAATTCCATGATTCCTGTAGCACAATCTATTTTCTGTTACTTAGTTAAATTGGTATCCATGCTGAAACGTGACTTTTATCCCACGGGCTTTGAATTTACTGATAAGCCTATTAAATGGCATATGCCCTTTGGAAGTACGCGGACGGCACAATGACTTAACTAATCTCAATGTTCACGATTAACTTTGCAAAAAACTAAAATTAATCAACGTCATCTTCACTTAAAAAATTCATGTTAGGTTTCCTTAGTTAATCTTCATTTATCATCCAACATTTTTTTCTAATTTTTCATTTCAACAAGTACAAAAGGATACACTCACTGGCCTATAGCTGCTATGGAGATCCTCGCCCCCTTTTTCTCATAACAACGTAACATTTGTAATTCCCCAGTTCTTTGGCACCACCTCCGTCTCTAAGGTAAATTGGAATATTATAGCCAGCACCTCTACAATTCCCACCCTTATCATCCTCAGATGGGTGGTGCTTCAATACCGAAGTGGCACCAGCTTAACGGAATGCCTCCTCCTCAATTTTTAACTCGGCCAATATCTCAGTTATCGCCTCTTACACTCTGACTTTGGCAGCATCATCTTCCTTGGTAAGGACAGAAACTCTGTAAATCAATAATGCCCTCTACCTCCAAGCACAAATCCTCTTTTGGGTCTCTAATTGGCCCTATTTGTGTTTTTACCACTCTTACTATTTGGATGCTTATAGGAAACGTTTGGATTTCCTTTTATATTAGCAGTCATGTCGATCATACTCACCCTTGTTTTGCACATGCCTTTGAACTTTGTATACTCAGCCGCATGCTCACATGTATTTTCAACCTCATGTGTTATATGCATCACTGAATATAGTGCTGAATCTGATGGTACACTGGGAAACACGTACAGCACGCGTGCAATTTGCAAATAGCCCTTGTATTTGAAAATTCAAACCATCATGGCTATTTTCCATTCAATTATAACATAATATGGTTTTGCAGAAGAAGGTTACTTATTGTGTGAACCATTAGTGCAAGCTATTAAGTGAAGCACAAACTGTGGAAAAGACAGTTAATAAAAGATCAATAACTTAATTTAAAATTAAATGTTCAAGGCAATAAATGGAAATATCTAATAAAATACTAAAAGTTCTTCAGCTACAAAGAAGTGCATGCTATAAGTATGCTGATTTAAAACAGATTTCATGTAAATATTATAGCAACCAGACCAGCATGTATTGGTTCTATCTCAATCTGCTTTGAATAACTGACAATCCATGAAGCAGCCAGACATCTCCTAGTTCTTTGTAGGTTTAAGTCCCTCATGCCAAAACATATGAAATAGGAAGTAGAGTTTAAAACATGTTTGTTATAGAAAGACAATGGTGAATATCATTTTTATTGAATATGAGACATAAGACTATTTCCTGCAACAATGGTGCTTTGGAAGACGTCAGTCAAAATCCTTAATCATCTTGGCACATATGTAAAATCAAAAGACCAGCACTGCAAATTGTCAGGAAATTTACTTTATTTCTATGGATTGTTCAAAATTAAATGTCAAAAAGGGAAGGTACTAGGTTTTTCTACACACTCCAAGTCCCTAGAAGCAATTCATTTTGACTGAAATCTGTATTACAATTCACTAAGTACCAAAATATTAAGCAAAATCCCACCTTTATTACACGGACAAGGGTTATATTTAGGTAGATGATAACTTGTGGAGGAAAGAGGACACAAACAAAACACAATATGCATTTAAACAGCCTCTTCACCTCTCAGTTTTCCACAATCACTGATTTACGAAATAAAGCCAATACAAAGCATAACGTTCTACAAGTGGTAAGGAGATGAAACGTCACTTCATGTTTCTGAAGTTGTTGGTTGACTAGGGATGGAGTTGGATAGCCTGGGAGAAATTGCAGACGCTACTCACCGTTGTGACTGCTCTCACAATGGAACACAAAGTATAAATATAGCTTACAGCCTAAGCAAGGAGCACTACTAACCTGTTCTTCAAGGACCGCAACTTTCCCCCCACAGTGGTCGAGAACGCCCTTGACCGCGTCTCCCGCAACACATCCCTCACACCCCGCCCCTGCCACAACCGCCCTAAGAGGATCCCCCTCGTTCTCACACACCACCCCACCAACCTCCGGATACAACGCATCATCCTCCGACACTTCCGTCATCTACAATCCGACCCCACCACCCAAGACATTTTTCCATCCCCTCCCCTGTCTGCTTTCCGGAGAGACCACTCTCTCCGTGACTCCCTTGTTCACTCCACACTGCCCTCCAACCTCACCACACCCAGCACCTTCCCCTGCAACCGCAGGAAATGCTACACTTACCCCCCCACCTCCTCCCTCACCCCTATCCCAGGCCCCAAGATGACTTTCCATATTAAGCAGAGGTTCACCTGCACATCTGCCAATGTGGTATACTGTATCCATTGTGCATAGTGTGGCTTCCTCTACATTGGGGAAACCAAGCGGAGGCTTGGGGACCGCTTTGCAGAACACCTCCGCTCAGTTCGCAATAAACAACTGCACCTCCCAGTCACAAACCATTTCCACTCCCCCTCCCATTCTTTAGATGATATGTCCATCATGGGCCTCCTGCAGTGCCACAATGATGCCACCCGAAGGTTGCAGGAACAGCAACTCACATTCCACTTGGGAACCCTGCAGCCCAATGGTATCAATGTGGACTTCACCAGCTTCAAAATCTCCCCTTCCCCCACCGCATCCCTCAACCAGCCCAGTTCGTCCCCTCCCCCCACTGCACCACACAACCAGCCCAGCTCTTCCCCTCCACCCACTGCATCCCAAAGCCAGTCCAACCTGTCTCTGCCTCCCTAACCTGTTCTTCCTCTCACCCATCCCTTCCTCCCACCCCAAGCCGCACCTCCATCTCCTACCTACTAACCTCATCCCACCTCCTTGACCTGTCCGTCTTCCCTGGACTGACTTATCCCCTCCCTACCTATACTCTCCACTCCACCTATCTTCTTTTCTCTCCATCTTCGGTCTGCCTCCCCCTCTCTCCCTATTTATTCCAGAATCCTCACCCCATCCCCCTCTCTGATGAAGGGTCTTGGCCCGAAATGTCAGCTTTTGTGCTCCTGAGATGCTGCTGGGCCTGTGTTCATCCAGCCTCACATTTTATTGTCTTGGATTCTCCAGCATCTGCAGTTCCCATTATCACAGCACTACGAAAGGGTTGTTTCAATTCCAATCTTGAATCCACCTATTAGCTCTGATGCACAAAATCTTTTAGCAGCTTAAAATCCTTAATCATCGTGAATCTTGTTACCAGAAATACTTTTTAAAACAAAGTTTCTTCAAAGCAGTAGATAGTGCTGCAACTTCCACTGCAGTAACATTGGATATTAGATTCCAAGAGGGAAATTGTGGCTGTCAGTGGGTTTTTCAATGGATGGGTTATTAACTGCAAGAGGATCAGAATGTGCTTTAGCAACCCCCCCGCAATGCATTGCGCTCTGCAGAGCAAATCCTGACGAGTTAACATGCTGGCTTGCCAAATACACACATTTTGACTGTGACAGTCTGTAGCAGGTTGGTACAAGTGTCATTTTGTGTCATTGCTACACTAACATTTTCAAGGTTAGATGTGTGAACTCAGGCAGCAGTTTTCAACTTATTCTGCACTGTCATAACAAGTTACCTGGATGCAAAGCTCAAAGAAACATTCTTTGAATAAAGAAAAAGGTTCCAACTTTCAACATGCTTAACATGAGCTTGCCAGGAATGCTATTATTCAACATTTGCTAACCTGGACAATTTACGTCTAAAAGTGGTTATTATGTCGGAACCTAAGTGATTGCTTGTTGACAGGTAACGTTCTCAGAGGTTAACAATTTCTGATTTGACCAGATCTGCAAAAACTGTATTTATATATTACATCATGCTAATGAAAACAAAAACAATTTTTCCTATGCTAAGTTAAATTGTCTTTAGAATAACCCTGTTTCAGAGATTGGAATACAATACTGATAACAGAATTACTGAAAGAAACATTTGTGCTTTACAAATGGAGTACTGACACCTGAAAGAAAATTCACTCAGCTGTTTTCCTTTGTGTTTATCTTCAATGTGTTAATAATCAAAGCGATCATTTAGCTTAACAAACAGGTAGGAAGTACACACTAAAATTGACTTGAGAGGCGGTGGCTTAACTCTGCAAAAGTAATTTATTGTATTCTTTAAGTTGGTCAGAGTCCGAGTCAACAAGGGTAACCCTGATTTGAAAGGCATATCAATGGTGAATGCCATTTGCTGAGCTGTAAATTGTCTGATTCCTGAACCAGGAGGACTGAATTCAAGTCGGACCTGCTCCCAAGGTGTGTGACATCTCTGAAAAGGTTGATTAGAAAAATAGATAAAAATTTAAAAAAACTTTGCCATTTACATTATTTTCTTCATTATCAAATTTTCATTTTTAGGCAAACTGAATCACAGACCAGTTAAAGCAGAAGACAGCCATTCGGTCCATGACACCACATCTTTTTGTCTTAGAAGAGAGACATACAACTCAAAAGTCCTGCGGACAAAGTTTCAACCCGTTTTCTGACAGTGATCCAATACAGAACTCTTACACCTCTATCTCAATGTTTCAGGGCTTTACTTTGCTACTAACTGACACTTTCCTGCCATAAACTATGAAATCAATTTTATGTATCCTTTCCAAATTGGTCCACGTGAACTTCTTTAAAGTTTAAACTTGCCCAGTTCTAATTACCAGCAGATTGCTAACTAAACTCTCCTGGCTTGAACTAAGTTTTACAAAATAAACAAAATAAGGTGACTTGTTCCACCGTGCAGCCTTGGAGGTAAATTAATCATTCACTGTCTTTGCCATAACTCCTCTCTATGAGATTTTCTTAGATTTAATTGCCTTCACCTTGCTTTAATTTTGACACTTTGTGTTCCTAAATAAACTTTTTGTTATGTTTATCATTATACTATCTCTCAGACATGCTGCATTTTAAAAAAATTTCAGCTGAATGTCCTATTACAAGCCAAAAATTTACCAGGCAGAGGGTTTCTTGCTGCATTGGTCAAAAAAGATGGCAAGGAACTCACCCTTATTTAAGGCTTTGTCCATAGACAGCGAATGATCTGTGATATCAGCAGTGCCACTGGGATCTGTGACCAGCAAGGGTTTCAAGTGGGCCAAGGGTGTTGGTGAAAAACTAGGAAAAGAATGAAGGAAAAGGAAGGAGCTTGCCCTGAAACAAATGGCTTTGTTAGGTGAACAAAAACCAGCTACTGGTCTGACTTTAAGAAGCATGTATTGAATGAGAGCTCAAAAACTGTCAGATGTTTACATAGTCACTAGAAATACAATGCTATACTATACTATGTGCATGTAAGTTCAACTTAAACACTATGTTGAACCAAGATATCAGCATAACAAATGCTTGATATTTCTCATTGATACAATAGTAATGTCTTGCTTTGCTGCAGAAGACCAAGATTACACAGACTCGAATTCTGAAGCAACCATTTTCCAGCAATTTATCAAATGGCAGCAAAAACCCTTTTACCCATCATATCATAATGGCAATATCGCTAAATGTTCACGAATATTGATATGCCGAGCAAGTGAACAGTGATTTGGGAGGTTCAAATGCTCTATACAGGGCAGGAAAAGAGAAGATTCAGGATGGTATTAGTTTGCATAAATTGAAATTAACAGCAAAAGGTACAGGGGCAGATTTAGGCCATTTGACCCATCGAGTCTGCTCTGCCATTCGAGCATGGGTTTGAGAAACATCTCAACCATTCTCCTGACTTGTCCCTATAACCCTTCAAAACAGCCAACTGAACTTGCATGTCAACCTGAAGAGAATCTAGGCCTAGGGTTCCAAAGTTCCTTTTGTGCTTCAGATTTCTGAAGCCTTTCCTAATTTATAAAACAGTTTATGCCTTTAATCTTCCTACCAGACTTCACACTTTCCTACATTGTATTCCATCTGCCATTTCTTTGCCCATTCTCCTAGCCTAAGTCCTTCTGCAGCTTCCCCAATTCCTCAACACTACCTGCACCCCCCCACCTACCCTAAAGCTGACAAGGCAACTTTTTTTTAAATTCCTTTATTTTTGGTTTGTATATGAACAAAGGATGATACTTGCCTAGCCAATGACATCACTATACCATAAACAAAAAAAATTCAGAGTTGAAAAATTGAGGCCATCTGTTCATGAAAGTATGATTTTAGTCATGCATTTATTAACTTTAAAAATGGGAGGCTAGGTGGCCTAACCACGCATTTTATTGCTGAGAACATCATGTCATCTTATACATTGGGGCAAAACGTTGTGCGAAACTAATCTTGATTCATTTAAGTGTACTGACTGCGAGTGACAGAATCAAATAATTAAAACCATTGGCTGAGTTGATAACATTGCATGTCCCAAGGTTGATCTATTTAACCAAAATTCTTTCGAAGCTTTAAACATATGAAGTCAAGGATTGGAATGTTGGATAGGGAACAAAGCACAACAAATGTTGGAAAACTGAAATAAAAACAGAAAGGGCAGGAAATATTCAGCACATCAGGCAGCATCTGTGGAGTGACAGAAGTGCAGGTGATGTTTCAGGCCAGTGGCGAATCCAAAATACCATACTAATTTTGTTTTCCTCTGCACTGCCAATGTTCATGGGAATTCAGGCTAGCTTAATACTCAAAGTAGTTTTTGGTTCAGGATTACAGGATTGGATTACTACTATGAAACAAGCCAACACAGCTTTGTCCTTAATAGCAATCAAAACCTTATGTACACATTTTAATAAATGTCTGTTTTTATGCTTCATTAAAAATACCATAAATTATAGCTACTCATGTAACAAAATCATGCAATGAAGCCTTGCCCTTAGTAGGAAGCTCACGTTTGTTAGTCATGCCACAACAATTGTTTCTAACATAAACAGTTTCACAATATTACAGAAGTTATAAAGTGATTAAATGCTTGGTAATTCAAGCATTCACAAGAAAAATTAAGACCAGAAATTTTCAAAACAACAAAATAGTACATCACAAACATCATTACCACAAAAATAATTTTCAGTTTGAAAAAGGCTATTTATTTAAATTTGAAGAAACTAAATTTTGTATCGTTTCTCAGAAACATCTTAAAGTGCTTTGGACAATTAGCTTTGACGTACAGTGCTTATTGTGTAAACCAGCCAGTGAATGAATGATTTTATGGTCAAATATCTTGAAGACACAGTAAAAAGTGTTTTGTTGCCATGATCCAGTGTCATTTTGAGCTATGAAAGAATAAAAAGAAGAAGAAATTACTTCAATGAAAGTTCATCTTCCATTCAAAACGGGTCTCAGGCACGACTCCCGGACTTCTGAAAGGTGTTCCAGTCCTTAGAGTCCCATTCTGCGAACAATAACAAGGACGTTGATGCCCCAGGAAAGCCCAGCTCTGCTGCCACCCATCTTCCAAGAGATCGGGCTCCAGGTCTATCCCTGCCTGGGCACTGCTCCTGTCAACAGTTCCCACTTCAGGCATCGATGCTGCCAAGAGTCCAGGTCCCAGGAGTCTCCAGTCTGGCCACTGTTGCTGCTGCCAGGAATCCCAATCCATGGCACCAATGTTGCAGCCACCCACATGCTGACACCGCTCTGACCTCAAAAGATGAAGAAAGCGAAGAAAGAGGCGAAAAGTACATACAGGAAAGGTGTGGCCTGGAGTGGATGGGTTCCAATGAACCCAAATACTACCTAGTGCCGGCACCACTATTTTGGATTCTGCTGCCAATCTACACCCACAAACAACTTTGAGATAAATCGAAAGACAAATCTTTATTTCTCTGCTTTTGTTTCAGATTTCCAGCATTCACAGTTTTCTGTTTTTCAATTAGTTTCTGCTATTAATTGATGGACAAATGTCCTGGGAACACTCAAATTCTTCCTCAAATTGGTTCCATTGAACGAAGATTCAACAGAACATGCAACCTTTGTTTAACATTACGTGCAAAGGGTGGTATTTTTATCAAATAAACAGCTCAAAATTGTGAAGGACTGAAGTGTAGTTTATGAACTCAAGTCCCTGAAGTGGGATTCAAACTGACTGATGCAACCTCAGTTAAACTGGCAACAGTTTCATGAGAAGAAAAATCAAATTCTACAATGCATGTTATTTAAAAATCAATAATTACACTTCAGTTTTTGTTTACATTTAGCTGTGTTACAACAAGCTAGATTCTAATTATATCAGATTGATCCAAATTCTAACATCCATCAAACATGAATTTAACAACAGAACAGTTGGATGAACCATGTTAGTTTAGTCACAGGGCAATAACATAACAAATGACAACTGCACTAAAGTAACAGATCAAGCTGTGTATTTCTAGTTACAGAATTTTAATATCCGAGAAGTAAATGAACAAATTAGTACTGAGCAAATGAAAACACTGACAATTTGAGAGAGATAATTAGAAATCTCTCCATCACCAAATGCAACAAAGCAGTTGCTCAATCATTTGATTAAATAATGCAAAAAAAACGAAAAGTTCCAAAATAATTTTACAAGTGTGCAAGATTGTTTGGGATTAAGCTGAAAGTACAAGAAGAATATTTTCCTTTTGTATTTTTGTTGTTGGGTTAGGAATGCTTTCCCTATAATATGAAAAAGGTGAAGAAAAATACTACCACAGCATGACAAGACTTCACAAACTCAAAGCTAAAAGAAAAAGACAACAGACTGTCCGTATATGTAATCAAAATGTTTTGTCTGTCTCACCACAGTTGACAAAAATAGCAACTCACATTTACATGGCAAATTTAACATAGCAAAGAGCCTAAACACATCACAGGAGGTTGAAGTCACGGTCACTGATGGCGCAGTGATTAAAATCTGGCATATGCAAGACACCAGCATGGGAGGAGATTGTAGAGAAAAGAAATGATGAGATGATGGAATGATATGAAAATAAGAAAGAAGATTTTAAAGTTGTAAGCTTCTTTAAGAAAGAACTAATGTTGGTAAACAAGCACTTGAGTACTGGGTGATAAGTGTGTGGTGGAAACTTGTAAAAGGGAAACAGAATTCAGGATGATCTCAAATTTAGATTAAAAATTAAATTTACAGTTGTCAGGAGCCAAGTCAAAGTATACTGCAACATTAAGGTCTGGAAATAACCGCAGAAAACTCAGTCATCACAACAGTGTACAGTACACAAGCATGATCAGTAGTACTACAACAATTTTTAAAGTTTGTGTGGGGGTCACTGGCGAGACCAGCAGTGGTTCCCCACACTTACAAACCCGAGGGGGATGTGGAGTCGAACATATTGCTGTGGGCATGGAAATCACATGTAGGCCAGGCCGGGTAAGGATGACAGATTCCTCCAAAAGGCTTGGGACTTTATAACAATGAACAAAAGGTTACATTAGATCAGCTTTAATTACAGGTATCTTTAAAAAAAACTGTATTCAAATTTTATCATCTGACATAATGGAATTCAAACCCATGTCCCTAGAACTTTTGCCTTGGATTCTAGATTAGAAGCACAGTGACATTACCATAACATCATCGCCTTGCCTGTTATATATCACGACATTACATAATGAAACCTCAGATGAAATGATCTTGGATCAAAGGCAGACAATAAACAATGTAGGACTCAGAATAATAATCATAAGTAATTTAATTGAAATTTTAAATGAAAGCAGGTATGAAGATGTTAGCAAACATAAAGAATTGGGAGAGAAGCTCATTCACTGACTCAAGCTGCCCTACCATTCAACAAGAGCATGGCTGACATGCCCTAGGCTTCAATAATTCTTTTAAAGGTAGGAACAATAGAAGCAGCCTGAATGGGTGGGGTCAAGCTCCCACAGAACCAGGATTTTAGTTTAACTTTTAGTAGCTGTTAAGGTTTGGCATCTGCTCTCCATCCTCCCAGGTAGAGCAAAATGCTTGAGTTCTTGCTCTTCCCCAGAATTTTCTCCATGTTCTTTCCTCCTGGATTGGAGACACATTGTCTTGCAAGAAATCTGTTTTACCGAATTCCCCTTTGTCAAGGATGTGTTTGTGGGATCTTACTACATTGGAATAGTTGTTGTTTAGTAGTTAAATAACCTATTATTCTGTTATGTTTTCGAATATAGTTAAGATTTTCCAATTCTTCTTTCCTTTGTTTGTATTTTAAATATTAGAGTTTTTAAAAAAGTGTCTTGCTTCAAGCCTGCTAGTTTGATCAGTTGATTGCATCCGGAACACAATACCTTATGTTTACCTTTAAAAATAAGAAAATGTTGGGGTCTAAGGTTTCTTCTTAGTATATTTTGAGGGGATTTGGTCCGGTTCATAACAACCTCTTTTGATATTTTCAGTGACCTAGCCACTACAACTGTCTGGGGTAGAGAATTCCAAATATTCACTACCGTCTGTGAGAAGAAATTCTATTACATCTTAGTTTTAAATGAGTGTCCGCTTATTTTAAAACCAGGTTCCATGGTTTGAGATTCCTCCGCAAGTGGATACATGTCTTCAACACTAATCCTGTTAAGCATCATCAAAAACTTTTACATTTCTATTTATTAGCATACAGAAGAATTAAGTAACTTGCGTAGCCATTCTTTGAAATTTAAATCCATCATCCCAGGGATCAGTTTAGTGAATCTCTTTTAAATAGCATCTAATGTCAGGATTTTTTTTGAAACAGGGACCAAAACTGTACATGGTGTGCCCGCACTTGGAAAACTAACATCTGTGCAATTATAAAAAGAGGACAAAGAACAATCTCCAGGGCTCCCTGGAAATCAAGAGAGATAGAAATTAAGATAAAGAAATGTAGTTATCGTTATGGACCGGACCAGACTAGAGCCCCTCAAAATAGTTTAAGAAGGTAGCCAAGACCCTAACCTTTTCTTATTTTAAGGCAAACCTAGAGTGCTGTGCTCCAGATGCAATGCAACTGGTCAAACTACTCAATGTTAAGCAAAATACAATTCATTTAAAGGCTGTAGTTAACATACAACCAAAGAGGAATTTAGAATCACTAAACTCTATTGGAAAACTTGGCAGAATAATAGATATAAATTAACCATTCCAATACAGTAACATCTCAAAACACACCCCTTGGCAAAAACAAAAATTCAGACACAGCTTCTCACATGCAGTTCTCCAATCCAGGAAGAAAATAAACATCGAGAAAATTTAGAAAATTAGCAGCTAGCAGACATTCACTGAAGCTTCCAACTCTTGACACTCCAAAAGCCACTGATGCTACTAAAAAACCAAAACCCAGAGAGCCAGCCACACCCAATCAGGCCATAACCCCAGACTACTCAGCATCTCTGCCTTACAACATTTCTTGAAGAAAACCAGGATAAAATAACTTCTTAAAAGCCATAGTATTGTCACATTATGACAGGTGCCAGGTAATTGAGAACTAAACCCTCTCAAGGTTCAGAGGGGAGGTGAAAAGCCAAATGAGAGAAGCAAAGAAGGTATATGAGAAAAGACTGGCAGCCAACATAAAGGGATCCCAAAGACTTTTATTGTCGTTTAATATTACAGTGAGTTCCTCGCTGTAGAATTCATATTTTTGACATGAATGTGTCAAAACATTTGTGGATGGCCCAGTTCAGAGAGAACAGTGCAGCATAGTACAGGTCCTTCGGCCCACGATGTTGTGCCAAACTTTTATCCTAAACCTAAGGTCTATCTAACCTCCACCCCTACCTTATACTATGACCCATAAGCCTATTTAATAGCCGCTTAAATGTCCCTGATGAGGCAGACTCCACTACCTTCTGAATGCAATGCATTCCATGCCCCTACCACTCTCTTGAGTAAAGACCTTATCTCTGGCATCAGTTACTAAGCAGCGGTAACTCCCAGGATATTGACAGAGGGGGATTCTGTGGTAATACTATTGAATGCAAACACAATACAATACACATTAATGTTTTATTGTCATGTATACTCCATTGTAGGAATACAGTGAAAATCTTTTGCAATGTCTGCCTTCTTATGGCGACATCTGAGGTGCAAGTACCTCGGTACAATTTTTGATTACAGCAGAGGACTAGAAGCAGTTGCTGAATTACGGAGTTGGAAATAAGTAAAAAAAAACAGAAAATATTAAGGAGATAACTTTACAGTGTTCTAAGGTAAGGATTGTTGCCTCACACCAGTCTCTGTCCAGGACTTGCTGCCTGTGTGCTGCTCCAGGCTCACTACTCACATGGCATGCCTGCAGGCCCCAGAGCACAAGGCCACACTGCCCATGCTCACTCCGCCACAGGACTCAGACCATGCCCACTCACTCAACAACTCCACTCTCAGAGGTGGAGTGGGGGTTGTTGGGGAGTGACGAAAGAAAAGCAACAAGGGAAAAAAGTTAAAAAGGAACTCCTGCACAGACACCCTGGACTCAGATGGCTGACCTTTAACGACCACTACCACTTCCCTTTGTGCCAACTATGACTCGAACCAGCGGGGAGTGTTTCCCATTGACTCCAGTTTTTGCTAAGGCTCCTTGATATCACACACAATCAAATGCAACTTTGATGGCAAGCGCAGTCACTCTCACCTCCCCTTTGGAATTGACCCTTTTACTTGGTCAAATTTTGGAGAAGATAGGTTGACCAGTAATCATTAACAATTTGAACCTATTTTGCTATTTAATTACTTCACTTAATTTTCAGTGACAAGTTTCTTGAGCAATAATGTCTTGAAAAATCATCAGAAGACTAAGAACAAGTGGTGTGTTCTTGAAAATAGCAACAGAGCAGAGCGGATTAGCCAGAACTGTGTGACAATTCTAATTCACCGGGTCTCTCGAAATCGCTGGCATGATTTGCACATTAACACTGGTATGCATTGCTCAATCAGACAATTACTTTGTCAGAAACATTGAGGACTCAACTGCTGCTTAGTAGTTGGAAGGAAGGTTTAAATAATTTAAATGCTTAACTTATCACGTAATGTAAAAATTATAGCTGGAAGCAAATATAAATAAGAAGTGTCTTGTGGCAGAATAGTTGCGTCCCTATTTCTATACCAGATGATCCAGGTTCAAGGCCCACCAGCCCTGGGCTCGTGTTCTAAAATATCCAAACACTTTGATTGAAGATAATTCTTAAGTTTAGAACAGAATTTAAAGCTATTTATTTTGTAAACAACCATACCATATTAACTCATCTACTCTAGCCTATCAACATATCTTGGTGGAAAGCAACATCAAATTTTTGTAAGAACTCTCTTCGATTCCAGCCAAAACCTAGTAAAAAGTTTCCACTTTATAAAGCTTAAACTTAAAAATAATGGCTTTTATTTGTTGATGCGATATTAATGTAAAAGTGTTCTTTTTAGTTCTGTATCAGGTCTCTTTTACAGATGTCATGTTCATTAATTCATTCAAAACATGAAGTTGATCTGCTGACACAGCAAATTTGCAATGCTACCGCCACCTCACCAGTTCGGTCACAGATGGGTTATTAACTGAACAGTGCTTAAATCAAACATTTCATCTTTATTAAATGTCATTTAAACTCACAGCATATATTAACAGCACAATTATTACTCCTTCAATGGTATTTGAATCAATATCTATAATGAGACATGAGAGCTCTACCCTGAATGACATCTCAGCTAAAATGTATTAACTGTCGACAAAGTCATGAGAAAATTAAATTACAAACCTTAATCTTCAAGTAAACTGCAGCTTGGTTGAGGGCAAGATACCAAACTGTAGCAGTCATTCAAAATAGTGAAATGCACATGCATGGTTTTCCCCTTCTCATGTTCCTGTGTTTTAGGCATACTCCTGACTTGTTAATTTGAATCACTGTAAATCCCAAATATTCATTATTTACTTTCTGTCCTTTTCAGTGGACATGACATCTTGCCAGCAAAACTGAATTGAGAAAAATTACAGCAACAAATTAGTCTCAACAATCAGATTTTCCTTGGCATATTTTTGTAATGATATTCTTAATTCAGAAATTTTTAATCATTGCATTCTTTCAATCATCCATTTAATCTCTTGGCCGAATAGTAATGATCATAAGATGTAGCAGCAGAAGCAATCTATTCAACCCATCAAGTCTGCTCGACCTTTCAATGAGATCATGACTGATGTGATCATCCTCAATTCCACCTTCCTGCTTTTACCCCACAGCTTTGGATTTCTTTATTGATTAAAAATCTGTCTATTTCAGCTCAAATATTCTTAAGGAACCAGCCCTGACAGAACCCTGTGGTTAAGAATTCCATATACTCACTACTTTCTAAGAGAAGTTGTTCCTCATCTCTGTCCTAAATGGGAGCCCCTTATTCTGAGAATGTGTCTTCTGGACCGAGACTCTCCTACAGGAGGAAAAAGCTCTCCACATCCCTGTCAAGCCCCTGAAGAATCTAAATGGGTTGCCTCTCATTCTTCCCAACTCCAACCTACACATCCTCATCTCTCAAGAAAATCCCTCCACACTAATTACAAAGAGGTGGAAAGGCTGGTTTGGTCTCAAATGTCTGTCTCTACATCATGACACATGAAACAAGCAAAGAGACAAAAGATGCATCCAGAGGAGGTGAGTGTGACTGTATCTTGAATAGCTGCATTTGGAAAGCAACAGAGGAAATTTGATAAATGGAAGAGGGAAAAACAGCCAACAACCTCTGTTTTCAGTTATCACATTCTTTGCAGTGGATTCTATCATCTTCCCTATTACTGGCATCAAGTTAACAGTTTCCTACTGCTCCAATCTATATCTTTCTCCCATCTGAAATCACATAGCTACATTTCCTAATCTCAAATCAGCAGAAACACTTCAGGAATCCCGGGAATTAAGAAGAATAATGATTAGTGCCTCAATTGTTGCTTCATTCAACACTTGGGATGAAACTAATCTTATTCAGGAGATTTATCACATCACGCCAGCTAATTTTCCAACTACTGCCTCCTTATTAACATATTTTAGGTCTTCAGTTATACAAGTCATAGAATCACACAGTACGGAAGAGGACCTTCAGCCCTTCAAGAACGCACCAACACGCAAGAAACACTGACCTTCAGCCTAATTGCATTTACCAGCACTTGGCTCGTAGCCCTGAATGTTATGATATGCCAAGTGCTCATCCAGGTACTTTTTTAAAGAATGCAAGACAATTTGCCTCTATCACGCTCCCAGGCAGCAAATTCTAGATTGTCACCACCCTCTGAGTAAAAAGTTTCCCTCGCATCTCCCCCAAATCTCCTGTCAATCACCTTGAATCCATGTCGCCTTGTGACTAACCCTTCAACTAAAGGGAACAGCTGTTCCTTTTGCCCCTTGTATTCTTGTACACCTCAATCAGATCGCCCCCTCAGTCTTCTCTGCTTCAATGAAAACAACCAACCATTCTCAAAAATTTATATTTTCCATCCCGGGCAACATCCTACTGGAGCTTCACTACGCCTCTTCAGTGCATTCACACCCTTCCTATCATGCAGCAAACAGAACTGCTCAGTTCTCTAACTGTGGTCTCATCAACTTTCTATACAACTTCAATACGACTTCCCTGCTTTTGTATCCTTTAACTCAATTAATAAAGCTAAGTGTCTCATATGCCTTTCTCGCCACCTTACTAACATGCCTTTGCATCTTCAGAGATCGATGGACGAACATTCCAAGGTCACTTTGTTCCACAGAACGTCAAAGTGTCATGCCATTCATTGAATGTTTCCTTGTCAAATTACTCCATCACCTCACACTGTTCAGGGTTAGATTGATCTGCCACTCATTTGCCCATTTGAGTATCCCATTTATATCTTATTGTGCGCTAAGAAACTGAACCACACTGTTAACCAGCTGACCAAACTTTGTGTCATCTGCAAGTTTACTAATCCAACTCCACACCATGCCCCCTCCCCTCCACCCCCAGCCAACACAGTCAATGCCACTGATATAAAATGACATAATAGGAGGACCAGCAAAAATCCCTGTGGCATGCCACTAGACACTGGCTGACAGTCACGATAGCAGCCCTTCTGTTGACACACTCTGTCTCCTAAGTCTGAGCCAATTTTGAATTTACTTTATCAAATTACCCTGGATCCCATGTGCATTTGCTTTCTTGATAAGATATATGGGAACTTGTCAAAGGTTTTGCTGAAGTTCATATAAACTACATCAACTGCACTACACTCAGCTACACATCCGATTACCTCTTCAAATAACTCAATTAAATTTGTTAGGGATGACCTCCCTCCGATGAAGCTATGCTGACTATTCCTGACCAAACCTCACCTCCATAAGTGGAGGTAGATGTTCTCCTTCAGAAATTTTCCCAATAGATTCCCTACCAGTGATGGGAAACTCTTCAGTCTCTAGCTCTCTGGTTTACCTCTACAACCTTCAATATTGGAACCACATTAGACATTCTCCAGTCCTCTCGCACCTCCCCCACGATCAGAGAGGAATTAAAAATTTGGATCAGCGTCTCTGCAATCTCCTTTCTTCCCTCACACAGCAGCCTGGGACAGAATTCATCCAGACTTGGAGGTATGTTCACTTTTAAGCCAGCCAACAGCTCCAATATCTTCAGAGATAATGGGAACTGCAGATGCTGGAGAATCGAAGATAATAAAGTGTGGGGCTGGGTGAACACAGCAGACCAAGCAGCATCTTAGGAGCACAAAAGATAACGTTTTGGGCCTAGATCCTTCAGCAGAAAACGCTCCAATATCTTGTCAATTTACATACATCAGGACTACTTGTATAAACTACCAATGTAAAAGGGAAAGTAAAATTTATATTAAAAAAAAACTTATACTCTATAAAGAAGGATGCTGATTGGTTGACAAGATGACTTTAATTGGCAGAGGTGTTATCTTTCTTAATACACCAGTTAGATTATGGCTTATACTTAATTGCCAATCTTCATTTAAAATTTAAATCATGCGAGATGTCAAGGCCTGGTTTAAAACAATCAAGTCATACTACAAAAATCACTATTTACAATATAAAAGCATACCATGATATTAGCACAACTCAAAGCATGTAAAAGATAATTCCAGATATTCAATTAGGATTTAGCTGCAAGATCCAAAGTGTTGTAATTAATTTTCAGATATATTGTAGCCATGTTAATATTACTGATGCCTGAAAAAAAACAGAATGTCTAGTTACTGCCACCACCACCAGATGCAACATTGTATAAGAAGCTCAACAAAATCCAGGCAGAGCAGTTTGCTGAGTAATCTGTACTCCCTTACTTGAGGAGGGATGTAGTTGTATTAGAGGTTATAAGTTTGATTACAAAGGAGGAGCTTGTTTTGTTTTATGACAAGAGATTGAATGGTTTAAGATCATATTACCTGGGACTTTAGAAGCACGAGAGGAGATCTAATTAAGATACACAAGATGCTAAAAAAGGAACTGACAAAGTAGACGGGGCGGCAATGGCCTCGTGGTATTATCGCTGGACTGTTAATCCAGAGACTCAGATAACATTCTGGGGACCTGTATTAGAATCCCGCCATGGCAGGTGGTGGAATTTGAATTCAATAAATATCTGGAATTAAGAACGTAATGACGACCATAAATCCATTGCCAATTATCAGGAAAAACCCATCTGGTTCAGGAGTGTCCTTTAGGGAAGGAAACAGCCTTCCTTACCTGGTCTGGTCTACATGTGACTCCAGACCCACAGCACTGTGGTTAACTCCTAACTGCCCTCTGGGCAATTAAGGACGGACAGCAAATGCTGCCTGCCCAGCGACACCCTCATCTTGTAAATGAATTTTTTAAAATGTAGAGAAGGATGTTTTCCTCATGTAAGACGATTAAAAATGAGAAGTCATAGTTTAGGAACAAGGGATAGCAGATTTAAAATACAGATAAGGAGAAATTACTCTCTTCAACAGATTAGTGAATTTCGTAGATTCACAACCTCACAATGCATTAGATGCTGGGTAATTGAGCAAATTCATGGAATATCCAGATTTTTAAGTAATAATGAGTGGAAGAGTTATGGAAAGCAGGCAGGAAAGTGAAGTTGAGGTCAAGATGAGATCAGCCTTAAGCAAAAAACAAAAATGGGCTCAGGAGGCCAAACTGCCTACATCTGCTCCAAGTTCCTAGGTTCTTAATGTCTTCCCTTCCAGCAACAGATGATCTGAGATACATTGCAACAATTTGTCAAAGTTACTTAGATGGAGAGGTGTTGTCAAATATTTGCCTCCAAAACCAGTAACTGCAGCACTGTTGTAGGAAATAGAATCAAAATTCGTCACTCCACCTTCTCAACTCACACACCATCGTGACTAGAAATATATAACATAAGGAATAGAAGCTGGTGGAGGCCACTTAGCCCCTAAAGACTACCCTTCAACAAGATCATGGCTGATATGCCTCAGCCTCAATTTATCTTTTGTAGCATAGATAATAAAGTGTGAAGCTGGATGAACACAGCAGGCCCAGCAGCATCTCAGGAGAACAAAAGCTGACGTTTCGGGCCTAGACCCTTCAGAGAGGGGGATGGGGAGAGGGTTCTGGAATAAATAGGGAGAGGGGAGACGGACCGAAGATGGAGAGAAAAGAAGATAGGTGGAGAGGAGAGTATAGGTGGGGAGGTAGGGAGGGGATAGGTCAGTCCAGGGAAGATGGACAGGTCAAGGAGGTGGGATGAGATTAGTAGGTAGGAGATGGAGGTGCGGCTTGGGGTGGGAGGAAGAGATGGGTGAGAGGAAGAACAGGTTAGGGAGGCAGGAACAGGAGGCAGCAACTCATATTCCGTTTGGGAACCCTGCAGCCCAAATGGTATCAATGTGGACTTCACCAGCTTCAAAATCTCCCCTTCATCTACCGCATCCCAAAACCAGCCCAGTTCGTCCCCTCCCCCCACTGCATCCCAAAACCAGTCCAGCCTGTCTCTGCCTCCCTAACCTGTTCTTCCTCTCACCCATCCCTTCCTCCCACCCCAAGCCGCACCTCCATCTCCTACCTACTAACCTCATCCCACCTCTTTGACCTATCCCCTCCCCTCAACCTATCTTCTTTTCTCTCCATCTTCGGTCCGCCTCCCCCTCTCTCCCTATTTATACCAGAACCCTCACCCCATCCCCCTCTCTGATGAATGGTCTAGGCCCGAAACGTCAGCTTTTGTGCTCCTGGAGATGCTGCTTGGCCTGCTGTGTTCATCCAGCTTCACACTTTATTGTCTTGGATTCTCCAGCATCTGCAGTTCCCATTATCACATCTTTTGTAGCAGCTCATTACAGCCTTCAACTTCTAAAATTTGAAACATCTCCTCTTTGAATACTTTCAAAGAAACCTCAAAAGCTCGTAAAGGTACAGAATTTCAGACATTCATTACACTCAGGGAGAAGAAATTCGTGTGCATCTCAAATTTTACTTGAGTATCCTCTTATTCTGTAACTATTCCCCCAGGTCAAGATTCCACACCAGTGGAAACATCTTTTGTCTATTCATTTGTGGGATGTGGGTGTCACTGGCTGGCCAGCATTTCTTGCCTGTCCCTACTTGCCCTTTAGGTGGTGGCGGTGAGCTGCCTTTGTGAACCAATGCAGTCTCCCTGCAGTGCGTTGACCCAAAATGCCATTAGGGAGGAAATTCCACAATTGTGACGCAGCGACAGTGAAGGAGTGGCAATATATTTCCAAGTCAGGATGTTGAGTGGCTTGGAGGGAAACTTTATGGTGGGTGTTTCCCTATGTCTGCTGTCCTTATCCTTCCAGATGGAAGTGGTTGTTGGTTTGGAAGGCACTATCTGAAGATCTTTGGTGAATTTCTGCAGTGCATCTTGTACATCGTACACACTGCTGCTGCTCAGCATTGGTTGTGGACGTAATGTCAATCAAGTGGGCTGTTTTGTCCTATAATGGTGTCAAGCTTGAGCATTGTTGGGGCTGCACTCATCAAGCAAGTGGGGACTATTCCATCAGACCCCTAACTTGTGCCTTGTAGATGGTAGTCAGGCTTTGAGGAGTCAGGAGGGAAGTTGCTTGCCACAGCATTCCTAGCTTCTGATCTGCTCTTGTAGACACTGTTGATGTGGTGTGCTCAGTTGAGTTTCTGGTCAATGATAATGCCAAGGATGTTGATAGTGGGGGAATTCAGTGTTGATAACACTATTGAATGTCAAGAGGCTGTGGTTAGATTATCTCTTATTGGTGATGGCCATTACCTGGCATTTGTGTGATGCGAACGTCACTTGCCATTTGTCAGGTCAAGACAGCATATTGTCTAGAACTCGTTGCATTTGAACACAGACTGCTTCCATATCAGAGAAGTTGCGAATGGCGCCTAACAGTGCAAATCATCAGCGAACATACCATTTCTGATTGATGATGGAGGGAAGGTCATTGATGAGGCAGCTGAAGATGGTTGGGCTAAGGACACTGCCCTGAGGAACTCCTACAGAGATGTCCTGGAGCTGAGATGACTGACCACCAACAATCACAACCATCCTCCTGTGTGTCAGGTATGATTCCAACCACTGAAGACTTTAAACCGTGATACCCATTGATTCCAGTTTTGCTAGGGCTCCTTGATGCCACTCTCAGTCGAATGCAGCCTTGATGTCAAGGGCTGTCACTCTCACCTCACCTCTGGAATTCAGCTCTCTGGTCCACGTTTGAGCCAAGTCTGTAAAGAGGTCAGGAGCTGAGTGGCCCTGGTAGAACCCAAACCGGGCATTGCCCAGCAGGTACGGCTTGATAGCTCTGTTGATGGCACTTTCCATCACTTTACTGATGATCAAAAATGAGATGATGGGGCTGTCACTGGCCGGTTTGGGATTTGTCCTGATTTTTGTGCACAGGACATATTTAGGCATTTTTCCACATTGCTGGGTAGATACCAATATTGTAGCCGTATGGAAACAGCTTGGCTGGGAAGCAGATGGTTCTGGAGAACAAGTCTTCAGTTATCAGGGCCTGTAACCGTTGTAGTGCCCAAAGTCTCCAAGCATTTCTTGATATCACAGAGTGAAGCAAATTGGCTGAAGGCCAGTATCAGTAGTGCTGGGGACCACTGGAGGAGGCAGAGATGGATCATTCACTTGGCACTTCTGGCTGGATATTGCTGCAAATACTTCAGCCTTATCTTCTGCGCTGATGTGCTGGGCCCTTCCATCAGTCAAGATATTTGTGGATCCTCCTCCTCCATAGAGTGGAGATCTTAGCAACATCAACCTGATCATGCGCCATGAGAATTTTCTGTATTTCAATAAGATCACCCCTCATTCTTCTAAAATCTCATGAATAAAGGCATAAGCTTCTTAGCAGGTCTGATAAGTCAACACCTTCTCTAAAGGAATCAGCCCTCTTTTGAACTGAATTACCTCCAATGCGAGCATATGCTCTTATAAATATGGGGACCAAAACGGGATCCAGCATTTCTAAGTTACTTTGACAACATTTCCCTCATCTAATTCATTCACCAAACAGCTGCAGCATTGCTGCAGCTCTAGAAAGAATATCATCCTCAAAATGTCTGCCCACATAAGTCACACATGATCGTGACAACTGGAGATACACAAGTACATAAGAAATAGGAGGAAGAGTAGGCCATTCAGCCTTTCAAGCCAAAATTACCATTTTCTCATTATCATTGGATCAACATCCGAGGATGTAAAGATGCTGCAGATGCATCACCGTATTCACTTCAGCAACAGATGGTGGCCTAACAATCAATGTCCCACAGCAACTAGTAATGATGAATTAATATAGTCTAAGTTTTTTTCAAATGATAAAAATTAATACCCAAAGAACTAATCACTGTAACAATTCAAAGCAAACAACAGTCAAAATGCATTTGCATATTCTTTGGGTCATGAGTATACAACAGTGATGCAGGCAATGAGCGGAAGGTGGATGAGAGAAAAAGAACTATGTTCAGAGGACTATCATTTACTAAACTAATATGAAAAACATCACATTATTCTTGAGTCTCCTGCTGGATGGCTAAACTGAGGTGTACAAAGATTGCAGCTCAACGTAAGAAAAATATAGAACAAAACACTGAAGTTTTTAAACTCAATATATTTTTAAACACAAAGCATTAAACCACATGAAAAAGTATGGCTATTGTCATGCAACAGTCAATGTTGGCATTATTTAATCTTTTAAAAAAAATTCACTTTCAAACCTATAATTTTGTAGATAACAAACCAAAACCAATGAACAAGCGTTAAGGTATAGAACATGCAAGTGCAAGAATTGTGGTTGTGGTTATTATTTTTTTTAATCCAAAGCCTGTCAGATCAGGCTAAGTAAGCTAAGAACTCAGCATTAATTAAGCAGTTTCCAATTAGCTAGTCTAGTGCTTCTCTAGGCTGTATTGGCTATGACTCAGTGCGCTGACTCATCCAGCCAAACTTCTACCGGAAGAAAAAGTATCAAGTCCGCTCCCAGTTTGTTACAAAAAGTGACCTACAACTCAATGAAGCAAAACAGCTCATGTTGAGGATCTGGGAGTATGACATGAAAATGATGATTGGCAATCAGTTTATTTTTCTTCTACTAACTTTTTACAACCACAATGTCATATGAAGAGCCTGTCAAAACCAATGATTCCTGAAATAATTTAATGGGGTTTGAAAACGAACAGAATGCATGGTTCCAATTTAAAGGAAAAATGCGACAGGAAATATTATCAGCCACTTCTGACTTTTTAAAGACTATTGCTGGACCATTATGACACATTTGGTAAAGGAATGCCTATGAACTAGTTGAAAAAAGCCAAAACCTGATACCTAAGTTGAGAAAACAATTCTAACAAAACAATGCATCCCGCTTTTATATATATTCCATTATCAATAAAATCATACAATAGAGCCATAGAGGCATGACATGGATACAGAAACTTCAGCCCAACCAGTCCATACCGATCATCATCCTAAATTAAACTAGTCGTACCTGCTTGCTCCTGGCCTTGGATAAGCATATGGATAATGATGGGATGGTGTAGGGGGAGGGGCTTAGATTAGTTCACAGGTTGGCGCAACATCGAGGGCCGAAGGGCCTGTTCTGCACTGTATTGTTCTATTCTATATCCTACCAAACTGTCCCTATTCATATATCCATCCAAATGTCTATTAAACATTGTAATTGTATTTGCATCTAACACTTCATTAGGAAGTTCACTCCACACTCGAATCACCGTCTGGGTAAAAAAAGTTTGACTCGCATGCCTTTTGAAAATCCCTCTCTACTCTCACAGCAAAAATCTGCCCCCTCGTCTTGACATTCCCCATTTTAGGGAAAAGACAACTACCATCAACTCAACCATCATCTACTATACCTCTCATTATTTTATAAACTTCTATCAGGTCACCTGTCAACCTGATAAGTGAAAAAAAGTCAAGCCTTTCCTTATAACTCAGCCTTCCATACCCAGCAACATCCTGGTAAATCTCTTCTGAACTGTCTCCAGCTTGATAATATCCTTCCTATAACTGGGCAATTAGAACTGGACACAGTATTCCACAAGAGCCCTCACCAGTATCCTGCACATCCTCAATGTAACGTCCCAACTCCTATACTCAAAGGACTGAGCATTGAAGGCAAGCATGCCAAACACCTTTTTAACCATCCTGTCTACATGTGATGCAAACTTTAAAGAATTATGTGCCTGCACCCCTAGGTCTCTCTGTTCTACATCACTACCCAAGGCCCTACCATTAGTTATTTAAGCCCTACTCTTGTTTGTAGTTCCAAAATGCAATACCATGCATTTATCCAGATTGAACTTCATCTGTCATTGTTCAGCCCATTGACCCATTTGATCAAGATCCCTTGGTAATCATAGAAAACTTCCTTCATTGTCTATAATACCACCAATTTTTGTCATCCACAAACTTACTAACCATGCCTTCCATATTCTCATCCAAATCATTTATATACATGACAAACAAAAGAGGACCCTAAGCCAATTCCTGTGGAGCACCGCTGGGGACAGGCCTGCAGTTCAAAAAGCAACCCTCCACCATTACTCTCTCATCCACTATCATTAAACCAATTATGTATCCAAGTGGAAAGCTCACCCTGAATCCCTTAAGACCTAATCTTACAAATTAGTTTACTGTGCAGAACCTTGTCAAAGGCTTTAGTAAAATCTAAATAAACAACATCTACTGCTCTGCCAATCTTTTTGCAACTTCTACAAAATAATGCCATTAAGTTTGAAACATTACTTTCCTCGCACAAAACCACGCTGACTATCTTTAATCAATTTCTGCCTCTCTAAATTTCCATAAATCCACCTTTTATAAACACCTCCAACAATTCACCTACAATTGAAGTCAGAGTCACAGGTCTATAGTTCCCCAGTTACTCCTCAACAAACTTTCTTAAAGGTGCAACATTAGCCGCCCTCCAGTCATCAGGCACCTCATCAAAAGTTATCAATGATGTAAATATTTCTGCAAGGGGCGTCACAATTTCCTCCCTTACTTCACACAACATTCTGGGATACATTAGATCAGGTATAAATTGTTCTTAGAACCAAAGCCAGTGACTTACTGGCAGACGACTAGCATGTATTAAATGGGCCAAAAATATTTACATCTTCAATGCAAAGCACCTGAAAAGGGAAAGTTTTTCTTTTTGCAATAAAAACAGCATTATGCTGGAAATAGTCAGTAGGTCTGGGAACATTTGTGAGGACAGAAAGTGAGGCAATATTTCAAGCCTACAGCCTTTCATCAGAACTAGAAAAAAAAACAGAAATGTAATAAAGTTTGAGCAAATAAAATGGGAAAGGGTGTGAAGACGACCAAAAAGAAGAAATCAGTAAGAAAGCACCACCTGGAGAGATTAAATAACAAAAAGATTTTGCAAAGCAAAAACAATGCGAATAGTAGTGGACAAATAGAGAGCCCAAAGTTGTGCCCAGAGAAAGTCTGAATGGCAGAATAGTTACACTCACATCATATAAATGGATTTTGGTTTTCATTCTCATTTTCTGTATTCACAGATGCAATCCAACCTGTTAAGAATTTTCAGCATTTTCTCTTTCTAGTTTATACTTCCAGCATCCACAGTATTTTGCTACTGTGTTGTTACATTTTGATTTATATTGAGAAATGCAAACATCAGAACCAATGGTACTTACCGCAGTATTTTAATTAATTACTTTTTTAAAAAAATTAACCTATTTTTCTAATTAACCTGTTCTGAGACGTTATCTCACACCTCTACAGCAGGTGGGACCTGAGCCCAGGTCTTCCAGTCTGAGGGTAGGGGTGCTACCAATGCACCACAAGAGGGCAATTAATCCTATTTATTCATGTGTGCTCAAATAAATTTTACATTACAACATCTCTTAATCAAAGATAACAGGATACTGATTTAAGCAGCTACTAACTGCTAAAGACATTAAAGAAAATTTGGCTCAAACACTGAAATATTCAAAATTGCAAAAGTTAGGAAAAATAAAAGTAATTCCGATATCTATATAACTTTATAAGAGAGATGCATGCTTTTCAAAACAGGATTGCTTTCTGCCATCTTATATGCACTAATCTTGCATGTTGCCAATTCATTTCTTTCATCTAGTGACTGCCTATCTTCAAATGTCTATAATGTACTTGTCCAAAACAGGTTAGATTAACACAATATTATAATTACTGACATGTTAATTGATAGAGCATTTCACAGTTAAACGAGATAGAAAAAACAATTAAGCAGTTCAGGTAAGAGGTTTGCTTTTTTTAAAAAATCCACAAATCCAAACTGCAAATTTAATTTTGTAACTCCGTCATTTTGCTATTTCCCTTAATATGGATTCAGCAACATTGAAAAGTACAATCTCATTTATAAGTTTTACTTCTAGAAATTAACTTCTTACAACGTTGAATATTGAGTTTTCCTAACAGCAACATACCAATAAATTTTAAAAATTCTGTACTAATATTATCCGTTGCCTTTCTTTTGTCAAAAAGGCAATGAGTTTTTTGAAGAAATAGCAAAGAGGATCGAGGAAGGCAGAATGGTGGATGCGGACTTCAAGGTATTCAACAAGGTTCCTCATGGTAGACTGGTTAGCAAGGTTCGATTACATGGAATACAGGGAGAACTACCCATTTTGGACACAGAACTGACTCAAAGATAGAAGGCAGAGGGTGGGGGTGGAGGGTAGCTTTTCAGACTGACCAGCAGTGTGCCAAAAGCAGCACTGACTCTATGACTCCATTCTTCCTAAATATTTGTCAGCCATACTGCCATAGGGTCCATACATCACGAAAACAGCCTCTTCAGTTCAACTTGTCCATGCCAACAAGTCTCCCAAACAAACAAGTCCCATTTGCCTGCATTTGGCCCATTCTCCTGTAAATCTTTCCTGTACCTGTCCAAATGTCCTTTAAATGTTGTAACTGTATCTGCATCTACCACTTCTTCTGGCAGTTCATTCCACATATGAACCACCCTCCATTTGATAATGCTCCCCCTCAGGTCTCTTTTAAACTTTTACTGTGGTGAAACAAATGGATACTAGGGAACACAGGGAAATAAATACTGATGTCTTAAAGACAGTGCGCATTACAGATAAGAAAGAGTTGGAGGTCTTAAAAGAATAAATAAAGTGAATAAATCTCCGGAGCCCAATCAAGTGTATCCCAGGAAATTGAGAGAGATTAGGGAAGAAATTGCAGGACCCCTTGCAGGAAGATATTTGTATAATCTACAGGAACAGGTGATGTGCTGAGAACTGGACAGCGGCTAATGCTGTGCCTTTACTTAAGAAAGGCTGTAAGGAGAAGCCTGGGTCTTATAGACAATGGAGTCTGACAATGTTGGTTAAGTTGTTGGAGGGGATTCTGAGAGATTGGATTTACATGCATTTGGAGAGACAAGGACTGATCAGTGATAATCAGCATGGCTGTGTGCATAAGAAATCGTGTCTCAAACTTGATTTGAATTTTTTGATGATGCAACAAAAAAATAATTGAAGAAGGCAGAGCAGTAAACATGTCTACATGGACCCAAGTAAAACCTTGGCCAAGTTTGCGCATGATAGACTAATTAGTTAGATTACATGGGATTCAGGGAGAGCACGCCAATTGGATACAAAATTGGCTTGAGAGTAGGAGATAGAGGTTGGTGATGGAGGGTTGTTTTTCAGACTCGAGGCCTGTGACCAGCAGTGTTCTGCAGGGACCAGTGCTGGGTCCACTTTTGTTTGTAATGTATAGAGGCAAAATTTGGATGAGAATTTAGGAGACATGGTTAGTAAGGTCGAAGATAACACCAAAATTTGTAATAGTAGACAGTGAAGAAGGTTATCTAATTTTACGAATGGATCTTGATCAGTTGGGCCAATAGATTGAGGAGTAGCAGGTGGAGTTTAACTTGTATAAATGCAAAATATTGCATTTTGGTTAAACAAACAGGGGCAAGACTTAGATAACAAAGTGTGGAGCTGGGTGAACACAGCAAGCCAAGCAGCATCTCAGGAGCACAAAAGCTGATGTTTCGGGCCTCTTTGATGAAGGGTCTAGGCCCGAAACATCAGCTTTTGTACTCCCGAGATGCTGCTTGGCCTGCTGTGTTCATTCAGCTTCACACTTTGTTATCTTGGATTCTCCAGCATCTGCAGTTCTCATTATCTCAGGGGCAGGACTTATACTGTTAACAGTAGGGCCCTGTGTAGTTTTTTTTCCAAACAGGGAGGCATAAGAATTCAGGAACGTAGTTCTTTGAAAGCTTAATCACAGGTAGACAGGATGGTTAAGACAGCACTTAGCACAGTTGCCTTCATTGCTCAGACTACTGAGCACTGGAGTGGGATGTTAAGTTGATGCTGTACTGAGACTGCTTTGGGAGTTCTGCATACAAGTCTGGTTGCCTTGCTATGGGAAGGCTATTATTAAATTGGAATCAGTTCAGAAAAGATTTACGAGGATGGCACTGAAACTGGAGGGTTTGAGTTATATGGATAGGCTTGGATTTTTTCTTCCACTGAAGTGAATGAAGTTGAGGGGTGACCTTACAGAGGTTTATAAGATCATGAGAGGCATAACTAAAGGTGAATAGCAAACCATTGGGTTACAATGGGAATTGAACATTTTTGTTTCTCAGTTAGCATGTCTCCAAGAAGTGCATTTTGTGGTCCTACCAAAAACTGAGAATGGTGCTGTTGAATCATAATTTCTTTTTCCCCCCAACATAAGAGTTTTTGATTTCCTTGCCATGATTCCTCTATAAAAATTTACACAGGGCCTTTCTATTCTGATATTTAGGATGAACAAATGTGAAAATCAGAAAGTGACAGAAGATTACATAAGATGTATCTGTATCAATTGTATAACCGCCACATTCAACTAATACAAGTTCTGTTTACATTTCTTTTGAAAAATCTTGAGTTTTGGAGAAAAAGAGCACAAGTCAAATCTAAACTTCACATGCATGACCTTTACCCAATATTATGGGTGAGTTACATTACCAAAATTAAATTTGCCAGAATACATAGTATTATAAAGTCAATTCTAAAGGCAAAGTCATACATATGTTTGCTTGGAGACCATATTTGACTCAGACTTCAGATTATTGAGTTTCATTTTAGTATTCTCAAAAGTCAGATAATGTGCACAAAAACTGCATTCTTCTTACTGAGTGAGGAACAATGATGATTTATTGCTCCGACTATGAACCACTCTTGCAAAAGTTAAGATCAACAGGAAACAAGGATCTATCAGGAACACTGGACTAAGTTTTACATGAGAACAATAATCTTAACATAACCATGATTAATTCTGCCATGTAAGATCTTCTCCACAAAACTAAAATAATGGAAGAGTTGAGCAAATAACCGTAGGAATGTATGGTGAAATATTTCAATCAATTTGAACTGAATCACATTAATGATGCGCATTGAAATCAACGGTTGAAAATGAGAAAACAGATGTACCAGTACTTTAAGTGAAGCATGATATGCATGGTTTTGCAGAACGCTGCAATGCTGTTTGCTAGTGGGATATGCAACATGAAATGATAAGAATTGCTATTTAACTGTGAAACAAATAAAATAAATACACTGAATATGTATTTTAATAAGCTTTGGTCTACCACTGAGAATGGCATCAGGACAACTCCCACTGAATTCTATTTATGGTAACCCCTCAGCAATGGCCTTTACCTTAATAACAATCATATCGCCTCATTCTTATGGACAAACTTTAGCTTGATTTACAAATTCAATCTTTGCATTAAAGATCTGTCCCCAATACAAATTTTGGTCCTATCTGATTCCAAGAAACAAAACAATGCTCAATTCTTCAGTGTTGTGCTTAATTACCACTTAGCCCGGACCTGCACTATTACTGCTCACTCATCTTTCTTACTGGCCAAAAATTCTAGGTGACTTCATACTGCCTTCAGAATTCCACAAATCTTTTTTTGGACTGGATTCCATTGATCCATCAAGCACCTGCTGCTACTTAAAATCTTATGCTCTTCATGCTTCTCTTCACCTGTTTCTGGAATCATCCTTTTTGTTTACTTTGATTGGATTGAGGTCTTACCCATACCTGACTCTCCTGTCTTCACCTTACTTGTTTCGCTTCTATGGATCTGTGGTCTTTTACTGATATGTTCCCATGCAACATTAACACCAGAATATCCTGGTGCACTGACTAATATTCTTTTCCTCTACTAAGCAAATCTCACCCATGTCTCAGTTGATATTTTATTCTGAAAACGATGACACGATCCAACCTTGTTTCCGAGTTAGAGCTGGACCACTGGCTTCTTCTTGCTAGCTCCATGCTGCCTGTCCATTAGATACTTTACACATTAGTGTTTTGATTCATAGATTTTAATTTTCAAATGTTACATATTGTCACTGCCCTGCTTATGACAAGTATCTCACCTAATTTTGGCACTGACTACTTAATCAAAACTGTATATGCTCATTCATGTGTTAAATTTAGTTGCTGTTGTAGGCCTAGACTCAATGGCTGAGATTTTCAATTTGCAAATCAGGACTAATGCTGTCCCATGCGCATGTGAAATCCACTTTGATAATATTGCATTGCAAACCTAATGTCAACACCCTACCTTCCATTAATATATTAGGTCAAATAGGATAACTGCTACCATTTCAAAGAAATGATTAACAGATAATTAAGTTGTTAACAAGCCAATTAAACTGGAGCTAATGCTATCCATGGTTGGTATTGGCAACCATGTGATAGAATGGTATACCTGCTTTTTCACCAAGATGATGCAAAATTGATGAGGGGGCTTATATACTTTGGCGTGTGTTGCATGTATTAGAGGCATTCCAGTAACTCAAGATCATATCTCTCTTTGTGCATCTCCACTGGGCCTCCAAAACCCACATCCAACGCACTCCTAAAATTAATGAGGCAAGAAGATCTAGCCTTGAGTCTTGAAACATTAGTAGAATAAGAGAAGGCTCAACACTAAAAAAGGCTGATAGCACATCTTCTGCGCTGACCAGAAAATGAGCTACCTTGCCTAATCCCACTTTCCAGCACTCAGGTTGAACCACTGCAAGTTCCAAGACTTCACATGCACATCTAGACACCTTTCAAATCAGTTAAGGGATTCAGTCTCGAACAGCATTTCAAGCAAAGTTCCAAATCCATCTTACCTTGAGTGAAAACCACTCATCTCCCCTCTAATCGTTCTATTTTAAAAGTTAAGGTGAAATCACAGACCTTTCTGCTCAGATAAACTGGCACTTCACAAATTTGTACACTTGAATGAAACTGCCACTCACACTTCTCTGACCCAAAAAGCACAAATTCCAGATTGCCCAAACAATCCTGGCAACATCCCTGATATATTCCCTATACCACTGGCAGTGCAATTGCATCCTTTCAGCAATGAAGTGACTAGAACTGTACACAGTACTCAGATTGTGTACCGAGTACCGAAGAAGGGTCCAGGCCTGAAACGTCAGCGTTCCTGCTCCTCTGATGCTGCTTGGCCTGGTGTGTTCATCCAGCTGTGCACCTTGTTATCTCTAGCATAACCATCTTGCTCTCATATTCCATTCCTTGGCTAATAAATAAATGAGGTAATACAAGGCTCTTACACACTTTATTGTCAGTCCTGCTACTATCAAGAATCTACAGACATTCATTCTCCTCCACCTATCAGTGGTATTCCATTGATTGTGGGCTCCTTTGCTTTGTTTGATGCTCCCATATACATTATCCATACATCTCAGGGTTGAAATCCATTTTCTATTTTTCTACCCATTTGACAAATCCATCAATACTCTCCTTCAGTCCACAGCTAACGTCCATGTTATCAACCATGCAGCAAATTTCTTTGTTCACCCAAGCTTCTTAATCATGCTTCTTGTGTAAGTGTCCAGATCCTTAATATATGATCCCCCACTTTTTGTGACTTAGTACCGAGTTCTGAACCCCAATGGAAACAACTTACCAAACATAAGCAGCACCTGTTAACAATGATCACTTGCTTCCTGCCACAGTCAATTTTGCATCCTGCTTTCTACAATCCCTTGGATCACATAGGCTTCTGCTTTTCCCAAACAAAAAACATTCTAATTTCACTAGCTGTTTTGCTTTGCAAACCAATATCTTTTTGAACCTCTTGTTTGTCTACCTGGTAAGGAATGCAAGCATTTCAAACTTGTTTCTGTTCATCCCTGACAACAGTAAAAACAAACTACAATGAACAACTGGAGTAAAAATTTGTAAGAAGATAGGGAATAATCACAAAATAATTACAAATTGTTTTCTTGTATACTTACACGAAGATGGCAGGGAGGGATTGATTTAACAACGACCAGCAAGTGTAATTCTGCTCCATTTCAAATGAAATTCTCTTCTTGTATATTGGAACTGAGTATTTGCATATCTTACACAGGCAACTATCCCAACATGCTAGATTGAAACAATAATCTGCCACTACTGATAACATGATAGCACTTCAAGAAGGTACAATTATTGCAACCAGTTTAAATTTCTAGTGGTATGATAAAATATTCAATCATGATAAAAACAGACATGGGCATCGATAGTCAATAACATTAATGCATAATTGTAGTGTATAACAGAAACACTAAGTAATACTTGCACTATCTGAAATATTGCAAACCAAATCTAACGTTCTTTCATTAAAGCTACTGCATGTTTTAAATGACACTGCAAGACTCCTTTCTGATGTTCAGCATGAAAGACCAATATGGATGATATACCATATAGTACTTAATACATGTTCTGAGGATTTTTTCAGCTTTTTTTTATTCCTCTCTCTCTTTGCGCATGATCAAACCTACCAAATGGTTTCTGTTAAAATGCAGCCTTTTGACATTCTTCCTCATCTCCAAGCATATACCATATAGTACTTAATACATGTGCCTCCGTGGCATCCTAGGTTCATTCTTCCATCACCACCACACATAAACCAATTCCTCTGCATCAGAACCTTCCTGTCTAAGCATAAAAGTCAGGACTCTTCCTCCCTTCCCAACTGGAGGCCTGAACACTTCACCTGGCTTCACTGTTTGCAAAGTGGTCTCTGATGCACTAGGGAGATCTACACAGATTGTTTGCTAGCTATGCTGAGAATCTCCAGTCAAGCAGTCAGTGTGATGCTGAGCATTCAATCACTTGGCATTTGACCTGTGTGTCCTTGGCCTCTTCCACTGTTCTAACAAAGCTCAATGTAAAATTGTAGTACATCTCACCTTTTTATCAGAGACCAATCATTTTCTTCACTGGCAGATCCTGAAACCACTGGCATTGAAGGAGGTGTGAGCTAGTGATTCCCTATTAGAACTTGGTCAGTGAAGGAAGGAAGCTCACCCTTTTGCTGATGACCTACTTTTCTCCAGCCAGGTCACACAGGACTTGTCCTTTTCACTAGAGCATGTTTCATGTCTCCATTGCTCTCTTCCATTGTGCTGAAAATATTCAGATCTTCTCAATGCCTACTTCTATTTTTTGTTACAACTCTCCCGGCCTCCACTTCATCAGTTTTTCTTCCTCATGCATTTACGGTCCCCGCCCCACCAACAACTCCTAACCACGCGATTTGCTTAAAAATTGTTCCATCCTTCACATCTCCAAATTGTATTAAGAGGTTATTAACCTGAAAATTCAGCTTTTTTTAATTCCTCCTCTCTCTCTCTCTTTGCGCATGTTCAAACCTACCAAATGGTTTCTGTTAAAATGCAGCCTTTTGACATTCTTCCTCATCTCCAAGCATATTGTTTGAAAAAGCACCTGTGTGGAATATTATTACACTGTAAGAAATGGGCTCTGACAAATTAGAAATATTTACATGTCAATATTTGAGAGTTAAAAGTATTAACCTCAACCTAGGTTGAGGATATTGCCTGAATAACAGCTTCATAGAACACCTACGTTCTGTGCCTAAAAATGACCGCGAGCTTATGGTTGCTTGACACTTCAACACACCAACATGTTCCCATGTCAACAACTCTGTCTCACATACGTTGCAGTGTTCCACTGAGGCTCAGCACAAGCTGCAAGAATAACATCTCATCTTCCACGTGGGGATTTACATAGGCTTCAGTTCCCAAAATCAAGTTCAATAATACTGGAACACAAACACCTTCTTTCATGTCTTTTACACACACCCACATTTCAGGTCCTATTAAGACAACACAGCCAACCCATTTTCTACCACACATAGCTCCCATTATCACTTATTTAGCTTCCTTCTTCCTTGGCCTACTGTCAACAATCCCTCTGTCCGCTTACTTTTATTTTGCTCTCTGGGCTCTGGCTCCATTTGTCTGATCACTCGTTTTTGCCAATACCCCATCATCAGCATAAATATATCACTTTTCGCCAAGTTGCTATCAGTTCTGAAGAAGGATCACTGGACTGGAAACGTTGACTCTGCTTTTCTCCACAACTGCTGCCAGACCTGCTGAGTTTCTCCTGCAGTCTGTTTGCTATTCAATATATTTGTCCATTAATAACTAGAGAATTGCTTAATTGAAACTGGTTCCCATTCAAAACAAGCAATATCCTGAACTGGAACAATATCGCTGTTCCATCACTGTCACTGAACCAAAATCCGAGATCAAACTCGCGTGAACTACAGCGGTTCAGACGGTGCTGCTCACCACCTTCTCAGGGAAATTGGCCTAGTTTCTAGTTAGCCCACATCCAGTGAACAAATAATATGTTGCTGAATCTTTCTGACTTACACTCATCAATCAGGGCAAAACAAAAATTCCAAATTTCAAACACAGCAATCCTAAGTCCTAACGAGAGGGCGACGAAAAGCTTCTCTCTTTTTCAGTTACATTCAAGTTCTATAACACCGAACGACAAAGTTATTTGAAGGCAATAAAATACAAAAATAAAGAAAAAAACTGCGAGAGCTGGAAATCTGACAGGAAAATGGCTGCAGAAACTCAACAGGTCTGGAAGCATCTGTGGAGAGAAATAATGGGAACTGCAGGTGCTGGAGAATCCGAGATAACAAAGTGTCGAGCTGGATGAACGCAGCAGGCCAAGCAGCATCTTGGGTTGGGTCACTGGACTCGAAACGTTGACTCCGCTTTCTCTCTAGAGACACTGCCAAGTTTCTCCAGCCATTTCTGTTTTTGAATAAAATACATACAACGGGTTCATAATGGGGGGGGGGGTGTGGGGGGGGGGAAGAGGTTTGATCAAAAACTTG
Organism: Stegostoma tigrinum; assembly: GCF_030684315.1. Lineage (NCBI taxonomy): Eukaryota > Metazoa > Chordata > Chondrichthyes > Orectolobiformes > Stegostomatidae > Stegostoma > Stegostoma tigrinum. The sequence goes on along the minus strand of NC_081370.1, from coordinate 53,504,493 downwards.
ATAAACTGTAGACGACCACGAAGTCCAGACTCACCTGCCCCGATTTGGGTGACAAAAACTCAATCACCTCCCTAACCATCACAGGTCTGTGCCAGCATGAACTTTTCTCCCTTTCTTGCGATTTGGTGGCCGGGTCCAGGCAGTCCGGACCCTCTGTGCGGTCACCCTCCGGAAGAGAAGCCGAGAGGGAGATGCTCCTTCTGCAGGCCGTAGGCGGCAGATTCCAGCAACAGCAGCCAGGGCCCGGCTGAACAGCATGGGGTAACCCATGGGTACCCAGCCAGACTGCTACAGCACTGACGGGCTTGTAGCTCCTCATGATCCAGGGGGGCATGATATTCGTCTAGGGTGGAAGACAATTACCCTTATCAGAGACGAGTCGGCCTGTTCTTACAGCCGGGCTGCCGTTTACCAGCGCACATGCTTTTTTCCTCCCCGCCCACTTTATTATGGGTGTAAACTTTATTTATAGGTGTAAACTTTTCCGCCTAAAATTCGCACAAACCTTGTCGCTATCATTGAGGAAATCCTCTACAAGATAACTTCCCCACACCGCCCCCATCGCATTTACAGCCTTGAAATCGGATTTATTTTGAACATCTTAAACCCTGATAATCACCACAATTTCAACAAATTCCCCTCAGCCCTAATCCAGAAGCCTGGAGTTTTGCTTTAAAAACAGTGTGCCCATACAGTTATGAGAAGCATTTGTTATTCTCTACTCGAGAAAGGTAGCAACTGCTTGCAAGTAGAAATTTTAACACTCAATATTTGGAAGGAGTGGAGCGGGGTCGGATTGCTTATAAATTCGCCTCTCGCTGAGAGTTAACGTTTTCCAGTGAGTGTTCGCCCGGAAAGTAATACAGGGGACAGCCGTAACGCCGTGACCGGGCGGTTTCCCGAGCGAGACTGTAAATGGTGGGAGGTGGGTGTTCCACTGATACGGTAGTAGAGGGGGCACCCCACCCGGACAGTAATTGAAGGGACACTCGCTCCACTGTAAAGAGCGGGGTTGGTTCCACCCGGACGATAATCGAGGAGGAGACTTCCAATCGTCTGACGCGCCGTTCGTGGGATGGAGTTACGGAGCAAGCGCAAACGTCACGCGCAGCCTTCAGCCAATGGAAGGACGTGTTCGCGGACAGCAGACGGTTGGGGTTTAAATTTTGTTTTGGCGGGATCCCTGGGAGCGTCTGACTGAAGGGGCGATAGAGAACCTGGTCAGTGTCTAAATAGTCTCTCTTTCACATGCACCTTTCTCCGCATCTCGTCTGTGTGGATTGCAATCCCATGTGTTTTTCTCTTCGAAAGTGGACACTGGGATGTCTGTAGGCCAGGAGAAGACCATACCCACACACGGGCCCCGCGTTGATCATTCTCCTCGGGAGCTTCCTCACCTTCCCCTATCCTCCTCCCTGGTAGGGAGTGTGGGAGGATCCAATCTGGTCTGCATTCCCCTCCAATCGGCTGTGCATATGAGTTTAAATATGTGTGTGTTCATGTAAAGGTACGGTAAAGTCACCGTAAACGCTATTGTCTGGACTGAGGGCCACCACGCCTTCTCTAAGTGGTTGCGAAGGAGAGCCTTCAGGCCGGAGGTGAACCCACTGTCGCTGTTTATTTCTCTATTGCAAATCGGCCGCCTAAGCCAACTAACATAAATGGGTGAGTCTGAGCATATTTGTCGCTGCTCCCAAACATTATGGGCGATCTGAAATAACCAAAATGTCGTATTCAGCGATAATGGGAACTGCAGATGCTGGAGAGTCCAAGATAGCAAAATGTGGAGCTGAATGAACACAGCAGGCCAAGCGGCATCTTAGGAGCACAAAAGCTGACATTTCGGGCCTAGACACTTCAGCAAGTTTGGCTGCATCTGAGAAGAGAGGGAGAGAAGGTTTCACCAGTGGCCTTTCAAGTAAATACATCCATGCTCCCTCAGCTCCCATTACCCTTCCTCTACCTTCTGATTTGGTTTTATTGGCATCCAGCTCTTGAGTCCCAAGAATGGTTGTATGGTAGTCTCTTTCTGAAAGATGCTGCTTGCAAATCTAATTTTCTCTATCATCGGTATTTCACGTTCTTGAGTGTAGGCAGTAGTATGGCAACCAGATTAGATAGTTGCTTTTTATTTCCTCTTGTGGTGTTGATTTGTGGTATTGATATTGGCCAAATATATAGGTGGCATAGTTACCCTGACTCTCCTTCAGAACACTGCCATTGGATTCATTTACAAACAGCTAAAGGGCAAAGTAAGAAATAAGACAACATTGAAGGATTGACATTAGTTAGGTAAGAAAATTTCACATAAATATTACATTGCGGCAGCTCACCATGGGGCCTTTGCATATGGTCTGACTCGCCCTGCCAAACCCCAGTCCAACAGCTGTCCCTGCTCTGCTCCAAGCCTCCAGTCCGCTCCTTATTAGAACTGAGCTGCTCCAAGGTAAGTTCCAGCACAGCCCTCTGCCAGGGGCTGTTTCCACATGTGCTGCTCTGGGGCAGTGGACAATGTAGTGCTTCCTTTACAATAATATCACAAAAGAACTGGAGTGGCTCAACTGATCAGGCAATGTCTGTGAAGAGGGAAACAGTTAATTTTTCAAGTTGAATGATTGCTGCACGCTTCTGTATTGTACTGGAGTGTCAACTTTGTTTTATTTTCATCTGCTTACACCTGGAGTGGAACTTGTATATGAAGTCTTGCTGCTTAAAATTATTTGTTTTATATTAATTTGCAGGACATTAGTGCCGCTGGCTGACCAGCGTTTATTGTCTGTCTCTGGTTGCCCTTGACCAGGCTTTATTGGCATCCAATAAACTGGTAGTAAACTGTCTTTTTTTAAACTGCTGCTATCCACATGCTGACAATGCCATTTGAAAGGGAGTTCCAGGATGTTGACCTGGTGATAGTGACAATATTTTTTCAAATCAAGATGTTGAATAGCTTAAAAGGGAACTTGCAGTTAGTGATGCTGCCAACTTAACCCTAATTGCTCTCAAGTCCTATAAATTACCTTCTATTGTAGTATTGATTTTGTATACAATGGTTTCTAGCAAAGTTTTTTTTTTCTTGTCTTTCTTCCTGCAAAAAGAAATAGTTTCCTCTTAATTGCAAAGTATCGATTGACAAAAAATCAATAATCACTTGTGTGTTTGGTAACTAGCAAGCCTTTGTGTTTTACAGAGAAATTGGGAACTTCAACATGTACAGAGTTCCTTAGACTGCCTGCAATTTCAGTATATTAAATTTCTTTAGACGGTCGTCTTCCCTTCAGTCTTTAACTATGTTGTCATGGTTTGTTTGTGAAGATGAAAATATGCAATTCGTTTTTACTAAGGCACTCCTATTTCTTTGAGCAGTGCCAATTGCTGTTTGTTCAAGATATAATCTGGATTGTTGGAGCTCCTCAATGCCCTGAGTCCCTGAGCCACACTTGAGCTGCCTTTTCCAATATTGGCAGGTCCTAGTTCTGAGTCTCTTAATGAAAATGCATACTTGGTCTGCCCTATGATCTGATTCCTTATGTTGTCTTTCATAATCCTGCACCATGATGCTTGACTTCAATGCATAGGAAAGGAGGAGAAGTTAGCAGGCTCTGGCCCATCTATAATTAGTGTAATGCAAAGCCTTCATGTAAAATTGCAATTGAATAGGGCCAAATGGAAAATTTTCTTTCAATCTTTGGAGATTTATTACAGTCTTTCCTACTCGTGGAAATATCTCCATGTCCGCTCTATCCAGTCATCACAGTATCATTAAATTTCAATCAGATCCACTCTCATCCTTCTAAACTCTATTGAGTACAGACCCAGAGATTTCAACTGCTTCTCCAATGACAAGACCATCACCCCCGGGATCATTGTTATAAATCCTCTCTGGATCTACTCCTACACTAGTGCATCTTTCCTCATACGGGGCCCAACATTGCTTTTAATTTATCAAATGTGATCTGACCAGAGGCTTGTACAGCCTCAGTAATACACCAGTGCTGTTGCATTCTAGCCCTCTTGGAATGTATGCTATGAAGTTGTTGTGGCTTTGAGGCTATTTTGTCCTCTCTTGTTTGAAGACCAGATGTAAGGCGGAGGTGCGGAGCAGTCTACCAAAACCACTAGAGTAAACAGCTTGTGAGCCCTTGGGTATTTTTTAAAAGTTGGAACAATAGAAGCATCCTGGGTAGGTGTGACCAGCTGTCTCAGACCAGAGTTTTTCTTTAGTTTTTAGGTTTAGCTTCAGGCCAACAACAGCAAGTGCTTAAAGAAGTAGGAGCTATTTTTTCTTCTCTTGATTCCAACCAAAAGCTGCAAGTTCTCTTCCTAGGTTGCTAGATTGCATGTGAGGTAAAATCTGTTTTGCTGAATTTGCCTTTTTGTAAAAAGGTGTGTTTTTGGGATGTTACTATATTGGAACAGTTAATTGGTAATTGTTACTATATCTACCATTCTGTTAAGGTTTCTTTTCAATAGAGCTAAGTGATTCTAACTTCCCTTTTCTTTGGTTGTATTTTAACAATAGTGTTTAAATAAAGAGATAACAAAGTGTGGAGCTGGATGAACACAGCAGGCCAAGCAACATCTTAAGAGCACCTAAGATGCTGCTTGGCCTGCTGTGTTCATCCAGCTCCACACTATGCTCTCTTGATTCTCCAGCATCTGCAGTTCCCATTATCTGTGTTTAAATAAATCATGTTTTGCTTCATGTCAAGAAGGTTGACCAGTCACATTGCACCTGCAATAAACAATTTCTTAGTTTTAAGGCAAATGTAATGGACTGGACCGGACTGGATCAGAACAGCTCCCCTAAAAAAAATAAAGAAGGTAGCCTAGAACCTAACAATATTTCTTTCTCTTTTTTTTTTGTGTGGTGTGAAGTGTTCAGTATCCCTGGGCCTTCAGAGTTTTAGGAATAATTGTCAATTCATTTGGTTCCTAATTGACCATGCTTGGTAATGAACATTGGTTGTGGATAGCATATTGTGTTTCAACACGTTCTTTTGCCTTGAGGTGGATTCTTTTCCTGGGCCTTGCAGTTGGGCTGTAACGAAGGCTGCAAGGTGATTTTTCACAGCTATAGAAGACTATTTGACAGAAGAATAACTGCTACTGTATCCAGTTTAAAGTGTATGCAATGGTTAATGGCAGCAATGTTAGTGCATGACAATTGACCATCATGGTTTGTGACTTCCTGAAGTGAAATAATAACTGGCTAGTAAAGTAGTTCACTTGTGTTTTATGAGTATAAGCTTTTCTTAAATGGAAGTTGACTGTGTGGAGGACAAGGCTTTAGACCTGCCTGAGGTCCTTGTCGGTAGCATCTCCAGAACTTTCAAAATGGTGATTGCATTTTCTGTACGCTCCATATGATATTTTGTTTATTAATTCATACGATGGATGCATGACTGCCTGGGACAGCATTTATTGCCCATCGTAGTTGCCCTTCATTTAGTGATGGTGGGTTACATTGAACTGCTGCAGTACATTTGGCAAAAGTGGATTCTTGATGCTGTTCGGGAGGGAATTCTAGGAATTTGACCTAGCAGCACCTGAAGAAATAGCAATATATTTCCATGTCTGGGTAGTGAGTAGTTTGGAGGGGATCTTGCATGTGGCGTTGTGTTCATATATCTGCTGCACTAGTCCTCTGTGGTAGTGGTCGTGGGTTTCGGAAGTGTTGTCTAAGGGATCTTGGTGAATTTCTGTGGTTCATTTTGTAGATAGTACACACTGACACTCGGTGGTTGAGTGTTGTCTAAGGGATCTTGGTGAATTTCTGTGGTTCATTTTGTAGATAGTACACACTGACACTCGGTGGTTGAGGGTGTAGATGTTTGACAGCCAAGTGGGCTGCTTTGACCTGGGGGATGGTCTTGATCTTCTTGAGTGTTGTTGAAGTTGCATTCATCCAGATAAGTGTGGAATATTCCATCATACTCGTCACTTGTCACTTGTGCCCTGTAAATGATGGGGAGGCAGGAGGTGAGTTATCCAATGCAGGATTCCTAACATCTGATCTCTAGTACCCAAAGCATTTATATGACTTGCCTAGTTCAGCTGTGATAACTAACCTCCTCCAACATCCGTAACCACCTTTGTTTGTGATTTGTTTGGCCCTGAAGAGTTTCTACTCTTTGCTTGGGCTGCTTGGAATCACTCGGACAAAAGATATTAACACAAGGCGAGAGTGACCCTTGACATCAAGGCTCTATTTGGGCATGTCTGGGCCAAGGATGTAAGAGGATCAGGACCTGACTGGCTGTGGCAGAATCCAAACTGAGACTCCATGAGCAATTTATTGCAAAGCAAGTGCTGCTTTATGGCACTCTTGGTGATCTTTGTAATTTTACTGATGATCAAAAGTAGGCTGGGATGGCACTTGGCTGAGTTAGATTTGTTCTGCTATCTTTGTACAAGACATATCGCATTATCAGGTTGATGCTAGTGTTGTAACTCTAGTAGAACAGCTAACTTGCAGTTCAGCAAGTTCTGGGGCACAAGTCTGTAGTACAATTCCTGGAATGTTGGGGCCAATAGCCTTGCAGTAACCTCTGTGCTCATGTGATTTTTGAGCAATTTCTCTCCCTCCTATTTAGACTATCTGGGACCATCCATCCAAGGATTTTCAGTTGGCTTTGAAGGCATTGGTTATTCAGCCAAGTAAAAGCCCAAGTCTCCTGCAATGCTGTTTTGTCTTGCTTGTCACGTTAGTCCAGGGACTGGGATGGCCATTAAAGTTAGTTTTCCAGTGTCTGGTCGCATGAACTTAATTTTAGGCAATGCTGTCATAAAACATCATAGATATATCTTTTGATTTTTTTTCCAGAAAGAAGTGAATGAACTACATTTACAAAGAAGTGCATTTGAGTGTGCAGTTATGCATCCCACCGAAAATGGTGCGTGTAATCATGTGAAAGTTTTTATCCGTGTCCGGCCTGAAAATGCAAGAGAGCAGAATGAAAGCCACCACAAAGTTGTACATGTAGTTGATAGGCATATGCTGCTTTTCGATCCCAAAGAGGAGGAAATTAACTATTCTTACGGCTGCAAAGTTCGACACCGTGACTTAAATAAGAGGAAAAGCAAGGACCTCCAATTTGTCTTTGACAGAGTTTTTGGTAGTGATTCGTCACAGTTGGATGTATTTGAAGAGACCAAATCAATACTGGAGAGTGTTTTCAATGGATACAACTGTACAGGTAAAGTATCAAATAATTCCTATTTCTTAAATTTATCTAGGATGCTGTGATCTAAGTATATAGAACTAAGTAACAAAGGGCAGAAAAATTTGTGGGAATGATGTATCTGCTCCCAAAAACCGCCAAAATTGGGCAGAGTGTAAACAAGAAATGAATTTCTTGTATAACAATCCAACACACTAATCATGAGGTAGGTGGGACTTGGCTTGGGGAAGGATATGAAACAAGGTATAGTATTTTTCATAAAATGTTTCCATGAGAAATCTGTTAGTTTATGTTTTTAAAAAAATACATGCGTTGTAGTTTCCTTTTGTAGAGTTCAGCTTCTCAACGTGTTCCTTGAAACAACGAACAATGTCATTACAGAAGTTGCCTTCCAATAGTGCAAATCATGAAGGGCGAAAGAGTTTGCACAGTTAAACACAACACAAATTGACTAGATTTCAACTGAGTTAAAATTTAGTCTTCAGTTTTAATGAGATTTGCCATCTACGGCTGAATATACTCAGTAACTTTTTTTAAAATTATAGTCTTCGCGTATGGTGCAACAGGATCTGGAAAAACGCACACAATGCTAGGTTCAGCAGGACAACCTGGGGTGATGTATCGAACTATGAAGGAATTATACAATCGAATAGAACAGGTGAAAGATGAGAAATGTTGTGACGTTGCAGTCTCCTATCTGGAGGTGAGATTTAATTTTTTTATGAAGATTTTCTTAAGTGTTGAATTATATTTTCAAGACGTGCATGGGGTGGAGGAATGGCAAAATTAGCAACATAGTTAGCTAAAGTTTGTAGCAAATACAAAGCAGGATAGTTTTGATCCACATTTAAAAGTGAAAATATGTATTAAAATCCCCCTGCCTAACAATAACATAATCTCTATGGAAATGTTAACAGATGAAGATACTTCTCTTTTTGTTGTTATTATTGTTTGGGTTTCTTGTTTGTGGATGACAGTTGATAATATGACAACATTGAGATCTTTGAAAGGAAAGATTACGCGGGACACTTGAACTGTTGTGAGCATTCTGACTCGAATAGATTAAATTACACTAAGATTATAATATTCTTACACTAACTTTATTGAACTATGTTTCAAAATCACAAGAATGTGAATAGCACATTGGTAGGTGCTGGATTGAACAGTAGATAACAAAGGTGCATAAAAACTAGAAATTGATTTCTTCCATTTCAACTGTCTTCATTTACACATACTCCACAGAAGTTAATTTTTCCCAATCTAATTTATCTGTTTTTAAGATATAACTGGCCTCTCTTCAAGCTCCCTATCTTCCTTTAAACTGAGATCAACGTTTAAAAATCCAGTTGTCTGGTTGATTAAAGCCTCCACCTCTTTAATGCACAGAAAATCTTGCATTGTTCCCCCCAGCACTCTGCTTTAACTTAACCAGCAGACTGAAAGAATTATACATTACTTGAATTATCATCACAAGCTTTCCTGTAACCTTTCTAATTCCTCCTTAGAGAAAACAAACGAAATACGAAAAGTGGAGATCTGAAACAAAAACTGCTGGAGAAACTCAGCAGGTGTGGCAACATCCTAGAGAGAAAGTAGCATTAACGTTTCAAGTGCAATGACCCTCTTCAGAACTGATAACAGCTAGGAAAAGGTGATATTTACACTTAAATGGGGTTGGGGGAGGGGAAAAAGAGTGAGCGAATAAGTGGAATAATCAGAGAGGGGATGACTAGGGGTGGAACAAAAGGTAGGCAGACAATGGGATTGTTGATAGTAAACCAAGGAAGAACCTAAATCAATAATGGGGGCACTGTGAGTATGCGAAACTGTGCTGAAAGCCATCAATGTCATGATAGAAACAAAATCAGAAATTACTGGAAAAATGCAGTGAGTCTGAAGAAGGGTCGTTGGACCCGAAATGTTAACTCTGCTTTTTCTCCATAGCTGCTGACAGGCATGCTGAGTTTCTTCAGCTATTTCTTTTTTTTTCTTCTTTAGTTCCTTACCCAGTTTACAGTTAGAGCTGACACCAAGACAGAAAACATCATTTAATGCCTTTTTGACTGTCATAGGACCCCCCCCCAAAGGTGTTGACTATTCCACATGTTTGAGAAGCAACTCGTATCAATCTTCACACTGTATCTAACTCCTCAGCCCCATGATTATAATTTGTGAAACCAGAAGGAGTTTAAAACTCCTTCTGCAGTATTTACCTGTCTGCGTCCTGATTATCAAAGGTCAAAAAAAAAACTTTCAAAAGCGGAAATACCTGTGTGCAGGACAATGAAATTTCAGATGGATTTGAAGCCCCAGCTGAAGTAACTTCTCCAGTCACTATCATTTTCTGCCAATCCTTGCTGCTCACCATTGAAAGAGAAGAAAGTTGTGATTAGAGAAGCGAAAGCATTTCATGTGGGAGAGACAGAATGTGCAATTGTTAGAGTAACTCTTTATAGGATCTGCTTCTGTCTCACATCAGTTGTGACTTTTTCTCTCAGTGGTCATCCTTTTATATTATGAACTCTGACCCCTCCTCTTGCAACTGACCCTTCAGATTGCAGCCTCTGCTGCTGCTTCACCCTATTTGTTCCTTACCTGCTGCTCATGGAAGCTGTTTTCCTGCCTCAATCGTTTGTTTCCAAATTGTTATCTTCACAGTAATGGAGCAGAGGATTTAATGAAATGAAGGGTTCACAGACTGGGTAGCTTAGGGAGTGGCAGAGGAGCTGAACCAAACAATGTGCAGCGAATGTGATTTATGGTAAATGCAAAGTTCTGCAAGCTGGAAAGACATGGAGGGTGAGTTTAATGGAAAGGAAGCATACTACTTCTTTGAAAAGAGATTTCATTTACCAATCAAAGAATTTAGCAATGTGACATATTTCTTTGTTAAAAGCAAAGTACTGAGTACGCTGGTTGGAAATCTGGAGATACTCAGCAGGTCTGAAAGAATCTGTGGCAGGGGGGCGGTGGTGGAAGTTAACATTTCAAGTCCAAATGTATTTCATCTTGCATGATATAATATTAGTTTTTTTTTCCCCTCCGAGAATGTAAATCCAGTTTGACATTTTTGGTTTTAATGGGGAAACCTGATACACTGCAACTTGTTCCACTTGCAATTGCATTCCTAAAAAGTGCAACTTTAAATGATCATGTCATGTAATGTACTTGCATTTGAGGTAGTACAGGCAAGTTTTATTTTCGTGTGAATGGTCCCTGGGATGGAAAATCTCTTCCAAATTGAAGAGTGCGTAATTTGGGCATATTCTTTAGAGCCTAGAAGAATAAGTGGTGATCTTGCAACAGCCGACAAGATTCTGAAGGGGCTTAACAACGCATTGGGAAGCCAGGCTATACACGACGGATTTCAAACTTCCCATTGCTGTATTCCCCACAATATTACTGCTATAAGAGACTAATCATCATTTCCTGGAAACTAGAAGGCCAAGTGGATACATCCTTGACATTCTTTGAATTAAATTATTCTCTCAGAGCATGATGGACGTGATGATGTTATATTTTGATCTGTATCTCCCTGTCAGAGCGCCCTCTTGGCTGCTATTCAACAGGAGGTTTCCTTGTCCATGTTTAACTTGAAGCCATGAAACTTCATGGGGTCCAGAGTCAATATTTAGGACTCCTATAGCAGCACCCTCTGGACTGTATACCACTGTGCCGCCCCCTCTGCTGGGTCTGTCCTGCCGGTGAGGTAGGACATATCCAGGGATGGTGATGGTGGTGCTTGTGACATTGTCTGTAAGGTATGATTCTGTGAGTATGTCTATATCAAGCTGATGCTTGACTAGTCTGGGAGACAGCTCTCTCAATTTTGGCACTAACCCCTAGATGTTAGTGAGGAGGACTTTGCATGGTCGACGGGACTGTTTCTTCTTCAGTGCCTAGCTCGATGCCAGATGATCCATTCAGTTTGATTTCTGAGCCTTTGTAGTGATTAGTACAACTGAGTGGCTTGCTCGGCCATTTCAGAGAGTCAACCACATTGCTGTGTGTCTGGAGTCATATGTAGGCCAGACCAGGTGAGGGTGGCAGATTTCCTCCCCTGAAGGACATTAGTCAACCAGTTGGGTTTTTCTACAATCTGCAATGATTTCATGGTGATCAGTGGATCCTTAGTTCCAGACTTCTTGTTTTGAATTCCAATTCCAATTCCACTATCTGCCGTGGTGGGATTCGAACCTGAATCCCCAGAGCATCAGCTGGGTTTCTGGATTAATAGCCTAGCGTTAATAATTTGGAAGAAATTTGCAACTGAACTAAACACCTACAAGAAATTGACCTATAATAAATTTCCCCTACGTCAGTGTTACACAGAAATCTCATGCAATATGCTGATCAGGAAATATCACATAATTTTATTGTTTAAAATTAGTTTAATGTATGACCAGTGTGTTACTTTTTTGAGACAGTAAGGACTGCAGATGCTGGAAGCCACTGTCAATAGATGTGAAGGTGGAAAAAACTGCACATCAGACAACGTCTGACAAGCAAGAAAGGCAATGTTTTGGACTGAAACCTTCTTCAGGCCTGGGGAGGGACCCCAGAAGTCAGTAGAGGGAGCGGGTGGGGCTGGGGAAGGGTAGGTGGGATGGTGCTAGCTGAGTGTGGGTGGGAGATTATTGTGATTGGGAAGGGTGGAGTGGATAGATGAGTAGGAAAATAGACAAGTTAGGTCAGGTCAGGGAGACGAAATTGAGGGGGGTGGTGGCTGAACAAAGCAGAAGGCTGGGGAAGGAGAGATTTTGAAGCTTGTAAAGTCAACGTTGAGACCACTTGCCGTAAGCTCCCAAAGCCAAATATCAGGAGTTGTTCCTTGAATTTACATTTGGCCTCACTGTGGCCTCATCCACTGTCAAGGATGGACATATCACGAGAGGAGTGGGAGGGGGCATTAAAATAGCCAAAAGATCGGGTGGGTTGGTTGGTGTTTGCACAGCACAGATACTGTATGACTGGCTCGCAGAGTCCGCGTTTAGTCTCCCTGATTTATATAGGAGACCACATTGGGCACAACAGACATAATAGATTAGTTTGGATGAAGTGCTGGATCTGGGAGGATTGTTTGGGACCTTTGGATGGAGGTGTAGGGGTAGGTGTTGCATCTCTTGCAGTTGCAGGGAAAGGTACCAGATGTTGTGGGGTAGGTGGGGAGTGTAGAGCTAATGAAGGAGTCATGAAATGAATAGTCCCGATGGAAAGTGGACAGGAGTGGGGAAGGAAATATCTTTTTGTTGGTCGGGTCTGATTGAAGGAGGCAGAAACGTTGAGAGGATGATGCATTGGATTCAGAGGTTGGTACGGTGGTACGTGAAGACTTAGAGACTTGTTGAGGGCGGGTGTTTGAGAACAGAAGTGCAGGGAATGGAGGTGCAGTTAAGGGCGTTCTTAATTACAGAGAAAGGGAAATTCTAGTCCCTAAGGTAGGAGAGTGTGTGGGAGTGTGCAGATGGAGTAAAACACCTCATCCTGGGAGCACGTGTGGCAGGAGTGGAGTAGTTGAGTGTGATAGCATTTTTAAAGGAAGGTGTGTGAGAGGAGGTGTAGCCCAAGTAGCTGTGGGAGTCAGTGAGCTTGAAATGATGTCACTAGTGAGCCCATTTCCAGAGATGGAGGAGAGTCCCAGGAAGGGGAGGGAGGTGTCAGAAATGGTTCAGATGAATTTGAAGACAGGATGGAAAGTGTTGGTGAAGTAGTTGAATTGCTCGAGCTCCTTGTGGGAGCGCGAGGCAGCACTGATGCGGTCATCAATATAGTGGAGAAAGAGGTGACGGATGGTGCCGATGTAGTTGTGGATGAAGGACAGTTCACGAACGCTACAAAAAGCCAGGCATAGCTCAGGCCCATGCAGGTTCCCATGGCGACCCCTTTGGTTTGTGGGAAGTGGGAGGAATTTAAAAGAATAATTGTTGCGGGTAAGGACCTGTTCTATGAAGCGAATGAATGGCAGTGGAGCGGGACTGTTTGAGCCTATGGGAGATGAAGAAGCGAAGGGTTTTTAGGCCCTCTATGGAAGAATACAGGTGTAAAGGGACTGTATGTTCACGGTGAAGATGAGGTGTTGGAGTGCCAGGAAATTGAAAGTTTTGGGAAAGGTGTAGAGTGTGGGGTTGTGTAACAAAAGTAGGTAGGAGTCTCTGGACCAAAGAGGAAAGGACAGAGTCAAGGCAGGAGAAGGTGAGCTCGATTGTTTTGCCCACTTCTGCATCAAGGAGTTGACACTGGCAGTTGGGTTTATGGATTTTGGAAAGGAGATGGCAGAAACAGGCAGTGTCCGGTCGGGGGACTATCAGGTTGGAGGCTGTGGATAGGAGATCTCTTGAGGTGATGAGGTTTTTTTATAGCCTGGGAGATGACGGCTTGGTGATCAGAGGTAGGGTCATGATCAAGGGGTCAGTAGGAAGAGGAGTCAGAGTTGAGTGTGGCCTCGGCAATATAGAGGTCAGTTTGCCATAGTACCACTACCCCTCTCGCAACTCCTGCCATCCTACCCCAGTCTCTGGGTTTAATAGCGAGATTGGTGTTGGACGGAAGGGAGCAGTGGGCTGCACATTCCAATGAGGAGGGGCTGGAGAGAGCAATTAATATCACGGCAGCAGTTTGAGATGAAGTGGTCAAGGAAGGGCAGGAGGTTGAACGAGGGTGTGCAAGAGGATGGAGTTTGCTCTCGGCAAGAGAAGGGGTCATTAGAGGTTGAATTGGATACCTGTTCAAAGAAATGGGTGCAGAGGCCAAGGCAGCAGAAAACGAGCCTGACATCATGCCATCGCAAATTTGTTTACATGTGGGTGCAGGGGAATGAAGATGAGCCCTTTGCTGAGGACAGACCGTTCAACCTCAGTGACGGGGAGGTCGAGGGGATAGTGAATACTCAGCAAAGGTTGGGCTGTGCCTGAGTGTAGAATGGGGGCCAGGAGCGGGAGTGGAGACTTCAACAGGAGTGGTTACATGTGCTGGAGAGGTTACCTAAGTGGAAGTAGCTCAGTTGTCAATAATGTTGTCAGTCATGTGGTCGTCACTTTCAGCCACCGAAAGGAGAGAGTAGAAAGTTCCCATGGAAGGGATGGGAATGACAGTGGATGAAAATGCATCAGTTTAATAGGTCATCTTGAAGTATAGTCATGTGAAATGAAACTTGCATGTTGTAATTCTGAAAAAGTTCATTTTATTATAAGGTTTACAACGAGGAGGTCCGAGACCTGTTGACCAATTCTAGATCTCTGGCTGTGCGGGAGGATGCTCAAGGTGGAATCATTGTCCAGGGGTTAACACTACATAAGGTATTATTTTTCCAAAATAATGATCATTTCAATTAACCCAAGCTGAGAATTTCTATTTGCCATGACCTATTCTTTAGAAAAAACATTCTGAAATGTAATCTGGAAATTCTCCTTTATTGACAATCGCATCGAGTTAGAGAAGACAGACAATACAGAAGGGGGCCATTTAGCCTGTTGTGTGTGCTTAATTGCTGCAAGAGTAATTTGCTGATCCCGCTCGCCAGCATTTTCCCCTAGTCCATGTCTGTTTGTATAGCTAACGTTATAAAGTTTTAAATTCTGTCAAATGCTTTAAAAATGTTCATTGCAGTCCAGTTTTCGTGACAAATACGTCTACTTGAATTAATCTTAATTCTTACTTTAAATTCTTAAAACTTAACTTGAATGTTTTCAAAATTGAGTACTTTTATAAACTGGGAAACACTTCAACAATTCTTGCACTCCTGGCAAAAGCTTGTTCACCTACCTCCAGGCATTATTTAGATGAAGCAGTAGTGCCATGCTATCATACAGTCTATTTCATACAGCATTAGTGATGGAACATGTGAACAAGAGGAAGATATTCAGCCCATTCAGCCTGCTCTGTCATTTAATGTGGTCACAGTCAATTGAACACTCAGTACTAAATACCACACTGTCTCCTTAACCACAATAATCAAATATTTTTCAATTTATACTTAGTTTCCACAGCCCTTTGGGGTAGATAGTTTCAAAAATTCCCAACTCTGATTCAAACAATTTCTCCTTATTTCAGTTGTAAATAGCATGCCCTTATATTTAAGTTGTATCTCCTGGACTTAAACTCCACAAATCAGGGAAAACATCTTTCCTACATCTAGACTTCTGATCTCTCGCACAGCTTTTTTACTTTCTGTTAGCAGTTTGGGTTAGTTCTAATTTGGATTACCCGTCAGATCCCTGTCCCTCAACGTGCTACTTTAAACAAACTCCCATAGCATGAGCAAATATCCCTGTGACGATATTAGCTCCAGTCCTACTGAGATGTAACTCATCCAGGTTGAGTAAGACCCACCTAGGCCAGAACTGATCCTAGTGCCTCAGCAATTTACTGCCTCTCCAAAATCATCTTTCCAGCCTTATGTTCAGTCAATCGATCCTGTTGCTTTGTGCTCACTCGCACATGGCACTGGGATTTGTCCTGAGGTTATTGCTGTTGAGAGCCTGCTTTTCCCTTCCTAATTTCATTCTCGTTTTGAACTCCCTGCTTTAAAAACCTCCTCCCTCTTCCTACCGATATCATTGGTACCAATAAAATAGCAAAGTGTATGGTACAGTAAAAGCACAATAAATGTTTGACACCAGAACTGCAGTGCCTTTCCCAAATTGAAACACTACTGCTGTTTTCACCTTTTTGATATTTTGTAACTTTTAAAATTGTGAAATGTTCAGCAGAAAATGGGTATCTGTGTTGTAGCGGTATAGCGTCAAAACATCTGCAGCAGTAATAGATAACCTAACATAATAACATCTCTGAATAGGTTGATTAGAAGTTATTTTTAAAAAGGCATCAAAAAGCTCACGTGTCAGGTCTGATTGAGCTCCACTGTAACACAGACAAATGCATTTGTTAAGGAGCAGGGCTTTTGTGGCATTGTCCTTGAGCCAGGAGACTTGGGTTCAAGTCCCACCTGCTTCAGAAGTGTATAATAGCATCTCTGAACGGGTTGATTAGAAAATGTGAAATGGCTAGGGCAGTCAGACTTACCCAGCCTCTTCCGTACACCAAGGGTAGGAGGTTATGAAGAGCATACTTAACTTTAAAATGCCAAGCCCGCAGTTAGTGATGTTGCGAAATATTGGTAGCTTGGGTAAATTGGTTGGCTGTTGGTTTGTTTGCCGAGCTTGGCAAATTAATTGCAAACATTTCGTCTTCAGTCGAGAAGACATCATCAGTGCGTAGGTGGGTGATTCCTCTGGTGCTCGCATTTATATAGGTTGCCTCAGAGGAATCACCCACCCACGCACTGATGATTACTTCTCGACTGGAGACGAAACGTTTGCAATTCATTTGCCAAGCTCGGCAAACAAACCAACAGCCAAACCCACAGCATTGTTTCTTGCCTAACATCAAATATTAGGTCTTGAATTTTCACATCTGATGGCAAGGCAGAAAAGGATATTGGGACTGAAAGATTAATGTTGTCTGTAGCGTAGTAATTATGTAATAATGCAAGAAAATAAATCCCAAAAATATTTGGAGTATTCTGTTTAAGATCTCAGTAATGTTTCTGAAAGAATTATTGACTGAAGTTGAATGCCTCTCTGTTCTAACAATCCTCTGTAGCCTACATCATCAAAACAGCTCCTTCAGATGTTGGATTATGGAAATAAAAATAGGACTCAACATCCAACTGATGTCAACTCCAATTCTTCACGTTCTCATGCTGTCTTTCAGGTAATTCTGTGAATACGAACTCAATTCATTATCGCTTAATTATAAATAGATCTTACTGAAATCAAAGATAGTCAAGGAATTTTATCTTTAATGCAGCTGTTTTTATCACTAATTTGATATGTTAAACCTACCAAGATAGACGAAACATTGCATTCATAAATTCAAATCATTAAATCAATATATAGACAGCAAAGAGAAGGCCATTCGATACCAAAAGTTTCAAAATCATGCCCAAATTATGCATTTGCACTCCTAGGATGATGCCTTGGTTAATCGTTTACCCATGCAACAGCATGCACAGCAGAGATGACAATGAGAATTAGTGTGCAGTGCTGATTGGAAGCCTGCTGATATTTTGCAACTCCAGCCAATTCCCTATCTCAACTTGGTTAAAAATTAGTGCAATATTGTACAGTGTGACAGACTTCCTATCCCTGCCAGCATGATTTTTAAAAATTGTGTATTAGTTATTGGATCATTTCTTCTGACTGGTATCGTTGCATGTGCATATTTTGCGCAGGTTTACTACATTAGGCTAAAGTTTTGATTATGCTAAGTAGTGTAACTAGTCTTGCTAACTTTGGCTGTTCGGAATCTGAGATTCCTCTGAGAATTAAACGTGGATGAGAATAATGAGGCCCAGCTGGAAGAAGGAGGTAGCAATGAATGCCAAATGAGAAACCATATCTGCAAAGGTTCTTCAGGAAGCAATTCTCTAATTTTAGTGCTGCCCTGTGCACACAACCTCTGGCTCAAAAATTGTCAAATTTAACCGTATTTGCTGTTGTCACAAATGCAACCACTGTACAAAACAAAGAATTTCAGGTCACCTTCGCTGTTACATTTGTGTTTCATTCCTTTCAAGCTATTTTTTAGGAATGCAAGCAGAATCTTAAAACTTGAAATTTACAGTTTTAGCAAAGATCTATAGCTGAGGTTGTTGACTTGCTTGTTGAGCTGGCTTGTTTTTGTTCAAACGTTTCATCACCATGCTAGGTGACATCATGAGTGGAGCCTCCAATGAAGCAATGTTATTCCACTCCACTTGGAATTTTTACTGTCCATTCCATTCTGGTGAATAGTGTCATTTCCGGTTTTGATCTGTATGGGTTTGTATTTGGGATCCAATTCTATATGTTTGTTGATTGAGGCATGGGTAGACAACCATGCCTCTAGGAATTCCTGTTCGTGTACAAGTTTGGCTTGGACTGCCATTGTCAGAGTTAAATTGATGTCCTTCTTTGTCTGAATGTACAGATATTAAGAAGAGTTCATCGTGCCATTTTGCTGCTAAGTGATGTTTGTGTATTCTGATAGCTAGTTTCCTTCCTTTCTGTCTGATTGTAATGTTCGTGGCAGTTGTTACATGGTATTTTGTAAACCACTTTCATTCTGCATGTTGTGGGAATGGGGCCTTTAATCCTTGTGTTTGTTGTAGAGTGGCTGTGGGCTTGTAGGCCAGCGTGATTCCTAGTGGTCATACAAGTCTTGTTGTCAGTCCCGATATGTTCTTGATGTAGGGCAGTGCGATAAGTCGTACCGTGTCCTCCTCTTGTCTGTTTTGTCGGCATCTGTGGATGAAGTTGCGGGAATATTCGTTTAAAGCGAGGATCTTGTATAAGTGTTCTTCCTCTTTCCTTTCTGGAGAGTTGCAGTGTGTCCTGGCCTGTTTAAATATTTGTCCTATTTTAGTACGCTATTTGTATACAAACCAATACAGATTGAAACCGAAAATGATACTACTCACCATAACGGACCGGACAGTATAAATTCCAAACAGAGGCTCCGCTGATGACGTCACCTAGCATGGTGATGAAATGGTTGAACAAAAACAAGCCAGCTCAGTGAGCAAGTCAACAACCTCATTCACCAACCCGGCTACAGATCTTTGCCAAAACCTTATCTAAATTTATTGAATCCCTCATCGAATAATCAATGCAATATGAAACTTATCAATTTATTGTTGATCATCTGTGTGCTTTGTTTGAAACATTTAGCCAATATCACAGCTTCTATCACGGTGCTTTTCACAAGTGTACGGATGGAAGTGACCAACACCATGTTAGAAAGAGTGGATCTGAACTTGCTCACATCTTTATGCTGAGTGAGGTGGACTTCTCCACGCTTATCCATGGAGAGTGCAAGCTTTCCAATGCACCAGAGATTTTGTGTCCTACAGCTGTTTTTTTTTGAAAAGTTCACTTGTGGACCTCATCGACTGGCGAATGTTCCTTGCCCTTCAGAAGGTGGTGGTGACCTGCCTTCTTGAAACGCTGCAATTTACATGCTGTAGGTTGACCCACCGTGCCCTTGGGGAGAGAATTCTAGAACTTTGGCATCGAGATACTGAAGCAACAGCAATTATATTTCCAAGTCAAGATGGTGGGTGGTTTTGAGGGGAATTTGCAGGTGATGGTGTTTCCATGTATCTGCTGTTTTTGACTTTGTATTTAGAAGTTATCTTGGGTTTATGAAGATCTTTTGGTGTATTTCTGCAGTGCATCTTGTAAATGGTTGTACTCTTGTCATTGAGTGTCAATGGTAGAAGGGGTGGATGTTTGTAAATGTGTCCCAATCAGAGACAATCTAACCATCACCACTTGACATGTAATGGCATTATCAACACTTGAGCTTTAATTGGACTCTCCACATGAGCAAAATGGTGGCTACAAGCATAAGTTAGAGGCTAGCAGCAGTGTGTGAAGTAACTCAACAACTGACTCTCCAAAGCCTATCCACCAACTTTAAGATTCAAGTCAGCAGCATTTTGGAATTCCCTCTCTCCCTGCCCAAAAAAAAAAGCCTGGTCAAGTGCAGGTGAATGTTTTCCGCACCCTTCCTATACTGCAGTGACCAGAACAGCACAGTACACAAGCTGTTGCCCAGTTGATGCTATACAGATTCCATCATCACCTTGCTGTTGTTTTCAATGCCTGGACTAATAAAGACAAGAATCTCTTGTGCCTCCTTTTAATCAACTTATCTACCTGTCCTGCTGCCTTCAAAAATCAATGGCCATGCATGCTACAGTATCTTTGTTCCTCTGTGCTTCTTAAGGTCCTACCATTCAATGTGTACTTCCTTGCCAAAATGCATCACCTTGACCTTTTCAGGATTAAATTCAATTTACCTTTGCTGATGTGTATTTTTCTTTTTAAAGTCATGCATGTGATGTTGGCATTACTGCCTAGGGCAGCATTTATTGCCCACCCCTAATTGCCCAGAGAGCAGCTAGGAGTCACCACATTGCTATACATCTACAGTTGTATGTAGGCTAGAACAATTAACAACAGTATTTTCTATCCTTCAAGGACATTTGTGATGGGTTTTTCTAACAATTTGACACCAGTTTCTTAGTAGTCATTATCATTTTAATTCCAGATTTTTATTGAATTCAAATTCCCCTACCTGCTGTGCCATTCGAACCTGTGTCCTGGAGCATTGCCTGAGTCTCGTGATAAATAGTCTAATAATAATACCACTAGGCCATTACCTCTTAGCTTTCCTTTCTACTGTTTACCACACCACCAGTTTTTGTGTCATCTGTCACCTTGCTGGTCATACTTCCTGCATTCATGACTCAATCATTAATACACACTACAAACTGCAAGGAACCTAACACTGAGCCCTGTGGTGCACCATTGGATACCAGCTTCCAAGTCTTAAAAACCAACTTCGACAATTACCCTTTCCTTCCTGCCACTAAAGCCATTTTAGAATCCAGTATATCAAATTGCCTTCAATCCCATTGGCTCTGAACTTTTTAACCTGTTTGACATGCAAAACCTTATCAAAAGTGGAATTGAATGGGATTTTTGTTTGGTAACTGATAGGGGTATAGTGAATTAAGCAATAGATGAGGCTCGTGTGCTTTTGGAACCGTATGCCATTTGAAAAATCTGCTCTCACTTGAACCACTGATATCAGATCTTAAAACTTCCTGCATTGTGAGCATGTTCTTGGGGCCGAGATCAACCTATGGCTACTAATTCCTTGAATTGCCTCCTACGCACTGAGGATCTCTGGGAATAAATAATACTTTGTACTCTGTTTTACGGCATAACCTGTACATTATATGGGAGCATAGGTACACATGCACTTGTATATTTAGGTGCTCTGCAATCTGCACAGGAATCATTCACAAAGGACGTCAGTCTGAAATAATGGGTTAAATATGCTGTAAAAATTTGATGTCTCTGTGCTGTGTAAACATGTAGTTTTAATTGCAAATTGTGATCCTTTTCCATTTTAGTTTGGCCCAAAAGACCCCAAGTCATTTCTTTGGCTCTAATTAGAGCCAATCTAACTTCTATAATATTCTTCAATATATTACACACAATCTCTACGATACCTATCCTGTTTGAATTCTTTGCTTGCGTCTCTGGCTTGAAGGTTCGTTCCTTTTCGTACTGTTACACAGTGCTTCAACGTTTTATTCATTGAAGGTGCTACATAAACCATGATGGTCATAAAAATAGGAAATCTTGTTTAATATCAGCTTTTCTTCTCATAAATCCCAGAAGGGATTGCCTACTATTCATTTGAGGCCTTTTCTCTTGGGCCCGAAGAGCATTTAAGTTATAAAATTCTAGCATGGCAAATTACTTTGAAATGAATCTCCTGAGCTACAACAGTGACTATAGTTCAAAAATACCTCATTGACTTTGTAATGCACTTCTAAATATCCTGAGATCATGAAAGGCATTGTAGAGACTCAAGTTGTCTTTGTAGACAAGTTTAGAGTTTGTACTTGTCCCCTTGTTTAAAAGCATCTCAATGTTTTCAAACTTTTTTTAAAAATTCACTATAATTTCTTACCTATGAGTTACATGTGGACCTATTGCATGCATTTGAATCTATTACCATAAGAATCATAAATGGCATACATTTTAGGGGTAGGAAGGTTGTGGTATCTGTTTGGATTGCTTACATGAAGGATTTGTTAGGTTTTTAAACACTTCTATATCCAACTGTGTTTAAGCTGCACAAAGGGATTGAAGTGAATTAAATCAGAGTAAGAGATTGCTTGTTCGCACCTGAACTTGGTATTTCAAAGTCAAAGCTTTTGTTTCCAGCTAAGTATGTAATTTACTTGAAGCATTTGTCTGTAGCACACTTGCTTAACAAAAATGTGCAGTAGACATTTGTTTCATATTTCAGTTATCATTCTCAAGTTTGTTTTTTTGGTTTGGCCCAGCAGATCTTTCATACTGTTCATTAATTTTACAGATTTATTTAAGGCAGCAAGATAGAACAGCAAGCATCCATCAAAACATTAAAATTGCCAAAATGTGCCTTGTTGATTTAGCTGGATCTGAACGTATTAGTGCCATGAACATGAAAGAAGCTCGCTTCAGGGAGGGGGCAAATATTAACAGATCTCTCTTGGCTCTTGGAAATGTCATCAATGCCTTAGCAGATTCCAAGGTAAGACTTCAAGCTTTTGCTTAGTATTTAATTTCTTTTTATTCTGTTTTTTTTTTGCAGGTCAGTACATATCTCAAATTGGTGATATTGTAGTGCTACAAATAATCTGGTTAGATCCTCCAAGTTCCATAAGCATCTATTTTTTTTAAAATTCTTTACAGAATTTATGCTGCTGCCACCAAAATAGATCTAAAATTAAACATTAGATTTGTTCATAGCATTTCACTTGGGAGTTCCAAATATTCCCAAGAATTTGACTTTTGATCTATATCAGAGATAGGAATTGGAAATTGCATGCAGGTCTGATTGCATGAGCATGAAACAAAAAAAAGTCTTCAGTTGTCAGTGTGGAGTGTTGCACTTTATTGATCCAAGAATTGTACTCTAGAAAAAGAGACTGTAGTTCCTACTAGAGATAATAGGAACTGCAGATGCTGGAGAATCCAAGACAATAAAATGTGAGGCCGGATGAACACAGCAGGCCAAGCAGCATCCCAGGAGCACAAAAGCTGACGTTTCGGGCCTAGACCCTTCATCAGAGTTCCAACTATCTCTGTAGAGGAGAATAATAGGTTCTGAACACTTATGTTGGAGAAGCTGTGAATCAACTGAGTGAACAGAAAGATAAATGGATGGGGTTACATTGACAATGTACGCTCAGGAATCCAGCGTTAAGTGCAATTTAGAGTGCGAGACAGCCAAGTACCGAAGTTGGAAACATTACCTGACAGACTTGATCTGACAATAATTTGATAAATAAGTTGAGGGAGAAATGAAAAACAGGAAGAAAAAAAATTGAAGGAGTAGACAACACGGTCTGGTGAGTTGATGAAAGCCAGGGAATAAGCGAGACGATACCAATGGCCTCACTAAGAATATCATAATGGTGAACCAGGTCTGCTTGACTGACTTCAGTGATCTGAAATGGCTTAATAAAAACCAAAAGAACTCTAGATGCTGTAAATCAGGAACAAAAACAGAAGTTGCTGGAAAAGTGTAGCAGGTCTGGCAGCATCTGTGAAGAAAAATCCAAGTTAACATTTCGGGTCTAACGTTTTGAGATTTATCCTCCTCTATTTTCTAAGGCCTCCAGCACTTCAACTTCCGTAATATGAATTGCTTTCAAAACATCAGTATTGATTTCCTTGAGCCTTCTAGCCTCCAGTTCTTTCTTTGCAGTAAAAACTGTTCTTGCATTTCTGGTATCTTACACTTCCCTGACTTTTATTCACTTCGTTATTGGCTGTCATGCCTTCAGCTGACTGGACTGTGAAGTTTGGAATTTTCTCCGTAAGGTTCACTCCGTTAATGGCAGGAACTTAGAGATTTTCTTATGAGGGAGAGATTCAGTAGGTTGGGCCCATACTCATTGGAATTTAGGAAAAATGATTTGCAAACTGATTGAAACATTTGCAATTCTTAAGGGAGTTGTTAAGATAGCTGTGAAGAAGCTGTTTCCATTTATGGTAGAGTCTTGAACCCGACTGCATAAACTCTGAACAAGTGTTCACCCATTTAAGATAGGTGAATGGTTACGTGGTCACCATTTGGGCTAGCTTTTTAATTCAGAGTTTAGTCATTGAATTCAAATTTCACCATTTGCTGTGATGTGATTCAAACCCAGAATATTATGCAGGGGTTCTGGATTGCTAGCCCAGAAGGCACCTGCCTCCCTATATTAGGCATCATCCACTGTATATCTTGCTATTTATTTGATATTAAGTACGATTATTGATGTGGTTAGGATGTTGAGTAGCAAAGGTTCAATCTTTCCAGGGCTTAAATGGTGTGGGTTTGGGTGAGAATTTAGTAGAATCGATTGGAAGTCAATTAAGGTTTTTCTTGATGTCTGGAGTAACAAGATCCAAGATCAGGGAGACGATGGCCTGGTGGTATTATCTCTGGACTGTTAATCCCAAATCACAGATAAAGCTCCTGGGACCAGGGTTCAAATCTCGCCATGACAGATGGTGGAATTTGGAATTTGATTTCAATAAATATCTGGAATTGAGAATCTAATGATGACCACAAATCCATTGCCGATTATTGGAAAAGCCCATCTGGTTCACTAATGTCCTTCTTTTAGAGAAGGAAACTGGTGCCCCTTACCTGGTCTGGTCTACATGTGACACCAGACCCACAGCAATGTGGTTGACTCTTAACTGCCCTCTGGGCAATTAGGGATAGGCAATAAATGCTGCCTAGCCAGCACTGCTTTCATCCTGTGAATGAATAAAGGAAAAAAAATGATGACAGTAGAGTAGAACTTGACAGCCAGAGCTTGTATGCTCCACCTGTTCTTTTCCTTTTTTTTTCTCCCTTTTGTGTTTCTTTCTTTCTTCTTCTCTCCTGATCTCTGGCAACAACTACCAGTGTGGCGTGGGTGGCAACCTCCCATCCCGGTGCAGCGGCTTCCCCACTTATTGTGGCAACCTCGTGGCTTGACAGTCTGAAGTGATCTTCCAGCCTCGTGATCCCCAAGGTGAAGGCCAGCACAGTCTGGAACCAGGGCTCGGTGCCGACTGGATGCTAGGTGCCAGCGTGGTTTGGGTTGGAAGACTGTGGTTCTGAACTTTTTTCTTTCTGCAGTGCTAGGCATTATATTTCTCTATTTTCTAAGGTACTGTAACTGAAGAGGTTGTACGTAGGCACCTTTTATACCTAAGTGGTGATGTATAAACTTTTCGCTATGTTCATTGAGTATATTTGACAAAAGAGGTTAATTCTAATTCTGCAAGTCACATTTTCCAATCAAGTTCTGGGTAGTGAAGTGAGATTCTTGCTAGTGATTGAACAATGAATGGGGATTATCACTCAACTATCGGCTTTGTTGTCAGTAGATCTTGCCTTGCTAATGTGCTTACTAAATATCTGTTATTTGTTCAGTCAAAACAAGACTGAGAATTCCTGACTTGAAACAGGTACTTGGTGATTCCAGCTTGCCGCTTGCTCCTCCATATTTGTATCTCGGACGCTAACACCAATGGCTGTGGAAGTGTTCCCTGGCCAATGGATGCACGTGCTTGGTCATTGATGCTGGAATCTGACTCATGCCAGCCCTTCTGTACGATCATCCAATTACAATATGATTCTGTACTTTAATGCTGCACTTTGGAGTGCAGCATCAAGTATAAATGAAATGTTCCTGCAAAGATATCTTGTGTGCAAGGGAGGATTGGACAAGTGCCTCTAAAAGTTGTTCACTTGCTTAATGTCTACGTGATTTCTGACAACATCCTCGCATTTTATCACTTTGCTGCTTCAGCTAGAGCAAAGGGTGTACACACTTCTCTCTATTTGCATTTTAGCACAGACACAGCCAAGAAACCCCTCAAGGCTGTCAGCAATCATCTATCAAGGGGTAAACCGGTTTCTGTACAGCACCATGCTGTGTTAATGTCACACCTGCACAGTGTGTCAGCAGCATATGTACTTCAGGTAATGGCACTGTCTCAAAATTTAGGGGTAGTAGACCTCAGTAAAGCCAATGGATACAACCTTCAGTCAGCTTCTAGCACAGGGAAGTCAAGGATAACCTCTGACAGGCTTGGCCTTTGGGCATCATCAATCAGCTACTTGGGGTGGGGGTGGTGGTAAAGAATTATGATTCTGTCCTTTTAGAGGGTGAGGTGCTGAAGGTTAGCCAACAAACCACCAATCTTTGTTCTTTCTGCCATATTATGTGTAATTTTCCACTTGATATATATCCAAGCCATTCACCGTTTTGACTTGCATATATCATTGTTCCTTCACTGCCGCTGGGTCAAAGCCCTGGAACTCCTTCCCTAGCAGTATTGTGTACCTACCCAAAGTATGTGGACTGCAGTGGTTCAAGAAGGTGGCCCACCACTACTTCCCAAGAGCAACATCAATGGGCAATAAATGCTGGCCCTGCCAGTGACACCCATATCCCATTAGAGATTGAATAAAATGTTAATCGTGCAAGATTCTGAAACTGCATTTTCTTGCTCAGAGTAACCCTCCACGAAAACTTGAAAATGACACCTCTCTAAAACATGCTAAGTGTCAGGACACAATGAAGCAGAATGATGCCACCTCCAGTTCAGCCTGTTAATTTTCACTAGGTAAGCTCTCACAAAGAATGATCACTTTGCGACAGTATTAATAAAGCTGTTGCCAGTTACACTAGGAGCAAAAATCTTATAAGGCTATGCAAGAAAAGCTGCAAGTTATACTGGTACCCTTGCTAACATTCCATTTGATGAGCATTAAAAGAATTCTCTTGCTTCTGATCAAAAGGATTTTCTTAATATTTGCACAATGCTCTCGAGGAACATTTCTTGTTGAACTTATTACCCAGATGGTCACTGATATGTCTTGTTACATTTGAGGTGTTTTTCATGAAAGGCAATTTGACAACCTTTATTTTCCCTAGTGAATTGCAGAAAATTGAGCGAGAGAAACAAATGTTTTTATAAAGCGCCTTGGGTACGGAGGGCAAAAACTGATGATGCAGGAAAATGCCATGTCCTCATAAATGAAACATTAATCCTCAAGTTACGACCGACTGTTCATGTTGAATCCCACCGAACAATGGCAATCCTAATTTTGGATCATTAACTAAGATGAGCACATCCTGATTTTGTTCCAAGCCAAGGGGCTACTGCTGTACAACTGTGCAATTACATTGATTACATTTTCCATTTTGAATATATATAAACAAAGTCCCTACCTAACTTCAGCATTGAGACATTTTAATTGAGATATTTTGAATGCTAACTATAAACAGAAAAGCGTCACACATGCTGTTAATCTTTTTAAAAATTTAATTCATGAGAATATTTAAATACTGCTTTATTCCATGTTTTGTAAATAATAGTGAAATGGTTAATATGCAAATAGAGGTTTTTTTAATTTCACATAACATTAATTTTCTCCATCTCCAGTTCCCTTTTGAATGAAAAGAAAATGAAACCTACTTTCACTGAAGTAGATTATTTGAAAAGAGCAATTTTGTTAAATGAAAGAGACAACTTGTATCATGAACCAGCTTGCGTAACCTTGTACAATCGTGAGCCTCTGGACATTGTTGACTGTTGACCTTTGCCTCTGTTTCAAAGCAAGCATAAAACTTGTGGAAAAAAAGCACAAGTTACGGCAGTCAACTCTTGTAATGCAGAAAATGTTTTATAAAATTGACATGTCTTATGTTGGTGGGCTTATTTTGTATACTGTAAATCCCGCAGTGAAGATTAGTTCAACCTTCGTAAACTCTGAAAATCTGTCAAGATTTAATTTATAAACCAGATTGTACAATATATTAATAGTTACAATATAACACTAGATAGTAGTAATGTTAACTTACAGGAAAGTTTTTTTTTTACTTAATCTGCTTACTTGCATCAGGCATCTACAACACAATTGCAACTTGAAAATCAAATATTTATTTGAGTTTGTTTATCTATAATTGGTCCTTGTTTTGTCTGTTGGTTGACTTTTTCTCCTGCCAAAAATTAAACTACAAATAATTAAGTTGCGGTCTTTGGATGGTTGATGTGTACTTGATGGGCCAAATGGCCTGCTTCTGTGTTGTAGGGATTCTGTGAAGATTTGCCAGGATGTTGCAGGTAATAGAGGGTGTAAATTGTAAGGAGCTGCGGTATAGACTGGGAATTTTTTCACAGGAGCACAGGAGGTTAAGGGGGTGACCCTGGAGGTTAAGACATTAAACCCTGTAGAAGTTAATCCAATCATGAAGGGCGTAGATAAGGTGAATGGGAGGTATCTTTAGGGTGTGGAATTTCAAGACAAGTGGGTGTAATTTTAAGGTGACAGATTTTTAAGAAGACATGAGGGACATATATTTTTTTACACAGCTTTTTGTGTGTGGTATGAACTTCCGGGAAGTGGTGGATGTAGGTACAGTTATAACATTTAAAAAGGCTAATATAAGTATGTAATTAAAAAGAAAGATTTGAAGGGATCTGGGCAAATCACATGCAGGTGTGACTAATTTAGTTTCGGATTATGGTCAACATGGACTGGTTGAACCAAAAGGCCTGGTTCCACATTGTATAACTATTTGCCTATACTTCACCCCCTGCCATCTTTCTAAATTCCAGTGACTACAGACCCAGAGTTTTATATTGCTCCTCATATGACAAGCCCTTCATGCCCAGGATCATCCCTGTAAACCTCTGGAACATCAGCATGTCTTTC
Organism: Stegostoma tigrinum; assembly: GCF_030684315.1. Taxonomy (NCBI): domain Eukaryota; kingdom Metazoa; phylum Chordata; class Chondrichthyes; order Orectolobiformes; family Stegostomatidae; genus Stegostoma; species Stegostoma tigrinum. The sequence continues at coordinate 53,475,994 of NC_081370.1, read as the reverse complement.
ATGAGATGCAGGACCCAGAACAGCTCTCAGTATTCCAAATGTGGTCTGTACAGAGCCTCGGCAGTACATTCCTGCTCTTGTTTTCTCGACCTCAAGATGCATCTGAATGTTGCATTTGCTTTTTCAACTTGCAACTGTTAACCGAATTAGCACAAGCCCCTTTTTTGTGTTTCAGATTTCTTTGATATTTCTTTGCCAACAATCCTGGCCTGTTCAACATTTTCTGCAGCCTCCCCACCACCTCAGCACTACCTGTATCTTCACTTCTTCTCTTGGTGCCATCTGTACACACTTAGCAACAGTGCCTTCAATTCCTTCATCATCAAGATCACTGATGTGTAACATTAATAGTTGTGGTCCCAACACTGACCCCTGCGGAACTCTGCTAATCGCTGACTGCAATCCTGAAAACTATCCCTTTATGCCCACTTTTTGCGTTCTGCCAGTTAACCCAATTGTCTGTCTGTCCATGCCAGTACTTTGCTCCTAACACCATGGGCTCTCATTTAGCAGTCCACTGTGCTGCACTTTGTCAAAGGCATTCTGGAAATCCAAAATAAATCACCTTCACTGGCTTGTTTTTGACTAACTTGCTTGTTACCCCCTCAAGAAATTCTAATAGATGTGCCAGGCATAACTTCACCTTGACAAAACCATGCTAACTCAGTCCTATTTTACTATTGCAGTTTTGTTTTCTGTTACTAGCTAGCTTACCCTAGTATTTCATCTTCTCTCCTACCCCCACCCCCCCCACACATATTGTGTTTATTTTTAAATCTCTGGTGGTTTTCAAAAGTTCCCTAATCCTTTGGCTTCCCACTAATCTTCACCATGTTGTAAGTTTCTTCTTTTGCTTTTATGTTGCCCCTGACTTGTCAGTCATGTTTGCCTCATCCTTTCTTCTTTGTTAGGTTGAATTTCTGCAGTGCCCTCCTGATTTACCCTCAAACTCCTGCATTGCTGCTGCACCATATGCCCTGTTAAGCTCCCCTATTTCAAGTCTTGGCCACCTCCTTCCTCGTGTCTTTGTAGTTACCTTTACCCAATTGTAATACTGTCATATCTGATTGACTCTCTGCCCCATTGGGTTCCTTCACCTTAAGCTCCCAAATAAAATCTGCCTCATTGCACATCACTAAATCTACTAAGCATGTGTATGAGGACTTGAATCCATTTGGAAAGAGGAAAAAAAATCACAATATTCTTAAGCACGTGCAATTTTTTTTTAAGAAATCACATCCAAAGTCAAGCCTCAATATGCATTTCAACAATCCATCATTTTTTTTGAATGGCTGTCACCACTTCTGTTTTTTAAATGGGGAGTAAATTTGCTGATGGAAGAGCACTGCGATGAAGGTACTTCAATATTTTGGGGCTGAAATGATTGACTTCCAACAGCCACAGTCATCATCCCTCAAACTAAGTGCAACAGGAGGGGAGTGTTTTTCCTCTTCCCCTTCCCCTTCACTCACCCCACCACCCAATTTCCTTTGATTTTAACTATGCTGAGACTACTTAATGCCACACTAGATCAAATGCTGTTATGATGTCAAGAACAGTGATAATTGCCTCGCCTTTTCTCTGGAATTCCGCTCTGAATTTGTGGTGATGCAGGTTGGAGCTGGAAGGTTCTGGCAGAACTCAAAATGTGTATCAATAAGCAGATTCTTGGGAATTAATTTTTTTTTAAATAGACCAGAAGAAAATAAAAGCTAAGTAAGCGATGACTTCTCATCAGTTAGGCCACTTCTGGGCAAAAGTAGGCCTATTAACACTTAAAGGCTTTCCTCTATCAGCGAGACTGACTCACCTGTAACTTAATTTCATTTAACTGTCTTTGCCTCATATTCCATTATACCTTTGGGATCAAAACTCTTAACAAACTGTGTTTTAGAATGAACAATTTATCTAGCAGCAGTTGCTGCCTGCAGAAATGAATTCCAAATTTCGACCATCTAATAGTATTTCATAATTCTGTTGCTGAAAGATTTGACGCAGTTGTTTTTTAATAAACTATGCATCTTTCCATAGTTTCACTCCACATACATACACATGAATCTAACTTCATCTGGGAGTCGTGAAAGCTTTAATTAAATCATCCACAAATTTTTTTCACATTGCGAAAACCTTACCCTGTTTTGCGTAATCTCTCTTAATTTGGCCTTTGAAGACCATGAATCATACAAGAAAAGAATGCTGTGTTCTCACTTAAGCTATGGCACCAAGAAGTAACAGGATATTCCAACTGTGGTTAGACCCAAGTTTTGTCGAACTAAATTCTGACTTCTGCCCACTTGTATTCAGCAAACCTTCCATTCTTCTTTGCATTATTGTCTGTACCTGTTAATGGCATTTTAATGGGAGGCAGATTTGGAAAACTGCAGAAGTAAAAGAGTTGTTGTCATGGGTCTGTATATATGTAAATCGTAAAACATTGGCAGGGGAAAAAATTGGCCCTTTTGAGGATGAAAAAGCCAATTTAATAACAGGGAGTGAGGCAATAGCCAAGATATATTAAACAGTTATTTTGTGTCAGTCTTCACAATGGAAGACACAAAAAACATGCTGAAAACTAATGGGAAGAAGGTTATAGCATGTGAGGACCTAGAAACTATCATTATCACTAAGGAGGCAGTGCTGGGCAAGCTAATGGGGCTCAAAGTAGACAAGTCTCCTGGCCCTGATGAAATGCATCCCAGGGTACTAAAAGAGGTGATGGTGAAAATAGCAAATGCACTAGTAATTATTTACCAAAATTCACTGGACTCTGGGGTGGTTCACACAGACTGGCTGTTTTTCAAAGTGACGCCACTGTTTTTAAAAAAGGAAGTAGACAAAAAGCAGGCAACTATGGGCCTGTTAGCTTAACTTCGGTAGTGGGGGAAATGCTTGAATCTTATTTTAAGGAGGAAATGGCAAGACATCTGGATATAAATTGCCCCATTGAGAAGACCCAGCATGGATTCATGAAGGGTAGGTCACGTTTAACTAATTTGGTGGAATTCTTTGAGGATATTAGTTGCATGGTGGACAATGGGGAACCTGTGGATGTGGTATACCTAGATTTCCAGAAGGCATTTGACAGGGTGCCACACCAAAGGCTGCTACATATGACAAAGTTACATGATATTACAGGTAATGTATGGGCGTGCTTAGGGGATTGGTTGACCAGTAGAAAGCAAAGAGAATGGGGTAAATGGGTGTTTTTCTGTTTGGCGGTCAGTGATTAGTGGTGTGGCTCAGGGATCAGTGTTGGGACTGCAATTGTTTACAATTTACATAGATGATTTGGAGTTGGGGACTAATTGTGGTGTGTCAAAATTTGCAGATGACACCAAGGTGAATGGTAGAGCAAAGTGTGCAGAAGACACAAAGTCTACAGAGGGATATAAATAGTCTAAGTGAGTAGGCAAAGGTCTGGAAAATGGAGTGCAATGGTGATGAGTGTGAGGCCATCTATTTTGGTAGGAATAACAGCAAAATAGACTCTGTTTTAAATGCTAAAAAATTGCAGCACGCTGCTGTGCAGAGGGACTTGGGTGTCTTTGTGCATGAATCGCTGAAGGTGAGATTGCAGGTGCAGCGGGTAATTAAAAAGGCAAATGGAATTTTGTCTGCCATTGCTAGAGGGATGGAGTTTTATAAAAAAAAGGGAGGCTATGCTACAGCTGTATAGGGTCCTGGTGAGGCCCCACCTGGAGTACTGTGTGCAGTTTTGGTCTCCTTATTTGAGAAGAACTATACTCGCACTCGAGGGGGTGCAGAGGAGATTCAGTGAGTTGATTCCAGAGTTGAGAGGGTTGGATTATGAGGAGAGACTGAGTAGACTGGGATTATACTCATTGGAATTTAGGCTACAGAGGAGATTTACCAGGATGCTGCCTGGAGTGAAGTGCAGGTCTTATGAGGAAAGGTTGAGGGAGCTAGGGATTTTCTCATTGGAGCAAAGAAGGCTGAGCAGTGACTTGATCAACGTGTACAAGATAATGAGAGGCATAAATAGAGTGAATAGCCAGAGACATTTTCCCAGGACGGAAATAACTATTACAAGGGGGCATAATTTTAAGGTGATTGGAGGAAGATAGAGGGGAGCTGCCAGAGGTAGGTTCTTTACAGAGAGAGTGGTGGGTGGGCAGAATACGCTGCTGGCGGTGGTGCTGGAGTCAGATATATTAGGGACAGATAAGCAACTCTCGGATAGGCACATGGATAATAGGATCTTAGAGGCAGGGAAAATAGGTTGGCACACCATTGTGGGCCAGAAGGCCTGTACTGTTCTATGTTCTTAATGACCTGTGTACCTGGACAACCAAATCTCTCTAGGCCTCCATTAAAAGTAAAAAGTCCATTATCTTGTTTTTTCCAAATTGACTCGTCCAATATTTGCCAAGAGTGAAATTCATTTGTCATTTTTTTTCCCCCATTCACTAACGTTATCAAATTTCTTTACAGAACGAAGTTTCTATCTGTGCTGCTTACAATGAAAGGCCAAAATTCAACAAGTATAAATAGCATGGAGGGTAGTAGTTTACAGAGTTGCAGAGGCTTGAGACTATGGAGGGATTTTGACACCCTTTTCCAGTTTACTGTATACATTCTCCACCTTCATCCATGGAAGTCAGCCTTACAAGAATCTAAAACTTCATGTTTCTCCTTTTAAAATGCCACCTTGAACTATCACCATTGCTATGCTAATGCTATTGCTATTAGCTAAAATGTGTATTTTTTGATAATTATATTTTTAACTATATTCAATACAATTGCAGCACAGTTTCATGAATATCAGCATGTTATTTCATGAAAAAAAAATGAAAATGCATAGTATAAAATTGCCCAATTGTGCTCATTCATGGACGATTTACATTCAGTGATAAGCAAATCAGTTTGAGCAGAAGCTTGAGTTGAAGCTGCTGTCTTCAAGCCAGCAGTTTTCAGCACAGCTTATGCCTGAAGTGAAAGCTCTTGTTCACCATATTTAAAATTAGTTTTGTTCAAATTCACTTTCTCACCCAAACTGATTCACATGTTCTGATAACAGTTCAATTGGTCTCTGAGCTGCACAACTCAAAAGGGACTGGATAAGTTATTCAGTAGTGTGTATGCCTGATATTCCCTTTGAATTTAGCTGGCAATTATTCAAGTCCATGAAATTTCAACAACTGAGTTTTAAAGACTCCGTGAATTGGATTAGAAGATTCAGTATTGTGTACTTGGATCTAATTTTTATTTTCTTTATTCATTAATGGGATGTGGGCATTGCTGGCTAGGCAGCACTTATTGCCCATCCCTAATTTCCCCAAGGGCAGTTCAGAGTCAACCACGTTGCTATGGATCTGGAGTCACATGTAGGCCAGACACAGGTGAGGGTGGCAGTTTCCTTCCCTGAAGGGCATTAGTGAACCAGTTGGGTTTTTCCTAACAATCAACAATGGATTCGTGGTTGTCAGTAGACTCTTAAATCCAGATATTTTATTGAATTCAAGCTCCACTGTGTGCCATGGCGGGATTTGGACCTACGTCCCCAGAACCTTATCTAGGTCTCTGGATTAACAGCCCAATGATAGTACCACTAGGCCATCGCATCCCCTACTAGAATAGAGTGAATAGAATCTCCTACTTGCATATATATGCTCACTCATTATAAACCATAGTCCTGCATATATGTGCATGATTATACTTAGTTTCTAAGGGATTATTACCATAGTTTACCATTGGCTGTAAAGGTGTATATTAGTGTAACTTTACATGTTTTAAGCAAAAAACCTGTTTGTCAGTTAAGCTTCTTAACGACTTCTTTTGTTGGTATTGCTGTGCCACTTTTAAGAATTGGAAAGACTTTTTTGGGATATCAAATTGATAGCATTAAAGAAATTGAACATTTTTGTTTGTTGTCCTAGTCATGCTTTCACAAACTTTCCTTATCCATGGCAATGAAAATTCTCTCAAGATATGTAGAGAATGATTTCCTCAATGCCAAAGCCAAGCTGTCAAACCTAAGGACAGAACGCAAGATTCACAAACCTAACTAGTACAGTGTGTGATAGGTTAGTCATTGAAATAGCCATTTGAAACCTTATTTGTCTAAATTACTATCCAAGGCTAAACCTTGACTGTGGTCGTGCAGAATGACCATGTTAGCATTAGAACCACCCAAAGGACAAAAATCAGATTTGTTGTTAGAAGAGGAAATGTAATATTTCAAAGTTTGCGGGTGACAAAGATGGGTGGGAGGGTGAACTGTGAGGACAATGCAGAGATGCTTCATTGTGATTTGGACAAGTTGAGTCAGTGCGTGTGCAGATGCATAGCGGATGAAATATTGTAGATCAATGTGATGCTATCCACTTTGATTGAATAAACAGGAAGGCAAATCCTTAACTGAATGGCAATAGTTTGGGAAAGGGGGAGGTGCAACAAGACCTGGGTGTCCTGCTACGCCAGTCACTGAAAGTAAGGATACCTGAGCAGCAGGCAGTGAAAAAAGCAAAGAATATGTTGGCCTTCATAGCGAAAGGATTTTGAACAGAGGTACAGGGGTGCCAATTATTCAGGGTCTTTGTACGATCACACCTGGAGTATTGTGTACAATTCTGATTTCCTTACCTGAAGAGGGATGTTCTAGTAATGGAAGAGGCACAACCAAGGTTTACCAGTCTGATTTGTGGAATGTCAAGACTGACATATGAAAAGAGACTAAATCTGGCAGGATCACATTCACTGGAGTTTACAAGAATAAGGGGAAATCTCAGCAGTGTATAATATTTGAACAGGACTAGTCAGGGTAAACACGGATAGATGTTCTGAATGACATAGTAGCCCCGAACCCAGGATCACAGTCTAAGGAGATACTGCATCCCTAAACCAGCCCAGTTCATCCCCTCCCCCCACTGCACCACACAACCAGCCCAGCTCTTCCCCCCCCCACCCACTGCATCCCAAAACCAGTCCAACCTGTCTCTGCCTCCCTAACCGGTTCTTCCTCTCACCCATCCCTTCCTCCCACCCCAAGCCGCACCCCCAGCTACCTACTGACCTCATCCCACCTCCTTGACCTGTCCGTCTTCCCTGGACTGACCTATCCCCTCCCCACCTACACCCTCTCCACCTATCTTCTTTACTCTCCATCTTCGGTCCGCCTCCCCCTCTCTCCCTATTTATTCCAGTTCCCTCCCCCCATCCCCCTCTCTGATGAAGGGTCTAGGCCCGAAACGTCAGCTTTTGTGCTCCTGAGATGCTGCTTGGCCTGCTGTGTTCATCCAGCCTCACATTTTATTATCACAGTCTAAGGATGCAGGTTGGGCCATTTTGGTCTGAAATGAACAGAAAATTCTCAACCCAGAATGGGGTGAATCTGTGGAATTGTCTGCCACAGGAAGCGGTTGAGGCCAAAACATTGAATATTTTCAAGGAGATAGATTTAGTTTTTAGGGCTGGAGGGATCAAAGGATATGGATAAAAGTGAATCGCTGTACTGACTAGGATGTTCATCCATCATCAAGACTGCTCCATCGTTCAACAGGAAGAGCTTGAAGATCTACTCCTCTTCCACTTTCACTATTTCTATGTCCATGTTGTCAGAAAGGGTAAAAATGATGCATATTATTTAAATAGTCAGATGTTTCAAAGCTCTCAGATGCACTGAGCTGTGAATGTCCTCGTTTATGAATTGCAGGAGGTCAATATTCAGCTACAGTGAGTAATCAGGAAATGAATAGAATGTTCTGTTTTTTTGCAGAGGGAATTGAATGCTCAAGTAGAGACATTATGCTCCTGTTATACAGGACATTCGTGAGATCATATCTGGAATCTGTGTCCAGAATTGTTTGCCAGATTTACAATGAATGTTAATGAATTGGAAGCAGTTCACTGAGGATTTACTGAACTAATAACTGGAATGAGTGGATTACCTGATGAGGAGAGGCTAGGTAGGCTCGGACTATATCGTCTGAAGTTTGAAAGCTTATGTTATTGAAGCATATAAAATCCGAAGTGCACTTGACAGTATGGATGCCAAAAGGATATTTCCACATGGGCAGAATCTAGAACCAGTGGTCATAGTTTCAAAATAAGGGATGACCATTTGTAGACAGATTAGCAAGGTTCCCTATTTTGCAGTCACTTCAAACTTCTATGCACAACACATAGTGTTGACACATCAATCATGAAATTGGATTCCAGTCTTGGATCTTGGAGGCCCGTGCAGCAGGAAAGAAATTTAAAGGGAATACTGATGATGAGGAAACATTTCTTTTTCCTCCAGAGTTGAGCCTTTGGAATTCCCTTCCTCAAAATTCAGTGGTTACAGAATCTTTAAATATTTTTAATTCAGAGTAAGGGATGGAGCCTTGATGACCAAGTGGGTGATAGGTTATTGAAGATATGCAGGATTGTACAGTTGAGGTTAAAATCAGACTTGAGGGACCGAGTGGCCTACTGTTCATATGTTCAACTGACACTACTTAACCTGGAGTTTATTAAATTAACTCGTAGATGATATATGAACATTGAGTTAAAACCTTGATGAAAGGAAAGACATTTTATTGCATCATTAGCATTAGATTAAAAGAGAATTAGGACCAAAGTTTCAAAAGAGCACATAGCGATTGTGTACCATTAATCAACGAACATTATCTCAAAAAATTGTCAACAAGAAAATTCAGGTTAACATTCGAAGCAGTAAAAGTTTAAAAAATGGACAGTTGTGACAATGGGAAAACCGTAAGAAATTGAATGATAGTATTCCTTCAGTTCTCTCGGGGATAGCAGATTATCAACAGTGATCAAAAACTTGTAACTTTCTTCAATAGTTCAATTGTGTTGAATTTTTTTGCTTTTGGTTATGGAGCAGATTAAATATGTTCACTAAGTCAAACCACTGAACACTTTAAACCAAAGAGAGTTTTCAGGCTCTGGAGTATTAAACAGAAGAGCAACATCATAGGTTATTTTCAGATGAGTGAATTTTAAGTTGAAAGGAACAGTGAGATTCTCACTGCTCACTGTTAGTGCGGTGAAAATCAGGAAGCGAATTTAAGTAACTTCTCACGCCTAATTAAAGGCTGAAATAAGAAAGTTGCTGTCCATGTTCATAGAATCCATACAGTGCACATAGAGGCCATTTGGCCCATCAAGACTGCACTGACCCTTTGAAGAGGGCCACACCTGGACCCACACCCTGTAGCTACTAGCTAACCTGCACACCTTTGGACTCTACATGGCATTTTTTAAGTATGGCTAATCAAAGTAATCTGCGCATCTTTGAACTATGGCAGGAAACCAGAATACCCAGCAGAAACCCATGTAGATACAGGGAGAACATGCAAACTTCACGTGCAAATTCTGGTCTGTCATGGAATTGAGCCCAGGTCCCTGGCAGTGTAAGACAGTAGTGCTAATCAGTGTTCCATGATGCTGTCTACTCTCCCAATGCCTGTACTGTACCACTAATAGACTCGACATTGAACCATTTGGAGCAGCTTTTCATTGCTATGAACATACCTGCTAAACTTGAGATAAAGTCAGTGTTCCTTTTTCTAGTGCAAATAAATTTTTGACAAATGATGAGTTTAAATGTGGCCAAATTACCTCTCTGGCACTGAAAATTAAGTGCAATGTCTTTTTCCTTCAACTTTTAATTGTTACTAAAGATTTTTTCCTAAATATTGATTTGTACTTTTCCCTTTTGTTTTCTTTCTTCAATTCTGTTTTTTTCCTCTTAATTTTATTTCCTGTACATTATTTGGCGTTAAATTATATATTCTAGCTTACGCTTCCTGATTTAGAACCCTGTACTACCATTAACCATTCTGCAATCTGATCAGTTTTGAAGGATCATAATTGCTGATTCTTTTGGTAACCTATTCATCCAGATCTGAGACCAGAACCCCACCTGGTTCCGACTCCCACTTCTGTAAAGGGTTTTGAACCAACAGCTTTCCAATTGCAACTAAAACATTCCAGCTAATTGCTTATAAGTGTGCTGATTAATTTGTATATCAAATTGGGTCATGACAATTCCATAGAGGCTGTACAAAGAATTATTGCCCCCCACCTCCCCCAAACAATAGTTCTCTTGTGTGATTTCCACAGGAACACCTTGCTGAGTTGGTGTCAGACTGCCCACTAAGCAGCACTCTTTTCTCCTGCAGTATAAACAGTTGTGCCATTTGAAATTTGGCATTCTTATGTATGAATGAATGCAAGATGAAAAGCTTTGGCATTATTTTTTTCAGAAATATTCCAGTACTATGCCATAAAGCAAAACTTATCTTCAATCAGTTTAGGTAAACGACCCTTTGATTTTTGGGTTCATTGGCATACAGTTATGAATAATATACACTTCCATAATGATTTTTAAAAATATTCCAACGCACTTCACTAAGTTTGAGAGTGCTGACACAGATATTGAAAAAAGAAAATCTTTACTATCGAATCGGGCATTATGTGAGTTTCATAGGTCAAGGAGATAACGTTGTTTAGACAGGATATCCAGCTGAAGAATTACTACTGATCATGCTGTGGCTGTGCCTTGGGTGTAGGCACACCCAGTTAAACGTGAACACGACATTTCTGATTTGTGCTTCTGAGGTAGTGAGGAGGCTTTGAGTTGCCAAAAAGTGAGTCACTCCTCAAGTATTTTGTCTCCCTTTGTAGATGTGTGGTTAAAATCCAGTTTAAAATTTTGGTCAGTGGTACTCAATTACATTTTTGTGCCTTCTGCTGTTGAAGATCACTGCCTAATTTTTTAAAAAATTCAAGTTTTGCATGCCACTTGTTAGTCCATCCTGGATGTTATCCTGAATATAGTCAACTGGTGTGAACCATTTGGTAAGCATTGCAGATGTAGCTGAACTCCAGTATCATTTAATAGACTTCATTCTGACTTTACCATGGAGAGAAGGCCATTCATTAAATAGCTTAAAATGACTAAGTCAAGCATGGCTCTTCAAGTAATTTCAACAGTAATTTTCTTAGGCTGCAATGAGGGACTGACAGGGGTTTCTGCGGCAACAGGTGAGATTTGAGGATGGTGTGTTGCCTTCCTGGTGCCAGGATCCAGGACGTCACTGATAGAGTGCAGGGGATGCTCGAGGACGAAGGTGAAGAGCCAGAGGTGGTGGTGCATGTCGGCACTAATGACGTCGGGAAGAAAAGGAGGGGCATTCTACAGCGGGACTTCAGAGAACTCAGAAGAAGGCTGAAAAGCAGGACTTCCAGGGTGGTTGTCTCCGGTTTGCTTCCAGTTCCTCGGGCTGGAGAGGGCAGGAACAGAGAGATAATGGACTTGAACGTGTGGCTGAAGTGCCGGAAGCAAGGATTTAAATTCTTGGATCACTGGTGTATGTTTTGGGGTAAGGATACATTGTACAAGAGGAACGGTTTGCATCTTAATAATTGGGGGACCAGCTTTCTGGCAGACAGGTTTGCCACTGCAACACAGGTGTGTTTAAACTAAGTAATGGGGGAGAGGGGCCAAACTGGAAATTTAAGAATCAAGATAAAGGGAAAGTGAGAATAAGAGAAGTTAAGAAAAACAACAGAATCAACAGAGCAGAAAACTCAAGAAGGGATCGTACAGTATGGCCAAGTGAAATAAGGATTGATAGGAAGGGTGAGGGGAGAAACAAATTAAAAATATTATAAATGATTGCATGAAGCATAAGAAATAAAGTGGGTGAGCTTGAGGCTCAGTTGGAAGTTGGCAAGTATGGTGTTGTGGGGATAACTGAGACGTGGCTTCAAGTGGACAGGGCCTGGGAAATGAATATTCAAGGCTATACGTGCTATCGAAAGGACAGACTGGTGGGCAGAGGGGGTGAGGTAGCCCTGTTGGTGAGGAATGATATTCAGTCCCTTGCAGGGGTGACATAGAGTCAGGAGATGTAGAGTCAGTATGGATAGAGCTGAGGAATTCTAAGGGTAGAAAGACCCTAATGGGAGTTATCTACAGGCCCCTAAACAGTAAGCAGGATGTAGGGTGCAAGTTGAATCAGGAGTTGAAACTGGCCTGTTGCAAAGGTATCACTACAGTTGTTATGGGAGATTTCAACATGCAGGTAGACTGGGAGAATCAGGATGGTACTGGACCGCAAGAAAGGGAGTTTGTGGCGTGCCTCTGAGATGGATTCTTAGAACAGCTTGTACTGGAGCCTACCAGGGAGGAGGCAATTCTGGACCTGGTGTTGTACAATGAACCGGATTTGATCAGGGACCTCAAAGTAAAGGAGCCATTAGGAGGTCGTGACCATAATATGATAAGTTTTAATCTGCAGTTTGAGAGGGAGAAGGGAGAATTGGAAGTGTCAGTGCTGCAGTTGAATAAAGGGAACTATGGAGCTATGAGTGGGAGCAGGCCAAACTTCAATGGTACAATACCCTAGCAGGGATGTCAGTGGAACAACAATGGCAGGTATTTCCAGATATAATGCAGAAGGCGCAGGATCAGTTCATTCCAAAGAGGAAGAAAGATCCTATGGGGAGGCAGGGGCGGCCGTGGTTGATGAGGGAAGTTAAGGACTGTATAAAGATAAAAGAGAAGTATAACATAGCAAAGATGAAAGGGAAGCCTGAGGACTGAGAAGCTTTTAAAGAGCAACAGCAGATAACTAAAAAGGCAATACGTGGAGAAAAAATGAGCTATGAAGGAAAACTGGCCAAAAATATAAAGGAGGATAGTAAAAGCTTTTTTAGGTATGTGAAAAGAAAAAAAATGGTTAAGACTAAAATTGGGCCCTTGAAGACAGAAACGGGTGAATTTATTATGGGGAACAAGGAAATGGCAGAAGAGTTGAATAGGTACTTTGGATCTGTCTTCACTAGGGAAGACACAAGGAATCTCCCAGATGCAATAGTGGCTGAAGGACCTATGGTAATGGACGAACTGAAGGATATTTATATTAGGCAGGAAATGGTTTTGGATAGACTGTTAGGTCTGAAGGTCGATAAGTCCCCGGGACTTGATGGCCTGCATTCCAGGGTACTCAAGGAGGTGGATCTAGAAATTGTGGACACATTGGTAATTATTTTCCAAGGTTCTATTGATTCAGGATCAGTTCCTGCGGATTGGAGGGTGGCAAATGTTGTCCCACTTTTCAGGCAAGGAGGGAGACAGAAAACAGGAAATTATAGACCGGTCAGCCTGACGTCAGTGGTGGGAAAGATGCTGGAGTCAATTATAAAAGATGAAATTACGACTCATTTGGATAGCAGTAACAGAATAGGTCAGAGTCAGCATGGATTTACGAAGGGGAAATCGTGCTTGACTAATCTTCTGGAATTTTTTGAGGATGTATCTATGAAGATGGATAAGGGAGAACCAGTGGATGTCGTGTACCTGGACTTTCAGAAAGCTTTCGATAAAGTCCCGCATAGGAGATTGGTGAACAAAATTAGGGCACATGGTATTGGGGGCAAAATACTGAGTTGGATTGAAAATTGGCTGGCTGACAGGAAGCGAAGAGTAGTGATAAACGTGTCCCTTTCGGAATGGCAGGCAGTGACCAGTGGGGTACCACAAGGTTCGGTGCTGAGACCGCAGCCGTTTACGATATATATTAATGATATAGGCGAAGGCATTAAAAGCAATATTAGCAAATTTGCTGATGACACAAAGTTGGGTGGCAGTGTGAAATGTAGGGAGGATGTTATGAGAATTCAGGGTGACTTGGACAGGCTAGGCGAGTGGACGGATGCATGGCAGATGCAGTTTAATGTGGATAAATGTGCGGTTATACACTTTGGAGTCAAGTTAGGTAAAGGGGAAGTACACTGGGATCTAGGTGTTCTTGTACATCAGTCAATGAAAGCAAGCATGCAGGTACAGCGGGCAGTGAAGAAAGCTAATAGCATGCTGGCGTTCATGACAAGAGGAATTAAGTTTAGGAGCAAAGAGATCCTTCTGCAGCTGTACAGGGCCCTGGTGAGACCGCACCTGGAGTATTGTGAGCAGTTTTGGTCTCCAAATTTGAGGAAAGACATTCTTGCTATTGAGGGAGTGCAGCGTAGGTTCATGAGGTCAATTCCCAGAATGGCAGGACTATCATATATTGAAAGATTTGGAGCGACTGGGCTTGTATACACTTGAGTTTAGAAGGATGAGAGGGGATCTGATTGAGGCGTATAAGATTATTAAGGGATTGGACACTCTGGAGGCAGGAAGCATGTTTCCTCTGATGGCTGAGTCCAGAACCAGAGGACACAGTTTAAAAAATGAGGGGTAGGCCATTTAGAACAGAGTTGAGGAGAAACTTCTTCACCCAGAGAGTGGTGGATATATGGAATGCTCTGCCCCAGAAGGCAATGGAGGCCAACTCTCTGGATACCTTCAAGAAAGAGATAGATAGAGCTCTTAAAGATAGTGGAATCAAGGGTTATGGGGATACGGCAGGAACAGGATACTGATTGTGGATGATCATAATGAATGGTGGTGCTGGTTAGAAGGGCCGAATGGCCTACTCCAGCACCTATTGGCTATTGATTGGCCTTCAATAATCTCAAACAACATTTTGGTGAGAAAAAGTTGTTGCTTAGAGATGTTGATGGTTCCTTCCATCATTTTCCTGATTGGAAAGATGCTTGTTTTTTCGTAACGAGCCAATTCAAAACTTGTCTTGCTTTTTCTAGATTGGCCACTTATCTTCCATACTTTTGAGAATGTTGACATTCTTAACACCATGTTACATTTTCTGGACTATGTTGTAAAACATAATATTTCTGAACAGAAGCTTTTTATGACAATTATGAAGGTATGCAACCACTTTGTGCAACATGTAATATGTCTTATATGTGTATGGCATCATATAAACAAATCTCTTGAATTTACTGAACTTTTTTTATATTGTAGTCGCTGTTAATGTGTATTTAGAGATTATTATCTGATGCTGTTGGTTGGAGACACGAATGTTAAACAAGGAGCAAGGAGATTCCTGACTTCTCATCAAATAATGTCTTGCAACCCTTTAAACCTGCCGCAACAGCAGACAGAGCCTCTGTGAAGCAAAAAACAGTACAGCACAGTAACAGGCCTTTTGGCCCACCAGGCCTGCGCTGACAGATGATGCCTTTTCTGAACTGAAATCATTTGCCTCCATGCAGTCCGTATCCCTCTATTCCCTGCCTTTCGGTGAAACTGTCAAGGTGCCTGTTAAATGTCGCTTTTGTATCTGCTTCTGCATCATCCTCTAGCAGCACATTCCAGGCACTTACCCACCCTCTGTTTAAAAAAAAAACTTGCTTTCACATCTTGCCAAAGTTTTCCCACCATCCCTTAGTAATTGACATTTCTACCCTGGGAAAAAGGCACCGTCTATCCGTTTTATCCATAATCCTTCATAATTTTGTAAACACCTCGATCAAGTTGCCTCTGCGCCTCCAACGTTCCAAGTGAAAATGAGTTTGTCTAATCTCTCCTCATAACTAATTCCTGCCAAACGAGGCACCATTCTGGTAAACCTTTTCTGTGCTCTCCAAAGCCTCCACATTGTTTTAGTAGTGTGGAGAGCAGAAATGTAAGCAGTATTCCAAATGTGGCCAAACTAAACATTTCATTCTAAATTACTTGCTGAATAAATATTGAGTTGCAACTTGCATTGCTTGTCCAAGTTATGGAGTAAATTTGAGCTTACACCCTACTGTTGAGGGCCATCCACTAACTTGTTTTGACTGTTCCTTCTAAAATGCAATTGATATATCCTTGCCAAGTTGCAGTTCCAGCACTTCAAAGTTTTAAGAAGTTGATGTTGCTTGATGAGCACCAATTGCACTTTAATCCCATTACAAATACTCATGTCAGAAGAAAAAGAATCCATTCTTCTCTAAGTCACTACTTAGAATTTAAAGGTGCTTTTTAAAGCCTGAAGATCGGCTCAGATTCTCAAAGTAGTGCTTGTTGCGGTTTTACTTTACAGAGACTTGTCAAGTTTTAATTTCACAAGGTTCTGTAGAGCCAAGAATTTTCATAAGATGTTGACAGACTTAACCTGCTAAGTTTTTGTGTTGAATTAGATGTATTTTTAGCAAAAAGCTAAGTTTAATATTAGTAGAAATTTTCGTTAAGTAACTTTTTGTTTTTTCTTCCAGAAGAAAATCCAGCACATTCCCTACAGAAACAGCAAGCTAACACGACTGTTGAAGGACTCTCTGGGTGGAAATTGCCAGACAGTTATGATAGCTGCTATCAGCCCATCCTCTTTGTCTTACGATGATACATATAACACTCTAAAGTATGCCAATAGAGCAAAAGACATCAAATCTTCAGTAGGTTTTTTTTGTGTTTTAGTATTTACTGGATGATCTCCAAAAGCACAACACATGGTTAAAGACCAATTACAGAAAAAGGAAACCTGGATAAAGATTTAGATGTAGTACTGTTTTAAAGTTGCACTTTCTGTCATTGCCTATGTTTTGTCTTTTTTTTAAGCCATAATCAAATTTAAAATGGTTTGAAATGACATGGGAGGTGGAAAATTTACAAGGATATTGCTGGGACTGGAGGGTTTGACTTAAAAGGAGAGGCTGAATAGGCACTTCTCTCCCCTGGAGGATTGGAGGCTGAGGGGTGAACGTGTAGAAATTTATAAAATCCTGGGGGACATAGATAATTGAATTGTCTGTTTGCAAGGGTAGGGAAGCCCAAAACTAGAGGGCACAGGTTTAAGATGAGCTGTGAAAGATTTAAAAGGGACCTGAGGGGCAACGTTTTCACACAGAGGGTGGAGTGAGTATGGAAAGAACTACTAGAGGAAATGGTTGAGGTGGGTATAATTACAACATTTGAAAGATAGTTGGACTAGTACATGAATAGGAAAGGTTTAGAGGAATATGGGCCAAATGCAGGAAGATGGGACTAGGTCAGTTTGGGAAAGTTGGTTGGCATGGACAAATTGGACTGAAAGGTCGCTTTTGCTGTATGACTGACAATTGGAACTTCCATGTTGTAGAGTATGAGGTACCAGTAAATACAAAACTGGGGTGTTTAGAATACCACCACTGGTAGGAGAATTTAATGTGTGGGTGTTTATGATACTACAAATGTGGCCTATTAGAGGTGAATAGCTGAAACAAAGCTCCCACAGAATGTGCTCCTGAGATGCTGCTTGGCCTGCTGTGTTCATCCAGCCTCACATTGTATTATCTCCTACAGAATGTGTTCAGTAATTCGACTTCTACTATACAGTAGGTCCAAATAAATCTGGATGTCGAATATTTTGTTTGTAATTCATTGGTATAGTTTTGATCTTTTCATATGTTTGATTCATATGTGTGCACAGTATGCTGTGTGTTTTGCCACATTAAATTAAAATATACATAATTGCATTTAACTCTTAAAATTTAATACAAAGATTTAGTGTAATTTAGTTAAAGCAGGCTGTACATGTGAATTGCAACGCTTTGTGTATTCTTATGAAACGATTGCAATCTGTTCATAATAAAATTTGGGACTTACTATTTTGCATGGAATAGGAATGTAAAACTAAGCGGAAGGTTCTCAGATTCCAGGACTGCTGTCTCTCTTTGTCTCTGCAGACATTACTAACGCGAAATTGTCATTTATAAAATATGCACATAATCTTGATTTTTTTAACTTTTATGTTATTTTACATGGTATAACTTTGTATTAATTTGTTTTGTTGTAATTTATCCTATTTTCTTGTCACATGCAGGTAAGGAGTAATATTTTGAATCTGAATAACCATGTCGGGAAATATGCAAAGATTTGTGAAGAACAAAGGAAAGAGGTAAGTAGTCATGATTTTACAAAAACAAACATTTGTCGACCATTGTAGTAAAACAAACTGTTCAAAATAGTATCTATTATACAGATAAAATATACTTTTATACTGGAAAACGTGCCTACTTCACCATGTTTCAATCAAAGAGGGTTTTGGAGAAGTCATGTCCTCAGGCAATGATGGTACAGACAGCTTATACTTGAAATGATAACTTAGTTTAAGAGCTCAGGCCTCTATGTGTTTTGTGTTCCACAGATTATGGAGCTCAAAGAGAAGTTGAAAGCTTATGAGAGTGAAAAATTGTTGTTTCTTAATAACCATGGAAGAGATGTCATTTTTGCTTCAAATTCAAAGGAAACTGAAATAAAAAGGTAAATCTACAAATTGACTTTTTTTTGTTTCAAAATGAAAGGTACACTATTTTTATGAGAAATTGCTTTTTTGTAAACTCAACTTCATGCAGAAAAGTGGAATAATGTTTTCTTTGCAGATATGGTACTAGGTTAAGTTGTTGTCAGGTGTTTAATTATTGATTGACAAGCTTCTTTGTCCTTGTTGTCTTCAGTCCTTTTGTTCCTGTGTAGCTGCAACAGTTAAACTCAATTGCTTCAGAGTTTGTTTAGCTATCAAATTGAATCTTAAAATAATAATGGCATGTCTCTTCTATGTGAAAGCTGCTTTTATCTTGCTATTATGTCAATAGTTTGTGTTTTTGAAATTATATTGTTTATACTTAAGTTAAAATTTAACAAATGCATTAAATTAGATTTCAACTACGTCAAGAATAGGTGATGAACTACAGTAAGATGACTAAAGATGATGTGCCATGGGGAATTATGTCTGCCATCAGAGAGTAATGTGCATTTGACCTCTCCTAAGTCATTAATAACTTACAGTCTTTTATTAATTAAAAGTTAATTGAAGGAACAGTTGCCACATGGGTATGCCTATTTTCTGGGAACAGAGAACAAGCCAATCTTCACCCCTTAGCTCTTACCTTGGTCTTCCAGAGTTAACTTCAGGGAAGAATGCAAAGCATATGTACTGTAACTCTGTAATATCGAGATTCAAAGGTGCCCCAGAAAGTAGTGGTATTTCCAAGATGCCCGCAGAAGCCATGCAAGGGCTTAGCAGTGATGGAAAAACGTCCCTAAGAAAAATAGGAATCCTTTTATTTTTCCCCAAAACCATGATGATGTTCAAGCCTCTTGGGCTGAACCTTATTGTTTCCACTCTTCCCTGTCAGGTGGTTATGAAAAAGACTCTATTGGTGGAATTTTCTGGGCTGACTTTTGAAAAGGTGAGAAGAAATGCTTAAATAAATAGAAACTCAGCAGGTCTAGCAGCATCTGTGGGGAGAGAAAAACAGAGTTAGCATTTTGAGTCCAATATGACTGTCCTCTAGGACTGAAAGGAACTAGGAAAGTAGGATTTATTTTATGCTTTTGACATTGGAGAAGAAACAAATGGAACAAGTAGTGAGGGTGCCCAGAGCAAAAGACAAGGAAGTTCTGAACTTTCATACTGTTAACATCTATTGTTTAATTATTTACACCCAGTTTACAACTATATCTCTCCTTTTCCACCATGGGCACTCCCTTGTCTTCTTCAGTTACTTGGCTCCTTCCATGCCAAGCCATTTCTTTCTTCAAGCACCTGCAGTGTCAGGGGTAAAGTCCCTCTTTGTTGATCACCTCACGAGAAGTCTTATTCCTATGCAGTCAAACTTATTGTTAAACTCAAATCCTGACCAGGCCAACAAGCTTGTCCATCTGAGGCAGCCACACTGGCTGCACCAGCAAACTTGACTGGACACGAAAGTGGGACTAAATTCGAAAAGCCATCTTTTTCTATTGTGTCCTTGGCCCTTGCAAACTTTTGGTGAAAGGCTATCCAATATGTATGTTTCCTGAGTTATGATGAAAGATCAGATCTGGATGGTGCATGAGCTGCTGAGTATTGCAGTTTCTTTTATGTTTGAAGTGTTACCCCTGGTGAATGTAACAGAAGCAGTACCACAATAGTGGTACCTTGGTAGTTGCAATGAAATGACAGACATTAATTGCAGGTAAGTTGTCTAACCTCCAACCTCATGTCTAATAATGTTTTACATGGATATCCTTGTGATGCTATTTTGATGGGCACATATGTCTAACAAATATTGTCAGAACTTCTGCTTTGCTGAATATCCGTAAAATTTTACTTAAAGGTGCCCTATATTGCATGTCAAAATAACTGCAAGAAGTCTGACGTTGTGTCAGCACAGCACAATTTTATAATTTGTCAAAATGGTCTTGCTCATGTTGCGCAACAAAATTAGGTTTGTGAATTTCAGTAACTGATATATAATGGTAAAAGTGTAAACAAAGACCGAGAAAATCCCTTTTTGTTGGTGAGTAATAAACAGGTTGATGTGGAATTGTTTAAAACAACATAAATTATTTACAAGTTTTCATATAAAAATTATGGTGATTTGGTGCCAGTAAACAAAGTCCTGAACTGTTAAAAACAACACTATAGCTTTGACAGCAGCGTTAGAAAATTTGAAGTATTAATAGGTCTTCTCAGCAGTCTCTTACATCAGTAGCTCTGAGAGATGTAAATGTCTCTGTGTATCAATATTTTAAGACTCAACAACAAGCAATGTACGTCAGAGTAAGATTCCAGAGTATAGTCATGCCTTTTAACTTTTTAAAACAGCTAATGCTATTTTATGTTGCAAACATCAAACTAAGTTAGAATCATTGAGGTCTACAGCGCAACTTATAAGAATTGCTGCAAATATTTCAGACCAATTCTGAAAATGGGCATCAATGGACATAATACATAATGTCTTAATAAAGCGCTTGATGTACTTGGGAATAAGTAATTTTCAGAATTCAACTGAACTTTTATTTCAAATCCTCAGTAAAACAATTAAAAAACAAATGGCAGCATTATGTTGTACGTGGTTGTCTTCTTCTTTTACAGATTTGAAGGTGTCCTTGAAAATATCTTCAGCAAACGACGCAAAATCAGAGTAACCTGTTTAGATTTAGAGCTGAGACTGAAAGAAATGGAACTAAAAATGTATTATTATAAACGGCACCAGCAATATGCCACACTGTTTTCCTGTGACCATGTAACGGCAAAGGTAATTGGTAGTTAACTTTCTTTGGACATGGGGAAATTGACCTACCAGCTCACTGGCCTAGTCTCAGTAGTTATTTTAAACAAATGTGCGCTTGAGTTCCCAATTATCTAAAACCCATTTCCTTGTTATTAACTGACTGGTTCAGTGAAAAGCACTTTTGCCTCAGTGTCAAGGCCTTGTGTGTTCACTCCTACTCCAGGACACAGACTGACAGTCCAGATTTTGCAGTATTGAGGAAAAGCTGCACTTTCAGAGATTCAGCCTTTCAAATGAGTCCTTAATGTGAGGATCTGTCTGTTTCAGGTGAATGTGAAAAAAGTCTGGCGCTATTTCAAAGAAGAGCAGGGAAATGATTCCCAGTGTTCTCTCCAATATCAGTCAACAACACGAAACCTGATTATCCAGTTGCTATCACATTATTGTTTGCTTGCAAACTAGCTGGTAATTTTTCCACATTACAATTATGATAAGAGTTTAAAACTACTTAATTCACTGTAAAGTGATTTGGGATGCACAGTCACTATGAAGCTTGCTATTTAAATCCAAGTTTTTCTTTTAGTGTTTATTAAAATGACGTCAAAGGACGATATAGACTTTGCATATAATGTTTCCGATGTACACAATGCTTGCACCCTTAACTCCAGGAAGGAATCAGAGAGATGCAAAATCAAGGTATTTTGCAAGTGAATGTGTCAGACCACAGTCACACTATGATCACTATAATGAAATACAGCACAATGCATTTAAATTTGTGAAACCCTGCAATTAAGTTGAAAAATAACAAATTTCATTTTTGGAGAATTTGGGAACTGCAGATGCTGGAGAATTCCAAGATAATAAAATGTGAGGCTGGATGAACACAGCAGGTCAAGCAGCATCTCAGGAGCACAAAAGCTGATGTTTCGGGCCTAGACCCTTCATCAGAGAGGGGGATGGGGAGAGGGAACTGGAATAAATAGGGAGAGAGGGGGAGGCGGACCGAAGATGGAGAGTAAAGAAGATAGGTGGAGAGAGTATAGGTGGGGGGGTAGGGAGGGGATAGGTCAGTCCAGGGAAGACGGACAGGTCAAGGAGGTGGGATGAGGTTAGTAGGTAGCTGGGGGTGCGGCTTGGGGTGGGAGGAAGGGATGGGTGAGAGGAAGAACCGGTTAGGGAGGCAGAGACAGGTTGGACTGGTTTTGGGATGCAGTGGGTGGGGGGGAAGAGCTGGGCTGGTTGTGTGGTGCAGTGGGGGGAGGGGACGAACTAGGCTGGTTTAGGGATGCAGTAGGGGAAGGGGAGATTTTGAAACTGGTGAAGTCCACATTGATACCATATGGCTGCAGGGTTCCCAGGCGGAATATGAGTTGCTGTTCCTGCAACCTTCGGGTGGCATCATTGTGGCAGTGCAGGAGGCCCATGATGGACATGTCATCTAGAGAATGGGAGGGGGAGTGGAAATGGTTTGCAACTGGGAGGTGCAGTTGTTTGTTGCGAACTGAGCGGAGGTGTTCTGCAAAGCGGTCCCCAAGCCTCCGCTTGGTTTCCCCAATGTAGAGGAAGCCGCACCGGGTACAGTGGATGCAGTATACCACATTGGCAGATGTGCAGGTGAACCTCTGCTTAATGTGTAATGTCATCTTGGGGCCTGGGATAGGGGTGAGGGAGGAGTTGTGGGGACAAGCGTAGCATTTCCTGCGGTTGCAGGGGAAGGTGCCGGGTGTGGTGGGGTTGGAGGGCAGTGTGGAGCGAACAAGGGAGTCACGGAGAGAGTGGTCTCTCCAAAAAGCAGACAGGGGAGGGGATGGAAAAATGTCATGGGTGGTGGGGTCGGATTGTAAATGGCGGAAGTGTCAGAGGATGATGCGTTGTATCCGGAGGTTGGTAGGGTGGTGTGTGAGAACGAGGGGGATCCTCTTGGGGCGGTTGTGACGGGGGCGGGGTGTGAGGGATGTGTTGCGGGAAATACGGGAGACGCGGTCAAGGGCGTTCTCGATCACTGTGGGGGGAAAGTTGCGGTCCTTAAAGAACTTGGACATCTGGGATGTGCGGGAGTGGAATGCATACACCTCCTCCCACCCACCCTCCTGCATACACCTCCTCCCACCCACCCTCCTGCAAAAATTCCCTCCCCTATTCCCAATTCCTCCGCCTCCACCGCATCTGCTCCCACGATAAGACATTCCACTCCCGCACATCCCAGATGTCCAAGTTCTTTAAGGACCGCAACTTTCCCCCCACAGTGATCGAGAACACCCTTGACCGCGTCTCCCGTATTTCCCGCAACACATCCCTCACACCCTGCCCCCGCCACAACCGCCCCAAGAGGATCCCCCTCGTTCTCACACACCACGCTACCAACCTCCGGATACAACGCATCATCCTCCGACACTTCCGCCATTTACAATCCGACCCCACCACCCAAGACATTTTTCCATCCCCTCCCCTGTCTGCTTTCCGGAGAGACCACTCTCTCCGTGACTCCCTTGTTCGCTCCACACTGCCCTCCAGCCCCACCACACCCGGCACCTTCCCCTGCAACCGCAGGAAATGCTACACTTGTCCCCACACCTCCTCCCTCACCCCTATCCCAGGCCCCAAGATGACATTCTACATTAAGCAGAGGTTCACCTGCACATCTGCCAATGTGGTATACTGCATCCACTGTACCCGGTGCAGCTTCCTCTACATTGGGGAAACCAAGCAGAGGCTTGGGGACCGCTTTGCAGAACACCTCCGCTCAGTTCGCAACAAACAACTGCACCTCCCAGTTGCAAACCATTTCCACTCCCCCTCCCATTCTCTAGATGACATGTCCATCATGGGCCTCCTGCACTGCCACAATGATGCCACCCGAAGGTTGCAGGAACAGCAACTCATATTCCGCCTGGGAACCCTGCAGCCATATGGTATCAATGTGGACTTCACCAGTTTCAAAATCTCCCCTTCCCCTACTGCATCTCTAAACCAGCCTAGTTCGTCCCCTCCCCCCACTGCACCACACAACCAGCCCAGCTCTTCCCCCCCCACCGACTGCATCCCAAAACCAGTCCAACCTGTCTCTGCCTCCCTAACCGGTTCTTCCTCTCACCCATCCCTTCCTCCCACCCCAAGCCGCACCCCCAGCTACCTACTAACCTCATCCCACCTCCTTGACCTGTCCGTCTTCCCTGGACTGACCTATCCCCTCCCTACCTCCCCACCTACACTCTCTCCACTTATCTTCTTTACTCTCCATCTTCAGTCCGCCTCCCCCTCTCTCCCTATTTATTCCAGTTCCCTCTCCCCATCCCCCTCTCTGATGAAGGGTCTAGGCCCGAAACGTCAGCTTTTGTGCTCCTGAGATGCTGCTTGACCTGCTGTGTTCATCCAGCCTCACATTTTATTAAATTTCATTTTTGACATGGCTAAGTACATAGTGTCACAAGCTACACAAGCCCTGTTGTTTAGTTTAGATTCCCCACAGTGTGTAAACAGGCCCTTAGGCCCAACAAGTCACAACCACC
The DNA here is from genome assembly GCF_030684315.1 of Stegostoma tigrinum. Lineage (NCBI taxonomy): Eukaryota > Metazoa > Chordata > Chondrichthyes > Orectolobiformes > Stegostomatidae > Stegostoma > Stegostoma tigrinum. The sequence goes on along the minus strand of NC_081370.1, from coordinate 53,451,647 downwards.
CCTTAGAGCATCACTACGGGCAATTTAGCATGGCCGATCCACCTACCCTGCACATCTTTGGACTGTAGGAGGAAACTGGACCACCCAGAGGAAACCCACGCAGGCAAGGGGAGAATGTGCAAACTCCGCACAGACAGTTGCCTGAGGCTGGAATTGAACCCAGGTCCCTGGCGCTGAGAGATGGCAGTGCTAACTACTGAGCCACCGTGCTGTGCATACAGCTGTAATATAGTAGGGTCTATTTTAGTCTATTATGTTGAGCCAAGGGCATTTATTAACAATAAAGTTGTTTTGTAAAGTAGGTAGAAGCTGTTTTGTTTGTATTGACATGTGTCCTTGTTTACTTTTTATACTTTCTACTGCATGCATCAGGTATAATTTGCAAATGTTATTTTGATTTTCATATGTTCTTGTTTGAGTCAAGGACTTTAAAACCTTTTAATCTCTTACAAATATGCTTTAGTTTTGCACATTGCATGACAAGAATGAGCTGTGTGATGAGGTTGAATCTCCCTCTCATAGTGCTTCTCTTGCATCCAGTACAGCTGAAACTGAATTGTTAATAAGAAGCACCTTGGCATAACATGGTTTTGGAGATACAAACTGCGTCTCCCATCCTTTGTGTTACCAGTGAAAGGATTATTTGTATGTCTGAGGGAGCCATTTACAAACTGAATGATTTCAATGAATAACAGGGTATGTTAAAGGGTCCTACCCTATCTGTGAAGAATACACCAGCACAAGAATGTTTTGATGGAGTCTGTACTTTCCACTCTAATGGTTTCCCCTCCTTATGCTGGCTGGCTGTTTGTCTAAACATCTGAAGTCTTATTTTACAGGCCAACTAAAAGTGAAATGAGACTGCTCTATAGGGGCGCTGTAATTTGAATAACAATTTTAAAGAAATCTCATGAAAATCACAACAAAATGCCTTTTGATTGGGTAAAAATACACTGGTATACATATCTAAATAATTTTTTAATTCACCTGATCAGACTCGTTGACACACCTGGTTCAGGCAAGACTTGAACCCAGACATTCTGGTTCAGAGATGGGATGCTACCACTGCACCACAAGATTATTGCACATCTAAGTTGTTGTCATAAAATAGAATCCCGACAGCATGGAAGCAGCCCATTGAGTCCATACTATCTCTCCAAAAAGTATCCCACTGAGACCCACCTACTTACCCTATCCCTGTAAGTCTACATTTCTCATGATGATACAGCTAGTCTGCAGACCCTGGATACTATGGACAATTTAGCATGGCCAATCCACCCAACCTGCACATCTTTGCACTATGGGAGGAAACCGGAGCACGCAGAGGAAAAACATGCAGTCACAGGGCAAATGTCTGTGTGGAGTTTGCACAGTCACCCATGGCTGGAATCAAACTTGGTCCCTGGCACTGTGAAGCAGCAATGCTAGCTGCTGTGGCGACCATTTCATCAACGTGTTTAAACATGTTACGACACATCTCTGGGGCAGGTTGGAATTGAAGAACCACAACTATTGTGGCAGCTATTTTCTAATCAAACTGTTCAGGGATGTCATTGCACACCTCCAGAGCAGATGGGACTTGAACCAAGGCCGTCTTATCCAGAGACATGGATGCTACCACTGTGTCACAGAAGCCCATAACTACCACTGCTCAGGTATTTTTAATTAACCTTTCAGAAATGTTATTACACACCTCTAGAGCAAATGGGACATGAATCCAGGTTTCCTAGCTTAAAGGTATGGAAATCACCACTATACCGAAGAGTCCTCCAACAAGCACTGAGGACTTTTATCTGAAACAGCCCTGAATTACTGAAACAAGCTAAGGAGCAAATTCCAGTTGCAGACATCTTGAGTTAAGATGTAAATTTAGCATCTCCAATATGCAAATACTTGCCTGTCAATAGCCAACACCTGTTTACGTTATTGCCTTCAACTGTTAAATAGTTAACATCCATCAGCAGGATCTGTTAGATACTAACAAGTTGTGGAGGAGATTCTTTTTCTCCAATATTCACACACTGCACCTGGATGTGGTACTTTTAACTTTTCTGTCGTATGGAAATCAAATTGAAAATGTATAAATGTGCAGTATAAAGAAGAAATAAGGTTAGAAACTTTTTATCTAAGAGAGAACAATTCAGTAACTTATATTTAAGGACAGATATTTCATTGGAGGCAGTTCGGAGAAGGTTCAGTAGGATGATCTTTTGTGGGGGGACGGAATTGTCATAAGAGCATAGGTTAAACAGGTTGAGACTCTACTTGGCATTTTGCAGAATGAGAGGTGATCTTATTGAAACATAGAATTCTTAAGGGGCTTGACAGGGTAAATGCTGAGAGGATATTTCTCTTCACGGGAGAGTCTAGGGCAGGAATAAAGGGGCATGAATTTAAGGCTGAGATGATGGGGAATTTATTCGCTCAGACAGCTGAGAACTTTTGAAATTGCTTGCCACAGAGAGCTGTGGATGCAGGATCTTTGTGTATATATAAGGCTGAGATAGATTCCCAATCAATAGGGGAATTGAGGGTTATGGAGAAAGGGCAGGAAAGTGAATGCAAGGAATGTTGGATCAGCCATAATCCTATTGGATGGCAAGGCAAGCTGAAAGGGCTCAACAATGTATTCGTACTTCTAATTCTTATCGTCTTCAAAGTTTCCAGCCAGGTGGAGGCGTGGTTTGTTGTGTACATGTTGGGAAGGCAAGGAATGGATTCTAATTAGAATCCTGACATTATCCTGGTGTCTTCTGGCTTTGTTCCAAAACCTGCTGTACTCTTGATCTATGTCAGCATCTGCTGAGAGTGCACTCTGTGATCACCAACATCCTGAATTAAATGTACTTTTTCTTGTGATTATGGAGTGTGACCCCTGCTTTAAAAATAAAACCCTAACGTGGTGTTTCTGTTGTTTTAAAACATGAAGCTCTTTCTTTAGAGCCCTTTTAAGATTAATGAATTTTTGCTGTCTGCTAATTCTTTTAAAAATGTATTTCGTTTTTCATAGCTTTTTGATTAACTTAGCATTACACCTATCGCATCTTTAGGCATCTTGCAAGCATGAACGTAGGCTGGCGTCACTAATCACACAACACAAGCATATTCAACAAAAGCTGGAAACTGTCGAGAAAATGCTTGAAGAAAATAGTAACTGGTTGCACCGTGTGGAAAATGAAATGTGTTTATTCAGCCAGGACGGAACAATGCCTCAGGTAGAACTGAAATAATTGATCCTTATCGTTTTTGTACTTTAAAATTTTTCATATTGCACAATATACAATGTTTTAATCTGTTGTTACATGTCAGCCTCTTTCAGACTGTATATTTTGTTCCATGATTGCCTCACTGGAGATCTTCCCTCTGTGGCTCTCTAAGCTTTCATTCTCTAACGTCAAACAGCTCCTTTGTGTCTTTTCTCAAAAATCCCCAAACAGAATCATCCTGACAGGTGCATTGTTTGTTTCAACTGGTGTCTTTCAATCTCCACTCTATATTTTATCTGTCTCTGTTTCAGGCTCTTCCCAACTACTTTCATCATTGTTCTGATTACCTTTGCCAGTTGATCAATTTCCTGTACCCAACCACCTTTTCTTCACTTTCGGTGTGCAGTCTCTGCATTTCTGTCCAATGTCCGAATAGTCTGAGGCTATTACATATGGGTCATTTAAAGTTGGCAGCATCTCTGCGGTAGCAAGCCGTGTAAATGGTGTCCATGGTCAGAAAGCTGGCTTCGGTGATCTAGGCTGTGCATAGCACCTTCTGTAGTTTCTTATAGTCCTGGGCAGAGTAGTTGCCATTACACGCCATTATGCACCCAGACAGTATGCTTTGAATGGTACATCTTTAGAAGTTGTTGAGTGACCTTATGGACTACATTCCATTCTCCCTCTTTCTCTTCCTCTCTTACATATGTTTTGATGCTAGCTTCCACAGTGGTTTTTCTAACATAACTTCCTGCTTCCTTACCCAATTTAACAGGGTCCTCAGCTGTGTACAATTTACTTCTTGAACATCTCCACTCACCCATTCCAATCCCTCTGGGGACTCTGAAAGGCTTCCACTTGTCCAAGCTTTCCAACCAACAAACACTCACCATTCAACCACCTCAGCATAATGCCAAATTCATCTTACCTGCCTCCCGTCCCTTCTTGGCATTCCACAATTGCCATTCCCTGCACAGCACTGATCCATTTCTCCATCAGTGTTCTCTCCCCACCCCAATACCTCTCATCTTCAGCATTACACTCTGACTCTCCTCCCTGCACCACATCACCTTTCCATGCGGCCACAAATGGTGCAATATTTGACCCTTTACTTTCTCATTGTTCAAACCCCCAACAAATCCTATAGGTTGTCACAGCAAATTATTTTTGTACTTCTTTCAATGTAGTCCACTGTATCTGCTGCTTATATTGCAATCTCCAAACATAGGGAGACCAAACATAGACTGGGTGACTGCTTTGTAGAGCAACTCAGATCAGTCTACAAGCGTCACCCAGAACCTTCCAGTCCCTTGCAATTTAAACGTATCCTCTTGTTCTCGCACTCGCATATCTGACATAGGCCTGTCACAGTTTTCCAATAAAATCCAACACAGCTGAAGGAATAGCACCTCACTTGACAGTTTTCCAAATCAACAATTTCAAACCATGAATTCTGGCCTCCATTTGATGTCCAATCCCAGTGTCTGTGGTTTGTTTTCCATGGTTTTGTTTTCAATGTTTAGAACCTACTATGGACCTATATCATGCCTTCATTACAATTATTGCTATTTCCTTTGTCTTTTGTTCTATAGCACCTTCGATTTCTCTCCCTGATATGCCTTTTTATTCCATTTGACCCTCGCACTTCTCACAGCATAAACCCGTAACTTTTCTACACCTGTTAGTTCAGAAGAAAAGCTGTTGGACTCAAAACTGGTTTTCTGTCCAGATACTGCCAGACCTTCTCAGTTTCTCCAGCACTTTGTTTTTATTTCAGATCTCCAACACCGACTATATTTTGCTGTTAATATATTATAAGCTCCATATGATTAAAAGTAATTACTTGCTGAAGTCGAATTAGGTTCACACTTTTTTTCTTCATAGAATGAAATTGAATTCAAAGAACTGAGCTGAAATTACATTTTGACTTTTAGACTATGCGTAATTCCAGAAGAAGGATGATTCTGTTGATTGCAACACACTGATATCTTAATACTTGTTATATTGCTTTCATTCATTCATGGGGTGTAAGCATCTTTGGCTAGATTATCATTTAATGTCCATCATTAATTTCCTCTAAGAAGCGAGCCACCTTGAGCTATTGCTGCCCTTGGGGGTGTAGGTATGTCCACAGTGCTATTAGGAAAGGAGTTCAAGGATTGTTTTAAACAGTGACAAAAAAGTGGCTCCATTATTACAAATCAAGAGCTTGGGGGTGAACTTGTAGATGGCGGTGTCCTGTATGTCTGCTGCCTTTGTTCTTCTAGAAGGTGGGGGTCACTTGTTTGCAAAATGTTGTCAAAGGAACCCGGAGGCGAGTTACTGCACTCAAATGTGTAAATGGTATGCACAGCTACCACTGAATAAAGATGATGGAAAGAGTGACTGAAAGGTGGTGGGTGGGGTGCCAATTAAGTGGACTACTTTGCTTTGATGTTGTTTGATCTTATTCTTGCATGGGTTGTGGGCGTTGAGGCAAAGCTGGTATTTGTTGCCATTCTCTAATTGCCCTTGCATCCAAAAGGTAGAAATTCGTCTGCATTGTTTGCAGAGGTACTGCGAAAGATTGCAAGATTCCTTTTTTTTTGTCTTTAAAAGGAGAATGCTTAACTTTAAGTTGTGCCCTAGTTCTGAATGAGCTGACGAAGAGAAACCTCCTTTCAGCATCTAGCCTGTCAAGGTCCCCCTTTGGAATCGATATGTTTCAATAAGATCACCCTCTCATTCTTCTAAATTCCAATCAGCTTTCTCTCATAAGCTAAGCTCTCACATTGGGTGTCAGCCTGATTAATCTTCTTTGAACTTTTTCCAGTGCAAAAATGTCCCTTCTTTGTCAGTTTAGAAATACAAGCTCCTTTTGTTGTGGACCAGACAAAACCCTCTTCAAATAGATCAACCAGATAGCCTAAACCCTAACTTTCATCTTACGTAAAGGCACCATAAAAGTAATGTGCTGTGTTCCAGATGTAATTCGATTGTTTATATTACTTGGCTTTAAGTAAAGCGCCCTTTTTTCTTCCCCCTTAACGTATAAACAAAAGAAAAGAAAACTGGTATAATTTTAACTCTTGGAAAACTTAACAGAATATTAAATTATTTAAATTCTAAACAGCAATTGTTTCTAATATATTAACATCTCAGGTTCCAGCACACAATTCTTTGACATTTGCGTCATGTAGACAGGTTGTTTAAGAAGATGTTTAGCACGCTTGCCTTCATTGCTCGGACCTTTGAGTGTAAGGAGAGATTGGGTAGGCTGGGACTTGAGCTGAAGTGTAGGAGGCTGACGGTTGACTTTATAGAGTTTTATAAAATCATGGGAGGGTACAAATGAGGTTAATAGCAAAAGTCTTTTCCCTAGGGTGGAAAATTTCAAGACTTAGGGAGCATATTTTTATGGTCAGATTAGAAAGATTTTGTAAAAGACAGGAGGCATCTTTTTACAGTCTGGTTTTTGTATAGAATGAACTTCCGGAGGAAGTAGTAGATGCGGGGATATTACAGCATTTAAAAGACATTTAGTAAGTACATGAATAAGAAATGTTCAGAAGAATATGCGCCCAGTGGAGGCATGTGGGACTAGTTTAATTTGGGATTATGGTCAGCATGGACTGGTTGGACTGAAGGGTTTGTTTCCATGCTGTATGACTCTATAAACACACCCTTGGCATAGACAAATTCAGTAATTAGATTGTTTCACATGTGATACTCCTCCAAGCCAGTAGAAAGCAACACCAAGAGAAATTCTGGTAGAAAGAGGGAGAACTCCAGCTTTTTGCGGTGGCCAAGAGAAGCCTAACAGCTTCCAAGCCAACTTCAGAACTTCCACAAATGCTGAAAACCAAACAAAAATTTGATTCTGTGGGGATCCATTCATTCATGCTGCTTCTATTGTTCTAATTTGAACAAAATCCCAGGGCCTCAAGCTGTTTACTTTATTGGCTTGGAAGAGACAGCTCATCAACTGTGGTTCAAAACCTGTCTCTTTTTTTTAAAGAAAAGACAAAGTATAACTATTAAAGCCAGAGTATTGTCATACTTTAAAGATAAACCAGAACAGCTCCTGTTTGAGAGCATGTGATGTTCGGCGGGCTTTGTTTTTAGATTCTGATCCAGGAGACTAAGGTTTACTTCCCACTTGTTCCAGAGGTGTGTACTAATATCTCTGAACAAGTTGATTAGAAATTATACAAAGATCTAGCTTCTTAGGAGGCTGTTGTGGTCCAGTGGTAGAGCCCCTACCTTGAGCCAGGAAGACTGGCTTCAAATCCGGCCTGATCCATAGTTGTCTGATAACATCGCTGAACAGGTTGATTTTAAAAACACCTAGTTTCTTATGGTGACCAGTTAGTTTATATGGTTAGAGCATGGTGCTAATAACACAAAGGCCACAGGTTCAATTCCATATTGGTCAATGTTGCTCGCTTCCACACCAACCTTTAATTGTTAGGGTTTTTGTGGCAGAGTGGTAGTGTCCTTAGCTCTGAGCCAGGATTCTGGTGTTCAAGTCCCACCTGCTCTATATGTATGTAATAGCATCTCTGAATAGGCTGATCAAAAAATATCAAAGACCTTGTGTCTTTGCAAAAGGCTTATTTAACAGGATAACAGTTAGCACTCCTGAATTTGAATCCAGTAGTTTTGAGTTAAAGTCTTGTTGTTACATTGACCCTTAACAGACAGCATTTCCAATCATTTTCTAATTGGATGATTTGCTGATGGAAAAACAAACATGTTCTTCCCCAGTGAGTAGTTGGCTTCTGGACAGACAAAGAATCCAAAAAAAGGAAGGGGGATACTGGTGTTGGTACTGATGTATGGATTTACAATAAAATCCTTGTAACCGTCTGAAAATCTTATGTTGCATAATTCAACATATAGATGCCAGTGTGTTAGACATGGTAGGAGAGGATTAACCTTGATCTCTTCAAGTGGGAAGATGAAGAAAGCAGAATGTAATCCCTGTTCCCGACAGTTCCCAAAGCTCATGGTGGCTCTTTAAAGTAAAATGGCTTGAGTTACGATGCAGGATTACAATTATGATTGGCCACCAATGTTTTTGTAATTGGAATGAAATGAGCAGTATAAAACTACCTCAACTCACTTCTCTAGCCAAGAAGAAACAAAGTATGGCTTTGATTTATTCCTTATCAGGAAGGAGTAAACTTAGAAATAAAACATTTTCGGAACCAAGTGTGACTGAACTGGATACTGAAGTGGAATTGCAGGTTCTAATTTACAGACAACATTTACAAAAAGCATGAAAACAAGCCTACAGGACTTGGTCACTAACTGATAAATTTAAGGAGATGGGCAATTAATCCGCAAGAGTTTATAATGAAGTTTGAGGAGTTATAAAAGCCTACAGAAACTCAATCTAGGAAGTCCAGGGTCGGCGTTTAAACTATGAGACGGCACACAAATTTCGGACATGGAGAGACTTTTGCTTTTGTTAGCTGTTCAACTTCATAGTGATAACTCTTACTTTAATCGATGACTGCAGCTGTACAATACAGCTTGAGAGAGATATATTGTTTCCAGCTTCCTTCACGCAACACTTTTTAGGAATTGGGAGAATGGACGTCTCTGTAATTACTGACTCTCTTCATTAAAGGGGACCTAGTTACAGGCACTTGTACTAAATAGAATTGCTGAAAAATGTTTTGAGCGTTTTTAAAATAGATTACTGAATCAAGAAAAAATGCAAGATTGGGGTGCTAGCTGACAATAAATGAATACCAGAATTCATGGAGATTAATTAATATGTATTTCCTGTACAGTTTTTAAATTTTGCTGTCAAGATTTGTCCAAGAATCAACAGTCAGTTATTCAGAACATTGAACAGTACAGCACAAGAACAGGCCCTTTGGCCCACCATGTCTGTGTCAACCATGATGCTATTTTTGAACTTGCCATCTCCCCACACATGGTCCGTACCCTATATTCACTGCCTGTTCATGTGTGAGACTAAATGCCTGTTAAACTTTGCTGTAGTAGAAGCATATACAACCACCCCTAGCAGCACGTTTCAGATGCCCACTACCCACTGTGTTTAAAAAAAATACCTTGCCTCGCACATGTCTTATTCACATTTACCCCTCTCTACCTTAAACCTGTCCTACTCATATCTGGTATTTCCACCCTGGGAGAGAGATTGACAATCCACCCTATCCATGCCTGTCACAATTTTACACTTCTGTGGGTTGTTCAGCAGCCTTCACTGATCTAGCAAAAACAAATGAAGTTTGTCCAATCTCTCCTTATAGTTAATCCACTCCAATCCAAACAACATGCTGATAAATCTCTTCTGTACCCTCTCCAAAACCTCCAAAGCCTTCTGCTAATGTAGCAACCAGAGCATTGCACAATACTCCAAATGTGGCTTGATCAAAGTCTTATACAGTTGCAACATGACTTGCCAACTTTTCTACTCGATACCCCACCAATGAAGGCAAGCATGCTGTATGCCACCTTTACCACCTTCTTCAGAAGAAGGATCCCGACCCAAAACGTCAACTTTCCTGCTCCTCTGATGCTGACTGGCCTGCTGTGTTCCTCCAGCTCCACACAATGTGACCTCTAACTTCAGTGGTTCACCTTGCCAATTCACCATGGAAGTCAAGCAATTTAATCTTCTGGACCAGCCTATCATGAGGGACCTTGTCAAATGCTTTGGTAAAGAGCATGTAGACAACGCTGAATGCCTAACTGCCATCAGTCATCTTTCCCAGTCTTCAGAAAACTCAGTCAAGTCGGTGAGACATGACCTCCTCTGCATGAAGTCATGCTGACTATCCCTAATATGTCCATTCTTTTCCAGATACAAATAAATCCAGTCCCTAAGAATCTTCTCTGCTGATATCAGATTCACCAGCCTATCATTTCTTGGATTCTCCCTGTTGCCTTCCTTCAACAAAGGGTCCGCATTGGCTATTCTGCAGTCTCTGGGACCTTGCCTATTAAGGAGGATACAATGATCACTGACAAGGCGCTGCGCACTTAAATACTTTAACCTCTTTCAAGCCACCCAACACCACCACCACCACCTCAATATGAACATGCCGTAGAGTACCAACAAACCCTTTTCTAAACTTACCCTCAAGCATTTTTTTCTCCTCTATGAATACCGATGAGAAGTATTCATTAAGGACCTCACCCACTCCCTCTGACTTCAGGCATAAATTACTTCCCTTGTCCTTGCGTGGACCTACCCATTTTCTAGTTCGCCACTTGCTCCTAATATACATATAAAATGCTTTGGGATTCTCCTTAATTCTACTTGCCAACAACATTTCATGGCCCCTTCCCAACCACCTAATTATTTTTGCACGCTCTTTACTGTTTTCTTTATATGCCTCAAAGGTCTTGTTTGAGTTCTATTTCCTAAACCGTACATATGCTTCCTTTTCCTTTTTAACTAAACTTGCAACATCTATGTATATCCAAGGCTCCTGAATCTTGCCATCCTTATGGGTCATCCTCACAGGAGCTTGTTGGTCCTGAGCTCTGGTCAACTGTCTTTTAAAAGATTCACATGTCAGATGTAGATTTACCTTCAGACAGCAGCCCCCAATCCCATTTCTCCAGTTCCTGCCTAATACTGTTGTAATTATTCTTCCCCGAATTTGGTAGTTTTACCTGAGAAGCAGTCTTATCCGTTTCCATAAATGCCATAAAACCTACAGAATTATGACCCCTGTTCCTGCACCACTGAAATTTGGATCACCTGGCCAAGCTCATTCTCCAATTCAAGGTTGAGTACAACCTCTTCCCTGTTGGACTATCTGGATATTGTTTTAAGAACACCTCCTGAATGCAGCTGTTAAATTCTGCCCTATCTTGGGCACTAAGGTAGTCCCTGTGAATGATGGGGAGTTTAAAATCTCCCGGTATTACAACCCTGTTGTTTTTATATCTTCCCATGATCTGCTTACATATCTGTTCCTCTAATTCCTGCTGGCTCTTGGGGTGCCTGTAGTATAATTCCTTCATAATGATTGCACCTTTTTTATTCCTAAATTATACCCATATTCCTCACTGGATGAGCCTTCCAAGATCATCTCTCTCAATACAGCTGTGACATTTTCCTTAATCTGCAATGCAACTCCTCCACCCCTTTTAAATCCCTCTATCATATCTGAAACAATTAAACCCTGGGATGTTGAACTGCCAGCCCTGCCCTTCTCTCAACCAAGTTTCTGTCTTGGCTACCATATTTTAGTCCCATGTACCAATCCATGCTCTAAGCTCATCTGCCTTATCTGTTATACGCCTTACATTAAAATACACTTCAGACCACTAGTCCCTCCCTTCTGAGAAAGGGTCACCAGACCCGAAATGCTAACTCTGATTTTTTTCTTCACAGATGCTGCCAGACCTGCTGAAGTTTTCCAGCAACTTCTGTTTTTACCCTTCTGTATTAGTTAACCTGACCATTCCTACTTGATTTAGCCCCTCACCTCTAACGTTCACAAGCTGACGTACAGCTCTGGTTTCCATCCTATTGCCATTCTAGTTTAAACTCTCCCAAGTGACACTAACAGACCTCCCTCCAAGGATATTGGTGTCCCTCCAGTTTAGGTGCAACCCATCTTTCTTGTACAGATCCCACCTGCCCTGGATGAGATCCCAATGATCTAAATATATAAATCCCTCCTTCCTAAACTAGGTCTTTAGCCAATCATTTAACTTTCTTATATTCCTATTTCTGGCTTCCCTGGCACTTGGTGCAGGGAGTAATTCTGAGATTACAAGAGGTCCTGCTTTTCAACTTCCTAAGTTCCCTTTGCAGGACCCACATGCAATTCTGGCCTCCCTTTATTGGGAGGTCATTGTGAAACTTGAGGGAGGGTTCAGGAAAGATTTACAAACATGTTGCCAGGCTTGGAGGGCTTGATCTATAGGGAAAGGCTGAATAGGCTGGGGCTATTTTTCCTGGAGCAACAGAGGCTAAGGGGTGACCTGATAGAGGTTTATAAAATCATGATAGCATGCTCAGGATAAATAGACAAGGTCTTACCTCTGAGATGAAATGAGAAGGCAGAGATTTAAGTTGAGAGGATAAGGATATAAAAGGGACTTAAGGAGCGATACATGTATGGAATGAGCTGCCAGAAAAAGTGGTGGGCGCTAGTACAATTACAAGATTTTAAAGGCATCTGGATGGATATATAAATAGGAAGGGTTTAGAGGGATATGGGTCAAATGCTGTCAAATGGGACTAGTTTTATTCAGGATATCTGATCAACAAGGACGAGTGGACCAAAGGGGCTGTTTCCTTACTGTCCATCTCTATGACTACAGTCATGACACGGCTGCAATGAGCATTAAGAAATGGATACATGTACACTGTTTAGCAAAAAAGGTCATGGGTCAAAGGGTACACTATTTCAAATCCACTTAAAGGGTTTGAAATCTTTAGAAGTAAATAGTGCAACAACAATTGCAGGGATAAGACACCTTGATGATGTTGTTGAATGAGCAAAGACTGAAAGCAAAGACCAAGATGAGAGAAATTAGTTGGTTTGTGGCCTGGCAAATCAGGAAAAATATGGCTAACAGGCATGCAAAAGGGCAAATAGATGATTCCCGGGGCCTGTATTTTCATTTTAAATTTGGAATACTCCCCTGCCATGCCATCAAGTGAAACACACCTGGAATTTGGAGGTGCAGCAACACCATCTAGTGTTAGGAAGGCTAGTGAAGTCCCCATGTGTACAGTAAGACATAGGAATAGGAGTTTTATACAATGCATTAATGCACAATGCATTATTCTGCTAAAGTAGAACTGTGTATTCCAAGGCAAAGGTCACCAAACTGGGAGATATGAAAAGTTATTGGAGGGGCACACGGAGGGTGAATGGAGCTGAACTCGTGAGAATTGAAACAATGAATGCTAACTTGAATAGTCAGAGGAACATTATGAAGTAATTCTTCATTGCTGTCCATTCCCTATGTTTGGAAAATAGCATTTTTTTCTTTCCTTTAATTATAATAGAAAATATGGTTAAAGCAAGAAGTTTTTTGGGAGGTCTTTGGAAGTTTAAAGGATGCTGGATAAGCAGAGGAAAAGCATTAAGAGAATTCCAGAAAACAGTGACGTAGTTGACTGGAGAAGAAATAAAGTCGGTTAAAAAGTCTAAGTATGGGATGAGCAGAATTAAGTGCAAAGATACAGGATTACTAAGTTAGCAAATAGAAAAGTTACACAGCTGGGAAACTTGTATGCTCGCCATTCAGACTTTTCAGTCCGCAACCTGTTTGACTGTGGTACTATTGCTCTTAACCACTTCAGCATCTTCGGCCAATGAAAACATATCACACTCCATTTGTGATAGAAATAGCTGCAAAGTCAGTCTTTGATGTAAATATCTAAATTTAATTTGAATTTTAAAATTTCTAACTAAATTATCGAATCTATAAAAGCTGCATTAACTATAGATGTCAGAGACAGTAAGAACTGCAGATGCTGGAGTCAGAGTCAGTGTGTGGAGCTGGATGAACACAGCAGACCAGGCAGCATCAGAAGAGGAGGAAAGTTGATGTATCCAGTTGGGTCCCTTTTTCAGAAAATGGAGCTCCAGCTCCACACTCTGATAATTATAGATGTGCTGCCTCATCTCTAAAGAACAATTTTTAAATTTGTAACTTTTGCCAAAAATTGCAAAAAATACTTATAGGCAGAGCAAATATTGGAAATATGTCAAATTAACCCATAAAAATGGTGCATAGTTAGAATTTTACTTTGCGGAGCAGAATTTCTATTCCCTTGCCCACCACAAATCAAACCTCTCCCTCCTTCCTGAAGAGAATGACTCATGGTTAAGTTGTAGTTCCATTGATATCAGCTACCCAATTAATCATTCAATAAATGCAAATCCGGATACCAAATGCTGGTAGGCTGTTCACTGTAGAGATACCACCAGCATGCAAAATTATGCTCTCAGTTGACACACCCCGTTTTCCAAAGAGGATTATTAGAATCAGAATATTACCAATCAGAATAAAAAGACAAAAGAGAAGTACATCACAGGAACAGACCCTTCAGTCTGCCAAGCCTGTGCCGATCTTCATGCCCTAACTAATCTAAAAAACAAACTTTCTGCCCTTATTCAGCCTGTAGCCCTCTTCCCTCCCTATTCATGTAATCATCCAGATGCCTTCTGAATGTCATCAACATGCCTGCTTCCACCACCTCTTCTGGCAGTGCATTCCACGCTCCTACCACTCTTTGCTTGGAAAAACTTCCCTCACAAATCTCACTTAAATGTTCCCCCCCTCACCTTGAACCTGTGTTTGCTCATCACTGAAACTTCAATCCTGGGGAAAAAGCTTCTGACTATCCACCCTATCTATGCCCCTCATAATTTGGTAGACCTCTATCAGGTCTCCTCTCAGCTGTCTTTTTTCCAATGAAAACAACCCTAGTCTTTTCAACCTTTCCTCATAGGCAGTGCCCTTGAGACCTGGCCATATCCTAGTGAATATTCTCTGTACTCTCTCAAAAGCTGCCACATCCTTCTGGTAGTGTGACAACCAAAACAGCACACAGTACTCCAAATGCAGCCTAACAAGGGTTTCATTTTGCTGCAACATGGTTTGCCAACTCTTGTACTGCATGCCCCGGCTAATGAAGGCAAGCCTTCTTGATCGCCTTGGCCACCTATGTTGCCACTTTTAGGGAACTGTGGACCTGCATGTTCAGATCTAACTGAATGTTAATGTTCCTAAGTGTTCTGCCATTTGCAGTGTAATTCACACCTAAATGTGATCCTCCAAAATGCACCACCTCGTATTTGTCTGGATTAAAATACCATCTGCCATTTCTGTGCCTAAGTCGCCAATCTATCTATATCCTGTTGTATCCTTTCACAATCACTGGCACTATCAGCAACTCTACCAATCTTCATGTCATCTGCAAACTTGCTAATAGACCACCCACATTTTCCTCCAGATCATTTTTATATACTATAAACAACAGAGGACTTAAGACTGATCCCTGTGGAACACTACTAGTTATCAATCTCTATTCTGAAAAACAACCTTCCACCACTACCCTGATAATAAAATGTGAGGCTGGATGAACACAGCAGGCCAAGCAGCATCTCAGGAGCACTACCCTTTGTGTTCTATGACAAAGCCACTTTCATATCCATTTAGCCAGCCAACCCACCCTGAATCCCATGTGATTTTAGTTTTTGTACCAATCTGCCAAGTGGGACTTCTGCGACTATCAAATGCCTTACCAGGACCATATAAACCACATCCACAGCCCTTTCTTCATCAATTATCTTTGTCATGTCTTCAAAAAGTTCAGTCAGAAGTGGGAATCCTGAATCCATTTCCTTCTGCCTGACCAGCAATGGCCCACTGCTGTGTGAGCTTTAATTAGTTAATTAATCATAGACTAGAAATCATTATCACTGTGTACTATATCCAAAAAAAACGTCCACTGAGCCCTCAGAAGTTCTGATTTTTTTTTTTGTTAACATACAGTCATATTAGTCAATATTGAAACATCTAAGGAACAATGAATAGTCATAGAAACCTGCAAGACCTGTTAAAATTCGGTGACAGGGCTGAAAGAAAACCATGTAGGGGTGATGTTTCCCCTCGCAAAGGAGCTCAGAACAAAGTGTCAGTCTCAAGGAATGTAACAGGCCATTTTGGATTGAGGTATGGAGAAATTGCTTCATTTAAAGGGTGCTGAACCGGTGGAATTCTCTACATCAGAAGGATGTGGACGCCAAGTCACTGAATATACTAACAGTCAGCCATGATCCTGTTGAATGATGAAGTGGGTTTGCGCCAAGTGGCTTATACATGCTCATATTTATCATTTCTCTGCTCACTGGCTGATTGGATTGACTTTAGGAGATGGGAGAGGGGTGCTACTATTGGAGGTCAATGTAATAACAACTTGGGAATGTTATAGCAATCCTGGTTGAAGTAAAATGACATTGAATCAACAGTGGGAAGGAACTTTGAGAATGATCCCAAGTCTTGCCTCATTTCATGTTACATGGGACAGTTGGCACAGAATTCAATTATTCAAATCTGTGCTTGAAAAGTTATTTCAGTGCAGGACAGTGTTGCCTTTACTGGGATCTGGTGTTGTTGTTGGAGTTGAGTGTACTGCTAGTTAAAGGATTGGTTGAGTTATCAAATGGTTGACGTTCTTAAAGCAGCAGCCTTCATAATTTTAGATACAAATGAGCGATTGCATCACAATGCAAACAATCCGGAACGATCAATAAGCAAGCGTTGTGTCAAAGGATGAACGTGTGTTGGAGAGATAACACCTGGATCACCACAGCCATGTTCAATAAAAGGCCAATTGTTAGCGGTGCCAGCAATGGGGCGGTTGTGGTGCTGTGGTAGTATTCCTACTTCTGAGCAAGGCAGCATGGGTTCAAGCCCCATCTGCTCCAAAGGCATGCAATAGCATTTCTGAACAGGTTGATTAGAAAGTATCTAGGAATACTAGCAAATTGGAATCACAGTGACTAGTGGCTCAAGTGTACAATAAGTGTTGGGTTTGCTAATCTTGATAAACAGAATCTATCATTTCTAATTTTGGACTATGCTGAATGTTTGTGGGTATCTAGTTCTTTTATCCTCTAATGCACAAACAGGGATTCTCAAATTCTTGTTGAAGTGTTTTCTAGTCAACACTGCTCTGTGTTTCTGCCTGTAAGTTTTCATTGTGGAGTGTTAACAGCAAATTTACCTGTAATTATTTTTTATCATCATTGTTGTTGACAGGTCCTTAATCAAGATCTACAGTGCAGTCATTTAAAGATGGAAGTAATGGACTTAAAACGACAAATTCAACATATGAAGCAGTTATTCTCTCTCCAAAAACCAGAGAACAGAAGAACAGAAAAGTACAGCAGTTTTGAACTTGTGCTAGCATCTTGATTTCCAGAACAATATTCAGTCTGATATTTAGAACTTAATAATGAAGGCAAATAATGCATTCTGAAAAAACAATTGCAGGATAAAGTACAGCTCGATGGTCAGCACTGCTGCCTCACAGCACCAGGGACCCGGGTTCGATTCCATCCTCGATCAACTGTCCGTGTGGATTTGCACATTCTCTCTGGGTGCTCCGGCTTCCTCCCACAGTCCAGAGATGTGCAGGCTAGGTGGATTGGCCATGCTAAGTTGCCCCTAGTGTTCAGGGATGTGTAGATTGGATGGGTTATTGGAGGGATCGGCCTTGGTGGGATGCTCTGAGGGTCGGTGTGGACTTGTTGGGCCAAAGGGCCTGTTTCTACACTGTAGGGATTCTAAATTCTAAACTTTAAGGAACTAGGTTATTTTTAACTTTGCCAAGTTGCATTCAATTTGCTGGATGCAAAAACAATCATGCAAAAGGAGCACTGAAAGAAAAGTTCCCCTATATAATCATGAATATTCTTAGTTGCAGCTGTACTAATTTGATATATTGTAATTGTCCAGAATTTTCAACAACTTTCTAGCTGGTGTTTTGAAAAATTTAAGTTAATGTTTAGAGTCCAGTGACCCTTCTTCTGAAAAGGCTTTTTCTCTCCACTCCTAGTTCTGAGGAAGAGTTACTGAACTCTAAACATTAATCTTTTTTTTACTCCACGGACACTGCCAGACCCGAGTTTCCCTATCAATTTCCATTTTTGTTTATTTCAAATTTCCAGCATCTACAGTTCTGTGCTTTATTTTAAAAATTATTGCTGTAGATTTCTTTTGAAATCCCAGTTTTGTTGGTGATTGCTTATAATGACATTTTGGGCCTTGCTACTGGTGGATCAATCATCTGTTATTATTAAGTGATAATGGAACGAAAACTAACTTGCAAGCATTTCTCAGTCTAGCTACCAAATAACATATTGAACATCTCTGCTCTGAATTTTGCATCCACCTTGCGAGGTTTCTATTGAGTCGTGACCCAGATCAGTTCGTATCAAGTACCAAATCAATTTCCTCTCATGACCAACAAGTACCTTTCCATGTATCCTGTGTGTTATAGTCCAATTTACAGCACTCGACTGTCCAGATGGGAAAAAACTTGAATATTTCAGACAAGAATTCAACTTCAAATCATTGGGTGTTCTGTGATATTGGATGGCGATCCTACCAACTACCACCAAATCAAACAAAAACCTAGTGTTCTGGTCTACTGTATTTTAACATAATGCTGATAGAATATTTTAACAATGTGGTTAAGTACCATAACCTTCCCATGGAAACATGAAAAATAAGAACAAGAGCAGGCCATTCAACCCCTTGACCCTGTTACGCCATTCAATATGATCATGGCTGATCACCCAACTCAGTACACTGTTCTTGCTTTCTCCCCATACCTTTTGATCTCTTTAACTCGAAGAGCTGTATCAGACTCCCCTTGAAAACATTCTATGTTTTTTCTTAAGCTGCTTTCTGTGGCAGAGAATTCCATAAGCACACCACATTCTAGGTGATGGAGTTTCTCATCACAGTCATAAATGATCTTCCACATATCCTAAGACTGTGATCCTTGGTAACAAAGTGTGAAGCTGGATGAACACAGCAGGCCAAGCAGCATCTCAGGAGCACAAAAGCTGACGTTTCGGGCCTAGACCCTTCTAGGCCTGAAACGTCAGCTTTTGTGCTCCTGAACTGCTGCTTGGCCTGCTGTATTCATCCAACTTCACACTTTGTTATCTTGGATTCTCCAGCATCTGCAATTCCCATTATCTCTGATCACTGTGATCGTTGGTTCTGGATTCCCTGTTGTCAAGAGCATCCTTCCTGCAATTACCTGTAGTCCTGTTAGAATTGTGAAGGTTTCTATGAGATTTCCCCCCTCCCCATTCTTCTAAACTCTAGTGAATAGAGTTCTAACTGATCCAGTCTCACTTCATATATCAGTCAGAAAGTGACTTGATCCTCAGAACTTGCTGTCATTTAAAACTGCCGGACAAACGTTCCATGATCAAATAAGGAAGAGCGCTATTTTAATAGATATGAAAAAGCTGCGAGGAAACGTCAGGAACTGTCGATCACATCAGTGGTGTTCAATTTTTTTTGCAGGGGATTCTGAGACAGGATCTACATACATTTGGAAAGGCAAGGACTGAATTGGGATAATCAGCATGGTTTTGTGTGTGGGAAATCCTATCTCAAATTTGATTGAGTTTGTTTGAAGGTGTTACCAAGAAGATTGAAGGCAGAACAGTAGACATTGGCAACGTGGAGTTTAGCAAGGCCTTGAGCAAAGTCCTGCATAGTAGACTGGCTAGTAAGGTTAGATCAAATGGGATTCAGGGAGAGGTAGCCAATTGGATACAAAATTAGCTTAATGGTAGAAGGTAGAAGATGGTGGTAGAGGATTGCTATTCGGACTGGAGGCCAGTGACCACTGGCATGTTGCCAGGATCGGTGCTGGGTCCACTCTTGTTTGTCATTTTGATCAAAATTTGGATGAGAAAATAGGAGGTATGGTTAGTAAATTTGCAGATTATATCAAAATTGGTGGTATTGTGCACTTTGAAGGGGGCTATCTAAGAGTACAATAAGATTTTGATCAGATGGACTAATGGGCTGAGAACAGGCAGATAAAGTTTAATTCCGAAATGTATGAGGTGTTGCGTTTTGATAAGGCTAACCAGGGTAGGGCTTATACAGTTAATCATAGGGCCATGGGGTGTGTTGTTGAACAGGGAGTTGGGGGGGTGGGGGTACATGTTCATATTACCTTGTAATTGGTATCACAGGTAGACAGGGTGGTGAAGAAGGTATTTAATCTGTTTGCCTTCACTGATCAGAGCACAGTATGGGAGTTGGGACATCATGTTGAAACTGTACAAAATTTTGGTGAGGCCACTTTTAGAATATTTGCATGCGATTCTGATCACCCTGCCATAGGAAGGATATTGTTAAGCTAGAAAGGGTATAGGAAAAATTTAGAAGGATGTTGCTGGGATTGGAGGGTTTGAGTGAGTTGTACTGCGAAACTGGACAGAATGGGACTTCTTTCCCTGGAGCATAGGAGGCTGAAGGGTGACCTTATATAGGTTTGTATGATCATGAGAGGCATAGATAAGGTGAATAGCCAAGGTTATCTTCTAGAATTAGGGGAGTCCAGAAATAGAGGGCAGGGAGAGGAAAGATTTAGAAGGGATCTGAAGGGCAACACAGAGGGCGATGTGTGTATGGAATGAACTGCCAGAGGAAGTGATAGAAGCAGATACAGTTACAACATTTAAAAGACATATGGATAGGAAAGGGTTGGAAGGATATGAGCCAAATGCAGGCACATGGGACTAGTTCAGTTTCGGATTCCTGGTTGGCATGGACAAGTTGGACTAAGGGCCTGCTTCTGTACTGCATGACTCTATGATGCTAACAAGCATTAGTTAAATGAGGATGGGAAAATTCCACTTGGTGTTTTAAGGCAAAAAGAGAAATGTGTACATTTGTGTGACGATAATTTTACATGCTTTGTATAGTTGGTCTCGACACAATAATTATTTGTTTTGCTTTCTCTTTCCAGGCTTATAAACGCTTTACTTCCTGCATTCCGCCAACAGTATCAAATGTTGAAAGAAGCTGGACTTGCTTCGACAGCTGTTGAGGGTACATTTGTGCAAATGGAGCAATTAATTCATCAGGAAAAAGGGATTGCATGGGAAGACCAGATTATAGAATTACCAGAAATAATACCTGATGAGCAGCTAAACATTTCCTCCATCATGAATTACTCCCAGCTCACCTATTGCCAGGCTACACCGTGCAGTATGTAAACTTAAGCTATAATTAAGCAGTGAATTTCAATCAGCTGAAAAAGTGAACCATTGCATGAATACACATGATGCATGTCTAACCATTATTTTGTGACTTACTGATGTAAACAATTAGGTCGATATTTCACTTCTATAGGTGCAGAAAAATGTCTTTACGAATCCAGCTTTATTCCATACAAGTCAAAGATCAGAACAGTACACACAGATGCAGTTGGTTTTGCTATAAAATGATAGTTGCATTCCTGTGCCATGTTGCATTTATGAAAAATATTGTGCTATAGAAATAACAGGCCCTATGGGAAAAGTGGAGTTAGGGGCAGATACCAAAAAAAATCACTCAAAAGCCTAACACAAAGGATAGCACAATTTGAATGAATATTTAATTCATGCCCAATAATGAAGTAAATTTAACACGTTAACTTGAAAAATGTCAAGACGACTTAATGGAGGAGGAGGTTGTACGGTACTTCTACAGAGGGCATTTCACGACAAAACCTGCAAAATGATTACGTGATGCCAATGCAGAAACTTTCTGCGCTAACATTGTACATATTCATGACAAAGCCCATGAAATGATCATGTGATGCCACCGCATACTGCTCTGCACACTGATGGAATCATGTCATAGCCAACACAAGTTCACATTTCAGAAATAGCATTTCCCTTTTCGTCATTCATGTTACAGCCAATTCGCGTTGATGGAACACACCTTACAGCAGAACCGAATGTATTTGATTTTTCTTCAATCTAGTCCCAAACCTTTTTATATAATACCTCAGTTAATCTTGCAATTTTTGAATTTGGCCCCAACGCAATTCTTTTATAGAAACATAGGAATAAGGAGAAGATGATTTCATACTTCAAGCTTTCACCATTCAGTAAGATCATGGCTGATCTGGTTCTGGTCTTATTTCTATATTCCTGTCGACCTTCAGACTTTCACCACCCCCCACCAACACCCCGACCCAATATCAAAAATCAAACTTTGTCTCAAGTAAATTTAAAGACCCAGCTCCTGCAATCTTCTATTAAAGGGAACTCCAAACTCAAGTCATCCTTTTGAGAGAAATATTTCTCCTCCTTTCTCTGACCTCTAACCAAATTGGAAAGCGCTGTCTTAAAGAGTATGGTCGCTTCCTGGTATCTTCCCTGACGTGTTTTGGTGCCCGTAGTATGGTCTTCAGTTCATAACTCTGAGCTGAAGCTGCTTGAGCTGTAAGCACTCTGTGTTTCCCCTGTGTCACACTGGTATCCAGGATTTCACACATGCTGCGGCTGTACCACATGCCTATCCAGCCTTGCTTAATGCGCTTTTTTTTGTAATAAACTACTTAAGTAAGGTATTCGATGTTTTTTGTTTCCCTTTTTAAGTATTTTATTAAGCCTTCCACTAGTTCCTATTTTCAACCTTAAGCAGCACAGTAAAACTTGAAACGTTTTTTCAGAAGCTCACCAAACAACTAGTTTTTTTTCCCCTTTAATGGAGTAAGATCCAGTTCCAAACTGCTGACGTTGTATCTCTGGGTCTTCTTTTATTTGCTATTCTAACTATTACTGATTCCTTTGGGTCCTCCTTGTGTCTGTACTTCTATGTGACTCTGGTTGTCCTGGGTCCTCCTTTCACTGTCTCTTCTAACTGATGTTGAGTGTCTCTAGGTCTTCATTCCACTCTCTCAACGGATGCTGAATACTTTTGAATCCTCCTTCCATTTGTACTTCTAATTGATGCTGACTGCCATTGGATCATCCTTTCACTCACTGATCTAATGCTGCTGATTTCCTCCAGGTCATCTTTTTACTTGCTATCTTTCCTTTTGACAATTTACTTTCCTACACATCTTGGTGTCATGAGAAAATTTAACCCCCATATATTTAAGTCCTGAGGAAGAGTCACCGGACCCAAAACGTTAACTCTGATGTTTTTTTTCTTCACAGATGCTGTCAGACCTGCTGAGCTTTTCAAGCAACTTTGTTTTTGTTCCTGATTTACAGCATCTGCAGTTCTTTCGGTTTTTACTCCATATAATTGGTGTCCACCATCTTCAAATGTTGATATAGATTTTTAAAATTTGATTACCTAGCACTTGAACTTTATGGCACTCCACCAGTGTCAGCTTGCCAACCCAAAGCAGGCCCATTTATTCTTGATCTTTGCATCTTGTTGGCAAACCAGTCCTTTAAATACAATAATACATCATCTTCTACACCATGTGTTCATATCTTATACAGCAACCTTTGACGTAGCACTTTATCAAACACCTTTGCAAATCCAAGTGTACATAGCAGCAGGAATAGGCCATTCAGTCCCTTAAGCCTATTCTGCCACTTCTTGAGACCATGGCTGACCTATGGCCTAACTCTGTAAATCTGCTTTGGGCTTATATCCCTTAATAACTTGCTTAACCAAATTTTAAATCTGAATTAAATTTAACAGATGATCTAGCATCAGCTTCCATTTGTGGAAGACAGTTCCAAACTGCTACCATCCTTTATGTGTAGAAGTACTTTCTAACATCTCTCCTGAGTGGTCCAGCTCTAATTCTCAGACTATGCCTCTAGTTCTACCAGTTCCCCCTTACGGACTGTGGTTGTTACTTTGTCAAATGTCTCCAATAAATTAGTTGAACATGATTTTCCTTTCATAGAGCAATGTTGCCTGTGCCTGATCACATCATGACCATGATGTACTCTAGCTCCTTCTGCCCTAAAGGATCTTAGGCTGACTGGCCCATAGGTTCCTTCTTTCAGCTTCCTTCCTTTCTCGAATAAAGGGGGTACATCTGTTACTTTCCAATCCACTGGACCATTCCAGAATATAAGCAATTTCAGAAGATTATAACCATTGCATCGACTATCTGTACAGCCACTTTTTTTAAGACCATAGAATACAGGCTCTCTGGCCCTGGGGACTGTCAGGCTTTAGGTTCAATCGTTTTCCTAATACCTTTTCTTGATTTTGAAAACTTTATGCTCCTCTTCTCTTGCTTTTCCATTATCTTTGGAAAGCTTTCTTAGACTTCTATTAAGAAGACAAAAAAAAACTGCTGAAGGCTGCCTCAATTTCTTTGTTTTCCACTATCAGTTCCCCAGACTCACTCTAGAGGCCCAATCCTAGCTGTAGTTACTCTTTTCCTATTCAAATACTTGTAGAAATCTTACTTTGTGTTTTATATACTAGCTAACTTTCTCTCCTATCATGCTTTCTGCCTCTTTGTATTCATTATTTGCTGCTTCTGAAAGTCTGCTCGATCCTGATTTACCACTTTGGAAATTTGGATTGTTTTCGACTTCAACTTAATACTATTCATAACTTTCTTGTTTACGCACAGATGATGCATCCTCCTCAAAGAAGCTGTCTTTCTCACTGGGACAATGACGGTTTACAGTTAATAAATATCTAATTAAGAGGCTACCACTGCATTTCTGCCGTCCTAATTCTTAACCTAGCATGCCTACACTGCCTCACCCTGTACTCTCAAAACCACCTTTAATTACATTTGAACCCTCTTCACAGACTTGCACTTCTCCCTTTCCAAATGAATGTAAGGTTCTATCAGATTATGATCACTGTCCCCTCAAGGTTCCTTTATCATGAGGTGATTGATTAATTGTTTCTCGTTGCATATCACTAGGTCTAGGATAACCTACTCTTTGGTTGACTCTAGACCATACAGTGCTATGAAATTGGCCTGAAAAAAATTACATGGGGGCATTTTTCAGACTACCTTTACAAATCTGATTCCCCAGCCTACATATGGTTTCAAGTTACTCATAACTTACAATTAATTTCTTACAAGCCCTATTTATTTCCTCCTATATATTCTGTCCTATTGTGTAATGACTGTTAGATCACCTAAATATTCCCCTTGCAATGATCTCTTATTGTGCTAATTCATATCTCTGTCCAAACTGATCAATCTTGATATGGTCATTGCTTAGTACTGAATTAATGTTATCCTCAATCTATATTATGAATTAATATAACTTTATATTTTCAGTAGTAAGGATGAGTGTAAGTTGGTTTCTTCATTTTCTACATAGTGTAGTTGACAAATAAGGAAAGCAAAATTCCTTTAGGGCAGTATGTATGATTCTGTTGTCCTGTCAAGTCACTTTTTAAAAATTAGCTCTTTTCAAATTGAATGAATTTAAAAGCAGGAAAATTTCAATCCTCATTTTGTTTTTCATTTACTAAGCGCAATAGAAAATCATTGAAGCTGTGGAAAATGCAAATTGGAGGCATCACCTGTGAATTCTGACCAAAATGACTAAGTTCTTGACTCCTTTTTATGCCCCTATCAGACATTATGCATTTCCAAGTCCTGCTGGTTTATTTTGATGAAATACCAAAAAGATTTTTACATAACTGCCCTCCGCCATCCAATTGTATCTCAAGACATTTTTTTTCTGAGTCTAGACAACTTATGTTGGCAAGATATATGAGAATTGAGATTGTGATGGCTGAGCCCAGTGATGCCTTTGTTTTGTGTTAAAGCAGGACCCAGCTGACAGATACTATAACAGAATCTACATCTGTTTTTATTACTTGCCTTCTCTATCTCACAGCAGTATGGCTAATCAAATTTCTTGTATGCTGGTCTATTTGAAATCTACTAATTCAATACCGAGACTATCAAACCTCCTGGATTTATGTCACGTTGTGATGTGCTTTTTCCCACTAAGCAATTATTGTTAACTTTTTGGGCTGTTTGTCGTTTTCACTTAAGATATATTTAGGCTTCTGTGTTTCTAACTGTTCTTTTAGGTGAGCCTTGCTTTCACCAAGCTCCACGCTTAGTACACCCAAACCGCAAGCCTTTTCTTAGAATTCCTGTGCCGTTTAACACTATTACTTGCAATCTTCGTGCTTTTTGAGAAGTGGAAGTTTTTCAAATCAGACTTTATTTGAGATTATTAACAAATTTATTGAACAGTTGTTCAGAATATTTTAATTCATTCATGGGGTGCGGACATCACTGTCTGAGCTAGCATTTATTGGCCATCCCTAGTTGCCCTTGAAAGGTGATAGTGAGCTCTCTTCTTGAACCACTGCAGTCCATGTGCTGTAGGTAGACCCATACTGACCTCACGCAGGGAGTTCCATGATTTTGACCTAGCAACACTAACAGAAAGGTGATATATTTCTAGATCAAGATGATGATTGGCTTGGAGGGGAAGTTGAAGGTAGTGTTCACATGCATCAGCTGCCCTTATATTTCTAAATGAAAGTAGTTGTGGATTTCAAAGGTGCTTTCTTAAGGAATTTTTGGTAAATTTATGCAGTGCATCTTGTAAGTTGTACATAATGGTGCCATTAAGCATCAGTGTTAGAGGATGTCAACATTTGTAAATGTCATGCCAATCAAGCGGGCTACTTTTTCCTAGATGGTGTCAGGCTTCTTGAGTGGTGTTAGAACTGCACTCTTCCAAGCAAATGGGGAATATTCCATCACACCTTGCGTATGGTGGATGGACTGTGGGGAGTCAGGAGGTGAGTTGCTTTTTGCAAGATTCCTGTACTGTGATCTGCTCCTGTCACCACTATTTATATGGTGAGTCAGTTGAGTTTCTAGTCTATAGCAAGCCCCCAGAATGTTGAAAGAGGGAGATTCAGAAATGGCAGCATTATAGAGCATCGGGGGAGACGGCTAGATTGTCTCTTAATGGAGTTGATTATTGCCTGGCATTTATGTGGCACAAATGTTAGTAGAAAAATTGAAGTAGAAACTAAATTATACAATCTTAATGGTTATGAAGAAAAAAAGGGATCTGGGGTTTACACGCAAATCTTTGAAGGTGGCAAGTTAAAGGAAGTTGAAAAGACAGTCAACGGAATACACAAATGGCTAGGCATAGAATACAAAAGCAAGAAAGTTATATTTAACATTTAATATTATATAACTATAAGTCAATAGATGAGCCTCATTTAAAGTGTTGTGTCTAATTTCTGCACATCACATTGTTATTAGGAACATAGTCAAGGCCTGATATAAAGTGCAGTGGTGATCTTTTGAAATATTAAGGAGTGAGACATAACATGAAGAGATTCAAGAAGTTGGGGTAGTTCTCCTTTCAGCAGACACGGCTAGGGGGAGATTTCCTTCTATTCAGTTGTGGATATGAGAGCCACGGTGGCTCAGTGGTTAGCGCTGTTCTTCATAGTGCCAAGAAACTGATTCGATTCCAGCCTTGGGTGACTATCTGTAAAGAGTTTGCATGTTCTTCCCCTGCCTGTGTGCATTTGTACCAGTGCTCCAGTTTACTCCCAAGGTCCAAGGTTCGCAGGTTAGGTGGATTGTGTCCAGGGATGTAGGTTAGCCATGGTAAATATGGGGTTACAGGGATATGGTGGGGGAGGGTGTTACTGGGTAGTGGAGTCTGGGTGGGATTCTCTTCGGAGGTTTCTTTCTGCCCTGTATAGATTCTATGATTCTGTGTGGGAATCACAGGCTATGCTAGCATTTGCTGTCCATCTGTCATTGCCTTTGAATTAAGTGGGGAGTTTTTAAGCCTTTTTAGGCCAACTGTGAAAGATACACATCTGGCAATCAGCCACCCTTGACTCGTTCTGTCTACATGTAACTCAGACCCATAGCAGTGTGATTGACTTGTAATTACTCTGTGGGCAATTTAGACTTTGAACGTTTTTTATTTTGATTTTATTGTAACGTGTACTGAAATATAGTGAAAAGCTCTGTTTACAAGCAGAACAGGGTGATCACGCAAACAAAAGATGTATAGATCAAAAAGAGACATACAGGTTACATTGCAGGTTACATTATTTGAGGCTAGGGCCCATTCAACAGTGTGATAACAGCCAGTAAGAAGCTGTTCCTGAACCTGCTTATGCATGTGTTCAGGCCGCTATCTTCTGTCTGACGGAAGAGATTCTAGGAGATCATTACCGGGCTGCGATGGGTCTTTGATGATGTTGGCTGCCTTTCCACAGCAGCGAGCCATATAAATAGAGCCCCTGGATGAAAGGTTGGCTTCCGTGATGGTCTGTAGTTCCATCTTCTGTAGTTCCTTACAGTTCTGGACAGAGCAGTTGCCATACCTGGCCATAATGCACCTGAACAGTGTGCTTTCAATGGTGCATCTGTAGAAGGTGGTGGGGGACCTTGTGGATATGCTAAATCACCTGAGTCTCCTGAGGAAGAAGAGGTATTGTTGTGCCTTCTTGACTGTCATATTTATGTGAGAAGCCCAGTCGTCAGTTATCATCACTCCGAGGACCTTATGCTGTTCCCTCTCTCAACCTTAGTTCCGTTGATATAGATCATGTTCTCCTTTCTTTCTCAAGGCGATGATCAGTTCTTTAGTTTTGCTGAAGTTGGGAGACAGATTGTTTTCATTAACCACATCACCATTCAAGCAGGATGCCAAAATACAATCAACACGTCTCCTGCTCTGCCAGAGGGCCGAACATTTTGGACCATTGCTACCAGCAAAGGACCAAAAATTCTGGACCACTGCTACACAACCATCAAAGGACACCTACCACTCAATCTTCTGCCCACACTTCAGAAAATCCAACCACAGCGCTGTGTTCCGCCTCCCAGCTTACAGGCAGAAGCTGAAACAGGAGAATCTTTCAAGAAAAGTAGTACAGAGCTGGCCCAAGGCAGCGGAAGACTGCCTCCAGGACTGCTTGGATTTGGTGAACTGGACCATGTTCAAGTATTCAGCAGAAAACGTTGACAAGTATGCCACCACCATCACCAACTTCAGTAGCAAATTAGCAATAAATGTTTGCCTAACCTTGAGGTCCATGTCCCATGAACAAATGAAAACAAAAACTTAATAATTTTTACCTAAAAGTATTTTATTTGGTAAAGCTGTATAATCAATAGCATTTCACTGTTCTGGTCAATGAAAGGTCAAAAACGTGTGTGCGGCTTCTCACCTAATTCAGATTACTTCATCTGTGTGTTAATTCCATGTACATTAGTCATTTCAATCAGTCATGTACCAACTCAATGTCACTTTGTTTCTTGATTCAGAAGGAAGTCCTTCCAGAAGTTTGCAGGTAACAGCCAAAAAAGTCAAAAATGGCAGGTCTCCTGATCAATTCAAATCATCAAGAGGTAGGTGGAACATTTACCAAAGCATTCAAGAGTGCACAACATATATGAATGTAATTCAAATAAGGTTTATGTTTGCTTAAGCTACATTACAGCCTGCTTATGGTTGATAACTTAATGATAAATCTCTGCGCCTGATTTAAGAAAAACAAAATTGAAATTGTGGATTGGATTATGTATTGACAGTTGTGGAATGTAGAATTTGGAATTACCCAAAGGAAATGTATCTTTGTGCTTAGAAAAGGGATTGAAGTAATTTCTTTGAAAGAACACATCGTTCAATTTTCAACACGTGCAATGGTTTTTTTAACCCAAGGTCAGCATGCCGGGCACTGCCCTGTGCTCTGGGCCAGTTCCAATGATACACATTGGCTGTTGTTTGGATTGGCTGTGTAGTGATCTGGAGCTGCTCAACCCTAAGGTAACCAACAGTTGAGTTCAGCTGGTAACAGTTCTTTGCGTTTAATCAGCTCCTGATCAACTTTAAAGCTGGCCCAAAGCGGTATTACCATTTAACAAATGGAGCTATACAAGTGCACTCATGTAAGAGTTTCTTTCTGTTAACGTTTTTTTTCTATTCACTCATGAGACATGGGCATGGGCATCAACATCACTGGCTGGTTAGCATTTATTGTCCTGAAGAGGTGGTGGTGAGCAGCCTTCTTGAACTGCTGCAGTCCACATTCTGTGGGTAGACTCACAATGCCTTTGAGGAGGGAATTCCAGGATTTTGAGCCAATGACAGTGAAGGAATGGTAATATATTTTGAAATCAGGATGGTGAGTGGCTTGGACGGGAACTTGAGGGAGGTATTGTTCACATATACCTGCTGCCCTTGTCCATCTAGACTGATCTGGTCATGGATTTGGAAGGTGCTGTCTAAGGATCTTTTATGAATTTCTGCAGTGCATCTTATAGATTAGTGTGTAGCAGCAGTGTGTACTATGGTGGAGGGAGTGGATGCTTGTAGATGAGGTGCTTTCTCCTAGATAGAAGTGGGAGTATTCTATCACATGTCTAACTTGGGCCTTAGAGACTGTGGGCAGGTTTTAGGAAGTCAGGAGGTTACTCGACGCAGTATGCCTATGTTCTTACCTGTTCTTGTAGTAACTGTATTTCTATGGTCAGCTGAGTTTATTGTTATTTTGCTTGCCTTCCTCATCACTTGCTATACTTGCATACTAGCACTATGTGATTCTTGTGCCAAGACACTCTGATCCCTCTGTACCACCAAGTTCTACAGCTTTGCTACATTTAAATAGCATGCTGCTTTTCATTTTCTTCTTGTTGAAGGGGCATATTTAAATTATTCTCCGTCTACCAAAATTAGTTTAAACTCTTTATGTCCCTTTGCAGACTTCCCACCTTCGCTGCCAGCTTGCATTCCTACTTGCTTCACTTCTTGGTGTCACCAGCAAATTCAGCTACCCTTCATCTGTACAATTGGAAGAGATTGTACATAGTTGACCCAGCGTTGATCTCTATGGTATTTCACGCGTTACAGCTTGTCAACCTTAAAATGACAGATTTATCCCAGCTCTCTGTGCTCTTTTTTTAATCAATCCTTTATCCATGCTAATGCATTATTGCATACATCATGTCCTCTCAATTCGCTATCCAGACTAATTTTACAGGGGTAGTTGGACCAGATAATCATGGCAGTCAATGCTCGGAGTCTAGCTAATTAGGTGGATGCAGTAATGCTAGAAGTTTAATTACCTTATAAGAGTAGTCATTGCATCTTCAAATGCATATTCTGCCACATGTGCCACTAGCTTCAGATATTGTTCAATGTACCATAATCTATTACTCACCCACAAATAATCTCTTCTGTGAACACGATTCATATCCAACCTCATAGCATCACCTCTTTCTCATAACTAACACAGCTGCAAACCTCTTACCAAGATCTCATAATTTGCATTTAACTGTAAAACCATCACATCACCTTTGTTTCATTTGCACGTCACGTAAAATCTTTGCTGTCTCGTTCTTGTTTCTGTTATAAGTGAAAAGAGTTTCATCTTATCTACGCTGCCCATCTCGCTCATGATTTTGAAAATCTCAATCAGATTTCCTCTCAGTCTTCTTTTCTCCAGGGAGAACACTCGCAACTCCCTCAATTTCTAAATTGGTAGCTGTTCCACAACTTTGTGTTGCTGTGCAAAATGTTTCTCCTGTTAATGTGTTTTAATTGTTTTACAATTGATCTTTTATCCATGTCATATTATGCTAAACTCTCAAATATGGGACATATTCTAGTTTATCCATTTTAGCTTAATCCTTCACAATTCTATTGTCTATTACTTCAGCTTTAATTCTTTGGGTATGAAGATTGTGTGAATGTGACACCTCAACACCATAAGCTTTCTCTCCACAGATGCTGCCAGACCTGCTGAGCTTTACAAACAATTTCTGTTCTTGAAGCTATTTAGAATAGCCTGTACCATTTGATTAGTGTTTGATTTAACATGAAAAAAAATAGATGTAGCTGATGCTGTAGTTACAGATTGGCACTTCTGAGCTGAGAGAGAAAATGTCTTGTGACAGCTTGCAGCTCACTGGTGTCTTTTTAGGGCATCCATTTGGGCCAGCATCTCAGGCCACGCACCATGGGCAATGACCAGCTGTACCCTCTATCCACAGAAGTTGGCATTGGCAAAACACCAGCCTTACCGTCATCGTCGTGCATTTTGGACTAACTTATCATACAGTTTAGCACTTTATTGCTTCGCTTTGGAGTTCACTTTCACATTACATTGCAATGCTGCTGCCAGTCGTCTTTGTGCAGCGGTGCATGCAGCCACCTCATGCACTGGAACCAGATGCATCTCAGTGTTCCTAGTTTGCTTTCTTTCTACTCACTCACTTTGCAACTAGTTGTATATTTACAGTATTCTACCTTGCTTTGCCTTTTAGCACAAACAGAAACTGGGCAACTTGTCATGTTTGCCAGCAATGATCACTAAAAGGGCTGAACATATTAGTGATGGCTTTGAGCTATGTCAGTGTAACGCCTGGAGCATGTGTTAGTAGTTTACACGGCAAACACACTGCATATGCTTAAACCAAATGGCTGTGTCTCAAAGCCTAAAGGGAATAGGCCTTAGTCCAGTCAACTATGGTCAGTCAGAGGCCTAGTCTATCTTCATTAGGGAAAAGTGGTGAACAATATTCCCTCTAAATGTGTAGTTGCTCCATACACAGCGATCAGTGTGCCAATGAAGATCACAGCATGCCTTCAGTTTCAAGTGTTGCTGCCATGCACAGACCTCAAAGGTCCATGGAAATGCTGGTTGTGAGGTGACCTGAGTGAGTGAGCAGGCCACACAAATAGCTGGGAGCAAAAGTAGTTTGAGGTAAAAGCAAAGTGCTGTGGATGCCAGAGATCTGAAATTAAAACAAAGCACTGAATTCTATTCTGAAGAAGAGTTATATTTGGCATGAAACATTAGCACAATTTCTCTACAGATGCTGGCAGACTTCTTGAGTTTCTGCAGCATTTTTTGTATTTATACTAGTCCTTGGAATGGGATAGGTATGAATAATCGACAGTTATTGAAAGTGGTAGACTGTGAATCTTGTTAGGAGGCGGGTGCAATGGCAGAGTTACTGAGTGTGTGGGAGCAAAGAAAAAAATGACAGCATCTAGCCCTGCTGGGCGTAGATGGTCATTCACCTTCTTGTGACACTACTGCATATGCTTCCAAATCATGGACACTTTGCTGGCCTGGATGGCAACTTCAGACCAGGCTGTGACAGCATTTGAAATTGTGCGTGACTGGGGTTTAAATATGTTGCCGTGCCATTAACATTGTAAGCCCTAGTACCAGCAAGAACCTTGACCATTGCTAATCACAAGCTGTGAGAGAGCAATGCTTAGAGGCAGGGTGTAGAAGCTAATGAGCTGAGTAATGCAGATTTTGTATAATAAAGTCACTTTAGCTGAATGAAACTCTTTAAAGTTGGTGCAGCTGAATGCTGGGAAAATGTAGCCTTTTCATTGAATTGTTATTATATGTCACTTTTTATTTTGGCATTGAGATTTACTTTTGCAGAAAAAGCAATTGTCAAATTAGTACCAGTGTAGATTTTGACAAATTAAATCCTAGATCTCTTCCTGCTGCTCTTCCTTTATCCACATCCCAATTCAGGCAGCCATTTCCACTCCTCAAGCTCACTTGAAACCAGTAGTTGAATTAATGGAATTATACTGACTTTCTCAAAGGGATATTTGAGCTACTGCTGAGGGTTCAGGCCTGGCAAGACCCTGGACTATCTGAATATTTACTTTAAATTGAGTGGTGTAGATTCAATTTTTCCTGACATTAATTTGAATCTCTCGCCATCAACAGGCTCTCCAGGCATTCAGCAGCATAATGTTCAAAATCTTCAACCATCCTCTCTTGTCGTCTTAAAAACCAGAAGAACTGCGGACACTGTAAATCAGGAACAGAAACAAAGTTGCTGGAAAAGCTCAACAGGTCTGGCAATAGCTGTGAAGAAAAAAATCAGAGTTAACGTTTTGGGTCCGGTGATCCTTTCTTAGAACCCGTTGTGAGGAAGGGCCCATGCCCTGAATCCTCCAACTCACAACAGTACCACTCTTTAAAATCTGTTTGTCCCAAACCGTCCTCAAAGAATTCCTTCAAATTGCAACCTAGTATCCTATTTTGAACTTCTGTTATGTCCCCAGAGTCCCTAAACGTGCTTTATTGCATCCTAAATTTATCTTCATCATGCCCACAATTATGTTTCCTAACGGTATGCAAACAAGGAGCAAGAGAAGGCTATTCTGCCCCGAACCTTGTTCTGCTATTTAATAAGATCATAAATGATCTGATTATAATCTCAAATCCACATCCACATTCCCTCTGCCTTAAAAATACTCAAGCTTGTGCCCACATCGTCTTTTCAGGAAGAGTTCCAAAGATTCACTCTGAAAACAAAAATTTGCCTAATCACTCTAATATGTTATTATCAACTTAGTTGCTTGTACTTCATTCAACAAGGTGTAATACTTTCAAGGACTTTTACACCAAGATTAATAACATAGAAGTGGAAGTTCTGATCAGTTCAGTGACTTCAATAACAGCATGAGGAGAAGAGCTGTAACTTCCTTGTCTTTTCCAATTAACTGCACTTGTGTGGACTCCAGA
The DNA here is from genome assembly GCF_030684315.1 of Stegostoma tigrinum. Lineage (NCBI taxonomy): Eukaryota > Metazoa > Chordata > Chondrichthyes > Orectolobiformes > Stegostomatidae > Stegostoma > Stegostoma tigrinum. The sequence continues at coordinate 53,417,436 of NC_081370.1, read as the reverse complement.
ATTTGCTGTCAGTTTTCGGGGAGTAATGATGGCTGTGCCAATAGTTTTGACATTATTACAAATATAAAATCATTGTGTCAAATACTGACATCATATTTATAAGGCAGCAATTCTGAAATCATCAGTCACAACCCCATTTTGGACCATACGGATAGCCAATGGGGTCACAAGCACCCTCCCCTTCTCCTCCCACACAGGCACCAAGGCCCAAAAAATATCGAGTCCCTCCCTTTCCCCACTCATATCTCAGTTTCCCTCTCTCGCAGTCAGTGACATAACTTCCATCCAGTGCTAACACAATGAAGACTTGGCTCATGAATTAAATTTCTACTCCCCTACTTCATCCTTCTGCATATGAATCTGTCTACTGGATCCAGTAATGGTGTGGCACTCCCTGGGATTTTTTTTTTAGTTTCAATTTTTCCTTCCAAATCCCTCCATGTCCCGGCTTCCTCTATCATGACACACATATTTACTAATGTAAGAATTGGCTTCTTCTCAGGCCCTGTTTTTTTTTTCTAATAGTTTGTTTTTCCACCATCCTAGCTGTTAGTGTACACCAAATTCCAATTGTAGCTCACAAAGTAACGAGTCCCATGCACTGAGTCTGCCGTATGCAACTCTTTCTAAAGTAACCTGCTGAATTTATTACATGAATAATTCTAGGGTCATTTTCTTCCTTGGAATGTAGTAGAGTGAACTTCACAAGAATAGCATGTTTTGTGGTTGGTTAGCTCACCGTTCCACAAACGTTTCATTATGCTGCTGGGTAACATCATCAGTGCAGTCTCCAGCGAAGTGCTATTGTGTTTTCCCACCTTTTATTTAAACGCTGGTGTCTGTTGAGATGGATTACCTCACTCCCAATTTTCCTTCGCAATGGGGTGTATACGGGGTCTAGCTCTGTGTTTGTTGATGGCTTTCTTTGTGGCGAACCAGACTTCTTGGAATTCCTGTGCTTGTCTCTGCTTTGCCTGTCCCAGGATCCTGGTGTTGTCCCAATCGAATTGATGGTTTTCTTATCCAAGGAAGATGGAGATGAATGAGTATTGGACCCTAGTGACACCATCTCCACAGGCAACATGCTGGACCTTTGCCTCACCACCCACTTCACCTTTAACAGCCAAATATATGAACGGATCAATGGGACACCCGTGGTAATAGCTGAAGTGGTGATCCAAAATTATGGATACACTATGTGGATGGCATCTTCATCATTATTAAATGGACCAAGCTAGAGGAGTCACACGAACTAATAAACAACACTCGCACAGGGATCAAATTCGCCAGAGAAGAGGAGAAGAACAAACAGGTCCTATTCCAGGATATCATGGTAGGAAGCAAGACCAATGAGGAATTCCTAACAAAGGTACACAGGAAAACCACACTCTGATCAAGTACTGACTTTCAACAGCAACCATCCTAACACACACAAATGAAGTTGTGTGAAAACATTATTTAAACGGAGCAAAAACACACTGCAGCAGCACAGAACTGTGCCAAAAAGAGGAAGAGTACCTCTTCCAAGTATTCAAAGACAATGGATACCGAAAAACTGGGTCAGAAGATGCCTATCACACTAATGACACCAGGAAGATACTACACGCCCTGACACATTCATGTTACCATACATTAGGAACACATCTGAACTGACCACAGGACTCCTGTGACCATTGGGCAACAGAATAGCACACCAATGCACATCAACCCTACATCAACTGCTCACCCAGACCAAATACCCACTACCCACTATGGACAGGACCAATGTCATATACATGATTCCCTGCAGAGACTGCGATAAACATTACATTGGACAAACAGGAAGGACATTAACAACAACGGTGCATGAACATCAACTGACAACAAAAAGATACGACCAGTACTCACTCATTTCTCTTCACATGAATAAGGAAAACCTCCAATTCGATTGGGACAACACCAGGATCTTGGGACAGGCAAAGCAGAGACAAGCACCGGAATTCCTAGAAGCCTGGTTCTCCACGAAGCAAACCACCGATAAACACATAGAGCTAGACCCCGAATACACTCCATTGCAAAGGAAAATCTGAAGTGAAGCCATCCAGCTCAACGGACACCAGCATTTAAATAACAGGCGGGACAAGCCAAACAGTCACGACCTCCACATCCTCAGATACAAATCTATTCTAAAACCTAATAGCATGTTTTAATTAAAATATTCTTATATAAAATGCAACTCTTTCTCAACATTATTTGATAGAAATAACAGGAGCGTGGGGCTGGTGAATCAGCTGCACTAGGCCTGTCAGAGCTGCCATGCCTCCCTGCTGGCCATTTACCACTGGTTAGCTTACCTGAATGGTGTCTTCTGTCAATGAGGAGTATGGAGAGCTGGTCAAAACTTACTGTTTAAAATGTACTTTAAAAGTGCAGATTTTCATATTTTAAATGATGTGAATTGACCACAATTTGCAATCATCATTATAAACTGAATAATACTTTGCTATTTTGCTTTCATAAGTTCTAGGCCTAGAGTTGTTTGTGCTGAAATTGGATAGGATTCTGGGAACACTAAATTAACTTGATATTTTGAAGAGACTTTTCAGTGATGTTTCTATTCAACACAATATTGCATCTAAAGTAGTTTTGTTATGGAAAATTTGTGGTGCAATAAGTGAACTTATTGTATTATTTAATACTTTGACAGTATTTTACTGGTGGCAATTCTTGTTTTTTTTTTCCACATTTTGCCTTGCCATAGACTCTAAGGAAAACCAACAACCAATGGGAAAAGAAGGCACAGCATCTACTTATAAATCCTCCAGACGACGGCTAGAGCAAGCACTGCTAACTGGCAATGATCCAGATAAGAATGCTACACAGAACTCCAGCTTTATTCAGCTGGATGATAGCCTTTCCAAAGAAGGCTTTGCACTTATAGACTATACACCAGAGAGCTACAAGTCACAGATTGTGCAAGTTCAGTGTCAGCTGCCTACCTCAGAGCTAGAACTCCAAAAGGCAAACTGTCACAGAAGAGATAAGAGGGAAAATTTAAGTGACACAGAAGATACTGCTCCTGGACTGAGTGAGAATCCAGTAAATGTTACGTACAGTTTAGAAGAACATAGCGAATCTGCCACGCAGTCAAAAACTCAGCATTCATTTGTGAATAAAATCAGTTGTAACAAGACAGTCACTGGTTACAGTGCATCATTCAAGCACTCCAAGAATCAAAGAACCATTCTGCAAAGGTTTGTTTTATAGTCTCTGTTCAGTTTTGTTTTAATTTTGTTCACATTGCTACCATACACTGTATTCCCAGGATTCTAGTATTAATTGAGTTAACCAAAGAACATGTCAGCTATAGTATCTTATTCATTTTAAGATGCACATATTTCCCAATCTGTCCATTAGACCAGTTGTACACTTGAAGTACAATAAATTCAGTGCATAGGTTGCTGTCTTTAATGTTGCAAGTTTCATGTTGAACACCAAAGTAATAAGTGCTAAATCCTCAGAATAATTTTGCAAATATTTGAAAACTGTATGATTACAGTTCAGTATTTTGATCTAATTAATACGTTTTGTGTCTATGTGTTGTCTGAAAATGCCAACAACAGTCATTCTTATCATTCCGTGAAAAAAGTCTATTTAATTTCAGGTTTTAAGGCTTATGCTTGGTATTACTTAAACTACCAGTAGTCCCAACATGCAAGTGGTACCTATACCACCAGTACGTTAAAACTATAGTCAAGAACAAAGTTTTTTTTTCCTAAGAATAACCTGATTAGAACAGCTATTTCTGAAGCAGTGCTGTTTTTAAAATATGTTTCATCAATTGGCCTCATTTGCTGAACTTTAACCGAGGAAATTCCTTCAAGTGGATTTGTGTACAATACTATGTAACATTGAATTTTGCAGCTAATTAAATGATTAGGTTCAAGTCAAATAACAAAGATTCTAAAACAGTGCATGGTGACGAAGAAAAGATTTTATAGCCCTAACTTATTTTGTTGACATATAAGATTATCAATTTTTCCAATTATTGAAGCTAAAATGCTAATTACCTATAGTAAAATCATTTGGTAATATATGTCAGCTTTTATGTTAGGCATTGCCTTAAATTCAGTATGAAAATTACTGGAAGACTGGAAAATGAGATATTTAAAAAGAATAGGGAGGGGGGAAAAAGAGGAGGGGGTGTAGCACTACTAATCAGAGAGGGTATCACAGCTACAGAAGCTTCCATTGTCGAGGAAGATCTGCCTACTGAGTCAGTATGGGTGGAAATTAGGAACAGCAAGGGAGTAGTCACCTCGTTAGGGGTTTACTACAGGCCCCCCAATAGCAGCAGGGAGATTGAAGAAAGCATAGGTCGACAGATTTCGGAAAAGTGTGGACGCAGTAGGGTTGTTGTAATGGGTGACTTTAACTTTCCTAATATTGATTGGAACCTCCTTCGAGCAGAAGATTTGAATGGAGCTGTTTTTGTAAGGTGTGTTCAGGAGGGTTTCCTAACGCAGTACGTTGACAGGCCGACGAGGGGAGAGGCCATTCTAGACTTGGTGCTCGGAAACGAGCCAGGGCAGGTATCAGATCTTGTGGTGGGAGAGCATTTTGGTGATAGTGACCATAACTGCCTCACGTTCTACGTAGCTATGGAGAAGGAGAGGATTAGGCAAAATGGGAGGATATTTAATTGGGGAAGAGGAAACTATGATGCGATTAGACATGAGTTAGGAAGCATGGACTGGGAGCAGTTGTTCCATGGTAAGGGAACTATAGACATGTGGAGACGGTTTAAGGAACAGTTGTTGGGAGTGATGAGTAAATATGTCCCTCTGAGACAGGCAAGAAGGGGTAAGATTAAGGAACCTTGGATGACGAGAGCGGTGGAGCTTCTAGTGAAAAGGAAGAAGGTAGCTTACATAAGGTGGAGGAAGCTAGGGTCAAGTTCAGCTAGAGAGGATTACATGCAGGCAAGGAAGGAGCTCAAAAATGGTCTGAGGAGAGCCAGGAGGGGGCACGAGAAAGGCTTGGCAGAAGGAATCCGGGAAAACACAAAGGCATTTTACACTTACGTGAGGAATAAGAGAATGATCAAAGAAAGAGTAGGGCCGATCAGGGATAGCATAGGGAACTTGTGTGTGGAGCCTGAGGAGGTAGGGGAAGCCCTAAATGAGTTTTTTGCTTCTGTCTTTACGAAAGAAACGAACTTTGTAGTGAATGAAACCTTTGAAGAGCAGGTGTGCATGCTGGAATGGATAGAGATAGACGAAGCTGATGTGCTGAAAATTTTGTCAAACAGTAAGATTGACAAGTCGCCAGGCCCGGATCAGATTTGTCCTCGGCTGCTTTGGGAAGCGAGAAATGCAATTGCTTCGCCACTTGCGAAGATCTTTGCATCCTCGCTCTCCACTGGAGTCGTACCTGAGGACTGGAGAGAGGCAAATGTAATTCCTCTCTTCAAGAAAGGAAATAGGGAAATCCCCGGCAATTATAGACCGGTAAGTCTCACGTCTGTCGTCTGCAAGATGTTAGAAAGGATTCTGAGGGATAAGATTTATGACCATCTGGAAGAGCATGGCTTGATCAAATACAGTCAACACGGCTTTGTGAGGGGTAGGTCATGCCTTACAAACCTTATCGAGTTTTTTGAGGATGTGACTAGAAAAGTTGATGAGGGTCGAGCTGTGGATGTGGTGTATATGGACTTCAGTAAGGCATTTGATAAGGTTCCCCATGGTAGGCTCATTCAGAAGGTCAGGAGGAATGGGATACAGGGGAACTTAGCTGCTTGGATACAGAATTGGCTGGCCAACAGAAGACAGCGAGTGGTAGTAGAAGGAAAATATTCTGCCTGGAAGTCAGTGGTGAGTGGAGTTCCACAGGGCTCTGTCCTTGGGCCTCTACTGTTTGTAATTTTTATTAATGACTTGGACGAGGGAATTGAAGGATGGGTCAGCATGTTTGCAGACGACACAAAGGTCGGAGGTGTCATTGACAGTGTAGAGGGCTGTTGTAGGCTGCAGCGGGACATTGACAGGATGCAGAGATGGGCTGAGAGGTGGCAGATGGAGTTCAACCTGGATAAATGCGAGGTGATGCATTTTGGAAGGTCGAATTTGAAAGCTGAGTACAGGATTAAGGATAGGATTCTTGGCAGCGTGGAGGAACAGAGGGATCTTGGTGTGCAGATACATAGATCCCTTAAAATGGCCACCCAAGTGGACAGGGTTGTTAAGAAAGCATATGGTGTTTTGGCTTTCATTAACAGGGGGATTGAGTTTAAGAGTCGTGAGATCTTGTTGCAGCTCTATAAAACTTTGGTTAGACCGCACTTGGAATACTGCGTCCAGTTCTGGGCGCCCTATTATAGGAAAGATGTGGATGCTTTGGAGAGGGTTCAGAGGAGGTTTACCAGGATGCTGCCTGGACTGGAGGGCTTATCTTATGAAGAGAGGTTGACGGAGCTCGGTCTCTTTTCATTGGAGAAAAGGAGGAGGAGAGGGGATCTAATTGAGGTATACAAGATAATGAGAGGCATAGATAGAGTTGATAGCCAGAGACTATTTCCCAGGGCAGAAATGGCTAGCACGAGGGGTCATAGTTTTAAGCTGGTTGGTGGAAAGTATAGAGGGGATGTCAGAGGCAGGTTCTTTACGCAGAGAGTTGTGAGAGCATGGAATGTGTTGCCAGCAGCAGTTGTGGAAGCAAGGTCATTGGGGTCATTTAAGAGACTGCTGGACATGTATATGGTCACAGAAATTTGAGGGTGCATACATGAGGATCAATGGTCGGCACAACATTGTGGGCTGAAGGGCCTGTTCTGTGCTGTACTGTTCTATGTTCTGTGTTTCTGAAGATATTAAAAGAGTGCACATTTGTGGTTTCATATATATGTGAAGAACAGTAAAGAAACTGGTCTGAAATATAGTGGCTTTTTTAAGAATCAGGCTGTGAAATCACTTTTATTTTGGTACTGCAGGGCCATAGAACCAGAAGAGCAAGATAGACAATTACTGTTTTTGTGATGTGAAATTGTGACTTTCTGCAGTACACTGCCTCCTTGTTATCTGCTGATTCTATACCAGTGATTCTGTATACCTGTGAAATTGGCCCCAGACCTAATTTTTATTTTTCCCTTTGACTCATCTGCTCTGATCTCACAGTCCTTTTTAGTAGAAAAGAAAGTTACATTGGAGCAGTATTGTATTTTTTTTGGTCGTCTGCTGGAGTGTGTGTCCCTATGCCCTGAGATAACATGGATTTGGTATCTAGTATAAGATCCCTGAAGATGCCTGAATTGGCTATCATGTAAATATATTATTCCATGAGGAATAAAATATGAGAAATTCTGAAGGAAATTACACTTGTTCATTTGATTTTCACAAAAATCTGCTCTGCTGTTTTGCCTCTCTAGAAGTCCAAGCTGCAGGGATATGTTTGTTGTTTAAAAATAAATTATAAGGCTGCACAAATGAAACTATTTATTTTGATATTTGCACTGATAGCAGCAGATAGGCATGCAGTTATATTTTCAAACTAGTCTGTTGAAAGCATGAATTGATTTCAGATTGTATATAATCTCTTCATGGAAACAAAACATATTTGAACATTGTAATATGACTGTGCCGATATAGTGGGAAAAATCATATGTTTGACTGCCTTTGTTTCAAACAATTAAATCAAGCAGATTATTTCTTGCTTCCTGTTAAAATTATTTTATTTTTGGTTACTTCTATAACTGGTTGTTTTTGACTTTTTAGGAAAAAAAAATGAAGTGATTAAGAATAAAAAGCCTTGGCTTTAATTGCTTGAATGCAAGTTCATCCTTATTTCTGTTCATTACATAATTGTTTATTATACAATTATTGCTGCAGGTTGGGACTCCCATCATTGCTATCTTCAAATGGAACAAACAACAAGCCTTCTTACATGGCTTTAACGTCTGCTGCCAGGAGGAAAAGGAGATCTGAAAGGTAAAAGCAGGCACTTTGTACTGCATTTCATCTTAGTTTGAATGTACACCTATGTATTTTTGGATTTGAGTAGACTCGTAGAAGATTCTTGGTACTTTGAGGTCATGAGATTGTCTCGACTGTGCTTAGATGATGAACTTCTTCAAAGGATGAGTAAATCTGTACTGAAGGTAGGTAATCCAGTATCTCCAACAACTTAATTTGTACAGTCTAGATTAAATTTTCCATACTGTGCACTGCCTAGAAATTTGAGCTCAGATTTGGATAGCACTATTGAAGTATTCTTTGTGTTTTTAATATATGTATATATATATATATATGAAATGCAAAAATTATTATCATTGCTATAAATTGACCCTGATTGCGAGCAGCAAAAAACTATTTTGAACTGTATCTCAAAATAAACTACTTGCTGTGAAGAATCTTCATAGTAACCCGGTTGTGCATTGGACAACCCATAGAAAAGAAGATGCATTAAGTTGCCACTGAGAGCAAAATTTGTTTCATTAGGTTTTCTTGGCTGTGTGTATATACCAGATTGTTTGCCTAAACAGTGTCTGCCACAGTTCTGATGTGTGCAAGATTTTTGTGCAGCATAAGCACTTACAGGAATGAAGAATTTATTCTGATGTTAAATGATATAGGTCTATGAAAACATTACATTGTTCACCAAATCTCCAATCTGTTTCAATTTCTTAGTCCTCAAGAAGAGGCACCTGGAGAATATCTCCTTTTGAAGATCCTCTCCAGAGCGTACTCTGGAAACATTTAGATGAGGGCAGTGTCTATCTCAAAGACAAAAGCCCACTTTTTGGCTTGCCTGGAACAAATAAATGTTACCTTTATTTTAGAGAATGCATTAAAGTATCCACCAACCCTCTAATGTGCACTGTAGATTGTATGGAAAACGTCTAAATCGACCTAAAGCTATGCCTCCACTTGAAGCATTCTGGAAAGCAGCTTTCACCAGACATGTGGGTTGATATCAGCTCAGAATGATCAATGCTTCATGACAGCGTTGATATGCTTCAAACTAGCCTATAAACACAACTCCACGGAGATGCACCCTTAATTTTATTTTGCTTCCTTGTTCCTTGGAAGTTGAGTTTATGAATACTGCGTCCAGTTCTGGTCGCCCTATTATAGGAAAGATGTGGATGCTTTGGAGAGGGTTCAGAGGAGGTTTACCAGGATGCTGCCTGGACTGGAGGGCTTATCTTATGAAGAGAGGTTGACTGAGCTCGGTCTCTTTTCATTGGAGAAAAGGAGGAGGAGAGGGGACCTAATTGAGGTATACAAGATAATGAGAGGCATAGATAGAGTTGATAGCCAGAGACTCTTTCCCAGGGCAGAAATGGCTAACACGAGGGGTCATAGTTTTAAGCTGGTTGGAGGAAAGTATAGAGGGGATGTCAGAGACGGGCTCTTTACACAGAGAGTTATGAGAGCATGGAATGCATTGGCAGCAGCAGTTGTGGAAGCAAGGTCATTGGGGACATTTAAGAGACTGCTGGACATGCATATGGTCACAGAAATTTGAGGGTGCATACATGAGGATCAATGGTCGGCACAACACCGTGAGCTGAAGGGCCTGTTCTGTGCTGTACTGTTCTATGTTCTATGAATGAAGAATAGAAAATTATTTGCTGGAGCTGATCTTCTCATTATTTAGTAATATTGGATTTTCATATAATAAGAGCCCCCAATATCCAGCATATCCACTCTTTTTCATCTGGCACAACTTGGAATTATTTCAGATTTTATACTTTTTCACATTTCAATTTTTTTGGATATTGTCAAAATATTCATACCTACCTCTTATTATTTATGCTGTAATTTTTATTATAATAGCTGAAGTATGCCATGTGATCCCTCAAACCTGCGCTGTCATTTCATAGGTTCTTCTGCATCAGCTCCACTTTTTCTGCAATGACAAAATCCAGGCCAATGTTGGTTATTTATTAGGGTTGCTCTAAACAGTTTTCAGAAAAATGCTAGAAAATAATAAAAGCTTTCATAAAATGAAAACAGTGAAGGATAAAAAGAACATGGAGGGTCATTTGAAAAGCTGAAATAGGAAACTAGTATGACCAGAAGATAGCATTTGCCATAATACAAGTTTGAAAATTCTCAATGCTTTCACAGGATTTATGGTTAAACAACAGACATTAGAAGCTTTGTGACATGAGTGTGAAACTTGCAGCAGTGCTGAGTGTGGGTGAAGTATAGCTATGAATGTTGAATGTAGCTTGTGATAGACAAAGGATTTTTGGTAGGTACATGATGGAGATGTTTTTCATTGAGACTAGTAATATATTTGGTGGAATACAGCATTTGGACATACATTTTCTGACCATGGCTACCCGTATGAGACCATTTAACTTTTTGAGAAATTACATCCAGGATACTTGAGGTTAAACTAAGATAACAAAGTGTGGGGCTGGATGAACACAGCAGGCCAAGCAGCATCTCAGGAGCACAAAAACTGATGTTTCGGGTCTAGGCCCTTCATCAGAGAGGGGGATGGGGAGAGGGAACTGGAATAAATAGGGAGAGGGGGAGGCAGACTGAAGATGGAGAGAAAAGAAGATAGGTAGAGAGGAGAGTATGGGTGGGGAGGTAGGGAGGGGATAGGTCAGTCCAGGGAAGACGGACAGGTCAAGGAGGCGGGATGAGGTGGTAGGTAGGAAATGGAGGTGCGGCTTGAAGTGGGAGGAAGGGATGGGTGAGAGGAAGAACAGGTTAGGGAAGCAGAGACAGGCTGGGCTGGTTTTGGGATGCAGTGGGGGGAGGGGTCGAGCTGGGCTGGTTTTGTGATGCACTGGGGGGAGGGGAAGAACTGGGCTGGTTTTGGGATGCAGTGGGGGAAGGGGAGATTTTGAAGCTTGTGAAGTCCACATTGATGCCATTGGGCTGCAGAGTTCCCAAGCGGAATATGAGTTGCTGTTCTTGCAACCTTCGGGTGGCATCATTGTGGCACTGCAGGAGGCCCATGATGGACATGTCGTCTGTGGAATGGGAGGGGGAGTGGAAATGGTTCGCGACTGGGAGGTGCAGTTGTTTGTTGTGAACCGAGCAGAGGTGCTCTGCAAAGCGGTCACCAAGCCTTCGCTTGGTTTCCCCAATGTAGAGGAAGCCACACCGGGTACAATGGATACAATATACCACCAGCTGCCTGGACCCGCTATTGCTGCCAGGTTTGAATAGTGGACCTCCTGGGTTTCAGATTTTTTCCTCGCCCTCCACAGGCATCTCCTTTCAAATAGTAAAAGCTGACTTTAACACATGCTTACATCCAACCTCGCCTCCCACAATCTTTAACACTATAAAGACAATATCATTTTATTTTTTGGATTTTTTGTTTGTGGACAGAAATGGAAAAGTTTTAAAGACCAAGAACTGTGAAAGGAATTACTGTGTTTCAACACAAGTTCCAATTATATATATTTATACTATGTGGTTTTACACTTCTTAGTTCAAACATTGTGGGGTAAGATCATTGTGGATATTTAGGCACTGGGGTATGTGCACAAAGTGAGATTTAGCTGGCAACAAGAATTTGTTTGGTTTGTGCATTTCAATCAGCTGTGAATGCTAACAGTCATTAGCATGACGATTCTCTGATTAGTTCCCTGCAGCTGAATAACTTGTGAGTATGAACAATACAAGGAGAAGCCTTCATACTGTTGAAGGGCAGATTGTGCGTCTTCCTCTGCAATAAAAATACCTGAACACTGATAAATGCCAGTTATTTCTTTCCTCCCACCAATTGCTGTAAGCTCTTGCCCTTTAACCAGTAACTAATAGTTGTAGTTGTTAGTGTACCAATCACCTGCGCAGAAGTAAAAGAACCTAGGGAAGGTAAATTGAGGAGCAGAAAGTCCTGACAGGCAAAAGGGATATCTCAATGAATCTTTTAGGACAGCACCATTGAACTGTGTTTTCCAGTATTTTTCCATTTATTGGTTTCTCTGTATCGTGTGTGTGTGTGTGTGTGTGTGTGTGTGTGTGTGTGTGTGTGTGTGTGTGTGTGTGTGTGTGTGTGTGTGTGTGTGTGTGTGTGTGTGTGTGTGTGTGTGTTCAGGTTACCTGAATCAAAGACTTTGCATTCCTTGATTAAGTCATTAAAGTTTGTTGTTTGTATGCAGTAGGATTTGAAAATAAGTGCACTTTGCCAAGTGATTATAACAGTTGCAGTCATTTAAATTTACAGACAGTACAAAGTTTTAATGTTGAGAACTTTAGAATCAGTGGATGCTTAGTCTTTTGCAGAGCTTGTTTTCAGGCCTTATGAAAGTTTGCACCCTAGGTGTTTTAAGTAAATGAATTGGATTACAGTTATAACAAAATATTTCACATGCCTAATCATAATGTTGCAAATCAATATTATTAGGCGTAGACCTCACTTCAGTCACATGTTTTATAATTAGCACGCGTGGTGCAAATTATACCCATAGTGTTGTTTCTCTTTATGGATTTCTTTAATTTCTTTTCTTGAGTTGTGCATTAAATACTACTAATCTTCTCTTCATTTAGTTTCATGGGTAAGGCAGGTGATAATATAGGACCTCTTCCAGAAAAGCGTGTATGTCAAGATTTGCTACCTATTATAGGTAATAAACCTACACAATTGCTATTACCAGGTAAGTAGCAATGCAATTTTACGTTTCATTTATTCATTTTTTGGGGTGTTGGCATAGCTGACTAGACCAGAATTTATTCCTAATTGCCTTGAAGAATGTGGTGGTGAGCTACCTTTTAGAGAGTCTGCAGGAAGACTCATAGTCATATAAGGCAGTGAGTTCTAGGATTCTGGCCTTGTGACAGTGAAGAAAGAGGAATATCATCCCAAGCCTGGATGGTTGATGGCTTGGAAATGACCCTGCAGGTGGCAGTGTTCCCATACATCTGCTGCCCTTATCCCTATAGCTGGTGGAGGCCACGTGTTTGGAGAGTGTTGTCTAAGGAGCTTTGGTGAGTTACTACAGCGTATCTTGCAGCTGGTACACACTATTGCCACTGTGCGTTGATGGTGGATTGAGCAAATATTTAAGGTAACAAATGGGGCTTCAGTCAAGCAGATTGCTTTGTCCTAGATGGTGTCAGCCTTCTTAAGTGTTGTTGGAGCTGTGATCATCCAGGCAACTAGTGAGTTTTCCAGCATAGTACTGAATTGCACCTTGTGGTTGGTGGACAGGCCCTGGGGAGTCAGGAGATGAGTTATTTGCTGCAGAGTGCCAAGCTGTTGTATAACTTTTTTTGTAACTAGAGAGAGACATTGCCTTCTCAAAAGTCAACATTCAATGTAACAAAAATCTACAAATTTTAAACTTCGACTTAAGTTTTTCTTTCTTTGTATCAGACAAAATTGTAGGGAGAATGATGATACTGTGTCTTTAAGAGGTATATTTTGCCCTTTTTTTTAAATGAAGAAAGGTTGAGACAGAGCTATCAAGTGGTCTGCTCAAAACCAATAAAGGTTGTGAGGCCTTGGGTTTTTTTAATTTGGAAAAATAGAAACAGACTGAATGATTGGCGCCAAGCTCCCACAGAACCAATATTTTTCGTTTTTAGCTTTTTGCAATTGCTGAAGTCTTGAAGCTGGCTGTGGAAGCTTTTATTCCTCTCTTTGCTACAGATAAAAGCTAAGGTTCTCTTCCTGCTGCTAGAATTGCATGTAAGACAATCTATTTTACTGAATTTGCCTTTGCCAAGGGTGTGTTTATGTGATGTTACAATATTGTAACAGGTAAGTATTAGTCGTTAATATATATTATTTTGCTAAGCATTTTGATAGAGTTACAGTTAAGCCAATTATTTTCTTTTTATTTTGTCCGTATTTTAACTGGTGTAAAAATAAAGCGTGCTTTGCTTAAAGTTGAGTAGATTGACCAAGAAAATTGCATCTGGAACGCAATACCTTACACTCACCTTTAAAGCAAGAAAAGGTTTGTGTCTCGATTACCTTCGTAATATATTTTCAGGGGGGTTTGGTCTGGTCCATAACAGGTGCTACAAGATTTCTGTTGCTCTAAAGGCATTTTCTATTGTAAAGCTATTTACAAAACTGATACATGAGGTGTTGTTACTGCTAGTGGGTGATTTTGACTTTCAGAACTGAAGGTTTTATTTTTCCTTGAACTGCCGAAATCAGCTGTGCTTTTAGCTTCCAATTTTCCATTCTAATCCATTTGTATAATTCTTCAGATCTCTGTGAACAAAATCTAGTGGATCTGGGAATGATACTTTTGGCTGGGAGGAAAGTGATATGCATGTCAAATTTACAGGACGTTTATGTTTATGGGCATGATGTCACAAAAAGGACAAAAACTTTGTAAGCCACTGATCGACATTAAAATGCAAATTTGCCAAGAATGAATAGACAGATGGTAAGAAGTGGCAAGCCCAGATGATAAGAAATTTAGGTCTGAGAACAGGCATGAGCCTGTAGCATGTCTGGAGGAAGATAAAGCTGAGGTGGTTATCGATTGTTTTAGTCCCCGTACATGTATAATCTCTCTTCTGCATCATAACTGCTGATGTGCTTGGCAGCTCACCCTGTACAGATGCCATAGTGATTCCTGAGGTCTATTTACAGGGGCCTACAAAGTATTTTGTGATATTACAGCAGATGCATCCAAACAGGCAGTACTTCGGACCGGAGTATACAAAACCCATCCCAATCCTAATCATGATATAGGATAGAGCCTTGAATGGGACAGAACCTGACCAACTGATTTCCATGTGAATTCAGTATTGTCTGTAAGTTTCTATCAAAGCCATGCATCATCCTGTCTTAGACCAATATTGCCATTTCTTCACGGACAATGGAACAAAATCCTGGAATTCCTATCCTAACTGCACCATTAGATTGCAGCATTTCAAGAAGGCAGCTCATCACCACCTACTCAAAAGCATTAGGAACAAGCAAAATAATGCTGGTCTTGCCAGTGATAACTGCATCTCATGAAAGAATTTTTAAAAATATGTACATCTACACCCGAAATTGAAGAACCATATGTTTTAGGTTATTATTTATATCTATTATGATATTATTTACATCTGTTCTTTTCTTAACATGAGCACAGGACCATAAAACTTTGCTCATATCTTTTCCTTTTGAAGATGATTGCATGATGTTAGATCAGCCTTTAACCCCTTTTAAAACAAAGCCTTTGAGTTAATAGCTAATATGTTTTGAAAGGGAAGGGTAGGAAACATTACTAGCTAAAGATGCCTTGTTACCTACAACAGTTGATCAGCACTACTATTTTGGTGCATAATCTTCCCTTTAGATTTATAGAAAATTCTGCTATGCCCATGCAAATTTCCTATTTCATTTACCTCTTTGCTATGTTTCTCAGGCACTGCCTTAATTATGATGTTTGTTTTATGATGTAGAAGTTCATTTTAGGCTTTGGCAGCAGATTGGCTACCCATACATATCAATGGAACTAAATAGCAGTTGCTAGGAATAGAACCGAATAACACATGCTGCATGTAACAGGCACCTATATGTTAGTGGTGATATTGTACCATTGCTCAGGACACATATCTACCCGTTATCATTCTGATTTTTAAAGGAGAAAGGAATGTGGAATGTATTCACTAATATATTAATAATTTCATAATTTTATGTTTATAGGAAGATCCCACAGCCACAGAGAGGCCAAAAAGAAACGTATTTTAAAAGGAGATTCCACTTACAAAGGCCTATCAAGTAATAAGGGCAAAGGAAGACATTTCAAATCTCTGCAGCATATCTAAGTTCCTGCAAATTACAAAAATTGCATTCAGACACTTGATAAAACAGAATTTGAACACTGCTGAAAAGAGTGACGTGTTGCCTAAGCTTTACATCTTACACACAATGGGACAAATGCAGGATTGCCAAATTTCAGATGGCCACAACAACCTATACCTGACAAGAAAAACGATTGCTGATTGAATGTCAAATTGACTGTTATTGACTAAGCTGTTCCCATACAGAAACAGAGGAGAGCAAAAGGCTCCCCATGCATCTGCATAATTTAGGAAATGCAGAAGGAATTTGCCATTTTCGCCTTCGTCCTGATGAGCATAAGAAGTAAAACTTTAACACCATGTCTCTCTTCTTAGCAATGAACATAGTACTATCTACCATGGCTAACCTTTAAAACCAACATAGTAACTACCTTTTCAGACTGAATAATGTAGTTTGGACTATATTCTCGATCTGCAGAAAACAATGTGCTGGAATTCAGCTCCTTTTAAAAGCCACCTTAGTTCACTTCAAAACTTGTGATCACCCAAGCAACCATATTTGAAATAGTTCTGCTCAGCCATCTGTATTCATAAAGAAGAAATGTGTTTCATGTAAAATTGTTTTGTTTCCAACCAATAAAAAACTTTTAACATACCTCTGCAATACATAAAACTTTAATGTGTCCTTCAAATGTAATCTTTCACACATAATTGACAGAATATTTCAATTTATTTATCCATATTTTATTAAGTCTTACACAAAGGATGCACTTACTTTTTAATCAAACATTGTACTTTATCTTAATTTTGTTGTTCCTCTGTCATGATTTTACCTCGCATGGGTGAAAATCTAGAAGTAAACTGGTATTGTTAGGATTAGAAGTGTTGCTAAATTGAGAATATCCTTGTTCTATTATTACTTTGGTGCTAGAAACTATTCTTACAACACCTATTGTTGGTTAACCTGTTGGTCTAAACCTGTGGCCTAGTTTGGTATACAATTGGCTCTAAGGTATCATTTGCACTATTTACTTGAATTAACGCACAAAGTTAAAATGGAATAAAACATTTCATTATTTGATCTATTTAGTAAAGGATCCGGCAAGTATCTGGTCACACCTCCACACTCCTGTCCCTACACAGTATGCAGCTCTCCACTAATTCATACCGTCACTCAGTTTGTTAGTATCACTGCTTTGCAGTCAAGTCTCAATTATCCAATCTAACTACCTGTTTTTTTTACTTCATGAAGCTTCCCCCACCTTTAAATGTCTTATCATCTTGATCTATGTTATGCACTTTTATAACTGACCAATATAAGACCCCAGTGTGAGGGTCTTTTATGATTTATACTTGAAATTTGAGAAATTGAACAAAATGGAAGTTCCATAAGTAAAATTTTATTGTATCTTCGAGAAAGGTTCAAAACCACTGCTGCCACAAAATCTGGTTAGTTATTTTTTTAAAAATCTATGCAAACAGTCCACCAATAATGTTACAAGAGCAATATATGCCAACAACTGCCAACAGCCTGTCGAAGATGACTAGCTAAGTCAGAGATAATGGGAATTGCAGATGCTGGAGAATCCGAGATAACAAAGTGTGCATCTGGATGAACACAGCAGGCCAAGCAGCATCTTAGGAGCACAAAAGCTGATGTTTCAGGCCTAGGCCTTCCTAGGCCCAAAACGTCAGCTTTTCTGCTCCTAAGATGCTGCTTGGCCTGCTGTGTTCATCCAGCTACACACTTTGTTATCTCGGACTAGCTAAGTCATCCTGTTTTGCACAGCCTTATTCTGTTATAAAAGTCATCTTTAGCAAAAGTATCCAAATGGGACATAAGTTCCCTGTTTTAGCCACGGTGTGAATCCCTGCCCTAACATTATCCTCTTTTACACGTTTCAGGAATCATAATAGATCAGATTTCTCAATTTGTTTCATCTTCCTTTACTAGTTTTGTTATTCCGTTGAAGTATCCCATTTTTGCCCTTCATGCAGACTTCAGGACAAGAGTTTCTTTGTTCGTATCAGCATGTCATCAGCTATTCTCGTTTAGAGCTGTTTGTAATGGTTATTCAGTCCAATCCTTCTTATCTCTCATCTAACTATTAAAATATGTTTGACCAAGCCCTACACATTAATTACATTTGTATTTCAGGAAGAATTTCTTAATTGGACTTGGTTTAACGGAAATACATTAATACAGCTTAGAAATGTGATTGCTGTGTTTAGCTCTCTTTTAATGATGATGAGCCTCATGACTAAACATTCCATGACCTTGAAAGTTTCATTTCCTGTCTCAAGCTAGTGATGCTTCTCTTATGAAAAGTGAACTTTTAGCAGATTACTTCAAAAAGTTTCATGGACCTCCAAAACATGCTGGTGAATTTTGCTGAGTTCCAAGCTTTGGGGCAAGTTAGAACAATCTGTGCAACAAATGAATTAACAGTAGGTTAATAAAGGTAATGAAGTGAATGCATTGGACTTCAAAAAAATGTTGGATAAAGAGCCATGTAACAGGCTTTTTGGCACAATTGAAATCTGCAGAATAAAAGGGACTGTGACAGCATTGCTATAAGATCAGCTGAATGATGGAAAACAAAGTAGTTCTGAACATTTGCTAGACTGCAGAGAAGTATTGAGATGAGGAGGACTTTGTGCTTGCAAAGAGTGGTAAGCCTGTGGAATTCTGTCACCAAAAGGAGTTAAGGTCCAAATATTAAATGTTTTCAAGATGGAGATGAATATAGTTCTTTGGACTAAATGGAGCACATGGTATAGGGACGAAAACAGGAGCAAAGTACTGTGTTGGATGATCAGCTATGATTATTTTGATATCAAAATAGGCTTGAAGGGCTGAATGGAGTACTGCTTTTTTTAAATTTTCTATTGATGGGATTCACCAGTGGTAGGTATGCTTGAGAAAATGGCTTATAAGGTATCCAGGATCCTGGACTTTATAAGTAAGGGCACAAAATACAACAGCTAGAAGCTGATGAATTAATGTACAATACTGATTGGGCTTCAATTAGAATATTGGGAACCATTGTTTGGAAAGAATATGACAGCAGTGATGCAGTAAAACAAAGATTTATGAGATTAGTTATGGGAACAAGACACCTAAATAACGAAGGTAGATTGGCAAGGCTGAAAATGTTTTCTTTAAAGGATAGAAGATTTGAGGGGAGATTTAACAAATATTTAAAGCAATGAGGGGTCTTAACATAAGGAACAATTGCACTCTATTTATTTAGTTTGAAGGATTGAAAACCAGAAGACGCTAATTTAAAATGACTGGCAGAAGAATTAACCAAAGCAGGAGGGTAAACTTTTTTTTTAAGTTGGAGGACGTTGGTTAGACCACATTTGGAAAAGATTTACAAGGACATTGCCAAGATTGGAGTGTTTGAGCTAAAAGGAAGGACTGAATAGGTTGGGGCTTTTATCCTGTGGTGCATCAGCGGCTGGAGGGTAACCTTACAGAGGTTTTGAAACGTCATGACTGCCTACTCACCCAATCCATACCATTGTCTTTTTCCTAAGGTAGGTCAGTCCAAACCTAGACAGCATAGTTTAAAGTGAGAGGGGAAAGATTTAAAAGAGACCTAAGGGGCAACTTTTTCACGCAGAGGGTGGTGCATGTATGGAACAAGCTGCTGGTGTAAGTGGCGGAGGCAGGTACAATTGCAACATTTAAAAGGCATCTGGATGGGCACATGAGAAGGAGGGGTTTGGAGGAATATGGGCCAAACTGTAGCCATGGTAAATGTGGGGGATAGTGTTGGAGGGTGGGACATTCTTCGGAGGGTCAGGTTAGACTTAATGGGCCAAACAGCCTCTTCCTACACTACAGGAATTCTAAGATCTAGTAACCCTCTCAGTTCAAGGACAATCTTGAATGGACAAAAAACATTGACCTTGCCAGATATGTGAACAGTCTATCTGTTGAATAAGCCAGTTTAACATTTCTTATTTATCCATATCAGGTGTGTTTGTTCATGGAGTGGAATGGTGCCCTTCAAACCACACAAGCAATTATCTCTGGTAGACATGTGAAATAAGGATGACACGTACTCATGGCAAGAACCAGTTTTTAATGACTTTATGCTGTAACTACATGGTTCTGCTTGACAAAGCAATTCCTCCCAGTCTTAGCAGCTAGCATGGGCACATTGGAAGGATTCACAGATTGACAACAAGTTTAGCCACTTTATGAAAAGCACTTGTTTAGTCAGCAAGACCCAAGGTGGGATTTGAACCTGGAGTCGTGGTCCATTCGTAAGCATGCTACCACTGCCCCACAAGATCTCCAGTGTTTCTCTTTCAGTCTAAAGGTGGCTGATGTCCATGGTCCTTCATGGTACTATGGGAATTGACCATTAGTGTCTGGCCTCATCTCTCAAAGATATTTCAGATTGTCACTGCAAAGATAAAAGTGTGTGATTTCATGTACAAAAGAAGCGGTATCCAGTTCAGATCTCAGGATGCACAGCTGTTTGCTATTATATGCCTCGATATATCAATTATGTAATTACATACTGAAACATACAGGTAAATTGTTTAACATATGACCAGCATTATTGTATCCGAGGAAAGATTGCTTTGTGTGAGGCACCCACCAGAATTAGTGATTCAAGTGTAAATAATGAGCTAGTGTTCTCATTTTTGTCAGTGCCATATCTTTCTTTCCAGAAAGTGATAATTATGTTAAAGTTTTGTTGTCTAGGCAAAACAACTTCACCCAGCATTTCACCAACTTGTCCATTTTTCATACTTGAGCTCTTTTAATGAAGTGTCAGCAAGCCATTTTACCATGATAACTTGGCTCCGTGGGAAGGCAGGCTTGTCGGATAGGGAAAAGAGAACAAGTGTTGGGCAAAGATACATCTACTTATTCATTATCTGCCTCGTTAAGGACACTGTCTGAGGAAAAGCATGTGGGATTTTACAACATACTTGCCAGTATGTTTTTAGTGAACAAGGAGGCATGATCACTAAAAAAGAAGTTTGATATTTTTTCACACAAAGGGACATTACAACATAATGCTAGTGAAGCAGATGCTACAACATAAATTTTTTAAAAAGTGAAGGAATTGGGTAAGTATAGAAGGTGACAGAAAGCAATAAGAAATCAGATTAAAGTAGTCAGTTCCAGCTAAACAGCAGTGCAGGCAGCATAGTGTTCCATAGTGGAGTAATTTTAAGAGCTGCTTTTGCACATCAATGCAACAAATTCATTGTCATTTCAGTCAAGTGATTGAAGTGGATTAAGACACTTTTTTGTGCTTTCATTAACCATTCTTTATCCTATGCATTTTTTATTCATCTGAAAAGAAACATGCATTGCAAATAATTCTTACCAGTTTTTCATTGGGCATAACAGAACATTGTTGCATGTTTAAATTCCCAACAGCTGTTTTCCCTTTGTCTGCTTGCTGCAACTGTAGACTGGCAAACATTAAAGTTTCCCTTAGTATTTCCTTGGCAACCAGACTGTAGTCAATGAAAGGAGAAACCTTGAACAAATTAAATAAATATTTTTGATACTCACTGCCTTAGCTACAGAACAACTTTTGATACTGCTTTGAGATGCTGTTATGTCTCTACTTTGCATTTGCTGTAATATGTTCCCTTTTTATTGCTATTTTCTGAAGTCTATTAGGTTGCAAAATGTGTGTATTTTTCTTAGTTACTTAAAATGAAAATGAAATGCTTTTTGCCAATGGACAGACCTGAAGATCTTCACTTGATTCCTCCACCTTCCTGGCAATGGCTGGGCTTCTTTCTTACGACAGAACAGGTAGGATTGGACATAAGAATGTGTTCTTACACAAGGCAATGGTGACATTGTACATCCTGTTTCTGTAGACATCACTTCATTAATGTTAGATAGAAATCATACCCAATACAAAACCTTAAGTTGTGCCATTACATAATGAACGACTTTAGATGCTCCACAGAGTCCTATGCAGACATTGCATTACAGTAGAATTTTATTACAGCAGACCAAAATGCATTTCTCAAAGACTTATGTACTAAAGTTAGTTGAGGGAAGATTCCAGAGCATCAGGCCTAGACACATGATGGTATGGCTTCCAAGTTGGGGTAAAGTTAGTAACATAGAAAACGCCAATATTTGAGGATCTATAAGGCTGTCTATATGTGGAGAGGAGACTGGTGAGATACTAAACAAATGTTTTGTGTCAGTATTTATTATGGAGAAAAATATGGAAGCTAGGAATCCTTAGGAAACAAATATCGATATCTTTAGGGTCTACATTAGAGAGGAGGTGCTAGAGGTCTTAAAACGCCTTAGTCCCCGGGACATTGTGGGAAGCTAGGAAGAGGTTGTGGAGCCCCTAGCAGGGATATTTATAATATGTACAGCCACACGTGAGGTGCCAGAAGACTGGAGAGTGGCTAATGTTGTGCCTTTTTAAAAAGAAAGTCTGCAAGGAAGAACCAGGGAACAAAAGACTGGTGAACCTGACGTCAGCAGTGGGTAAGTTGTTGAAGGAGATTCTGAGAGACAGGAATTACATATATTTGGAGAGACAACAACTGGTTAGGAATAGTCAGCACGGCTTTGTGCATAGGAAACTGTGTGTCTCAAATTTGATTGAGTTTTTTGAAGAGATTACCAAGAAGATGGACGAAAGTAGAGCAGTGGACATTGTCTGCATGGAGTTTAGCAAGGTCTTCGACAAGGTCCCACATGGTAGACTGGTGAGTAAGATTAGATCACATGGGATCAAGGAAGAGATAGTGAATTGGATACAAAACTGAATTGCCAGTAGGAGACAGATGGAATTGGTGGAAAGAACTGGAGACCCATCACCAGTGATGCTCCACAAGGATTGGTGCTGAATCTACTGCTGTTTGTAATTTATATAAATTATTTGGATGAAAATATAGGAAGCATAGTTAGTACATTAGTGGATGACACCAAAACTGGTGGAAGAGTGGACATTGAAGAAGGTCATCTAAAAGCACAAGGAGATCTTAATCAGCTGGGCCAGTGGGCCAAGGAGTAGCAGGTGGAGTTTAATTTAGACAAACGTGGGGTGTTGCATTTTTGTTAAGACAAACCACAGCAGAAATTACACAGTTAATGATATGATCCTGGGATTGTTGTCGAACAGAGAGACCGAGAGATTCAGATGCATAGGTCCTTGAAAGTGGATTCACACGTAGACAGGGTGGTGAAAAAGACATTAGGCCTGGTTGCCTTCATTGGTCAGAGCTTCAAGCATAGGAGTTGGGATATCATGTTGTGGCTGTATAGGACATTGTTGAGGCCATTTTTTGAGTGCTGTATATTGTTCTAGTCATCCTGTTAGAGGAAGGCTGTTATTAAATTGAAAAGGATATCAAAAAGATTTACATGGGCGTTAAAGGATCTAGAAGGTTTGAATTCTAAGGAGAAGCTGGATAGGCTGACGCATTTTTCCCTGGAGCATCAGAGGCTGAGGGGTGACCTTTATAGGGGTTTATAAAATTGCAAAGGTAAATAGCAAAATTCTTTTCCCCTGGATAGGTTTAAACCAGAGGATATAGGTTTGCAGTGAGAGGGGAAAGATTAAAAAAAAACCTGAAGGGCAACTTTGATTGCACAGAAGCTGGTGCACATATGGAATGAACCAATAGAGGAAATGGTAGGTAAGTAAGGATAGCAGTTCCCTTCCTGAAGGAATTCTAGTGAACAAGATGCTTATTGCTTGCCAGACAACGACAATGGTCACCATTTGACTCCTAATGAAATAAAATTGCAAGATCTGCCGTGGCAGTATTCGAACCCAGGTCCCCAGAACATGCGTCATGGATCCAGGTCTCTGGATTAATAGTCTAGCAATAATACCACTGGGCCATTACCACCCCATGTACAGGTGTATTTCTCCTAACATCCCCTTTCCATAAAATAAATTGGAAAAAACCATGCACTATCATTTGTTATAACTTGCCCAATGTGTGTGGTCAACGTAGAAAAGTCATCCATGAACAAAATTATGATCATTCTAGCCTGTGTCAATTTCATTGGTCTCTGCATATGGATTTTATCTATTCCCTGTAAGTTGAAGGTCTTTTAATGTCACGCATGCACATTGCTGGTGTCAGTATCTGCTCAATCCTGGGATGATGCTCCTTCTACAGGGAGTATCATTTTCAACCAACAGAGAGATCTTGGAATGTTAGTCCATAGGTCCCTGAAAGTGGTCATGCGAGTAGATAGGGTGGTAAAGAAGGTGTATAGCATGCTTGCCTTTATTGGTTGGGGAATTGAATACAAGTGTCAGGATGTCACGTTACAGCTTTATAAGGCTTTGGTTTTGCTGCATTCATTCAATCCTGATCCCACATCGCACAAAGGACGTGGAGGCTTTGGAGAGGGTGCAGAAGAGGTAAACTAGCATGATGCCTGAATGCAAAGAGAAACAGCATATTGGCTGGCTTACTTTAGTAAAGGGACCTCTAACACTTGCTGTATTTGCTTTCACTTTAGTTCATGGCAACCATTAATCCAGCTATAAGGAAAGGCCAGAAAAATTTGGGTTTTCTGTGGAGGAGAGACTTGATAGAAGTCTATAAATTTATGGGATGCATTGATGGGTTTGATGGTCAGAATCTTCACAAATCAAGTACATTGTTGCACTGTTTTCCCATCGGTTGCTTCATCAGAGATGGGTGGATCTTGCTTCACCATCTACAATCTGGAACTCCTGCACTTTTTTCTTCCTACTTTTTTGAGCACTAGGCATCATTTGCCCTCCTGGGATGAGTATAATCACATCAACTTTAACTTTGATGGCTTCATTTTTGGGTCACTGTCTTCAAGCAAGTCTACAAAGCTCATCATGTTGCATGAAGCACCAGTGTCTATCTGATACCATGTTTACTTGATGTTCTTATGCTGTGGTCACTCTAACAATCACAATCCATTTTTCACCTGTAGATCTGACAGTAACAACCTATTGTGGAGTAAGAATCCTCAGCTGATGTCTAGTCAGCAGCCATATATATAAGCCTAAATGAAAACAAATAGCTGGAGAATTACTGCTCTGGCAGCACTTGTGGAGGAGAAAAAAAGTTAATGTTCTGACTCCAATGCTTCCAATGGGGAGCAAGAGGCGGCGCTGATACGGTCATCAGTTCATCAGTATCCGCGCCGCCTCTTGCTCCCAAGAGGAGCTCGAACAGTTCATCCACTTCAACACCTTCCACCCCAACCTCAAGTTCACTTGGGACATCTCCAACACATCCCTCACCTTCCTGGACCTCTCAGTCTCCATCTCAGGCAACCAGCTAGTTACTGATGTCCATTTCAAGCCTACCGACTCTCACAGCTACCTAGAATACACCTCCTCCCACCCACCCTCCTGCAAAAATTCCATCCCCTATTCCCAATTCCTCCGCCTCCGCCGCATCTGCTCCCAGGATGAGGCATTCCACTCCCGCACATCCCAGATGTCCAAGTTCTTCAAGGACTGCAACTTTCCCCCCGCAGTGATCGAAAACACCCTTGACTGCTTCTCCCACATTTTCCGCAACACACCCCTTACACCCGCCCCCGCCACAACCGCCCAAAGAGGATCCCCCTCATTCTCACACACCACCCCACCAACCTCCGGATACAACGCATCATCCTCCAACACTTCTGCCATCTACAATCCGACCCCACCACCCAAGACATTTTTCCATCCCCACCCTTGTCTGCCTTCCGGAGAGACCATTCTCTCCGTGACTCCCTTGTTCGCTCCACACTACCCTCCAGCCCCACCACACACGGCACCTTCCCCTGCAACCGCAGGAAGTGCTACACTTGCCCCCACACCTCCTCCCTCACCCCCATCCCAGGCCCCAAGATGACTTTCCATATTAAGCAGAGGATCACCTGCACATCCGCCAATGTGGTATACTGTATCCATTGTGCATAGTGTGGCTTCCTCTACATTGGGGAAACCAAGCGGAGGCTTGGGGCCTGCTTTGCAGAACACCTGAGATGGAGCACCTCCCAGTCGTGAACCATTTTAACTCCCCCTCCCATTCTTCAGATGACATGTCCATCCTGGGCCTCCTGCAGTACCACAATGATGCCACCCGAAGGTTGCAGGAACAGCAACTCATATTCAACTTGGCAACCCTGCAGCCCAATGGTATCAATGTGGGCTTCACCAGCTTCAAAATCTCCCCTTCCCCCACTGCATCCCACAACCAGCCCAGTTTGTCCCCTCCCCCCACTGCACCACACAACCAGCCCAGCTCTTCCCCTCCCCCCACTGCATCCCCAAACCAGCCCAGCCTGACTCTGCCTCCCTAACCTGTTCTTCCTCTCACCCATTCCTTCCTCCCATCTCAAGCTGCACCTCCATTTCCTACCTACTAACCTCATCCCACCTCCTTGACCTGTCCATCTTTCCTGGACTGACCTATCCCCTTCCTACCTCCCCACCTATACTCTCCTCTCCACCTATCTTCTCTCCATCTTCAGTCCGCCTCCCCCTCTCTCCCTATTTATTCCAAAACCCTCTCCCCATCCCCCTGTCTGATGAAGGGTCTAGGCCCAAAACTTCAGCTTTTGTGCTCCTGAGATGCTGCTTGGCTCCACACTTTGTTATCAAGGACTGATTAGAGATAGTCAGCATGGGTTTGTGTGTGAGCAATTCTGTCTCACTAACTTGATTGAGTTTTCTGAAGAAGTAACATTGAAGATTGATGAGGGCAGAATGGTGGACGTGGTCTGTAGGAACTTCAGTAAGGCATTCAACAAGGTTCCTTATGGTAGACTGGTTAGCAAAGTTAGATCACACGGAATAAAGGGAGACCTAGTTATTTGCATACAGAGCTGGCTCAAAGGCAGGAGACTGGAGGCCTGTGACCAGCGGTGTGCCACAAGGATCGGTGCTAGGCCCACTGCTTTTCATCATTTATGTAGATGATTTGGATATGAACATAGGAGGTATGGTTAGTAAGTTTACAGATGACAACATAATTGGAGATGTAATGGACAGTGAAGTAAGTTACTTCAGAATACAGTGGGATCTTGATCAGATGGGCCAATGGGCTGAGAAGTGGCAAATGGAGTTTAATTTGGATAGATGTAAGGTGCTGCATTTTGGGAAGGCAAATCAGGGCAGGACCTAAACGCTTAATGGTAAGGCCCTGGGGAGTGTTGTTGAACAATGAGACCTTGGAATACAAGTTCGTAATTCCTTGAAACTGGAGTTCCAGTTGGATAGGGTAGTGAAGAAGGCATTTGGTATGCTTGCCTTTATTGGTCAGTACGTTGAGCATAGGAGTTGGGAGGTCATGTTGCAGCTGTACAGGACATTGGCTAGGCCACTATTGGAATGCCGGGTGAAATTCTGGTCTCCCTGCGAAAGGAAGGATGGTGTGAAAATTGAAAGTGTTCGCAAAAGATTGATGAGGATGTTGCCAGTGTTGGAGGGTTTGGGCTTGAGGGAGAGGCTGTATAGACTGGGGCTATTTTCCCTGGAGAGTCAGAGGCTGAGGGGTGATCTTATAGAGATTTATAAAATCATGAGGGGGATGGCTGGGGTAAATAGATTGGATTTTTCCCCCAGGTAGAGCAGCCCAAAACTAGAAGGCATAGGTTTAAGGTGAAAGGGGAAAGATTTAAAAGTGACATAAGTTCTGGATGTGAGTTTGCTCACTGAGCTGGAAGGTTCGTTTTCAAACGTTTCATCACCTTTTTTTTAATTTGAAAAAATATACATTATTCATAGAATGTACAAAAAAAACCATTTATACGCCTACCCAGTCATGCAAGCCGCTCCGGGTTACCCAGGGCATACATACAGCAACTAAAGGCAAAAACAAAACAAAGAAGAAAAAAAACAAAGCAAAGAAAACACCCCGGCAGTCGTCACCCCGCACAGTCCCAGTTGGCCCCCTGACCAGTTGGGGAAGGCGCCAGCTGGGCCCAGTTACCAGATACGGCCCTTTTTTCTATTCTGGACGAGGGGTTTCATATGGTGGTCTTTCCCCACCGTGCCTTGGCGGTGGCTGCCCCAAGCTTTAGCGCATCCCTCAGCACATATTCCTGGACCTTGGAGTGCGCCAGTCTGCAACACTCGGTCGGGGTCAGTTCTTTCAGCTGGCAGACCAGCAAGTTGCGGGCAGACCAAAGAGCGTCTTTCACCGCATCGATGGTCCTCCAGGCGCAGGTGATGTTGGTCTCGGTGTGCGTCCCAGGAAACAGCCCGTAGAGCACGGAGCCCCGCGTCACGGAGCTGCTCGGGACGAACCTCGACAAATACCACTGCATCCCCCTCCAGACCTCCTGCACATAGGCACACTCCAGAAGGAGGTGATCGACAATCTCGTCCCCCCCCCCCCCCCCCCCCCCCCCCCCCCCCCCCCCGCAGCCACCTCGAGGACAGCGTGCGGTGGTGCAGAGATTCCGGGCATGCATAAAGGATCTCACTGGCAGAGCCCCTCTCACCACCAGCCAAGCAATGTCCTTGTGCTTGTTTGAAAGTTCTGGCGATGAGGCATTCTGCCAAATGACTTTGGCAGTCTGCGTGGGGAACCACACGACGGGATCCACCCTCTCCTTTTCCCGAAGGGTCTTGAGGATACTATGTGCTGACCACTGCCTGACAGCCTTGTGGTCAAAGGTGTTTCCCTTCAAAAATTTCTCCACGAAGGACAGGTGGTACGGGACGGTCCAACTACTCGGAGCGTTCCGCGGCAACGAGGCCAGGCCCATCCTTCGCAACACCGGGGACAATAGAACCTCAATAAGTAGTGACACTTGGTATTTGCGTACTGAGGATCCACGCACAGCTTGATGCAGCCGCACACAAAGGTAGCCATCAGGGCGAGGGTGGCTATCGGTACACCCTTTCCCCCATTTTCCAGGTCTTTGTACATGGTGCCCCTGCGGATCCGGTCCATCCTCAACCCCCAAATGAAGTGGAAGATGGCCCGGGTGACCGCAGCGGCGCAGGTCCAGGTAATAGGCCAGGCCTGCGCCACATACAACAGTACCGAAAGCCCCTCGCACCTGACAACCAGGTTCCTACCCGCGATGGAGAGGGACCGGAGAGTCCACCTGCCCAGCTTCTGCTTCAGTTTGGTGATACGCTCCTCCCAAGTCTTAGTGCATGCCCCAGCTCCACCAACCAAACTCCCAGCACCTTCAGGTAGTCTGTCCTGACGGTGAAGGGGATGAAGGAGCGGTCGTCCCAGTTCCCAAGGAACATGGCCTTGCTGTTACCCCTATTGACTTTGGCACCCGAGGCCAGTTCAAACTGGCCGCAGATGTCCAACAGCCTACTCACTGACCGACGATCGGTGCAGAAGACGGCGACGTCGTCCATGTACAGGGAGGTCTTGACCTGAAGGCCTCCGCTGCCTGGGATTGTCACGCCCTTCAGGCTCGCGTCCTTCCTGATGGATGCGGCGAAGGGCTCCACATAGCACACAAACAAGGCAGGAGAGAGCGGGCAGCCCTGCCTGACTCCAGATCTGATGGGAAAACTGTCCGATTCCCACCCGTTGATCGAGACTGTGCTAACGATGTTGGTGTAGAGCAGCCAGATCCACTTGCAGATGCCCTCCCCGAACCCCAATTTGGAGAGGACGTCCCTCATGTAAGCATGAGAGACCCTGTTGAAGGCCTTCTCCTGGTCCAGGCTGACGAGGCTGGTGTCCACCCGCCTGTCCAGCACGTAGGCGATCGTATCCCTGATGAGCGCGAGGCTCTCAGCGATCTTCCTGCCTGGCACAGCGCAGGTTTGGTCAGGGTGAATCACTGACTCCAGGACAGACCTGACCCGGTTGGCTATGACCTTGGCCAGGATTTTGTAGTCCATGTTCAATAAGGAAATGGGACGCCAATTCTTAATTTCTTCCCTCTCCCCCTTCCTCTTGCAAATGAGGGTGATCTGTCCTTCCTCATGGACTTGCACATTTCCCCTGCCCGAAGCACACTATCGTACACCTCCAGCAGGTCCTGGCCGACCAGGTCCCACCGAGCGGAATACAGCTTGACCGGTAAGCCGTCGCTTCCGGGAGTCTTATTCTTCTCCAAGGACTTCAGGGCTCTGGTCAGCTCTTCCAGGGATATTGGCCAGTCCAGCCACTCCCTTGTGCCGTCGTCTAAGACATCCGTGATAGACGACAGGAACGACTCGAAGGCCATGCTGTCCGTGGGCTTCACGTCGTACAGTCTGGCATAGAAGGATCTGCTGATCCTCAAAATGTCGGGCCGAGATGACGTCATCGAGCCGTCGTCCTCCTTCAGCTGGCTAAGCACAGAGCTCTCTTTGTGCACCCTCTGAAAGAAGAAACGCGAGCTCGTCTCGTCCTGCTCCATGGAGCGGACCCTGGACCAAAAAATTATCCTGGAGGCCTCCGCGGCTAAGAGAGAGGCTTGCTGGCTCCTCACCTCATGTAGGTCCTCCGTGACATCGACACCCATCAACTGCAGAAGGAGCAGGTTCTGCACCCTTTTCTGGAGTCGCGACAGCTTTCCCCGCCTCTCTCTCGCCTTCCGAACACCCTTGAGGACAAAGAACCTCTTGATGTTCTCCTTCACCGTCTCCCACCAGTCGCCCGGAGACTCAAAGAGGGGTTTCACGGTTCTCCAACCGGCGTACTCCCTCTTAAGCTCCTCGACATTCTCTGGGGTCAACAGAGTCGTGTTGAGCTTCCACGTCCCCGTGCCGGCCTGCTGGTCGTCCTGTAAGTGACAGTCGGCCAGCAGGAGGCAGTGGTCAGAGAAGAACACCGGCTCAACGCCGGTGGACCTGACCGAGAACGCCCGTCACACAAACAGGAAGTCTATCCTTGAGCGAATAGACCCGTCTGGCCGCGACCAGGTGTATCTCCGCTGCGCTCCGTCTGCACGGGTGCTGAAGACGTCAAGCAGCTTGGCGTCCTTCACCGTGCCCATCAGGAATCTGGACGTGACGTCCAGTTGACTCCCCTCACCCGCTGTCCCCACGCCAGATCTTCCATCTGCATCGATGATGCAGTTGAAGTCTCCGCCTAGGATGACCGGCCTGGACGTAGCCAGCAGGGGTGGAAGCCGCTGCAGAACGGCCAACCGCTCACTCTGTACCGCAGGGGCGTACACATTGATCAGCCTCAGGGGAGCGTTCCTATAGGTGATGTCAGCCACTAGGAGGTGATCCCCCCACCACCTCCTGAACTTGAGAGATGGTGAAGTTGTGCCCCTGCAGCAGAATAGCCAGGCCCAAGGAGTGACAGTTGTTACCCCCCGACCAGATCGAAGGCCCACAGGTCCAGGCGCCGGACCATTTCCCGTACCTGCCGAGGTGCGATATCCCGCACTCCTGCAGAAACAGGAGGTCTGCCTTGATGGTGGTCAGGTAGGCCAACGTGGACACACATCTCGCGGTTGACTTAACGCTGCGCACATTAATGCTCGCAACCCGTACCCCCATTGTGGGCAGTGACCGCAGTACCCTCCTCAAGTCCAAGGTCCAGCCCCTCCATCTGTCCCTTCATGCCCATTGCCCGGGCTAACTGCTGTACGCTCTCCGGGCTCAGGAAACCATCCGTGCTGCCTTCCGGGTGGCGTCCCCCTGTCGCGGGTACGGAGGCAGGAGAGTCCGGCTCTGGGTCAGGCTGGGGATGCGCTGTTTCCTCCTTACCGCCTGGAAGTTCCGGCGGGCCCTCCAGGGCCCCAGCGGTGCGTGGCTGGGTGTCGGAGGGAGCCTCAGGACGCCTCCCGTCACCTGGAAGCGGAGTGCTTCTTTCCTTCTCCCTTGAGATCTTTAGCTTCTGCTTTGGGCGGGCCTTCTCCGAATCTCCGTCGTCAGAGGAGCTCTTATAGCAGCCCTGAAGCAGCCTCTTCTCGCCTGATGGTTGCGGTGCGTGGGCCCGCTGGCGCACCTTCCTCCTCGCTTTCCGGACCATCATCCACTCCCCTGGGTCACCTGTCGCCGCCTCCATCAACTCCGGGTCGTCGGAGGGGAGCAGAGCCTGCAGGGCCGATTTGCTGGCCTCGGGTCCATCCTGCGGGGCTGGGCCCTCCTGTACGACCTGGACCTCCTGCACATTAGGGGGGTCCTTGCAGGGCCCTGGTGCCTTCCTCTCCTCCAGGGGGGCTTGTCCCGCATTGACCCTGCCGGCGACCTGGCCATAGATGGTCCCCCGCCGCGGGCATGCCCTATAGAGGTGGCCCGCTTCCCCGCAAAGGTTGCAGCTTCTCTCTCGTGGGCAATCCTTTGCAAGGTGTCCCTCCTCCCTGCAGTTCCTGCAGATGGTGGCTTTGCAGTCGGCCACCACGTGACCTGACATACCATGGGCATGGTAGACTTTAGGTTACCCTGCATCGGTCAGGTAGCCCTTGCTCCCACCGACCATGAAGCTGGACGGTGGGTGTACGATGTTCCCATCCGCGCCTGTCCTCAGCGTCACCCTGACCTGCCGCTTACTGGTCCAGATGCTGAAGGGGTCCATGATGTTGGTTAGGTCCCCTTCCACCTTCACGTACCTTCCAAGGAAGGTCAGGACATCAACTGCTGGCACATGTGGGTTGTACATGTGTACAGTCACCATACGGCTCCTCTGCGCTGGCATCACGAACAGCAGGATAGCGGTCAATACAGAGAGGGGGCCCTCACCTCCTTTCTCCTTGAAAACCTCCAGGAAGCACTCGCAAAGCTTGGCACTCCTGAAGGTTCCATCGTAAAAACCTCCTCCGGGGAAATCCTGCAGGCAGTAAATGTCCGCAGCAGCGAACCCGCAACAGTCCAACAGGACCCTCTTCACGAAGAAGGTGCGGTCCACAGGCGCACCTTCATCCGCCTTCCTCACGGAAGGTGTTCCGGACCCCCTGACCTGGGGCACAAGCACTCGCTGCAGCCATTGTTGCAGGTTGGCTGCTCCCCTGAACCAGCGTTAGGCCGAAGCCAGCATTAAGATCCACTGGCCGCAAGGGTGTACAGCCAACCCGATGTCTTCCTTCCACCTCCAACACAGTCGTGCTCTCCTCTTCTCGGTCCACAAAAGAGTGGGTCTTTATTGTGTTCCGGATGTAAGCTGGTACATTGAGCAGGAAGGTTCGTTCCCAGACGTTTTGTCACCATTCTAGGTAACATCAACAGTGAGCCTCCGGTGAAGCGCTGGTGTTATGTCCCGCTTTCTATTTATCTGTTTAGGTTTCCTGCATTGGTGATGTCATATCCTGCGTTGGTGATGTCATTTCCTGTGCTTTTTCTCAGGGGATAGTAGATGGGCTCCAAATCAATGTGTTTGTTGATGGAGTTCCGGTTGGGATGCCTTGCTTCTTGGAATTCTCGTGCGTGTCTCGGTTCGGCTTGTCCATCCATCCTAGGACAAGCCAAACAGAGACACGCACGAGAATTCCTAGAAACATGGCATTCCAACCGGAACTCCATCAACAAACACATTGATTTGGAGCTCGTCTACCACCCTCTGAGAAAAAGAACAAGAAATGACATCACCAATGCATGAAATGACATCACCAATCCAAGGAAACCTAACCAGATAAATAGAAAGCGGGACATAACACCAGCGCGTCGTCGGAGGCTCACTGATGATGTTACCTAGAATGGTGACGAAACGTCTGAAAACTAACCTTCCAGTTCAGCGAGCAAACTCACATCCAGAACCTCAACCTGAGCTACAAATCTTCTCAAAACTCGCTAGGGACATAAGTGACATGTTTTTCATGCAGAGGGTGGTGCATATATGGAATAATCTGCCAGAGGAAGTGGTAGAGGCTGGTACAATCACAACACTTACCCAGCCAGATGCTTTTTATGTGAATAGGAAGGGTTTAGGGAGATACCGGCCAAATACTAGCAAATGGGACTAGATTTATTTAGAATATCTGGCCAGCATAGACAAGTTGGACTGAAGGGTCACTTGCCATGCTGTACATCTCTGTGACTCTGTCATCAGTGTTCTCAAGAATCCTGGCAGGATCTCTAATGCCCAAGATAATCCAATCTCTAATGAAATCACCTTTTAGTTGTCCAGACCCTCAGGATTCAGCTAGATCTATCAGTACCATTACACACTGGTTAATAGTCTCCCTCTCTCCCTGCATTTTGATGTTGAACACATATTGTTCAGAAGTAATACTAATAGAAGGTTCCAAGTATGTCTTCAAAGTCTTCCAGATCTCTCCTGTTTGAGGTCTTTATTCCTGAGTAAGATTTAGGGTATATAATGAATTCCAGCACTTTTGAAAACAAGGTTGCAACTTCTTTTGCTCAGTTTTTTTTTAATTCCATCTGTTGCTATCTTCTAGTTGTGGCAATGAGACTTGAGCAAATTTCAATTCTTTTTCATACCTCCTTTCATTTCCACAATAGAAGGGTTTAGAAAATTCACAGTTATTCTGACTCACCCGGCACTTCAAAGATGCTGATAGTAAGTAAGAACTAGATTACAGTGTTTTTTAAGGTAAGTCGCTCTCTGACAATTCCAAAAATCCACTCATTTTCACTTTCTCACTTCTGATATTGTGCTTAATACAATGTATTTAATGGTTGCCACAAATTAAAGTAGAAGCAAGTACAACAGAGGTAGCAGTCTCACGACTATGGCAACCAGCCAGAATGCAATGTACAAATGTATCTCTCCAAACAGGCTCATATTTTAACGCCCTCCCCCCCCAAAAAAAATCAATTTAACTGCTCCACAATAGATTTTCCACTGAAACTACTGTATGTTTGCATTTTTTGAAGAAAAGATAGTAAGAGAGACAAAGATAGACAAGTTGGTCTCACATTAGTTCACCTGGACCATCCCCAACACATCCCTTACCTTCCTGGACCTTTCGGTTTCCATCTCAGGCAACCACCTACAAACCGATGTCCATTTCAAGCCCACCGGCTCCCACAGCTACCCGGAATACACCTCCTCCCACCCACCTTCCTGCAAAAATTCCATCCCCTATTCCCAATTCCTTCACCTCCGCCGCATCTGCTCCCAGGATGAGGCATTCCACTCCCGCACATCTCAGATGTCCTCATTCTTCAAGGGCCGCATCTTCCCCCCACCCCGCCCCCTCCCGCAGTGGTCTAGAATGCCCTCAACCGTGTCTCCCACATTTCCCGCACCTCATCCCTCACACCCCGCCCTCGCAATAACCACCCTAACAGAATCCCTCTAGTCCTCACATACCACCCTACCAACATCCGGATACAACGCATCATCCTCTGACACTTCCACCATCTACAATCCGACACCACCACCCAAGACATTTTTCCCACCCCACCCTTGCCTGCCTTCCGGAGAGACCACTCTCTCCGTGACTCCCTTGTCCGCTCAACACTCCCCTCCAACCCCACCACACCCAGCACTTTCCCCTGCAACCACAGGAAGTGCTACACCTGCCCCCACATCTCCTCCCTCACCCCTATCCCAGGCCCCAAGATGACTTTCCACTTCAAGCAGATGTTCACCTACACATCCGCCAATGTGGTATACTGCATCCGCTGTACACAGTGTGGCTTCCTCTACATTGGGGAAACCAAGCGGAGGCTTGGGGACCGCTTTGCAGAACACCTATGCTCGGTTCGCACTAAACAACTGCACCTCCTAGTCACGAACCATTTCAATTCCCCCTCACATTCCCTGGATAACATGTTCGTCCTGGGCCTCCTGCAGTGCCATAATGATGCCACCCTAGGTTGCAGGAACAGAAACTCATATTCTGCTTGGGAACCCTGCAGCCCAATGGCATCAATGTGGACTTCAGCTTCAAAATCTCCCCTCCCTCCACTGCATCCCTAAACCAGCCCAGCTCATCCCCGCCTCGCTAACCTGTTCTTCCTCTCACCTATCTCCTCCTCCTACCTCAAGCCATACCTCCATTTCATACCTACTAACCTCATCCCGCCTCCTTGACCTGTCTGTTCTCCCTGGTCTGACCTATCACCTCCCTACCTCCCTACCCATATTCTCCTCTCCACCTATCTTCTCGTCCATCCATCTTCAGTCTGCCTCCCCCTCTCTCCCTATTTATTTCAGAATCGTCTCCCCATCCCCCTTTTCTGATGAAGGGCCTAGGCCCGAAACGTCAGCTTTTGTGCTCCTGAGATGCTGCTTGGCCTGCTGTGTTCATCCAGCCCCACACTTTGTTATCTTGGTCTCACATTTTCTGTTGATGTCTCCACTCTGCTATACTCAGGACAAATTGTTCTGAATTCCATCTTACTGGCAAGCGCTGATTGCAGAAACTGGGAACCACCAGGAGAAATCATCAAAAAGTTACACTATATGATGAACTTAAACTGCAGTCAACTTACTTTGTAAAAAACACATCATCAGTGGGTGTGAAGGTCACAATTGTCATTCCCAGCTGCCTCTGACTTCATCAAAGAGCAAGAAAGAAAGACTTTCCTTTAAGTAGTGCCTTTCACAAATTCAGGGACTTCCCAAAGCATTTCAGAGCTGGTGAATTACTTTTGACAGTGTAATCATTGTTGTAATGTAAAAGAAGTGGCAGGCAATTTGCGCAATGCAAAATCCTATAAACAGAATTGTGATAATGATCAAACAACCTGCTTTTCATGTTACTGATGGTGGGTTAAAAATTAACCAGGACCCCAGGGAAATCTCCCTGCTATTCTTTTAAAATACTCCTATGGGTTCTTGTACTTCCATCTCAGACAAAAGATAAAGCCTTGTTTTAAGATCTTAATGTGTCAATGCTCGTTCCTACATATTTTCTTCATCAATTCCCTCACCACCAGGGCTAGATTTCATCCATTGCCAAATTTGTTTGCCACCGGCAATGTCTCATTGTGAAAATGATTGCTTGAGTTACTGCCAAAATGCTTTCACTTTGGAGTGCATCCCACTCAGACTCCTCTGATCACTAAATAAAACTGATCTCTGACTTGATAATCGCTTACTACCAACAGCCATGGACAGTGAATCATGATGCATTTTTCTCAGGGTACTAGCTGACCGCCAGAATAGCAAGGTCAGCTGTCAGTCAGAGCCATTAAACAGTCATAGAATCATAGAGCTGTACCGCATGCAAACAGAGCCTTTGGTCCAACACGTCCATACCGACCAGGTATCCTAAATTTATCTAGTCCCGTTTGCCAGCATTTGGCCAGAATCCGTCTGAAACCTTTCTGTTCATATACCCATCCAAGCAGCATCTTAGGAGCACAAAAGCTGACGTTTCGGGCCTAGACCCTTCTCTAGGCCCGAAACGTCAGCGTTTGTGCTCCTGAGATGCTGCTTGGCCTGCTGTGTTCATCCAGCCCCACACTTCATTATCACGGATTCTCCAGCATCTGCAGTTCCCATTATTTCTGATCATATGCCCATCCAGATGTCTTGTAAATGTTGTAATTGTACCAGCCTCCACCACTTCCTCTGGCAACTCATTCTATACATGCACCACCATCTGCATGGAAAAGTTGCCCTTAGAACCTTTTTAAATCTTTCCCCTCTCAACTTAAACATATGGTCTCTAGTTTTGGACTGCCTGTCATGATTTTATAAACCTCTATAAGGTCATTCCTCAGCCTCCAATGCTCCAGGGAAAATAGACCAGCCTATTCAACATCTCTCTGTAGATCAAACCCTCCAACCCCAGCAATGTCCTTGTAAATCCTTTCTGAATCCTTTCAAGTTGAACAACATCCTTCCTATAGCAGAGAGACCAGAATGTTGTCATCTCATGATGTAATTCAGGTAGCTGGATCATTCTGGGGCTTTGCAGTGTAATCAAACTGTGTTTTAATGCATGGTAGTGCACTACAGGAGGCATAACTTCGTATTTCCAAAGCCACCCTTTGAATTCTCAAGGAAAAACAAACGAAAGTGCAACAAGCAGGCTAATATAGTACTTTTATAGCACCTGAACATGTTTAAACTTCTGTAAAAGTTAAAAAGTCAGCAACAAAGGGTCATAATTCTATAGTTTAAAGAAAATTTAAGGGATCTGGAATACATTGTCTGGGAGGACAGCAGTAGTGGGAAACCTAACAACTTTTAGAAGTATGTGAAGAGCATTGAAATACCACAGCACTCAGAGGTATTGGCCAAATACTAGAAAGTAGGATTAATGTAGATTGGCCAGTATAGGTTCAAAAGGCCAAAGGCCTCTTCTGTCTCCACAACTTTGAGTTTTATCAAACAAAATTTGACACTCCAGCAAAAATTTTTGAGATCACCATGAGCTCTAATTTTCTGCTTTATCTAACCCTATGTTTCTGGATAATCAGGGGATTCTATATTTAGCAGGACCACCCTTTTCCTTCATGTGGTTCTATCTAAACTGAGCCTGTGAACTCTTGCTTTTGTATGTCTCTCACTTAACCTTCAAACAGCTGTACTTTTGCTAGATCATCTCTCAGATTTGTTAAGTTTGCCTCCCTTCAATTTGGAGATTTTACTGCTGTCCTATTTTTATTCCTTTCCGTAATAATCCTAAAAATGACTATTATAACCACTGTCTCCAAAATGGTTACCCCTGTTATTTCCTAGGTCAAAATCTAGACTATTGTCCTCTCTTGATGGGCTTGTTATGTTCTAACTTAAAAAGTTGTCTTGAATGTAGTTCAAGAATTCAGTGTACTGTTTATAGCCCAACTAAGAGTTGAGTGGTTGAAGTTCTCGGTTATTATTGCCCTATTTGCTTACATATTTGCTCCTCTAATCCTCTCCCACTATTTGGCAATCAAAAGTACGCACCTGTTCAACCCATTCAGCCTCATTGGATACTTCATTTAATAAAATATCCCTCCTCACAGTTGTGATTCATTTTTTAAGCTATTGTTCTACACCCCCACCTTTTTCAATCCCGCCTGAAATTTCTATGTCTGGGGATGTCGAGAATATTGTCTCTCTTTAAGCCAAATTTCCAACATAGCAATGATATCACCCTGCCATTTGTCTCTTTGCCCTGAGCTATATTCACTGCCCTGCTTTTACTAATATATACGTGCCAATTTTCAACGCTGTATATGTTTTAAATCTTTATTCCCTCTGTCTTTCAAAGTCACTTGTTAAATTTTTGCCTCATGTTTTCTCTCTGTACATTCCCTCAAATTCCCTTCGCTCTGCCAACCTTGTTTAAACCCTCTTTAACAGCACTAGCAATCACCCTGCAAGGATATTTACCCAGGTCTTGGTCAGATGTAGGTCATCCAGCTTACAGAGGTCCCATCCTCCTCAACATCCCAGAAATCCAAAGCCCTTCCTCTTAGACCAGCTTTCCAGGCACGTGCTCAATTGCTAGACTCGCCAATGTCTATGCTCAACAGCAAGTGAGCTATTATTCTGTGATTATTCTTTAGAGGTGCTCCCTTTCAATCTCTTAACTAGCTCCCTGAAATCTGCTTTCTGGACCTCAATACTATTCCTAACAAAGTCAGTGATACCAACAGGAACAGCAACTGACTGATGACCCTGCCTCAGAAGAATGGCCTAGATGTTACCTTACATTTTTTACTCCAATATCAGGGAGGCAATATGCACAGTGTCACATTTAAAGCTTCATAAATACCTGTCTGAATCTTCTATCACTATTGCTGTTGCACCTTTATTCTCCCCATACAGCTGAGCCATCTATGGTGCCACCAACTTGGCTCTGGCTAGACTTTGCTGAAGTAACTTTGCCTTCACTCGAATCCAAAATGCAATATCAATTAGCAAGCACAATACACTCGGGGGACTCCTCCAGTTCCCACCTGGTTTGCCTGGCAGTCACGCAGTCCCCCTATACCTCTGACACGTCAATGTCTCACAGATGCACAGCAGTGACTGAGCCACTGTTCCGTTTCTGAAACCTAGAGCTTGTGCTTGTGCTTGTGCTGTCAGTGCAGATGTGTTCATGATTTCATGCCTGGATGAGCACTCCACTTGACTGAGCTGACCAGCCATCTTAATACTTTAAAAACTATATTTTATCTGGGTCCTGCTGACTGCCTGCCCCAAGGTTCCCACCTTGCCTGCTCCTCTTCATCTAAGACCACTGAAGAATCCGTGATTCTTAGTAATGTCCTTCCTATCACAGAACTGGACAGAGTATTCCAGAAGAGGACTCACCAAAGTCTTGTAAAACCTTGTTGTGGAGGTGCTGATGTTGGATTGGCGTGGGCAGGGTCAGAAGTCAGATGGTATCAGGTTATAATCTAATAGGTTTATTTGAAATCACAAGCTTTCTGAGTGCTGCCCCTTCATGATGAAGGGTCCAAAGGACAGTGCACTAGATAAAACTCAGACTATGAGTAGGCAAGAGGAGCTGGTTTGTTTTTGGAGAATTTACCTCAGTGATGATAGATGGCTCTGCAGCAATGCAGTCTGCCAGGTTATCTTTTGGAGCAAGGGAAATATCTACACCATGGGGCCAGAAGCTCTGGGTTAAAGATCAACTTCAGGGTTTGATGGAAAGGGAATGGACATGATATCAAAGCCGAACAGGTTGATTATTAATCTGTAAATCTTTTGATATAACCAGCATAAATGGTAGGAGCAGCAGAGTTTCCTTCTGACCTTGTACAACCTCAACATGATGTCCCAGATATTCAAAGGTCCAAGCAATGAAAGCAAGTATGCTAAATTACTTTTTAACCATCCTTTCTACATATGACAAAAACGCCAAAGGACTAAATCCCCAAATCCATAGGCCTGCTTTACACACTACCAGGAATAGTGTTCAGTAGGAATGACGTGAGGGTTTTATGGTGGAGTTAACTAATCAGCTAAGGGAGATACAATATTGGGAGAAGAAAGGAAAACAGGAGAACATATAGTCTGGCCAAGCAGCATCTCAGGACCACAAAAGCTTTTGTTCTCCTGAGATGCTGCTTGGCCTGCTATGTTCATCCAGCTCCACACTTTGTTATCTTGGATTCTCCAGCATCTGCAGTTCCCATTATCTCTGAACGTATAGCCCGTCCTCCAACCTCCCCAGGTCTGACTTTCTTGCTGTCATCCTGTTCAAGACCGTCAGTATTTTCTCCTTGATATGAAAAGTAGAGATTAAACATCTGTCTCTCTCATACATATATGCACACACACAGAATCTGCTTCAGAAAGAACAGAAAACGTGTTAAGAAATGCAGTCAAGCTCAGACATCAAGAGGCTAAGCAGAATGGAGGTGGTGACAGATGTATGAGAAGAGAATTTAAATATTCTCCAAGGCTTTTTGTGAGGATCGTGCACTTACATATAAAGTATACAAGACAGTGTTGTCAGGGCTTGAGAATTTTTGAGACGAAGAAAAATTGGATAGGCTGAGGTTGTCTTCCTTAGAACTGAGGAAGCCAAGGGGTGACTGAATGGAAGCGTACAAAGTAATGAGGGGCATAGACAGAGTAGACAGGAAAAAGCTGATAACCCTCCTGGAGAGAGAACTGCAGATGCTGGAGAATCTGAGATAACAAGGTGCAGAGCTAGATGAACAATGCAGGCCAAGCAGCATGAGAGGAGCAGGAAGGCTGATGTTTTGGGCCTAGACCAGGTGATTAGATTAGATTCCTTACGGTGTGGAAGCAGGCCCTTCGGCCCAACAAGTCCACACTACCCCTCGAAGCATCCCACCCAGACCCATCCCCCTATAACCCACACACCCCTGAACGCTACAGGCAATTTGGCATGGCCAATCCACCTAGCCAGCACACTTTTGGACTGTGGGAGGCAACCAGAGCACCTGAAGGAAACCCACGCAGACACAGGGAGAACGTGCAAACTCCACACAGACAGTTACCCAAGCCTGGATTCGAACCCAGGTCCCTGGCGCTGTGAGGCTGCAGTGCTAACCACTGAGCCACTGTGCCGCCCACCTGGAAAGTGAGAATCAAATGGGCAAGTAGTCCTTTTTTGGGCTATCAATGACACTGTGGGCCAAGTGTTCACACTGTGCCATATACTTTGCAAGGTTTCAGTGGTTCCTCAGCCTGTGGGTTGCATTTGAAGACTAGAAATGTAAAGTGCCCAGTGGAAACGTTATGAATATGAATGGTGAACTCCCACAAGATAAAAATGTGAAGAGGAAAAGATGACTGTGATTGAAAATGTTCTTCCCTGACTGGTAAAATTATCAAAGTTTCTGCAATACTGAGCAACCACATGCGGGACAATGCAGTTAGTACTATTTCCTTTGGTATGGTGTCCAATTTCCTAAACAAGACCATCACTTCCCACCTTATTTAGACCAACAGTGCTTCCCTTGAAGACTCCAAAAATGTGGTTACTGTGCCATGCAACAGACGTTCACAAATTTTATAACTATCTCCAGTTCAGTTTGGTGCAACTAGGCCTATAAACTGATGCAGGTATTTAAATCCTGTAGCAATATTCCCTGTCCCACTGTCAAATGGAAAGTTCCCAATCAAAGGCGCTGACAACATTGGGATACCATCTAGGACAAATCGACCCTGAGAACTGTGGATCAGTTAAACCACAGAAATTTGTCACTCCAAAATTTCAGTAGCAATTACCTCCAAACGGAAATATTCCAAACTGAAAGTCTTTGGAAATTGTATGAAAGGTACTTGAACAATGTTTTGTTTTGCTAGCAATGTACTAAAAAGCTAATAACAATATTCAGTCTATGTAGCTCAGATTCTGCGTTATTGTGACTAACCTTTAAAGAAGTCAATAGTTTTGATAGGTGTTCTTGGCAATACTCAGTTGTACTATTAAAATTCTAAAGCTATTTAAGTAATCTCTTACTGGCTTTCTTTTCGTGAAATGAGCTTTTGCACTTTTTCCACCAAGAAACAGAAGCCTTGTGAAATTTGTCGCCGCAGGAGAATAATATATAGTTTATGTGAGGATCTGAGAAGTGAATTAAATAGCAATTTTGTGGTAAGACCAGAGGAATTACATTGCTGAAAAAAAGACACATTTTCTTAAATCTTTTTATCTTGCACTCGTCAAGATATTCTTAAGAATTACCAATGTTAAGACGAATAACATTTTTTACTGTATGGGAAGAGAACTGGTCACTGGTCAGGTAGGCACTGACTGGCAGAAGGTTGTAGAATGTACCATTTGATGATAACTGATAGTTAACTGCTAAACTTTTGTTTAAATTTAAACCAGGCATTCCTGTTGTCTTAGATAACAAAGTGTGAAGCTGGATGAACACAGCAGGCCAAGCAGCATCTCAGGAGCACAAAAGCTGACGTTTCGGGCCTTCGTGGAGGAAGTACAATGATTAAAGAACATTGGCAAATATTCAAAATTTTGAGTGATTTATTAAATACAACAAATGATTGTTTTTTTCCCTTAGTAGTTATAGCTCATAAATGACCAACATTCATAGCTTATAAGTTTATGGGAACTTGTATAATGCTGTTGTTTATAAAATACCCTTTAAATGTGCTAAAAGTAGTAGCACATCAATGCAACATTTTGCAATACAGCTGCCCTAAATTTTGATTCTTTGTTCAGTACTTGGTCTGGTGGGTGAAATAGACTTTTGTTAAAGAGGATCATTGAACTTTTAAGCCTTACTCTATTTATTTTACAGTAAGTATAAAATATATTTGCTTTAGCTTTACAGATGTAACAAAAGTTTTTTTTTAAATCTGCAAAGTTCAGTAAGTCTCACCGTCCATTTTTTAAAGAATTGATGTTGTTGTTAGCCCTTCCCACTGGTTGATATCTTGAAAGCCCAAAATTCCAAATAACAATGTACTTTTAAGCAACGAAAGCTTTTTTTTGCTTTTACTCTTGAGAAATTTATAGTTAACTTGTGTTTACTTTAAATTATTCTCTCCTTTAAGAACATCTTCTTGAAGTTTGCAGAAGCTTTGTTGTATATTCGTTTGATAGCTTTATTTGTTGATTAACTATCTTTGTAACAAGTCAGTTTGGGCTATATCCAAAGTACACAAATCATGCAGATGGTCCC
The DNA here is from genome assembly GCF_030684315.1 of Stegostoma tigrinum. Classification (NCBI taxonomy): domain Eukaryota; kingdom Metazoa; phylum Chordata; class Chondrichthyes; order Orectolobiformes; family Stegostomatidae; genus Stegostoma; species Stegostoma tigrinum. The sequence goes on along the minus strand of NC_081370.1, from coordinate 53,373,872 downwards.
TGGAGCATGATGTCAAGTTTTACTTGAGGGAGCTACAAAGAAACTATTTTAACCATTAGTTTCACATCTACCAGCTCATGTTACTTGCCGCATGCTGTTTCTGGATCAAGACCCAATTTAAGATTTCACAGAAGTTTTACCGAGCAGTTGGTGGCCATTCAGCCCAATATGTCTGTACCAGCTTTCTGAATGAGTGCCATCTTCCTACCCCCATCCCCACTTATTAAGATTGTGCATTGTTCATTTTTTAAGTACCTGTCTAATTCCCTTTGAATAGCTCAACTGAATCTACCTCCACCATGCTCTCTGGCAATGCATTCTAGATCCTAACAATGTGCTGTGTGAGAAAGATTTTCCTCTCATTACATTTGCTTGTTTACCTCACCATTTTACATCTGTAGCCTCTTGTTCCTGACCCTCTCACATGTGGGAATCAAAACCTATTAATAAAACTTAGATTACTGTAACCTCACCAAATCCATCCCGTATTCAATGACTTATGCATACACATAGACTCAACTTCTTGTGTATCTATTTCAGAGAAAGTGCCCTTTGTTTTATAATCTCTCCAGTTTCTTCTGAACAAAGTTAATCGCCTTGCATTCTCCACCTTGAACTTCGTCTGTCATCAGCCAGTCCACTCCACCCTCATAGATAATAAAATGTGAGGCTGGACGAACACAGCAGGCCAAGCAGCATCTCAGGAGCACAAAAGCTGACGTTTCGGGCCTAGACCCTTCATCAGAGAGGGGGATGGGGGGAGGGAACTGGAATAAATAGGGAGAGAGGGGGAGGCGGACCGAAGATGGAGAGTAAAGAAGATAGGTGGAGAGAGTGTAGGTGGGGAGGTAGGGAGGGGATAGGTCAGTCCAGGGAAGACGGACAGGTCAAGGAGGTGGGATGAGGTTAGTAGGTAGCGGGGGGTGCGGCTTGGGGTGGGAGGAAGGGATGGGTGAGAGGAAGAACCGGTTAGGGAGGCAGAGACAGGTTGGACTGGTTTTGGGATGCAGTGGGTGGGGGGGAAGAGCTGGGCTGGTTGTGTGGTGCAGTGGGGGGAGGGGACGAACTGGGCTGGTTGAGGGATGCAGTAGGGGAAGGGGAGATTTTGAAACTGGTGAAGTCCACATTGATACCATATGGCTGCAGGGTTCCCAGGCGGAATATGAGTTGCTGTTCCTGCAACCTTCGGGTGGCATCATTGTGGCAGTGCAGGAGGCCCATGATGGACATGTCATCAAGAGAATGGGAGGGGGAGTGGAAATGGTTTGCGACTGGGAGGTGCAGTTGTTTTTTGCGAACTGAGCGGAGGTGTTCTGCAAAGCGGTCCCCAAGCCTCCGCTTGGTTTCCCCAATGTAGAGGAAGCCGCACCGGGTACAGTGGATGCAGTATACCACATTGGCAGATGTGCAGGTGAACCTCTGCTTGATGTGGAATGTCATCTTGGGGCCTGGGATGGGGGTGAGGGAGGAGGTGTGGGGACAAGTGTAGCATTTCCTGCGGTTGCAGGGGAAGGTGCCGGGTGTGGTGGGGTTGGAGGGCAGTGTGGAGCGAACAAGGGAGTCACGGAGAGAGTGGTCTCTCCGGAAAGCAGACAGGGGAGGGGATGGAAAAATGTCTTGGGTGGTGGGGTCGGATTGTAAATGGCGGAAGTGTCGGAGGATAATGCGTTGTATCCGGAGGTTGGTAGGGTGGTGTGTGAGAACGAGGGGGATTCTCTTGGGGCGGTTGTGGCGGGGGCGGGGTGTGAGGGATGTGTCGCGGGAAATGCGGGAGACGCGGTCAAGGGCGTTCTCGATAACCGTGGGGGAAAAGTTGCGGTCCTTAAAGAACTTGGACATCTGGGATGTGCGGGAGTGGAATGTCTTGTCGTGGGAGCAGATGCGGCGGAGGCGGAGGAATTGGGAATAGGGGATGGAATTTTTGCAGGAGGGTGGGTGGGAGGAGGTGTATGCAGGAGGGTGGGTGGGAGGAGGTGTATGCATTCCACTCCCGCACATCCCAGATGTCCAAGTTCTTTAAGGACCGCAACTTTCCCCCCACGGTTATCGAGAACGCCCTTGACCGCGTCTCCCGCATTTCCCGCGACACATCCCTCACACCCCGCCCCCGCCACAACCGCCCCAAGAGGATCCCCCTCGTTCTCACACACCACCCTACCAACCTCCGGATACAACGCATTATCCTCCGACACTTCCGCCATTTACAATCCGACCCCACCACCCAAGACATTTTTCCATCCCCTCCCCTGTCTGCTTTCCGGAGAGACCACTCTCTCCGTGACTCCCTTGTTCGCTCCACACTGCCCTCCAACCCCACCACACCCGACACCTTCCCCTGCAACCGCAGGAAATGCTACACTTGTCCCCACACCTCCTCCCTCACCCCCATCCCAGGCCCCAAGATGACATTCCACATCAAGCAGAGGTTCACCTGCACATCTGCCAATGTGGTATACTGCATCCACTGTACCCGGTGCGGCTTCCTCTGCATTGGGGAAACCAAGCGGAGGCTTGGGGACCGCTTTGCAGAACACCTCCGCTCAGTTCACAAAAAACAACTGCACCTCCCAGCCGCAAACCATTTCCACTCCCCCTCCCATTCTCTTGATGACATGTCCATCATGGGCCTCCTGCACTGCCACAATGATGCCACCCGAAGGTTGCAGGAACAGCAACTCATATTCCGCCTGGGAACCCTGCAGCCATATGGTATCAATGTGGACTTCACCAGTTTCAAAATCTCCCCTTCCCCTACTGCATCCCTCAACCAGCCCAGTTCGTCCCCTCCCCCCACTGCACCACACAACCAGCCCAGCTCTTCCCCCCCACCCACTGCATCCCAAAACCAGTCCAACCTGTCTCTGCCTCCCTAACCGGTTCTTCCTCTCACCCATCCCTTCCTCCCACCCCAAGCCGCACCCCCCGCTACCTACTAACCTCATCCCACCTCCTTGACCTGTCCGTCTTCCCTGGACTGACCTATCCCCTCCCTACCTCCCCACCTACACTCTCTCCACCTATCTTCTTTACTCTCCATCTTCGGTCCGCCTCCCCCTCTCTCCCTATTTATTCCAGTTCCCTCCCCCCATCCCCCTCTCTGATGAAGGGTCTAGGCCCGAAACGTCAGCTTTTGTGCTCCTGAGATGCTGCTTGGCCTGCTGTGTTCGTCCAGCCTCACATTTTATTATCTTGGAATCTCCAGCATCTGCAGTTCCCATTATCTCTCCCACTCCACCCTCAACTGATCAATGTCTTTTTAAAGTTCCACACCATCTCCTCGCAGTCAATCATTTATTCTAATAATGTTATTTGTTCTACACACAAAGTGTAATAGGATTTTTGGAACTTTCTTCCACATATGGCAGTTAATGCTGGGTCAGTTGTTAATTTTAAATCCGAGATCGATCATTTTTTGTTAAGAAAAGGCATTAAGGGATATGGGGTCAGGTCGCGAATCAGCCATGACCTCTTTGAATCATGGAACAGGTTTGAGGGGCTGAATGGCCTACTCCTGTTCCAATGTTCTTGATTTGCCAACTGCTTTTCGGAAATCAACAGTGTTTTACTTTCAGATTTCCATGGGTCCTAATTCCATATATTGCATTATTTTCTTGATTCTACTATGTTTTTGTCATAAAGACAACATGATGCATCTCTGTTTCTGGTCTAATCTTAGCCCAATTTCATCAGATTAATTTTAATTTTGCAATTCACATTCTGTATTGTACCCATGTCCCAACTAGTAAGTTCTTTAAGTGCGGCATTTGCACTTGTTCTGTATTCATCATCTCTCTCAACCTTAGTGGCATATCCTGGTACTTACAAAGATTTATTTATCTGAATCCCTCATTCTCTCCTCTGTTCTTGAAAGCTTATCGTATACGGTCTCTTCTAAACCTAAACCCTTTCTCCAGAAAATTAATGCAAAAATATGTCTCATAATCAAAGAATAATTAACATAATTAACTCAGTGAGAATTAAATGACTTGGAAAAATTGCACAGAAATGTCACCAGATAAGTAACAGATTTCCCAAAGCCCAATAAGCCGACTTGGGGTTGTAACATCTGTATGTCTGTTGTCTATGCATTGCAATGTTCAGGAATGTTTCCCCTAAGTAAGCGCAGTAGGAAAATTTCCTGCCATTTTCACAAGCATTAACAATATATCAAGAGGCTTTTCCAACAAATCTTATGTTCTTGGCAACAAGCAGGTAGTTTAAGCATCATAAGCTTTATAGAGACTGATGATCTGGCCACAATGTACAAGAAACACACTGGTAGGGAGCTGACAATTTTCATTTAGAGAAATTGGACTATGCAGACTAGTGGAACAGCCTGCCACATATGGTTCCGTTATTGCCTTAATTTTTCTGTTAATTCATTCACAGGGAGTGGACATCACTGACCAGGTCAACATTTATTGCCCATCCCTAATTACACAGAGAACAGTTAAGAGTCTACACATTGCTCTGGGTCTGGAATCACATGTAGGACAGACCAGGTAAAGATGGCAGTTTCCTTTCTAAAAGGCATTCATGAACAGGTGGTTGCTTTTTTTAAGCCCCTGACAACTGACATTGGATTCATGGTCATTGGCAGACTCTTTACTCCAGCTTTTTATCGACTTCACATTCCACTATCTGCCATGGTGGGATTCAAACCCAGGTCCCCAGAATATTACCTGGGTCTCTGGATTAATAGTCCAGTGATAATACCACTCGGCCATAGCCTCTCCTTGCCACTCAAGCTGAGCAAAAGCCCTGAAATGAACTACAAATAGCTTTGAGCAGTGTTTTTGGAGATTCAGAGCCTTTTGAAAAGGCTCCACTATCTGTTCATTCCAGGTTAGATTGAAAGATTAATCCCTTGGTTTAAGTGCTGCCAGCAGCAAAATTTATTGACCAGGAGGTCATATCAGAAATTTGATACAAGTTGCACATGATATTCCAACTATTTTAACAAAATGATCAAAATAAATAATCCTCACTCGAGCTGTTTCCTGACCTGTGTTTTCAGTGGGCATGATTTGCAGTCACCTGGAGCCAGCATCACAGATGACCTGTGGTACACCAATACATGTGAAGCATTACTAGATCGTATTCTTAAACTGAAGAGTAGATTCTTAGCAAGTGTTTAACAAAATCATACCAGCTAAATATTAATAATTAAAAGTTAAATATTGATCTTAGAACTGAGTGCAGGTAGCATTATAAAATTTAGCGATTTTTTGGCCCCATTGTCAGGCTGGCAGATGGATCATCTATAAGATGCAATGGGCACTGTGCCCACTGTGCACCTGCTTGAATGTGCTCTTGCCACAATTTTGCCATTTGGATAGGGAGGTGTCAGGAGGCCTATGAGTCAATTGAGGTCCTTATGTGGTCACTGAATGTTCATGTTCAGGCCCCATGCTGTTTCCACTGAGACTGAGCCAGCAGTGGGAGAGATCCGCTCCAAGCACCTAGCCTGGAAGCTTTCACTGTGCAGGTTAGTGGGTGATAAAGTTTCAGAGGAGGGGATTTGTTCCTCTTTAATGGGTCCCATTGTTCCATCAGAGAGTCCTCCAGGCAGGAATTTCCTCTCCTCTTCCACCTCACACTCCAGTCTGTCTATCCTGGCCCAGGTCCCACCCCCTCCCAACTACCACACCCCGGTTTAACCTTCTACCTAGCTTGGCAACACGCCCTCCCACCAACAGCAGCCCCTCCCTTCTTACATTACCTTTACATTGGCTCCATAACTACCGCCTGTTGGAATAGACTGCTGTCCCAGAAGGGGCCATGGTTGGTTATCCCCCTCCTTGAATTCTTCTTCCTCACTAGGATATATCTTTAGTATGGGTCATGAGCTATTTTCTTAAATGATGGTCACTGTTCATCAACTATCCTTTCTGCTAATCTCTTTTTCCAGTCCATTCTTCTAGCTCGGCTGTCAGTGCATTATAATTACCCTCATATAAATTTAAAACAGTTGTTTTTGACCCATGTTTCTCACTGTTAAATGCAAAATTCTATCATGCTATGGTCACAGTTTTTCAGGGGATCTTTTATTCTGAGATTGTTTATTAAACCAACATGATCCAAAATAGCTTGATTGCTGGTTGGATCCTCAACCTATTGTTCGAGGAAACTGTCCTATATAAACTGCTAATATTTCCCTGTGGCCATCTCGGTCAATTTGATCTGCTTGAAAATTAAAGTCATCCATGAATCCTGTACTGCCTCTTTTACCTTGTCTCCCTGATAGTTTAAGTGATTCTTTATGTTGTGCGTAGATCAGATATAATCCAGAGTTAACAGTCTGAGGTGAGTTAGCTCATCGCAGTCATGGAGTCATGACAGCTCAGAAAGAGGCCATTCAGCTCTAAGTCTGGCTGAGTTGGAGGGTGGAGACTGATTATTATCCTGGGGGATGGGAGACAGGACAAGAAAAGTAATAATTTTAATTGTAATTCCATTTCTCCCACCATCACACCTGAAAAAAATATTGTGACATTATTCACATCGCCAATTGCATGTCTTCCGGCTGTACATCAGACTAACCTGGAATTATGTCGCTGTTCCTTCAATATGGCTAGGTTAAAATTGCAGAGCCTCCTCCCCATGCCCTAAGATCAACAACAGTTCAAGAGACAGCTGACTAACACCTTCTCAAGGGTGTTTAGGGATGGGCGATAAATGCTGGCCGATCCAATGATGCTCAAATTCCTTGAATGAATGAAAAAGAAACATTCACTGGACTGGTGACAAGTTGACAAAGGCATCAGATGTGGAATGATCCATGAAAACATTTTCCAGCTGCAGGAGTGAATGGAATAAATTTAATCAAGTAAACTTGGCAGGACCCTGAACTGATAGTTTTCTTGTTCAGTTCTCTGCCTGAAGGCAATCCCTGATGATTATTTGCCTAACTGTGGCAAAGTGCCTTTTTTTTACACAGGCAAACTGAGGAGGATTGCCTCAAACCATATTATTGCTGTTGCTGTAGGCGTCAATCTGATCTACTCATTAGCTGTTAAGATAACCAGGGTGGGGAGGGAATTTGATGCTTGAAATGATTCTATCTAATGTTACTGATACCAGATTTTTATTGAGTTTATTTAATTAGCTGTATTTAAGTAGCCAATCTTTCATGGTAACTTAAATTCACACCCAGAACATTGGTACATGTTCCAGATTATTATTCCAATAACATAACCACTATGCTACATAGTTAATGTTCTCACTAATCTTCAAATTTCCCGTCTTGGTAAAATCACCAAATTTTGATGCTCTGATATATCCATCTTTGAAACAAAACTCTGAGGCTTTTCTAATAACTTCAGACATACAATCTTTAGGTTAATCCACCAAACAGAACACTGAAGCTGAAACAAGTCTAAATCAACTAGAAAGTATCAATGCACAGGGTTCATATGTAACCATAATGCCCCATTGATGTTGCCCTGCATCCATGATGGAATCAGCACTTTCAAGGTTCATCATTGTTTTACTCTCTCTCTCGGGCAAACCCCAATCTAAACCAAGAAGGGGAAACAGAAAGAAAACTGTCCTTTCCCGTTCCTGAGTAAACAAAAACTGAAACAGAGATTTGGAATCAAAGCTTTGCCACAGGCTGAAACTGGTTGAGGCTATACCAAGGGAAACAGAACCAGCAAAGCTGGCTGGATGGCAGGGTGGATCAGTGATACACACTGCTGCCTCACGGTGCCAGGGAGCCAAGTTCAATTCAACTTTCAGGCGATTATCTGCGTGGAGTTTGCACCTTCTCCTCATGTCTCCGTAGTCTCCTCTGGGTGCCCCAGTTTCCTCCCACAGTGCAAGGATGTGCAGGTTAGGTAGTGTGCAGGCTGGGTGAATTAGCCATGGAAAATGCAGGGTTAGAACAGAAGGATAAAATAGGATAGGATTGGGGAGGGGGCAAGGAATTGCTCTTTGGAGGGTCAGTGTGCACAGGATGGGCTTCCATACTGTAGGACGTCTATGATTCTAAGCTGGGCACTAGCATCTAATAACAAGATGTGCAACTGGAAGAACACAGCGGGCCAGGCAGCATCAGAGAAGCAGGAAAGCTGACGTTTTGGGTCTGGACCCTTCTTCGGAAAAAAAAATACAGCATCTAATGATGCTCAGTAGTGCAGTACAGGCAAACTGAAGAAGTCTTCATTAGTCTGGATGCTAAGAACAAGCTTGGTGTCATTTGAAGGTAACATTGGGCTGAACTGAAGGAGCTTGTCAGACATGTATTATTTGTGGTGAAGATCATGACAGTGAGACTGAAGTTAGTTGTGCCCTGCTGTCAGTGGGCACTCGGACTAAATGTGAGAAGGAGTGGAGCTGGCGTTTGTCATGAAGGTAGAGTTTTGAATGGCTTAGTGACTGAATTTGTTGACTCATACTGTGTGGTCTGCTGAACTGTAAGATAAAATTCGTTCATAAGATCCATCTCAGTTGTATTATCTGTAACTTAAAATGTAAGTTGTAGTTTATAATCAACCACTTGTAAATTAATGTTCAACTTGTATTGTTTCTGGGCATAGGAGGTTATCTAAATTATCATGTAACATTTGCTGTTTTTAACTTTATATAAAAAGAATATTTCTGATTCAAGCCATGGAATTTTGTTGCTTCAGTCTCTTGGTAAATGAATGAGTTTTCAGATTTCTTCCTTGGAAGAAAATTACTAGTATCCACCAGATTGTAACTTTTCTGTTGATACATCACTACAGATTACTAATCACTGACCCCCTGTTCCTTGTGATTCAGTATACAATACTCAGTAATAGACTGCAGGCTGACAATACTATGTTTCAAGATGACCTTCATTCTGAGTCCTTAAAACAGTTGCTGTTGACATAGTAGAGGTTGCTAATGAGGTGCTAATTTTACGAAACTCTGTAGATTCAGAAAAGGCTACTTTAATCTGGAAGGTAAATGTATATAAACCCTCTATGTACAGGGGGCAGAGCTAAGTGTGGTGGCCATTACCAAGGAAAAAGTGCTAGTAAAACTGATTGGCCTGAAGGTGGAAAAGCCACCTGGGCCAGACGGACTACACCCCAGAGTTCAAAGGCAATAGCTGAACAGATAGTGGAGGTGTTAGTGGTGATCTTCCATGAATCACTAGAGTCAGGGAGGGTCCCAGAGGACTGGAAAATTACTAATGTGACAACCCTCTTTAAGAAGGGAAGAAATTAAAAGATGGAAAATTACAGGCTGATTGGCCTAACCTCAGCCATGGGCAAGATTTTGGAGTCCATTGTAAAAGAAGAGATTGCTGAATATTTGCAAGTGCATAGTAAAATAGGGGAAAGTCAGCATGGTTTCATCAAGCGGAGATCATGCCTGACAAGTTTATTAGAATTCTTTGAGGAAGTAATGAGCGGGGTAGACCAAGGAGAGCCAGTGGATGTTATCTGCCTGGACTTCAAGAAGGCCTTTGATAAGGTGCCACACAGGAGGCTGCTGAGTAAGATAAGGGCCCAGGGTGTTAGAGGCAAGATGCTGGCATGGATAGAAGATTGGCTGTCTGGCAGAAAGCAGAGAGTGTGGATAAAAGGGCCTTCCTTGGGATGGCAACTGGTTACAAATGGTGTTCTGCAAGGGTCAGTACTGGGACTACAACTGTTCACTTTATACATTAATGATCTCAACGAAGGAACTGTGGGTATTCTGGCTAAGTTTGCAGATGATACAAAGATAGGTGGAGGGACAGGTAGCATTGAAGAGGTGGGGAGGCTGGACAGGTTAGGAGAGTGGACAAAGAAGTGGCAGATGGAGTACATCTTTGGTAAGAAGAATAAAAGCATGGATTATTTTTGAAATAGGGAGAAAATTCAGAAGCCTGAAGTGCAAAGAGACTTGGGAATTCTAGTCCAGGATTCTCTCAAGGTAAACCTGCAGTTTGAGTCAGTAGTCGGGAAGGCAAACGCAATGTTGGCATTTATTTTGAGAGGACTTAAATATAAAAGCAGGGATGTGCTAGGGAGGATTTATAAGGCACTGGTCAGGCCACATTTAGAGTTTTGTGTGCAGTTTTAGGCTCCATGTCTCAGGAAAGATGTACTGGCCCTGGAGCAGGTTCAGAGGAGGTTCACGAGAATGGTCCCAGGAATGGAATGCTTAACATATAAGGAGCTTTTAAGGACTTTGGGACCATACTCATTGGAAATTAGAAGGATGAGGGGGGATCTAATTGAAACTTTCGGCATACTGAATGGCCTGGACAAAGTGATTGTTGGAAAGATGCTTCCATTGGTAGGAGAAACTAGGACTTGAGGGCATAGCCTAAGAGTAAAGGGAAGACCTTTTAGAATGGAGATAAGGAGAAACTTCTTCAGCCAGAGAGTGATGAATCTATGGAATTCACTGCCACAGAAGGCTGTGGAGGCCAGGTCACTGAGTACATATAAGACTGAGATAGATAGGCTCTTGATTATCAAGGGGATCAAGGGTTACAGGAAGAAAGCAGGAGAATAGGGTTGAGGAACTTATCAGCCATGATTGAATGGCAGAGCAGACTCAATGGGCCAAATGGCCTAATTTCTGTTTGTACGACTTATAGTCCATTCAAGAAGGAAGGAAGCAGAAGATAGGAAGCAGTTAGTTTGGCTTCTGTTGGAAATGATCATTAAAGAGGTCGTTGCACACTGAGAAAATCTTAAGGCAATCAGGAACAATTAGCATGGTTTTATGAAGGGGAAATCATGTCTAATCAATTATTAGACATCTTTGAAGGAGTAATGTGTTGTGGATAAAACTAGGCCCGGAGACACAGTGTTTTTGGGTTTCCAGAGCCTAATTGATAAGGTGCCACATCAAAGGTTATTGTGAAACATACAACTCATGGTGTAGAGGGTAACGTATTAGCATGGACATGAAATTAGCTGGCTGGTGGAAAACATAAATGGGCCTTTTTCTGATTGGAGGAATGTGACAAATGGAGTCCTGCAGAGGTCTGTGCTGGGGCCTTCAGTTTTAATGATTTACATAACTTCGATGAGGGGAGTGATGATGTGGTGGTAAAATTTACAGACAACACAGAGATAAGTAGCAGAGTACATGCGAAGAAAACATAAGGAGCTTGCACAAGGATAATCATAGGTCGAGTGAGTGAGCAAGAATCAAGTAGATGAAGTATAATGTGAGAATTTATGAAGTTGGTCACTTTGATAGGAAGAATGCACAAGCAGAATTTTTACTTAAATGGAAAACAACTCAGGAATTCCAAGTTTCAGAGATATTTAGATGAATGAATTAGGTTTTATTGTCACATGCACTCAAGTACAGGGATACAGGAGTGCAGTGAAAAGTGTACAAAGCCACCATTCCCAACTTAAATATCAGGCATATTTAAATACCATCTTAAATACCAGAGACAAAATTTTAGATATAAAGTAGAAAATAAAGAAATAAGCTAAAAGTTCAACATTACAGACCACCTTAAGTTCTGAGCCATGGGCCTGGATCCAGGTCTTTCCAGGCCAGCACAGATAGATACACCAGCATGAAGCAATCGACCAGCCTCAATCCCCGGAACCATGCCATCTGTTGCCATGTTGCTATACTAATGTCATCACCACCATGAGTCCACACTGGGCTTATCTCAGCAATGCAGCCACCACTGAACCTGTCTGGTCCTACACCGCACACTGGGCCCAAACCCGCCTCTCTCCGTCACTAGGAATACACTCCCGACTCCTTCCACCCACCAGTAATGAACTCCCGCCTCCCTCCACTGCCTCCAGGAACACACTCTTACCTACCTCTCCCACCGTCAGGAACACATTCTCACCTCCCTCTCCCACCACCAGGAATACAGTTCCAACTCCCTCCACCCACCAGGAATACACCCGACTCCCTCCACCCACCACTGGGAATACACTCCCGCCTTCCTCCACTCACCACCAGGAATACACTCCCACCTCCCTCCACCCACCACCAGGAATACACTCCCGCCTCCCTCTACCCACCACCAGGAACATGCTCCTGCCTCCCTCCATCCACCACCGGGAGCACAATCTTACCTACCTCCCCCACCGTCACAAACACATTCTCACCTCCCTCTCCCACCACCAGGAATATAGTCCTGCCTCCCTCCACCCACCACCAGGAGTACACTCCCACCTCCCTCCACCACCACCAGGAATACACACCCGCCTCCCTCCACCCACCATCAGGAACACATTCTCACCTCCCTCTCACACCACCAGGAATACTGTCCTGCCTCCCTCCACCCACCACCAGGGATACTGTCCTGCTTCCCTCCTCCCATCACCAGGAATACATTCCTGCCTCCCTCCACCCACCACCAGGAATATAGTCCTGCCTCCCTCCACCCACCATCAGGAACACATTCTCACCTCCCTCTCACACCACCAGGAATACTGTCCTGCCTCCCTCCACCCACCACCAGGGATACTGTCCTGCTTCCCTCCTCCCATCACCAGGAATACATTCCTGCCTCCCTCCACCCACCACCAGGAATATAGTCCTGCCTCCCTCCACCCACCACCAGGAGTACACTCCCACCTCCCTCCACCCACCACCAGGAATACACTCCCGCCTCCCTCTACCCACCACCAGGAACACGCTCCTGCATCCCTCCCTCCACCACCGGGAACACAATCTTGCCTACCTCACCCACCGTCACGAACACATTCTCACCTCCCTCTCCCACCACCAGGAATATAGTCCTACCTCCCTCCACCACCACCAGGAATACACTCCCGCCTCCCTCCACCCACCACCAGGAATACACTGCCGCCCCCCTCCACCCACCACCAGGAATACACACCCGCCTGCCTCGACCCACACCAGGAATACACTCCTGCCTCCCTCCCCCACCATCAGAAACACATTCTCACCTCCCTCTCACACCACCAGGAATACACTCCTGCCTCCCTCCACCCACCACCAGGAGTACACACTCACCTCCCTCCACCCACCACCAGGAATACACACCCGCCTCCCTCCACCCACCACCAGAAATACACTCCTGCTTTCCTCCACCCACCACCAGGAATACAGTCCTGCCTCCCTCCTCCACCCCCAGGAACGCAAACCCTATTCCCTCCTCCAGCAGGATTAAAAATTCTACTCCCTCCACTCCCAGGAACTCAAACGCAAGCCACTCCACCCCCAGAAACACAAACCCTACTCCCTCTTCCAACATACGGAGGAGACCCGTCTGACACAGACTGGACACTGTGAAGCCACCAAGCTCTCCAGACAAGGTAAATATGGAAAAAAAAACTCTGAAAAAATGTAGAAGCAGATGGAGCAAACGAACTCCGGGCAATGGCCCGCACTCTGTGCTGTTACTTCACTGTCATCTCCCAGTTATGTAGTGTCCAATTTATATGAAGTTAGTCTGTGTACAGCACATAAACAAGAAGACAATCCTTTATTATGAGGGAAACTGAACATAGAAGTAACATAAATGCTTCAGCTATACAGTGTTGGTGAGACCATATCTTGAATACTGAGTGCTGATTTGGTCTCCCTGTTTGAGGAAGGATAAAGGCAGGAGGTTCAGAGGTAGTTTACTGGATTGATATGTGAATTGATTGGGTTATCGAATGAGGAAAGGTTGAAAAGGCTGAGCCTATTCCCACTGGAGTTTAGAAGAGTGAGCGGTGGCTTGTTTGAAGTGTATAAGATCCTGAATGGTTTTAACAAAGTGGTCATGGCAAAGGTGTTTCCGCTTGTGGGTGAGCATAGAATGAAAGGGCACAGGGTTAAAATTAGGGGTCACCCTTTCAGGACAGAGCTGAAAAGAATTGTTTCCCCTCAGAGGGTTGTGTGACTTTTGGACACTCTGCCTCAGAAAGTAGTGGAAGTGACGTTATTGAATATTTTTAAGATAGAGATAGATAGACACTTGTTAGCCAGGGGAATCGATAGTTTCAGGGATAGGCGGGAATATGAAATTTGGAACATAAAGAGGTCATTCATGGTCTTCTTGAATGAAAGAGGTGACTTGAGGGTCAGAATGATCTGCTGTGCTCATATTTTGTACATTTGTAGTAGTCAGTCAATTCTTTCTGCCAGTGAATTATCCTGAAATGTGTATCGATTGTCAGCACGGTTTTGTGTTCCAACTTTGTACACCTCTACTCCAAAGTATCGTATTCACTATCAGAGAAATCTCTCCAGAAAACACTGCTGAGCTCCATATATGAGCCATTCTCATCTCTTGACACTGGTGAAATTTGCTCAGGTAGAGTAATTTGCAAAAAGGGCCACTAGGTCTCATGTTTTCCCAATATCTGTGGAATGCATTTGTTTGATGGACAAGCCACTAAGCGTTTCCAACACAGCAGTCAAAAATATTTGTTCAACATCTTTTCAAGAACTGTAAAATCATTTGAACATCAGTGCTAAATTATTAAAAATGGTAAATGATTTGGCATCATAATCAAACTGAGTCTTGTACAATACAAAACCATGAATAAACCATGATGGTTATGATGACATATGCTATTCTTTTCCTTAAATTGTCAATTTAGAAAAACTATTTGTCTTTAATCTTACTTTTTAATTGAAGGTAATGAATTAAACTCTTTCAAAAAATCCATTATCACTCATATCATCATCACAAATATATTATATCCATTAATCACTTGATGCAAAAGAAACAAGAAAGATTTCAATATTCAAACATGGTTGATGAAGAGTATAATCAAATTAGCTCATTTTCCAATTCTCAGGAATAGTCTTCAGAAGCAAAATGAAATGATTACCATGTAATAATTTTCCCTTTCTCTGTGAATGGAAGAAGAATGAGGAAGATATGGAGGAAATGGGAGAAGATGCTGTGAAGAAGGAGGAAGGGGAGGGATATTGGGATATCATTCCAGACAGACAGTCCTGGAATGGTTCACTAAACTTTAGCTTCCCTGAAATCATAACCAAAGATCACCATTACTACAGAATTATTTATATTCCCAACTCAATTGGCCTCAGAAATGAATGTAGATTGTGATTCTCATACCTGAACACAGAGCTTGTCCCATTTTAAGCCATAATCAACACTCCCCACCCCATAACCTCAGTCCCCACCTCCCACCACCGCACCCCCCCCCCATACTCCCCTACCGAAGTATTGTTCCACTTGTCTCACATTCATTTCCTTGTATGGAGTTGACTCCAATGCTTTCTGTGGTCATTATATCGAGATTGGGAATAGCCAAATCTTCCTTCATTTACCTCATTCCAGCAGATACCTGCCACATTTACATCAGAAATTATCATCAAAACCTGTGAACTTGAGGTATTACAATCTGTAGGAGGGCTGGTTGAATGTTAAATTGACTTCCGAAAGATCTGTCCTGTTGCACCTTTGGCAACTCCCCAGAAATGCTGCTTGGATAGCTAGACTTCCATTTTCTTCCACAAAAATAGTTTATTGCCCTAATTCTTGGATCTATGCCACAGTTGCGTTGTTTTATGTTTCTATCAAATCCTTCTTCTGAGGCAATGCCTCAGGGTTGCTGATGATTTGCTTTCATTTTGAATTGATTGTTTGGTAAATCTAATGCACACCCTTTGAACGTGTTGGGTAGACAAATTGTTGGGAAATTTATATTCTTCCTCAAATGCCTTGACTTTTCAGCTCCATGTTTCTATGATGTGCTCAGTGCCTACACATAGAGTTCTCTTTATTTTGGTCAGCCACAAGCCAGGGGCTCCAAATCCACAGGGCTATTTGAAGAGGTTTTATCAAATAAGGCAAGGCAAAGAGCAATGATTATGATTGAGACTTTCAAAGGCTTAGTGTCTTCTAGAACAAACATGATTTAAGTTCAACATCTTAAGGATTATCTTTGTTTGGAAAGGACTTTTTTTTAAAGTTGCAGCTTTTTCTAAGCAGAAATTTCAAAACTATAAGTGCAGAGAAGGGACTTGTGTAAATGCCGAAGCCTTGCCACACTTCAGTGAAGTTACTAACTGCATTTTCAATTATTTTCCAATGTGATCATTCTTCTGATTTCAATTTATCTAAATATACTTTCAGGATAGACAGGTTTATGTAGCATTAACTGACAGTGTAAGTCATTGTAGAACTTACACTGTGCATTCAATGCAGTGCTTTTAGAGGAAATAAAGAAATGGAAAATAAAGTTTCTCTGTTGAGGAGGACATTGTCTAATAAACAGTCTTTACCAACAAATGTAGAGTTGAGTATCACTTTACGTTGATCAAAATTAGAAAAAGTGTTTTTCATAAATCATCATTATGAACAGTGACTATACTTCAAAAGTACTTTATTAGTTGAAAAATGTTTTGGGATGCTCTGAATGACACCACATAAATGCAGATGTTGCCATTATTTTTAATTCATTGTGAAGAGGTAAATGTGCTCTAATCATTCCAGCTGCTTCACCAATGACTTTCCCTCCATCATAAGGTCAAAAGTAGGGATGTTCATGCAGTATTATGCAAAGTTCAGCACCATTTGCATCTCCTCAGATACTGAAGCATTTCATGTCCTAATGCAGCAAGACCTGGACAACATTCAGGATTGGGTTGATCAGTGAAAAGGAACATTCATGCCACACAAGTGCCAAGCAATGACCATCTCCAACAAGAGAGAAGAATACCATCTCCCTTTAGCATTCAATGGCATTACCATCATTGAATTGCCCATTTTCAACATCCTAGGTGTTACCATTACCCAGAAACTGAAATGAATTAAGTAAGTATTATCAGTACGAAAGCAGGCCCCAGAGACTGGACAATCTGTCATGAGTAATTCACCTCCTGACTCTGTAAAGTCTGTCCATAAATTACAAGGCACAAGTCAGGAATATGATGGAATATTCCCCACTTGCTTGGATGGGTGCAACTACATAACACAAAGAAGCTTGATATCATCTGGGATACCAAAGCAGCTATATCATTGGCCCCTGAAACTTCAACTTTCACTCCCTCCATTACTGATGCACAGTAGCAACAGTGTGTACTATCTACAAGATGCACTGCAGAAATCCACCAAAGTTCCTTCAATAGCACATTCTAAATCTGCAATCTACTAGACGTCCAGAATAGCAGATGTACAGAGATATGACAACTTGATTGTTCCCCTCCAAGCCACACACCAACCTGACTTGGAAATATAACATTATTTCTTTACTGCCAATTCTTCAAAATCCTGAAAGTCCTTCATCACATGGACTGTAGATATTCAAAGACGCATCTGGTCACCACCTTTTCAAGGGAAAATAGGGATGGGCAATGGGTCTGGCCAGCAATGCCCAAATTCTGTGAAAGAATGAACAAAAACTTTCTTTTGGTTAAGTCTAGGAGTAGCTTCTATCATTGCACTGCATAAAATTCTAAATCTTCAGATTTATGGCTGCATTGTGCTTTTTTATGTTTTGTTATTTTCCATCTTTTGTAAAAAAAAAGCTGGTTGAATTCATCTTATGTGCCTAATTACCACCTAACAGTTGTTAACATCCAAAAGATGAAGGAGGTTCAGCCCCAGTGAATCACTTACTTGTGTATTTTCGCTCATGAAATTATGCTGGCTGGTTTTGCAATGAAACACAAATGTTAACAGCCTGTTGGAATTGTTCTCCTGATGACCCTAATTCAGCATTCAGACTCATCAACCTTTGAAACAAAGGGACAGTCTGTCCATTGGGAATGTCTACCTGAAGGTAGAAAATTCAGTTTCTGATAGAAAATGAATTTTGTTTTCCCTGATATGCTGAAGGAAAGCATTATTATTGGTAATTCCGTGCACATTTGGTGTGAACATATGTCATTCAGGAAGAGGAACAAACAAAGGCTTGTGAGATCATCTTAGTTATATCAGCTATTTGGTGTAATTCATACTGACTAGCAATTTGCCCGTTAATTCATGTTTGATTTAGTTGGATTCCTAACCAATTAAAAGTAAAGGTACAAAAAAATGGAATATTTTCGGTAATTTCTTCATTTAGGGGTTATTCAGCATATTTTGATATTTTTGATCTTCCTGGTGATCATAAATACCTTCACTTGTATTTCTCTACTTCTGTGAACCAAGTTCTTGTTTTGAATCATTTACAATATAAAAGAACAGTCCAAGGTTGAAGAGCATTAGAAATACTGTATTTTTTTTTGCAAACAGCTTGCCTATAATTATCCTTCTCCAACAACTTACTAATTAATTTTTAAACCATCAGAAGGTTCCCTGTTAAACTGCTTAATTGGCATATACTAAAAATTAGGGCCAGATCATTCAGGAGAGATATTAGCAAACTTTTCTATACACAAAGAATTGTAGAGCTTTTGAACTTGCTTCTGCAAGCAGCAGTTTACATCAGTTGTTAATTTTAAATATGAGATGGATCACTTTTTGTTAAGCAAAGAGATACGAACAAAAGGCAGCCATATGGAGTTAGGTCACAGATCAGCCATGATGTCATTGAATGGTAGAACAGGCTCAATGGGCTGAATGGTCTCCTCCTACAATACGCACAATGGGTTTACTTTCATGGTATCATTCACCTCCTATTTAGTCAAGTAAAAATATTAATATTTATCTCAGTATGAGCTAATACTATGGTTTTACATAGAACATAGAACAATACAGTGCAGAACAGGCCCTTTGGCCCTCGATGTTGCGCCGACCTGTGAACTAATCTAAGCCCATCCCCATCATGTTCTCAATGAAAATGTCTACCCCCAACTATTTTTTGTTTTAAAAAAATTCTTGCTTGGATAGGAACATGAAATAAGCATGTTTACAGCTAGTTAGCAGTAAGAAAAATATCCTTGCATCAAGTAAGAAAAGAAAACTTACCAACTCCAGATTTCATGCTCTGAAAGATGCAGGATTTCAACACATATTTAGATTCCAATGGGCCATAGTAAGAGACATATCAGGAATTTCCCCAATAATAATGTGGTGGCTATATAAGACCTTCAAAGTTCATGTGAAATTAATTGAACCTTCACTATTACCTGACCTCAAGACACAATAGTAAATTAATCATGAAATGCAGTGCAATGCCAAAATATTCGATGTTTTTTAAATTAGATCATATACAGGTTGCCCAGTGCACTGCCTTACAATTGCAGATTTCCTTCAGTCACTAGACAAGGAAAGTTTTAAACCAAATATAAACCAAAAGAACTGCAGATGCTGTAAATCAAGAACAAAAGCAAAGTTGCTGGAAAAGCTCAGCCATATATTGGCATATAAACTGACGCTTTCCCAGCCACTATCAGTTCTAAGGAAGGGTCACCAGACTGAAACGTTAACTCTGTTTTCTCCTCCACAGATGCTGCCAGACCTGCTGAGCTTTTCCAGCAACTTTGTTTTTGTTCCAAAGTTTTAAACCAAGCAGATTGACTCTGATTGGAAGTGACCCAGTGAATGATTGTCACCCATTCTGTTGAGTGGAAGAAGGCAGAATGTGTATACATGTTCTTGGTATACATGGACACAAAGCTACTCCAAAATCTTAGATGTTCTTTCACAATTTAACAAAGTCAACAGATTTTCCTCAGATAATAAAATGTGAGGCTGGATGAACACAGCAGGCCAAGCAGCATCTCAGGAGGACAAAAGCTGACGTTTCGGGCCTAGACCCTTCATCAGAGATTTTCCTCAAACGAGTGCCTAGTGGGAGTGGAAATGATGACTTGTGGGCAATTACTTCAGTTCTTAGTAGCTCTTAGGGCAAAAGAAGTCAGCAAAGCTGATACATTCAGGTTTATTATAGTTGGAGCTACATGATGTGAGCTGTTACAGTCATGAAGTCATACAGCACAGAAACAGGCCGT
Organism: Stegostoma tigrinum; assembly: GCF_030684315.1. Lineage (NCBI taxonomy): Eukaryota > Metazoa > Chordata > Chondrichthyes > Orectolobiformes > Stegostomatidae > Stegostoma > Stegostoma tigrinum. The sequence continues at coordinate 53,354,090 of NC_081370.1, read as the reverse complement.
TCGGTCTAACTTGTCCATGCCAATTAGTTTTCCAAGCTATTCCCATTTGGCAGTGTCTGGCCCATATCCCTCTAATCATTTCCTCTTCACGCAACTGTCCAAATGTCTCCGAAATGTTGTAACTGTACCTGCCTCTACAACTTCTTTTGGCAGCTCATTCCATGTACACACCAGTCTCTGTGTGAAAAAGTATTTCATCAAGGTCCCCAGTTAAATCTTTCCACTCTCTCCTTAAACCTGTGCCGTCTAGTTTTGAACTTCCCAATCCTAGAGAATAGACCTTTGCTATTAATCTTATCTATGCCTCTCATCATTGCATAAACCTCTATAGGGTCACCCCTCAGCCTCCTAAGCTCCAAGGAAAAAAATTCCCAGCTTATCATCCTCATTATTGATCTCAATATACAGCAATATGTATTTGTCCATTTAAAATTTTATAGAGGCACATCAACCTTGTCCTGGTGAATGTGCCACTGTACGGATGTGACCAACTGAAAGAGATACAGGAGTCTCACAAATAATTGCTTGCAACAAAGTAGACTGCCTAGCAGTAGGCTATCTCAAGGGGAAAGTGTTTTAACAGAATAGGTCAGCTGGATGAAGTCTAATCCGAAATGAGTCAGGCTGAATGATCAGTTCGTGAATTGCAAATTCTATGAATGGTCAGGCTCAACAGATGGGAATGGTTAGGGAAAGCCCAACAAGGAGAAAGCTGAGAAACAGATAGATTTAATTAAACTGAGATCAACCTGGAGAAAGTCTGCAATTGTTGAGGCTTGAGAGCATCAGTAGTCCCATTCAAAAGCCCTGCTCTATTTTCCAGTGGCTTATAAAAGGTTGAAGTGTAAATTTGGAATATTACAGGTCCATGCAGTTTTGACATATTGTAGTGCTACTGTCACAAAGTCATTGTATTTAATACTAATTACCTTTCCTGATCTGAAAAGAACCAAATCTGTTTCAGCCTTAAAAGCCATTTCACAATTTAAAAGATGTAAGATTTCTGAGGTTATAATTAGATTGCTTACAGTAGTCATCTCTTAGCAACAAGCCAGTCTGTGTTAAAATTCTTAAAATTGTTTTTTATTACTGTACTTCTGTCATCAGAGTAATGACTTAGTTTTTCTGTGCTTTGTAAACATAAAGGTAATATTCTTTGAATTACATCCAGCAACACCTTAAAAGCAATCTAAATGACTATGAGAAACAGCAGTCAGAAGAATTCTGCCTGTTCAATCCATTCGATTCTGAGTAAGCACAGGTCTAAGGAAATCTTGTATTGCCATTTTCTGACTTACTACCAGCCTCAGCACTGCAAAACCAGCATTGAAGATGGTTCAGATAACAGTGAGCTTTCATTAATTGTAAAAATTAAAAATTCTGTTTGCTTCCCTGAGAAATTTAATATAGTGGTTAATATCAGAGATAATGGGAACTGCAGATTCTGGAGAGTCCAAGATAACAAAGTGTGAAGCTGGACGAACACAGCAGGCCAAGCAGCATCTCACGAGCACAAACGCTGATGTTTTGGGCCTAGACCCTTCATCTGATGAAGGATCTAGGCCCGAAACGTCAGCTTTTGTGCTCCTGAGATGCTGCTTGGCCTGCTGCGTGCATCCAGCTTCACACTTTGTTCTAGTGGTTAATATGTTTTCTTACGCAAAAAACTTCATCTGTTTAATAGTTTTAACTAAACTCTACGAGGCTGATTCCTTGATTTAAGCAAGAATTTTTAAGAACAAAATTGCCTGTTAAGAGAACGTCACCTCTCCAAAGTTAATAATTCAGTCACAAGTTAGTGAATGTGGATAGATGAATAACTTGTCATTAAATTGAGTAATCTGTGAAGTACACCAGTCAAATTGTTCCCTTCTCATAAATGATTTAAATGTCATGTCTGCTGGTTGAAATTTCAAGACCACTCCATTGTACTAGTTTCATCATGCCAAGAGCGATGAACATGACTGGGACAATCTATAAGTAGATTGGGAAACTACTGGGATATAATTAAAATCACTGGACAATATCCAATCAGTAACTACATTGAACAGAATATTGACATCCCACATAGCTTTGCTGAGATGCAAATTAAAGACAGATATACGCAAGTGTTTTGTAACATTGCTGCCAGTGACAGCATTTTGTGTTTAATAGATGGCATATATATAGAATTACTGCCACCATCCAAAGAAACACATTTCTACCCCACAAAATGAAAATCATTTCATTCCATTTGTGTGTAACGTATTTCTGATTCTTGAAAGATCATGTGGGTGTTACCCAATTATCCAACTCCACTTCACCTCATTCAATTTCCAACAATACTCTCAAAAAGAATCATTGAAAGATTGTTATGTACATGATCTTCTCCTTTTCTAACAATGTTATTTGGCAGAAATTGTCATGCGATTTGCTTTTCGTTATAACGTTCCAGGTAATGGTATAAAACTACGATCAACAAATTATGCCAATTTTGCATCTTCTGAACATTGCCAAGTGGAATTATAATTGCTGATTGGATGCATTCAAATTGGATGCAAATTTGACGTCTAAAAACACTCTTTGGATGCCTTTAGAGATCACGCAGTATGGAAGATTTTCCAGTTACTAATGGCACCCTGCCTCGCAGTTGACAGTTCAGCTCAGTGTACGATCCAAAACTAAGCAACTTCTTTAGTAATGGGTTACAGAACCTATATTGCAACAACAGCAGATTTATGAATCTTAACCAAGTAAAACATTCCAAGGCATCCCATAGAAGTATCGCCAAACAAATTTTGACACTGGGCAGAAAGGGATATTCGGGCAGACAACCAAAAACTTAGTCAAAGAAATAGATTTTAAGGACTAACTTAAGGAAGAGGAGTTAGAGAGCTTTAGGAAGGAAATTGCAAACCTTAGGGTTCAGATAAGGCCTACAATTAGTTTTTCATTTCTCCTCCGGATGTAAGTATTGCTCGATGGGTCAGCATTTTCTACTCGTCCTCAGTTGGCTATTTGAGGAGGCACTTAGAAGTCAACATATGTTGTGTTACAATAAAGTTATAATCCATGAAATTGAGATGATATTAATAGTTTAGTTCATTAACAAGGGCATTAAAAAGTCGCACCATCACTTAATGACTGGGGTTTAGGGACACAATGAGGCACAGAACATTCCAGAATGGAGCCAGCATGTCCATCAGAGAGTAGAGGCAGGAGTCTTAAACTCTCCAGTGAAAACATTTGCAAGACTGCTGGTAACTGGTGTTTCAGAGTTTCATGCATTTTGCTCTGGAGGTAGAGTGATGGTGAGTTTAGCTCACAGTCCGTGTTGGGCCTCTGAAGAAGAGATGCCAACTGAAGACAAAAAATCTGGTAAATGCATAAAAATTTGCCAGAAGGAAATCTTCACTGAAGCTCTCAAATTGTAAAGATGTTATTGGGATAAAATGAATCAACTCGTGGTGTTTGTAATGAAATACCTCAAATGATTTTGTCTAGTGTAATTGAATTCGTGCTAGTTCTTGTTTAATAAATATTTTAACTTTTTATGTTAAAAGTGCACTGACAGACTCTAGTGAATGTGTTCAATAATTGATCTTTATGGGTAAAAGAACGAAATTAGTGTCAATGAAGCCAACTATCACTCTGGACATTGACTTGTACTGTATTAACATTAGCCAGAATCAGTAATTTCTGAACCACAGGCCACTGATGGCAGAGACACAGATGACCAAAATTAATGCCTTCATTTGAAAGAGGTCCTTTGTGTGAAAGCCAGAATGGTCTGGCATTTTGCATCATGGTTGCTGATAGGCGTGAAGAATAATTTTCAGCAAACTGAATACACTGTTTCTGACATGTTGAATATGGGGTCTGAAAACCGACCCAGACCACAATTCTCTCAGCGGGACTTGTACAGATCAAAGTCGCTTTAAAACAAATACTGTAATGGAATTTTGAAATGAAAACAAGCTGGACAGGTGTGAAAAGTCTTCTGATAAAGTGATCCTTGAGAATTATTAAATGTGGAGTGTGTCACAGGGCTGCTTTCTTTTTAAAATATTCTGGAGAGACAAATACACAATCTTGAATTTACTTTCTATTTCCCTTGGTGTGCATTTATTTATGATGTTGTTTTGTGCTGCCAAAGTTAACACATTGTCCATTATCATCCCTACCTTTCTTTGAGGTCAAGCCGGTTTATAGTATTTCAAGTGTTACCATGGAGACTACCCTGCCAAGCGTTCTTACTTCGATCCTTTCAATTAAGGTCGTCTCCTCACAACAATTTTGCTATACAACTGACAAGTCCCTGAGCATCAAAACTCCCAATTTGTATTATCATATTTATGTTGGGATGTTATGACATGAGCGATAACTTAGAACTGTAGAATTTTGACTTAAGATGATAACTTCAGGCTAAATCCTGCAGGTCATATGAACTAGTTTCTTTAAATATTTATAACGATTAAAGAAATTCTCACCAATGGCACCTTCTAAATCCATGGTCAAGGCCAACAATTGCATGGGAACACCACCATTTGCAAGTTCCTCTCCAAGCTATTCACACCCTTCTGACTTGGAAATATGTCACTGTTTCTTTGCTGTTGCCAAGTCAAAACCCCAGGACTCCTTCCTTAGTTGCCTTGTGGATGTACCTATACCCCAAGGAGAGCTGCAGTTCAAGAGGGCAGCTCACCACCATTTGCAAGGGAATTTAGGGATGGGTAATAAATGCTGGCCCAACCAGTAATGCCCACATCCCATGAATGAATTTAAAAAAATGTAAAGTGCCTCTCAAACCTTTTGCCTCCAACTTTATTGCAGTTTTGGTTGAGTTTCGGGATATTCTTGGGGCGCAAACTTAGTTATTTTGCACCCAATTACCCAAATATGTGGAATAAAAATTGATTTATAGCACGGTCGTAGGCTTCTGTGGCACAATGGTAGTGTCCCTACCTCAGAGTTAGGAGGCCTGTGTTTCAAGTCCCACCTGCTCCAGAAGTGTGTCATAACATCTCTGAACAGGTTGATGAAAAGTGTGTAAAACACAGTCACAGGTGTGAGCCTACTTGCTTTCACACTGCGGCACAAACTGCTGAAGCTCCAATACATAGGGTCACCATACTCCCAAGAACATTCTCACTCAAGTTGACAACAGGACAGATTTATTATGTGATGATTTTCTCTCCCATGAAGAAAGCGGGACTCATTTCTGGTCCATCTCCACTGTTATTTACATACGGCTTCTATGTGCTACACGTTTACATGTTTTGCGATTCACTCAATAAATTATTGGAAATAAAATTTTTAAAATCTCCTCATAATATTGCTCACATTGGGGTTAGCTCTAATTAAACAGCAAAAGGAAAACCAAACCTTACCAATCTGATTGAAACTGAGTACAGACCATCTGAGGGTTCATGCAGAGATACCCAATTACAGCCAATGTGTCTTCAATTTAGAAACACATTAGTGTACCGTGCTACATTCTGGCAATTGAGAGTTGATTATAGAACATAGAACATAGAACAGTACAGCACAGAACAGGCCCTTCAGCCCACAATGTTGTGCTGACCATTGATCCTCATGTATGCACCCTCAAATTTCTGTGACCATATACATGTCCAGCAGTCTCTTAAATGACCCCAATGACCTGTTGTAGCTTGAAGGTGTCACAAGGTGTCTCAGTTTCAATCAGATTGGTAAGGTTTTGGTTTTATAATGTATAGGCTTCTCCCTTTTACAATATGTTTCAGTTATGAGTGTAATTTAGAATAGAATAATACTGTAACGATACATGCAGTTACATGGATTATAATAATTTTCTGGGAGAACTGGATGCATTCTGTGTGAGGCGAAGGAGGTTAGAGAGGGAACTATCTCCTTATAAAGATTGAAATACTGTAGAAAAACCAACAAAAAGCTTCAATCATAAATAGAGCTTTTACTGTTTTCTGTCCAAATTTTTATTCTTTATGTTTCACGAGCACTTGGCCTTTGAATAATTCTGCTTCTACAGCCTGAACAGGGGTTTTCGAAATAGAATCTGAAAGAACTGCGGATGCTGTATATCAGGAACAAAAACAGAGTTTCTGCAAAATCTCAGGACGACTGGGCAGCATGTGTGAAGGAAAAAACAGTTAACGTTTTGGGTCCAGTGACAATTCCTCAGAGCAACTTTCGAAATAGCTTGTTTTTGAAAGTCTGCCCTAAAAGTGTTGGTGCTGAACTGCTATGTTGAAGCCATTGTGACACCTTCAAGCTACAACAGATGCCGATACAGCTCTGTATGTTCCCCAAGTGTAAGTGGTAACTTTTGAAAATGAAGTAATTACTGCAGATGGATCTACAACGCCAGATCTGATAAAATTGTTTCTTTGCCAAAGACTATAAGAAATAGGAGCAGGAATAGATTATCCAGCCTGCTCTGTGATTCTTAAGGTCATAGCTGATCTACTTAAGGCCACAATTCCTCCTTTGTGTCAGCTCCTCAACTCTTCAATATGTCAAAAATCTGCCTATCTCCTCTTTAAAAATGTTCAGTGATCTAGCCATCAAAGCTCTCTGGGGTAGAGAATTCCAGAAACTCCCTACTTTCTGGGAGAAGAAATTCATTGGTCATTTATCTAAACAAGTGTCCCTTTATTCTGTGATAACAAGGTGTAGAGCTGGATGAACGCTGCAGGACAAGCAGCGTCAGAGGAGCAGGAAAGCTGATGTTTCAGGCCTAAACCATTTTTCAGAAATGGGGGAGGGAGTTTCTGAAATAAATAGGTAGAGAGGTGGAGGTGGATAGAAGATGGGTAGAGGAGAAGACAGGTGGAGAGGAGACAGACCAGTCAAAGAGGTGGGGATGGAGCCAGTAAAGGTGAATGTAGGTGGGGAGGTAGGGAGGGGATACGTCAGACCAGGGAGGACGGACAGGTCTAGTGGGCAGGATGAGGTTAGTAGGTAGGAGATGGGGGTGCGGCTTGAGGTGGGAGGAGGGGATAGGTGAAAGGAAGAACAGATTAGGGAGACGGGAACAAGCTGGGCTGGTTTTGGGATGCAGTGGGGGGAGGGGAGATTTTGAAGCTTGTGAAGTCCACATTGATACCATTGGGTTCCCAAACGGAATATGAGTTGCTGTTCCTGCAACCTTCGGGTGGCATCGTTGTGGCACTGCAGGAGGCCCAGAATGGACATGTCATCTGCGGAATGGGAGGGGGAGTTGAAACGGTTTGTGACCGGGAGGTGCAGTTGTTTATTGAGAACCAAGCGGAGGTGTTCTGCAAAGCGGTCCCCAAGCCTCCGCTTAGTTTCAAGACCATAACGGGAACAGTGGATGCAGTATACCACATTGGCAGATGTGCAGGTGAACAACTGCTTGATGTGGAAAGTCTTATTGGGGCCTGGGATGGGGGTGAGGGAGGAGGTGTAGGGGCAAGTGTAGCACTTCCTGCGGTTGCAGGGGAAAGTGCCGGGTGTGGTGGGATTGGAGGGGAGTGTGGAGCGGAAAAGGAGTCACGGAGAGAGTGGTCCCTCTGGAAGGCACATAAGGGTGGGGAGGGAAAAATATCTTTGGTGGTGGGGTCATATTGCAGATGGCGGAAGTGTCGGAGGATGATGCGTCGGATCCGGAGGTTGGTGGGGTGGTATGTGAGGACGAGGGGGATTCTGTTTTGGTTTTTATTGTGGGGATGGGGTATGAGGGATGAGTTGTGGGAATCGCGGGAGACACAATCGAGGGTGTTCTCAACCACTGCGGGGGGGATGTTGCAGTCCTTGAAAAACAAGGACATCTGAGATGTACGGGAGTGGAATGCCTCATCCTGGGAGCAGATGCAGCGGAGGTGAAGGAATTGCGAATGGGGATGGAATTTTTGTAGGAAGGTGGGTGGGATGAGGTATATTCCAGGTACCTGTGGGAGTCGGTGGGCTTGAAATGGATATTGGTTTCTAGGTGGTTGCCGGAGATGGAAACAGAGAGGTCCAGGAAGGAGAGAGAGGTATTCCACATGATCCAGATGAACATAAGGTTGGGGTGGAAGGTGTTGGTGAAGTAGATGAACTGTTCGAACTCGTGGGAGCACAACTTGGCGCCGATATAGTCATCAATGTAACGGAGGAAGAGGTGGGGTTTAGGGCCAGTCTAGCTACAGAAAAGGAATTGTGTCACGTAACCTACAAAGAGGCAGGTATAGCTGACTCCCATGTGGGTACCCATGGCCACTCCCTTTGTCTGTAGGAATTAGGAGGAATTGGAAGAGAAGTTGTCGAGGGTGAAGACGAGTTCTGTTTCTAGGTCTTTTTGTTCGAGATTTCCCAATTATTGGAAACATCTTCTCAATATTCATTCTGGCATTCGCCCTGAGAATCTTGTATGTCCCTCCTTGCACCTTTCTTCCTTCTACTAATCAAATAAATAAATAAAATGATATTAAATTAAATATATAATCCTGTGAAACAAATAATCAGATGATGATGAAATCCTCCCAACTAGCTTTGACCCCACATCTTTCGGAAGCACGTTATTACAGTGGAAAAACAAGGTTGCAAGCCATTCAGATCCCATCAGTATATTTTTACAATGCTTTGATTGTCCAAGTTTACTTTCATTTTTCCTGTTTTGACACAGCACCAGCTTCAGTTGCCCCACAGAGTCTTTTGAAAGCTCTCGACAGATGTTCCTACATGACAGGGCCATTGCTTGTAGAAAATGTGGTGGCACTTGGCCATTTCATTGTTAAATTGACAGCATTGCTTACAGAGCCTTTTTTTTTCTGGTTATGAATAGATATGCTTCACATAGAGGGAACTGGTGGCATAGTGATAATGTCACAGTATTCATAATAGAGAATCCCACAATGGCACAGGCAGTGAAATTTTAATTCACTGAACTTTCGGATTAAAAAGCTTGCCCTATGGTGGTCACATCTGATTCACTAAAACCGAGGATTATTCAACGTCTAAGTGCTTTTGAAATACAAAGGAAAGAGAAGCATGATTAATGTCCTTCAGGGAAGGAAATTGCCCATCTGCCATATATTTGATCCATGACTATTCATGGTTGTAGGAACTGTAGATGCTGGAGAATGTGAGATAATAAGGTGTAGAGCTGGAAGAACACAGGAGGCCAAGCAGCATCAGAGGAGCAGGAAAGCTGACGTTTTGGGCCTAGATCCATCTTCAGAAATGGGGGAGGGGGAGGAGGTTCTGAAATAAATAGGGAGAGAGGGGGATGCGGATAGAAGATGGATAGAGGAGAAGATAGGTGGAGAGGAGACAGACAAGTTAAAGAGGTGGGGATGGAGCCAGTAAAGGTGAGTGTAAGTGGGGAGGTAGGGAGGAGATAGGTCATTCCAGGGAGGACGGACAGGACAAGGGGGGGGGGGCGCGGGATGAAGTCAGCAGGTAGGAGATGGGGCTGGGGCTTGAGGTGGGAGTAGGGGATAGGTGGGAGGAAGGACAGATGCACCTCCCTCTCCGCCTATTTATTTCAGAAACCTCTTCCCCACCCCCATTTCTGAAGAAGAGTCTAGATCTGAAACGTCAGCCTTCCTGCTCCTCTGATGCTGCTTGGCCTGCTGTGTTCACCCAGCTCTACACCTTGTTATCTCTACTATTCATGGTAACTTGATTGAGTATTAGCTGCCCTCTGAAATAGCTTAACATGTTACTTGCTTCAAGGGCAATCGGAGATGGGCAGTGAATGCTGGCCCAGCCGGCAATGTACAGAGACCATGACTACATTTAAAAAATGGAAGATTTTTATTCACTAAGTCTAATTTTACTCAAGGCTGTTGGAGTTGAATTTTCATTATGTATGGTGAGAAATTTAAAAAGTACATAGCTTCCTGTTAGCTACCAACTTCTTTCGGAGTTGTAACCAGAGAGCAGAGGGTCTTTGCTTCTTAGACTATGTAGAATTTGCAAATGTTAGTGTGTTATTGAGATCTTTGCCTATTTACTTATTCGTGAGGAGTAGGCATCACTGGCTGGGGTACTGGTGAGTTTGCTTCTTGAACCTCTGCAGTCCATGACCTGTATGTAGACCCATAATGCCCTTAGCAGGGGAGTTCCAGGATTTGGACCCAACGACCGTGAAGGAGCAGCAATATATTTCCAGGTCAGGATGATATGTGGCTTGGAGGGGAACTTGTAGCTAGTGGTGTTTCCATGCATCTGCTGCCTTGTCATTCCAGATGATACATGTTACAGATTTGGAAGGGCATGTTAAAGGCTGCTTTGAACTGGATGATCTCAAAGTTCTTGTGTGTCCTTGGAGCTACACCGAACAGATAAGTCAAGAATATTCTATCACATCCCCGACTTGTGCTTATAATAATGATCAGGCATTGGAGAATCAGAAAGTGGGTTACTCACTGCAGAATGCCTAGCATCTGACCTGCACTTAATATAGTGTTTGGTACTTATAACCCAGTTCAGCTTTTAGTTAATGGTAAACAAGGAAAGTTAATTGTGGAGGTGCTGTGATGATAATGTCATTGAAAGCCAGGGGTTGATGGTTAGATTTTCTCTTGCTCATGATGGTTATTGCCTGGCACTTGTGTAACACAAATGTTATTTGCTAATTATCAGCCCATGAATGGATAATATCCACGTCTTGCTACATTTGGACATGGACTGCTTCTGTACCTCAGGAGTAACACATGATGCTGAACACTGTGCAACCATTAGCAGACACCCTCACTTCTAGCCTTATATTGGAGTTCTGTTTGTTACAAGCATTACATCATCAGGGCATGGTTAGGATTGTATAAAATGTACGGGCCGCCCCAGAGACTCTATAACTGTTTGCTGCAGACAGCACTGATCAGTCCAGGCAGAGCAAAGTCTCAGAATATGAATTGCTTTGGGTCAGCTTCTGACATCTTTGGTGATGTCATCTGATTGCACAGACAGGACCCCCATGTAAATTGAGACCAAGTAGCAACCTTGGAGCAGATGTAAATATAATACCAGTCATCCATTATCATTTTAACTCAGGGACAGATTAATATATGGAACCTCTTATAAAATTAATCTTAATAGAGAGAAACCGCATTCAACCATTTAATGTTTTCACTGAGGTATTTTGCAATATGAATTGATTTGATATTAATTCCAAGTGAAAATATCACATGACCCATTCTGATACATGCTTGCATTTAGATAATTTGGGACTGGGCTTGCGCCGGACTTAGGGGATGGACAGGTTTAAAAGATATGGGACGCAGACTCCAGGAATTCTTATTTTGGATCTACTTTAATGAACAGTAAAATTTTCCATTGTGTAGATGCAGAGAAAATTGTGGCCTTGAGTGTCCTTGAAATAGGGAGACAGAAAACTATGAATACAGAATTTCATCTCTTTGTGGTTTTATGTGAAAGAAAACTACACAGTTGTTGATGAAAACAAATTGGAATCGTAACTTTATTAACAGTAATATATTCAAAATGAGGTACAGTTAAAGCTCTCTGTGAATCTACCACACAGTAATATTGGTCAGTAGGTTCGAGTCCAGTCTAACTGGGAAACCATTTTCAACACTGTCACTGCAATTTAAGATTAAAATTATAATTTTGCAGAATGAGTTAAAATATAAACATTTAACACTTCTATCTGAAAATGTTAAATCATTTGAAGGATTAGACTTTGGTATCATATGGAAAAACCTACAAATAATTAAATACTTCACCCAGCTATTGTTATCAACTGCTAAGACTTAATTTTTAACAATTTGTTCATGAGCGACAGGGCATTAAATGTGCTAAGATTGGGCAGATTATGCTTTTTTCTGCACAGTGTAGTGGCATTGTATCATATTTAGATGATAGGCAAATATATATTTCAATCTTAATTTTCAATCTCAGCTTTGGTTCAGTGACTCACATCTCAGATTCAGAAGGTTGTGGGTCCAAGCTCCCCATCTGAAACAAGAGTGTATGAACTGAATAGATGCTATAATATTGGAGGCATCAACCTTCGGATAAGGTGTTAAACTTGTTCATTGTACAGACCAAGTTCAGCGCATAAAAGGTGGAGAGCATTTTTTGAATGATTATTGAGTGTGTACAATGAGACACCACAGCACTAATGACACAAGTGGTGTCCAGGAGTCTTGGATCATACATGACTTTGGCCACAGGCCCTTCCTTAGGAATCTGCACATGCTGTCTTGCAGAAGTTCCCTCATGCCACTTTGTTCTGCACAGAGAGGTTTTCCATATAGGATACAAATGCATACCCTCTGCTTCCTCACCATTGTCAATCATCTGGATATGCTGTAGCATTCCAACATGCCTGTCCATGTAAATTCTCTACATTACCATCAGGGATTTGGGGTGGAGACTGTTCCACAATTATTGCCATTGATTGAGGTGGTTTACAGTCTCGCAGGCTGCCTGCATATTCTGCAGCCCTCAAGGATCCATTTGTGTGATTTGGGCCCTGACCCAAAGCATGAGCTTTTCTGCTTCCTCTGATGTTGCCTGGCCTGCTGTGTTCCTCCATCTCCACACTTTGTCATTCATATGTATGCATTGTGGGGTGGCAGGTTTCCTTCTCTGAGGACCAACAGGGACCCAGAGAGAGATAATGGGAACTGCAGATGCTGGAGAATCTGGGAAAAAAGTGTGAAGCTGGATGAACACAGCAGGCCAAGTAGCATCTCAGGAGCACAAAAGCTGACGTTTTGGGCCTAGACCCTTCATCAGAAAAAGGGTCTAGGCCTGAAACGTCAGCTTTTGTGCTCCTAAGATGCTGCTTGGCCTGCTGTGTTCATCCAGCTCCAAACTTTGATATCAGGGATCCAGATAGACCTTTTTTTTAATGACAACCATACGATATAGGCTTGCTTTTTTTCTTCCAGATTTGAATACTTAATTCAAATTTCACCACCTACCATGGTGGGTATATTACCTCAGGAAAGGAACATTGTTTATTGTTGGAGACCAAAATAGAGCTATGACTCATGGAGTACATAGGCTAGCTCCAGATAGTTCTACAGGCCCAATCCTCACATCTACTTTATTCTATTTTTTTTCCCTAATCAACCTCATTGATTTAATCTTCAGAGATGTTATTACTCACCTTTAGAGCAGGTGGGACTTGAACCTAGGTCTCCTAGTCTAGGAGAAGGGACATTTCTGTTACACCACAAGTCAGCCTCCTAAACGTAGATTGAAGTTCTTGATTATCAGTCCAGTGATGCTATCACAACATCACAACCTGGCATCTGTGTTGAGTAACTTAACATAATTTTTTAATCAACCTGTTCAGAGATGTTGTTACACACCTCTAGAGCAGCTGGGGCTTGAAACTAGGCTTCCCTTGTCCAGGGCAGGGAAAGGACCTCTGTGCCATAAGAGGGGCCCCACAAAATGTTACCTGGGTGTCTGGATTAAGAGTCCAGCAATAATACCACTAGTCCATCGCCTTCCCAAGCATCTGCTTTATAAAGAGCTCAGGTGTTGAGTTTGAGCTAGATAGGCCACTGCCTATAACCAAGGGAACACATACTCAATGAGCACCACAGAGAGATTAATTAGTGATTCCCCATGGGCATTGCAGGGATTCAAACCCATGTCCTCAAACTATTAGAGATAATGGGAACTGCAGATGCTGGAGAATTCCAAGATAATAAAATGTGAGGCTGGATGAACACAGCAGGCCAAGCAGCATCTCAGGATGCTGCTTGGCCTGCTGCGTTCATCCAGCCTCACATTTTATTATCCTCAAACTATTAGCCTGGATTACTGGTCCAGTGACATAACCATTGTGTCAATACCAGCTTTCCATAACTGGGTTTGACATGTTCGGCCGAACTTCATTGAATCTCTACAGTGTGGAAACAGGTCCTTTGGCCCAACAAGTCCACACCGACCCTTGGGGAGCATCCCAACCAGACCCATACCGCTTTAACCCACCTAATCTATACACCCCTGAACAATACGGGCATGTTAGCATGGCCAATCCACCTAACCTACACATCTTTAAACTGTGCGAGGAAACCGGAACACCGGAGGAAACGCTCACAGACACAGGGAGAATGTGCATTCTCCACACACAGTCGCCCGAGGGTGGAATTGAACCCAGGTCCCTGGCGCTGTGAAGCAGCTGTGCTAAACACCATGCCAACGTATCGCCCTTCAGTACCTATTAGTAAAGGCAAGTATGCAAAAATACCTTCTTAACCACCTTATCTACCTATCCTGTTGCCTTCAAGGATCTATGGGTCATGCATATCAAGGCTCTTTGATCCTCTGTACTTTCTACCTTGTTTGCTCCTTGGCCCAGAGCTAGTGACTCTAAACAGTATTGGGCTGTGGAGTAGAGTTGTTAGGCACAATTACCAACTTCTCTTCCATGGATAGGCCAAGACTGAGGAACATGTGGTGTCTGCTGGTATGTCTCAGGCCTTCCATGGCCTTTGGGTGCTGTGGTGGCTCAAATACATGAAATGCCCCCACATCAACATCTGAACATAAATTCCAAGCATCATTTAAACTTTTGATTTTTAGCACCAGTGTTACTCTTTAATTTGTCCAATTTGTTTTAATTTAATTTTGCTTTAAAAACAAGAGAATGAAAACACATAGATAATAAAATGTGAAGCTGGATGAACACAGCAGGCCCAGCAGCATCTCAGGAGCACAAAAGCTGACGTTTCGGGCCTAGACCCTTCATCAGAGAGGGGGATGGGGTGAGGGTTCTGGAATAAATAGGGAGAGAGGGAGAGGCGGACCGAAGATGGAGAGAAAAGAAGATAGGTGGAGAGGAGAGTATAGGTGGGGAGGTAGGGAGGCGATAGGTCAGTCCAGGAAAGACGGACAGGTCAAGGAGGTGGGATGAAGTTAGTAGGTAGGAGATGGAGGTGTGGCTTGGGGTGGGAGGAAGGGATGGGTGAGAGGAAGAACAGGTTAGAACATAGAACATAGAACATAGAACATAGAACAGTACAGCACAGAACAGGCCCTTCAGCCCACAATGTTGTGCCGACCATTGATCCTCATGTATGCACCCTCAAATTTCTGTGACCATATGCATGTCCAGCAGTCTCTTAAATGACCCCAATGACCTTGCTTCCACAACTGCTGCTGGCAACGCATTCCATGCTCTCACAACTCTCTGCGTAAAGAACCTGCCTCTGACATCCCCTCTATACTTTCCACCAACCAGCTTAAAACTATGACCCCTCGTGCTAGCCATTTCTGCCCTGGGAAATAGTCTCTGGCTATCAACTCTATCCATGCCTCTCATTATCTTGTATACCTCAATTAGGTCACCTCTCCTCCTCCTTTTCTCCAATGAAAAGAGACCGAGCTCAGTCAACCTCTCTTCATAAGATAAGCCCTCCAGTCCAGGCAGCATCCTGGTAAACCTCCTCTGAACCCTCTCCAAAGCATCCACATCTTTCCTATAATAGGGCGCCCAGAACTGGACGCAGTATTCCAAGTGCGGTCTAACCAAAGTTTGATAGAGCTGCAACAAGATCTCACGACTCTTAAACTCAATCCCCCTGTTAATGAAAGCCAAAACACCATATGCTTTCTTAACAACCCTGTCCACTTGGGTGGCCATTTTAAGGGATCTATGTATCTGCACACCAAGATCCCTCTGTTCCTCCACGCTGCCAAGAATCCTATCCTTAATCCTGTACTCAGCTTTCAAATTCGACCTTCCAAAATGCATCACCTCGCATTTATCCAGGTTGAACTCCATCTGCCACCTCTCAGCCCATCTCTGCATCCTGTCAATGTCCCGCTGCAGCCTACAACAGCCCTCTACACTGTCAACGACACCTCCGACCTTTGTGTCGTCTGCAAACTTGCTGACCCATCCTTCAATTCCCTCGTCCAAGTCATTAATAAAAATTACAAACAGTAGAGGCCCAAGGACAGAGCCCTGTGGAACCCCACTCACCACTGACTTCCAGGCAGAATATTTTCCTTCTACTACCACTCGCTGTCTTCTGTTGGCCAGCCAATTCTGTATCCAAGCAGCTAAGTTCCCCTGTATCCCATTCCTCCTGACCTTCTGAATGAGCCTTCCATGGGGAACCTTATCAAATGCCTTACTGAAGTCCATATACACCACATCCACAGCTCGACCCTCATCAACCTTTCTAGTCACATCCTCAAAAAACTCGATAAGGTTTGTAAGGCATGACCTACCCCTCACAAAGCCGTGTTGACTGTATTTGATCAAGCCATGCTCTTCCAGATGGTCATAAATCTTATCCCTCAGAATCCTTTCTAACACCTTGCAGACGACAGACGTGAGACTTACCGGTCTATAATTGCCGGGGATTTCCCTATTTCCTTTCTTGAAGAGAGGAATTACATTTGCCTCTCTCCAGTCCTCAGGTACGACTCCAGTGGAGAGCGAGGATGCAAAGATCTTCGCAAGTGGCAAAGGTTAGGGAGGCAGAGACAGGTTGGACTGGTTTTGGGATGCAGTGGGTGGGGGGGAAGAGCTGGGCTGGTTGTGTGGTGCAGTGGGGGGAGGGGACGAACTGGGCTGGTTTAGGGATGCGGTTGGGGAAGGCGAGATTTTGAAACTGGTGAAGTCCACATTGATACTATTAGGCTGCAGGGTGCCCAGGCGGAATATGAGTTGCTGTTCCTGCAGCCTTCGGGTGGCATCATTGTGGCACTGCAGGAGGCCCATGATGGACATGTCATCTAAAGAATGGGAGGGGGAGTGGAAATGGTTTGCGACTGGGAGGTGCAGTTGTTTGTTGCGAACTGAGCGGAGGTGTTCTGCAAAGCGGTCTCCAAGCCTCCGCTTGGTTTCCCCAATGTAGAGGAAGCCACACCGGGTACAGTGGATGCAGTATACCACATTGGCAGATGTGCAGGTGAACCTCTGCTTAATGTGGAATGTCATCTTGGGGCCTGGGATAGGGGTGAGGGAGGAGGTGTGGGGGCAAGTGTAGCATTTCCTGCCGTTGCAGGGGAAGGTGCCGGGTGTGGTGGGGTTGGAAGGCAGTGTGGAGCGAACAAGGGAGTCACAGAGAGAGTGGTCGCTCCGGAAAGCAGACAGGGGTGGGGATGGAAAAATGTCTTGGGTGGATTGTAGATGGCGGAAGTGTCAGATTGTAGATGGCGGAAGTGTCGGAGGATGATGCGATGGCGGAAGTGTCGGAGGATGATGCGTTGTATCCGACACTTCCGCCATCTACAATCCACCCAAGACATTTTTCCATCCCCATCCTTGTCTGCTTTCTGGAGAGACCACTCTCTCTGTGACTCCCTTGTTCGCTCCACACTGCCCTCCAACCCCACCACACCCAGCACCTTCCCCTGCAACGGCAGGAAATGCTACACTTGCCCCCACACCTCCTCCCTCACCCCTATCCCAGGCCCCAAGATGACATTCCACATTAAGCAGAGGTTCACCTGCACATCTGCCAATGTGGTATACTGCATCCACTGTACCCGGTGTGGCTTTCTCTACATTGGGGAAACCAAGCGGAGGCTTGGAGACCGCTTTGCAGAACACCTCCGCTCAGTTCGCAACAAACAACTGCACCTCCCAGTCGCAAACCATTTCCACTCCCCCTCCCATTCTTTAGATGACATGTCCATCATGGGCCTCCTGCAGTGCCACAATGATGCCATCCGAAGGCTGCAGGAACAGCAACTCATATTCCGTCTGGGAACCCTGCAGCCTAATGGTATCAATGTGGACTTCACCAGTTTCAAAATCTCCCCTTCCCCCACCGCATCCCTAAACCAGCCCAGTTCGTCCCCTCCCCCCACTGCACCACACAACCAGCCCAGCTCTTCCCCCCCACCCACTGCATCCCAAAACCAGTCCAACCTGTCTCTGCCTCCGTAACCTGTTCTTCCTCTCACCCATCCCTTCCTCCCACACCAAGCCGCACCCCCATCTACCTACTAACCTCATCCCACCTCCTTGACCTGTCCGTCTTCCCTGGACTGACCTATCCCCTCCCTACCTCCCCACCTATACTCTCTCCACCTATCTTCTTTTCTCTCCATCTTCGGTCCACCTCTCCCTCTCTCCCTATTTATTCCAGAACCCTCACCCCATCCCCCTCTCTGATGAAGGGTCTAGGCCCGAAACGTCAGCTTTTGTGCTCCTGAGATGCTGCTTGGCCTGCTGTGTTCATCCAGCCTCACATTTTATTATCTTGGATTCTCCAGCATCTGCAGTTCCCATTATCTCAGAATGAAAACACATGTTCCCTTCAAGAGCTGACAACTAGTTGATTGTCAATATCTTTAACCTTATCATTTTTTTTCCTTTTTTCATTTTTTAACGAATGGGATGAGGGTGTCACTGCCCAGGCAACATTTACTGCCCATCCCTAATTGCCCAGAGGGCAGTTCAGAGTCAACCACATTGCCGTGGGTCTGGAGTCACATGTAGGCCAGACCAAGTAAGGATGGCAGTTTCCTTCCCTAAAGGACATTAGTGAACCAGGTGGGTTTTTCCTGATAATTGACAATTACATCTTAATTTGATTTTACAAAAGAATATAAATAGATACCTTCTGCAGCCATAACCAAATTTCAATTTAAGTTTTCTAAATTTGATTTAAACATTACTTTTTTTGGTGCAGTGCCCTTTAAAGGTTGTTCCCTCTTATAGAATCATAGAATCACAAACTATACAGCATAGAAACAGGGGCTTTGGACCAAACTGATCCATGATGACCAATGTGCCTAATCAGTTAGCTCCAATTGCCCACATTTGGTCCGTATCCCTCTAAGCCCTTCCCATCCATGTACCTGTCCAAATATTTTTTAAATGTTGATATTGTACCGGCTTCAACCACTCTCTCTGGCAGCCCATTCCATATACACACGATTCTCTGTGTGAAGAAGTTGCCTCACAGGTCTTTCTTAAATCTTTGCCCTCACCTTAAACCTATGCCCTCAAGATTTCAATTTCCCATATTTGGGAAAAAGACTATATGCATTCACCCTCTATATGTCCTTCATGATTTCGTACACCTCACCACGGTCACTGCTCGTTCTCCTATGTTCTGAGGAATAAAGTCTGATCCTGGCCAAACCTTCCGTATAACTCAAGCCTACTAGTCCTGGCAACAGCCTCATAAATCTTCTTTGCACACTTTCCTATAATAGGGTGACAAAAACTGTACACAATACTCCAAGTGCAGCTTCACCAACGCCTTTAACAACTGTAATATCATGCCCCAACTCCTGTAATCAATACTTTGATTGATGAAGACCAGCATGCTAAATGCCTTCTTCATCATCCTGTCCACCTATGACACTGCTTTCAATGAACTATGTACTTGTCATCCTAGCTCCCTCCGTTCCACAACACTCTCAGGGCCTTACCATTTACTGTATAAGTTCTACCTTGGTTTGACCTTCCAAAGTGCAACACCTCACACCTATCTATATTGAACTGCATTTGCCAATCCTTAGCCCACTTCCCCATCTGATCAAGATCCCTCTGTAATTTTTAATAACCTTTGCTACTAACGATACCTCCTAATTTTGTATCATCTGCAAACCTACTAATCATGCCTTGTACATTCACATCCTGATCATTGACATAAATAACAAATAACAAAGATCTCGCACTGACCCCTGTAGCACACCACTAGTCACTACGTCATATTCTTCTCTGGCCTTCCACAACAACCCGAGGATGGGCTTGATCAGGCCCAGGGGATTTTTCCATCTAAATGGGCTTCAAGGCCGCAGACACCTCCTCTCTGGTAATATATATTTAGTCTGAAATGCCTCCACTTGTTTCACTTATTTCGTTAGCATTCATGATATTCATAAGAATCTCCAACATCTCCTGTGGCTCCACACATGGACAGCTAGGCTGATCTTTAAGGGGTCTTATTCTCTCCCTAGTCACCTTTTTACTCTTAGTATAGCTATCGAACTTCTTCTAATTATCTTTAACCTTATCATTTTTTCCTTTATTCATTCTTTAATGAATGCGATGAGGATGGCACTGACCAGGCAACATTTAATCCCCATCCCTAATTGCCCAGAGGGCAGTTCAGAGTCAGCCACATTGCTGTAGGTCAGGAGTCACAAGTAGGCCAGATCAAGTAAGGATGGCAGTTTCCTTCCCTAAAGGACATTAGTGAACCAGGTGGGTTTTTCCTGATAATGAACAATGGATTCATGGTCATCATTAGATTTTTAATTCCAAATATTTTATTGAATTCAAATTTCAATATCTGCCAAGAAGGGATTCGAACCCAAGTCCCCAGAACTTCATCTGGGTCTCTGGATTAAAGGTCTAGCGATAATATCACTCGGCCATTGGCTTTCCTTATCTGCCAGATCCATCTCACACCCTCTTTTTGCTCTTCTGATTTCCTTCTCAAGTGTGCTCCTACACTTTTTATACTTATATGGGGATTTACTCAAACCCAATAGCTTGAACCCAAAATATGCCTCCTTCATTTTTCTGACCAGAGCCTCAATATCCCTCATCAGCCAAGGATCCCTAAACCTGCCAACTTTTCCCTTCACCCTAACAAGGACACACTGTCCTTGGACCCTTGACATCACACTTTACAAAGCCTACCATTTGCCAGTCATTCATTTTCTTTCAAATAGGCTCACCCAATTGATCTCTGCTAGATCCTACGTAATGGCCCCAAAATTGACTCTGCTCCAGTTTAGCACCTTAATCTGTGGACCTATCCTATCTTTTTCCATAATTATGTTAGAACTAAGAGAGTTATGGTCACTGGACCCAAAATGCTCTCTGACTAACGATTCAGTCACTGGTCTGACCTCATTTCCTATGAGGACGTCCAGTGTTGCACACTCCCGAGTAGAACCCTCTACGTACTGGTTTAGGAAAGTTATTTGGACACATTTGATACATTCCACCCCATCTAGGTCCTTTAAATTCTGGGTGGTCCAGTCAAGACAGGGGAAATTAAATTCTCTGACCCATACTACTCTATTATTCGTACAGGTATCTGCAATCTCTCTACACATCCGCTCCTCTGTACCTGCTGGCTATTTGGGGGTCTATAATACAGTCCCAACAGAGTGACCATCCCCTTCTTGTTTCTAAGTTCTAACCATTTGGCCTCATTTGATGATCCATTAAGAATATCCTCTTTAAGCGCTGTTGTTATGTCCTTCCTTGTCAAAGGGGCAACTCCCCCTCCTCACTGACTTGTACTTTTGTCATGCCTGTTGCTTCTGTATCCAGGAACATTGAGCTGCCAGTCCTGCCCTTCTCTCAGCCATGTTTCTGTTATAGCTGTAATATCCCAGTCCCCAGAGCCAATCCATGCTCTGAGCTCATCTGCCTTCCCAGTCAGGCCTTGTGAGTTGAAAATAACTGCACTTTAAACTGGAAATCTTTCCCCTGCCTTTACTGTGCCCTTGGCTATCCTGAATCGTAAGCATGCTCTCAATGGCTAATGTATTATCTCCTGACTTCTCAATGGCTCCTCTCTTATTCAGAGTCCCACCTCCACCACCAAACTGGTTTAAACCCTCCCAGATAACACTAGCAAATCTCTCTGCAAGAATATTGGAATATTGGCAGTGCAGGAGGCCCATGATGGACATGTCATCTAGCGAATGGGAGGGGGACAACTGCACCTCCCAGTCGCAAACCATTTCCACTCCCCCTCCCATTCTCTAGATGACATGTCCATCATGGGCCTCCTGCACTGCCACAATGATGCCACCCGAAGGTTGCAGGAACAGCAACTCATATTCCGCCTGGGAACCCTGTAGCCATACGGTATCAATGTGGACTTCACCAGTTTCAAAATCTCCCCTTCCCCTACTGCATCCCTAAACCAACCTAGTTCGTCCCCTCCCCCCACTGCACCACACAACCAGCCCAGCTCTTCCCCCCCACCCACTGCATCCCAAAACCAGTCCAACCTGTCTCTGCCTCCCTAACCGGTTCTTCCTCTCACCCATCCCTTCCTCCCACACCAAGCCGCACCCCCAGCTACCTACTAACCTCATCCCACCCCCTTGACCTGTCTGTCTTCCCTGGACTGACCTATCCCCTCCCTACCTCCCCACCTATACTCTCTCCACCTATCTTCTTTACTTTCCATCTTCGGTCCGCCTCCCCCTCTCTCCCTATGTATTCCAGTTCCCTCTCCCCATCCCCCTCTCTGATGAAGGGTCTAGGCCCGAAACGTCAGCTTTTGTGCTCCTGAGATGCTGCTTGGCCTGCTGTGTTCATCCAGCCTCACATTTTATTATCTTGGAATTCTCCAGCATCTGCAGTTCCCATTATCTCTGATAAATACATGAATAGGAAGGGAATAGAGGGTTACAGATTCTCCAAGTGATGTCAGTTTTAGTATGGAAGGGCATATGTGTCAGCTCAGGCTTGGAGGGGCAAATGGCCTGTTGCTGAGCTGCATTGTTCTTTGTTCTAATTAAAAGTTGGGAAGAATAGACCTGAACTACTGGCTGTGATTGCCCTGGTTCAATTTTGTTTATTAAATTTGATAGTACAGAGAGAAGTAAGTTAAAACACTGCAATGTCACTTCTGGAACATGGGTTTGGATTTCTGGGTGAAAGCTTCTTCCTAACAGCTGCAGCGACATTCAACAATAGGTAGATCAATGGCTAAGTGAGAAACAAATACTTTCAGTGCACTGTAGCCTTTGCGAGCCCTCAGGGGTTGGAACTACTTCTGTTTTTAAAGAGAAAGAAACAGTGGCGTAATGCCAGGCATAGGCCATCAAAAAGGCGATCTAAATTTAGTTGCTCCGAAATTAGTCTTGTGTTGACTTTCGAAAAGAAAGTGACAGTTGTGGTGTTAAAACACCAACACTCTGATATGTGCCTCCATGTAAGTTTATCACATCAGTGCTTTCCTGCCAGAAACAAAATAGAAAATTAAGTCCATATGGCATCTTCGCATGGGAGCTACGGCTGACATCAAATGGTGTCTTTAGTAATGAATGAGTTAAAGGAGTGTGTTCAGCAACGGTGACTACTTCTGGTTTTGACAACTTATTAATATTATGGTGCACAAAATTAAACAGCTGTGGGTCTAAATTAAACTGTACTAATGTTTATTTACTAGAGTTATGCAGATCCTCCTCTCGATAATACACGTTTCCTGGTTCAGGAAACTCTTGGCTGCTTTCCCAGTCGCAGCTAAGAACCCGCTCAACTCATTTGTTCCTCAACCCCAGTCAAACATCATTCCTTTCACAGCTCATTCACAACACTCCATCAGTGAGAGTACCCAACCCCACTGACGCTCTAATAATGAATCCATAAGAAGACTACGCAGATCCATTGGCTGAAAGCCGTTCTTCCTTTCCGATAATAGTATTTAAAGTGAAAATCTACTTGAAAATTGTTAAATCGCTGTGCAGGAATACAGCAAGGTTCGAACGCCCTTCACGGAAACATCCACTTTTCGCTGTCAGCAATTGGACATAAATCATAAAGAGTCGAGCTAAAATAAATGTAACATCTCTCACCCTGAAAGCAGTACTACTGGTTATAGTGAATAATACAGTAGGTTGTACGACAGCACTCACCATACGCTTAAGATAGCTCAGCGACGTCAGTATTGTCATAGCCTTCATAAATCCACTGCCTATCTATAGATTCTGTGTTTCGTTGAAGAAATGTAAAATAACAGCCAGATGGAATTACATTCCTTAGGAAAAATTGACTGCATTTGCATTGCAGTAAAAGATTAAACAGGGCACAATTTAACAAGCGAATACATTTTTTATATAAAACATTTTATAATGCTTTGGACCCCCCTCTTAATAACTCACATTTATCCGATCAACTGGCCTGGTTGCTAAAGAGAACAGCCATCAACATTCGGCAAAATAAGGTATTCATGAGATACAGATCGTAGACCAAGCTCTGTACCCTAAAACCAGTAGACCAATACAGAAGCAAAATGATGAAAGGTCATTAACTTGAAACAATAACTCTATTCTTCCTCCATAAATGCTTCTTGCCCATCTGAATATTTCCAGCATTTTGTTTTTACATCCAAATCACACACGTTTACAATTGCAATGGCTTTTAACACCCCTTTTATTTCCTCTGTTCAAGGTACCAAACAGACCTTTGTTCAATCTAATCTATTCTATTTATTGCTCACAATGTGGTCTCCTCTATACTGGGGACAACAAATGGGGCTGGGCGTCTGTCTTGCAGAACACATTCATTTAGTCCACACACATAGAGTCATAGGACCATACAACGTGAAAACAGATCCTTCGGCCCAATCAGTAAATGCCGACCATATTCCCAAAGTAAACTAATCCCACCTGCATGCTCCTGGTCCTTATCCCTCCAAACCTTTCCTATTCATGCACTTACCTAAGTTTAAATGTTGTACTTGTACCCACATCCACCACATCCTCAGGAATTCATACCATGCATGAACTACCCTCTATGTAAATAATTTGCCCCATTGTTATTTTTAATTCCCTCTCCTGCCACCTTAGAAATATGAAATATAGTCTTTAAATCCACCATCCTAGCGAAGGGACACCTACCATTAACACTATCTATGTCCCTTATGATTTTATAAACCTCTATACGATCACCTCTGAACTTCCTAATCTCCAATGAAAAAAATCTCAGCCTATCCAGCCTTCCTTTATTACTTAGACATGTTCAAGAGCTTCTGGATATTTGCTGTTTTATTTCATCAACTTTCTCTCATGTCACATTTCCGTTACTTGACCTGACAAAGTTTCAAAGAAGCTCAATGCTAACTTAAGGGATGCACCTCATTTTTTGATTAGAAATGTGTTTGCCTTCTGGACTCAATAATGAGATAAACCGTTTTGTATCTAGATCTCTGTTCCCTGAATTTATTTTGTCAATTGCTGGTCTATATGTTGCTCCCATACTTTTTCTGTCATACAAGTGTCTTTTATTTATTTATTCATTCATTCATTCAATTATTTTTGGGTCATGTGTGTTACTGGCTGGCCAGCATCTATTGCCTGTCTGTAGTTGCCCTTGAACTGAGTGGCTTACTGGGCTTTTTCATCACTATGGCTCGGCAATGTGGCTCTTTATTCTGCTTTTTAACACTTACTCTGAATCAACACTTAGCTTCTTTATTACAAGTGTTACCACTTGTTCCATGCCATCTTTGTATTTTAACACCTCCTGCCCTGTAACTAGTCCCTGACCTTCCTATTTCTTCCGGCTGATACTCTCTCCATTCTCAACAGCACAAAACCCAGCTCTTTCTTGTTCCAAAGAAATCACATTGGATTTGAAATGTTATCCTGTTGCTCCTTCTCCACAGATGCTGCCAGACCTGCTGAGTTTCGCCAACGCCTTCTGAATTTGTCTCAGATTTCCAGGATCTGCGAGGCTTAACTTTAATTACACACTTATATTTGGTCAGCTCATTACACTTCTTGCCCCAGTTTGTTTCATAGTAAAATAGAAGACTTCAAATGAATTGTAACATTTAGCTTTAAATAGAAAATGCTGGAAATATTCGGATGGTCAGGGAGCATTTACAGAGGGAGAAACAGAGTTAACATTTCGAGTTGATGACATTTCATTAAAAATGTTAAAGACGTAACAAATTTTAAGCTAGTACAGAGCCCGGGAAAGTGGGTCAGTGAAGGAAAAGGCAGGTCTGAAGAAATATCACAACATTAACTAGATCAGAACAAATTTTACAACCACACGATGCTGCAACATTAAGACACTAAATGCATCTAGTGGCAGAAAACCAGTACTGCAGCAATTCTTTCAACAATTCCTTTTGGGAGCAATTTTCTCCCATCCTCTCCTGAGGGAGTTGCTCTTTTCTGAAGAAAATTCCTCTTTCACACAGCTAACCTTTATTCAGATGTGAGCCTTGACATAAAGGCCTCAAAATTCCAGCCCAAGTCAAGATTGTTTCAAGTATGGATTGAATGTCAGGCTTGCTTTTGTTTTGCTTGGCACCATTTTCCAGTGAAGGGGTCATGGGCAAAGAAATGACTCTACAAGAGGCCAGTATCCCATCACCAAGTCACCCTTTACTTATTCATGCAAAGTGTTTGACACAGGTCTGGCTTCCTCAGAGTCAGCAGAACCTCTGGCACTTCTGTTTGTATCTGTCAGCCCGGGCTCTCTGATTGGACCAGATTAACAGCCACAATCAGGGAACTCATTTTCTATGACATTCACTAGGCTGACCTTGTTACAATCTCTAGATCTTCTAAATGCCACTCCATCAGGTCAGGGGACATGGTGGGAGTAGCCCGAACATCCTCAAATTCTGCCATTTACTTCTCACTCATAGAATCATGGGATGTTTGCAGCACTTAAGACCCATCATGTCCACACCAGGCATCAAACATCCATCTATTCGAATCCCCTAACGATAACACCGTAAAGCCATCACATCTCCATGCAGGTAAGCTCTCAACCCATGTGTCCGAGGAGTGAAAGCTGAGTTGCTGGAGGGTCCTGAGGTGTGATTGTTTGCAGTTCTCTTCAGGGAAACTGGACCATGTAAACATTAAGTTGCCATTGATACTTTGATAGCTGTATATTTAAAGCTGCAGCCTGAGACAAGCCTTTTTCCAATACTAAACAGCTATGTTGTCTTGTGGAGTTATTCATCATCAGCATTTGAGAAGGAGCTCAGTCAACACAAAAATTAGAGATAAGCTTCAAAATCAGGAAAGATGAGATGTTT
The DNA here is from genome assembly GCF_030684315.1 of Stegostoma tigrinum. Lineage (NCBI taxonomy): Eukaryota > Metazoa > Chordata > Chondrichthyes > Orectolobiformes > Stegostomatidae > Stegostoma > Stegostoma tigrinum. The sequence goes on along the minus strand of NC_081370.1, from coordinate 53,327,448 downwards.
CATATGGAAATAGAAAGAAGAATCCAGGAGTTCCATGTGGACATGCCATTTTGCCAGCTCTCCCATTACTGGCAAAATGGCATGTCCACAGAGAGATATTAGCCAGGGCTCCAAACCCAATATCCTCCCAATCCACTTTACCATCCTACCGACTTCCCAGCTCATCAGAAAACATCTGGCAAGCGCAATGTAGGAGCAAATTACTGCTGGAATCTGTGTTGAAAACAAATGCTGGAAATTAAAGCACGCCAGACAGCATGCGTGGGGAAACAGCAAGTTAAAGTTTCGAGTGTAGGTGACTTTTCATTAGAGCTGATGTAAACACATCAGATCTGCTGAAGAGTCATCTAGACTTGAAATGTTAGCTTGCTCTCTCTCTCTGGATGCTGCCTGACCTGTTGCGATTTCCAGCATTTGTTGTTTTCAGGAAAGGTCTGATGAAGCTGCCCTTACTTCTGCCAATATTTCAATGAGAGATTGTTTACTCTATGGAATATGCCCTAAGGGAGAGCTGAAAATGTTGATTAACTCATGATGTGCACTAAGTAGATTACTTACAGAAAATAAATTGGTGGAATACAGTACATGAGTAATTTACACATGCCAAGTTAACCATTTCTGGGGGCCTATGTGATATTTCACCTGTGAATTTTCAAAGCTTTCCAACGCTGTGAGTTTTTCTTATCTCATACCTAGGTCAATAATTTGCACTGATTAATTGCCAAGCTTATTTACTAATTCCATTATTGCCGTGCCTTATGCAAAAGGTAATGGGCAAACAAGTCATGGCTCAATCATTTCTCCCTGAGCAATTCCTGTGTTGCCTTGTCATAATTTTTTATTAAATATCAGCATGAAAATTGAGCTCTCAGTCTTTCACTTCACCAGTTCGCTTCCATGTGGATTGAGAGGAGAATTCTGAATCCAGATGTTCTGTTTTCTGCAAATATTTTACCACATGAAAGCATCAGTGCAAATCATGAAACAAGGCTCAGTTGCTAACTAGGTTTTTCCTTGAAATGTTGACAAAAATGTCAAATGCTGAATTATAGTGGAATTGAAAATGGCACTGCAGTGCTTATCAGGGCGCGAGCAGTAAGTGGCTAACTGCAATTAATGTACCTTTAAAGTCAACATTCGACAGAACTTGGACACATTTTATACGAGTTTAAAACTAGTTTGGACTTACTGAAAAACCCTGTCTATAAAAATGGCTGCGTGTTCTTCAAATTTATTTTTCGCTCCTACTCAGAGGAGCAGCAGAAAGGTGACTGGTGCCAAAGATCGACAAAAAAGGATTAACAGATGGCATGGGGGCGAGAAATAGGGCACAGAAAAAGAAAATCATGATATTGAAAGGAATAATGTGCTTTTAAAGTGATAGGTACCCTACAGGCCCTCCTTCACAGGATTTTCTGCCATTGGATCATTTATCTTGATGCAGAGAAGAGCAAATAAGGAAAAAGGAGTTCCAAAAGAAGGTATCTGATTTAGCCAATAGGCAAATCTATTTCATGCTTTGGCACAATTAATATAAAGTGGTGGTCAGTGAATGCATCTACGAAAACTTGATAATTTAGTCTGGGTATTGAATAATAAAGCCAGGCTTGGAATACAGGAAAGAAAGAAATTGCATTTACATAGCATCTTTCATGAATTCAGGATGTTTACAACCAGTTAAGAAGTTCTGATGTGTTGGCCCTCCTGTGACGTTTGCACATTTGCTCTCCCTACAGGCATGGGGCAGGAATCCTGGCCTCCTGAGTTTCTCTGAACTTCCTGCTGCGTGTGAAATTTTCACCTACAGCACCAATTCCATTCCATATGCTTCATGCCCATTAGCACAGTCATGTCACAACAGCTCTGAAACTCTATGAAGCACCCAGTGTGGGATTGATTTACCGAATGGTAAAAGAAGATAAACACACAGAATAAAATGTTTAAAACAACTTTGACTTCTGTTGGATAAATAGAAAAAGTGATAAAAAAGAAGCAATGATTTGAGAAATTTATTCCAGTGGCTGCCACGTTAGAACATAGAACAAAGAATTGTACAGCACAGAAACAGGCCCTTCGGCCGACAATGCTATGATAAACATGATGCCAATTTAAACTAATCCATTCTGCCTCCAATTGGTCAATACCCTTCCATTCCTGGCATATTCATGTGCTTACCTAAGAGTCCCTTAAATGCCCCAATTGTATCTGCCTCCACCACCATCCCTGGTAACGTGTTCTAGACTTCTATCGCTGTCTGCATAAAATACGTGCCCCTCACCTCTCCTTTGAGCTTTCCCCCTCTAACCTAAAATACATGCCCCCTAGTATTAGACAGTTCAACTCTGGGAAAAAGATTCTGACTGTCAACCCTATCTATGCAACTTATAATTTTATTGACTTCTATCAAGTCTCCCCTCAGCCTGCACCATTCAAGAGAAAACAGCCCAAGTTTTTCTATCATCTCCTTATAGTTCATACCCTCCGATCCAGGCAGTGTCCTGGTAAAGTTCTTCTACACCTTCTCCAAATCCTCCACTTCTTTCATCTTGCCATATGCCTTCTTTACCTTTCCTATTCATCCAAGTGTCTTTTAAACATTGTAATTATACCCACATCCACCAGTTCATTATGAAGTTCATTCCACACATGAACCACTCTCTCGGTAAAACAAAATTGGTTCTTATGTCTTTTTTGAAATATTTCTCCTCTCACCTTTAAAAATGTGCCTCCTCGTCTTGAAATTCCACATCTTAGGGAAAACCATCAAATCTACCTATACCTCTCATTAATTTATAAACTTTTATCAGGTCACTTCTCACCTTCCTATGCCCGACTGAAAAAAAGTCCCAGCATATCCAGCCTTCCCTTGTAACTCAAGCCTTCCATACCCAGCAACATCCTGCTAAATCCCTTCCGAACCTTCTCCAGCTTGATAACATCCTTCCTATAACTGGGCGACCAGAACAGGAGACAGTATTCCAGAAGAAGCCTCACCAATGTCTTGTACAACCTCAACATAATGCCTCAACTCCTCTACACAAAGGACTGGGCAAAGAAGGCAACTGTTTCCATGAGTTCAAATGGAATGCAGGGCATAATTTATTTAAAGCTCAAGCATCACCTTGAATAAGTTATTAAAATTTTTCAAAATACTGTACATTGCTTGGTGTTTTAAATGTTCTCTGTCTCAATATCCTAAGGCCAGAAACTTAGGGTCTTCTGACTTCCTCTTAAATTTTGGCAACGTGTCAAAGCACCCATATCCTGCATGTGAATTTGCATTGCTCTATGACAAACTCTCTGACTCATCCCAAAGTAACCAGCATGGGACTGATTTTATACAACCTGTTGATGTAACTAAGAACGAACTATCGTTCGTTATTCGGAAATAGGTAGAAATGATCAAAAACAAGGTAACTGCAATGGTGCAGACACAATGTGCATTTCAAGCATATAAAGGTGAATTGGCGAGCACATTTAGAAGGTGACTTGACATATTAAACTGATTGTGCTGCACAGAAGCACTGGAGCTGGTGGATAAAATAGAATTCGAAAGCATCTGTTGATGTAAAGCTTCTTGAAGTCAGGGAGTGTTCACGCAAACTGAGTGTTTCATGTAAAATCTCGAATGGCTATCATAAACTACAGTGAAAACACTTAAAGCAGAGATAGAAATCACATTGAATTCCTACAGTGTGGAAACAGACCATTTGGCCCATCAAGTCCACACCAACGCTCCAAAGAGCATCCCACCCAAACCAACCCCCTACTCTATCCCTGCACATCCCACCCTAGACACTGTGGGCAATTTAGCATGGCGAATCCACCCAACCCGCATGCCTTTGGACCGTGGGAGGAAACCCACACAGACAATCACCTAAGGCTGTAATTGAACACAGGTCCTGGTGCTGTGAGACAGCTATGCTAACCACCATGCCACCATCATTCATGGCAAGCACCTGCGTAAGCTAGTCAACACAAATGCATTTCTCCAAAACATTGTAGATCCCCCCTAAATCATGAGGTAAACACCAAGCCAACCGCAAAATGCACTGGCAATTGGAGATGCCAACAAAAGTGACTCAAATCATCATCAGGTCCTTAGGACCATATGATATAGGAGCAGAATTTGGCCATTTGACCTACTAAAGTCTGCTCCACTATTCATTCATGGTTAAAATATTTCTCAACACCATTCTCCTGTCTTCTCCCATGTAACCCTTCCCAATCATGGTCTTATCTATCTCTGTCTTAAATGCACTGAATGACTTGACTTCCACAACATTCTATGGCATTGTGTTCCACCAATTCATCAGTCTCTGGCTGAAGAAATTCCTTCCCATCTCAGTTCTCAAGGGTTGGGCTCCACCACAAACCCCCACCCCCGCCAGAGGTCATTAATGAATCAGATTAGATTTTACGATCATTGAGAATGGTTATACTGTCACCATTAGAGCTGATTCCAATCACAGATTTTATTGGATTCAATCTTCAACATCTGCCACAGCAGTTTAGTCTTGAACCACAACTTGCGGCTTAGAAATAGGAGTTCTACCAAATATGACACAGCTGACACATAATCAAGTTTTCTCTTCTCATTGTTCCAGGAATTCTTCTTGGTACCAGTCCAATTGATAGAGAAAGTGAAGCCATTTTCCTGAGATAGTGGGAAAGAAGGGTCCAGACCCAGAACGCCAGCTTTCCTGCTCCTCTGATGCTGCTTGGCCTGCTGTGTTCATCCAGCTCTACACCTTGTTATCCCCTTTTTCCTAAAGAGGTCTTTAGTTAGGGAATGGACATTGTATTCCACATCAGCTCATGCAATGATATGATACATTGGTGCCAGGTAAGTTATCAGTGAGTGTCAATTATTATTGCAGGGAAGAATGTGAAGACATGCCTTTCACCCTTTGAATGTTAGTACCTGGGGTCAAATATTGATGGAAAATTAGGACTCTGTTTGCAACAATGTAACATGAAATCTGCCTGCTTTCTATAGACTAAATGCCCAGAAAATGTTTGCTTGGAAAGGTTCTCTCTTCTGCAACTTCCAGGAGTTATTAAAGAACAACTATGATGTGGTGGTGCTGGTGTTGGACTGGGGTAGACAAGGTCAGAAATCACATAACACCAGGTTATAGTCCAACAGATCTGTTACTAACACCTGAAGAAAGCTTGTGTCTTCAAATAAACCTGTTGGACTATAACCTGGTGTCGTGTAAAGAGCAACAATGGCAGACTCCAAGGCAGGTGAACAATATTTCCATTTCATTGGGAAATGAGCAGAGATGGACTTGGTAGAGCAGTGTTGTTGTAATTTTAATATGTTAAGGACTCTAAGCATCTGTTTTCCATAACGTGGATTGCTAGCTAATTGCCTCAAGAAACTCTATAAATATTTCCATGAGCACTATGTAAACCGACTTTACTTGTTCTGTCATTTCACAAAAATGAAGTTGTAAAAGCAACAGCCTGGCTTTTAAACACTGCTGCTAAATTAGGCTTCTGCTCCATGTTTGTTCTCAGGTCTGTTTATTCTTTACCTAAATATAATCAAAAATTCCTGTTGTGTTTATCTCTTACAGGTCATGGAGTCTAAATTCCACATATTTGCATGTACAATCCAGATATTTGTGGCCCAAGATACTGTGCAATACTAGACAACTATAGCGCCCAGCTGGCAAGTCAAAGTGAAAACAACCCACAGACGTTGAAAAATCCGAATTTTTATTTCTTTCGGTGAGATTCAGATGCACAAAGTATATTTGTTGTTGACAGGTTTAATGCTGAAGTTTCAATCTTTTAAATGAAAAGTCATTCTCAGAATATAGACATCAGTAGCCAGGCTGCTAATCATTGGCCATCCCAAGTTACATTGCGAGAGGTCATTGTTACACATGAACCGCACAGCTTTCATCTGCCACACAAGTCTTTCCTAAAGTGACTATAGCAGGAGTTGCTGGAAAGACTCAACAGGAGTGGCAGCATCTGTGAAGAAAAATCGGAGTTAACGTTTCAGGTCTGGTGACCCTTCCTCAGAACTCAGAGCAGTCTGTTCTCATGCATTAGCAGTTTGTTCTTCTGTCACTCTATATATGCATTGCATGTTCAGTCCTGAAATTGTGTTGGTCTCTTCGTGGTATGTTGTTTATGTTGGCTGCTTATCATTTTGTGGTATTATTTCCCTCTGACACCATGCTATGAGTGTACCATACAGCATGTGTTCAATACAAGGTCTTTGAAGTGAGCCTGTAATATCTGCTTGCCTTATAGCAGATGTCAAATGTCTGTGGCAGATTAAGAAGGATATTTGTACATAAGACTATAAGAACTAGGAGCAGGAGTTGGCAATTCAGCTCCTCGAGCCTGCCCTGACATTTAATTTGATCATGGTTCATCTGCAATTTCATCACAGCCTCAACTCCACTTTCCTGCCCACTCCCTATAACCCTTCAATCCGTTACTTATTAAAAATATGTCCACCTCCTCTAGTTTTTAAAGTGAGTTGAGGGCTTCTATTCTTTCTCACAGTGTGTTCCAAACCCCAACCAAACTCTGGATGAAAGCATTTTTCCCCATCTTCGCTCATATCTTTCCACAAATCAAACTCTTTAAATGCATCCCCTTGGTCACTGACCTGTTTGTGGCCCCTCACAATTTTGCAAATATCAATCAAATCTCCTTTCATTCTCTTCCGTTCCAACGAGAACAACCCCTGTCTCTCCAATCTTTCCTTATTTTCTTTCATGTAATTAAATTTTACAAAATAAAACAAGTGACTGGAACATACTAATAATGTTATGGTATAAACTGAAAGATCATAAACAAATGTGAAATTTTGTTTTATAGTATGTGGACCTTTTGTATAATAATTGAGAAACTAAACTTTTTACCAATTAAAATTGTTTTTCTCGGACCCAATGGTGTGATACACCATCAACTATGAACTTTGTATGCTGTTAATCGTCATGTAGACTTCTTTTCAAGGACTTTAACAGCAAGACTGGAGGATCCTTAAAGGGGATTTGGAGAAATATGAAATCTCTATTGCATCTTCTGGATTGACATGTTTTACCCTGAATGAATGGGTTACAGATTTAGTTGTATTTCAATTGAATAACACAGATGACACTGACAATCCCGGTGTTGTTACTAGAGCAAAGCCTGGGCATATATTTATTTCAGGGTTCAGATATATTTATTGAATTAACCCTGTAAATTTGCAGGGGTCACCCAAACTCTACTTTTTGAAGATAATACAAAATAATTTTCTTTGAAGTACAACTTGGTACAAAGGCAAAATACTGCAGATGCTGGAAATCTGAAGCAAACACAGAGAATGCTGGAGAAACTCAGGAAACTTGGCAACATCTGCAGGGAGAAGAGTCAGTTCTGAAGGACAGTCAGACCAGACTCAAGGCATTAACACTAATTGTCTTTGTTCATTGGTTTTTATTTTCAACACAAGAATTACTTTTAATGTTATTATATAATTATGTAACAATTGGTAGAATATTGGAAAGAATGGGCTGGTTCAGACATGAGATCCATTTGCTTTGATTTTCCCATCAGCTTGTAAAAGACGATAAACACTGATGCAAAGGTCATAACTCCAGGCTGATGACTGTAATAACCTGCGTGAAATTTCGTTTACACTGAGTTTTACAATGTGGGGTCAATAAAAGTTTTATAATACATCCAAGTGAATGTGAACTTTGAGGCAGGGAAAGCTTATTTGTTAAACGATTTGGTTGAAGCAATGATTTATATCAACGTTTGTTTTAACCACTGGAATAATGGAAGCATAAGTGCACTTGCAATTATTATCCTGCAGATCAAAGGTGTGTTTTTCTGATGAGGTCACACTCCAATATTTTTACATTATTTAAGAAATATCTTTTTTTTAAATTGCAACAACATGTTGTTTGTAGCCAACTATGAATGTGTCATTCACAATTTTGTCAAGGTAGCACAGAAACAAAAGACTGCTGTATTTGGACGTGTTTTGGGGATAATAAGGGAAATTGTCCAACCTGATATATTATTGCAATTTCTAATGACCATATAAACAAGCCAGCATTAGCTAACATAAGGAGGAATTGTCTACAAGCAGGCCTTGAGCCTCTGTGCCTTTTATCGGGAGATAAACACAATAAGGAAAGAAATTTTTCTATTATTTATTGCTTGATAACTTGTAATCACGTGAATGAAGAACAGATTTGCAAAGCTTTTATTGTCAGTAGCAAATATTGGAAATAAGAGCCACTGTGCATTTTTGGAGCAAAATAAATTCATGAACATTACAAATGCAAGTCAACGGATCTGACATTATAACTGTTACAGACACATGGTTACTAGAGAGCCAAAACGGGGAACTAAATATCCAGGGATACATGATCTTTTGAAAGGACAGGCAGGACAGAGAGGGTGGAGGGTAAGATTAGTAAAACAGGATGGGAAAACTGAGATAGCAAGAAATGATCTTGAATTGGAAGATGTAGAATCCATATAGATAAAGGCATGAAATAAAAAATATGAAGCAGGCATAGGTAGGAGTAGTCTATAGGCCTCCTAACTGTAAATATATAGTTAGACAGAAAACAAGAGTGCTTACAAGTAAATCTCAACACATTAATCGTGGGTAACTTTCATCTTCATGTAGATGGGGATAGCAAGATTGGCAGAAGTAGCCATGAGGGAGAATTTATACAGTGTATGTGGGACAGTTACTCAGATCATTATGTTGTGAATCCAGAGAACAGATCATATTGGATCTGGTGATGTTTAATGAGGCAGGTTTAATAATTTTTTTTCTTCAGGATGAGGGTGTCACTGGCTAGGCAGCATTTATTGCCCATCACAATTTTCCCAGAGGGCAGTTCAGAGTCAGCCACATTGCTGTGGCTCCGCAGTCACATGTAGGCCAGACTGGGTAAGTTTCCTTCCCTAAAGAACATTAGTGAACCAGATGGGTTTTCCCAACAATCGGTAGTGGATTCATGGTCATAATTAGATTCTTAATTCCAGATTCTTTTGTTGAATTCAAATTCCACCATCTGCAGATCACTATCCAGGTCTCTGGATTAACAGTCCAGCAAAAATACCACTGGGCCATCACCTCCCATGAGCAGTGAGAGAATTATGTCAAAGAAAAGTTCCCTTCAGAAGCAATCAACATAACATAGTAGAATTTAGCATTCAGTTTGAAATGGAGAAACTTGGGTTGTGATAAAACTGTTCTAAGCTAAAATAAGGGCAATTACAAAGGAATGAGAGCAGAGCTGATTGGAGTGGACTGGGAATTGAGTTTAGCAGCAAAAATGGCTGAGGAACAATGGCAGATGGTTAAGTAAATAGTTTACGGCTTACAGCAAAGATATATCCCCATGAGAAAATAGGAAGGAGATAGCCAACTGTGGTTACCAGGGAAGTTAAGGATACCATCAAATTGAAAGAAAATACGTAAAATGTGGTAAAGATTAGTGGTAAAGCATCAAATATGACCAAAAACAAGAGTAAAGAAGAGGAGGTAGACTTTGAAGATAAACTTGCAAGTAATTTGAAGACTGGCAGCAGGAGCTTTTTTAAATATATGAAAAGTAAGAGAGAGGCCAAAGGTAACATCGCCTCTTAGAGAACAAGGATGGGGAAATAATAATGGGAAATGAGGAAATGGCACAGGAATTGAATAAACACTTTGCGTCAGTCTTTACAATAGTATTCACTAATAGCATTCAAGGGGTAAGAGGAGGAGAAGAAATAAATACAATAACAATCACAAGACAAAAAGTGCTGGAGAGGTTAATGAGGCTAAATACGAATGAATCCCCTGGACCTGATCCAGTGCATCCTAGGATTTTAAAAGAAGCATTTAAAATGATTTTGGATGAACTGGCAGCAATCTTCTAAAAATCCTTATATTCTGGAAAACCCCCAGAGGATTGGAAAATTGTAAATGTAATATCTTTATTTTAGAAACGAAGGGCTCAAAAGTCAAGATAACCACAGGTCAGTCAGCTTAACATCTCTTATGAGGAAGATGTTAGAGGCTATTATAAAGGATGTAATAGCACATGATTAAGAAGACTCAGCATAGCTGAGATTTTCCATCAACTTCTGTGTTGTTCCTAATTTACAACATGCACAGTTCTTTCGATTTTATTTGGGAAAACGTAAGGTTTGGCAGGAAGAATAGAGGTGCTGGATATTAAGTAAATGGAGAAAGTCTGCAGAAAGCTCCAGAATAGAGGAAAATAAAGTGTAAAGCTGGATGAACACAGCAGGCCAAGCAGCATCTCAGGAGCACAAAAGCTGACGTTTCGGGCCAAGACCGTTCATCAGAAAGGGGGATGGGGTGAGGGTTCTGGAATAAATAGGGAGAGAGACAGGCTTTGCCTCCCTAACCTGTTCTTCCTTTCACCCATCCCTTCCTCCCACCCCAAGACACACCTCCATTTCCTACCTACTAACCTCATCCCACCTCCTTGACCTGTCTGTCTTCCCTGGACTGACCTATCCCCTCCCTACCTCCCCACCTATACTCTCCTCTCCACCTATCTTCTTTTCTCTCCATCTTCAGTCCACCTCCCCCTCTCTCCCTATTTATTCCAGAACCGTCACCCCATCCCCCTCTCTGATGAAGGGTCTAGGCCCGAAACGTCAGCTTTTGTGCTCCCTAGATGCTGCTTGGCCTGCTGTGTTCATCCAGCTTCACACTTTATTATCTTGGATTCTCCAGCATCTGCAGTTCCCATTTTCTCCAGAATAGGGGAATCGGGGAGGTCCAAATATTTGTATAAACTACAAAAAGCTAGCATAAAAGTTCAAATAATAAAGCGGGCAAGTGAAATGTTGACCTTTATTTCAAAGCAATGGAGTATAAAAATGGGGCGGTCTTGCTAAAATGACACATGGCACTATCCACACTTCAATGGAACACTGTGGACAGTTAAGATTTAAAAAAGACATGAGGGAAAAATTATTTTATACAGAAGGTGGTTTGCATGTTGAATGAAATTCCTGACGAAGTGATGGGTGTGGGTAAAATTACAATATTTAAAAGGCATTTGGATAACTACATGAATAGGAAATGTTTGGAGGCTTGTGGGTCAGGAGCAGGCAGGTGGGGCTAGTTTAGTTTGGGATTATGTTTGGCATTGAGTTGTTGGACCAGAGGATCTGTTTATGTGCTGTATGATGCTATGACTTTATGAAAGTTTTCTGGCCTTGTAGGCAGTCCAGAGAAAGTCCATTAGATTGATCTCGAGGATGGACAGACTGCCCTTATGAGGGGAGATTGAGTAGATTGGGCTTGTACTCATTGCTGTTTGGAAGAATGAAATGTGACCTTATTCAAACCTACAAGGTTCTCAGAGGACTTGATATGGGAGACGTGGCAAATTTGTAGGAGAGTCCTGTATCAGAGGTCATGCTCTCAGAATAAGGCATAAGCCAGTTAAGACAGAAATGAGGAGGAGTTTCTTCTCACAGAGGGCAGTGAGCCTGTAGAGTTCTTTGCCACAAATGGCTGCACATGTTGGGCCGTTAAGTATACTTGAGGCTGAGATAGACAGAGTTTCATTCAGTAAATGTATCAAAGTTTTTGGAGATACAAACAGAAAGTTGGGCGTTGAGGTTTATCAGATTAGCCAGTCTTGCTTAATGGCAGAACAGACTCAAAGGGCTGAGTGGCCTACTTCTACTCCTATGGCATTTAATTTTATTTGCATTACCATGCATACACATGCAAGGTATCCAAATATAGTAGGAAATGATTGAAAGGGTGTTAAGACTGAAATAAATTTATACCCTACAGCTTTGGATGTTGCCACAGGCATAAAGTTTAAAATAATCAGATTACATAAAGCGCTTAGTTCCTGTGTGATGCAGTGTGATTGTTAATTTCCCTTTGTCAGTCTCCAAGGCCAGAATTGGCCAATGTGTAACTTGTTCATTCAGCAGTCAGTCTGACAAACTGAACTATCAAATGAAAAGCACAAGTCAGTCTAAGATTACCAGTTGGTGCAACACAGCTTCCTTTTGTGCATATTCAACTTTAAATGGCTGCAAATAAATAAGGGCACAAGGCCTGTTAAACGCAAATGCATAGACAAATCTTTCAAGCAAAAGGAAAATAATACACATTCAAAATCTTTACCCAAATTAAACTGATGGGGAGATGATGGCACAGTGCTATTGGCAGTAATTTCGTTAACCCGGAAACCCAGGTAATGTCACATGGGAGAAATAATGGGAACTGCAGGTGCTAGAGAATCCAAGATAACAAAGTGTGAAGCTGGATGAACACAGCAGGCCAAGCAGTATCTTAGGAGCACAAAAGCTGATGTTTTGGGCCTTGACCCTTCATCAGAAAAGGGGCATAGGGAGAGGATTCTGAAATAAATAGGGAGAGAGGGGGAGGCGAACCGAAGATGGATAGAGGAGAAGATAGGTGGAGAGGAATGTATAGGTGGGGAGGTGGGGAGGGGATAAGTCAATCTGGGGAGGACGGACAGGTCAAGGAGGTGGGAAGAGGTTAGTGAGTGGGAAATGGAGGTGCGGCTTGAGGTGGGAGCAGGGGATAGGTGAGAGGAAGTACAGGTTAGGGAGGCCGGGACGAGTTGGGCTGGTTTTGGGATGCAGTGGGGGGAGGGGACGAGCTGGGCTGGTTATGGGATGCAGTGGGGGAAGGGGAGATTTTGAAGCTTGTGAAGTCCACATTGATACCATTGGGCTGCAGGGTTCCCAAGCGGAATATGAGTCCCTATACACTTACATTCCTCATTCAGACGGCCTCAAGGCCCTCCACTTCTTCCTGTCCCACAGATCCGACCAGTCCCCCTCCACCGACTCCCTCATCCGCCTAGCCGAACTCGGCCTCACCTTCAACAACTTCTCTTTCGATTCCTCCCACTTCCTACAGACAAAGGGGGTGGCCATGGGTACCCGCATGGGCCCAAGCTATTCCTGCTTCTTTGTAGGTTACGTGGAACAATCCCTCTTCCATAGCTACACCGGCCCTAAACCTCACCTCTTCCTCCGCTACATTGATGACTGTATCGGCGCCGCCTCTTGCTTCTAAGCGGACCTCGAACAGTTCACCCACCTCACCAACACCTTCCTCCCCAACCTCAAGTTCACCTGGGCCATCTCCAACACATCCCTCACCTTCCTGGACCTCTCTGTCTCCATCTCAGGCAACCAGCTAGAAACTGATGTCCCTTTCAAGCCCACCGACTCCCATAGCTGCCTAGAATACACATCCTCCCACCCACCCTCCTGCAAAAATTCCATCCCCTATTCCCAATTCCTTCACCTCCGCCGCATCTGCTCCCAGGATGAGGCATTCCACTCCCGCACATCCCAGATGTTTGCGTTCTTCAAGGGCCGCAACCTCCCTCCGCAGTGGTTGAGAACGCCCTTGACCGTGTCTCCCGCATTTCCCACAACACATCCTTCACACCCCACCCCCGCAATAACCGCCCTAAGAGAATTCCCCTCGTCCTCACATACCACCCCACCAAGCTCCGGATATAACACATCATCCTTCGACACTTCCGCCAACTACAATCCGACCTCACCACCCAAGACATTTTTCCATCCCCACCCTTGCCTGCCTGCCGGAGAGACCACTCTCTCCGTGACTCCCTTGTCCGCTCCACACTCCCACCAAACTCGGCACTTTCCCCTGCAACCGCAGCAAGTGCTACTCTTGCCCCCACACCTCCTCCCTCACCCCCATCCCAGGCCCCAAGATGACATTCCACATTAAGGAGATGTTCACCTGCACATCTGCCAATGTAGTATACTGTATCCACTGTACCCGTTGTGGCTTCCTCTATGTTGGGGAAACCAAGCAGAGGCTTGGGGACCGCTTTGCAGAACATTTCCGCTCGGTTCGCATTAACAATTGTACCTCCCAGTCGCGAACCATTTTAACTCCCCCTCCCATTCCGCAGATGACATGTCCATCCTGGGTCTCCTGCAGTGCCACAATTATGCCACCCGAAGGTTGCAGGAACAGCGGCTCATATTCTGCTTGGGAACCCTGTAGCCCAATGGCATCAATGTGGACTTCACAAACTTCAAAATCTCCCCTTCCCCCACTGTATCCCAAAACCAGCCCAGCCCGTCCCGGCCTTCCTGACCTGTTCTTCCTCTCACCTATCCCCTCCTCCCACCTCAAGCTGCACCTCCATTTCCCACCTACCAGCCTCATCCCACCTCCTTGACCTGTCCATCCTCCGCGCACTGACCTATCCCCTCCCCACCTATGCTCTCCTCTCCACCTATCTTCTCCTCTGTCCATCTTCGGTCCACCTCCCCCTCTCTCCCTATTTATTTCAGAACACTCTCCCCATCCCCCTCTCTGATGAGGGGCCTAGGCCCGAAACGTCAGCTTTTGTGCTCCTGAGATGCTGCTTGGCCTGCTGTGTTCATCCAGCTTTACAATTTGTTATCTTAATGTTGTGTGGACCCAGATTCAAATCCCACCACAGCAGTTGGTGAAATTGGAATTCAATTAAAATCTTTGACGTGCTTGCCTTTCGAAATCAGTGCATTGAGTATAGGAATTGGGAGATCATGGTGTTGTACAGCTCATTGGTTAGACCACTTTCAGAATACTGTGATCAGTTCTGTTCTCCCTGCTATAGGAAGGATGTCATGAAACTTGAGAGGGCTCAGGAAATATTTTCAAGGATATTTCCAGGGTTGGAGGGTTTGAGCTACAGGAAGAGGCTGAGTAGGCTGGAGCTATTTCCCCTGGAGTGTTGGAGGCTGAGGTGTGATGTTAAAGAAGTTTATAAAGTCATGAAGGGCACAGATAGGGTAAATAGTCTTTTCCCCAGTGTAGCAGAGCCAAAACTAGAGGGCATAGGTTTAAGATGAGAAGGAAAGATTTGAAAGGGGCCTGAGAGGCAACTTTTTTTTCCATGCAGATGGTGGTGCGTGTATAGAATGAGTTGCCAGAGGGAGTGGTAGAGTCTGGTATAATTACAACATTTAAAAGGTATCTTGATTGGTATATGAATAAGAATGGCTTAGAGGGATATGGGCCAAATGCTGGCAAATGAGGCTAGATTAATTTAGGATACCCAGTCGGCATGGGCAAGTTGGATTGAATGGTCTGTTTCCATGCTGTACAACTCTATAACTCTCTGACTCTATCTGGAATCAGAAACATAATGATGACCACGAAGACATTATCAATGATCATAAAAACTCAACTTGCTCTCTTCTGAAACAGAACATTCATACTAGATTTGAGACATTAACTCTCTCTCTACAGATGCTGCCAGGCCTGCTGAGTGTGTTTATTTTAGATTTCCAGCAGCTGGAGCAATTTGTCTTTATGGAATCAATGGGAGTTAGGAGCATATCTCTATGCTAGGCTCATCATATAAATAATGTGGCTGCAGGAGCAAGTCAAAGGCTAGGAATATTGCACTATGTAACTCACCTCCTGATTTCCCAAAGCCTGTCATCCATCTGCATGTATGAGTGAGGAGTCTGATGGAACATTTCCAACTTATTTTAATGAATGCAACTCCAGCAACACTCAAGAAGCTTGACACCATCTAGGACAAAGCAGCCCACTTGATTGGCACCACATCCACAAGCATCCACTCCCTCCACCACTGACACTCGGTAGCAGCAGAGTGTACCATCTACAAGATGGGTACAGAAATTCACCTAGGCTTCTTAGATAGCACCTTCAAAACCCACAATAAATAGCATCCAGAAGCATAACCACTTTCACCACCTTGACTTGGAAATCTGTTGCCATTACTGTTGTGTTGCTGAGTCAAAACTCTGAAACTCACTCTCTAATGGCATTGTGGGTCAACCAGCTCCTAATGGACTACAATAGTTGAAGAAGGCCACTCACTGCCACCTTCTCAAAGATACCTAGGAATGGTCAATAAATGCTGACCCATCCAGCAATGCCCACAACCTGTGAACGAATCGCATAACTGTTCCGATTTATTCATCTGAACATCCCATGAAATTTTTAATTTCCCAACATTTGAATTGTAAGCAATTGATAATGTCTACTTGTATGTGTGTGAGTAATTTTTGCTGCTTAGCTGACAATGAAACCAGAAAATCCTGCATGCAGACAGTTTGCCTATCACCATCTGAAGAGAGAAAAGATCAGTTAAAGTTTTGGATGGTCGCCATTCAGTTGACCTTGCTTGTTACCTGGCAAAGTAGTGTCACAAACTGTCAACCTAAAACCAGGGTTTTACTGGTAACTATAAGTTTCGAAAAGCTGAACAATTTCTATTATGTAACGAGCATTGAATAGTGCTAAATATAATTTTGGAAGAGTGCCTACGTAAGATTTTTTGCCAGGAGCCTTAGTAATCCCAACGTCAGATCAAGTGTGAGCAGCATTGTCAGTCTCTGCAGTGTGTTGTAGCAGATGTTTCTGAATCTCTGTGTAGTGAAAGAACAATTGCTGGTCAAAAAGTGTAATAAAGCTGTACTACATAGTACTACCTTTCAATCTCAATCTGGCTACATTAAATAAGGCACTCAAAATTAGGTATAATGCTAACAGGTTTCATAAAATGACCAAACAGAAAAGATAAAGTCCCCTTGAGAGCACCGGCCTCAATGCGATAGTTTGAATGGCCTCCTTCTGTGCTGTAATGATTCTATTCTGCAATTCTATGTAAATTTATATTTGCACAATTATGCAAGCAGAAAAGTAAAGAACTCATTATGGGAACATGCAAAAACATGATCAAAGGGTTATCACAGCAATAAAGAGGAGACTAGGAAATGGTATATCAACAGGCACAAAACATAGCAATAAGACTTTTCAGTATTTCCATATAAACTAGTCAGATCGAAATAAAGTAGAGCTATAAAAGAGGCAGACATGGCCAAAACAAAGATTGGACCATGATTGTAATTATTCTGAGCGAGTGATTCTTCCAAATATTCACAACAGAAGGCATGACCAATATGCCTTCACCAAAAAGAGTTAGCCCTGCTGAGATACACTTTCATATAAATGGGATGAAAGTCTGAGCCAAGTGAAAATTAGATCCAGGGAGAGTAACTATCACTAAAAGAGATGAGGGAGCACATTTGTGAGTTGTAATGAGAAAGTTATTCAGAAAGCATAGACCAACAAGGCGTCCAATTTCAAAAATAGGGCAACAACTGAGGTACAAGCAAACTACAGCCTTATTACCTTTGTACTTCAAAGCCACATAAATGATAGAACTGATATCCAGAGATAAACTGAAAGAATATCTGTACAATATATTTGTGGCTGGCCTCTTGAGCAAAGTCAAACAGAACTGTCATTGCAGGCTGTTCCTTTACAGACAGCTTGCCTGAGTGCCAAGATCAATGTTAGGCTTCTTGTCTTCTGTAGGTTGCGGGCTGTGGTGGTAATGTCACAAGGTTAGAATTTCAGGAGCTCACGCTGATGATCTGAAAGGGTGGATTCTATTGTAAACAATATATTGAATTGATCATGGAGCTGTTGTTAATTGTCATTTTAAAAAAATACTGCGTCCAGTTCTGGGCGCCCTATTATAGGAAAGATGTGGATGCTTTGGAGAGGGTTCAGAGGAGGTTTACCAGGATGCTGCCTGGACTGGAGGGCTTATCTTATGAAGAGAGGTTGACTGAGCTCGGTCTCTTTTCATTGGAGAAAAGGAGGAGGAGAGGGGACCTAATTGAGGTATACAAGATAATGAGAGGCATAGATAGAGTCGATAGCCAGAGACTATTTCCCAGGGCAGAAATGGCTAGCACGAGGGGTCATAGTTTTAAGCTGGTTGGTGGAAAGCATAGAGGGGATGTCAGAGGCAGGTTCTTTACGCAGAGAGTTGTGAGAGCATGGAATGCGTTGCCAGCAGCAGTTGTGGAAGCAAGGTCATTGGGGTCATTTAAGAGACTGCTGGACATGCATATGGTCACAGAAATTTGAGGGTGCATCCATGAGGATCAATGGTCGGCACAACATTGTGGGCTGAAGGGCCTGTTCTGTGCTGTACTGTTCTATGTTCTATGTTCTAAAATCTGTTCACTTTGGGGAAGGAAATCTGCTGCCTACCTGGTCTGGCCTGCATTAAAAACATATGGGTCATGAGGAGGCCATTCAGCCCCTCAAGCCTGTGCTGTTATTTAATATGATCATGGCTGATTTAACTGTAGCCTCAGTACCATATTTCCATCTACCCCGGATAACCATCAACCCTTTGCTCACTGCGAATCTATCCGTTTCCACCATGCGACTTTGTTTCTACTGCAATTTATGCCGAGAGAGTTTCAAAGAATCACCACCTTCAAAAAGAAAAATATTCTCCACCTTTAAATGGGTGATCTCTAAGTTTCAAATGGTGACTTCTAGTTCTGTTAAAAGAGGAAATCTCCCCTCCACATCCACCCTGTTAAAATACCTAGGATCTTATTTGTTTCAATCATGTTGCATTTTATTCTTTTCAACTCTTGTAGATATGATCCTAGCCTGTCCAAACTTTCCTCAAAAACAAAGCACCCCATTCTGCATATTGATCCAGTAAATCTCTGAACTGCTTCCAATGCATTTATATTCTTCCTGAAATAAGGTGACCAATACTGTACACTGTACTCCAAATGTGGCCTCACCAATGCTTTGCATAATTGAAGCATAACTCCCTATTTTTGTATTGCATTTTCATGGCAATAAACAATAATATCCAATATCTTTCCTAATTACTTGCTGTATCTGCAAGCTAACCTTTTGTGATCCACACAAAAGGATACCTCTGCTTCTCAGAGCTTTGTAATCTCATTTAATTTAAATAATATGCTCCATTTTACTCTCCCAGTCAAAATGATCAATTTCATATTTTCCCATGTTACACTCCATATGACAGATCTTTGCCCACTCATTTAATCTATCTATAACTTTTTGATGCTTCTCCACGTTCACTTCACAATTTGCATTTTTACCACAATCCCTCTGTTCTGTAACTTTCTGAAAGTTAAGTAATAACTAGTTCCTCAATTCGTCTAGCCACAGTGCATCACCTCACATTTCCCAACATTATGTTCTACCTGTCAAGTTCTTTTGCCCTCTCACTTTGCCTGTCTTTATGTCTCTGCAGACTCTTTGTGTCATTCTCACCACCTGCCTTCTTATTTTTTGTGTCATCAGTAAACTTGGCTACAGTACATTCACTTTCCTCATCCAAATCATTTAACAAATAATTGTGGCCCCAGCTCTGATCTCAGTGGGACTCCACTAGCTACAGGCTTCCATCCTGAAAATGTCCCCCTTATCCCAGCTCTCTCTACTACATGTTATCCTTTGATTCTAAGAGGGAGAAAAAAAATCTCTTCAGTCCTTAAATATATTCAACGAGAAGCATCCATAATCCTTTGGAGCAAAGAATTCGCAAGATTTATGACCTTTTGAAATTTTTTTTATCAAAAGTTGTGCATTTTATATGTGAATTAAATTTTGAAGCTCACAGCATTTATATGCGGAGAAATCAGTTTGTAGCAATTTCTCACACTAGCATTATTTTCTTTCACTAAAAGTAAGTGTGGACTGGAAGAATGCTGAGATGTGTGGAAATTCAATATGAAAGGTTAACTAAATAACTGCAGGGCCATCTCAGATGCCATTACAGTGGCATAGCAGAGAAAGCATTGATCTTGAACTGAGGTTGTCAGAGTCCTGCAATTACTCTTAGATGTAGCATCACTTCAATTGTGCATCCCTTCATGTTACCAAGCGTGGAATGAGAGGAGGTGGAATGGAGGAGTGGGAAAAATCAGTCAGGGTTCCTGCTGCTAATTGCTTTCCAATCATCTGTGCTGGAAAATGGATGTGTATGAATGTTGAGTGATGACAGAAGCAAGCTCAGCTGTCACGATTGAATAGCTCATTGCCAGCACTTATGGAACCATACCCCCAACATTGTCACTACCATCTGGAGAGGAGAGGAAAAGAGTGAGGAAAAAAAGAACATTTGTGTTTCATGACAGCTCAACATTTCCAAAAGCAATCACAAGGCGTGGATGCATCATATTACTGAGTAAAAAGGCATTGCCTCATTTTGTTGTGCCTGGCTAAATGCTTTAATGCTTATTAATACAACAAAATGACATAAGAAATGGGAAGAAGTGTAAGTCATTTGGCTCCCTGAAACTGCTCTCCCATTCAACAAGATCGTCGATGATGTGATTGTGGCTTCAACTCCACTTGAGGTGTACACCTCACCTCCCCACACCCCCATAATATTACGTTTTATTCTTTCAGGGCAAGTGGGTGTCACCAGCTAGGCCGTTATTTTTGGATTTATTGTCCATCCATAATAGCCAGAGGGCAGTTAAGAGTCAAACACATTGTTGTTGAGTCTCGAGACACATGTAGACCAAACCAGATAAGGACAGCAGTTACACTTCCTAAAGGATGTTAATGAACCAGATAGATTTTTCTGACATTCAGCAATGGACATCTTTAGTTCCAGGTTTTTATTGAATTCAAATGCCACCATCTGCCATGGCAGGATTTGAACCCTGATCTCCAGAATATTACCAAGGTCTCCGGATGCATTTAACTCAGATCTCAATATATTCAGTGACCCAGCCTCGCGATGCAAGCAAATCCCTAAGGTTAATGACCCCATGAGAGGAATCCCCCTCATCTCAATTTTAAATTGGAGATCCCTTACAAAGTGCCCACTCATTCTGAACAGCCCAATAGGGGAGACTTCCTCTCAGAAGCTACTATCAGCGTATTATATGATTCAATTAGATCATGTCTCTTCCTTCTATACTCCAATGAATACAGACCCAACCTTTCCTCATAAAACAATGCTTTACCTCAGGAAGCAACCCACTGAACCTTCTCTGAACGACTGCCAGTGGAAATATATCCCTCCTTAGCTAAGGAGATTAAAACTGTACACAGTACTCCAGGCAGGACCAATGCAACATGCTGTAAATTGCAATAAGACCTTCCCATTGGTATAAATGAAAAAGAAACATATTTTGTCGAAGGTTTCATCTTGCATTCATTAGGACAATTTGCAAAACTACCAATAAAAGGGAAAAGCCTTATTTCCAGAAATAAATGTGAGGTGATGCACTTTGGAAGAAAGAACAAGACAGGGAAGTACTCACTGAATGACAGGAGACTAGGAACCTCAAAGGGACAGAGAGGGCTTGGAGCTCTTTGCCACAGATCCTTAGGGTGGCAGAGCAGATTAATAGAGTAGTTCAGGAGATATAGGGGATGCTTGCCTTTATTATTTCTGGCATAGAAGAGCAGGGAGGTTATGCTGGGACGATACAGCACGTTCATTAGGCCACAGCTGGAGTACTGTATGCATTTCTGGCCTCTGCACTATAGGAAGAATGTAATTGCACTGGAGGAAGTGCAGAAGAGATTCACCAGGATGTATCTTGGGACGGAGCATCTTAACTGTGAAGAGGGGTTGGCTAAGCTTGGGTTATTTTCTTTAGAGTGTAGAAGGTTGAGGGGAAACTGATAGTGATGTGTAATATTATAAGGGGCACAGAGAGAGTGAATAGGAAGCAACTGAAGGGTCAATAACAAGGGAACACACTTTTAAAGTGAAAGGCAGAAGGTTTATAGTGGATTTGGGGAAAAATGTTTTCAACCGGGGGTGGTGAGGGTCTGTAATACACTACCTGGAAGGGCAGCTGAGGCAAGGAAACTCCAACCTTTAAACATTATTTGGAAGAGCACGTGTAGTCTCATAGCATTCAAGACTATGGGCCTAGTGTAGCAACATGGGAGTGGCACAGGTAGTAACCAATTTCAGGTGGTATAGACTTGATGGGCTGAAGGGCCTTTTCTGTACTGTAGGATTTCATGATTCTATAAATACTTAAATTGTGTACTGCCAAATGGCTACTTTGCTATTACTTCCTTCATAACAGGTTCCAGCATTTTCCCAAGCACATCTGCCTATAGTTCCCTCCACCCTGTCTCACTGCCACCTTAAATAGGGAGATTGTATTTAAGGTAGCTTAGAAATTCTCATCGCCCAGCTTCATCACTCAAGACCATGGCATTTACAGCAGTGAGTTGTTTAGGATGCTACCATCCTCCCTGCTTCATGACACTGGGCCCTTGCTGTTGCTTTGGAGACCCATTGGCCAACACTGTAAGTGTGCCTAAACTGCCCAGGTTCAGTTGCTGTCACACCCTTCCTCTGGCTCATCAGGCCTGTCACAAAGGCAGCATGTCAGCTCTACTCTGTGTCCGCCTCCCTGGCATGGGAATATGGTGGCCCTTTTTAAAAGAGCCACATCAGGAAGTTTCACAGAATCAACACAGTGCAGAAAGAGGCCACTCAGCCCATTGAGTCTGCGCTGACCATCTGAACAGCATCCCACCCAGACCCAGTCCCACAAATCTATCCCTGTAACCCTGCATTTCCTATGGTTAATCCCCCTATCCTGGACATCATGGGACAATTTATCATGGCGAATCCACACAACCTGCACATCTTTGGGCTGTGGAAGGAAACTGGAGGTGCTGGAGGAAACTCACGCAGACATGGGTATAATGTGCAAAGTCTACACAGACAGTCACCCAAGGCTGGAATCAAACCTCTGGAGCTGTTAGGCGGCAGTGCTAACTACTGTGCCACCATGCTTCTGAACTGATCTCCCCACCTCTCCAACTAAAAATGATCCAGCCCATTAGATCTACTGAGAAAACAAGCTTGCCTTAAAAGAAGGAAGTAAGATGGAGAGGTAGAAAGGTGCACGGTGAGTATACCAAAGCTTGGAGCCTAGGCAATGTTAGCAGATCAATAGGTCCACTTCCATTTCCTGGGAAATCAGCTCAGTTCTAATGATGCATGTCCAGCCTGCCAACTGTCAATCCTTAAGCTCCCACCCAACCCGTTGCCGCATGCCCCCTTACAATTCATATCCACTTATAGCCCATATAACATCCTGCTGCTATATGTATTCTCCAAAGCAACTCACTCAATATCCACCAAAAGCAAATAAACTTTCTAACACATAAATTGAAGAAAGGTTCTTTAAATAAGCTACTTCAAAAACACATGGCCTCAAGTGAATAACCTATTGTAAAAACAAACATTTATTGCACTAACAACTTCAAAGACAGCTATTGCTTTAATGAATTCTTAAAATTGTCAATAAAAATGTCCATATCACTCCCTGTTGAGATATATGGTTCTAGAACATTGTAAATTAACCAAGTATTCATGATAGCCATATCTGTCACAATATACATTCCAGTTCACAGCCTATTGAAATTGCAAGACTATGTTTCCACTAAGCTACAGTAGATAACTTGCTTATCAAAGTTGTCCAGGAGAACGGGGAACTGTTTCCTTCTCTAACTGACAGCTGTTGAACATACAGTATAGCATCTAACTACAAGACTGAAACTGAAATAACTTGATTATTTTTTGGAATTGGAAGCATGTCAATGGAAGAATTCTATGAGCTGGTGATTGTTTTTTGTGGTTCCCTACAAGGGACAATGGTCCCTCATGATTCATAGCGCCTTTGAGATACCGTAAGTCACATCTATTTTCTGAAAAGGCAGGAGTGCTGCAGGCAGGCTGACAATCCAGACTTCATACTAAGGTGGGGGGAACTGGCATCAATCTGTCTTAGTTGCCTCAGAGTCATACTCTGTTCTGCATTTCTCCCGTAAAGCGCTTTGGACCATTTCCCTGCTTGAAAGGTACTTTGCAAATATAATTTGTTGCTGTACATAGCTGTGAGCTTGCTTCTAGCAGTTGGAACCAAGTGTATCTATTTCACGTGAGGAGGTTAGTAATTGGCCACATACGAGGTGGAACTGCTGAGGTCTTCATCACACCTGCCAGCCCAGTTTCATCTATAAATGTGGGCAGATAAAAAGCAATTTCACAGAATTCACAGAAGTAAAAACACTTTTGGAAACAGATTCCATCCAAAACTCTTCTCTGCCTGA
Organism: Stegostoma tigrinum; assembly: GCF_030684315.1. Lineage (NCBI taxonomy): Eukaryota > Metazoa > Chordata > Chondrichthyes > Orectolobiformes > Stegostomatidae > Stegostoma > Stegostoma tigrinum. The sequence goes on along the minus strand of NC_081370.1, from coordinate 53,303,480 downwards.
CCAAATTGCAAGAATGATGTCCTTAAAATGGGCTTAATTTTCATCAGCCATTACATTGGCCATTAGCCTATTGAAATGTCTTTCAATGCAACTTGGTTAAGGAAAGGCTCAACAAGGCAAGATAAAAGAAAGGAAGAGATAAAGCCTCCTTTTGTGTGTTACTTCATTTTTGCCTTTATGAAATGGTTTTTATTCAAGCAGGGGGCATAAACAGGCAGCTCTCTGTGTGTTTATTTCAGTGTTGCAGTTGTATACATGTGGGAAGTGTGTTCTACAAAATCTGTAGGTGTCATTGCATGTAACCAAGACTCAATCTGGTTCTTTCTACGGTCTGCCCAATGAAAGTAAGAACTGGCGGAGACCTTTTTTAGACCCTTGAGGTGGATTCTTCATTCAATGAGATGATGCCTGATCTGTGCCTAACTTTAGATATCTGCCTTTGTCCCACATTGCTTGATGTATTTGGCTATTTGTGCTTCTAGAAAGTTAGATGATCCTGCTTATCAAGCTGCCCCTCTGAAATCAAGCTTAGGAAAATGGCCAAGTAATTGGAAGTTCTCCTCTTTGGGTTGGCCAGACAGGACTTCTTCATAGACTACATCCAGCATGCTGGGTATAGATCTGATCTCCTTACTTAAGAAACTGTGATGATAACATGTCTTGAAGAATTTCTTTTTTGTCCTGGATTTTTTAATGAAGCAAGTTTGCAACAAGGGTCTCGAAAAGTCTGCTCAAGAACCAATAAAGGAAACAGCTTGGGAGACCTTGGCTTTTGTTTTAAAGTTGGATCAATGGAAGCAGCATGAAGGGATAGAATCAGGCTCCCACAGAATGTGAGACAATCTGCTTCATTGAATTTGCCTTTGCCAAGGGTGTGTTTATTGGTGTTACTATATTGGAAAAGTTGCAGTTTAGTAATTATGTAATTGATTATTCTGTTCAGTTTTCCAATAGGGTGAAATGATTCTGCCTCTGCATTCTTTCATTTGTGTTTAAACTATAGTGTAAGAATAAAGCGTGTTTTGCTTCAAGTCTGGGAGTTTGACCAATCAAATTGCATCTGGCACACAACATCTTACACTTACCTTTAAAAGTAAGAAAAAGTTGGGGCCTAGGCTATCTATCTGAGTGGCAACTCCTGGCTTCATAGGCCCGATGATTGGGTTACCAAAATGGCAGCAGGACGGTGACTGCAATGATGGCTGAGCATGGGCGGCCTGGCTTTGTAAGCCTGCAATGGGAACTCTTTTGTCGGTGGCAGATTATCGATTGTGGTGGTGTTAGTACCCGGAGTGGGGGGCTCCTACCTGCAGTAGGCCCAGAGCGGAGATCTTGCAGAAGTCCTGGAGAGATGCTTGGGGCCCTGGCCAATGATGATCAACTCTATTTAAATACTTTCTTTTTATTCTTTGTACCTGAAAATGGCACCAGACCATGGCAACACAACACTTTTCACTGCATCCGAGTAGATGTATGTGACAAAAAATCATTCATTCATTCACTCTTAATATATTTTGATAAGGTTCGGTCTGGTCCTTGACACAAGGATAGAAAGGCATTCAAAGCAGTTCGGGGAGCATTTACGCAACTGATTGCACAGGATGAAGGAGCTCTTTTGTAAAGAATGCTTGGGTCAATTGGAATTTCAGAGAGTAAGACATCATTTTATTGAAACATGTGAGATCCTGAAAGCACTTGTCAGGGTGAACATTCCAATGTGGGGACTCTCGAACCAGGAAAGGCTGTTTAAAAATTATTGGTTTCCCATTTAAGACTTGAATAAGGAAGAATTACATCTCTTAGAGAACTACTAGCCTGTGGATAACAAGGTGTGGAGCTGGAGGAACACAGCAGGCCAGGCAGCATCAGAGGAACAGGAAAGCTAATGTTTTGCGACAGGACCCTTCTTCAGAAATGGGGATGTTAAACTTGTGTCACAATTATCACTCCTTGATTGAACACACTCGTTTCAAAGTAGGGAAGTCCAGTAGATTACGCCATGCTCTGCAACTGGTGGCCTCAAGTAAAAGGCAAATGTCAGAGGAAACACTGAGAATTGAAGGTGATTATTTCATGCTGAACCACTCCCAAGAACACCTCAGGCAGAAATATCCAAAACACATTTGACTGGAGACAATAAGGACTGCAGATACTGGAAGCCAAAATCGAAAGGTGTGAGGCTGGAAGAGCACAGCAGGGTAGATGGTATCCAAGGATAAACTGAGCACCCTGTACAGTTTACACCAGCCACCCTGATGACTTGCTTGAGTTTGGATTGAATTTCTGAAGGGTCCTGAGCTGAAACGTCAGCTTTTCTGTTCCTCTGATGTTGCCTGGCCTGCTGTGTTCCTTCAGCTCCACACTGTGTTATCTCTTACTCCCGCACCTGCAGTTCTTGCTATCTCAATGATTTATTAGCCTGTGGAGTTTTCTTGCGTAGAGAGCAGTGCAAACTGGCTTATCGGATATATTCAAGGCTGAGCTAGAGTTTTGATTGAGAATGAAGTCAAGGATTTTGAGGATCAGGCAGGATTGCAATCAGATCATCCGTGATTATCTTGAATGCTGGAGCAGGCTCAGGGGGCTGAATGGCCTACTCCTGCTCGTTGTTATAATGATATATAAGATTGCTCAAGGGCAAGTCTAACAGAGTAAAGCCTTAAAAGGTATTCTGCCACCACAAAATAATTGCCTACAAATGTACAATTTCCCTGAAAGCCCAGAGTAATTATAATTTATTGCCTGAGGAGCATTTGTGCAAAATGTCTTTGGGGCTCACACAGAGTGTTGATAGTGCAAAATATTATAAAAATGCTGAAATTCAATCCAAACTCAAGCAAGTCATCAGGGTGGCTGGTGTAAACTGTACAGGGTGCTCAGTTTATCCTTGGATACCATCTACCCTGCTGTGCTCTTCCAGCCTCACACCTTTCGATTTTGGCTTCCAGCATCTGCAGTCCTTATTGTCTCCAGTCAAATGTGTTTTGGATATTTCTGCCTGAGGTGTTCTTGGGAGTGGTTCAGCATGAAATAATCACCTTCAATTCTCAGTGTTTCCTCTGACATTTGCCTTTTACTTGAGGCCACCAGTTGCAGAGCATGGCGTAATCTACTGGACTTCCCTACTTTGAAACGAGTGTGTTCAATCAAGGAGTGATAATTCTGACATGACGAGTTTAACAACCTGATAGTCACTTGACTTCATTCTCAGTCACCTTCTGAGAGTTTGGTTGGGATGAGACAGGGAGTTTCGATCAGGAAACCTGGAAACATCTAAGTGTCCCCACAGGCTAATCAGCTATGAGACCGCTTCATGTATATTTTCATTACCAATGTCCCATGACAGTGCCAAAGGGATTAACAGCCTGGCTAACTGCCTGTCAGCGAGTGCTTTGGGGGAGACATGAGGACCGGTGGCCACACTAATGCTATTATAGAGGGCCTATATGAGATTTGCTGAGGAAGCGGTTTCTGACTATAGAGGTGGAATTGGACAGAAGCAAGCCGAAGGGAGAGGCTTCCTGAAGGGAATCGCCTTCGTAATGTTGACTTTCCTATTCAGACACAGAGTTTCCAGGAACAGGAGATTGATATGGGGGTGCTATTGACAAACGCAGACTTCTGTGCAGAAGGCTACCTGCCCACTGTCTCAATACCACGTTATTGAAGAGGCAAATTAAGGACCTCAATTAGCCTCAAGGAGGCTATGAGTAAAGATCCCGGCCCTCCTGGTCTGGACTTGATCAGTCAGATCAGCCTGGGCAACCCCTACACCCACCTTGCTCCAGTCTCAGAACTTGATTCAGTGGGAGTGGAGGGGGGACAATAATTTCTGCACATTGTCAAGGGATTTGGGGAAAAAAGGCCATGGATATTGTATGGATGAGAACAAAGCCCCTCAAAATATTTTCAGAAGATAGCCTAGACCCTAACCTTTTCTTATTTTCAAGTTAAGTGTCAGGCATTGCATTTTGGAGGCATTTTGATTCGTCAAACTACTCAATTTTAACAAAACACACTTTATTTTTACACTACAGTTAAAATACAGGCAAAATAAAATGAAAAGAATTGGCTGAACTGTAATTCTGTCAAAATGCTTAACAAAATAACATATATATTAATTATCACGAATTAACTATTCCAATAGAGTAACATCCCATAAACACACCCTTGGCAAAGGCAAATTCAGTAAAATAGATTGTCTCACTTGCAATTCTAGCAACAGGAAGAGAACGCTTAGCTTTTAGCTGTAACAGAGAGTGGAATAAGAGTTTCAGCATTCAGCTTCAAGATGTCAGCAGCTGCAGAAAACTAAAACTAAAAGTCCTGGTTCTATGGGAGCTTGATTCATCCATTCAGGCTGCTTCTATTGTTGTAACTTGCTAAAAACAAAACCCAAGGCCTCACAAACTGTTTACTTTATTGGCTTTGACAGACTTCTCAACGCTGCTGTCTCAATCTTTCTTCATTAAAAAAAACACAGGACCAAAGCATACTTCTTAAAATTGCAGTATCATCACAATATCAATGATGGGAGTTATGGCCCAACGGTGTAATGTTGCAAGATGTTCAACACTATCAGTGAAAAGAACTTCATCCAACATCATTAAAGCAGATCAGCTGCCTCATTTCCGATATTACAACTGTGCCTTTACTGAAGTGTACTGTACTGACTTCAAAGGCCTTTGTGTTGCCCTGAGATTCAGAAATGCACCATATAAATGGAAGATTTTCTTTCTTTTTGACAGTGTCAGTCAATTGTTTGAGAATATGTAGAGAAAGGCCACAACATTGAATTTGGGTGACTGAGGTTTGAGAAAAATAAAAAAACTTGGCCTCTTCAGTTTTGAAGGATGACTTCCAACAGAACACTATTGATCTCAAGATAGCAAAAGCCATAAGAAAGGTAAATATAGAGCACTCTTTCAAGGTAAGCATAATGATAGGATAAGGATTATACGTTCAAACTCATGAAAAGAAAATTAAAGCTATTGTTAGGAGGTGAGAAAGAGAGATAAAGATTTACAAACATTCACAGCAAAATCTTTTGAGAGATGGGTGGATGTTGTAATTGATGGATTGTAGATTTTTTCATAAAGAATGGCTTGAGGTAGGTAGTTAGACGCTCCATTCAGATTAATTTTGCATTCTACTTGCAATCATCTTAGCTTTATGAACAATTTTAAAAATTGATCAATGTGCAACATTGCCAATTTTATGAGGGTTTTATAACCTTTACATTATTTTCATGATTTTATGCTTCCTTAACTATGGTTTTGCCCACTTATGGGATAACACTCCTGTTAAACTACCTTCTGTATCTCCATATACACTATGCACTGTAATTTTAATGGTAAGATTGGATCAACAATAGTATTTTAACCAAATACCATTTAACTCTTATTTATAACATTTCTCCTTTTATTTTGACAAAATGCTCGTATTAAAACAGCCAGATTGCTGAAACTGCACAAAGGTAGTATTCTTGTGAACCTGATTTTCTTTCTGGTCCTTATACACCGGTCCCTCACATTAAGTAAGAGGATATTGGGAAAGATAATGAAAGATAATAAACAGAAAATAAGAAAGACACAATAATTCAATCCTGATAACACTATTATAATAATTAAATATAAAGTGACAACTATGAAGAAATACAATGAAATAAATGTCACCGTTCACAAGTTTAAGACTAAATAAGTGGAAAATGTTAGATTGGAAACACTTTTCTTGAAATTTTATTGACAGCAAGTTCTTGCTTAATTGACTTAAGTGAAAAAATTCAACAATATAGGTAATTTAAAAATAATCTCAGAGTAGAAACATTACTAAATAATTGCACAATGCTCCCTACACGTATAAAAAAGCACAAGCTGTTATGTCTATGTCGCAACTTCTCACATTCTAAAGACACCCCAACACGGCAGAGAGTTGGCTGTTAAGAAGGATGTCAGGATTCTAGAAAGTTGTGCCACTATGGAGACTTCTGCTGCTATAATTGCTTTTTTTTATATCTCCTTGCATTTGTATTTCTAATCCACCTGTTAATAAGCAAAAGTGTCAATTGGATGAAGAGAAAGATTCGATCTCTGACATCCACTTTAAAAAGAGAAAGAAAATAAATGACGTGTGACATTTGCTGCAACCTTCCGAAATTGGCTCACGTTACTGAATATGAAAACCTCGCAAGTTTCAGAAGTGCTTGGGTGGTACAGCGTACACAGAGCATATGATATGGCTCAGTTGCAAGACTTGTTGTTAATGCTGGGGAAGTCAGTTGAATAAATGGAAGGGAGTTCCAGTGGGAAACAAACTGACACTTTCATTAGAAATTAAAACAATTACATTAAGCAAACTAATGAAATAAAGGAGATCAAAAAAAGATCAAGATGAAGTATGAGTGAAATAGAAATATTATAAAAAGGAAAAGAATTAATATTTATTTTGGAAAAGAAAATCTATGTTTCAAAATACAATTTCAGTGTGAAGAGGCAAGAACAAGAGTAATCTTTAAAAATGTTGACATTTTAAATCACTTCCGAGCTAGCTATACTTCTCTTCAAGGCCTAATATTTGCTTTAAAAGGTGTACATGGGACAAGGCCAGGATGTCTCTGTACATTTGTGTCCAATTTTACACAACAATTAGCAAGTAGAAAAAATATACTTCCAAGAGCTGAATTCCTTCAACTCTATCAATATATTTTTGAAAATTTACCTATAAATTTTGCTTTGCAACAGATCGTGAAAAAGATCGGGAAAATTGTCTAGTTGACACTCTTTTCCATAAATATACTTTATTCATAAAATTTCTCAGAGCAAGTTCTAAACGTTTGAAACTGAACATTACAGAAGGTACATGCAAACTGAACCTTTCTCCAGAAATCATGTTATGTTCTGGAATGCTTCAATACAACTGCAATATGCCTTTATATTAAACACGTATATATAATATACTGTCTCCTTTCCATGTCAGGTGTACAGCTTGGGGAAGATGTTCCATAGTTTTCAGTCCCTTGGTGCACCATGGCCTAAGAGCACAACATGGTGACCTTCTCTGTTGCTCCTTTACAATACCTGCCTCCAGCTCCACTATCTGCCTGAGAACATAGTCCTGGACTTCAAAATGTTCCAGTGTGCAACATGTGAATATAGAACATAGAACAGTACAGCACAGAACAGGCCCTTCAGCCCACAATGATGTGCCAAACTTTTACCCTAAACTTAAGGTCTATCTAACCTTCACCCTTACACTATACTATCATCCATATGCCTCTCTAATAGCTGTTTAAATGCCCCTACTGAGGCTGACTCCACTACCCTCTCCAGCAGTGCATTCCATGCCCCTACTACTCTCTGAGTGAAGAACCTACCTCCGACGTCTCCCCTATATCTACCTCCACTCACTTTAAAACTATGGCCCCTCATAAAACTGCCTCCACTCTCGTAAAAGTCTCTGGCTGTCCACTCTATCCATACCTCTGATCACTTTGTGCACCTCTATCAAGTCACCTCTCATCCATCGTCATTCTAAAGAGAAAAGCCCTAGCTCTCTCAACCTTTCCCCATAAGATCTTCCCTCCATTCCAGGCAACATCCTGGTAAATCTCCTCTGCACCTTTTCCAATGCCTCCACATCTTTCCTGTAATGAGGCGACCAGAACTGGGCACAATACTCTGGATGTGGCCAAACCAGGGTCTTGTACAGTGGTCTTATTAACTTCTTGTATTGGAAAGCCATTAGGATTTGAGTACAACCAAGTGTAGCTTTCACCACTTTGGTGGCAGCAGATCTGAGTCCATGTTTGGGAATAATTTGGAGAGCACAGAGTCCCCAGTATCACCAAATAATCACAATGGCTAAAAGAATGGTGCAGGAGGAAAGCTTTACATTTTTGGATCACTGGGGCAGCTTCTGGGGAAAGTGGAACCTGTAGAAGCTGGATAAGTTGCATCTGAAGTGGAATAGGTCCAGTATTCTTGCTGGGAGGTTTGCTCGTGCTGTTGGGGAGGTTTCAACTTAACTTGGCAGAGGCATGGGGCACAGAGCACATGTAAAGTCATGCGCAAGGTCCAATCAGATATAGAAGGAATATTATGACAGTCCCATTGGCAGAGAAGTTTTGGGTGGGATACGACACATGGCTGTCCGGAAAGCTAAATTATATTTATTTTACTGCAAGGATCTTTAGTGGTAAGGCAGATAAACTTAGAGTGTTGATCACCTTTTGGGAATATGATGTTGTAGCAATCACTAGTTGAAGGAAGGGCAGGACAGGCAGCTCAGGGTGTACAGGTTTCAGGCTTGAGGGGGTGCGGTGGTGGTGCTGTGTAAGTGAGGTAGGGGCATTGCGTTATCGATAAAAGAAACCAATGCCGCAGTAAGGAGGGATGATATCCTAGAAGAATTTTCAGATGAGACCATCGGGGTAGGGTTTTGATATAGAAAAGGGGTGCTTTCTTTGCTGGAATTATACTGCAGAAGAAGTTGACAAGAATGATCCCAGGGTCGAAGGTCTTGTCAAATGAGAAGCGGTTGAAGACTATTTCTGTGCATCATGGTGTTTAGAAGATTTGTGTGAGGTATGGTGTGGATCTCACTGAGTGGATGTGGAGAAGATGTTTCCACTAGTAGGTGAGAATAGTACCCAGAGGCACAGCCTCAGAGTGAAGATGCTATCCTTTAGATCTGAAATGAAGGGGGATTTCTGCAGCCAGAGGGCTGTAGAATCAACATTGAATGTATTTAAGACAGAGATAGATGGGCTCTTGATTAGTAAGGGCATCAAGGGTTACAGGGAGAAGACAGGAGAATGAGGTTGAGAAACATGTCAGCCTTGATTGAATGGCGGAACCAACCTGATGGGCTGGATGGCCTAATTCTGCTCCTATGTCTTATGATCTTAAACAACAGAATTTATGAAGAAAAGAGGTGCAAGTTGGCTGCAATACGCTCGGTAACATCTTTAAAAGGCATGGCAGAGGCCAAGTAATGGTTGATATTTAAGGAACAAATGCATGCATTGCAGCAGTTATACATAACTTTCGAGTCAAAGAATATAACAGGAAAAGATGACCAAATGTGGCTAACAAACAAAATTAAGATCAGTCTTAGATTCAAACAAGAGTCATATAAAGTTGTTTTAAAAAGAACAAGCCTAAGGGCTGGTAACAAACTTTTTAAAAAAGACCAACAGTGTGATTAAGAAGGGAAAAACAGAGCAAGAGAGTCAACTTGAAAGAAGAATAAAAGCAGACTAGAAGAACTTCTCTTAAGTATGTAAAAAGAAACATAGGTGAAAACAGATGTAGGCTGCTCAGAATCGGGAACAAGAAAATATTTAAGAAATAAATAGAAATTTCTACCAAATATTCTAACAAAATAAGGGATACAGGGCGAGAATGGGAGTATGGCAATGAGATAGAACATAGAACAGAGAACTGTACAGCACAGGAACGGGCCATTTGGCCCACAAAGTTGTGCCAAACATGATGCCAAATGAAACTAATCCCTTCTGCCTGCCATTGGCCCATATCCCTCCATTGCTGGCATATTCATGTGCTTATCTAAAAGTCCTTTAAATGCCCTTATTACATCAGCTTCCACCACCACCCCGGCAGTGTGTTCCAGACTGCTACCACACTCTGTGTAAAATGCTTGCTTCTCACTTCTCCTTTGAACTTTCCCTGTCTGACCTTAAATACATGCTCCCTAGTATTAGATGATTCAACTCTGGGAAAAAGATTCTGACTGCCAACCCTTTCTATGCATCTTATAATTTTATAGACTTCTATCAAGTCTCCCCTCAGCCTCCACTGCTGAAGAAAAAACAGCCTGAGTTTTTCCAGCCTCTCCTTACAGCTCGTACCCTTCAATCCAGGCAGCATCTTGGTAAACCTCTTCTGCAACCTCTCCAAAGACTCCACATCCTTCCTACAATGTGGCAACCAGCACTGAATGCGATATTCTAAGTGTGGTCTAACCGAAGTCTTATAAAGCTGCAACATGACATCCTACTCAATTCTCTGACCAAAAAAGTCAAGCATGCCATATGCTTTCTTCACCACCCTGCCTACTTGTGTGGCCACTTTCAGGGAACTACGAACTTGAACTTCAAGATCCTTCTGTACATCAATGCCTTCAGAAGCCTGCCATTAACTATATAATCTTCCCAAACATTTGATCTCCCAAAATGATGCACCTCACACTTACCTGGATTACATTCCATCTGCCATAGAGGATCAGTCATGATCACTTGAATGGCAGAATGGGTCCGATGGGCCAAATGGTCCATTTCTGCTCCTAATTTCTATGTTTCTATTTTCTTTGATAAATACAATAGGTTTGTTACATAGTAGGTAATTGTACCTTACATTTCATCTGAGTGACATCATAGTCTCACCAAACAATAATAAGTTAGGTCTTTCCAGGAACAGGACTTTGTATCTCAATGGGTAGACCTCCTGTGAAAGCAGTTAACCCTTTTGGTACTGACTGGCTTATACACAGTTTCCATCTAATCATGCGGGCCTCATTTTAATGCATCAGAATGTATTGGTGACAGTGAGCCCATAGCTTTCTAACTGAAGCAGCCATACTACACTGAGCATTGGCAGTGAATTGAGAATGTGGAGTATTCATGTAGGCTCAGGGATTAATGCTGTGTTCACCATACAATGCTTCTATCAATCAGAATGCATTTACTCTCCAACCAGCACTCTCTTTTCATGCAGTAAGAATGCTGGTCTTCCTCTTAAAATGATATTTCTTTTAAATGTCCTTATGGGTTCATTAGAAAATCTTTGACAAAATGTGTCTTTTTCAGTACAACTAAAAAGGTGATTTTTAGTGGAAAACATAATATCATTAAATATGTATTAAGTCATCTCACATCAAATAAGTGGGACCTGAAAGTCCTACAGGAGTAACCAAACCTCACATTTAGACAAATGGGCAGCCTGCATAGTTTCATAGAGGAGAAGTCACGTCTAAAAAAATCTTGTTGAATTTCCTATGAGGGCTGCTATCATTGCAGATAAGGAAATACTTCTAGCTGTAAACGATGTAGACTTCAAAAAGGCATTCGTCAAGGCTTGACATAAAACACTGCTAACAAGAGATGACACTACAGAAAATTGGAGGCAACCTATTGACATAGGTAGGGAATTGATCAGGATTTAGGAAACAGAGAGTAGGGATAATAGGTGTATATTTAAATTGACAATATGTGGCCAGTGATGCCCCTGTGGGATATGTATTGGGCGCTTAGTTTTCATGCTATCCATAAATCTCTTATATGAAGGGATAAAAAGCCACATTTCCAAGATTACTGATGACACCAAGTCATAAGTATTGTTGATAGGGACAGAAAGTCAGGAAGGGCATTAAATGAGTGGACAGAACTGTAGCAAGTAGAGTCCAATTTGGCAATAGATAATGGTAACTGCAGATGCTGGATAATCTGAGATAACAAAGTGTGGAGCTGGATGAATGCAGCAGGCCAAGCAGCATCTTAGGAGCACAAGATGCTGCTTGGCCTACTGTGTTCATCCAGCTCCACGCTTTGTTATCTCCAATTTGGCAAAGTGTGAGATCACGTCTGTTGGAAGTAAGAAAGATAAATTGAAGAAAATTCTAAATGACAAGAAATTTGGAGTTGTGCATGAGCAGGAAGATTTAGATGCCTCAGAATGTATATCACTAAAAGCTGGTGGGCATATTCAATGAATAATTTAAAAGGCCAATGTTGGACTATGTTTCAAGGGATGCAATGTCTCAGCCGCATGTTATTACACAACACTGAGCTCAAACTCAAATCAGGGAAAGGAAAACTGTTTAGCCCAGTAGCCTTTCAGCTTCCCAAAACTCCAGAGGTACATAGACTGATGCTAATTCCGGAGCCCTTAGAAATTGCAGACATTAATTAAAGCAAAATGACATATTAAAGTGAAAATATTTCAATCCCCAATGCAGAACCAAGTCCTATTGCAATGAAATGAGTGTCTTATAACAGGCTATAATCCTTCAGTGAGTAGCTGATACTGAGCCTTGGAATATATCTCACAGATTAAGGGAGATCAGTGCCTCCAGCTTTAAAACAGTTAAGCTCAGTTTTTACTCCGATCAGAGCTTGTAATTGCATTTTTGCAAACATTCATTTTTAGCTGCAGATAACAGGCATGCTAAAGATCCTTTTGGTAGAATACACTGTCAGTATCAGATATTGTGTGAAATATGGAAAAGAAATGCATTCAGTTAAGCCATTAGATCTTTACTCAGGAAATGGCCAATTCACAAGGGTGCACAATTGCAAGGTACCTATTGAGGAGGAAAATCTTTCAACCCATTGGGAATTCCCTGTCTCATATCGCTCCAGTTTCTGCATTCACACTTTTAACTCCGCAACACTGACATTTATTCCAAGGGGTGATGAATTTCTCCTGTCACCTTTTGGTGGTTTGAATCTTTGCATCTTGTTAATTGAACTAATTTTATGGAATTCTGAGGAAGGGTCACCGGACCCGAAACCTTCACTCTGTTTTCTCCTTCACAGATGTTGTCAGACCTGCTGAGCTTTTCCAGCAACTTTGTTTTTGGTCCTAATTTACAGCATCCACAGTAATTTTGTTTTTTAACCTTAGGAAATAATGCTTCCCAGAGAATTTATTAATTTTGTCCATCCCTAAAAGTAGGGTAAAGTTGCCATCGCCCCAGAAAACCAGAGGGTTGCTCTTTCATCTCAAACTCCTCCTTTCTAGGTTTCCAATGACTGAACTGGGTGAAACATTCGTGGATCATACAGGTAATATGCCAGGAGGGAGTAGCGAGAGGGACATCATTCTGATGCTAAATAAACCTTGGCAGATCACAGCAAGTTTGAGGATTGAGGAGTCTCTTTCATGGGAATTCCCATTTCCACAGAGATACCTCTGCCCATTCTCAGCCGCAATGACCATAACTGTGGTGTCACTGTGCTCAGTTGCTCCTTTCTTCTCCCTGTTAAACACCATTTCGAGGAAGCACTGAGGGTGAGAGGACAAGGAAAGTTCTTGTGTGGAGGGCTTCCATGTCCATCTTCAAGGATGTTTGGTAGCACCATCACTGATGGAACTAACTGAGTCCTGAAGTTCACAGCTGCCAGGCTGGGCCTGTAGCAAGTGGCAGGGGAGGCAACACGGAAAAGACACTATAATCTATAAATCACAAATGTGTCTGCCCATGAAAGAATCAGTGAGAGTGACTACCATATGGTCTTTGTGAAAACAAAATTCCATCTTCATACTGATGATGCTCCCCATTGTGGAGCACAACCACCTTGCTAAATGGGATAGAATGTGAACAGATTGAGCAACTCAAAACTGGGCATTCATGAGGTGCTATGGCCATCTGCAGCATCAGCATTGTATTCAACCAGACCCTGTAACCTGGCACATCACATTTTCAATTATAACCATCAAGCCAGGAGATCAACCCTATTCAATAAAGAGTGTAGGAGATCAACCCTATCCAATAAAGATTGTTGGAGGGCCTGCCCAGAGCAGCATCAGGCATACTGAAAAATCAGATTCAGTCTGGTGAAGCTCTAAAATGGAAAGACTTGTGTGCCAAACAGTTGAAGCACTTACGAAGGAATAACCTGCTCACTGACACTCAATTTTGATTTGCCAGTGCTACTCATCTCTTGACCTCACTATAGCCTTGATCTAAATATAGGCAGAAGAGCTAAACTCCAGAGATGAGCTGAGAGTGACTGCCATTGATGTCAAAGCATCATTCAACCACATATGACATCAAGGAAGCCTGGGTAAAATTAAATCAATGGGAAAACTCTCTACTTATTGGAGTCATTTACTGGACCCAACCCTCTTCAGCTGCTTCATCAACAGGCATCCTTAAATCATAAGGTCTGGATTGGGGATGTTCACTGATGGTTGCAGAATTTTCAACATTCTTTGCCATGCTTCACATACTGAACCAGTCCCTGTCCGATTGCAGAAAATTCTGGACAACTGTCAGGCTTGGGCTGAGAAGTGTCAAATAACATTTATACCACCCAAGCACACGGCAATGCAAATCTCCTGTGAGAGTCAAACCAGTCAACGTCCGAGACATTCCACAACATTATAATAGCTGAATCCCTCTTTACTAACAACCATTGACCAGGAAATGAATTTAACCCATCATATAAATGTTGTGGCGGCAGATGTAAATCAGAGGAGAGGATTTCTGAGGGAATTAGCTTAACTCCAAGCTCACAATCTACAAAGGATAAGTCAGGGGTGTGATGAAATGGTCTCCAACTACCTGGAGGAGTGTGACTCCAGTAGCAATCAAGAGGCTTAATAGTATCCAGCTCACATGACTGGCACCCCATCCACTAATTATAGCATTCACTCTCCTCGCCATTGTTACGCAGTAGTAACAATGCATAAATATACAATATATATAAATTTACCAGGGTTCCTACAACAGCATATGTTCTGTGCCAATGATATGATAAGGGTAGCGTTTATGCTGATTATTTATTAACCCACAGTTGCAAGTTCCAATCTCCCTATGGGCTATTAATGACTTTTAATTATGCTTGAATTAAATAGTTCATACATTTTTATTTCCCAAAAATCTTTGGACTCAGAATGCCAACTCCAAAGATACTGCCAAACCTGCCATGTTTTTCCAGCCATTTCTGTTCCTACCTCAGCTTTTGTTTACACAAAAGTCTGGGTCACCATTTAAAACCGAGGTGAGGTGAAATATTTTTTTCCTCTCTGAGGATTCTCGGCCTTTAAAACTCTCTTCCTAAAAATGGAATGGAAGCAGAGTCCTTGAATATGTTTAAGGCAGAAGTAGCTAGATTCTTGTTAAACAAGAGGATAAAAGATTATTGAGGGGATGTATGTTTGAGGTTGCAATCCGATCGGTCATAAGCTTGTTAAGTGGCAAAGCGTTCTTGAGGGGTCTGCTCCTGCGCTTTAGTTGTGTTTGTAACATATTTCAAACCTTCAGCATCGACCACCTTGGAAGAAAAGGGAAGCAGACACATGGAAACACCACTACCTCAAAACGTCCCTCGAAATCACACTCCATCCTGACTTAGAATTATATCATCATTCCTTCATCACACTTATTCGTAATCCCAGAACTCCCTTATGACCAGCAATGTGGGTGTATCTACACAAAATGGATTGCGATATTTAATCAAGATGGCTGATCCCCATCTTTGCAAACGCAATTATGGATGGCAATAAATATGTTGGCCTTACCACCAGTATCCACATCTCACAAAAAAGAAGAGAAATCAAGTCTACTTTAATGTAGAAATTGTGCAGCTGTCCTGTACCAAACTCCAGCTTATGAAGCCCATGCTTCACCTAGTCTGAATGATTCTTGAGCAGGTCACAAAACTATCTCAACCTATAGAGAAGCAAACATTTTCTTCCTGACTCCACAAATATGTAGCATTTGCCTTTCAAGCTTGGACTCATCCATATATCCTAATTCCCATCTCAAATTAAACTCGAGGCTTTTGAAGAGTCATTGAGTTATACAACAGCAAACAGACCCTTCGGTCTAACAAATCCATGCCAACTAAGTTTTGAAACTAAACTAGTCCACCTGCTGGAGTTTGGCCCATATCCCACAAACATTTCTTATTTATGAGCTTATTTGTATGTTATACAGCTACTCTTTAATAACACATGTTATAGTTATATGTAGTTATTACTGGCAGTTTGCATTAGATTTAAAGAATTTTTCTTTGACTCGCTTATATTGCTGCTCCACTTGACTTTTCTGGATTGTGAATTCAGTTTCTGTTACTTCTTAACTCCCACCATGTCTGTAATGAGACACAGTGCTGTAATGTGACTCAGTACATCACACGTATCTATGAGTACAGATTGAGTAGAACTACCCTATTTATGCTCCTGGCTCCCAATGGGGCAGCTGGGTACTTGCAATATGTTTGCTTATTTCTGCTCATGAACACGTACACTGTGCGTGTGCCTGCGCACACATGAGGCGATGTATCTCTGACACCTTTGCCAACTCAATTTTTGAAATGAGCTTTGTTAGGAAACAAAACCAACTCCCCGCTGTACTTGGTCTCTCTCATTCTCTCTTTCCCCCCTTTAGTCTCAGCAAGTCTCCATATGGATTTATTTGCTACCAATTACAGAAAAAGCACCAGAACCTTCCTGGAGAAGTAACTGTGTCGTCTTTCCAGGACCCACGGGAAGCAGATGAGAAATATTGGAGAGATTGCAAACAAAATCAAAACAAAGTTAGTCCATTATATTTAATCTGCTCAAACCTCTGCCCAGAAAAAATAAAGCTCACCTGTATTCCAGTTAGATATGTTCAGTCCTCACTATTCCTGCTAGGTCCCAAAAATAATCAGAAGGAGAGGGAGGAGGGAAACTGAGTTACAAGTTGACTTCCTGACATTTTCATTCTTCACATGCAGCCATACTAGCAGGAATTATGATTAAATCGATAAAGCAATTGAGCAAGAAGATATACCAAGCTAGGAGCCAGAGCAGAGTTCAGATATAAATAAGTACACATCTGACACAATAGGGCTCCTTAATGCCTGTTTACCATCTACAAGGTACAAGTCAAGAGTGTAATGGAATAATCCTTACTTGTCTGGATGACCGCAGCTCTAAGAGCACTCAAGGAACACAACATCATTTCGGACAAAGTAGTCCACTTGATAGCCGGCGCCATTTGCCATCTTCAGCATTCACCTATTCACCACAGACACACAGTGGCATCAGTGTGTACTGTCTACAAGATGCACTGCAGCAACTCACCAAGGCTCCATCAACAGTAGCTTCTAAATTCACAATAACTGCTATCTAGAAGGATAAGGGAAGCAGATACGTGGGAACACCACCACCTGTAAGTTCCCCTCAAAGTCACTCACCAACTTGATTTGGAACATATCATTGTCAGTGGTTAAAAATCTTCAAATGTCCTTTGTTGTGGGAGTACACTATCCTTCTGCCATGGGCTGCTGCAGAAAGAACCATGGAAGTATAGATAAGGTACAGCATAGACAGAGACCATTCATCCCATCATGTCTATGCTCACTGAATAAACTAGCCCAGTTCATTTCCCTACCATTTCCTCAAAGGCAGTTAGGGAAGAGAAATAAATGCAGGCCTAGCCAGCAATGCCCACATTTGGTGAACATATAAAAAAGCAAACTAGTCATGTGGAACTGCTTAATCAATGTTACAATTCTATTAGTACCATTTGTTAGTATGGAGTCTAGACCCATCGGCTGACGCGATTTGGCACTAAACACTGCTTTTTCCCAATCAGGGTCAGGGTTTCATTTTAACCAAGTGGCTGTGGTTGCAACTGGCAAATGGAGAGCATTTTATTACTTCCTGATTTGTGCCCTTGAAGTGATAGAATGTTTTCCAAAAATGAGGCATTCCCACGGAGCGTGCAGTCAACGACCTGCTTTAGTAACCACAGCTATTTTATAACTGGTTTAGATAGCTTGACGATTGGTGGCTTTTTGATAATACCATTAAATGATGGTATGTTGTGTAGTGGGGTGGGGAGATGGGAATGTAAGTTGCCAGTTAAGTTTTCCTTTGATGAAAATAGTCATTGCTTAACACTTGTGTGGCATATGTGTCCCTTGCCATTTATCAACCCAGCTTGGAATGTTGTTTACATCTTGCTGCACATTAGAGAAGAATCATTTGCAAAATCGCAAATAAAGTCACAGAGTCATAGAGTAATACAGCGTGGATACAGGCCCTTCAGGCCAAACTGATCCATGCTGACCATGGTGTCCGCTCAGCTAGTTCCAATTGCCCACATTTGGGCCATATCCCTCTAAACCCTTCCCATCCATGTACCTATCTAAATGTTTTTAAAATGTTGCTATTATACCTGCCTCAGCCACTTTCTCTGGCAGCCCATTTCACATACGCACCACTCTGTGTGTGAAGAAATTACCGCTCACGTCCTTCTTAAATCTTTCCCCTCTCTCCTTAAACCTATGCCCTCTGGTTTTCAATTCCCCAACTCTGGGAAAAAGATTGTATGCAATCAAATGGATGAAACTGTGCAACCATCAGCAAACAACCCCCAACTAAAACAAAGAATTGCAGATTCTGAAGATCTGAAACAAAAACAGCAATTACTGGAGAAAGTCAATAGATCTGGCAGCATCTGTGGAGACAAAGAAAAGTTAACAAAACATCAACTCAAAGCATTAACTGAAAATGTTAACTCTGTGTTCTCTCCACTGATGCTGCCAGACCTACCGAATTTTCCCAGCAACTTCTGCTTTTGTTACATATGCTGCTGTTGTTTGTGGTGAACATACATTCTCTTTGTAGAAGCAGGTTGGTTATCTGGGTAGATAGTAATGCCAAAGTGAGGACTAAGTGGGACGAGAGTTTGTAAATTGTGAAGAACTGTAGTTCTGATGATGTTAAGGGTCCACAGTGACTCATGAGGCCAGCTTGCGTTGCTTAATACATCCCTCTGAGCACAGTGGTAGTGTCATACAATAAAACAACATTTTCTCTCAGCATGAAAAGACAAATTGTTTTCCATGACAACAATGCAGTAGATTATACACTCCACATCTTCATGAGGGTACAATGATCTAGTGGTATATCAGTAAGCTAGACAGCAAAATAAATGTTCTGGGCAAATGGGTTCAAATCCTAGCTAGTGAAATTTGTATTTGATTAGGAAGTGTAGGATCATCTGAGTAATGATGGTACTAAAACAAGCAGAAACTGCCACTAAAATCCCATGAACAAAAGCTTCTGTAGCTGTCCAGCCTGGCCTGCATTTGATAGCAAACCCACAGAATTGTGCTTGTGTCTTAACTGCCCTCTCCAACAATTCAGTTCAAGGGGGTGTGATGGCCTAGTGATATTATCACTTGAATATTAATCTAGAAACTCTGGGGAGCTGGGTTCAATTCCCACCATGGCAGATGGTGGAGTTCGAATTCACTAAGGATCTAGAATTTACAGTCTAAAAAAGGCCAACGACTGTTGCCAATTGTCAGAGGAAAAGCCCATATATTTCAGTAATAGCCTTTTAGGGAAGAAAATCTTCCATTATTGCCTGATCTGGCCCGCATGCAACTTTAGGCTCCCAACTGGCCTCTAGGCAATATAGGTCTGGCCAGCAATGTTCACGTTCTGTGAATGAATTTTAAACAACGGTAATCAGGGATAGGTGACAAATACTGGCCCTGCCGGTGACACCCACATCCTATCAAAAAATGAACTTTAAAAATTCCAACTAAAGCTGTCACAGAGAGATGCATCTGCAGCCGAGAGATTTTCATGCTATAATTTGATGAACATAAAATACTAATGAGAAATGCAAACTTAAACCTGAAAGCATGGTTTTTCCATCTTTCTTCACCTTTGTACATTGCTGTGAGGGCGTATGAACAAAATTATTATTTTTCTTCTGCTTATTTGTTTCATTTTCTGACCTAGTTTTCCTTATTTAGTTCCACTTATGACTTGACTAGTGTTTCTGAATATTAAAGTCAGATATTTTCTACTGAGCTGGGTGGATTGAATCATAGAATCAATTGAACTATAGACATGCCTTGGTTTAAACAACACTAATTAGACCAGTTTTTTTTTGCTTTGATGAGGCAAGGTTGGATGAATACTGAGATGAGCTAGTTAAAAGGCCCACTTCAGTTCTCTGGGATCCTTCATCACTATTATTTGAGAAGCTGTAAGATTCTCTAGCCTTCATTCCTCTACTCTCCATGCCCTATCGGTACCACATGCAAACGCATTACTCCTATATACCCCCATAATTCTTTCCACCTCCATAGCCTGTACACATCACAGGCAGACCTCCAGAGCAATATGGAGAGGAGAGGACATTTTAATAATCTAATGCATCATTCACTCAGGCACTCTTGATAGTGAAACAAAACTTCCATTCATGAAACCCATTCAAAGCTTCTCAATCATTTTAAGCTTCTGTTCTAATCAATTACCAAAGATATCCAATCCTTCGATATTGTCATAGAGTCATATAGTCATACAGCATGGAAACAGACCCTTCAGTCCAACCTGTCAATGCTGACCACGTTTCCAAACCAAACTAGTCCCACCCAACTGTGCATAGACCATGACACTCCAAACATTTCCTATTCATAAGTTTCCCCAAATGTCATCTGAATTTTATGACTGTACCTGCGTCCATCACTTCCTCTGGCAGTTCATTCCACACATGAACCACACTCTGTGTGTTGCCCCTCATATCCTTTTTAAATCCTTCTCCGCTTAAAAATATGCTTCCTAGTTTTGCACTCCCCCAGCCTAGGGAAAAAATACTTTTTTCATTCACTTTATCAATGCCCCTTGTGATTTTTAAAATTTGAAACTGCAGAAAAAGTTGTAATGTTTGAAACTCAGCCAATCATTCACAGTCGGATAATATCAGCCCTTGGGAAATGTCAGCAAAGAGCTCTATTTAAGGTGTATGATGGTCTTTTTTTTTCTCTGGTCTGTCAATTAAAGCCGTCCATCTGATGGTGCTTTTTAAAACTCTGACTTGATTAAACGCTTCTTTTTCCTTCCAAGTTTAAAAGAAGGGGGATTTTTTTCAAAATCTAGTATTATTTTTATTTATTCATGGTATGTGGGCATCACTTGCCAGGCCAGCATTTATTGCCCATCCCTAATTGCCCCAGAGGGCAGTTAAGAGTCAACCACATCTACAGATCTGGAGTCACAAATAAGCCAGACAAGGTAAGGATGGTACATTTCCTTTCCTAAAGGACATTAGTGAATCAAGACCAATGAAAACATAGGTGGCCTTCATGAATTTGTGATTCTCACACTATAGTTTCATGACATGAAACAGTCTAAATTGGGATTATTTGAATTTAGTATTATTTTCAAATAAGGAGAAGCAAATTATTGCAGATGCTAGAATCTGTACTGAAAACAAAAACTCCTGGAAATCACAGCAGATCAGGCAGTATCCATGGAGATACAGCAAGCTAACGTTTCAAGTCTAGATGACATTTCATCAAAGTTAATTTCAGATAATCCAGCTGTACTCAGGGTTCCTATCGGTGTGCATCATCCATTGCCGTTTTCCCCTCTGGCAAAAATGAAATCTATGGGAACTAGGGACAGGGCATTTACGCCCTCATCCTGCTCAATAATTTTAGAGATCTGAGCATATCCTGACCCCTGCAAAAATGTGACCCTAGATATCCGCACATTCTCTCTAACGTGTTCACTTTAATCAGTAATCTATAATTCACTTATTTCAGGAAAATTACTATTAATTGGCTCATTTCTGTTTCTGTAGTTGTATGCTTACAATCTTGACTATGGATAAGCTACCGAACTTTTTTTTCTCCTTACATCTCTGGTGGCAAACATAAGTCAAATATTTCCCAAAGCTATCTTATGTTTGTCTTAGTAAATTGCCTGAATGACGAAGTTTAAGTTGGCATCAGGCTGAACCAGATTTGCCTGTGGGCTAAGTCTCATTCCAATGCCAATTTAACTGAAGATTGACTGAGGTTTCGCGACTAGAAGTCTGTAGCAATCTCAACAAAGCAGGAAATAGATTCCATGCCTATCCATCCTGATTGGGGATATTACAAGCTAATACAATTAATTTTAAAATGCCCGGTGACAAGTAGCAGGGTACCAATACTTACCAATCCAGGTACCTGGTTTTCCAAATTGAAAAAATACCTGGAAATACTAGCATCTTCTTATCTGTTAATGTACAACTTTTGATGCCCTGAATTACTCACAAAAGCCCACAATATGAAATATGAACACAAGCTAAGACACAGTGGCTAGAAGCAAGCATTTGCACCCAATTTTCTGGAATTATTTTATTAAATGCTCACACCCAGGAAACTTCAGGCCACACACTTTCACTGAGGGTGAAAAACCATGAATCTATGTGCAGGCAAAAGGACTGAACATAACATTTTACAAAACCCTTTGAAGGAAATTCCCAGAGTGAAGATTGAAGTGCAGCTCTGGCCTAATTGAAGCATGAAAATTTCTACACACAGTTCCCTTTTTTCCTCCAGCAATACCCATAGAGATAGATTTCAAGTGTAATTTAGGTGGATCCAATTAAGAAGTTGGATTATAAAGCTGAAATCAATAAGAACACATAATCATCCTGTTCTCATCTCCAAGTAAAGAGCCCAATGTGTGCAGTACATGTTAAATGATGTGCAAATTTGCTGAGGAAAGGCTGGTGTCAATTGACTCTCTATGGTCTCAGGTTGATTGCTTTTGTTGTTATTATGGATTAGTCTCCATCTCAGTTGTAATAGGGAATGATTCCAAGGGAAAGGAAACAAGAAGAAAATGTGACAGATTAAACCCTTCACTGTTTTCATGGAATCACAGACAGCTAGAAGTCTTGGCCTTGACTCATGCAACCCATCGCTACATCTGCTTGTTTATGTTAACTAAAATCCCCCTTTTTTTTGCATTCTTAAGGCCAGAATAAAAATATTCAAGAAGTCAAGTTGGTTAGATCACATATACAATGCTTGACAGGTACAAATATCTTTGGACCATGAGACTGTCAGCCTTTACCCTCCCACGGGATGAAGACATCACTGGCAAGGCCTGCATTTATTGTTCATCTCTAATTGTCCTTGAGAAGATGGCCACCTTCTTTAAACCAAACCCTCGCTCCCACTCCCCCATTCTAGGTTTCAATCTAGTGAATATTCTCTGATCTTCTCTAAGGTATTTGTATCCTCGGTAAAATAAGGAGACAAAAACTCTACACAGTCCTCCAGATGTGACCTCACCAGTGCTCACTATAACTGTTATAAATCATCCCTTCTTTAACATTCCATTCCTCTTGCAGTAAGTAACAACAAACCATTTGCCTTCCCAATCAAATTCCATACTTGCATACTCACCTTATGTTATTCCCTATCATAATTAGTGCACTCCCCGGGCTACTCATTGGTTGCTCACACATCAGCAGGGTCACCACAGCTGTGAGTGGCCAGCAGTATTTGAAGTTGGCACAAAACCACACAGTGCAGATGCTGAAAATCTAAAATAGGAACAGAAAATGCTAGGAATACCCAGCCAACTGAGCAACATGTGTAGAGTAAGATAGGAAGTTAGTAGGCTACTTTGTCCCAGCCTCTACCAAGGAAGAGTTAGACCTGGGGGAGATGATTTAGCAGCTTTGCAATATGCTCCGACCTCTCTGTACCTTTCCTGAGAGTGATCTACCAACAGATCTCTGTTAGTAGATCACCCTGTTGATTGTAGAATAAAAGGTTAATACTCAACTATATAATCAATCAAATACATCGACAGTGATGGAAAATATCTAGTTGTGGAGAGACTCTGAAGGGAGACCTCAAGTTAAGTCTAAGTGCGAAAGTAGTTCATAGAATGTTCAATAGACAGTGACCTTTTCTGAACAATGTACATCCCTCCTGACTTGTTCCAAGAGTACCACCAGAATGACTGATCTGATAACAGTGAATAGCTATTTAGGAAAATTGATCAGGCAATTAGTCCTGATATTGTAGTGGCTCTCAGCCCTGCCCTACTGTACCAGGATGCTGGAAACGGAGCAGGAGGTTTGAATTGTGAACCATGTGAAGCCTATTATTAAATTTTTGGTAATAAACCACGTTTCCCCAAGCCGGAGATATTCCATAACAGCCACTTCATGGAAACTCATGGCACCACACATATCATTCTTGCTGCAGTGGCAGTCATTGCTGTCCTACAGAAGTTGTAATCTTCTATTGTTTCCGTCAGCAATCTTAATGTTAACCCGTCCACAGTGCCCATACTGTGAAGTAGTGGCACTATCTACATGCCAATCTCCACACAATAAAACTCAAAAACTGTTCCTGATCGGATGGAGGCTTCATCCAGTTGTCCTTAATTGAAGCATGTACAGAGGTAATGGCATTGGGAAAGCAGGAATAAAGAATATATAAGAACAGCTGTGATTGGTTGGAAGGTAACAGAAGTGAAATGGCAGAAGGGATGACAATGAAGGACAAAAGGAAATTGTAAAAGGGGAAGTAACAAAACAAAGAGGAGTTTTACATGGCAACAGCAGGGTTTTTTGATTCATTGCAAAATATTGGTGTCACCGGCTAGGCCGATGCTTATTGCCCATCCCTAATTGCTCTAGAGGGTAGTTAAGAGTCAACCACCTTGCTGCAGGTCAAAAGCCATATTTGAATCATGGTTACCACTGGATTCTCAATTTGAGGTTTTATTGAATTCAGATTGGGCCACCTGCAATGTGTGGGACATGAACCCAGGTCCCCAGGACATTAAATGTGAGGCTGGATGAACACAGCAGGCCAAGCAGCATCTCAGGAGCACAAAAGCTGACGTTTCGGGCCTAGACCCTTCATCAGAGAGGGGGATGGGGAAAGGGAACTGGACTAAATAGGGAGAGGGGGGAGGCGGACCGAAGATGGAGAGTGAAGAAGATAGGTGGAGAGAGTATAGGTGGGGAGGTAGGGAGGGGATAGGTCAGTCCAGGGAAGACGGACAGGTCAAGGAGGTGGGATGAGGTTAGTAGGTAGATGGGGGTGCGGCTTGGGGTGGGAGGAAGGGATGGGTGAGAGGAAGGTTGCGGGAACAGCAACTCATATTCCGCCTGGGAACCCTGCAGCCATATGGTATCAATGTGGACTTCACCAGTTTCAAAATCTCCCCTTCCCCTACTGCATCCCTAAACCAGCCTAGTTCGTCCCCTCCCCCCACTGCACCACACAACCAGCCCAGCTCTTCCCCCCCACCCACTGCATCCCAAAACCAGTCCAACCTGTCTCTGCCTCCCTAACCTGTTCTTCCTCTCACCCATCCCTTCCTCCCACCCCAAGCCGCACCCCCATCTACCTACTAACCTCATCCCACCTCCTTGACCTGTCCGTCTTCCCTGGACTGACCTATCCCCTCCCTACCTCCCCACCTATACTCTCTCCACCTATCTTCTTCACTCTCCATCTTCGGTCCGCCTCCCCCTCTCTCCCTATTTATTCCAGTTCCCTCCCCCCATCCCCCTCTCTGATGAAGGGTCTAGGCCCGAAACGTCAGCTTTTGTGCTCCTGAGATGCTGCTTGGCCTGCTGTGTTCATCCAGCCTCACATTTTATTATCTTGGAATTCTCCAGCATCTGCAGTTCCCATTATCCCCAGGACATTACCTGAGTTTCCTGGGTTGATAGTCTAGTGATAATACCACTGCACCATTCCCTCCCCAAAATGTCACCAAGAGCTGCCATTCAAAAGAATGGGTACAGTGATTTTGATCTGAAATTGTAGATCTTCACATTGTGTCTTGAAGTCTGTAAAGAACCTGCGTTGAAGGTGAGGTGATATTCCTCAAGCTTGCATGGGATTTTTTTGATTATAGAATTGACTGTAGCTTAGTACAACTGTCACTAGATTAGTAATCAAGTGAATAATGATTTGAGGGTAGGGTGTTAAACACTATTGCATCAGCTGATGAGATTTAACTTCCATTAATTGAAAGCTAGCCTCAATAAGGGTGACCATGAAACGATCATTGTTTGTTATTAAAAACAAAGTTCACTAACATTCTTTAAGGTATCTGTGGTTTTTTTATCCACCCTGGTGCACAAGACTCCAGACACAAAGCAATAAGATTGACCTTGAACGACCTCAGGAATTGCCTAGCAAGACACTGTAGGCAAATGAGGATGGCAACCAATACAAGCCACAGGAGCGAGACCAAGATCTCTTTCACAAAAATATTAAAATTGGAGCAAGGTTGGAAGCTAAGATAATGTGGGCTCAGGGTGGGAATGATGACAAGGATTGAAATAAGGATTGCAGCTATGAGGAAGAATTATATGCTTAAGGGAGAATCAAATAGGATCGTAAGAACTAAACTGAGCACCAAGAAAATTGCAATTGCCCTTCTATTAACTCCAGGTACTCATAAGGAGATAGATGAACAGACACATTGGCAAGTTGCTGAAAAGTGCAGATGTAATACGAAAATAACAGTCCAAAATTTCAAATAACGTTAACCAGAATATGAAAGAAACAAAAAAGCAAGGGTGAAGAAATAATAAAAAAAAATTGGGGAGAACGTTTTTTCCAGTATATAGTAAGCCCAAAAAGGGAAGGGACAGGTTAAGGTTTTATTTTAGGGAATGAATCTAAGCAGGAAGTGGTATGTAGGAGCGAGCATTTAGAGCAAGGGATCAGTATTGTGATAGATTTATGGAAACAATAAAAACAAATCAACAGTAAAAGTTTGAACTTGGAGCTGGGCCAACTTTACTGAACTGAGATGTGATTTGGTAAAAGTGGACTGGAAACAGCTACTCGATGGTAAATCACTGTCAGAACAGTGGGAGGCATTCAAGGAGGAGATAAAGAGGATTCAGAATAAATACATTCCCACAAAGAAAAAGAGTGGGACCCCCAAATCAAGACCTCTGTCAAGATGTCAAAGCAAAAGCAAAACAAAGAAAAAGAAAGGCTTTAATCTGATTCCAACAGCTCAATACAGTAACGACCTAAGGTAAAATAGGCAGGACAGAGGTGAAAGTAAAAAGGAAATTAGCAAAACAAAGTGAATGTCATTGAGGCAAATTTAACAAAATAAAAATCAAGGAAAACCCAATGATGTTTTAAAAGTAAACAAAGAGCAAGAGGCTGCCTAAGGAAAGAGTAAGTTTGATCATTTGTGTGGGGGTGGAGGAGCTGAACATGGTTTTTCGTGAATACTTTACATCTGCTTTCACAAAACAGGGGGTATGAAGCAAACATTGTAGGCTTGTGGAAATAATTGAGCTGATAAATAAATTGAGGCAGGAAGCACTGAAGTGTTGCATGTTGAATTGAATTGAATTAGCTTCATTGTCACTTGTACCCAAATGAGTACAGTTAAAAGTCAATAAGTTACCACTTACCGTGCTATCTTACGTACAAAAAAGCCTAGGTACAAATTCTTCAGTTACAAAGTTAGTTACAGTGTAACAAAGTAACCAACACATAGCACCATCTTAGGTACAGATTGCCTAGGTACAACCCTCAGTTACAGAATAGAAAAATTAGTTACCAGATTCAAGGGAAAACTAAGTGAAAGATTTTGATTTTCCAATCACTGACTACGGGCTTGGTACAGATTTGTCTCATTAGTTAAAGAGGAAGAAAGTGATAGGCCAAGCAATGAGTCTATCAACATAGCCTTGATGGTGATCAAATTATTCAAAGCTTTCTTGCAGAAAGCATACATTGCCATTTCGAAAGGCACAGATTAATCGAGGATGATCAACATGCATTGGTTAAGGGAATGTCATGCCTTGCCAGCTTGATTAAACCTTTTGAGGAAATAGCAAGGAGGATCAGCGAAGTTAGCGCATTTATTCTAATAAATGATTTCTAGTAACATTTCTTGAACGTTACTGGGACATTTTGACAAAGTTCCACATGGCAAGCAGGCTGGAAAAATAAAAACATATGGGATCCACAGAATGGTGGCAGGTTGGTTTCAAAATCGATTCAATGGTGGAGGAAAGGTATTTGAAGGTATTTGAGGGTATTTTTCTGACTACCATCTACAAGGCATAAGCCTGCATCTTCAATATTAATTCTTCCTACAACAGTGTGAGCAGTGTGTACCAACGACAACACACACTGTAAAACTCAACAAGGATTCAATCCCTCCAGACCTGAGAATTCTCCTAACTCAGACATGTGCATCAGATGTATAGGTACAACACTATCTGAAAGATCCCTCCAGTGGCTCATACCATCCTGACTTTCAATTGTATCATTTGGGTCAAACTCCTTGAGCTCTCTCTTAAGAGAAAATGTGTAAATGTCTTTATATCTCAAGGACTGCAGCAGTTCAAATAGACAGCTCACAGAATACCTGGCCATTGCCTTATAAAAAAGACCTATTTCTGCTTTCATGATTTCAATGATGAGTGGCATTGGTTTAAAATAATTGGCTGAAGGATGAGAGGGCGGTGAACATGATATTTTCTCAGACATCTGCTCCTGATACCTCAATGTATTTGCCACATCTACCAAGGTTTATTGAGGTAGTTCACTTTGCCTTTGTTTTGACTTGAGCCGAGCTAATGGGTTAAGGTTGAGGCTTATATCTACAGAAGAGGTACTATTTTAGACAATAAGACAATTTGAAGTATAATAGCAGTATGACACCTGCATTTAGTCAGGCATGATTATTAGCACCTTGGAGAGCTGGTACAGATATATTTGCTCCCCTTGAAAGCTAAAGTATAGCTTCTTATTTCCACATATTGTGTGATATCAGCGCAATGGATGGAATCAATGTAACAGAAACAATCCCATCAGAACCATTGCCTTATAGATACTTTCTCAAAAACCTGTTCACTGATGCTATGTCACATCTGTGGAGCAGATGGCATTTGAACCCAGGTCTTCCTGGCGTAGAGATAAGGGCACGAACATCGTGCCACAAGAGCCCTACATCATTGTCTTATGCAACAATTTATTGCACATTCCTAGTTGCCCTTAAGAAGTTGGTGGTGAGCCGTCTCCTTGAACATCTGTAGTTCATGTGCTGTATTATCCATAATGTGGGTAAATAGGGAGTTCCAGGATTTTGACCTAACAACAGTGAGGGAATGCTGATATATTTCCAAGTTAGAATGGCGAGTAGCTTAGAAGAGAACTTGCAGTTGGTGGTGTTTCCATGTATCTACTGCCCTGGTGCTTCTAGATGGTAATTGTTGTGAGTTTCGAAGGTGCTATCTAAGGACCTTTGGTAAATTTCTAAAGTGCATCTTGTAGATAGCACTTGCTGCTGCTTCTGACCATTGATGGTGATCATAGATATAGTGCCAATCAAGCTGGCTGCTTTGTGCTGGATGGTGTCAAACTTCTTGAGCTGTACCTGTTCGTTTAATTGGGGATTCCATTACATATCCCATCATGCTCCTGACTTGTGCCTTATGGACAGGCTTTAGGGAGTCAGGAGTTAAGTTACTTGTTGCAGGATTCTTAGCCTCTTACCTGCTATTGTAGCCATAATATTTGTATGGATAGTCCAGTTCAGTTTCTGATTCATGGTAACTCCCCATTGGAGAGTTCATGCTAACAATGCTATTGAATGTCAAGGGGTTGCAGTTAGACTTTCTTGATGGACACAGTCATTGCTTGGCATTTGTGTGGCACAAATATTGCTCACCACTTGTCAGAACAAACTTGGATATTGTCCAGGGCTTGCTGCATTTGGATATGGACTGCTTCAGCAGTCGTGCATGGAGACAGTATTCCCCATAGTTTTGCCAGGGTTCCTTGACGACACACTCAGTCAAATGCAATCATAATGTCAATAGCTGTCACTCTCATCTCAGCTCTAGAATTCAACTGTCTTGCCCAGGTTTAAACTAAGACTGTAATGAGGTCAGGAGCTGAGTGACTCTGGCAGAACCTGAAGTTGGCGTCATTGAGCAGTTTATCACTAAGCATTGATGACAGTTGCCAACACTTTACTGGTGATGGAGAGTAGACTGATGGGGCAGTAATTGTCTAGGTTGGATTTGTTTGGATTTTCATGCACAGGACATTCCTGAGCAATTTTCCACATTGTTGGGTAGATGCCAGTGTTGCAGCTGCAATGAAATAACTTGACTAGTAGCACGCTAATTTCTGGAGTACATGTCAACAATGCAATACCTGGAATGTTGTCAGTGCCTCTAGTCTTTGCATTATCCAGTGCCTCCAGTTGTTATTGATATCATGTGATGTGAATTGAATTGACTGAATGCTAGCATCTGTGATGCTGAGAGCTTTTGGAGGAGATTAAGATGGATCTTCTCCTTAGCACTTCTGCTGAAGGCTGTTATGATTGCTCCAGCCTTATCTTGTGCTTTGATGTGCTGTGCTCCCCTATTAATGACGATGGGAATGTTTGTGGGGCATTCTTCTCCAGTGAGTTGCTTGATGGCCCACCACCATTCACAACTAAAGGTAGTAGGACTTCAAAGCTTCAATCTGATCCATTGGCCATGGAATTGCTTAGCTTTACCTATCATTTGCTGCTCCTCGCATGATCTACTGCACTCTTCAACAATTCCCTGGTTTGACAATAAAGATAGAATGAAAGATATCAAAGGTTGGAGGTGCCATCGATAGTATCGAGGGCTATTGCAGGCTTCAGCGAGACATTGACAGAATGCAGAGCTGGGCTGAGAAATGGCAGATGGAGTTCAACCTGGATAAATGCGAAGTGATGCATTTTGGAAGGTCGAACTTAAATGCTGAATAGAGGATTAAAGGCAGGATTCTCGGCAGTGTGGAGGAACAGCGGGATCTTGGTGTTCAAGTGCATAGCTCCCTCAAAGTTGTCACCCAGGTGGATAAGGTTGTTAAGAAAGCATATGGTGTTTTGGCTTTCATTAACAGGGGGATCGAGTTTAAGAGCCACAAGGTTATGCTGCAGCTCTACAAAACCCTGGTGTGACCATACTTGGAATATTGTGTCCAGTTCTGGTCGCCCTATTATAGGAAAGATGTGGAGGCTTTGGAGAGGGTGCAAAGGAGGTTTACCAGGATGCTGCCTGGACTGGAGGGCTTGTCTTACTAGGAGAGGTTGACTGAGCTCAGACTTTTTTCTCTAGGGAGAAGGAGGAAGAGAGGTGACCTGATCGAGGTGTACAAGGTAATGAGAGGCATGGATAGAGTCGATAGCCAGAGACCTTTCCCCAGGGCAGGACTGACTACCACGAGGGGTCATAGTTTTAAGGTGTTAGGAGGAAGGTATAGAGGAGACGTCAGAGGGAGATTCTTCACCCAGAGAGTTGTGAGCTCATGGAATAGTTTACCAGTGGTAGTCGTGGAAGCGGAGTCATTAGTGACATTTAAGTGACTGCTGGACATGCACATGGACAGCAGTGAATTGAGGGGAATGTAGGTTAGGTTATTTTATTTTTGGATTAGGATTATTCCACGGCACAACATCGTGGGCTGAAGGGCCTGTACTGTGCTGTACTTTTTTTATGTTCTATATTCTGGGCTAACAAAGTGTGGAGCTGAATGAACACAGCAGGCCAAGCAGCATCTTAGGAGCACAAAAGCTGATGTTTCAGGCCTCGACCCTTCATCAGAAAAGGGGGATGGGGAGAGGTTTCTGAAATAAATAGGGAGAGAGGGGGAGGCGGACCGAAGATGATAGAGGAGAAGATAGGTGGAGAGGAGAGTAAAGGTGGGGAGGTAGGGAGGGGATAGGTCAGTCCGGGGAGGACAGACACGTCAAGGGGGCAGGATGAGGTTAGTAGGTAGGAAATGGAGGTGCAGCTTGGGTGGGAGGAGGGGATAGGTGAGAGGAAGAACAGATTAGGGAGGCGGGGACGAGCTGGCTGGTTTTGGGATGCAGTGGTGGGAGGGGAGAGTTTGAAGCTGGTGAAATCCACATTGATACCATTGGGCTGCAGGGTTCCCAAGCAGAATATGAGTTGCTGTTCCTGCAACCTTCGGGTGGCATCATAGTGGCACTGCAGGAGGCCCAGGATGGGCATGTCGTCTAAGGAAGGGGAGGGGGAGTTAAAATGGTTCGCGACTGGGAGGTGCAGTTGTTTATTTTCTGGGCTATCAGGTTTTAGAATGTGTTGGACCATAATTCTGCTACTGCTGGCGACCCAAAGCACCGAATGGATACCCAGTCAGTGAAGTCTATTCCATTCAGTATAGTGATAGTAACATGCATAATGAAGTGTATTTTCAATGTGAAGATGAGCCTTGGTTTCTTCAAGGACTGTATGGAGTTATTCTTATCAATTTTGTCATGAACAGAAATATCTGTGGTACATCAGTGAGGATGAGGTTAAGTATGATTTTCCCTTCAGTTGGTTCCCTCATCAATTGCTTCAGGCTAAGTATAGCAGCTATGTCCTCTCGGACTCAAGCAGCTCAGTCAGTAGTGATGGTTCCAAGTTCCTCTTGGTGATAGACATTGAAGTGCTCCACCCGAAGTACATTCTGCACCACTGCCACTCTCATTACTTCCTACTATTGGTGTTGAACATGAAGCACTGTTTCACCAGCTTATGTGGTGGGGACAGTACATGTAATCAAGAGTTTCCTTTGCCCAATATTGACCTGATGCCATGAGACTGTGGGATCCAGAGTCGGTACTGAAGACTCCATCCTGACTGTATACCACTGTACCACCACCTCTGCTGTCCCACAGGACAGGGCATAGCAGAGATGGTGATGGTGGCCTCTGGTGCACTATATATGTTTTGTTGGGTATGCGAGGCTGTTGCTTGACTAATCTATGAGACATCTCTCCCAGTTTGGTACTGCCATCCAGATGACTTTACAGAGTTGGCAGGACTGAGTTTGATGATGTCTTTTCCAGTGCCAGGTGCTCTGTTCAGTTTCATTCCTTTTATGAGAATTTTTAACAGTTGAAACTACTAAGCGGTTTGCCAGGCCATTTCAGAGGTCAATGAAGAGTTAGCCGTGTTGCTGTGGAGTTTTTTTTTGAAACCACATGCAGTTCAGACCAGTTATGTTTCTTCTTCCCTAAAGTTAAAATTGACAATGGTTTCATGACCATCATTAGGCTTTTCATTTCAGATGTTTAA
Organism: Stegostoma tigrinum; assembly: GCF_030684315.1. Classification (NCBI taxonomy): domain Eukaryota; kingdom Metazoa; phylum Chordata; class Chondrichthyes; order Orectolobiformes; family Stegostomatidae; genus Stegostoma; species Stegostoma tigrinum. Next base: position 53,270,849 of record NC_081370.1, on the reverse strand, counting down.
TGAGGGTAATTTTTGCCATCTGGCATTTGAACTGATTTTCTCCAGCATATTACCAGGATCTTTGAATTAGTAATCCACTGACAATACTACCCTGGCCATCACCCCTTACACATTTGTAGATAAATAAAAAAAAAAATGTGGATATGACTTTCACTGCCAGTGTGATGCCAGGCCTATAGGCAAATGTCTGGCAGGCAGTATTAAACAATACATTACCCATTACTATTCACAGTAGGCAGTGTACCTAGCATGCCCTACCAGGCCCTGCTTGCAAAACTCAAAACATAACATTCAATGATAATGGGAACTGCAGATGCTGGAGAATCTAAGATAATGAAATGTGAGGCTGGATGAACACAGCAGGCCCAGCAGCATCTCAGGAGCACAAAAGCTGACGTTTCGGGCCTAGACCCTTCATCAGAGAGGGGGATGGGGTGAGGGTTCTGGAATAAATGGGGAGAGAGGGGGAGGCGGACCGAAGATGGAGAGAAAAGAAGATAGATGGAGAGGAGAGTATAGGTGGGGAGGTAGGGACAGGATAGGTTAGTCCAGGGAAGACGGACAGGTCAAGGAGGTGGGATGAGGTTAGTAGGTAGGAGATGGAGGTGCGGCTTGGGGTGGGAGGAAGGGATGGGTGAGAGGAAGAACAGGTTAGGGAGGCAGAGACAGGTTGGACTGGTTTTGGGATGCAATGGGTCGAGGGGAAGAGCTGGGCTGGTTGTGTGGTGCAGTGGCGGGAGGGAATGAACTGGGCTGGTTTTGGGATGTGGTGGGGGAAGGGGAGATTTTGAAGCTGGTGAAGTCCCCACCCCGTCTGCTTTCCGGAGAGACCACTCTCTCCGTGACTCCCTTGTTCGCTCCACACTGCCCTCCAACCCCACCACACCCGGCACCGTCCCCTGCAACCGCAGGAAATGCTACACTTACCCCCACACCTCCTCCCTCACCCCTATCCCAGGCCCCAAGATGTCTTTCCACATTAAGCAGAGGTTCACCTGCACATCTGCCAATGTGGTATACTGCATCCACTGTACCCGGTATGGCTTCCTCTACTTTGGGGAAACCAAGCGGAGGTTTGGGGACTGCTTTGCAGAACACCTCCGCTCGGTTCGCAATAAACAACTGCACCTCCCAGTCGCAAACCATTTCCACTCCCCCTCCCATTCTTTAGATGACATGTCCATCATGGGCCTCCTGCAGTGCCACAATGATGCCACCCGAAGGTTGCAAGAACAGCAACTCATATTCCGCTTGGGAACCCTGCAGCCCAATGGCATCAATGTGGACTTCACTAGCTTCAAAATCTCCCCTTCCCCCACCGCATCCCAAAACCAGCCCAGTTCGTCCCCTCCCCCCACTGCACCACACAACCAGCCCAGCTCTTCCCCTCGACCCATTGCATCCCAAAACCAGTCCAAACTGCCTCTGCCTCCCTAACCTGTTCTTCCTCTCACTCATCCCTTCCTCCCACCCCAAGCCGCACCTCCATCTCCTACCGACTAACCTCATCCCACCTCCTTGACCTGTCCGTCTTCCATGGACTGACCTATCCCCTCCCTACCTCCCCACCTATACTCTCCTCTCCACCTATCTTCTTTTCTCTCCATCTTCGGTCCGCCTCCCCCTCTCTCCCCATTTATTCCAGAACCCTCACCCCATCCCCCTCTCTGATGAAGGGTCTAGGCCCGAAACGTCAGCTTTTGTGCTCCTGAGATGCTGCTGGGCCTGCTGTGTTCATCCAGCCTCACATTTCGTTACATAACATTCAACATTGGATGTGATTCGCCTATTTGATAACATTTGCTAAATAATCCTGTCTGCACTAAGATTTACTTGAGAAACCAATTTACGTTCATCAGTCAGGATCATGGTGCAGTTCATTGAGCTGGGAGCCGCATATATTCTCACACAGGTTCCTGTTCTTACCAAACAGAAAGAATATGTCCCCACATAGCACTCTTCTCGAGGAGGGAAACGTTATGTAGGCTTCAATCTCTGCAGTATACCCATGCAATCCCCTGACCAAATATAGGCAATTTTTTCAATTCAAAGGTAATTATTTTATCATAGTGGACAGTTCCTGCTGCAAGTCCTGGCCAATTGCAGTCTAAATAATCAACACCTTCTTCTCAAGCCATAAAAATTTTTAATTCCTTTAAATTTAGTTTCTTGTCTTTCAGTCCTGATGAATGCTCATATAAGGTCACATCTCTCTTCATTGCAACAAGTTAGAAAAGTCCAAGAATCTAATCACAGTGATTCATGACTCCATAGGCTGCCAAACGTATGAATATGCATTGATTCCAAGGAAAATGGACATTCAATCTTCTACCACCAGAGCCTTAATCCAGACTCCACACTCCTACTCAATCCATGGATTGATTAGACTGTCACACTGTCAGTGGGAACAGGCACGCACTCCATCACTGATCTGCCTGACAGAATTGCCAAACTTGAGCCTTCAGTAAACAGCCGATGTAAAGTGGACAAGAATTAATTCACCTTGTGTCTGATGCTCTGTTATTGCATTGTTGTAAATCTAAATATCTCTTGCCTTCATCTGATTAAATAATATAATAGCTATAAATGGGTCCTTCCTTATTGTGGCTCCATATTTGGTAAGCGTGAATATAAAGTTGTAAAATGAATTATTTGTACGAATGTACAAAATAAATGTATTTTTCCGCTTTAAAGCATTGCAGGAGATTTCAAACTCAAATGCATGTCATAAAAGAAAATAAACTGTTCAATTTAGAAATCCTAGATGAATCTACCTAATATACAGTTCTAACAGAAGGTTATACTTTAAATGATAACCGGTCTTTTCTCTGTATTTCCAGAAAATTCCATTTTTGCATGAGTTGTGCAATGTTCAGATGCTGATGAATTCACCTATAATAATCAAATTCAGTTGGCGATTTTGTGTCAATCTCACTAGATACACAAATATTTGAACAAAGTGTCATGTTTGGAAATTTGAAGAAACTGACCTTATCTGAGGTAATTCATTCTTAGCAATTCAAAGAAACTGTTGTATGAGGGATTACATGTATGTGCATGGAAGAAATGAGAGCTTCTCAATACCTTAGGGATTGTACAAGCCGTCATTTACATTAATAAACAGGTTACTGCAGCTCCAGTGTCTGTGAACTTTAAGGGAAATCCTTCGAACTATCAGCAGGCTGTCCAAATGAAATATTCGTCAGCTACGACAGTAAAATTAGCCATGAATTAAGTCAGTTGAATAATATCCAATAAATCTGTATATTTAATATTAACACCAGGGAACAAAGAAGATTGCTCAGAGTTTTCTTTTTATTGATGAGCAGATGAACTTGCTTTCTGTTTATTTTCCATTTGATTTTTCATTCTCACTTACTCTTCTGAAATACCAAATAAATTCAGTACTGAATATTCACATTATCAAGTATATTTTATTGCCTTTTCTTTCCCACAGAATTTGCCTTCAGTTTTATTAAGCTGCAAATAATAAGCAATTTGCTTCAATATATAGACAAGAAGAGCTTGTGATACAGCTGATAAAATGTATGCGTGCTATTTATAAGTGTAGCAAACCAGTAACTGAGTTCTGTGGGACTGCATGTTTACCGGCCAAGAGCATTTTATTGATTTGGGAATCTATGTGACGCACTAAAGGTTTTTTTTTACAGTGCTGACACAGAAGCAAAACTTAAACACTGGTCCCCTGGGATGTTCTCTAGAAATTCATGAATAAAGTAGCACTGAAACAGAAAACTAACAGATTCTGACTGAGCAATGATTCATTTGATAAATTTTATATTACAGATTTTGTTTTTTTGCGGTTTAGAATTACTTTACTGACTATTTAAAACATCAGACTACAATTTTTCAATAGAAAGAGCAAAAGACCCATCATCACCACAAGCCCTGTTTTGACATTTTTACTGTTAATATACCTTTAGACTAATTAAATGATGGATGTATCTTCATAAGTTGAGGTGGCTTTTCATTAAAAGAATGAATTCTAATTTTAGAAGTTCTCGTATAAAAGACTACGATGTAAATGTAAGTGATATTTCATCAGAGGTTTTATAAAACTAAATATGACTGTGAGCCATGTAAGGAGATGTTAAGGGAGATGTTCAAAAGCTTGATCAAAGAGATAAATTTTAAATCATTTCAACAGTGGGGAGGGGAGAGGTGTGGGGAAGGAATTCCAAAGCCTGAGCCAGGGGCAGCTGGAGTGGTCACTATTGGTGGATTGATTAAATTCAGGAAGTTGGAGATTGAGGAGCACAGATATCTCAGGAGGGTTATCAGGTGGAGGGAAAAAATGTAATGAGGGCTAAGAACAGGGAAGGATTTGAAAACAAGAATGAGGATTTTAAAATGGAGGTATTGTTGAACCAGGCACCAGTGAAGGGTTTGATGAATCAAATGGCCTACTTATGTCTTATGGCAATATGGTCATTGTGGGTCAGTGAGCACAGGGGTGGGAGCTAAAGAGCACTTATTGCAAGTGTTTTAAATTACCTCAGATTTATGAATCTGGGAGACCATCCAGGAACGTGTTGCAACGGTTGTGTCCAGAAGTAACAAAAGCATGGGTGAAGGTTTCAACAGCAGAAGAACTGAAGTGGAGCAGAGGCAGGTGACAGGCACCTCTGAGTGAAAGTAGTCAGCCTGGAAATGGCATAGATGTGCATTTGAAAGCTCATTTCAAGGGCAAAAATGACATCAAGGTTGCTGAACACCTGTATCAGCCACAGAGAGTTATGAGTTGGAAAAAGAATGGAACCAATTTAGGAGGGGGAGAAGGTAGCACATGGTTGAATGGTTAACAACAGCTGCTTCACAGCACCAGGGACCTAGGTTTGATTCTACCCTTGGGCAACTGTCTGTGTGGAGTTTGTACATTCTTCCTGTATCTGTGGGTTCCCTCCAGGTGCTCTGGTTTCATTCCCTAGTCCAATGATGTGCAGGGTAGGTGGGCTGGCCATGAAAAATTGCCCATAGTGTTGAGGGCTGTGTAGATATTTTGGGTTATAGGGGGATGGGTCTGGGTGGGATGCTCTGAGAGTCGATGTGGACTTGTTGGGCTGAAGGACCTGATACCACACTGTGGGGGTTCTGTGAAACAAAAAGAACCAAAGATCATGGCTCCAGTTCTTCCAACATGTATCTGGAAGAGGTTTCTGCTCATCTATACTGAAGTCTAATTGACAACCTGATGAATTAGAGGCAATGATGGGATTGATAAAGGTGGCAGTGGGGTGGCGCTGAGTGTCATCATTTAGAATCTGGTACTCTGTTTTTGGATGCATTACTGAAGAATAGCTCGAAGATGAGAAAGAGGAGCAGACTGTAGCTGAATCTTTTGGTGGGGATTAATCTCAAATAGGAAGAGAATCCATTGACATTGATTCTGTGACCAAGATTAAACAGATGAAAATGGGAGCAGGTAAGTGCACTCTGAACCTCCTGAGAGACACCTAGGGAGGGGTGGTGTGGTTAATTATGCCAAAGGCTGCATTCAGATTAAGAAGAAATATGTTGCCTCTTTCATAAAACATTCCTGTCTTGGATAAGAACCATTCGGTGCAATGGCAAGAGCTGATACCTGATTTGAGGGAGTAGAACATGGAGTTCAGGGAAAGATGGGCAGGGATTTGGGAAACAGCAACATATTTAAAGGGTGACGGAGATAGGGCTGGGGAATGGGACTGGCTAGGTAGCTCCTTCAGGTCTTATACAGACATAATTGGTCAAATGTCCCCTTCTGTCCTGGAAAATTCTACATTTCTATGATTCCATATTCAAAAATTTTGGAGAGCCAATGTATGTTTGGGATGGGGTGGTATTTTACAAGGATGGATGGGTTGAGTCTATTCTTTTGGAAGAAAAACATGATGACAGAAAATTTGAAGGTGAGGAGGATTGAATCTGAGGATTGAGAGCCTCAAGTAATGTCAGCTGTCATAAGAGCCAGGAAAGGAAGTTGGTTTGTCAGTGGTTTACTGAAAATGGGGTCAAGGAAGAAGCTGATGGGTCTTGTAGGCTAACTGAGGTTGGAGAGAGCATGAGAGGGAGGTAAAAAAAGAAACTAGAGCAGGAGAGAAGTACAGGGCCAAGCAAAGGGCAGCCTTACAGATGGTTTGACAAGGGAACTCAGAAATGGCTAAGGCAACTGATGAGTTGCTCCAAATCTAGCTGACAAAGAACTTCAGCTGGCAATGGAGGAGACAAGGGATAGGGGTAGAGGTTTCAGGGAGACAGCTTGTAGTAGGGAAAAGAACCCTAGCTTGCTTTTCATTCTGGGGTGATCCTGACATAATAAGTGGATATGAGCATGCTGCATAATGTTGTCCAGATAGCTCTGATGATGAATAATTGATCCAGTTCTCAGCTGTATACTTTCATGTTTGCATTCCTTGTATACTTCAAGCTTTGGGGATGAGCATTGTACAAGGAAGATGGCTGGAGTGAGAGAGAGCAATGGCTCTAATGGTGATGAGAACATCAAAAGAGGAGGTGAGGTTGAGCAGATTGGTGGCTACAGAAACATTATGGTAAACAGAAGGCCAGAGGCTAGCTGGAAATTTAAGAGTAGAGTTCCAGGTGACCTAGAGGTAAATTTCTTTTAAGAGAGGGCACAGAAGGAAAAGCAAGTGGAGTGCATGGAGACAATGTCACAAGGAAGTGATTGGAGATGGCCATAAAGTGATTGATCCTATGACCTGAATTGTTGTAAAGATGCAGACGGGTCTCTGGCTTAGCCAGAATGGTGTTTAAACTTCAATTCCAGAAGCCCCGTCCCTGAACCAGTTATCCACCATTTTGGTTGCTTGGGTGTGGTGGTGGAGGTGGTGGAGGTGGTGGTGGGGGGGGGGGGGGGGGTGGGCGGGGTTGGGCATGGGGGTTGGTGATCTGAGATTTGAGGGGGTGGGAAGGAGGCAATTGTAGATAATACTTTGTGCTCCATGTTAAAGTGCAGCAGCCTTCAGCCAAATTCCCAGATTTCACTAGAGTGACATCCATATCACTGATGTGGGGCTTTAGATCTTTTAGGAGAAGATCTAAAGCTATTAGAGCTCTTTGGATAAGTAAAGTATCCTATTGAAAAAGACCAGGAACATCTTAGAGAGAAGTAACATTCCCTTTGGGAGTATTCAAGAACTATGTAGAAGGGATCTAGTGTTGCTTTTGAAGCTGTTATAAATAGACATGAATGTGTAAAAGAAAAAGCTGATAAACTAATTGAAATCACAGCGATGATTGAAAATGTGGCCTGTATTTTTTTTTAATATAGACTGTGGTGAAAAAAGTGCTTGCTATTTCATGCTGTTTGTTGACATAAGCCTGAGGCCAATTATTATAGGACATGCAAATTCACATAGCTCATTTTCACAATGGGACATTCGATGCCAGTTTTATTGACAGCTCCAAGGCTTTATGAAGTCTATGAAGTAGGGCTATAATAACAAATGGTTTGTTTTATTAGAATTAAGCAATTGAAGGAAGTTTAACATTTTTAAATAGAGAAGTCATTAGTCGATGCTTGGAGAACAGACAATAAGAACTTTATTTTATTTCATACTACCATTGATTCTAAGTTCTGCCCACGGTGGATACTGGACGAGTTGATATGATGAGTATAAGCAAAAGGGGTAGGGGTGCATGGATTGACCTGTGTTGGAATGGGGCTATGAAACTGTAGCATGCACAGAGGGACTTGGAGAGTATGGAGAATATGAAGGGCAATGAGGATAATTGAAAGGCCATTGGCACAGAGGGTGTAGGTGGACATGGGAGCTAAATGGGGACATGGGACGGCCTTGATGTGGATGAGGTGGTATGAGTACTGTGTGGGGAAATGATGGGGTGTAAATAGTAAAGGCTAGAGGTTGTCTGTTTATTTCATTGTTCTTTTTAACACTGGCCCAAATTTCCAGATCATCGAAGTGAGGGCAGTCCCCATGGCTATCTCAAAACTCTTTTTGTTATTCACTCACGGGATGTAGGCATCACTGGCTGGTCAGCGCTTATTGCCTGTCCCTTGGGTAGCTGCAGCTCGAGTTATCACCCCAACCCTGCCATTCACCACAGAGCCAAAGTCTCCTAAATCAGAAACAGATACAGAAATCACTGGAAAAGCTCAGCAGGTGTGGTAGCATCTGCGGAGAGAAATGAGAGTTAACATTTTGGGTCAAGAGACCTTTTTCCCAAATCTGACTGCGGAGCTCGGAATTTTCCCAATGCAGAGGGCATCATTCCAGCCTATTTTCATGCGCACTAATTGAAATAGATATACTTTGCTGCGGTAAAGGCTAAATAAAGTCTATGATTCCCTTTGATCTCTCAGTTAACCATTGTAATGAGCTGTTCATTGTCCCAGCTAACTGTAATTATGGTCGAAATAGCAATTCAGTGAGGACAACTATGGACACAGCACGGCTAAGAGAAATGGAGTAAACTTTAAAAGATGAATTAGTTCAACTTGCAAAGCTGTGCCAAAGAATTAATTAAAACAGTTTTATACCAGAATCAGCAAATAAATGTTCGTTTTCACTTATCTTAAAATAAAATTAAGGAACTTATTGGAATAATATGCAAAGCAGCAATGACTAATTGCTTATGCTTTTGATTTTTACCATCTACTATAATGTGTAGAAAAGACCAGGTTAAATAGATGAGGTATTGTGAAACTGTACATTCCACATACTATTGGAATTCCATACCAATTTCAAACAGGCCCTGGACACTTGGAAATATTTTAGACTCTGTTTTTCTAGCACACAGGGAATGGTTATGATGTTTGAGGCAACTCATTTCAAAGGCAAAGTGGAAATTGCGATTGCTTTTCCAGATGTTGGAAATCAGATTAATGCTGCATTGTTTAAATAAAAATAAGTCTGTTTATGTCTCAGGTGTGTCAGCAATGAGATGAGTCAGGAAGTAGACCTTTGACCTCACAGTAATCTCACAGCTGGCTTCTCACCTAAATTTCTGGCCTGCCTGGATGCCAGACAGATTAGCAGGGAAATCTTACAGCTGGTTAGCCAGAATCATCCTTAAAACAGGAGCACCGCTCTGATGGTGAGCTTCCAGTTACTGCCTGGAGGATCCTGGAGCATTGAGTTTATCTGGCAAATAACTCAGCTTCTGACTCCCCAAAGCCTGTCCACCATCTACAATGCACAAGGCAGGAATCCCCTCCACTTGCCTGGATGATTACAGATCCAACAACACTCAAGGAGCCATCCTTAACAAAGCAGACCCCATACCTTTACCTTCAACATTTGCTCTGTTCAACACCAGTGCACAACGACAGCAGCATGTACCATCAATTTTCTGAAGAAGAGTCATACCAGAGTTGAAATGTTAACTCTTTTTCTCTCTCCACAGCTGCCATCAGGTCTGAGTTTCTCCAACGTTTACTGAGTTTCAGATTTCCAGCATCCACAGTAACTTGCCTTCGCATCGTGTACAAGTTGCACTGCAGTAGTTCACCAAGGTTGTTCAAGACAGCACTTTTCAAATGCAAAGTGATCTCCATGTAGAAGGACAAGGGCAGCAGATACATGGGAACATCACCACCTGCAAGGTTCCCTCTGAGCCAGTCTCCATCCTGACCTGAAAATATATCACTGTTCTTCTACTGTAGCTGGATCAAAATCCTGGAATTGTCTTCCTAAAGGAATTGTGGACCTCTCAAAATTCTAATGATTGCAGGAGTTCAAAAAGGCAGCTCACCATTATCTTCTCAGGGACAATTAGGCATGGACAATAAGTGTTTAGCCAGTGAAGCACACATCCAATGAATGAATAAAAGAGAAGCAGTGGAATTGTAAGACTCTCGGTTTCAGGAGCTGGATGAAATACAGGAAATGTGCCAGTAAAGTGTGTCTGTCAAGGGTGTCCAAAAAGACAACAGTTCCTCACTTCACCTTTTTCAAAAATACATATCCACAGTCATTCTCTCACTTGACCCAAGGCTTGGTCAATTCACCCCATCTTCATATAATGTAAGTACAGGTAACATTTCATTCTCTTTCCAAACACAGACACTACTCATAGAATCTCAGACTAGCATCGCCCTAGGTAACAGACAGGGTATGTATTTAAGGAATGGAAACACTTTCTGATAAGAGCTCACTGTATCTGAGAATTCCAACAATTATTGAAAAGTTCTCTTCTTTGATTAGGAAGGTGATGAGCTTCTGAGCAAACAGAGCATGCGAAGCCTCTTTGCTACATTGTGCTCAGAGAAATGTCACTGAAGTAACCCGCTGGATGTTGCGAGCCCAGTGATTCATAAACACAATCCACCCTGTTGTTACCGTGGTGCTGGACTACAATCCTTGGCCAAGCAGGTATCAACTTCCCTGGGGAAGAAGAGATGCCCGACTTCCTGCTCATGTGTAAGGTTGAAATTGACAGACCCTATGGTGCAAATCTCTTCTGCCTTTCCCACCTTCATTCTTTATTGTGCACCCCTCTGCCTTAGTGCTTGTTCATTCCTCCTGATCCCTTTGTGCTGTTTGGTTCTGAGATCAGACCAAACTTGATGCCCATCTTCTAATAAATTGGGAAAATTCCCATTTTAAGAAGGTTTGGAACTCCCCCTTTCTGAGTTCAACAAAATAGCAGTCAAAAAATAAAATAAGAAAGATACTTTCATACTTGTCAATTGTAAAGGGAAATGTACCTTTAATGACAGTGAATATCACTTTAATAAGCAATGCTGCAGCATGCTTCTTGCCTCTTGAGGCAATGGGGCATAAGTTAATAGCCGTGAGATTCAGTGCAGGGATCACAACAGGCAAATTACCCACATCTGTAGATTGTAAAGTCAAGAGCGCACCAACATTTGGGTAGCTTACAGGATGTTGGTAGGCCACAAATGGAGTACACTGAACAGTTTTGGTCTCCTTATTTAAGAAAGGATATGATTGCATTTGAAGAAAGTCAGAGAAGGTTCATTTGACAGTTGCCTGGGGTGAAAGGGCTATTTTATGAAGAATAGCTGGACAGCCTGGGCTTGTAACCCTTGGAGTTTAGAAGAATACAAGATAAACTTATTGAAACATATAAGGTCCCGGTAGGAAAGTGTGGATGTCAAAAAAGGATGTCTCCTCAATGAAAAAGAGTAGAACAAAGGGACACAGTTTAAAAATAGCTGTCTCCTATTTGGGCTGGAGATTAGGGTAAGTTCTATCACACAGAGGGGCCTTAACTTTCGAACGCCCTTCCCCATTCTGCAGTGGAGTCAAGATAATTGAATACTTTTAAGAGGTAGGTCGTTTATTGATCAACGACGGAATCAGAAGATTTTGGGATAGGCAGGAATGTGGCATTCAGGTCACAATTACAACAGTTACAATGAGGCTTGATGGGGAGAATGAACTACTCCTTCTTTTAATTCATGTGTTCATGTTCATGCTATCTGTTCATTTCACTGATTTCAGTATCAGTCCAATTCTAAACATATAGTTAATTGCATGGACCCTTCGCGGGGAGCCATTATTGTGACAGTTAAAGCAAGTATGCATTTCCATACAATTAGCCAGATTACTGAAGAGAATGTACATTATCACTGCAGTAGGAACTACCAGCTGTGAGAAGAAAATGAAAGTGACCTGGAAAATAGTGAGCAATGGCACAACGTGGGAGAGGGTGGTCTGTAAGATTTTCAGCTAGTGTGTTGGAGGTCCTGTTGGAGAAGGTGGAAAGGACAAGAGATGTCTTGTATTATCAGGACGAACAGGCACACCATCAAAAGTTACTGGGAGTAGATAGCATTGGACCTCAATAGCAAGAGTCAAAACACTGAGAGCCAAAGACCAGTGTTACAACAGGTACATTGGCAGTCAAGGTCAAGGAATACACTTTTGCCTGCCATATCCTATCAGTTGCAACACAAGCCTCAAACACTGCTCAACGCACCACAGCCCCATCAACAACCTATCACTCTGGAATCATACCTGATGTTCATATGCCTCACACACTTTACACTGCTGCACGACTCACACCCACATCTTTCAGCTTGCACACACTGCCAACTATTCAATCACGACAGCAACATCACCCAAACACATATGTAATGACACAACTTCTCCTTGGTTTCTAAACAACATGTTGCATAACTGTGGGCAGCAGGAGCTACCTGGAGGGAGACACACATGTTGACCAGTCCTGGCCCACAAACTGAAGCTAGCCCTGACCTCTACTGGGACAGATATTGACAATGGAGCCAACAACAGGTTCACGCCATCAGAAATGACAAGATCCCCATGGCTAATCCACCTCATCCTCATCCCAGTCACTCCCCTGATCCACAAGATGCATGTGCTGTAATTATGCACCTCACCACCTCATATTGACACCATGTCTAATTAAGAGGGTAGCACAACAGCAGGATCTGCTTGAAACAAAACACTGGACATAACTGACTTCCGGTCAAGGCAGAAGGTAAGGATCACACCCACTTGTAGGAGAATAGGCTCATGCACACTTGAATCCCTACAGTGCAGAGGCCATTCAGCCCATCAAGTTTGCACAACTCCTCAAACTGCATCCCAGCCAGACTCAGCCCCCTACCATAACTCCATGTTTACCATGGCTAATCCACCTGGCCTGCATATCCTGGACACTATGGGCAATTTAGCGTGGATAATCCACGTGACCTGCACATATTTGGACTGTGGGAGGAAACCGGAGCACCCGAAGTAAACCCATGCAGACATGAGGCGAATGTTCAAATTCCACACAGTCAGTATCCTGAGGTTGGAATTAAGCCCGGTCCCTGACACTGTGAGGCTAACCACTGACCCGCCATCGCAATGGACTAGTGGTATTATCACTGGGCTGTTAATCCAGAGACCCAGATAAAGTTCTGGGGACCCAGGTTTAAATGCCGCCATAGCCGATGGTGGTATTTGAAATCAGTAAAATATCTGGAATGACCACGAACCTATTGTCAATTGTTGAAAAAACCCATCTGGTTCACTAATGCCCTTTAGGGAAGGAAATCTGTCATCCTTACCTGGTCTGGCCTACAAGTGACTCCAGACCCACAGCAATGTGGCTGACTCTCAACAGCCCTCTGAGCAATTAGGGATGGGCAATAAATGTTGCCTAGCCAGTGATGTCCTCATCCCGTGAATGAACGTCATTGACCTGCCTGGCCAGAGAATCCAAATGGGCACTTTAATAGGATAGCCCATAGAAGAACGCAGAATGCAATAGACACTGAAAAATGGAACACGTTGGGAAGCTTGTCAGAAGGCCTGTGTTCAATGTCAAGAGGCATGACGGAGTCCTCCGCCAACTTGGCACAGGTCATGGTGCAGAACTTTGAGTCCATTTATGTTAAGATACCAACTCAATTTGCATGTTATAGAAGCAACTATGATGCAATGTCTCATAACTGATGCTTCAGCTTCCATTAAAGCATAAGTGATGGCGGATAGCCAACATCTGGCTATTGCGATGGCAGCTGAGTCTGCCGGCACACATGCTCAGACTACCACCATCACAGCTGTGGATCACAGTGGATCAAAAGGTTGCTGGGGCACTGCCCTGGGCAGCAGCTATAGTTCCATTGAGAACAAACTTCCTGTTTTCGTTAACGAATACAGCATTTGTCTTCTCACCTTTGCTGTTCCGCTTGTGTTTTTAACTAACAGCCAGACAACGCACACTGCTGTCCCGAGGGGATGGTGCATCCATAGTCAAGCGTGGTTGAGGATATTGTCCAGGCGTGCATGCAGAGTTCCCCACTGAGGGTCAGTGTCCTCCCACAACTAATTCTAGATGCCCAGGAATACAGAGGATGGGCAGGTTGGCTATTCATTCTAGGCGAGCAGTAGGAGCAGCAAGCTAGATACATAAGAAATGCACAGGTACAATGATTGACTTTAGTGTGCACCATGACATGATTTCACTTGCTATCTTTGTTTGGAGCATTGTTTTTGCATTAACTCCAATTTTACACGTATTTAAGTGGGTATTGCCATGGTCAGTGACAGAGGGAAGATATAATGAGGGGTTGAAGCTGAATGAGGAAGTGATGTTGTGTTAACTGGCATTGTACTCAATAGGTTTTTCATGAACTGCCTGATCAGAAAACAGTTATCCACAGCACCTCGTTCTTCAACATTTCAATCCCCCTTTCCAATCTCCATACAATTATAATTAATAATTATGCTTCTGCACATGGGTTTCTATGAAATCCCCTCCTCATTCTTGTAAACTCTAGTGAACATAATCCTAATAGATCCAGACTGTCCCGAGATGTCATTACGGGCATTCCAGCTATCAGTCAGTAAACTAAACGCATGGGATTGGAGGCTATGTGCTGAAATGGATTGAAAACTGGTTGTAAGAGAAGAATCAAAAAGTAGGAGTATACAAGTCTTTTTCAAAGTAGCAGGCAGTGACTAGTGGGGCACCACTGGAATAACCACCTCAACACACATCTATTCATAAAGAAAGTTAATGATTTAATTGAGGAAACTGTATGTCATATCTCCACGTTTGCAGATAGCACAAAGCTGAGTGGAAGATGAGCTGTGAGGGGAATGCAGAGATTTGGGCAAGTTGTGTAAGTGGGCAAATACATGGCAGATACTGTACGAGATCGTCCACTTTGACAGCAAAAACAAGCAATCAGGTGAATGGTGATAGACTGTAAAAAGGGAAAGGTGCAACAAGATCTGAGCATCCTTGCAGGTGCAGAAAGTGGTGAAGAAGGCAAATGCTATGATAATAAAATGTGAGGCTGGATGAACACAGCAGGCCAAGCAGCATCTCAGGAGCACAAAAGCTGACGTTTCGGGCCTAGACCCTTCATCAGAGAGGGGGATGGGGGGAGGGAACTGGAATAAATAGGGAGAGAGGGGGAGGCGGACCGAAGATGGAGAGTAAAGAAGATAGGTGGAGAGGGTGTAGGTGGGGAGGTAGGGAGGGGATAGGTCAGTCCAGGGAAGACGGACAGGTCAAGGAGGTGGGATGAGGTTAGTAGGTAGCTGGGGGTGCGGCTTGGGGTGGGAGGAAGGGATGGGTGAGAGGAAGAACCGGTTAGGGAGGCAGAGACAGGTTGGACTGGTTTTGGGATGCAGTGGGTGGGGGGGAAGAGCTGGGCTGGTTGTGTGGTGCAGTGGGGGGAGGGGATGAACTGGGCTGGTTGAGGGATGCAGTGGGGGAAGGGGAGATTTTGAAACTGGTGAAGTCCACATTGATACCATATGGCTGCAGGGTTCCCAGGCGGAATATGAGTTGCTGTTCCTGCAACCTTCGGGTGGCATCATTGTGGCAGTGCAGGAGGCCCATGATGGACATGTCATCAAGAGAATGGGAGGGGGAGTGGAAATGGTTTGCGACTGGGAGGTGCAGTTGTTTGTTGCGAACTGAGCGGAGGTGTTCTGCAAAGCGGTCCCCAAGCCTCCGCTTGGTTTCCCCAATGTAGAGAAAGCCGCACCGGGTACAGTGGATGCAGTATACCACATTGGCAGATGTGCAGGTGAACCTCTGCTTAATGTGGAATGTCATCTTGGGGCCTGGGATGGGGGTGAGGGAGGAGGTGTGGGGACAAGTGTAGCATTTCCTGCGGTTGCAGGGGAAGGTGCCGGGTGTGGTGGGGTTGGAGGGCAGTGTGGAGCGAACAAGGGAGTCACGGAGAGAGTGGTCTCTCCGGAAAGCAGACAGGGGTGGGGATGGAAAAATGTCTTGGGTGGTGGGGTCGGATTGTAAATGGCGGAAGTGTCGGAGGATAATGCGTTGTATCCGGAGGTTGGTAGGGTGGTGTGTGAGAACGAGGGGGATCCTCTTGGGGCGGTTGTGGCGGGGGCGGGGTGTGAGGGATGTGTCGCGGGAAATGCGGGAGACGCGGTCAAGGGCGTTCTCAATCACCGTGGGGGGGAAGTTGCGGTCCTTAAAGAACTTGGACATCTGGGATGTGCGGGAGTGGAATGTCTTATCGTGGGAGCAGATGCGGCGGAGGCGGAGGAATTGGGAATAGGGGATGGAATTTTTGCAGGAGGGTGGGTGGGAGGAGGTGTATTCTAGGTAGCTGTGGGAGTCGGTGGGCTTGTAATGGACATCAGTTACAAGCTGGTTGCCTGAGATGGAGACTGAGAGGTCCAGGAAGGTGAGGGATGTGCTGGAGATGGCCCAGGTGAACTGAAGGTTGGGGTGGAAGGTGTTGGTGAAGTGGATGAACTGTTCGAGCTCCTCTGGGGAGCAAGAGGCGGCGCCGATGACTGTATCGGCGCCGCCTCTTGCTCCCCAGAGGAGCTCGAACAGTTCATCCACTTCACCAACACCTTCCACCCCAACCTTCAGTTCACCTGGGCCATCTCCAGCACATCCCTCACCTTCCTGGACCTCTCAGTCTCCATCTCAGGCAACCAGCTTGTAACTGATGTCCATTACAAGCCCACCGACTCCCACAGCTACCTAGAATACACCTCCTCCCACCCACCCTCCTGCAAAAATTCCATCCCCTATTCCCAATTCCTCCGCCTCCGCCGCATCTGCTCCCACGATAAGACATTCCACTCCCGCACATCCCAGATGTCCAAGTTCTTTAAGGACCGCAACTTCCCCCCCACGGTGATTGAGAACGCCCTTGACCGCGTCTCCCGCATTTCCCGCGACACATCCCTCACACCCCGCCCCCGCCACAACCGCCCCAAGAGGATCCCCCTCGTTCTCACACACCACCCTACCAACCTCCGGATACAACGCATTATCCTCCGACACTTCCGCCATTTACAATCCGACCCCACCACCCAAGACATTTTTCCATCCCCACCCCTGTCTGCTTTCCGGAGAGACCACTCTCTCCGTGACTCCCTTGTTCGCTCCACACTGCCCTCCAACCCCACCACACCCGGCACCTTCCCCTGCAACCGCAGGAAATGCTACACTTGTCCCCACACCTCCTCCCTCACCCCCATCCCAGGCCCCAAGATGACATTCCACATTAAGCAGAGGTTCACCTGCACATCTGCCAATGTGGTATACTGCATCCACTGTACCCGGTGCGGCTTTCTCTACATTGGGGAAACCAAGCGGAGGCTTGGGGACCGCTTTGCAGAACACCTCCACTCAGTTCGCAACAAACAACTGCACCTCCCAGTCGCAAACCATTTCCACTCCCCCTCCCATTCTCTAGATGACATGTCCATCATGGGCCTCCTGCACTGCCACAATGATGCCACCCGAAGGTTGCAGGAACAGCAACTCATATTCCGCCTGGGAACCCTGCAGCCATATGGTATCAATGTGGACTTCACCAGTTTCAAAATCTCCCCTTCCCCCACTGCATCCCTCAACCAGCCCAGTTCATCCCCTCCCCCCACTGCACCACACAACCAGCCCAGCTCTTCCCCCCCACCCACTGCATCCCAAAACCAGTCCAACCTGTCTCTGCCTCCCTAACCGGTTCTTCCTCTCACCCATCCCTTCCTCCCACCCCAAGCCGCACCCCCAGCTACCTACTAACCTCATCCCACCTCCTTGACCTGTCCGTCTTCCCTGGACTGACCTATCCCCTCCCTACCTCCCCACCTACACCCTCTCCACCTATCTTCTTTACTCTCCATCTTCGGTCCGCCTCCCCCTCTCTCCCTATTTATTCCAGTTCCCTCCCCCCATCCCCCTCTCTGATGAAGGGTCTAGGCCCGAAACGTCAGCTTTTGTGCTCCTGAGATGCTGCTTGGCCTGCTGTGTTCATCCAGCCTCACATTTTATTATCTTGGAATCTCCAGCATCTGCAGTTCCCATTATCTCTGAAGGCAAATGCTATGTTGGCCTTCATAGGAAGAGGAATCAAGTACAGGAGCAGGGAGTTCTTCCTGCAACTGTACAGATATTGGTAAGACCACGCCTGGAGTATTGTGTGCAGTTTTGGTCTCCTTAGCTGAGGCAATTGTGAAAGTGGAAAGAAGGTTTACCAGATTCATTCTGGAATAGTGGAATTGGTGTAAGAGGAGAGACTGGATCAGTTAGGATTATATTTACGAGAGTTTTGAAGAATTGGGAGAACCTTGGGAAGGCAATTGCCTAGCGTATTATTGCTGGACTGTTAATGTTCTACAAACCTGGTTTCAAATCCCACCATGGCAGATGAAGGAATCTGAATTTAATAGCTATCTGGAATTAAGAGTCTAATGAGGACAATGAATCCATTGCCAATTGTCAAGAAACCCCATTTGGTTCATTAATGTCCTTTAGGGAAAGAAACTGCCATCCCTATCTAGTCTGGCCTACATGTGACTCCAGATCCACAGCAATGTGGTTGAGTCTTAACTGCTCTCTGGGCAATTAGGGATGGGCAATAAATGCTGCCTAGCCAGGGACACCCTCAACCCGTGAAAGAACAACGAAACCAATAAAATTCTGATAGGATATTAGACAAAGTAAATACAGCAATGTTGCTCTCAATGATTAGACCAGACCAGTACAGACCAGGACTCTGGATAAGAGGTAAGCCTTTTAATTCTGAGAAGAGGAGAAATTTCTTCACTCAGACAGCAGTTAGTGGAATTGACTGCCACAGGAAACTGTTGAAGCCAAATGTGGAAGACTGACAAGAAATATTAGATGGAGTTCTCAGGGCTGAAGGGACCAAAGGATATGGGAAGAAATAGGAATCAGGCTGCTATGTTGGATGATCACCTATGATCATATTGAATGGCAGAGCAAGCTCAAAGGGCTGAATGGCCTACTCCTACTTCTATATTCTATGTTTCTATAGTCTAGTAGCCCAAAGACTTGGACAGGTTTATGAACTGAAAACAGCAGCCAGAGGACTTACATTCAATTCATTAATTAAATCAGAAATAAGAAATCAATGGTGGTGATAATAAAACTGTTAGATTATCATAAAATGCCTATTTGGCTACCTATGGTCCTTTGTTGGGGGACAACAGGGTACAGTGGGGTTGGGGGAATCTTCCATTTTCACCCAGTCTGGTAAATATCTAGCTCTAGACCGACAGCAATGATACTGACTCTTATGTATCGTCTTGCAAACCACTTTGTTGTATTCAAGAAGGTGATTCACAACCACATTCACAATAGTAATTAGAGATGAGGAAACAAATGCTAGCAGTGATGAGCGCATCCCTTGTCAGAGATGGTCCTTGCCTGTCACTTATGTGGTGCAAATGTCACTTGCCTGGATGTTGTCCAGGTCTTGCTGCATATGCAGAACAAGTTGAGAAGGTACACAAAAGGTTTAAAAAGGATGTTGCCGGGAGTGGAACGTTTGAGTTAAAAAGAGAGGCTGAAAAGGTTGGGGCTTTTATTCCCGTAATATTAAAGGCTGAGAGGTGGTCTAATAGAGGTTTATAAAATCATGAGGGGCATGGATAGGGTGAATAGGCATGGTCATTTTCTCAAGGTGGGGAGTCCAAAAACTTGAAAAATTTAGAAAGGATCTGATTCGTAACTTTTTCATGCAGAGAGTGGTGCATGTATGGAACTAACTGCCAGAGGACCTGGTGGAGGCAGGTATTATTACAACATTTGAAAGGCATCTCAACGAGTATATGAATAGGAAGGGTTTAGAGGAATATGGGCCAAATGCTGGCTAATAGTACGAGGTCAGATTAGGATGTCTGGTTGGCAAAGACAAGTTAGACCGACATGTGTCTGTTTCCATGCTGAATAACTCTATAACTTAATGAATCTAAGACATGAGGCATCACAAATACTGAACTTCGTACAATCGCCAGTGAACATCCCCACTTCTGACATTATGCTGGCGGGAAGGCCACTGGTGAAGCAACTGAAGACAGTTGGGCTTAGAACATTACTATGAAGAACGAAGGCAGCCTGGCTTCCATTGTCTGCACACTAGCCACATGTATGTACATTGTACACCAGAGTCACAAGCCTCTTCAACAGGGAATAGACTTTATTGCCCAATGGTCACCCTTTGGTTTCCCACAGTGGCTCAAATGTGGTTGCTATGGTCAACTGCTCAGGAGCAAAGGCAATCATGACTGCTGCTGGAATATTAGGCATTGACCAATGTAATTCATTACATATGTTCAGTTAGACCAGAATCCTTTGGTGTTTTGGCAAAGAGCAAAGCTGGCATGTGACAACTGCAAAGTGATGCATGTGTAATCACTAGAACCCTGTCCGTTGGGAAGCCTGCAATCATAGTGAAGCCATATTGTCACTCCAACTCTGGGAAGACAGAATGAAAAATAATTCACTATCTTTTCAAAGAGACCATAGTGACCTTCCTACTGCATTGTAAAAGTATAATAAAGTTCAAGGAGCTTTCTCTTATTGGTCATTGCAGACTGGTAGTGTTGCCAGTGTTTACATTTATTTCATGAACATTGTGCTATATCTTTCAATATGTACCCGACAAACTCAGATAAACAAATGCTATAGAGAAGAACAAGTTTTTGTTTATTCTAATTTTTTTTCTATGAACATAAAAAATGTAAGACTATTTTGAATCAACTCAAAGATCAGTGCTGGGAATCCAACTGTTTACAATTTATATCAATGACCTGGATGAAGGGAAGGAAGAATAAAATGATTTTGATGTGAAAATAGGAAGCATGGTTAGTAAGCTTGCAGATGACATCAGAATTAGTGGTGTGGTGGACTGAGAAGAAGATTAACTCAGAGTACAATAGGATCTTGATCAGATGGGCCAATGGACTGAACAGTGGCAGGTGGAGGTTAATCTAGATAAATATGAGGTATTGCACGTTGGTAAGGCAAAGCAGGGCAGGACTTACACAGTTAATTGTAGTGAGTGTTGCTGAACAAAGGCACCCAGGGGCAGAATGTAGAGTTGTAGGTAGACAGGGTGGTGAAGAAGGCATTCGGTACATTTGCCTTCATTAGCCAGAGCACTGGGTACAGGAGTTGGGATTTTATGTTGTGGCTGTACAGGAAGTTGTTGAGGCTACTTTTAGAATGCTGTGTACAATTCTGGTCACCTCTCTATAGGAAAGATGATGTTAAACTTAAGAGGATGCCGAAAAGATTTACAAGGATGTTGCCGAGACTGGAGCGTTTAAGTTATAGGCAGAGGCCGAAAATGCTGGAGCTATCTTCCCTGGAACATCAGGTGTTGAGGACTGACCTTGTAGGAGTTTATAAAATCATGAGGGGCACGGATAGGGTGAATAGTCAAAGTCTTTTTCCTAGGGTGGGGGTGTCCAAAATTAGAGGGGAAAGGTTTAAGGTGAGAGAGGAAATATTTAAAAAGGACCTGAAGGGTAACTTCTTCACACAGAGGATGGTGAGCTGCCAGAAGAAGTGGAGGAGGCTAGTACAATTATAACATTTCAAAGCCGGCCAGATATGAAGAAGAAGGGTTTAGAGGTATATGGACTGAATGCTGGCAAATAGGGCTAGGTTAGATTGGAATGTCTGGTTGGCATGGACAAGTTGGACCGAAGGGTCTGTTTCCATGCTGTATGACTCTAGGGTAATATATGGTTGCCAAAGGTGGGAGGAAAGTAAGTTGTGAAAAGGATGCAAGGAGGCTACAAAAAAATTATAAATCCAGTGGGAAAAGATCGAGTAAAAGGAGTACACTGTGGGAAAATCTGAAATCACTCATTTTGGCAGAAAGAATAAAGATGAAGTATATTATCAAAATGATGAGAGATTGCAGAATTCGTAAATGCACGGAAATAGGATGTAAGAGTACTGGACCAGAAGCAGGCTGTTCAGCCCATTAAGCCTGCCCCACCATTCAATACAACCAGGGCTGGTCGAACACTTTAATGGTGTACAGCTTATAACTTTGTATACTATTGGCGATCAGATATCTATCAATCTCTGCATTCAATATACTCAAAGACTGGGCTTCCACAGCCCACTGTGGAAGAAATTTCTAAAAGTTCATAACTCACTGAGCAAAAAAAAACTTCTCCTCATTTT
Organism: Stegostoma tigrinum; assembly: GCF_030684315.1. NCBI lineage: Eukaryota > Metazoa > Chordata > Chondrichthyes > Orectolobiformes > Stegostomatidae > Stegostoma > Stegostoma tigrinum. Next base: position 53,248,937 of record NC_081370.1, on the reverse strand, counting down.
GTATCTAAGTTGCACCTTCCTTATTTTTAAGTCAGGCTTGTGTTCCTACATTCTGAAACCATGGTAAGTATCTTGCCAGAATTCACCCATAAGACCATAAAAACATAAGTTTTTTGTAAGTTTCAATGAGATCATCTCTCATTCTACGAATTTCTAATGAATTCAGGCCCAGTTTGCCCAATCCCTCTTCATAGGTTAGTCCTGCTATCCTAGAAAAAAGTCTAGTGAACTTTTGTTGACTTCCCTATAGCAATAAAATCTTTCCTGAGGTAAAGAGACAAAACTGCATATGATGCTCTACGTGCGAGCTTTGAAACAACTGGAGCAAAACTATATGCAAATTGTCTTCCAATAAAAGCTAATATTGCATTAGCCTTCCTAATAACTTGCTCTCTACCTGTGTATTAGCCTTCAGCGACTTATTAACAAGGGCATCTAGGTCCCTTTGTTCATCAATAATTTTCAATCTCTCACCATTTAAGATATACTCTGCTCATCTATTTCTCCTCCCAAAGTAGGTAACAACATTTTTCCACATAATATTCCAACTGGCATGTTCTTCCTCAATCCTTGGATTTGAAATCTTGGCCTCAACATTGACTCGAATTCCTGGCCTCAGCATGAGCTCGAACTTCCCGCCTCAGTGTATACTCCCAGCCTCAAGATGAAGCCCAGCGCAGTCTGTTGACTGTTATTCTGAACTTTAAATTCTTTATTTTTCTAATTTGTTGCTTGACTTTTTTTATATTTCTTTAATTTTCTGCATTTTTCTGTACTTTTTTCCCCAAAGAATTTGTACTTAAGAATCTGTATCCAGGTACCTCGGTACCTAAAGTAGCACTGGAAGTGGTGACTTGTAAACTTTCTACTGTACTCATGTGAGTACATATGACAATGAGGCTAATTCTAATTCTAATCTCTAAGCCTGCCAAAATTCTTTGAAAAATGTTTTACATCCTCCTCACGACTCACATACTGCAAATTTGGAAATGTTACATCCACTCCTTGTCTCCAAATCATTGATATATGTTATGGGCATCTAGTGCTCAAGTACTGATCTTTCAGGTGCCCCACTAGTCACAGCGTGCCAACATGAGAATGACCCATTTATTCTTACTTGCTGTTTTCTGTCTGTTAGCCAATCATTAATCCATTTCCTTCTATCTCACGTGCTTTAATTTTACTAACCAGCCTCCTGTGGGTGGCTTTACCAAAAGACTTCTGAAAATTTGAGTATAAAACATCCGTTGACTCCCTGTCTTTCTCAGTTTCTTGGCTCGTCTTTGTTACATTCTACAAACCTTCCAATCCCCAGAATTTCTTCTATTCCTGGCAACTTTATAGGCCTAGAAGCGATAACTTTATAAGCCTTTTCTTTTAACTTATACAATCCTGAACTTCCTTTATTAGCCTCAGTTAATTGACAATGTCTTGATTTTTTGAACCTTGAAGAAATGTACTGCTGCTGTAAACCATGTAATAATTCTATAAAGACTATCTATTGACTATGAACAGTCATACCTTTTATTATATTTTCCCAATCCATCACATCCACTTTGTGCTTTATGTCTGCATAATTTCTTTTATTCAAATGTAATGTCCTTGCTTCAGAATGCCTACCTCACTGTCAAACATAATGTGTAGTTCTATCATATCGTAGACGCTCATCCCTAAAGGTTATGCTACAGGAAGATTGTTAATTACCCCTTTTGAATTATATAATGTATCTAAAATTGCATGTACTTTAGTTGGCTACTCAATGTATTCCTCTAGAAAACCATTCCTAACAAATTCCTTAATTTCAACCTCCACAGCATTAGTGTTCAATTGAAAGGGACAGTGAATATGAAATAAGGAAAGTTATGTTTCAGTTGTACAGGCATTGGTGAAATCACACCTGGAGTACTATGCACAGTATTGTTCTTCTTATTTCAGGGAAGTTGTAAATGCCATTGAAGTAATTCAGATGTTTATTAGATGAATACCTGGAATTGAAAGGTTGATTTTATGAGGAAAATTTGGACAGGCTAGGTTTATACCTGCTGGAGTTTAAAGAGTATGATGTGACTTAATTGAAACATATAAGATTCTAAGGAGTCTTGGACAGCATACTTTTGAAGTGAATGTTTCCTCTTTTATGAGAGAATCTAGAGTTAGGAATCACTGTTTAAATATAATGGCTCACCATTTAAAACAGAAATGAGGAAAATGAATTTTTGTGAGTTTTTGGAACTCTCTTTCTGAATAGCTGGTGGGAGCAGATTCTTTGAATAGTTTGAAGATAGAGGTAGATGAGAGTCTTGTTAAAGGGGTTAAAGGTATTTGGGAAGTGGGAATTGAGGTTACAATCAGATAAGCCAAGATTTTACTGAATTCTGAATTCAGACTCCAGAGGACTAATGGTTTAATCTTCATCCTGTTTGTTAGTTCACACACTTCATACATAAACAAGATGCATCTTTATACTTAATCTTCTTTTCTTCTCATATAGGGTGAGAAAGCTATGTTCACAAAGTGGTGCAGCTTTAAATAAGCTTTAATATGAACTCTGTATCTGTGCCATAAACTCTGAGTATTTGTGTCTGATATAAACCACACAAAACAAATAATATAACCTGACTCAGACTGAACTTCTCAACAGTATTTCGCATCCCAAGCACCTAAATGTCAAATTATCATGATTTTGGTCTAATTGATGACTGTCTGTTGTGGTGACAATATTATACTTATGTATTGCATAAAAACAAATGAAACTAAGCTCAGAATAAATAGCTGAATATGATATGAGCCAGTAGGAAACTAAAATTAAACTGAATGCAATGGCGACAACAGACAATGATTTAACATGAGGTGTCCCATTGGTTATTGATGAGTTTGTAAGGTGTCAGTTGCAACACCAGAAGGAGAGTAGGTGGAATCTTGCGGATGTTCTGGATGACTTATTTGCATTTTTATTGGAGTGCTGTTTCTATGGCCTGTATTCCTTAAGAGCAAGAGTTGGTCACTTGTATAGATTTGTCAACTATCAGTTTTCCTCTCTAAAAGTGGGCTGTGGGTTAAATCCTCTGACCATATCAGAGCTTGAACACACAACCAAGGCTCACAAACCAGTGAATAATTCAAGAATATCATAATCACTGAGATGCTAAAGCAATTTCCCATTAAAATTTCAGGTGATCAATAAAGATAGCACTGAGCAGACGGTTTTTCATCCTTTAATGGAATGTGAGCATCATTGGCAAGGCCAGCATTTGTTGCCCGTCGCTAACTGCCCATGAACTGAATGGCTGGCTCAGCCTTTGGTTAAAAGTCAATCTCACTGCTTCGGTTCATGTGTCACATGTGGGCTAGACCAGGGAAGGGTGGCAGATTTCTTTCTCTAAAACATCATCAATGAACCAGATGCACTTTTACCTTAACAGTTTCATTGTCATCATTACCAAGACTAGTTTCATACCGAAGATTTATTCATTGAGTTCAAATCTGATTAACTTCCATTGAACCCATACTTCATTACATTCACCTGGGCTGCTGGATTCTTAGTCCAGTGGCATTAAAACTATGCCACCAAGTGCTCCTGTGAATAGCTTGTATTCAGGCTGGCATTCATTTCCCAAACAGCCAATGTGCCCTCAATGTTAATATGCAACCACTCTAAGGTTCTGCACATGGCAGTCAGGGCATTGACTTTCGGCTTTGGAAGTCAATGCTATGCACAGAACTCAGAGGTCTGTGCGCTGAAAGAAAAGTATACAGGTAGCATTTTGCAAGCAACCTCAGTAAAATAGGTTAGCTGCCCACTTATCTAGCTGAATTGGGAGCCTGATTTATGTACAAGATGCCTGCTAACTGTGTCTATATAACTGAGGTTGGAGTAACAATTGGTCCTACAGATGCACAACCTATTCAAACAGAGATGCCTGACTCCAGCCCCCACTCCCCCACCCTATGGGGACAATGCCCAGCCCTCAGAAAAAATGTATGTGGGATGGCACACCTGCCTGGAATACAGGCAAGTGTCAGGGGAGGAGGGGTTTGAGAGGGCAATGCTGAAGTGGTAATGGTGGTGAAGGGTGAGGAGAGTGGGTTGGTGAGGGGAGTTGCTGTCACCAAAAGTGTGGAATCAGTTGCAGCACATTCCAGAGAAAGATGTATTTCTTATTTAGCTGACATTCAATTAATCTTAAGTTGGTTTGGTGAATGGGTTAGCCACAGGGAATGCAAAAGAATCCTGAGGGAGCTTATGTCCACAGCTGTCCGACTCTCCTTAACTCCCTAATGGAGCTAAAAGCAGGTAAGTCTCCTGGCCCTGTTTGTTTAGATCTTAGGGTCCTAAAAGAAGTAGTTACAGAAATAATTAAGACATTGAGTTACAATTTTCCAAAAATCTTCAGACTATGCAGGAGCATGGGAGGATTGAAAATCTGTCAACATGACACTCCTATCCATAAAGGCAGGAAAGAGAAAGCAAATTCGCCTGTCGGCCAATTAGTCTAACATCTACGGTTGGAAAAATATTGCAATCAATTATTGATGAAGAAATAGCAGCACATTTGGAAAATCTTAATTTGATTAAATAGAGTCAATACAGCTTCATGAAAGCGAAACCGTGAATGACTAATTTATGAGAGATTTTCAATGAGGCCTTAATCAGCGTGAATAGTGGAGAACCAATAGATATATTGCATTTGGACTTTCAGAAGACATTGGTCATAGAAACTCACGAAAGGATCACTCATAAGACAAAAGCCCATGGTGTTGGTGGTATTATATTGGCATGGATAGAAAATTGGGTCATGGGCAGGAAACACTGAATGGGGACAAGGGTTCTTTTTCAGCTTGACAACTTGTGACCAGTGGCGTTCCACAGGGATCAGTGCTGCACAACTGTTTATAACACAAATCACTGACTTGGAGGAAGAAAGCAAATATATTGTAGCCAAATTTGCAGAACACAATAACAAGTGGAAAGGCAAGTTGCAAGATTGGCAGAATCAGTTTACAGAAAGATCTTGATAGTTAATTGACGATGCAAAAGTTTAGCAAATGGAGGATCATATGTAAAATGTGATGTTGTTGATTTTTAAAGGGAAAACAAAAAAAAGTATGATTAAATTGAGAAAAACTCCAGAAAGCACAATACAAAGGTCTTGGGGCACTTGTGCATGAAATACAAGAAGTAAGCACACAGGTGCAGCAGGAAATCAGGAAGGATAAGGGAGTTGGCTCTTACTTCAAGGGGGTGGAATATAAGAGTAGTGAAGTCTCACTGCACCTGTACAAGGTGCTGGTGAGACCACAACTGGAATGCTATTAGCAGTTTTGGTCACCTATTTATGGAAAGATATCATTTCATCGAAGACAGTTCAGGGAAGTTTCAATAGAATGATCCCTGGTATGTGGCAATTGTCTTATGAGCAAAGGTTAAACACGTTTGGGCTCTATTCACTGGAGTTTAGAAAAATGAATGGTGATATCATTGAAGTATATTGGATTCTTAAGGGGTTTGACAGGGTAAATGCTGAGTGGATGTTTCCCCGCTTGGGGGAGGCTAGGACTGTGGGGCATAGTCTCAGAATACAGAGGTGTCAATTTAAGACAGAGAGGAGAGGGAATTTCTTCTCTAAGAGGGCTAAAAGTCTTTGGAACTACTTGCCATGAGAGATCTGCAAGTGCAAAGCTCTTTTGTATATTTAAGGCCAAGATAGATTGCTTCTTGATCAGTATGGAAATGAAGGGTTATAGGAAAAATGAACAAAAATGAACATGAGGACCATTGGATCAGCCTTGATCCTATTGAATGGTGGAGCAGGCTTGAGGGGCTGAATGGCCTACTACTGTTACTATTTTGTATGGGTCTGGATGTGAGTTTGCTCGCTGGGCTGGAAGGTTAGTTTTCAGACGATTCGTCACCATTCTAGGTAACATCATCAGTGAGCCTCTGACGAAGTGTTGGTGTTATGTCCCGCTTTCTATTTATTTAATAAATTTCTATTTCTATTTAATAAATAGAAAGCGGGGACATAACACCAGCGCTTCGTCGGAGGCTCACTGATGATGTTACCTAGAATGGTCACGAAACGTCTGAAAACTAACCTTCCAGCTCAGCGAGCAAACTCACATCCAGAACCTCAACCTGAGCTACAAATCTTCTCAAAACTCGATTTTGTAGGGGTTTATGGTCTTATAATGAGAATTACACTACTTGAAAATGGAAAGGAACATCGGACTGAAGCCTCCCGCAAAATTCATAATTCAATATTTTGCACTACAATCTGTGAGAATTCTTCAGTTTATCCTTTGAACATCATGAACTTAAAGAGCAGCACCATGCTAGTTGCTTCATTCCACTTATAGCCATCTAACACATCCTGTCCAAACACGATTCCTACCATACTAAAGTGCTGAATTAGAACATTAGATCGCAGTGTCCTGTCTGGAATAGATGTTAATATTATGAAGTAAAAGAAATTTAATCAATGTCACATTGGCTCATGAGAAGCTGACTGAGAAATATATGGAATGAAAGATCATCCTTTCATCTCTGTGCCTGAGTTTATTTATGACAATAGAAATTATCTCTCATTGTTGTTTCAGATCCTTACATGAGATGAACTTATGTTGGTCCAATCCAGTTTCTGAGAGTGCCCACGATTGTACACCATTTTCTATCAGTTAGACAAGTTCACTCAGCAGAGCTTTCTTTGATTCTATGATTCCTTGTGGTAAATGCGGGAAGTGGAAATGTCATGCCAGTACAGTAGGAGGTGTTCTTCTGAGATTCATGTATAATTGGCAATTGTATGCCTTGCATCGAGAGAGGTCCATTACTTACCACTGTGAGTCATCACAGAAACCTGCTTGCTTGGTGGGGGTGCAACAGCAAGTGAGAACAAGGCCAAACTGTCCAAATGGTCCTGGGAAAACTGATACACAGCACCACTCCTGCCAGAGCCTCACTCTTCCACATTGTTACTCTGCAGCTGATCTGTGCCCAATACAAAGTGGCAGCATTAGCATTGATTAATTCAGAATGGGGGTCTTTGTTTGGACCTCCTACAGTGTTTTAAGGGACCTGCCAAAGGCTAACGCTTGGGAGCAGTGGCTTCTCAAGAGTGACTAGAAGCTGCATTTAACAATGTTACTCACTTTCAGAAACAAAGACAGAAATTTCTAGAGAAACTCAGCAGGTCTGACAGTGTCTGTGGAGTGAAATCAGAGTTAACATTTTGGGTCCTGTGACCCTTCTTCAGAACTATTGTTCACTTTCAGGATCTGTTTGTAACTCAGAGAGGCCAGCTGTATCATTATATCTGCACCAGCCAAAAACAACTGATGAAGAAATAGCAGCTGTTAGGGTTATGGCATTACTTTCACATATCTTTGAAATAAGTTGAGGATTTCTACCTCAAGTCTCTTTTCAGGCAGTGAGTTTCAGCCCCCTTACAGACTCTGGATCAAAGGTTTTCCTCAGCTCCTTCTAAATTATCCAACCAATCCTTAAAATTTATAGCCCTTAGTCATTGATCTCTCAGTTTAATATCAATAGGCCCTACAAATTCTCTCTATCCAGGGCACTCACAGTTCTGCACACCTCAATCATAGCGTCTCTCAGACTCTTGTCCAGGGAAAACAAGCCCAGACTACTCAATCTTTTCTCAAGGCTGTAATTTTTCAGTCCTGGTAACATCCTCATAGATGTCCCCTGCACACACTCTAGCACAATTACATTGTCATGTTGTTCACAGGGCACCAGCAGAAAAGCCAGAAACTGGTATGGGAATCACTGTAGATGGTGAATGCTTAGATATTACCAGGGGTTATAAGGAGTAGGTTTAATCTCTGATGGATGGGATGTATAGTCCTGAATGAATCTCATTTAGTTGAAGGCAAAGTTGACATAGTTCTACCGAACCATGCTGCTCTCTCATTAGAGAGAGGCGGCTGGTTGTGGATTAATCCAATGGTCTCCACTTCTCAGGCAAGGTGAGATATTGTGAAGGAATGACCTCATCATGACCTCAGTCAGTGCAGGGATTGAACCCCTGCTGCTGGCAACGCTCTGCATTGGAATGATCTGTCCAGCTTCCAAGCTGACTTAGCAAAGAGAGACAGCCACGCTGCCTTGGGCATTGATAAGGATGGATAAGCTCTCCACAATAGAAATAAAAGCACAATGCTTCCTGAAATTCATCACTCTCTGACCACAATTCAAGATTTGAAAATTTCCCATCTGACAGCTGTTTGAGTGTAAGGGCAGCTGTTATAATGTTGCCAAGGCTGCATGCTGGCTATTGCTGTCTTAGAGTTCACAGCACTAAAACTGTAGCTCACAGCCCCATTTGAGGTCCCTATCCCCATTTTGGGAAGCCCTGCCATGGGAATATTGTGTCCAGTTTCAGAATCAAGCTTTAATTGTGAAGTCAAGCAAACAAAGGGCACCCATACACCTGGGCGTCTAATATGAGATGTAGCCCCAGGTGTGGGTGGCTATGTTGAATAACTGGAAGCTGTTTAGGCACACGCATTATATATTTATCTTAACATTTCATAAACTTCTGAGGTTTCCAGCCAACCTGCCATCTCTCCCTAGCTTTGCAGCTTCTGAAAATCCTGACATCCTTGCCTGTGAATCATTCTTAATGGAGGAGGTAGTAAATAAAGCTGTTTCCCTCTCTGGCTATGATCAATTTAAGCTGTGTAATGGCACAGATGGTGAAAGACTTACCCTATGTTTAAAACATGGATGGTAACTCCCACAAGCCAAACTTGAAATCAAATGCATTTAAAGGTTTTGGAACAAAAATATTCTTCCCAAAGAAGTGTTTACAGTCCAAATCCTGCCAAAGACTTCATTTTTATCCACCTGGAATATACCAGAAGTAGTCTCCAAACTTCTGACCTTAAAGTGCCTCTGTCTCAACTAACAAGGTCAACTGACTTGAGTGGGCTTTTATTTAGTAGCTGCTGTGGGCCCAACCCAGTTCATCTACCTTTCAGGTAAAGAAAACATTGACTTGGATTAAATGTTGAATAATTTCGCCAAATTCACAAAACTTCAACAAAATATAAGATGGAACATCTTGAACTGTATCTAAATGAAAACAGCCTCACACTAACCAATAAAACTACAACCTCTACCACCCAACTGCCAACTTAGCGGGGTAATGAGTCATTAGCTGCAGGCTCTCATCAAAGCCATGCAACACCCTGACCTAGAACAGTTTCATCATTCCATCATCAACCAACTCCATATTTAACAGCATCTTTGGGGAACCTGTACCAATCTCATAAAGTGCAAGGGTTCAATCTGCAGGGTGTCCACCAACTTCTCAAGGACAGATAGATATAGGTAATAAATGTCTATAGTGGAGCTGAACACCAGCGAACAGTTCTATATCCGATCTTATAAAGGAATGTTATTAACAAATCATTTGCGGAAATTTAACCCTTGGGTTCTAAATGGAGAAACTCCATGGGCTGAGATGTTTGGTTTAAAACAATCATAACCATTTTTGTTTGCGACCATTGTGCCTCCAATCTCCTCTGATCCCAGTGATTTAAGATTTACTACATTAGGGTCTTTGATACCCTATTATTATAGCTGACACAAGCCTGACTGCGTGATAGGAAGTAACAACTAGAGATGACAATTGTTTTTCCAACAGGTGGAAGCTATAATTGGAGTTTCCAAGGGATTGATACTAAAGCCATTCCTCTTTTTGATATTTAGTAATGAATTAATTTAGATGTAGAAAGGACAGTTTCAAAATTTGCGGATGGTTCCAAACCTTGGAAGTATATTTTTGGTAGAATGAGGAATAACGTGAACATAAACTAAAGTCTACATCTCTAAACGTAAAGGTGCAAGAACAGGAATACCTTAAGGATGCATACTATTTTGAATACAACGTAAATAAAATAACCTGGTTAATCCCAATTATACGGTGACAGTTTCCTAGAGGAACATAGTATCAAAACTCAAATGTTTACACGTAACCAGCAAAATTAAATAAAAATGCTCTGTTACGGGAACAGTAATCCCTCCAGGTCCTGCACCACCCATTGTCAAGGAAGGGCCCACGTGCACTGGTGGACACTGTATGCTTCTTCTCAAGGGATATGTGAGCACAGGTGTAACTGCACAGCAAAGGCAAGCGGTTGGGTGTAACTCCGCCAGACAGTACATGTTCATAAATCATTAAAGATGGCAGGGCAGCTTGAGAAAGTGATAAGACATATAGTAGCCTCGGCTATATAAATAGAAAAGCAGAATACAGAACAAGGAAGGTGATGATGTTCTGATGAAGGGTCTAGGCCTGAAACGTCAGCTTTTGTGCTCCTGAGATGTTGCTGGGCCTGCTGTGTTCATCCAGCCTCACATTTTATTAACTGTGATGATGAGTTGTTGTGAAACATTTATTTGACTTCATTCCAATTCTGTGCACCACACTTTAGGCAGAAAGTGGAGGAAAGTTTTATGGAGTTTATTGCAGACATGACAAACTTCACTTACATGGATCGATTGGAAATGCAGTTCTATGTGAAAAAAGGAAGGATTGCAAAGAAAGATAACTGAGATGTTCAAAATTGTGAGGAATTGTGAGAGATCAGATAGAAGGAGATTGTTTCCTCTGGAAGAAGGGCAGCAGGGATCATTGATGTGGGATGATTGGCAAAAGAACGAGGTGCATTGGGACCAAAACTTGTTTTTTTACACAGCGAGTGGTCAAGATCTGGAATGCTGTGCCTGAGAGGATGGCAGAGGTAGATTCAACCATGAATTTCAAACGAGAATTGGAGAAGAATGTGAACAGCAAAGGTAATTACAGTACCACAGGGAAAGGATGGAGGTGTGGGATGTGCCACCTTGCTCCTGCAGACAGCACACACAGATCAAAGGTTTCAGATTAATAGCATTTCAGCAGAACTGGAAGAAGATAGGGGTGTAGGTTGATATGCAAGTTTAGAGCCTAGGAAATATTTGGAGCTGGGGTAAATGAAAGGGATAACTTGTAACATGGGAGAAACTAGAAATGATTAGATAAGAAAATATGACGTATTAAATAAAAATAAAAGCAGGTGCAAATGGTTACAGCAAAATGCTGTTTGAGAAAATGGGATCAGTTATCATAAGCTGAAGTTGTTGAACTTCAGTGGTTGAATTTGAAAGATCACCAACAGAAGCTAATACCCTGCCCCCTCCACATAGATGCTGCCAGATATATTCACTATTTATAGCACTTCTTGTCTTGTTTCAAATTTTCCATTTTTAATCTGAAACTTCCAATTTTCAGTTATTTTTAATATTTGAATTCAGACATTAACCGTTGAATTCAACCTTTGCTAAAATGTTTGATAATCTTAGTCCCATTAGAGGTGGATACTCTCACATCTAAAATTTTAGTTCAGACAAGAAAATATTTTTGGTGACGTCTGTTTCCACATAAGAAATTGATACAAATTTTTAGAAAGCTAATCTACTCTTTTGGTGGAGATTTTACCAAATGTTGTTCTTTAACAGCAATTGTAAAATTTAGACAATTTTTTGATTAATTTTTCCAAGTATCCATGCATTTATCTTATTTCAGAAGCACCATCACTTCTAATTGGAAGCATATTCATTCATCTTCAACAACCTTGGCAAATACTTAACGTTCATTTGTTTGAAGGGCAAGATTCAAAAGAGTTCAATAGTTGAGAGAGTTGTGCATCTGTCTTTAAATCAACAAAGTACCATCGCCATATAATAAGTACATTTCCGAAACAAGATCAGCCTTCATGAATATTTATTCAAAAATATTCTTTTGAGCAAAAATTCCAAGCATCATCAAATTAAATCAAAAATGAAATGATTGAATGTTCGTGGGTTATATATAGAAAGCATAAATTGATACAATGCTTAAAATTCATGATGCAGCAGGGATTCCTACTTGAAGTAGAATGGACTGAAAAGCAGATTTTTGTTTCTTATTGTCATTAATAAGGATTGCAGTTCAACCTGCTATAGATACACATTTGAATCAAAATGTACTGCTTTGCTTGTTCATAGAATGTGGGAGTCATCAGTCAGACTTCTGGTTGTCAAGCTTAACTAACAGAAGATTTGGATGTATCAGGGGTTGGTAAAGACCGAGAATTAAAAGCATTAATAGCTGATCCTGTTGAGGAAACCTTCCTTTTAAATGGTGACCCTGCTTTACTGCCTCCCAGAAGTGAGGTATAATGGGTATTCAGAGGAGAGAGACTTAAACAAATGAAAGGAAAAATAATACTAATTAATTAGTGGGCAGATTAATGCTTATTTCACTCCTTGAAGGCACTCAGTTGAATGTAGACATTTCCAACATGTATTTTATAAACTAAAGATGAGATGCTCATTAGTTCGGCTATTTGGAAGCTCGCTATCCACCAAATATTGTACTTTGGCTCTTTATTTGATGCTCATCCCAACATTTAAGAGCAGCATTTTAAAGAGAGTAGCATTTTTCTCCAGCTATTTGAAATCTTGCTTTAAAACTGCACAGAAATGTGACTGTTTTATAAAGATATTTCATTTAAATTAAGTTTTAAAATCTTGTTAGGCAAGCTTCAACAGCATGTTGCAATTCTCCAGAAATATATTAAATCGGTGAATCATTATTTTGCAATATTTCTCATGCATTTCTCATTCAGTTTTCGCATTTGCTTTGACAAGACCCTAATATGGTTAGGTTACAAATCCATAGCTTCAAGCCTTCAAACTGTAACAATGAAAAATAATATACCTTGCTCAACATGCTTTATTACATATTGGAGCTATTTGATTTAACTTCAGAAATTGGTTGATTTTACTTGTTTGATACATACAATAGCAAGCTTTACATATATTAATTAGAGGTACAAATGTAGTTTAAATTAACACAGAAAAATACAATTGTTCAATTGTTTTGACATCCTTGATCATAATTTTATGATGTGTTAACATTGGATGATAATATTATTGAAATAAATAAATATGATGAAATGTTGAGGCCTAATACAATTCCTGGGTTATCACTCATCTCACTGCACCAAGCTAAAATTGAAACTGAATAAATTGAAAGCAAATTATTGAGCTAGTTAGGAAATGGTTTGACAGTAGAAGACAAATGGAAGGGATAATATATGCATTTTCAAGCAACTATTAGTATCCTATGGTAATCTCAATTAGGGCCTCAACTATTCACTATCTGTTAAAGATGTAGATAAATCCCAGCTAAGTCATATATCAAAATCTGCCAATGATACAAAGATAGGTGGCATAGCAAATAATGTAGATTGGACCATATTATTATGGAGTGCTATGATAAAAGAATGGGTGAAACTGAAGCAGGTGAATTTCAATACAGGTAAGTAGATGAAAAAGACAATGGATATACGTAACAGTTAGTGTGGAAAACCTAGGAACAATGGAGATGCACTTATACAGCTCCCTAAAATATAATTGATACATATTTTAAAAATCATCAAAAAGTCTCATGCAATGTTCATTTTTATAATGACAGGACCAGAACATGAAAGGAAAAGACATTTCACTACAGATATACAAATCCATGAACAGACAACAACCGGAGTGCTGTGTATACTTCCGAGCTTTGCAATTAGGAAAATATATGTTAGCCTTGGACGGTGTGCAGAACATAAACTCCAGAATACAACCTGTTTCCAAAGGCTACGTAAACTAGATTTGTTCATACTGAAGATTAAGTGTCAATTTGATAAAACGTGTTGTTTTGAATTTTGAAGGAAATTGATAGGGGTAAATAGAAAGAATACGTTCTGCTGAGCTTGAAAGCAAAGACAGAGATAACAACCCTAAAGTCGAGATGTGCCATTCTGAAGAGAAGTTAGAAAACTCATTATCATTCAAAGGGTGGTACAAGTGCCGAGCACAAAAAGCAGGAATTGCTTAGTTAGTTGATAAGTGCATCTCCATTGTTCCTAGGTTTTCCACACTAACTGTTACATATATCCATTGTCTTTTTCATCTACTTACCTGTAATAAAATTCACCTGCTTCAGTTTCACCCATTCTTTTATCATAGCACTCCATAATAATATGGCCCAACTAACCATTCTAAGCCTGAGATCAATAGATCTTTGCTAGGAAAGAATGTGAAGTCAAGGCAGGTGGAGACAGTTAAAATATGTCTCAGCCATAATCTCAATAAACAACAGCAGTATAGGCTCGGGGGGCTGTACATCTTAATCCTGTTTACTACTTCAGTTAAGAGAAGATTTGCTTCATCCATGCTCCATGTCCCAAACCTTATGACAAACTACGAACCAAAATCTCCAATTCCACACAGTCTTGTTTTTGCTAAAAATATATTCCGTTGAACATTGGAAAATGTTTAATGAATGTCCAGAAGGATAACAATTAGACAGTCAGGCTAATATAGTGATGGGGAAAAATGATAGAGGCAATATCCAGGGACAAAAATAATTGGTATTTGGAAAAGTAGTCCCTACAAATGAAAGTCAGCATGGATTGTTAAAGGTGCAGCTTTTTCAGACAACTATGTTTGAATTATTTGATAAAATAACAGCAACATTAGGTAAGGATGAATATGGTTGGTGTTACATGAATGTACTTTAAAGTATTACAAGATTGCTTTGTTAGTAAATCAAAGACATTGATGTTTCCAGACTGGAGGGAACTGCACAATGACCTTCCTCAGGCGTCATTTACAGAACACTGCATTTTTGACATTTTTAATGACATGAAGCTTAGAAATGTAATAGGCAATGGAGAGATAAGTATAAAAACTCAAGAGGTGAAATTAGAAGACATATAGTAGATTTGACTTGACGTGCAGAACTGTGTAATGTTATGTTGGTAGGAAGGCTGAAAAGAGATAATACAAACCAAAATGTGCAATGATAAGTGATGTGCTGGAACAGAGAAACCTTTATTTTTTAACTCACTTATGGCATGTGTGTGTTACTGGCTGGGCCAGCATTTATTACTCAAAGCAGTTGCCCCTTGAGAAGGTGGTGACAAGCTGCCTTCTTGAACTGGCACAGTCCAAATGCTGTAGGTAGACCCACAATACACACAGGGTGGGAATTCCAGGACTTTAGCCCAGCAACAGTGAAGGAAAAGTGGTATATGTCCAAGTCAAGATGATGAATGGCTAGGAGAGGAACTTGAGGAGTTGTACTTATGCAATCTTTGCAGATGACAAGACAAGTTGAGAAAACTATTTGATCCAAAGCATGTGGCTCTTCTGCATAGGGGAAAATGCCCACCTTTGAGTCAGATCCCCGGCTTCAAATCTCACTTGCTCCACAAATTTATTACAAGCATCTGAATGGATTGATTAAAAATGTCTTATAGCATCCTTGGCTTGAGTAGTGGTGATAATGGGGATTAAAATAATGAAGCATTGCTAGACCTGTATTGGATCGCTTGATAGACTTGAGCTAAAGTTTGTGCTCAATTCTGAGCACCACACTTTAGGAAAGACAGGAGGGTATAGAAGAGGTTTATTAAAATCAGATTATGGGGGAGGCAAAGAGTAGAGACAATGAAATTGAGATTCTTGGATGGGAGAAAGTTAAAAGTTGTATTGTAAAAATGTACAAAATCATGAATGATAGAGTGATGAGTGGTGGACTCATTATTAACCAAAAAACCCGGGGTTAAGTTGACTGGCAAAAGAATCAGAGGCAATATGAGGTTACATCTTGTCACAGAGCAAGTTGATGTGATTTCAAATGTGCTTCTTGAAAGGCTCCAAGAAACAAATGATAACTTTCTAAAAAGTATCAGGTGAATGAAGTTGCAGCCGATGGGGAAAGGACAGGAGACTGGAACCAATTGAAATATCAGTAACACTACCAATGAGCCAGCAAGTTGCAATGGACCAAATGACCTCACATGCTGTGTCATTCCTTGATTTAACAAGTGCTGCACTCTTGATGTTGAATTGCAAAGTCTGTAGTTACTTGCTTTCCTCCAATTTCCCATCTTACATAATGAAGTGACGTCAAAATTTTCCAATCTAAAGATCATAATTCCTAAAACAAGAGCACCTTGGTAAACTATAAGTGGATTAACTATATAACTGTACATGTGGACTATAAAGTATTGAATTTATTCCATGACTCAGGGGCGGCCTCATCTCCATTCTTGGAAGTTTGCAGTCAAGCAGTAAAACATTCCACACAGCTAGAGTTTCTATCTGTCTGATACGGTGTTTATCAAAGATGTTAGGTAAAATGTAATAACAGTCATTAAGTATTTATTTTGAATCTGCAATAAGTTGGATTTATAAAGCACTCATCGGTGCATCAAAGATGAAGATTTCAGGAAAGCATCATAAATGAAGAGTAAGAGGGAAAGACATTTAGGGAAGGAACTTGGACAATAGACTGCTGAAGACAGCTGAAGTGATTATGTAATTACACTATCCTGAAGAATAATCATACTAGACTTGAAATGTTAATTCATTTTCTCTCTCCACAGTTGCTGTCAGATTTGCTGAGTTTCTCCAGCACTCTGTGTGTTTGTTGTTAGAGTATCACAGAATCATTACAACATAAAAGGAGGGTATTCAGCCCACCATGTCAGTGCCTAGTTCTACTACCTACCTACTTCTGGTATTCCTGAACATTCTTCCATTTTAGACAACAATCCAATTCTCTCTTGAATGGAATGGAGAAATGCTGGAATTCACATGTTCATATCATTTCTAATGAAAAGTCATCTGGACTTGAAACATTAGCTTGCTCTCTCTCCATGCCTGACCTGCTGTGATTTACAGCATTTTTGTTTTCAGCACAGATTCCAGCATCTGCAGTAATTTTCTCTCTCTTGAATGTCTTCATTTATTCCACCTCTGCCCAAACTCACATTTGCAAAGCATTTCAGATCTCAACCATTCATTGTATGATCAGATTTTTTCTCATATTGCTATTGCATTTTCTACCAGTTGTTTTGAATCTATGCCTTTTCATTCCAATGCTTCCAATAGTGGAAACAAGTTTTCTGCATCTACGCTGTCCACAGTCCTCATGATTTAAAGACCTCTATCAAATTTCCTTTCAACTTTCTCTTCCACAAACATTACAGTACTTACTTCTATTATTTATCTACATAACTGAGGTTCCTCATCCCTGCAAATGCCACAGTAAATATTCTCTGAGCCCTCTCCAGTGCCAACACATCTTGACTAAAAACTACTGCCTAAAACTGGGCTTAATGCTCCAGCTGAAACCAAACTAGTCTTCTTTACAAGTTTAACTTAACCTTTATTCACATTCAACATTTATGTTGGACACTGTATTAGCCATTTTTTCAATCTCTCCTGCCACCTGACTTATGGATATTTATACTCAGGTCTCTTTGCTTCATCATCTCAATGGAATTGTATCCATTACCTTTCATTTAATTTTCATATTCTTCTTACCAAAATGAATCACTTCACAATTCAAATATCAGGGATGTTCAAGATGTCTGAATTGAAGATGGCCGAGAGCGCAAAGGCTGATGGTCATAGAGCTTGGAAAAGAAAGAGGCATTTAAAAGCACAAATTAAAATGTTAAAATTGAGATGTTGTTAGACTGGGAGCCAATATAGGTCAGCAAGCACATATTATAAGATGAATGCTTGATAGTTGAATAGTTATCATAACTAGTTTAATATACTACTGTAGCTAATAGTTGGTTACTAATATACCAAATAAAACAGCACCGTAGAAAATTGTTAGAATTACCATTCGAAAACTGACAAGATACCTTTGATACGGTGCCTCACAGGAGGCTGCTGAGTAAGGTGAGGGCCCATGGTGTTCGAGGTGAGCTACTGGCTTGGATTGAGGATTGGCTGTCTGACAGGAGGCAGAGAGTTGGGATAAAAGGCTCTTTTTCGGAATGGGAACCGGTGACAAGTGGTGTCCCGCAGGGTTCAGTGTTGGGGCCGCAGCTGTTCACCTTGTATATTAACGATCTGGATGAAGGGACTGGGGGCATTCTGGTGAAGTTTGCCGATGATACAAAGATAGGTGGACAGGCATGTAGTACTGAGGAGGTGGGGAAGTTGCAGAAAGATTTAGACAGACAGTTTAGGAGGTCCAGGCAAAGGCTGATGAAATTCAATGTGAGTAAATGTGAGGTTTTGCACTTTGGAAAAAAAGAATACAGGCATGGACTATTTTCTAAATGGTGTGAAAATTCACAAAGCAGAAGTACAAAGGGATCTGGGAGTGTTGGTCCAGGATTCTCTAAAGGTTAACTTGCAGGGAGAGTCCGTAATTAAGAAAGCGAATGTAATGTTGTCGTTTATCTCAAGAGGGTTGGAATATAAAAGCAGCGATGTGCTTCTGAGGCTTTATAAAGATCTAGTTAGGCCCCATTCAGAATACTGTGTCCAATTTTGGGGCCCTCACCTCAAGAAGGACATACTAGCCGTGGAGCATGTCCAGCGGAGATTCACACGGATGATCCCTGGAATGGTAGGTTTAACATATAACGAAAGGCTAAGGATCATGGGATTGTACTCATTAGAGTTTAGAAGTTTGAGAGGAGATCTAATAGAAACTTACAAGATAATGTATGTTTTAGAAGTTGTTTCCGTTAGGTGGGGAGACTAGGACTCGTGGGCACAGCCTTAAAATTAGAGGGGGTAAATTTAAAACTGAAATGAGATGACATTTTTCAGCCAGAGAGTGGTGGGCTTGTGGAATTCGTTCCCACTGAGTGCAGTGGAGGCTGGGACGCTAGATGCCCTCGACAAATTCTTGATCTCACAAGGAATCAAGGGCTATGGGGAGAGTGCAGGGAAGTGGAGTTGAAATGCCCATCAGCCATGATTTAAATGGCGGAGTGGACTCGACAGGCTGAATGGCCTTACTTCCACTCCTATGTCTTATGGTCTTATGGTCTAAGGTTCCCATTTCATTTATGTTTGAGCTGACCTCACAAGATAATTAGGCTTGTGGGATTATTTGTAATAATTTGGAGAAATGTCAGATATGGTTTCACATTAATCTCTCTAGGTCTCAATAAATTAAGATAGCTGGTCAATCATATTGGCAACCTATTTAGATTTTCTGGTGGAACATTATGTCGGCAACATGTCTTGCTTTCAATAACCTTGAAAATGTATTTGAATGACGACTTGAAGTGTCACAACATTCAAGGCTGTGGGTCTAGTGTGGGAAAGAGGGACCAATATTTTGGCAGTACAAAACTAATGGGCCAAAGAGCCTCTTTTGTTCTGTGTGATTCTGTAATTCTATGAATCCACTGCAAGGCAACGTAGTCTCGGTACCAACCAGGCATCTAAAAAACTTTAATAATTTTTAGCCATAAGGAGATTGTCACAAGTTAGGCAGTGTGCTCTTTTGATGGTTCTCATTGGTAAGACAGCATGAGTCTTGCAGGCCAGGACATTGAGAAGTCCAAACTCTTACTTATTCAATTGATATCATCCAGAATTATGGTGTAAGTGTTACACCAATCTGTTGAGGATGGAAATGTCTCCCAAAGATTTGTGCCCCTGTTTGTTATTGAGTGAATACATTTCTGCTTCCTGCAAATGGTTTGGGTGGACTTGACGAAAAAAAATTGCACTCAATTGTAATATTACGTTTAAATGGCAACTGATGCTCATAGCCAAGACTCATCCACGTGTAAAAGATACATGGATAGTAATGTCACCATATGACTAATCCAGAGGCACAAGTTAATGGTCTGGGGACATTGACTTGAAACCCATTACAGCAGCTGAATTCAGTTCATAAATCTGGAATTGAAAGCTATTCTCATTAATAGTGTGTGTGTAATGGTCATTGGTTCTTGTAAAAACTCATTTGATACACTCCTGTCCTTCAGGGAGGGAAATCTGCCATTGTGTGGCTTATGGCGTGACTTCAGAACCACATTAATACAGTTTACCCTTAACGTCCCAATGAAATGGTCTAGCAAGCCACACAGTTCAAGGTCATTAAGGATGAGCAACAAATGCTGGCCATCAGTGACACCCACATCCTGTGAAAGGCTTAAGGGGGAAAAGTCAGTTAGATGAAGCCTGGAGCCTGTGGGACTATGGGAACCATGCTGTGAGGAGGGAGGGTATGTGGCTCAGAATATATGACAAAGCAAGTCATGATCTACCTGATCAGATGGGCATAAAAGAACTCTTTGTTCTATTTGAAAAGGAAGGATGAAGACATCCTGGACAACATTTGACTTCAACCTATACCAGCCAATGATCCAGCCAATTGGCGACCTGTAACAGCCAAGGAGAGAAGCCATTTTTACTTTTTTTGTGATTTGTTGTGCAGAGTCATGTCATCGCAACTGTAACTACATTTCAAAAGAAATTGACAATGCAGTACAACAAAACTTTCTCAGGATGTAAACGGTGGGATATAAATGCAGGATTCCAGGCGGACCTCTCGGAGATCTGTGTTCTGGGGGATAGACAGGTTGTCCTTTATCTGCTATAGATCACAGCTCATCCACAGAGGGAAAAGGTTGAATTTCTACACCTTGTGGAGAGAGCCTGGAGAGTCAATGAAATCCGTGTGTAACCACACAGTCACTGGTCAAATGTAGGCTGGCTAATTGTGGCTGCAGCTCTCTCTGGAGAACATTCCTACTCAACCTCCTGGGAAATCTTTGTGAAAATGTGTTTTGCGGCGTCAAGCCTCAACAAAGGTAATGAGCTAGTGCCTCATCTCCGACCTAGCAAGGCAATAGAGCCTTGTAATACCATGACGGTATGGTACCATTTCAGACAACGCCCCCTCTGGGTATTTGCAAGATCGACTGTTGTCTATGTTAGGTGGAACAGATGTTTAGATTAGCAGGAACGTTCTTTATAGACGTTTTCCATATCAACCTGCTCAGAGATATTATGACATACCTCTGGAGTAGTTGGGCCTCCTGGCTTAGAGGTAAGGACGCTACCACTGCTCCACAAGAGCCGTCAGAACGCACCATCCTGTAAGTGTTAACTGGAGACCTGCTTGTCACCTTTCAGATGTGATCTGCAAAGAGAAGTGTACTACAAATACATAAACCTGAGCCAATCCTTCTGGAACGTTCAGCAGCCTGACGAGAACTGGGTCTCGGTCCTTTCTTGAATCGAGGCTGAGTCTGGTGGTCAGCTGGGCTGCAAGGCAGGTTGAGAATGAAGCCAGGAGTGTGAGGTTCCGAAGCAACGTTTTAACCAGAGATTGCAACATTGTGCACGAGTGTCATTTGTTGAATCTGGCTTCTGTGGGAAAGTTTCCCACTAATGTGGGTTCCGGGCAAAGCAAACAAAAAAAATAAAATCTGTGACCAAGCTTCAGTAATAGCTCACAACTGTGCGTTTACTCGGGCTGCAAGTTGAAATTTCGCGGATACTGACCAACTTGTATTTTCCTGTTCAGGTAGAACATTATAACTAGTTCCTTCATGGGTCACTGCTGCCTGTACGCTGCAAGTCACGTTGCCCGGTTGGGGAGACTACTTTAACTCAGTGCCAGAAATATTTGCATGTGAAGGCTTTACCTCACAACTGTCACCTACACAACATCAACATCAACGACCCCTCTGCCCAGAACGTCCAGAGCACCTTTTCTCAGACAGCCTTTCTCAGAAAATAATAAGAAAAACTCAACGCCATTTATTGTTATACTTCCATGTTATACTTTATAAATTGAGAGTTAACCTTTGAGTTGGGAGCCTATTCTAGAGCTCAAGTACAGATCGAGCTGAAAAGTAGTCACTATGTCGAACAGCTAACCTTTCACTGAAAGCACTGGAATAATTCAGTACGCTTCCCTGTGTCTTATTCTGAATTTGCTTTCTCCTCTGTCTGGCCCTCTGTCTGCAGCGGTTGCCCTTTGCGTCTCTATCTATTAAGGAACGCATTTGAATCCCAATCCGGGGTGCCGTACATCAGATATACAGTTGCACCTTCGCAGGTACTTTAATTATCGACATTATGTGCTACCTACATCTGTTTTGCTTCTATGTTTGTCTGCATTTTGTAGTCCATTCCACAGTCGTCTATTCCTTGAGAGTGCGTTCAATCACGCAACAAGTGCATGCATGAGCATGCTGCTAAATTGTGTTTAAAAGTGCTTGGCTGTTTATAACTTGTCTGTTTCAAAGTTATCATCTGAACTCTGCGCAGCTTCTAGTGCTGAGTGTAAGTGAAGCACGGACATGTGTAAGAAGTGATGGTATGGACCATTTTGTAAAGCATCCAAGCCATCCACAGACCAACACGTCTATATGGTTTATTACTCATATTTAAATGCACGTCATCTTGGATGTAGGGTATCTGTCACTTTCGGTTGTTATTTGGTTCTTGGGCTTGACTCTTGCAGTAAACCTCCAAGGCTAGGTGCATAAGCTGAGGAGCCACGCGTTTGACAACCCGCAACAAAAGCTGTGCGTGTGTACGGTAAGTTGGAATGATATCCACTTTCTGTGTCCGCGCGCAACTGAAAGGCATTGCGGTTGAAGAAGACACACCAGAGGATTTGAGCTTTATTTTTTTCACTCGGTTTGGCAAGTTTAACAGGTTGTGGCCCTGTTGTGGTCATCGATAATACAATTTGCATTGTTGATGATGAACTGTTTCAGGTAGGGGGAAAGAATAAAAGTGTTTTCTCTTTGCAAAAGAGCGATCAACATTACGGTGCGTCTGGAAGAGATGATGATTTCAATAGCTTGGTGCAGCAGACATTGCTAACTTACAGCTTCGGGTAGCCACACTTAACCAGACGGAAACGCTAGCACTTCCCCAGAAATTTTGTGCGTGAGACAGAGGTTTCGAAAGACAAAAGTGCTCCCTTACCTGTTCTACGCAAATCCCTTCGATCCTGTGCTGAACTCGATAGTTCTCGATAGTTAAGATAACCACGTGTGCAAGAAGTTAAGTTAAACTACTTTTCGAGACAGGGGCAAAAAAGTTCTGTTTTTTTAAAAAACAAAATCAGACGCGTTAACTTAACCCAGCATACTGTCCTCACTGTGTCTGAACTGAGTGTTCTGAAAAGACCAGTCATATAGGATCTGATAGCCCGCTATTTCCAAAAGCAATTATTTCCTTAATTCATTAGAATCACGTAAGCCCCAAAACGTCTCCCTGAGCGAATGTGTTGCGTAAATGTAGAAGCTTAAATCACCTCTGCGTACGTGTGCCTTGCAGTCACTAAGGTGTCGGGGATTTCAGCGGCGGATATTGCAAAGAGTTATTACATTCATAACTCACAAGTAGTGGGCGATTGACTGAGCAAGCAGAAGTTCACATGATGACTTCAAACAAGGCGCATTACCTTCCAGCATCTACTGGAGAGACGGGATTTTAATCCTCTTCGCTTTCCTGGGCGGTTACTAACGATGGTAAGCGGATTGTCAGGGAGGGGTGGAGGGGTTGGGGAGGGGGCGGTTTTGGTCAGTAACTGCGATCGCCCTTATTTTTTTTAATAACGCCACGTTACCATTGGAAGGTGAGAGAGCATTTCTCACACCACTGGGGGATATCGCCCGCACACACACACGCATACGCCCTCCACTCCCCCCCCCCCCCAGTTAAGTTAAACTCATTCCTTTGGAAATCTACAATTGATTGGAGATTTGGTGGGCGATCAGAGGCAGATATCGACAGTGGTGCAGTGACACTGTCTCTACCTCTGGACCAGAAGGTTTGAGGGCTCAAGTCCCGCCGGGAGGTGTGTCTTGTCATCTTTTGGTAATTGAAAATATAAAGAGGGCAGCAAGAACTGGATGGTAACGCCGGGTGTTGGGTTTCTGGGGGTGCAGTTCAGTACAGTATGGTGACTTACCCCGCAAGGAGCTGATCATCAGATCTTACTGGGGTTCGGGCGCGGTGGAGGGGGGGGGGGAGCAGACTGACTGGCAAAGCCATATTCACGTGACACGGCGTGGGTAAGTCGCATCTGATACAAATATGAAGTCGCAAGTGCTGAAAATAGAAGTGTTATGGAGTATTTGGGGAGGAGGGTAGCGGGTCGGAGGAAGGGAACCATTAGCTGCTTCTGGGGTCCTGACGCGAGTCTCAGGTGTGTCTCTCAGCACCCGGGACAGCCTGAGCTGTCTCGGCCTCGGGGATAAGAAAAATCAACTCTATCCAAAGATATCGCGTCACCAGACGGTGATTGCCACGAAGGAGAGGGTTAGATCTATAAAAAAAATCTTTCAAAGCTGACAGCGTTACTACGAGACCAGCTGAGGCGCAGAGCTGATGGTTGGAATTTTTTTTAACAGCTTGGGCGAAGTTTATTACGGTACAAGCAGAGTGTGAGGAAAATATCCTGCGAACAGGCAAGGTCACTGTATTGTAACTTTGTGAAATGGAAGGGTTGATAAGGATGGTTTAATGTGATGCCGTTTGCACATAGCAGGGTAAGTGAACAGCATCTGCCGTGTTGTTTTCTCGCCCAATCTGGCTAGCAGTAAGGATCTTCCCTGTGTATCCCGGACAGGGGCCACTTGCATTTTGAGCTTACTTTGGTTGAGGGAGATCAGTGATGTTGCAGAGATTGGAAGGTTCTCTTGTCAAGTCCCACACACACACACACACGCACACGCACACACACACACTTAGCCTGCTTCATTCTGAGAGTTCATCGCATTTTCTGAGCCAGGCGAAGTGTTTTTGTTCCAATATTCTTCCTGTGCCCGGCTTGCGAGAGAGAACTGTAGGTGCAGGAGAAGGTTAGGTTCAAAGTTGCGTGTCAGTGAGCAAGGGCTGTTTAGCGAGCGGGCGCTCCAGGCAGGGATAGAGAAAGGGACTCTAACTCCAGGAGGTCTGGTGCTCTGGCTATTTGGGAAGGACTACCCCGCAGAAGCTGCATACTACCGCACACCTACACTTCACAACACAAGAGACTCGCAGCAGCAGACGGCGCTGTTTTCAGCAAAAACCCAAATCCCCACAACACCCTCCCCCATCAAAACAAAAATCCTTGCAGTTGCCCTGACAGTGATCAATGCAGGTAAGGGTCTAAGGCAGGGCTCCCGATTGGAGAGAACTCGGTATCAGCCAAAGCTAAATGCAGTTGCAGAATGTTAGGGACCGCTCGATACCCTCGGTGTTGAACGTAACTTATTATTTCACACAAACACACACACACACATACACACTAAACATGTTTCAGACTGGAGCTTGGTTTGGGTGTGGAAGGGATTTGCTCAACTATACCCAGCGTTACAATAATGTGAAGCTGCAGATCACCGTAGCCGACGGGGGCAGAAGGATAATTTAATAAACAGTAACCGATTGTCTTTAGGAAGTGGTCTCCGGCCCCTTCCTGATGTGCTGTGCCTCAAGAGAGGTGACCTTTAGTGTGAATGTTGATTTTGATTGTTCGCTGGGGTGGGCGGGTTGGGTGCGACTGGTCACTAGACATAACTGTATATACAGACCGCGCGCTGCTGAAGTTAAGAGACCAACTCTCCTTGTCTTTCTTTTGTCATTTCTGGTTTCTGGGCTGACTGTATTCCAGAATGCAGCGTGTGAAGTTTGCCTCAGGAGCTAGACTCATTCCACAGGGATTGACGGTGTGGAGAGGGGATGGGCTATTGGAAATCGGGGGCATTTTGTGATATCGCCCTTACTATCAGGGTACAGGCGGTGAGAGTGTAGACCCTTTTCCCGATAGAAACCCAAACATCCAATGTACTAGATTTAACCAGCTAATTCCCCACCCCCCCACCCGAACACCCCGGTCCTACACAAAACAAAACAGCAAGGGAAATGTGAGGCTGGATGAACACAGCAGGCCAAGCAGCATCTCAGGAGGATGCTGCTTGGCCTGCTGTGTTCATCCAGCCTCACATTTTATTATCTTGGAATTCTCCAGCATCTGCAGTTCCCATTATCTCTCACAGCAAGGGAAAGGTGATTTCCATCTTAGACCTTAAGAAACGGGAAGCGGAGCAGGCCGCTCGGCCCGGTGAGCGTGCTCCCGCTCCTACCCCGTGTGCTAACGCTCCCACATTAAGCCAGACAGGGGGAACTGGTCCTTTCTTTTTCATTCAGGACGAGGAAAAGTATTTTCCCTTCGCCGGTTGCCAGTGAGACAGCAGAGACGAGGCTTTCATTGGATGCCGGTTGCCATGGCAACGTGAGGAGCAGCCTTGCCACAGGCTCTGTGGTTCTCTCCCTCGGTCCCTGTGACGGTGATGCCCGCAGTTTGGATTCGCTCTGAGCAGGTCCCCACCTAAGCGTGTTGCTGTCATCAGCGCTCCACTTCAGCCCGCTGTGTCTACTGTTACACCCAGGTCCCCTGGCACCAGATCGTAAAGGAAACCAACAAAAAAAAAGTAACTCCCCGTCAAAACAGGGTTTCTTCCAGCTTTGGGCACCAGCTGCGCTACCGCAACTAAACAGGTTCCTTCCCGTGGCATTGAAAGCGGAACAGTTCTGAAAAAAAAGTGAGAGCGAAGGAATCGCCTCTCTCCATCTTAGCATCTCTGAGTGTTTGCTGCATGTGAGGGTGGATTTTGATTCAGGCTGTTATTGTCCGGGGTCGACCTGGATACGATGGTCGTAGAAGAATTCTGAATTGTGTATAGAACGGGATTTGCTCAGGTCGTCTGTAAACCCAATGGTTTGTTGACAGAGTGTACACTGAGGAGCCGGGCTCGCACCAGGAAAAGCAGGAAGGGCTTTTAAACCCTGGAGCTTGTCAAGAGTAGTGCAGTATTGTTTCTCTAGGAGCCCGTCAAAGAAATAAGAAGAACCTCACTGTTGAAGAGTTATCGTTATTGAGTTTATCCACGGGAGCGTATGTAGGCGTGAGTCCCGATCTGATGATTTGCAGGTTCCACTGGGAATTTTCCGCGATGTTAAAAGTCACAGTGCTAGAATTGCAATGAGTCCGTTTTAATGAGGTCTCGATTCAAAACGGCCCACTTAGCCTTTAGGTTTGGTGTCAACATCTTTCAGAGAGAAGTGCAAATTCATAACGAATACATAATTATGTCAAGTGCAGCTAATTACACGTTAAAGCCTGGACAGAGAGAAACTGTGGAATAGCAGGCAGGCGCGTGGGTTTTAAAACTCCTATAAATATTCATACATTTTACTAAGGGCGATACTTTTTTCTCTAACTCCACCCCCCACCCCGTGCTGCAATGTAAACTTTCTGGGCAATAATTAATCCCAAATGTGGGCGTATGACATCTAAGAAGCAGTGCCAATTAGTGGGTCAGTTCCAAACACAGTTCAAGAGCACCCCTCACCGGCCTGGTCACGATGTCCACCTACTCACAGATTCTAATATTCTTTTGAATCGAATTTTCTTTTAAAAAATGATCTTTGCTGGAATTGCCCGAAATTCTCACAACGAATGTGATTAGTCCGAGTCTGACCTCACGTGACACCTGCGCCTGTTTGAAGTTGTTGGTCTCCTGGCTGGTAGGGGAGGAAAAGGGGCTGGGGGCTTGGCGGTTTGGTGTGAGGGAGACGACAGCCTGTTCAGCCCCATATCCCCAATAAGCTTTCTGCATCTCGTTTAGTCAGAGCTACCATTTCCCCTCATATCACCAAGAGAGTCAGATTTTTCTGTTCATTTGAATTCCAATTCTGCATTGGTTCAGTGAGTGTAATTTTGCCTACTTCGTTGGGGGCAATTTTCATCACGTTTTGCTGAGCGAAGCTAGCCCGGTGTCCACTGAGTCAGGATCAGAATTCAGGATGAGCGCCTCTGCAAACGGGAACCGACACGTTATTCGTGTTTTCTCACGGTCCTCTTCAGAGATGTGGTGAGAGACCTCTGGGGCAGCTGGGTCTTGAAGCCAGGCTTCCGGGCCCATGGGTTATTTCGGACTGCTGGGTAAAACGCAAACCCTCGCATGCACACACCTGCCCTTGATAGAGAGCAGAGACAGCAGGCGGCTGAGTAATATCTGTCACATTGAAGATGATGAGTTAAGCCAGGACCCATTTGCCATTTCGAGGTGTTTGGGACGTGCAGAGATGTCTTGGCATCATTTGGAAGATAAACAAGGACGTGAGGCCTCCTTTCCCACCCACCACACGCCCTCCCCAACCCCCCCTCCCCCCATGTCTGGGCCAATATACAGCATCACTAAAAGCTGGTGACTTAGTTTTTATCATGTTTGCTGTTAGTCGGAACTTCCAGCGAGGAAACCGGCTGTCGCTTTCACTTGAGTCGACTCAAAATTATTTCCCCGGCTGTAGGGCTCTTCTGGACCATTCGAGGACATGAAGAGCGCTATACAAATGCAAGCTTTTTTTGAAAAACGATCGGCAGTGTGGACTTGCTGAAAACAATAAAATCTTGGAGATCCATGGACTCTGCCTGTCGTGCTGTAATCTCCAACATTTTGTTTTGTTGTTTTCAATACAATTTGTAGAATCTCCGGTAACGTGCTCCCACATACCGTTTACTTGCTGGTGTGTTTGAACAGGAATAGAGAGTGTGTTGGTGTACTGTCCGGCGATCTGTTGGGACTATCCCTGACCCAGACGGCGCCGGCCATCGCTTGTAGAGTTCAGAGCCAGCCGCAGTTGATTGGTGACCAGAGACGAGGTGCAGTCCCTATCTCATCACCTGGGTTTGCATAGAGCGTGTACAGGCTGGATCCTCTGTCATGTACGTTGTGCGGACATTCCATCCCATTGAAGGGGTCGCCTCTTAACAAGGAACAAGCCTGCCCGAATGAAGGCTCGAGTCTAACACACACACACAGGAACTAAATGGAAGGGAAAGAGTGAGAGAGAAAGGAGGTGATTATTATTTGCCAAAACACACATTCAGCCAGTGTTTTAATGAGACCGTAATTTGATTTATCACGACTTTGCGCGAAACGAAAGTAAAATACACGAAGGCGTGAGAAAGCGATCGATCCAGACTGGGCTGTGGACAAGGCTGGAGATGAACCGCCTGTTAAGGTCAGGGACTTGGTGAAGTGATAGGAATTAGCCGGGAGGTTATTTATGTCAGATTGTGAGAGGGCTGCGGGACGCTTCAATCATGAATAAACTCGGCGCGACGGATTAATACCGAGTGTTGGGTAACGTTTCGTTATGATTCTGAAAAGGAAACAAGATCGAGGTGTCAAATTGACTGGGGAGAATGAGGGGGGGGGGTGTTGGTGGGAGGGATGGGAAATACAGGAATCACGTGAACGGGGGTTTGGTGGTGTCTGTGAGCACGTCACCACGGCCCTGTTGAGCTGATCCAGGGATTCCCAGCACTGTTTGAAGTTGGAGCAGTGTGTGTGAGAGTGTGTTTTATTTTCGGGGAAGAATGGATTGAGCGCAGGCGAGCGGCGGTCTCACTATTGGAATACCGGATGGGGCTAGCGAGTGTGTATGAAATTACTGACGGGTCCAGGTAGTTTCCGCCATCAATAATTTACCATTGGCAGAACAGAAGACTCCGTTTCAACCAGGCAGAAGTGTGCAAGCTCATGAAACCCAACTGATGTAGCTGCTTTGCAGAAATTGACACAGAGCGGTGGGTGATTTCAACAAATACACACATCGCTGCGTGTTTTAGCGGATGCTGAGTTCGGTGAATGTAGTTCATGGGGACTTTTGCAAAACAAAACACGAAACAATAAGGCGGCTGTAAACCTATCCATGGGAAGTTCATAAATAACCAATGCGGTATATTAACTAGATTGAGTTAGAGGTCATTGTATTACAATGCGAGTCCTTTGACATCCGAGTCCCGAGAAAAGGGGAGTGGGGGGGGGGGGCGCGGAATATGGCTTGATTTTTAACAACTTGTCGTGGGGTTGCGCCGAGGCAATCCCGAGAACGAATTACGCGCAAAACTCGGGCGAAATTCGACAATTTGATTACAGCCCGCTTAGTGGGCATCTATTTATGTTGTTGTGGGTGGGGTGCAAGGGGATTGGCTTGAGGTTCAAGTTTGGGAGCTAGATGATCAGTTTGTGCTCCTCAGTCGTCTTCCGTGTGCGGAACATTTTCAACTTTTACTGGCGACGGAGAATTCTCGCTTTGCCCTTAATGTTAACAGAGGTGGGATGTGAAATCGTGCAGGGCTTAGGGGCTGGGGCTGGGCGAGTTGTCCGCTCCTGTCCGGGTGACGGAGGTGGTGGACATGTAAGTTTGTTGTCAAGTCGCCGGAACATATTGTCTGCAGGAACACTGTCCAGGGCTGTAATGCGCGCACACACACACACGAGCCTTGGAGCAAATAACTTGCAGATCTCATAAAGATTTAATAAGAAACCCGAGCTGTGACGGCGCTGCTGATCAGAGCACCGGGGAACTGGGAGGGTGGACCCACACCAGTGGAGTTTGCAGGCCCTTTTTACTGCAAGATGTGAACCTGAACTTGCAAACCCACGCCAGAAAAGACTGATAGATTATAGCCCGAACATTTTCTACCTCGAGTCAATTCTAACTGAAGGTCAGTACCAATTGATCATTTTGTGTCAGTGGTGTGTTTTGGGGTTGGGGTTGTGGAGGGATGGTTGTCCCAATAGACAGGGTGCTCGCAAATGCTCCCCCGTATTAATGCTTAATATGTCTGTGAAGAGTGTGTTCATTTCACTGCATAGCTCGAGGGGAAACTTTCACTTCTAAGACGCAACACCCCACCTCGCACGCGTGAAATATCATTCGAAAGTAACATTTACAATCTGATTTGAATGCATGGTAACGGTGGGGACATGGGTGCGTCAGTGAGTCTGCAACGACATCTGTGGAGCTTGCGGTTTTAAAGGGCAGTTTGATCAGACTTGTTGTAGTTCCAAAGCGTTTATTTTGCAACCCCAGAATACGGGCACTATGCTCCCAGAGTTGCAGCGAACTCGGAATCAAAACCCCTGACGTTTTCTTGTTCGAGTTGTCCCTGTAAATAGGTACTTTGGCACAATTCGTCTCAATTAATTTGCCAAAAGAAAGTGAAATTCAGTCCTTATCTCTACAATCTGACACACAAAAGCAGCTGCGCATTCAACTGCATGCAAGACTGCCACCAAGTGGAGCTTGAAGGCAGTGCAGTGTTTTGAGCCTTTTTGTTGAAGAAAACTTTTTCATTAAAATGCCAGCGAAAAAGTAGGCTGAAAGTTGTGGAAAAAATGCAAAACGGGAAGACCAGACGCGCTGTTCTTAAGATTCAAACAAAACTCAATTAAATCAAGTTTTGAAAGACCGACACCATCACAGAACAGTTTTGTCTGTATCTGGAGAGGTGGGGACGTTCTGTAATGTCACTTAACTACTTCAGGCCTCATATTCCTGCGATAGGTATTCGCAACCCACTTCAGCATGGAGTGAAAGTTGAATCCCAGAACGCCTGGAATTAAAAGCTCCTCCATAATCGGTTGTGATGAAAACCTATGCTTTTTTTAAAAGGGACTTCGCCATCCTTCCTACGTGTGACCTTCAACCCCCCCCAGCAATATTTGTGTCTCTTAATCGCCCCTCTGAAAAGGCTCAGCCAAGCCACTCAGCTCCAGAGCAATTCACAACAACTGAACAAGTTAATTCAGGGCGATTTTATTCAGCACCTGCTGTTCATTGTTTAATTTGAGTCGTTCTTTTGGTTGCTGCATTAATGGGGCTGGTGGCTTGACCACACCGGCTGTTCACCTGCGAGCGAGGGAGCTCAGTTCCATTAATTGCAAGGGGGGGGGGGTGTGGGGGGACAGCTGGTGTCAGGTGGAGACACGCTTTTTGTTGGGTATTGGG
The DNA here is from genome assembly GCF_030684315.1 of Stegostoma tigrinum. Lineage (NCBI taxonomy): Eukaryota > Metazoa > Chordata > Chondrichthyes > Orectolobiformes > Stegostomatidae > Stegostoma > Stegostoma tigrinum. Next base: position 53,217,244 of record NC_081370.1, on the reverse strand, counting down.
ACCAACAAAACAAAAATCCCCTGAAATGGGCTGGCTCAATCAAGAGAGCGAGTCAATGTTTGCAACACTGAGCTGCTGGATTCACCTGCAAAGCTCACGCCATGGCTGTGGGGGGATGGGAGTGTTAAACAGCGTTGCCCTGCCTCCCGGTCACGCAGCCTTGCTCCCGGAGGGAAAAGGTGCGGAGTGACCAGGGTTTTATATTTAGAAAGCCAGTGACAATGACGCAATTCCAGCTCGAGTGCGTGCAATCTGAAATGTAAATCAGCTCTTTAGAAATGCAAATCAGGCTGAGCTGGCCTCTTTTGTCCAAGCGCCCCAAAAAACTGCCAGTGTGTCCGTGAACTAGGAGAAGGGAAAGATCGGGCCATTTGAGCGAGTTGCACTGTCTGGGAATCCTTGGCTGGTTGTCTTACTCGGGAGTCACTTGGCGTTTCACGCTCAAACTGAGGATGTTCTGAGCTAGAGGTGAACCGCTGGCAGCCCCCAACCGAGAGGTGAACTTGTCAGTTTGTCCACTCATTGTGGCAAAGATGAAGGGCACATGGTGAGTGTGTGTGTGTGTGTGTGTGTGTGTGTTTTGGGGCGGGAGAATGGTGTCAGGTGAAATGTAACGCGCCACCGCTGAAACTGAACCAGAAATTGCTCGTGAAACGGAGTTTTCTCTCTCTCCCTCACTGACCTGCCGGCTTCCTCCAGCGGTTTCCGTTTGACTTTCATATTTCACAGTTTTGTTTCGTTCAATTACCCAACTGATCGTGGCGGCTGGGGTGATGGGGAAAAGCCTCGTTCCTGGTGTGTGTAATCTTTTGATCTGAGACAGGTAGGGTGCCAATACTCAACAGTGATCCGATTGAATGGTGCAGCAGGCTCGAGGGGCTGAATGGCCATCCTGTTCCTACATCTCATGGGCCTACTCCAGTTGGCTACGACTTTGGCTGGTCCACGAAGTGCGAGAAGGACAGAGCCGTCCTTACCAGGCCGAGCATACGTGACTCCAGACCAGAGCATTATCAATGACTCTTCTTACTGAGCGATTGCAGCTGGATAATAGCGACGCCCACATCCCACGAACAAATAGAGCAAAAAAAACTTGGACTTTCCGTAAGCCTGCAATCTAACAAGGTGTGACACCGACTGAATCCAGTGATATATACCTGTGCTCACTGAATGACTCCACGCGTACTCGTGCTTTTCCAGAGCACCGTGCCCTGAAGCTAAAAAGGAAGATACCAAAGCCAGGAGATATATTACCAAGAACGCCTCAAAGCTCGACAAGGAGAATTGGGTTGGTGGCCTTAAAATAAGAGAGAGGCGTTTTAGGAGATTACTTACCATGTAAGCGGGTCGAAGGGAGAGTGTGGAGAATGCGGAGTTCCTGAGGGAGTTTGGTGACTTTTCAGGAGTTAGGGAGAGGGTGATGCCTTTGGGAGGGACTTTAACCCCCAATTGGCGAATTTCCCGTTCGGGTCAGTGCCTGTACGTGGCCGACGGGCAGGAGCTAAAGCAGGCGCTGGGTGGAAGGCGGCGGAGGGCTCTGTTACGGCTGATTTCTGGGCGGTGAGAGAGGGGGCCAGGCAAGAGCACGCTGGAAGAGTGAGATCCCTGCGCCTCGGAGTGTTGTGTGAGGGTTTCACTCAATAGCCACCTAGGGGTAGGGCAGAGATGGGCCATGTTTACTAGCGTCAGTGGATGTGCAGCTAGTGTGTGGATAGGACTTGGAAGGGTGGGCGATCGTATACGACGGCAAGATTGGGAGCAAGCCCCTTTAAACCTGAGGGAAGGGAAGGGCATTGTAGCGAGGATATGACAGTGAGTGGCCAGGAGTGGCAACGGTGGAATATGCCAGTCATTAATTGCAGGGAGTTGCGGTGAGCTCAGGATGTTGTTTATTTTTCATTTGAATCTGTCCTTTAGGCCACGGAACTCTGAAACTCCACCCGCTGAACGATGAACACTGTCACGGATTTCCGTGCTGTCTAACAGCTAGCTGATTGAATGAGAGAAATGTTCTTTCATTACCAGATTCTCCCCGCTGTAGCACTCGCACCACGTTTGGGTGTGAGAATTCCATTAATTGCTCCCTTAATGAACATCCTGGTCATTTGTTTGTTGCTTAGATTAATTATCACCGGGGTCATTAATCGCAACTGCTACGTGGAGGAAACTGTCCATTTTCCTTTGAAAGCTTTCAATTAATTAAGTTCTGTTTATCCCTCAACAATTTGGTCCAGTGTTTATATTGGTTGACCGTTACCACATAACAGATGTTCTGGCTGTAAAGAAATACTAAAGTGTAGTTTCGATTTGATTGACAATGATCGGGTATTTTCCACTGAGTTATTTACTTTGCTAAATTCTATTAATTGCAATGTAATAGTTTTTGAAGTCTCTGTCGTGTGATACACTGATGTTGCAGAATTCCCTCTCACGAGCTGCCGAGGATATGAATGATTAATGGCTTAACTCGCTCTGCTGGTAAAGCCTGGTGTTTGGCCAGCGCAGACTAGGGACTGAATGAGTCTCTCAGTCCCAAACACATCGTATTTGAGCCCTGTAGTAATCCTGTGCTTCCATTTAGTTTCAGCGAGGCTGTTTACACCGAGGCTGTTTCATCCCCGCCCACTGACACGCACATCCTCCATCCATCTCTAACCTCAGCCCCCTACTCTTTCACTCTCCCTGTCCCTACCCTCACTACTCCCCACCCCCGAAACCCGACACATACTCTCACTTCCTACCAAATGCGAATATTGAGCGGAGTGATCTGGGAGGAGTCAGCGGGGTCCACAGCGCGGGGCAAAGGCATTTCGGCCCATTGACTCAGCGCCGGTCAAAAGACCGCCACCCAACTTTTGGCAAAGATCTGTAGCTCGGGTTGTGAGCTCGGCGAGCAAGTCAACACCCACATCTTCTGTCAATATTTGTAACGCTGTGAGAATTAGGAACTGCGCCCACGGCACAGACCTTCGATGGGGCACGGAGCATTTTCGAAACCTTCTGTTTCCAATGTCTACCATACAGACCAACCTTATGCGGTTCTCTTTGTGTGGGAGATTCTACCTCTAGTGCCTCTACCTCTGGACCAGAGTTCAGGTCCCACCTGCAAAAGGTGTGTCATACCATTTACATCGCTGCACCGGCTAATTAGGAAAGCATCCCGTTCTGTCCTTACTTATTAAATCCGATTGTAAAGTCAAAATAAAAATCAGTCGGAACTGATGAAGGATCACTGTGCTTCAAACATTGACCCTGCTTTGATGCTGCCAGACCTGCTGAGTTTCTGTGATTGTAAAGTCATTTTTGGTCTTCTGACGGTTTAGAAATGTAGCTGTGATCTTGCGTGAAGTGCTGTCCTGCGTAGGATATTTCCAAGCTATTTGAAAGGGGTGTTTAACCAGATATGAAATCAGTTTCATTTTTTAAATGTCGTTATGTCTAAATACAAGAACTTTTAATCGCTGCAAATTTCGCCGAATCAAAATACTGTGTGTGTGTGTGTGTGTGTGCGTGTGTGTGTGTTCAACGGCAATGTCTAATATCGGCTCCTTTCATTCCTTGTAATTGCCAAGTATGTAGAAGCCCGGGACGTTGCTCCGTTAGCTGGTGTACTCAGCTTGTACAATGTGACAAACGTGTGGGGAATGGTTCAGGGTTTCAGAGAGGACTGAACGTTAAGAGCTCGAAGAATTGCCGTGTCAGGGGACGGGCTCAGACTGAACGCGCTGCCAGTTGGCCAAAACCAAAACACATGCACGTCGCGATTTCAAAGTTGGATGAATGCGACTGTCTAACGGGCCCCGGAAGACAACAAAGTCAAAGCGATTCCCTGGGCTCTAAAACCCAGCGTGATTTGTAAACGCGGACCAAATTGGTAAAACAAAATTTGGGAAAACTCGGAGAAATTGAGAAAGAGAGAAACAGAAGTTAATCCCTGGCATTTTGAGGTCTGCAAAGGATTGAAGTGAAGGCAGCGTTACGTTTCTTGGTGGTGACAGTGGGTTGGGGTCTGTACGTCTAGGACAGTCTCATCGTCGTTAAACACCCGGAAGAGATCAAGTTGTTCTTTAAGAAAGGACAGGGGGCCAGCTATGTTGTTACTTGGAGACACTAAGCCACAGTAGATCACCAGTCAGCATAAGTTAATAGTTTGTGAACTGAATTTCTCTATGGTGTGCTAACCATCAGAATAATCATGTTCTTGGTGCTTTTTCCATTTCCTTTCTTCTTCCTCCTCCCTTTCTTCACTTCCCCCTCCCACCTCTCTCTCCCCCTCCCCTCCCCCTCCCACCTCTATCTCCCCCTCCCACCTCTCTCTCCCCCCTCCCCCGTTTCTCTCCCCCTCATCTCCCCCTTCCTCCTCTCTCTCCCCCCACCTCTCTCTCCCCCCTCCCCCCTTTCTCTCCCCCTCCCCCTTTCTCTCCCCCTCCCCTCCCCTTCCTCCTCTCCCTCCCCCGCCCTCCCTCCCACCTCCCTCCCTCCTCCCTCCTCCCCCTCCCTCCTCCCCCTCTCCCCCCCCACCTCTCTCCCCCCCCTTTCTCTCCCCCTCCCCTCCCACCTCCCTCCCTCCCCTCCCCCTCCCCTCCCTCCCTCCCTCCTCCTCCCCCTCCCCCTCCCACCTCTCTCTCCTCCTCCCACCTCTCTCCCCCTCCCCTCCCCCTCCCACCTCTCTCTCCTCCTCCCACCTCTCTCCCCCTCCCCTCCCCCTCCCACCTCTCTCTCCCCCTCCCACCTCTCTCCCACTCCCCTCCCCCTCCCACCTCTCTCTCCCCTCCTCTCCCCCTCCCACCTCTCTCTCCCCCCTCCCACCTCTCTCTCCCCCCTTCCTCCTCTCCCTCCCCCTCCCTCCCTCCTCCCCCTCCCCCTCCCTCCCTCCTCCCCCTCTCCCTCCCCTCTCCCCCACCTCTCTCTCCCCCTCCCCCTCCCACCTCTGTCTCCCCCTCCTCTCCCCCTTCCTCTCCTCCCCCTCCCTCCCCTCCCCTCCCCCCTCTCTCCCCTCTCCCTCCCCTTCCCCCCTCCCACTCCCCTTTTCCCCTCTCCCCCTCTCCCCCCAACCCTCTCCCCTCCCCCCATCCCCCTCTCCCCTTTCCCCTCTCCCCTCCCCCCTCCCCCCTCCCCCTCTCCTTCTGTTCCCCCCTCCCACAGGCACACGAGTTGAGGAGAGTAATGAACATCTTGTTCCTTGCTATGGTTATCTCATCCTGTGGTTGCCTGCAAGCTGCCCCGATGAATGAAGCTATGGACCGAGGCGCCTCGCTCTATCCGGGGCTGCGGCCTTACGGGACACTGGCCGGCGGAGGGGGGCCAGGGGTCGCCCCTTCCCGGGGACTCGGGGCTTTGGCCAACACGATGGGCCATGTGCTGGAAGAGCTGCTGGAGGTGGACAGGGAGGCTCGGCCGAGCGACGGCGGAGGTGGACAGGGAGGCTCGGACAAGGACGGCGACTTGTACTCGTCACGGGTAATGCTGAGCGGCCAGGTGCCTTTGGAACCGCCTTTGCTCTTCCTGATGGAGGAGTACCGGAATTACTTAGAGGCAGCGAACATGTCGGCCAGGGTGAGGCGCCACTCAGACCCAGCCCGCAGGGGGGAGCTCAGTGTCTGTGACAGTATCAGCCAATGGGTGACGGCAGACAAGAAAAAGACAGCAGTGGATATGTCGGGCCAAACGGTCAGCGTCCTGGAGAAGATCCTGGTCCAGAACGGTCAGCTCAAGCAGTACTTTTACGAGACCAAATGCAATCCCAAAGGGTTCACTAACGAAGGCTGCAGGGGGATAGACAAGAAACATTGGAACTCTCAATGCAAAACCAGCCAATCTTACGTCCGAGCTCTCACCATGGATAGCAGGAGAAAGATTGGGTGGAGATTTATAAGGATAGACACTTCCTGTGTATGTACATTGACCTTTAAGAGGGGGAGATAGTGAATTAGTTGTATATAGATTTTATTGAGAAGTTATCTATTTGTATATAAATATTACATACAGCGTAAATTATTCCGTGGAAGCGATACAGAAAACTTTATGGACTGCATGTATAAATGAAGTTTATACAGTATAAGAGGTGGCTTTATGTCTATTTATTGAACATTTCCATGACTTCAGAAAGAAAGAAAACAATTATTTGCGCACAATTTCAAACAAAAAAAACAATAAGCCTGTATTACATTCCTCAAAACATCGCGGTTTGTTGAATGACGTTGCCAAGAAATGAAACAGTTTTTTTAAAAAAATGCATGCTGCTTCAGTTTGATCAAGAATCTGTCCATTGGAAAGTCCAAACTCAACATTCCGTCCCGTTAGACAGTAAGTGGCTTTATTCCTCGTTAGTATTATATTTGTTGACTGCTTTACCTTCTACCGATGGTGTTGGAATTAAAAAAAAGTCAAGGTGCTGACGTGAATCTTTACTAGTTTTTCTTTTATTTCCCTGGTGAAAGGATTGTCATCTCAACGCTTTCGTGCAGTACATTAGCGCCAGCGTGAAACCAAATCGATTGTCGGCTTCGTTTTATTTTCTTGTCGGTTGTACTGCCTTAGAGAATGGGATACGGATGGTGTTGGAATGGATTAGATCATTGGACGCGATTATTTCCAAACCCCCCTCCCCCCTCCCCCGCCCCATTCATAAACTACTTCTACAAGCAGACGCTAAAGACTGATTCAGAAATAACAGAATTTCAGTGGAGAACACGAGTGTCCATCATGGGGGCGGGCGGGAGGTGGGGTTCAGGAATACCAGCGTGGAAACCTTTCAAAACGTGAAGTCATGCAGAAATTTGGACACTAGTGTCGATTGAAAGGACAGTCAAGTATTCACAGTTTGGGAGAGGGGCATGATAGCGCTGTGAGCAATGGGTATTTTGTTGGGGAGGCAACAGTGGAACTCCGGGGGTTGGGAAGTGGATTGGTAAATTCCTATACATTTTACCTTGCCCCCGAGTGCACCTAAATGCAGACTTTCTACCTAAGGGAGACCTAAAGGCCTGTTTATCAATGACCAGTAAGTTCCCTGGCAGTTACCAGGAAGACAATCCCAAAATACAAAACATATGCACTTTACGATGTTTGTTCTGAACATATATCATTTGTTAGAAAGCATCAAGCTAAATTGTATATCAAATGGAATCAATGACGAGCTTCAACCTAAATCAGCACAGACCTCCCAGCAAACCTGGCTGTATAACTTGACTGTCTCTTCAGCCTTGGGTTACAGGGTCTCTTCATTGCAAGACAGTCTAAAAGTTATGCTCATCAAAACAAGCCTCTTGGACTTGGAAATGTAAGTAGCAGGGAAACTAATCTGTAATCTACATCTGACAGTAGAGTTTTCAGTCTTAGTATCATTTTACATGGTATGTCTCTCATATCAGCCATTCCAGTTTTATCACTGCTGCTCAAGATAGCTCAAGATGAACCCTTGCAGAACTATGCTATCCAATAGAAATTATCTCTGTTCAAAATTGAGACTGATTATCGTGTGTAGATGGAACACTGACTAAACTTCATTATTTTTAGTGCAAATATTAACCCAAATGACTGAAAATTTAAAAAAAATCTAGGGTTTTGTTCTTCAAAAAATATTAGGTAATTCAACAATTTATACACTTTCATATTTTCAGGCCATAATACAACTTACCATAGTAACAATAAACAGACAACATCTTAACTGAAGCTATTCTTCCATCATCTGACGTTGCAGCAAAGTTGTATCTTGGCAGTTTGAGTTCTGTTTTGAAATGACAAAAAAATTTCAACATTTCATTTGAACATAAATATTATTTGATTTTCAACATATTTTGCAACTATAACCGTCTGTTCTAATTCTCTGTAGCGGTCATATATGTTGATGACATACCAAGTTGATCCAATATACTATATCAAAACAGTTGTCAAGTAGGAGATTCTAGCATTTCCCATTTTTGCTCTCAGCCACATTTGCAAAGGTTTGAGGATTACAGATACAGTAGGTGCAGGCGAGATATAATAATTTCCAGTGAATTAGTAAACCTTTGATTTGAGTGAACCTGTGTAACTCTTGTGCACTGTTAAATGGCCAATTGAAGACTTACATTGTAATCATTTGGTCGCAAAGTACTGCAGTAGTGCTGAGAAAAAGAAACATGGTGTTGAAGTTTTTTGTATTGCACTCATCAGGTCAGAACTGTAAGAATACCAAATCTCAAATAGAACAATGGCATAAATTGTTGTTTCCTTTCAGATTTGCTATGCTTGCACTTCTGCCATGATCAGTGCAAGACAAAAAGCATCAACAATTTGTTCTTTTTTCATAAGAGCAATATGATCTTTAGACTACCTGCCTGTCTAATATTTGAGGAAACCATACCTGGACAACAAATGAGAATTTAAAAAAACAAACACAATTCATAAATTCCTTATGAATTTATATTTAAAGAAAATAAATTGCAAGTCAAATAAATTGGTTCATTTACTCATCATCATTGAATACAGTGCTATCAGTTGATTCACGGTAAAGTTTGTTAAGCCTTTCAATAATATAATCTCTGTTTAACAGAAACATGTCAGACCAAAAGTATATCTGTTTGAACCATCATTGGTAACGTCATGTTGGAGTCATGACTTATATATGCAAGCACTTACTAGTGATAACAACTGGCAACATAGTGTGACAGCATCTAATATTTAAATGTTCAAAGTTAATCTCTTTAAAGCTCAGGGACCATCATTTTCTAATCCAACAATCTCTTCATGATAGTATAATGTATACTCTCTATGTATATTTTCAAAAGAATGGATAGGAAATAATTTCAGTGTTTATTACAGTTTATATTTTAAATTATACACATTGAATTTGAATACAAATCTTGCAAAAAAGAGGAAAAGTTTTGTTTCGTGAAATATAATATGAAGGTAACTTGAGACATCACTTCAGAACAGAGTCCCACAATTACTTTGGTTCTACTTAAGGCCATTGGAAGAACTAAATTGTTTGAAAATGCTATGTTCCATTGACAGATGACTATTGCAAACATTGTTACCTTCAAATAAATTAAAATTGACCATTGTTCATTAGAATAACACAAATGTTATATCAAACTTCAACAATAAAATTATAAATAAATGATGACAAAGTTTTAGCATGGCTGCAAACATGGAATGCTCCAATGCATGGTACGGATGACATTTCACAGAACGTACCATACGATAATAAATTATTTCACTTTAAAATTTTAATATTGAGGATTGACTGACCCATAGATGACGTGTATTTCTACACATTTTTAAAGTCTAATATTTCACAAGTTAGGCACTTGGCTAACAGTTCTGCTGAACTCCAATATTCCTTTAGCAGTCATAGTGGTATGTTAAAATAAATTCTAATATCACTCAGTTGACAGGAGTGGCGTAGTCACTTTAATAGACATAAACTAATAAAAAAGATGCAAATACAACTATTTTTCATTCTTCAGTTTCCTTTCTCAAGCATTTTTATTTAATTTCCTGGCTGCCTAATGGCTGGCCTATGTATTTCAAGGGTTAATGACTGTGTTAGAAACATTTCTAATCTGTATGTAGGATGAGGTGTATTCCAGTAAATTTCATTACTGCATAATTGCATGATAACTTACATTACAGAATATCATTTCAACTTCCAGAATGGTATTTGGTCATAAATACCTACTGTTGAAGAAATGACTTTTTGGCTATTGACTACAAACTTTGGGAAGTAAATTTATGTATATGGTGGAGGAAAACGTACTGCAAAAAACTGCCAACCTCTAACATAACATTAGGTTCAGATGACAACGGTTATATTTGAAATATTTCTATAGTTTATTCTGTACAAAAGCTGATTTGCTGTCTTGAAACACCTTCAAATCTTTATAATAAGTTTAGTATCCAGTATGCTTTGCATCTAATTCTACACATTACTGAGAAAAAAAATACACACGCTATTAAATGATTAGTCATCAATATGATTCTGGTACATGGAATGACTTTAGTCCAATTTTTTTTTGTTTATTCAACTTGAATTTTAGATACACAGATTCACTACTGTGCTATGAAGCCAGGTTTGATCAATGCACTGTGCTGAGTTAGGATTGACCTAAAACCACTAAAAGTAATCTCAGCATCTTTGGCTGAAAAGGGAACAATCAAGCAGGGTTTGGTTTCTTCATTGCTATCCAGTAATTCCTGTCAGAAAGTAGTTATTGGAATGAGAACAGTATCAGGTTCACCTGTGACATTCATTTAGTACAACATCAGCATCATGTTGTGCAAGAATAGACGGCTATTTTACCACTAATTGATAATGTTTATACTTGACACTGCAGGATGGTCAAATAACTGTTTCGATAATCAATAGAATACTTCATAATTGTTTAATCAAGACTAGACTTCTGAAGGATCGAAAGCATTGTCACTACCACATTGTGCTCTCTGCCCAGTAACTGTAGTATATTGTGAATTAAAATAATTTAAAATACCAAGGGACTGCTTCATTGTTTGCTCTAGTTCCCCCTGAAAAATATGTAAATTTTAAAATACTTTTCAACACGTGCCTGGACTGCAATTTAATATTTTTCTTGTATTGAAATAATGATGAGAAGCACGGAAATTCTCTGTGATGAATCGTCATATTAAATATAATGTTCCATATTTGCATCCTAGTAAACACCATTTGGGTCATTTTTGTCAATTTGATAACCTGTTTTTGAATGCATTTGATTCCTGCTGAATCAAAAAAGCACCGTAGGCTCTGATCAACCTCAAGTACACTCAACCAGAGGCTGTTCTTCAGGGGAGAGTCAATGGACTGGTCAAGGCATTACAACAGAGCCCATTCCTGCTCTTGCCCACTTGGCTGATTCCTATCTGCTTCTGGAACTATTTGTTAACTGATACCTCTACCAAGATCAATAATGGATCACAATCAGAAATTGAACCTGGGAGTTTCCTTCCTGGATGTGTCAAATAAATACTGTTCCACCAGAAGGCCCAAACTTTATGAAGGTTTCAAAAACTACAAAACGAAAAGCATACATCCCAAAGCTCATTTAAAAAAAACACATTGCTGTGGGCCTGGAGTTACATGTTAGGCTAGACATGGCCTTTATGACAGGAGATGCCCTTCTCTATATACATTAGTGAGCAAATGGGTTACCAAAAACAATTAGATGGTTACCATTAGATAAGCTTCCATTCCAGACTTTCATTGAATCCACCATCTACTATGGCAGGATTTGAACACAAGCCCCCAGAGCATAAGCCTGGGTCTCAGGATTACTAACCTAGTGACAATGGCACAATACCAATGCCTGCTCCAAGAAAGGGTTTCATTCTGTAGAGCATCTTCCAACTATTACCTTAATTGTAAATGTGAAGAGACACGCAAACATCAAACAACTCAAGAACACTGAGAACCTGTGTGTTTCAGATGAGTTGCACTACCTTCCTTATATTTCCTACCTTGGAAGAAACTCAGTCATTTTAAATGATATTTTGATACATTAATATGGTGCTAAAACTTCACGAGGAATATTAAGAAATGTTCAGGTGAACTGAAACTGAACAGTTCATGTTCGGTTCTTTTGGAGATTTTGCATTGTTCTCACGCTACAGAATGGTACAGAAGCCAAAAGCCAAAAAGCCAAATTTACTGAGTAAAACCTAAATTAAGAAATTCCAACAATATTCCATGTTTTTGTTCGATCACAATTCAGAACCAATACATATGAATGAACAGCAAATCCAGCATTTTATGTTAGTAAGTTGATACAACAAAGACAGGTCATGCACAACTGTATGCATTCAAATCATTCCCTGCTCGGGTGTGCACTACACAGCTACACAATTCCACAACAGGTTGTTCTTTGCTCGAGCAGGGTGCGTCAAGAGTTCCAGCCAACAATAGCTTCCTCTGTGAGTTTCACAGATCTGGTTATCGTCAGCAAGACAGACCTCTATAATCTAATTCTTCCTTAGGGTATATAAGGATGATAGGGTAGCTTTCCAAAATTGCACATTAATCATACTCAATTTGCAGCTTCTCTACTTGTAGCTCTCATCTGTGTCCACAACTTTTCCTTGTGTTAGTAGCTGTCATTTATGACTGCACATCTCTTTTATGTCTGTATCCCTCCTTTGTGTGTGAATGACTTCCTACTTACTTGCCACTGTTCTTCCAGTTTGTATGGAGTCATATTGCAAGGTCAATTGCAGATGTATTTCCTTTCATCTGACAAAATTGCAGTTGATCAAAGAGCCTGTCTCCATGCTGTATGACTCGATGTGTCTATTTACAATTTATGCAAATTCCTGAAAGTGATTTTCAAACATTCTAAAAACAATTATAGACTCCCCGTGCTCTTACAAAAATTGCAATCATTTTTCTTCCAGTTTTACAGTATTTACAAGTTATGCACTCGATGTTCAATCATGATACAGAATTTCACAGCCGTAGACACCATCATCAAAAAAGGCAAATACAACATCCAAGTTCTGAAAAATAAAACATCAAGGCCATACAAGCTAAAAGAAAAGCCAATGGGGAGGAAAACATAATGGGTGAGATATTGTGATCAACAAGAAAAAAAATCATGCTCACCATACACTGCATTGACAATTGCTGTCGAGTTTTCACTGGTTTTTGAACATATAATAGCTGTTAAAGGGCACTTGATCCAGTGTGGTCATCTCAGCATCCTTGGACTGTATGAGCTGGGCAAGAAACAGAGCTACTCTTCAACCAACCAGTTTAACAGAGGGTCAAGCAAAGTCTAAACCAAGCGTTATAACCAGAAAAGGATAAATTAGATGAAATTACAAGTGTAAGACAATTTTTTAAATACGTACACGGGATCATGGCATCACTGGTCCATCCCTAGTTGCCCAGAGGGCAGTTCAGAGTCAACCACATTGCTGTGGGTCTGGTGTCACATGTAGGCCAGACCAGGTAAGGATGGCAGTTTCCTTCCCTAAAGGACATTCGTGAACCAGATGGATTTTTCTGACAACTGGCAATGGATTCATGGTCATCATTAGGCTCTTAATTCCAGATATTTATTGAATTCAAATTCCACCATCTGCTGTGGTAGGATTTGAAACCAGATCCCAGAACATTATCTGAGTCTCTGGATTAATAGACCAGTGATATTACCACTAAGCCTTTGCCTCCTCAAAATGAAGATAAGGAAATAAATCTGGGATTACAAGAAACAAAGAGAAATAAATAGTAATTGCGTCTTCAGTGCTCATTAAATTCTGATGGAATGAGACTCTGCAACTTGTAAAATTACATATTCAGGACCAAAGAGGCAATTTGACAATAATTATACCTGATCACTTCATTTAAAAATAGCTCACACCTGAATGCACCAGCACCGTCTCCCATGTTTAGTGGGAAACTAGTTGAAAGGTAACATAACTGTACACTACTACATTTAATTCAATGCTGGTTCTGTCAGCAGGTTACTACAGCAGTGTTGTCTCTAAAGGAGCAGGGTAATTCAGAACATAATGTCCAGATTTCCATGCTAACAGCACACACGTGACCTCTAGGAATCGCTGTCCAGATTATACAATGGTAATAGTGAACATTGCTCTGAAACTAAAATTTGAACGGATGCACAGATGCAAAAATTACTTTTAAATGAAATAAGCATTTTCATTGCAAAGTGGTATTTTTAATTTCACGTATCTGATCTGAATGATTATTCAGAACGCACATATCTTGCTTACTCATTCAAGTTCCTCTCTGAAGATCAAGCCAAATCTCAATGTCCAATGTCTACAATAGAAGACAATTAAAGAACAAATCACACATTTTAACTATTTACCACCAACTTGAGATTGCAGCTCGTGTTTTGACTCATATTGTCTGCATGTTAGGTAAAATACACAGAGTAACATAGTAATTTTCTCAGCACCAGTAGAAAACAATTGGTTTTCCCTACATTGCAATATAATCTCCAAAACAAATTGAAAGCATTTTGTCATCTGTAGTTATCTATTAAAATTTTCCAGATGACGTGGTTTATAAACAAAACTGATGTCTGTCATATTTATAAATTAAAACTGTCTCAAATGTTCTCAGCTACAGGTTTAAGGGAAGTCGAGGCTTTACCTAAGTGATCTTTCAAATAATGCATTGCACTGAGGAAGGGCGTTGTGCCTGCTTACCTTTGGCCAGAGGATTTGGGTTCAAGTGCCATTTGCCAAAGAAATGCATTCTAACATATCTGACAGATTAGTTAAAGACATTCAGAGAGATGTGTATAACTCCCACAACATTCTGCTCATCTTTAGTTTGAAAAGGCTCTTGCAGTAGAGTCCCAAACTCTTGGCTAGAAAGCTTGGGAACAAGTATGTCATAACAGTTTTGAACAGGTTGCTTGAAAATATCCATGTCGCATTGAGGGAATAGCGTGGTCTGCCACCTGGTGGAGAAAAATACAGTTACAATCTGCAGAAGTTGTAAATCTGAAATTAAACCGAAAGTGCTGGAGAAACCCAATAGTTCGTAGAGACATATAGTTATGCAGCACGGAAACAGAGAGTTTGGTCCAACCAGTCCATGCCGAACGTAATCCCAAACTAAACTAGTCCCACCTGTCTGCTGCTGGGCCATATCCCTCCAGACCCTTCCCATTCATATATCCTTCCAAATGTCTTTTACATGTTGTAATTGTACCCACATCCACCGCTTCCTCAGGAAGTTCGTTCCAAACACAAACCACCCTCTAGGTAAAAAGTTTGCCTCTTATGTCTTTTTTAAAACTCTCTCCTCTCACCTTAAAAATGTGGCCCCTAGCCTTGAAATCCCCCATCCTAGAGAAAAGACAACTATAATTTACATATGTCCTTCATTATTTTATAAACTTGTATAAGCTCACCCCTCACACTTCTATGCTCCAATGAAAAAAGTCCCAGGCTATCCAGCATTTCCTTATAACTCAAACCTTCCATGCCTGGCAACATCCTAGTTAACCTCCTCTGCACTCTCTCCAGCTAGATAACATCCTTCCGATAACTGGTCAACCAGAACTGGATATAGTATTTTAGGAGGGGACAAATTGGTGGTGACAATGGGTAGGGATGAGAGTGTGAGGATAGGAGCGATAATGCACTCTATCCAAACTCCTTCCCCCATCCAGATCTCCATTCCCTCACCCACTCCCAATTAAAGTAGGAAAATATCTGAACGGGTATCACTCTGAGATTCCAACACTAAATATCGAGAGGAATCAGCTGGAATGAGAGAGAGGGAGACTTATCTGGCAGTATCAAGGGAGAGAGAGTGAAATAGTTTTTATCCATCACAACTGTTTGTTCAAGTATCAAAGTTCATTACTACTTCTTTGTAAAAATATTATTCAAATTGACCCAAAACTACATTTCCTAGGGTGGGCGAGTCCAAAACTAGAGGGATAGGTTTAGGGTGAAGGTGTCAGATTTAAAACAGACCTCAGCAGTAACTTTTTCATGCAGAGGCTGGTGCGTATGTGGAACGAGCTGCCAGAGGAAGCAGTGAAGGCTGGTACAAATACAACATTTCAAAGGCATCTGAATGAGTATATGAATAGGAAGGGTTTAGAGGGGTATGAGCCAAATGTTGACAAATGGGGCTGGGTCAAATTGGGATGTCTGGTCAGCACAGGCAAGTTGAACCAAAAGGTCTATTCCCATGCTGAATGATGCTATGACTGTAAAAAAAAAAATTCCAGACCCATAAAAGTGGAAGAAGCAACAGAAGTTTCTGGAATTACTGATCAAATCCAGCAACTTATGTGGAGAATGGAATAAAGTTTACTTACCAGGTCAATGCCTCTGCTGCATTTATTTTGTGAAATAAAGAGATTAATTTACCATTCTTGCTTTAGAGGAGGCACTTAAATTAGAATGTAGGTTCAGCAAATAGTATTAGAATTAAATAACCAACATGATTTAACATGAATCCCCCAAATCAGACTGACGCAGAGCGCAGAAGTGCTGAATTAAGAACACTAGAGCAACTGTATCAGCGACTCTCACTTTGAAACATACAGCTTTGCTTAGCTGAGAATTTGTGGCTGATTGGAGGATCATTCAAAAAGGGCAAAGGGAATTGGTGGAAGTGATAAAATGATGGAAATCTTGCTGAAAGAACTAATGTCGATTTCCTGCTTCGAAAATGTTTGTGCACCATTTACACTTGACTGTATTAAACCACTGGTGCTAGTGCCGTTCATGACTCCTCAGATACTGAAGCAGTCCATGTTCAAATCAAACAAGGAGTGGTCAAAATCTAGGCTTGGGCTGAACAGTGTCAAATAACATTCATGTTACACAAAGGCTAGGTAATGACTGTGTTCAAGAGGAGACAATTTAAGCCTCATCTCTTGACAGTCAATGTTAATATCACCACACAACCCTCCAACTACATCCTCGGAGTTGCCATTGACCAGAAACTGAACTGGATTAGCCATACAAACAAAATGGCCACACAAGAAGGTCAGAGGCTAAAAACGTGCACTAAGTGATTCACCTCCTGACTCCCCAAAGCCTGTCCACTACCTACAAGGCCCAAGTCAGGAGTGTGATGGATGCTTGGATGGGTGCAGCTCCGACAACACTCAAGAAGCTTGACACCATTCAGAATAAAGCAGGCCACTTTATTGGCACTACCTCAACACTCTATTCATGACCAACACTCAGTGGTAGTTTTATGTGCTGTCTACAAGATGCTGAAATTCACCAAAGCTCCTTACACAGCATATTCTAAATCCATGACCACTTCAGTCCAGAAGGCAAGTGCAGTCATTCCATGGGAACACCACCTACAAGCTTTCCTCCAAGCCATTCAGCATTCTGATTTGGAAGTATATCACTATTCCTTCAATGTTATTAGGGCAAAATCCTAGACTTGCCTCCCATGCGCATTGTGGGTGTACTTTAGCACCTGGACTGCAGTGGTTCAAGAAGGTACCTTGCCACCACCTCCTCAAGGGCAACTAGAATCATAGAATCCCTACAATTGTGGAAACAGGCCATTCAACCCATCAAGTTCATACTGAACCTCCGAAGAACATCCTACCCACATCCATCCCCCTACATTATCTCTGTAACCCTACATTTTCTATGGCTAACCCACCAATCTGCACATACCTGTACACTGTGGGCAATTCAGCATGGCCAATCCACATAACATGCACATCTTTGGGCTCTGGGATGAAACCGGAGGACCCAGGGGTAAAAAACACAGACATGGGGAAAATGTGCAAACTCCACACAGACAGTTGCTCAAGGGTGGAATCGAACCATGACCCCTAATGCTGTGAGGCAGCAGTGTTAACCACTGAGCCACCGTGCCACTTCAACTAAGGATGGGCAATTGGTCTTTCCAACAACACTCGCATGTTATGAGAGAATAAAGAAAGAAAATGGCAATGGCATTCACACACAAATGTATATGAAGTGTGGATTTTGAACACTTAAGTTAACTGTCTCATTTCTGTATTTAAAGATGTTCCTTGATGATCTATTTCTTACACAGAGACCAGGGACTTGAGTTCAGCCTCCTTCATGACATACTCTAGATATTATACTCCAGGTACCACACTTCCTTTATCGGTGAATTTGGACTTAAAAACTGGGAAACAAGGGCTAAAATTACTAAATTCTGTACAATTTTGATCTGGAACCTAAAAGACAAGCATTCTACATTTTGAAATATCTCCAGGTGAAATGGTCAATTCTGGTGATCTCTGATTTAAAACATTTAGATTTTCTACCATAAGAAAACAGTTCAGTATGAATATTTCTCCATTAAAGTCAAGAAGAATATGTTGGGAATTCTATGAATAAGACCGGATGTTATAAAAGAATGTCATTCTCATCATCATCCTGTGTAATCCCCCAAAAGACAAGTCTGGGGCTCACAATTTCCTCTATTCGCTGTCTTGTGCCAGTCATTTTATTTTTCAATTTGCAAGCTGTGCAGCTTTGATATTCTCCTCCACTCACATCCACCTTTTTTTCTACAATTCTTCCCTCCATAATATCCCTTGATAGTCCTTTTCCTCTTAAAACATGCCCCACTCAGCAAATTTCTTTGTTCATCCATGTGTCCACAACACATCATCATTTGATACTTTTGCAGCCCAATTAGTTCTACTCATTCTCCTGCAAACCCACATTTCAAAAGTAGCTAGTAAGTTGTTCTCCTTCTTCTGGATCATCCATGTCTCATATCCATAGAAAACAACACTCCTAATCAAGTTCCTTGTACTGTTTAATTAGCTTTCTGATCAGCAATTAACTCATCTTACCAAATACTACTTCCCCATTGATATTTTTGTTCCTACATCTTTGTTGCATCTTCCATCTACCTATGTCATACCTTCTAAATCGTAACGTTCTTATTCCAGCTCTAAAGAAGCGTGACTGGACCTAAAACATTAATTCTGCTTTGTCTCCACAGATGGGGCCACACCTGCTGAGCTTTTCCAGCAAGATTTGTTTCTGTTTTCTGATTTCCAGCATCCACAGTTTTTTTGGTTTGAAATGAAAATTCTTATGTCTTATTAAGAGGTCCTCCTTCTGTGAATAGATTAATTTTTATTGGTGATTTTGAGGTATGCCTCATCTTGATTTTGTCAGTATTCGCTTCTATTCCAAAGTTCATACCCATTGTTACTCGTCTATCCACCAGTTCTTGTAATCCTTCTTCAGTGCTTTCTTCCTGCAAGCCTAAGTGATGTTATTATTCACCCCAATCTTAACACCAGATTTGACAGAACAATATATATCATTCAATTCACCAAGGATAAATCCATGATAAATTTGCTAATGCAGATTAGAGCCGGCTCTAATTGCCTGCATTGCCGCTCGATAGGCATTCAAAACACATAAAGGTACTTCTGTAGAAGAGTCATACTAGACTTGAAATGTTAACTCTGTTTCTCTCTCCGCAGATGCTGTCAGACCTGCTGAGTTTCTCCAACATTCTCAGTATTTATTACAAAATAAATGCCAAAGGTACCTCTGATCTAGGAGCGTTTTTAGACACCTAAAAACAAGAAGGCATACCTCATCATGTTGCTGACCTCCATGCCCTGTTGCGTGGAATAACAAAAACAAATAATTTTTAGCCAGCTCCAAGAAGGTGTACTGAAGGACAGGAAGTACAGAACGCTATCAGTATTTTTGCTCCGCCCTGCGACTACCAAAGGAAGCAAGTCTGACAGTGTGAACATGTGATGCCTCAGGTCTCCACCTACCTCCTACAACAACCAGCCCAGCTCTTCCCCCCCACCCACTGCATCCCAAAACCAGTCCAACCTGTCTCTGCCTCCCTAACCTGTTCTTCCTCTCACCCATCCCTTCCTCCCACCCCAAGCCGCACCCCCATCTACCTACTAACCTCATCCCACCTCCTTGACCTGTCCGTCTTCCCTGGACTGACCTATCCCCTCCCTACCTCCCCACCTATACTCTCCTCTCCACCTATCTTCTTTTCTCTCCATCTTCGGTCCGCCTCCCCCTCTCTCCCTATTTATTCCAGAACCCGCACCCCGTTCCCCTCTCTGATGAAGGGTCTAGGCCCGAAACATCAGCTTTTGAGCTCCTGAGATGCTGCTGGGCCTGCTGTGTTCATCCAGCCTCACATTTCATTATCTTGGATTCTCCAGCATCTGCAGTTCCCATTATCACTCCTACAATCCTCAGCTTCTACCACACCTTTAAAGATAACCTAGAGTTGGTAAGTGACATGTACAATTTGGAGACTGAGTGCCATACAGGCTTTGTGCCCAGAACTGGGGTGGATTTACAAGTTGTTTTGTAGGCAAAAAAAATGCATCGATGACCACATCATCAGCCAGTTTCTGTTTTCTTTAATAGGCAATATACAACCAGTAAATAATTTTTAGTCAACAGACATTCTCTATAATGCATTGATTGATTATTTTTTATGAGTGTGAGGGAGCTATTCTGCAAGATTTATGCCAATTATGTAGGTGTAGCACGCTTATCAAATGGCAAAATAAATTTGAGAATGTCATTTGCAAGTACAGAGTGTGCTTAAAATTTGTTGTAGAGTTTTTAGAAAGCTCTGGCAATCAACAGTGTGTACAATTATTTGCAATATTTTAAATACTTTCAACATATAATTAGCTAAATATTATTACAACTAACTTGAGGCAATGTATGAAAATAACAGAGCCAGGCCTGGATGGATTCAGGGAGACTGTAATTAATGTGGAATTTTGTGGTGGGAGCACTCTTTTAATCATATTTGATGTAATGGGTTATTAAAAATGAAATGCACAGTACACTAAAATTAATTTCATTACAGATAGCAATGCACCTTAATCATCTACTACTCTTGTTAGTGAAACAATAAATTTTATCTAAACTTGCAGCAAAGGAATTATGACAAAATACAGTATATAGCAGTTTTCCTAGTTTGGGGTTGATTTTAATGTCCAGAGACGACAGGAGGACCCAGTTGTATTAACACATGAGCCTTAATTAACTGTTACTTAAAAATGACAATTTGGAGGGTTCTTGTAGAGCAACGGTAGTGTCCCTACACTGAGCTAAGAGGCCCAGGTTCTAGCCCTACCTGCTACAGAGGTGTGTAATGCCTCCTCTGGTTAGGTTGGTTAGAAAATATCTGAACAAAATCTTGGGCAACATCTTGAGATGCAATGGTAGTGTTCCTATGTCTGAGCCAGGAGGCCTGGGTTCAACTCCCTTTGTCCAGACATGCGCCATAACACATTTGAACAGGTTAATTTAAAATATCTGACAATAATTTAGGAAGCAAAGAAGCAAAGTCAATGAGAGCAGAATTCCACCTACTGTCTTTGGTAGGCCATTCCAAGTATTGATCCTTGCTTGCTGAATGCAGCCTTAACCTTTTCTTCATTATTTTGAATTTGTGTTCTTTTGTCTTATTTGCACAAACACACTGTATTTGAGGCTGAATCAAAATTTTAGTAAGGTTTTCCTTAATTTCCCACTCTACCTCTACTTACAGAGTTCCTCATATTAAAAACAGGAAATGCTGAGAAGCTCACCAGCTCTGGTAGCATCTGTGAAGACAGAAACAGAGTTAATGCTTCAAGTCCGGTGCGACTTTTCCTCAGAATGGTCAGGTTTGGACTTGGATTTTCAAAAAAGTGATGGTTTCAATAAAATGCCACAGAAGAGGTCCTACAAGAGATGACGGTTTTAGACATTGTGGTAATGCATTGGCATAGGTTGAGGATTGCTTAATGCACGAAAACAGACAGTAGGAATGAAAGGGGCATTTGCAGGTTGGCAGGCTGTACCCAGCTGTGCATTAAGAGCAGTAAAGATCAACGTTTAGGCTTCAAGACTGCACAGGGATTTAAATGATGGAGATGAGTGTAATATGCCCAGGTTCATAAGTAAGAAAGTGACAATGGGCAGCCGCATGGAGGGTGTGTACACACTAATCAGTGCGCTGACACATTGGCTTCTGACTTCAGAAGGTGCTGCTGGGCACAGATCTTGGGGATATGCCCCACTGGAAAAAGTAACTAGAAGGAATGGAGCTCATGAGGAGATTACAAAGACGCTTCTGAGGGATAAAGGCAGCTTAGGTGAGTGGGCAAGAACATGTCAGATGAAATTCACCATTTAAAATGTTGCTGAAGAAAATGAAAAGGTTAAATATATTTTGAATGGCAAGAGTGGTAAAGTAGTTGAATTCACAGTCACCTGGTATCTTTGTGAAATGATCAAGAAAAGTCGACAAGCGGAGTATTGACTTTTTGTCTCTTCATGTGACAATGTGCCTGCGCCATAGTTGAGCTGTTTTCTCTTAAAACATTGCCTTTTCTGATTGCACGTTTGCCAACCAATCTTTGATTGCAACTTACTCAGGCCAAATCTGTTCTCAACCCAGTGGAACAGACACTCCTTGAATTATGTATTATTGTTCTAAGTGCTCTTTGTTCATTTCTTACCTATTCTCAGCCTTATATCTGATGAAAAGTCCATTTTTGGGGTGAGATCAATGATGTCTTCCTCCAGTAGAGACAACATTTGGAATGGACTCTCTGGTACAGTAATGAGGTTGAAAATCTCACATTTGAGAGCCTATTGGATGCTGCAGTAAGGGGGCTTCTGGATACTTCTGGATGTATGGATTAAAATGAAACAAATGTTCCTTATTTCAATTATCATTCTATCTTATAACAGTCATTAATTCTGCCAAACCCACTCCTGCATAATAACAGTAAATTATGCGATTCTTACTTTGCAAACAATTGGTGGAACTGGCCATTCAGAATGTTCCCTTCCCTACAATATATTTCATGCAGCTTTAATAGCATAATTTCGAAGGAATTAATGTGATTCTTGCTTTGACTGTGGTTAGTCCTGACCCCATAGGTAGATTGACTTCATAACATATAAGCAACCCTAAGCGTTGGTTATATTTTATCATCATCATCTAACTTTCTACTGTCGTCTGTTGCAATTTTTGAGACATTGTTGGAGAAATCCTCAGGGTTACTGTTGACCAGAAGTTGACCACATAAACAAAATGGTGGCTACAAGAGCAGTCAAAGGTCAGGAACACTGCAGTGAGTAATTCACCTCCTGATTCCCCCAGAGTCTGTCCATAATCTACAAGGCACAAGTCAGGAGTATGACGGAAATCTCCCCATTTCCCTGAATGAGTTCAGTTCTAACAACACTCAAGAAGCTTCATAGCATCCGAGAGAAAGTAGCCCACTTGATTGGCACCACACCCACAAACATCCACTCCCTTCACCACTGACATTCAGTAGCAACACTATGTATTATCCACAGGATGCATTACGAAATTTACCAGGAATCCTTGGATAATGGGTTCCAAACCCATGACTACCTCTTTCTCAAAGGACAAGGGTAAAAGTTACATGGGAAAACCACCTGCAAGTTTCCTTCCAAGCTACACACCATCCTGACTCGGAAATAGGTCACCATTGCTTCACTATCACTAGGTCAAAATTCTTGAATTCCCTCCCTAAGGGCATTGTGGATCTAACTCCAGCACATGGACTGCAGTGGTTCAAAAAGGCAAGTTACAACCACCTTCTGAAGGGCAACTAGGGATGGGCAATAAATGCCGGCCAGTCAGCGACCCCCACAAGAGAATAAAAAAAACAGGAAATTTTTAGTTGAAATTGTTAGATTATTGTTAAAGGCCAGATCAGTTTCAGTGAAGAGAGATAATGGGAACTGCAGATGCTGGAGAATCTGAGATAGCAAAGTGTGGAGCTGGATGAACTCAGCAGGCCAAGCAGCATCAGAGGAGCACAAGAGCTGACGTTTCGGGCCGAGGCCCAAAGTCTCAGTGAAGGACTAGTTAACGCTGTGTGTCAGTTTATTTAAATCAGTATCTCATATTATGGATTATGAAGCAGTAAATTGATTTCTAAGTGGCACACATTGGATGCACAAAGCAGACTAACTGCCAGGCTGAGTACAACATTGTATACACACAGTAAATGCAATCCTTAATGATGAAGTCACTTCAAAGCAATGTATACATAAAATATCCTCCCCTTCCCAAATGTAAATGTAACTATTTACAATAACAGGTGAACCCATGAACCTCGACAGTGCATAGATAATTTGCTGATACATTGAGGTCTCATGATGGTGACTTTGTCTGGGTGTGTCACTGAGTTTTCTCGCTGATGACAGTCTGTCATTTGTATTTGCATTGTCAAGTTCTTATTGAATGAACTGGTGTTGCTGTTTCAGAACTTCTTTATCCTGACACACTATAGCCAAGTTCTGCTCCAGGTTAACCACTGATTGACTTTGCTCCTCAAGTTGTTTCAAATCTTTCAAATTTTCTTGGCATTAGCTGTTTTTTACCTTCAGAGCTTCCAACTCATTTTGAAACCTCTGGCTTTACACCCTGGATTCTTCACAGTTCAATCAAATTTTTACTTTCTGTTGGTCCAATGTGTTTTCCCTTTTATAATCTACTCTAATAACTGTCTAGCATCTTCATTGTGTGTTTTCTCTATTTTTTTTGAATCCTGGACCTGTCTTACTTGACGCTTGATTTTGTTTTTGTTTGGTTTCGTTTAAGTTCCGCTTGAGTTCTTTCACTCAAACATTATTGAGGCATTTAGTTTCAAAAGAACTGTCTCATAAATTATTTGCATTTCTTTGCTCTGTGTTGTGCATCTGAGCTGCTCTTCTGCATCAGTTACATTTTCTCCAGCATTGCTTCAAGTCAAGCCAACATTTCTGTAGCTACTCTTGCTGAGCCTGATCTATTTTTGTGTAAGTGGTTCCAGGTCTTCTTCTAAACTAGCATTCATTTCATCGGATTGATTTGGAGTTCATTCTGCTTCATTCTGCTCTCTTACTTACTTACTCTTCCAATGCTTCATTCACCTTTTAGATTAAGTGAAGGTATCTATTTATAGGTTATATCTAATAAATACTTTCTGATGTCTGGACTTATCCTGAACTCCTTTTGAACTTTCACTTTTCTTGAGACACCAGAAGGTTGAGATTTTAGCACCACTAATTCAGAAAAAAGGTGAATGTTCTGTTCTTCATTCATATTTAGTTTTAACAAATGTTTCTTGAATAGTCTGTGGCAGTTTTGAGAAACATAATCATGAAGGTTCTGGAATTCAACAACTGAAGAATTCATCATTCAATGTTACTGCAAAGAAGTCTCAAATACTGTAAATTAGTCAGAATGTTCTGGAGGTTTGAAACTTCTTTGTCACTTACATCACTGACTGGACAAAAAAGACTCCTGGACTTCAGAAATGAAGAGCACTCTCACTGATGCACACTTCCTTCTTAAAAATATAGGTCAAGTCAATTGGCTCACCCTACATTCTGGTTCATATATCCAAGAGGATCCCACAATCTTGCTATCACAGCATGTAATGTTTCCTTAAATCGATGTGCAAAAATACATGCTGTATCTCTATTTTTAAAAGAATATTTTGTTCCTGTCATCAGGGACCAAAGTGAGTGTCATAAGGCAGACTGCTTAGAAGAGCACTTCCCGAACTTAACCCAGTGTGACCCTATCTCAACACCTCAGATTATGCATGACTGGTGAAAATTTGGGGGGTTTGTTGGGAGGAATTGGGGTGGTCGGGCTTTACGAGCTGCGTGGAAGTGGAGTGGGTGAGTAAAGTTCAGCAGGGTGTGAACTATTTAACAGTTAGAGTGTTAAACAAAAAATAACATGGCTTTAAACAGGCTATTTTCTTGCAGCGGCATTTAGGTTTCAAAGTTCTATTTGGGAGGTCACACTCACAATTAGAGGAAAAACGTTGTGAGAATTTAAAGGAGCCTCACAGCTCTTAGCATTCAGGCTAAACATCATAGCAGCCATTGCCACCTTGGAGCTTGTAATCCTAAAATTCCATCTTGTGACCCTTCCTGGGGGTTGTGACCCATAGTTTGGGAAGCCCTTGTCTGGAAAACCAAAGCATATCTTTTTTTAAAATAGAATCCCTACAGTGTGGAAACAGGCCCTTTGGCCTGATGAGTCCACACCGACCCTCAGAAATCCCACCCAGACCCATGCCCTTATAAGCCACCTAACCCATAAATCCCTGAACACTATGGACAATATAGCATGGTCAATTCACCTAGGCTGCATATCTTTAGACTGTGGAAGGAAACCTATGCAGACTCAGGGAGAACATGCAAACTCTACACAACAGTCACCTGAGGATGGAATTGAACCCAGGTTGCTGGTACTGTGAGGCAGCAGCGCAAACTACTGAGCCACTGTACTGCCTTCTGGAACTGCATAATTCACAATCACTTGAGACTCTTATTGGATATATGAGGCAGAGGTTTGAGCCATGGATAATGGGAACTGCAGATGCTGGAGAATCCAAGATAACAAAGTGTGGAGCTGGATGAACACAGCAGGCCAAGCAGCATCTCAGGAGCAAAAAAGCTGACGTTTCAGGCCTAGACCCTTCATCGGAGAGAGGGATGAGGAGAGGGTTCTGGAATAAATAGGGAGAGAGGGGGAGGCGGACCAAAGATGGAGAGAAAAGAAGATAGGTGGAGAGGAGAGTATAGGTGCGGAGGTAGGGAGGGGATAGGTCAGTCCAGGGAAGACGGACAGGTCAAGGAGGTGGGATGAGGTTAGTAGGTAGGAGATGGAGGTGCGGCTTGAGATGGGAGGAAGGAATGGGTGAGAGGAAGAACAGGTTAGGGAGGCAGAGACAGGCTGGGCTGGTTTTGGGATGCAGTGGGGGGAGGGGATGAGCTGGGCTGGTTGTGGGATGCAGTGGGAGAAGGGGAGATTTTGAAGCTGGTGAAGTCCACATTGATACCATTGGGCTGCAGGGTTCCCAAGCGGAATATGAGTTGCTGTTCCTGCAACCTTCGGGTGGCATCCTTGTGGCACTGCAGGAGGCTCATGATGGACATGTCATGTAAAGAATGGGAGGGGGAGTTAAAATGGTTCGCGACTAGGAGGTGCAGTTGTTTATTGCGAACCGAGGGGAGGTGTTCTGCAATGCGGTCCCCATGCCTCCGCTTGGTTCCCCCAATGTAGAGGAAGCCACACCGGGTACAATGGATACAGTATACCACATTGGCAGATGTGCAGGTGAACCTCTGCTTAATATGGAAAGTCATCTTGTGCCTGGGATGGGGGTGAGGGAGGAGGTGTGGGGGCAAGTGTAGTATTTCCTGTGGTTGCAGGGGAAGGTGCCAGGTGTGGTGGGGTTGGAGGGCAGTGTGGAGCGGACAAGGGAGTCATGGAGAGATTGGTCTCTCCGGAAGGCAGACAAGGGTGGGGATGGAAAAATGTCTTGGGTGGTGGGGTTGGATTGTAGATGGCGGAAGTGTCGGAGGATGATGCGTTGTATCCGGAGGTTGGTGGGGTGGTGTGTGAGAACGAGGGGGATCCTCTTGGGGCAGTTGTGGCGGGGGCGGGGTGTGAGGGATGTGTTGCGGGAAATGCGGGAGACGCGGTCAAGGGCGTTCTCGACCACTGTGGGGGGATGTTGCGGTCCTTGAAGAACTTGTACATCTGGGATGTGCGGGAGTGGAATGCTTCATCCTGGGAGCAGATGCGGCGGAGGCGGAGGAATTGGGAATAGGGGATGGAATTTTTGCAGGAGGGTGGGTGGGAGGAGGTGTATTCTAGGTAGCTGTGGGAGTTGGTGGGCTTGAAAGGGACAGCAGTTTCTAGCTGGTTGCCTGAGATGGAGACAGATAGGTCCAGGAAGGTGAGGGATGTGCTGGAGATGGCCAAATGTGGCACAGTCATTCTGGAACAGTGTCAAGTTGCTGCCTTTTTAATTGAGCATTTTTATTATGAATTATGATTTTATCCCATTTATATAGAAGCATTTTGGCATGAAATGTCTTCTGTTGCAGAGTTCCAGAAGTCTGCCTGCAGTGTGAAATAGTTTATATTGTAATTCAATGCTGATTCTTTTTTATTTGCATTCTAAATTTTAACATCTGCAATGTTAAGAACAACAATGCCAAAAATATAACTGATACAATATTGCTTCAACATGTGAAACAGGAAACTGTCTGCTGCAGTGAGGTAGGCATTTTCACCTCTGAAGCCTGTAGCAACATCCTGATTGATATCTTGTTAAACATATTCATCAAGAATATCAGATAGATCCTCAACTGCCTCCAAAGACCCCTCTGTGGTTTATCCTCTGTCCTTTCCTGGAAATTAATGGCTTTCTGAGCTACTGAACATCAACCATTCAAGGTTTTAACACCAACAGACACCTGTCACAATCTGCACTAACTATCTAGCACACGAAATAGACCTGTCTTGCCATTTTTCAAAGAATACCTAAGTCAATAAGATATAGAGCAGAATTAGGCCATTCAGCACATTAAGTCTGCTTTGCTTTCAATCATGGTTGATATCTTTCTCAACACCATTCTCTTGCCTTCTCCCCAGAACTCTTGATGCCCTTACCAATCAATAATCTATCTAGCCCTGCCTTAAGTATACTCAATGACTAGACCTCCACAGCCCTCTACAGCAATGAGTTTCAAAGATTCACCATTCTCTGACTGAAGAAATTCCTCCTCATCTCAGTCCTAAAGGGCTGCCCCTTTATGCTGAGACTGTGCCCTTGGGCCCTAGTCTCTCTTACACGTGGAAACATCTTCTCCATGTCTCCAAATCTTATGGCCTTCTCGTGTGCTGCCTACACAGTGCTGGGTAAGAGATATTTCCCAAAGTATCTGCCAAGAAAAGGAGATGGTGGAAGAATTGGTCTTGATGTTGTAGGTTTTGTCTCACCTAAACATCACAAACATTCAGTGACCTTACCCCAATACTCAGTAGCAGCAGCATGCACTGTCTACAAGGTATATAGGCAGCACCTTCTCGTCCCATGACCAATTCCTTCTGCAAGGACAAGGGCAGCAGATACATGGGAACACCACCGCCTGTAAGTTCCCCTCCAAGCCACTCACCATCCTGACTTGGTCATGTATTGGCCATCCTTCACAGTCACTGGGTCAAAATCTTGGAATTCTCTCCATAAAGGCATTGTGGGCCTACCTACAGCACATGAATCATGAAGACAGCTCACCACCACCTCTCAAAGACAACTAGGGGATCAACAATAAATACGAGTTCAGTAAGTGATGCCCGCATCTCACAAGTAAATAAAATAAACGTCAGAGTAAGTGTCAGAATATTTCAGATCTCCAACATTCACAGTATTTTGCTTTCCTTTATTCAGTAATGCTTATGTTATCCCTCATAACAGAAGAGACTTAGCTTGGATAATGCAGTATTGAAAGACTCAGCAGACCTCTATTGCAGTTCACTGATGTATACAAATATTACACCCAAGGGCATATAAGTATCTGGGCCAACATTGAGCTTTTCAGTTATAACCAGTAGCATGTTTCTACTAAGGCTTCAAGTGGTCAAGTTAAAATGGCATTTAAGTTTTACACCCTGGTCAGAAACTAGGGTGCAGTGATGTTGTCATGAGCGTATCTCTAAGAGGCATACTGACATACTGACTGTGAGACATAACTCATTGTGTCTCACAATGAAATAGGCAGAGAACAAGTCAGAGGTCTGGGACTCGGTTAAAAAGTAGAGGCTTTGACTTGTAATCTTTGGGTTACTATATTAGTTTTGCGCTACTTGGCGTAGAGATAGACAGAATAGAAAAATGGATGCCTAATGATAGAGATAATTGGTCATGAGAGAGAGAGCTTCCACTTCATGGAACATGAGGGAGCTGCATCATTGGGAATGGAGACTTTCCGCTGGGCAAGGAGCTAGGTCCTGGCAAAAAGGTTGAATGACCACATAAAATACTTCAAGGAGGTAAATTGGGGAGTATTCAGGTGGAAGTAACCGTAATTTAATAACAAAAGGTTAAGGAAATGTAGAAATAAAAGCTAGAGTAGTGGTATAAAAATGAGTCAAAGATAATAAAAGTATTCAGGGTGCAAAAATAATTTCAAAAAATAATCCATCCTAGGACAAGCCAAACAGAGACACGCACGAGAATTCCTAGAAGCATGGCATTCCAACCGGAACTCCATCAACAAACGCATTGATTTGGAGCCAATCTACCGTCCTCTGAGAAAAAGAACAGGAAATGACATCACCAACCCAAGGAAACCTAACCAGATAAATAGAAAGCGGGACATAACACCGGCGCTTCGTCGGAGGCTCACTGATGATGTTACCTAGAATGGTGACAAAACGTCTGGGAACGAGCCTTCCAGCTCAGTGAACCAGCTTACATCTGGAACAAAATAAAGACCCACTCTTTTGTGGACTGAGAGGAGGACAGCACGACTGTGTTGGAGGTGGAAGGAAGACGTCGGGTTGGCTGTGCACCCTTGCAACCGATGGATCTTACTGCTGGCTTCGCCCTAACGCTGGTTCAGGGGAGCAGCCAACCTGCAACGATGGCTGCAGCGAGTGCTTGTGCCCCAGGTCAGGGGGTCCGGAACACCATCCGCGTTTCCTTGAGGAAGGTGGATGAAGGTGCACTTGTGGACCGCACCTTCTTCGTGAAGAGGGTCCTGTTGCACTGTTGTGGGTTCGCTGCTGTGGACATTTACTGCCTGCAGGATTTCCCCGGAGGAGGTTTCTACGACGTGACCTTCAGGAGTGCCAAGCTTTGCGAGCGCTTCCTGGAGGTTTTCAAGGAGAAAGGAGGTGAGGGCCCCCTCTCTGTATTGACCGCTGTCCCGCTGTTCGTGATGCCAGCGCAGAGGAGCCGTATGGTGACTGTACACATGTACAACCCGCATGTGCCAGCAGTTGATGTCCTGACCTTCCTTGGAAGGTACGTGAAGGTGGAAGGGGACCTAACCAACATCATGGACCCCTTCAGCATCTGGACCAGTAAGAGGCAGGTCAAGGTGACGCTGAGGATGGGCGTGAACGGGAATGTCGTACACCCACCATCCAGCTTCACGATTGGCGGGAGCAAGGGCTACCTGACCTACACAGGGCAACCTAGAGTCTGCCATGCCTGTGGTAGGTCAGGTCACGTGACGGCCGACTGCAAAGCCACCATCTGCAGGAACTGCAGGGAGGAGGGACACCTTGCAAAGGATTGCCCACAAGAAAAAAGCTGCAACCTTTGCGGGGAAGCGGGCCACCTCCATAGGGCAAGCCCACGGCGGGGGGACCACCTACGCCCAGGTCGCCGGCAGGGGCAATGTGGGGCAAGCCCCCCCGGAGGAGAGGAAGGCACCAGGGCCCTGCAAGGACCCCCCTAATGTACAGGAGGTCCAGGTCGTGCAGGAGGGCCCAGCCCCGAGGCCAGCAAAGCGCCCCTGCAGGCTCCGCTCCCACCCCAACAACCCGGAGTCGATGGAGGCGGCGACAGGTGACCCAGGGGAGTGGACGACAGTCTCCGACACCCAGCCACCCGCCTCTGGGGCCCTGGGGGGCCCCCCGGAACTTCCAGGCGGGAAGGAGGAAACAGCGTGTCCCAAGCCTGACCCAGAGCCGGACTCTCCTGCCTCCGTACCCTCGACGGGGGGATGCCACCCGGAAGGCAGCACAGATGGTTTCCTGAGCCCAGAGAGCGTCCAGCAGTTAGCCCGAGCAATGGGCATGAAGGGACAGATGGTGGGGCCGGACCTTGGACTTGGGGAGGGTATTGCAGTCACTGCCCACAATGGGGGTACGGGTTGCGAGCATTAATGTGCGCAGCGTCAAGTCCACCACAAGATGTGTGTCCACGTTGGCCTACCTGACCACCATAAAGGCAGACCTCCTGTTTCTGCAGGAGTGCGGGATACCGCACCTCAGCAGGTACAGGAAATGGTCCGGCGCCTGGGCCTGTGGGCCTTCGATCTGGTCGGGGGGTAACGACTGTCGCTCCTTGGGCCTGGCTATTCTGCTGCGGGGGCACAACTTCACCATCTCTCAAGTTCAGGAGGTGGTGGGGGGGCACCTCCTAGTGGCTGATGTCATCTACAGGAACACTCCCCTGAGGCTGATCAACGTGTATGCCCCAGTGGTACGGAGTGAGCGGTTGGCCATCCTGAAGCGGCTTCCACCCCTGTTGGCTACGTCCAGGTCGGTCATCCTAGGCGGAGACTTCAACTGCATCATTGATGCAGATGGAAGATCCGGCGTGGGGACAGTGAGTGGGGGGAGTCAACTGGACATCACGTCCAGATTCCTGATGGGCACGGTGCAGGACGCCAAGCTGCTCGACATCTTCAGCACCCCTGCGGATGGAGCGCAGCGGAGATACACCTGGCCGCAGCCAGACGGGTCTATCCGCTCAAGGATAGACTTCCTGTTTGTGTCACGGGCGTTCTCGGTCAGGTCCACCGGCATCGAGCCAGTGTTCTTCTCTGACCACTGCCTCCTGCTGGCCGACTGTCACTTACAGGACGACCAGTAGGCGGGCAAGGGGACGAGGAAGCTCAAAATGACTCTGTTGACCCCTGAGAACGTCGAGGAGCTTAAGAGGGAGTACGCTGGTTGGAGAACCTTGAAACCCCTCTTTGAGTCTCCGGGCGACTGGTGGGAGACGGTGAAGGAGAACATCAAGAGGTTCTTTGTCCTCAAGGGTGTTCGGAAGGCGAGAGAGAGGCAGGGAAAGCTGTCGCGACTCCAGAAAAGGGTGCAGAACCTGCTCCTTCTGCAGTTGATGGGGGTCGATGTCACGGAGGACCTCCGTGAGGTGAGGGGCCAGCAAGTCTCGCTCTTCACCACGGAGGCCTCCAGGATAATCTTCCGGTCCAGAGTCCGCTCCGTGGAGCAGGACGAGACATGCTCGCATTTCTTCTTTCTGAAGGTGCACAAAGAGAGCTCTGTGCTTAGCCGGCTGAAGGAGGACGACGGCTCGGTGACGTCGTCTCGGCCCGACATTTTTAGTATCAGCAGATCCTTCTATGCTGGACTGTACGACGCGAAGCCCACGGACAGCACGGCCTCCAAGTCGTTCCTGTCGTCTATCTTGGAGGTCTTAGACGATGGCATGAGGGAGTGGCTGGACCGGCCGATATCCCTGGATGAGCTGACCGGAGCCCTCAAGTCCTTGGAGAGGAATAAGACTCCCGGGAACAATGGCTTACCAGTCGAGCTGTATTCCACTCAGTGGGACCTGGTCGGCCAGGACCTGCTGGAGGTGTGCGATAGTGCGCTTCGGGCAGGGGAAATGTGCAAGTCCATGAGGAAGGGCATCATCACCCTCATTTACAAGAGGAAGGGGGAGAGGGAAGAAATTAAGAATTGGCGTCCCATTTCACTATTGAATGTGGACGCTCCGGTCCCTCTCCATCGCGGGTAAGAACCTGGTTGTCAGGTGCGAGGGGCTTTCAGTACTGTTGTATGCGGCGCAGGCCTGGCCTATTCCCTGGACCTGCGCCCCGGTCGCCCGAGCCATCTTCCACTTCATTTGGGGGTCGTGGATGGACCGGGTCCGCAGGGGCACCATGTACAAAGACCTGGAAAATGGGGGAAAGGGTGGACCGAACGCCACCCTCGCCCTGATGGCTCCCTTTGTGTGCGGCTGCATCAAGCTGTGCGTAGATCCTCAGTACGCAAACACCAAGTGTCACTACTTACTGAGGTTCTACCTGTCCCCGGTGTTGCGAAGGATGGGCCTGGCCTCGTTGCCGCGGAACGCTCTGAGTAGTTGGACCGTCCCGTACCACCTGTCCTTCATGGAGAAATTTTTGAAAGGAAACACCTTTGACCACAAGGCCGTCAGGCAGTGGTCAGCACGTAGTATCCTCGAGACCCTTCGGGAAAAGGAGAGGGTGGATCCTGTCGTGTGGTTCCCCACGCAGACTGCCAAAGTCGTTTGGCAGAATGCCTCATTGCCAGAACTTTCAAACAAGCACAAGGACATTGCTTGGCTGGCAGTGAGAGGGGCTCTGCCAGTGAGATCCTTTATGCATGCCCGGAATCTCTGCGCCACCGCACGCTGCCCTCGAGGTGGCTGCGGGGGGCAGGAGACTGTTGATCACCTCCTTCTGGAGTGTGCCTATGCGCAGGAGGTCTGGAGGGGGATGCAGTGGTATTTGTCGAGGTTCGTCCCGAGCAGCTCCGTGACGCCGGACTCCGTGCTCTGCGGGCTGTTTCCTGGGACGCACACCGAGACCAACATCAACTGCGCCTGGAGGACCATCAATGCAGTGAAAGACGCTCTTTGGTCTGCCCGCAATTTGCTGGTCTGCCAGCTGAAAGAACTGACCCCAACCGAGTGTTGCAGTCTGGCACACTCCAAGGTCCAGGACTACGTGCTGAGGGACGCGCTAAAGCTTGGGGCAGCTGCCGCCAAGGTGCGGTGGGGAAAGACCACCGTATGAAACCCCTCTTCCAGAATAGATAAAAGGGCCGTATCTGGTAACTGGGCCCAGCTGGCGCCTTCCCCAACTGGTCAGGGGGCCAACAGGAACTGTGCGGCGAGACGACCGCTGGGGTATTTTCTTTGCTTTGTTTTTTTTTCTTCTTTGTTTTGTTTTTGCCTTTAGTTGGTGTACGTACCCCCGGGTAACCCGGAGCGGCTTGCATGACTGGGTAGGTGTATAAATATGTTTTTTTTTGTACATTCTATGAACAAAGTATATTTTTTCAAATAAAAACAAGTGACAAAACGTCTGAAAACTAACCTTCCAGCTCAGCGTGCAAACTCACATCCACAAAAATAATTATAGGAAGTATTAGTAAAAGCGCTGGTTAAAAATAAAGCCGAAGTAACAAAAGAAAAGGTATATTAA
Source organism: Stegostoma tigrinum (assembly GCF_030684315.1). Lineage (NCBI taxonomy): Eukaryota > Metazoa > Chordata > Chondrichthyes > Orectolobiformes > Stegostomatidae > Stegostoma > Stegostoma tigrinum. The sequence continues at coordinate 53,183,032 of NC_081370.1, read as the reverse complement.
AGACCCTTTATGTCAACATGCAGAGTATCTGCAACAAGGGAAATTGGGTGCAGTAAGTAGGCGTGAAGAAGCAGATGTATTATGCAATGAAAATAACAAACAGGGCAAAATTGAGATTTAAATTTTGCAGGCTATGATGTATTTAGAAAGTAAAGAAAGGGTGGAAGAGGTGAAAGGATGTTGGTGTTAATAAAAAAGCAGCGCTCCTAATAAAGAGGTGAAACCAGAATTCAAATAGATAGAGGGAAAGATAAGAAGGAATCAGTCAAACAATTAGACTTATTATCGAAAACACCAGAGGATAGGTTGAAATATACAGAGAATTCCTAAAAATGAGGAAAGATACAAAATCATCATTGTGGCAGATCTCAACAATATCCAGGTATGCTGGCAAGAAAAGAGAGAAAAGGAATGGAAGGCATTGGAATTTATATGCTGCTTGCAAGACTGCCCACCCACAATGGACTAGATCAGGCTAGATCCACATCGACACCATTGAACATATATGGGAAGCCACAGTGTGTTTCCAGAAAGTTGAAGAACCTGATAGCAGTTACAGTATGGATTTCACCAACTTGGGTGCAGTTCTTTGCAATTTACAATCTTTGCAATCTTTGCAATTTACATCACCAGAAATCCTGATTCACCAATTGGCTTGCATAGAAACACTACAGCCAGCTAGGACCATTATTCATTTGACATAATTATAAGGTTAACAGCAATAATTTACAAGTACAAAGAGGCATATCACACCAGCCATGCAAAGAATGGAAATAAATGTTAAGATCTCAGCTGATGTTACTACTGGACAAGTCAAATCCCAGACAGAAACCTCGCTTGATGGATCATATTTTGTGTCTTTTAATTTGACAAAGCAGTCTTCCACAGAAACTCAAGTATGTAATATTGTAGATTTGGTTTTAACAATAACATAAGTCGTAATGATTCAAAAGGAACAAAGGTATAAATAAAAAACAGTCTGAAAGATTTCAAACGTACTGTAAATTGCTTTCCAATCTATCACAACATATCACTTTACAGTACCCAAATATTAGAGAGCTCTCTTTGCTATCATATCTATCAGTTTGACTTATCCATTACTTTCAATTCCCAGTGTCGAGAATTTGATAGTTTTTTCATTTATTATTCACAAAATTGAGTTCAATTATTTTTCAGCTTCAAATAACACATTCAGGGTTCAAACCAAACACTTTAGGCCTGGAACGTTCAAACTAAACTGAGGTAGCCAATTTCCTAACTGTTTTGAGCTAATTTCTTTCTCCAGGCAACATTGTTCTTACAAATCATTTCAACACGAACTTCTGAAAACTAAAACCAAAAGCTTTCAATCCACAGGCTTTTCCCTCAAGAAAAACATATCATTTCCAGATTCTTCTGAATTAAAGCAAGGTAATGCTTTACAATGTTTACTCTGATTGTAATAATCTTACTATGAATATAAATTCCCATTATCACTCTAGGATTGTCTCTTTCATAAAAACCGAAAGAACTGTGGATGCTGTAAATCAGGAACAAAAACAAATTTGCTGGTAAAGCTCAGCAGGTCTGGCAGCTCTCTCTTTCATACTGGTTTTTTTAAAAAAAGGCTCCAAAAAAACTGACAAGTTAGTCACCCATTAGATGGAGACAAAAATCCCCAAGCTGTTAGTTCAAAATCTAAACTCTAAAATAGCTATGTTTTGTACTATATAAATCACAAACCGTACACCACTCACTACATTCATTCCAACATGCTTCTGAACATTGTCAGATCTACAAACCAGAGCCAAATTTTCTCTATAGATCATCACTAGACTCAGCAAGCTCAGTGAACTGAAGATAAATGCACCTATCAGGGGACTAGTGCTCACTATTTTCTTGACCTAGTCCATGTAGAACCTTCCAAGGAAATGATAATTTTGGAATTTAGAGAGAAAGAGGGGCATCAAGAGAATTTGATTTCATTTCATTTGCTTTATTGTTGCCACATGGACCTAAGTATAGTGAAAAGCTTTGTTTTGCGTGAGGAACAGGCAGATCATGACATACAAGGACGTACAGATCATAGGGTGATTGAACAGAGCGAGGCATACAAAGTTAGGCACAAGAGGTGTGCAAAAGCAAAATCAACATTAGATTTGGAATTTGAAAAGTTCATCCAACTGTCTAATAATACAGGGAAGAAGCTGTTCCTGAATCTCTTGGTACATGTGTTTAAGATTTTTGTCTTCTGCCTGATGGAAGAGGTTGGAAGCGATTATAACTGGGATGGGAGGGGTCTTTGATGATGTTGGCTGCCTTTCTGTTGAAACAAGACGTGTACATGGAATCACTGAATGGGAGGTGATGGTTTGGGCTTTATTCACAATATTCTATAGTTTCTTACAGCCCTGGACAGGGCAGTTGCTATACCAATCTGTGATGTATCCCTATAGAATGCTTTCCAGGGTGCATCTGTACAGTTGGTGAAGGTCTTTATGTACTTAACAAATTTCCTAAACCTCCTGTGGAAGACGAGGCATTGTTGAAAATCATAGACCAACAACAGAATCTCCACTGCAGGCATGAGAGATTATCTCCTGCTGCCAGTAACTGTGGCTTTTAGCTGTTGCTGAATAGTTGCAGGTGGAAGATACTTTTTAATCTTTCATGTGCTGTGAGCATCACTGGAATTTTTACATTTTTTTCCATTGAGAAACCTACCATGGAAAGTGCCACTCCCTATTGCATTTCCCATGGAAACAGTATGACTCCTAAGAGTTTACCTGCAAAGTCTGACTCTTTTTTGTTCCAGTTCTTTATTCAATCACCAGTTAAAAGACATTCCTACAGCATCGTACCAACCATGACCCAAACAATCAGCACCCTCTTCTCATGCTGAGAGGCCTGGGTGGAAAAGACATGGAGAAAATGCTTCCACTAATAGGAGAGACAAGGACCCAAGGGCACAGACTCAGAATGAAGGGACAAACCATTTCAAACTGAGATGAGGAGGAATTTCTTCAGCCAGAGCCTGGTGAATCTATCTATTGTTATTGAGGACTGTGGAGGTTAAGTTATTTAGTGTCTTTAAGACAGAGACAGACAGACTCTTGATAGTAAGGAATCAAAGGTTACAGGGAGAAGGCAGGAAAATGGGGTTGAGAAACATATTATCCACCACTGAGTGGTGAAGCAAACCTGATGGGCTGAATGACCTAATTCTGCTTCTATATCTTAAGGTGTCATGGGCTTATTCTGCATGAATTGGTACACCCTTTCTGGTGGTCTCGTGGGTATTAGTCCTGATGAATACAAAACAAATGTTTCAATCTTTTGATATAACAAGATATGGAGCTGGATGAACACAGCAGTCCAGGCAGCATCAGAGGAGCAGGAAAGCTGATGTTGCAGGTCTAGACTCTTCTTCGGAAATCCTGCTCCTGATCCTCTGATGCTGCTTGGCCTGCTGTGTCCATCCAGCTCTATACCTTGTTATCTGAGACTCCAGCATCGGCAGTTCCTACTACCTCTGAGTGACTTTCAATCTTTTGTCTGTTTTTAGCAACAATTAATGGACCAGATGTATTTTCCAGAAGAAGATAGATATACTTCTTGCAGCTAATGGGATCAATGTGCTTTCGAGAAAGTGAGGGTACTAAGTTTGATGATCAGCCATGATCATGCTGAATGGTGGAACAGACTCCAGGGGCTGAATGGCCTTCATCTGTTCCTTTTTTATGTGTTTTTACCTTTTTACAACAATCAATGGTAGGTTTATATCCAGACTCTAGAACATTAGCTTGAACCTCAAGTTTATGCTGTCCGATAATATGTGCACTCACCATCAGCCCAGAATATCGTATTAGAAGTGGATAAATCATTTGTGTCACTATTTCAACTTCATCATCCTTGGGTTCCTTCTGGGATCATGCACAAAGTACTTTGGTGAAAATCCTATTTAATTGGGTGTCACATTGTCTGGATACCAACATTCAAAATCACAGAAAATTACTACATCACAAGGAGGAGCACGTTCTCTCATTTCTACTGTTGCTTTTTCAGAGTTAGTTTATACTGATTCCAAGCACAGCTCCAATATCACCAAGTTAACAAGCTTTGAACGTCTAAAATTGAGATGAATCTGGCACCCGGGACCTCCATCACAGTTACCTCTTCATTGCACCTGGATAAAGATGCAACAAAGAATTTGCTGTTTCCTGAAGCTACCATTGACATCAGTGAAGCTATAGCCCAAAAACTCTCTTTTTCTACACTTATCAGTATCAAAAATATCATCTGTTCCCATTCCTCACTGGGTTCCTGATTTTTTCTAACTAAAGACAAATGTGATGAAATAATGTTAAAATCATGCCTCGTCATCTTGATTCTTACAATAATCGTTCAATCAATCATATCAAACTGACCTCTTTGAAAAGCATCAATGGTGTAAATTGGATTGGGTTGCTAACAGATGGGAGCTATTCATGGACATTAAAGAGAAGCCTGACCTGCTAGTTGAAGAATAGTTCACAGTTGTTGAACATACCCAGAGAAATGTTATCGAGCTTCACAGAGTTCTGCATTGGAATATGTGCTTATCATGTTACCCCTTTAAATATGCTCTGCTCACGGGGCTCCACATTAACTTACTATGTGCAACAATATCAGACATGCAAACTAACCCCTCACATAATACCTTGCAACTAATATTATCATTAGTGTAGGATTTGGGCATTCAGGACCACAGATGCTTAATACCAACAGTCAACGTTTCAAAAAGAATTTTCAGATGGTTCATTAAATTTGTTATGAATCAGCAGTTTTGATGATACTTTAGTTAATTTAAACAAATGTAACACCCACAACAATCTTGGATGAAGTAATGACATGGAGGTGCTAGTATTGGACTGGGGTAGATAAAGTGAAAAATCATACTACATCAGATTATAGTCCAACAAGTTATTTGAAATCACAATCTTTTGGACCACAGCCTGACAAAGTAATTTTTGACTAAATTGTGGATGGTCCATTGATACCAGAGGATGAATAGGCAGTTGGCACATAATGTGTCAATCAGATCAAAATTACAAAAGCAGCATCTTGGTCTCTAGCTGAAGTGTTTTAGGGAAGTCTTCCATGGTCTTCCTGCTCCTCTTTTAATAGATCCCCCTCGTTCTCACACACCACACCACCAACGTCCGGATGCAACGCATCATCCTCCGACACTTCCGCCATCTACAATCCGACCCCACCACCCAAGACATTTTTCCATCCCCACCCTTGTCTGCTTTCCGGAGAGACCACTCTCTCCGTGACTCCCTTGTTCGCTCCACACTGCCCTCCAACCCCACCACACCCGGCACCTTCCCCTGCAACCGCAGGAAATGCTACACTTGCCCCCACACCTCCTCCCTCACCCCCATCCCAGGCCCTAAGATGACTGTCCATATTAAGCAGAGGTTTACCTGCATATCTGCCAATGTGGTATACTGCATCCACTGTACCCGGTGTGGCTTCCTCTACATTGGGGAAACCAAGCGGAGGCTTGGGGACCGCTTTGCAGTACACCTCCGCTCGGTTCGCAATAAACAACTGCACCTCCCAGTTTCAAACCATTTCCACTCCCCCTCCCAGTCTTTAGATGACATGTCCGTCATGGGCCTCCTGCAGTGCCACAATGATGCCACCCGAAGGTTGCAGCAACAGCAACTCATATTCCGCCTGGGAACCCTGCAGCCTAATGGTATCAATGTGGACTTCACCAGCTTCAAAATCTCCCCTTCCCCCACCGCATCCCAAAACCAGCCCAGCTCGTCCCCTCCCCCCACTGCACCACACAACCAGCCCAGCTCTTCCCCTCCACCCACTGCATCCCAAAACCAGTCCAACCTGTCTCTGCCTCCCTAACCTGTTCTTCCTCTCACCCATCCCTTCCTCCCACCCCAAGCCGCACCTCCATCTCCTACCTACTAACCTCATCCCACCTCCTTGACCTGTCCGTCTTTCCTGGACTGACCTTTCCCCTCCCTACCTCCCCACCTATACTCTCCTCTCCACCTATCTTCTTTTCTCTCCATCTTCAGTCCGCCTCCCCCTCTCTCCCTATTTATTCCAGAACCCTCACCCCATCCCCCTCTCTGATGAAGGGTCTAGGCCCGAAACGTCAGCTTTTGTGCTCCTGAGATGCTGCTGGGCCTGCTGTGTTCATCCAGCCTCACATTTTATTATCTTGAAGACGGCCACTGCCTGGTGAGCACTGCCACTTGATAAGGTCTACCCTCTAACCCTAACCATTTGTTGACAGACCCTTTCCTAGGGGTTGGTAGTTTATGCTATGTCAAAAACCCATTTAAATACTTCTAGCCAATTGACACAAGACAAATACCCACATGGGGAGATGATGGCCTGGTGATGTTATTGCTGGACTGTTAATCAAGAGACCCAGAAAATGTTCCAGGGACCTGAGTTCAAATCCCGCCATGGCAGATGGTGGAATTTGAATTTGATTTTAAAAAAATCTGAATTAAGAGTCTAGTGATGACCGTGAATCAACTGGTACGAAAAACCCACCTGATTCACTGATACCCTTTAGGGAGGAAACTGCCATCTTTACCTGATTGGGCCTAAGGCCCACAGCAATGTAGTTTACTCTTAACTTTCTCTGGGCAATTAGCAATAATAAATGCTGGCTTAGACAGTGATACCCTCATCCCATGAACAAATAAAAAAAAAATCCGAAGAGCCATTATCTTCTTTGCTTTTTTCATCTTCAGTTTAATTTTCTTTCATTATGGAAACTGAACTTTTATTTTCCTCAGCACTGCATTCACAGTAGAGTACACCTGACTCTAGAGAGTCCTTTAGAATGTCAGTTCCATGAAACATTGTGGACTTAATGGCCCTGGTGGTCTTTACTGTCACCTTCCTTTTGTCTTTGTCAGGGGTTGTTTATATCTAGAGTATGAAGATAACTGCTGTAAGCTTATAAAATCTTGTGCTACTTCAGAACATAATCAGAAATATTACAGAAGTTTTAGTTTTAAAAGAGGCCAAAATTGTCAACATTACAGATCTGGGTCGAGATTCCCCACTCTCACTGCTCAGGGCTCCCAGCACCTGTTCAGTCTGAAAATGGTGAAAAATGCAGCATGTTAGGCATCAGTCGGCTGACATCAGTAGGGGAACACTTAAACCTGGAGAACATTGTAGCATAACATTTAAACTGACCAAGGAAATGTGCAAGAAACAGTCAAGAGTAAGAACAGTTCATTGAGGGAGGTCTAATTTCACTAGATCTGGCCCAGGCAAATTGGAATCAAGGCCAGGAAAGCTGTAACTAAACCATTGCCATTAGAGTGGTGTTTAAAGGAAGACAGTTTGGGTACAGTCCAGGTGCAATCCCCGAAGGGAAGAAAGTAGGTGAAATAAAACCAGATCCCTGAATGACCATTACAGATGGAAAGTAAGGTGGAGCAGAAAAAATGGTCCATTTGACAGATGACAGATAGTTAATACAAGTGAGAACCAGGCTGAATATAGAAGGTTCACAAGAAAATTGATAAAGCTAACAAGAGAAACATAGAGAGAGTATAAGAACACACTGGCAGCAAAGTTAAAAAAGAAACCTAAAAATTTTCTGTCAGAACATAAATAGTGGAAGGATATAATTAAGATTGGCCCCATTTCTCCCAGGGGAGGTCCCTAGAAAAGATAACTCATTCAAAATTAGGTCACTTAATCTGATGTGGACTAATGAATGAAAGTCAGCATGGGCTGGTAAAGGACAAATCATATGTAACTAGATAGGTAGGGAGGGGATAGGTCAGTCCAGGGAAGAAATCAAGTTGGGCACAGAAAACATTCACAAGTGTAATTCCAAGGAGGAGGAACACTAGTTATATCGACAAACTCTTCACCTTGAACATGAAAAGTTGAGGAAATTTGTTAGAGCTGTTAAAAGTCCCAAGAAATAAATAAAGGGGATAAACGGAATAAAGACAAAGAAACTGTTCCCACTGATGGAAGGATCAAAATCAAGAGGGTGCTGCCTTGAAGCTGTGAAAGAAAGAAGCAATGGTGACGTGAAGAAAGCCTTCTTTACATTAGGATCTGGAATGCACTGAGTGAGAGGACAGTGCAAGCATATTCAGCCATAACTTTCAAAAAACAAGTGGATCTTTATCTAAGATAAGAAAGTGTGGGGCTGGATGAACACAGCAGGCAAAGCAGCATCTTAGGAGCACAAAAGCTGATGTTTCAGGATGAAGGGTCTAGGGCCGAAACGTCAGCTTTTCTGCTCCTAAGATGCTGCTTGGCCTGCTGTGTTCATCCAGCTTACACTTTGTTAAGTCCGATTCTCCAGCATCTGCGGTTCCCATTATCTCTGATCTCTTGGATCGTTATCCTAACCAGAAAAATGCCCAGGTCCATGGTAAATGGTAGAAAAGATGAGTAGGATAGGGTGAGTGGATCTTAGAGCTTGAATAGATACAATAGACCAAATGGTCATATTCTGTGCTGTAACCATTCTATAATTCTATGGTCAACATTTTTTCTCTAACTTTTTCTCTTAAAACACATTAACGCATCTGAGAAAATCAACACGATATTCTCCTAGATGAGATAACAAGGTGTAGAGCTGGGCTAGCTCCACACTTTGTTATCTCAGATTCTCCAGAATCTGAAGTTCCTGCTATCTCTGAAACATTCTCCTAGATGAGTCTGCTAAAACATGTTCTGCAGCCATTAAGACTAAGCAACTGGTAACTAAGCTTCCTGGTAGTTACTTACCTCTGGGAAATTTCAAGATTGTCTTTTTTCCATAAACATTTAATACTTAAGCTCATATCAGATTCAGTAAAACTTGACAAAATATTAAACATTGAAGTATTTGTTATTTAAATGCAGGGCTGCTTTGCCATTATCAAATTTTATTTCACTTCTGAAACAGCTTCAAGCACTGTCATCACAGGATTATGATGTATTTCATAAATACAGAAAGGCTGTATGTTTTATGTTCTATGTGCTGCTTAGGTGGGAAACGCAGGGTTATAGCATAGGGAGGTGGATCAAGGTGGGATGTTCTTTTGGGGTCAGTGCAAACTTAATAGTCTAAATGGCCTGCTCCCACTTTGTATGGATTCTATGGAGAACAGATAGAATTATATACAGTTACAAGTTAGCAACTCAATTTGTAATCAACAATTATTTTCTTGCGAAGTAGAGTAACCAGTAAACTTCTTTAACCATGAACTGTGTTGCTATAACCTTTAAATTTTGACAGACTTCTGTAGGTTAATTATTCTGACTATGAGTAATACAGGGGTCGAAGGAATCAGGTGGGGGTGGCTTGTAGCTTTTAGGCATGAAACATAGCAGATGTGCAATTTTGGAAAGAAAATCCATAAGACAGAGGGCACAGCGCTGCAGAGAGAATAGAATGAACAACAAATTTAACACTTATCCCAGCTGTTTTTAGTAAAGGGGCAATTTAGCATTGGAGAACGTAACACTTTATCAGCCTAAAAAAATGGTTTATCTACCACATAGGAAGACACAAAAATTACACATTAAGATAAGTTGCTGACTTGTAACTGTATACAATTCTATCTGTTCTCCATAGAATCCATACAAAGTGGGAGCAGGCCATTTAGACTATTAAGTTTGCACTGACCCTCTGAAGAACATCCCACCTAGATCCACCTCCCTATGCTATAACCCTGCATTTCCCACCTAATTAGCACATAGAACATAGAACATAGAAAAGTACAGCACAGTACAGGCCTTTCAGCCCATGATGCTGTGCCGTGGAATAATCATAATCCAAAAATAAAATAACCTAACCTACATTCCCCTCAATTCACTGCTGTCCATGTGCATGTCCAGCAGTCGCTTAAATGTCACTAAGGACTCCGCTTCCACGACTACCACTGGTAAACGATTCCATGAGCTCACAACTCTCTGGGTGAAGAATCTCCCTCTGATGTCTCCTATATACCTTCCTCCTAACACCTTAAAACTATGACCCCTCGTGGCAGTCAATCCTGCCCTGGGGAAAAGTCTCTGGCTATCGACTCTATCAATGCCTCTCATTACCTTGTACACCTCGATCAGGTCACCTCTCTTCCTCCTTCTCTCCAGAGAAAAAAGTCCGAGCTCAGTCAACCTCTCCTTGTAAGACAAGCCCTCCAGTCCAGGCAGCATCCTGGTAAACCTCCATTGCACTCTCTCTAAAGCCTCCACATCTTTCCTATAATAGGGCGACCAGAACTGGACACAATATTCCAAGTGTGGTCTCACCAGGGTTTTGTAGAGCTGCAGCATAACCTCGCGGCTCTTAAACTCAATCCCCCTGTTAATGAAAGCCAAAACACCATAAGCTTTCCTAATAACCTTATTCACTTGGGTGGCAACTTTGAGGGAGTTATGCACTTGAACACCAAGATCCCGCTGTTCCTCCACACTGCCGAGCATCCTGCCTTTAATCCTATATTCAGCCTTTAAGTTCGACCTTCCAAAATGCATCACTTCGCATTTATCCAGGTTGAACTCCATCTGCCATTTCTCAGAGCCCAGCTCTGCATTCTGTCAATGTCTTGCTGAAGCCTGCAATAGCCCTCGATACTATCAATGGCACCTCCAACATTTGTGTCATCAGCAAACATACAACCCACCTCTCAACCTCCTCATCCAAGTCATTTATAAAAACTACAAAGAGCAGAGGCCCAAGAACAGGGCCCTGCGGGACACCACTCCGCACTGACCTCCAGGCAGAATACTTATCATCTACAACCACTTTCTGCCTCCCGTCAGCCAACCAATTCTGAATCCAGACAGCCAAATCACCCTGTATCCCATACCTCCTGACTTTATGAATGAGCCTGCCGTGGGGAACCTTATCAAATGCCTTGCTGAAGTCCATATACACCACATCCACTGCTCGACCCTCATCAACTTGTCTCGTGACTTCCTCAAAGAACTCAATAAGATTTGTAAGGCATGACCTGCCCCTCACAAAGCCATGCTGGCTCCCTTTAATCACGCTATGCTTTTCCAAATAGTCATAAATCCTATCCCTCAGAATTCTTTCCAGAACCTTGCTGACCACAGACATAAGACTGACTGGTCTGTAATTTCCAGGGATTTCCCTATTAACTTCCTTGAAAAGAGGAACAACATTTGCCTCCCTCCAATCTTCCGGTACGACTCCCGTGGAGAGTGAGGAAGAAAAGATCTTCGCCAGCAGCTTAGCAACCTCTTTTCTTGCTTCCCGGAGCAACCTAGGATAAATCTGGTCTGGCCCTGGGGACTTATCAATCTTAATGTTTGCCAAAATTTCCAGCACATCAACTTCCTCAATCTTGATCTGTTCAAGCCTGTTTTCCTGCTCCTCAAAGTTCTCATTCACAACCAGGTCCCTTTCCATCGTGAAAACCAAAGCAAAAAACTCATTTAGGGCTTCCCCTATCTGCTCAGGCTCCACACACAAGTTCCCTACGCTATCCTTGATCAGCCCTACCTTCTCCCTGATCATTCTCTTATTCCTCATGTATGAGTAAAATGCCTTCGGGTTCTCCCTAATCCTTCCGGCCAAGCCTTTTTCGTGCCCCCTCCTGGCCCTCCTCAGTCCACTTTTGAGCTCCTTCTGAACAAGCCTGTAATCCTCTAAAGCTGTGCTAGACCCTTGCTTCCTCTACCTTACATACGCTGCCTTTTTCTTTTTGATGAGAAGCACCTCTGTTCCCGTCATCCAAGGCTCCTTAATCTTACCCCTTCTTACCTGTCTCAGAGGAACAAATTTATGCATCACTCGCAACAACTGCTCCTTAAGCAGCCTCCACATGTCTGCTGTGCCCTTTCTGTGGAACAATTGCTTCCAATCTGTACTTCCCAACTCCTACCTGATAGCGTCATAGTTTCCTTTTCCCCAGTTAAATATCTTCCCCTGGTAACTGCTCCTTTCCCTTTCCATGGCTATGGTAAATGTGAGGTTGTTGGGGTCACTGTCGCCAAAGTGTTCTCCCACCACAAGATCTGACACTTGCCCTGGCTCATTGCCGAGCACCAAATCCAAAATGGCCTCCCCCCTCGTCGGCCTGTCCACATACTGAGTAAGGAAACACCCCTGAACACACCTGACAAAAACAGCTCCATCCAAACCATCGGCATTAAGGAGGTTCCAATCAACATCTTTGAACTCTGGAGGAAAGCTGATACCCAGAGAAACCCACGCAGACGTGGGGAGAATGTACAAACTCCACACAGATAGATGTCCAAGGGTGGAATCAAACCCGGGTCCATGGTGCTGTGAGGCAGCAGTGCTAACCGCTGAGACACCCTATTTCTTAAATTACCCCCTTCACAGAGAGATGCACAATGACAGACAAGACATGGAAATGAAGTGCGGGAAAAAGAAAAATATTCAGGGAACAGGCCAATAGTACCAGTTTGGAACATAGGATTTATTAAGTTGTTTTCTTTCTATTCTTTTCAATTTTCTTTCTTAGTTCTTTGTTGTTGACATAAGGCTATTTGCTCACCGATGCTCTCATTCATTCACTGGTTGAGAATTCATCCTTGGACTGTCTTCAAAGTTGTTTTAGCCCTCCTTTAACCAGGGATTTGCAGAGAAAAATGATTAGAAAATAGATAGCTTTAAAGTAAACATTCTAGGACCTCCAACTAGACAGAAAGACAGACAGACAGTGAGATCCTTCTGATGCTTCTGTTTGTTGGCGAGATGATTCTCTGCTGCACTGCCCCATACAAGCCAATAGTCATCTGGTCAGGAACCAATCAGAATATTGTTGTCAAGCAGTTTCCTTTAGCTCAGAACCCATTGGCTCAGTGGTGTTTACTTCTGTTTTCACTGCTCAATGAAAACACAACATTGTATGCAACCTACAATGCACTCCAGTAAAGATGACCTTCAAAACTACAGCCATCTCTTTGCACAGTCTTGTTGCTTCAAAGGAACATCTTCCTTTTTTTTTGGCCCTCAGTCAAAACTAATGAAAAAAGGCCGCTGTGGTCTATATGTGCCCCCACCCTTTGGAAAGATAAAACGTGATTTTTTAAAAATGCCATTCATTACATTGTATGTGACATAGGGAAAATAAAACGCAACACTTAAACTCATTCATCCTTATTTACCCTTCATGTAAATCTTTTACAAACTTATAACATCTCAAATCTTTAGTTTCTTTTTAAATCTCACTATTGTTTCCCTCAATAAGAACAATGTTTACTTTGAATGATTGGCTCAATAGACTGTATCTGAACAAATTTGATTTTGTGTTTTGGTCACTGGGAATTCTATCAGAGCTTTTACTTTCCCTATTCTAGGCAGCACTGGCCATTGTCCCATGATAAGTCCTACATAAGTTGCTCCTGCTTTTGTGAACTCACTTCTGGCTAAATTTATTACCACTCAGCTAATTGCAATTGGCTGAACAGGCTCAATAGGTCCTCGAAAAGCTTAAAATGTTCTTCCCTTGTTTTACTGTACATTATGACATCATCCCAATAAACTATTAGCTTGAGATTTCGACCACAACATGATTCAATTGGGCATTTTTAAACCTAAATAGCATGACTCAGTATTGATAAAACCCATTTTGTGTCACCTAGACAGATTTCTGTTTAGACTTTGTTGTTAATGGCACTTACCAGTAGCTCTTCCTTTCAGAAAGAAGTGAGACAATCCCAGCCCTGTCGATAGGATCTTTTAACTGAAAAAAGGAAGTGGTGAAGGAACCTATTTTCTCTCTCTAGACAATGCAAAATCCAGTTGATTCAGCTGGTTTAGGAACTAACACCACTGGTGAGTGCTAGCTGCATTGGTTAGATTCAGCCAAGTGATTGTCTAGCAATGTTTTGAGCCTTTGTTTCTACCTGAGTTTGGTTCTCTGGACTCAACCAATAAGGCTTTTGTTTTCCTGGCAGGATGTCTTCTATATTCACAAGTTGTCTAGCTAGAAGAGTACATCTGGGTACATCTTTCTTCATACTCCCTAAGTAAATTTACTAGATCATCCCATTTTCTTTCCTTCAAATACAGAAAGCCAGTTTATAACCAGCCCAGCATTTTCCTATTGGTTTGGAGAACTGCCTGTCCTCCCTTCCACCTCACTTTTACAGTCTCTGTCATCCACACTAGTCTCACCACTTTGCTCCTTCTTATCTGCTTTCCTGTGATGATATTTCATCATCATGCTTATGTGACATAACCAAATCTTCTTCCTGTGATCATATGAGTCACTTTATGTACCCACCTAATGACCTTCTATGAACTATTGAATTTCACTTTCAGAGGTTCACCCTGCAGAGGCAATAATAGCAATGCATCATCTTCAGCATGAAATATTCTAGTCATAACATAAAAGACTGAGCGGAATCCTTGAAATTAGAACTAAGATCTTTACCATGAGTCTACTCCACGCCTGGCGGACATCAGCAACATTAAATATCAGGAGAGACTATCAAACTCTTCGACTGACCTAAGCTGCTGCCAACTTCAAATTAGAAATCAAATAGCAACTGACCTGAAAGATGATTTTTATCCAAGAACATTGCTGGGAGCCTACGTTGGCTGCTCAATGCACATTCAGCCTCAAAGTAATGCTGAGGTCAAAACGGGCACAGTACATCAAAGCAGTGTTACATGCTTCTGAAATCACAGTGAGTCTGTTCTACATACTACTGCCTCATATTCCTTGTGTCCAGGTGAACTAATACCCTGATCAAAATGGCTTCTATTGCAGCCAGCACCAGACAAGTATCTGTTTATAATCCAAACATGCACTTGTATCTCAGTACTAAAAATACACACATCATCTAATGCTATTTTGTGGTCCCTTGGTTTTATTTATATGTTATGAATGGTTAGGCTAGTACAGTATCTTGGACCACGAAATGTGAGTCTGTGCCTATTCCCAAGCTAGTTTATTAGTTTTATCCTGTTCGGACAGGGATGTAGCATTGAGGCTAAGTTTATTCTCCGCAGAACACAAGCAGGAGATGTGAAGGGACAAGCCATTATTAAGCTGCTTTTATTCACATTTAACAAATTGCTTTCCACGTTAAATTAGAAGGAGCCAACTGCAGAAACACCCAAAAAAAATGGAAAGCGCTAGAGGAACTCATTTGGTCTGGCAGCAACTGTGGGAACAGAAACAGAGCTTAACATTTCAAGTCCAATATAATTGCACCTTGGATAAAAATATCCACATGCTCTCTGGACTATAACCACTGCATGACATCCAGTTGGAGAGAAAGGTATGAGAAAATTAAGATACGGGAAAAAAAATTAATTAGCGTCATTATGTCACTGTATCTATTACAAAATAAGTCTGTGTTATAGTCTTTGTCCCAATCTGCTTTACTTTACCATGGTCCCGACTGCATTCTTCAATTTATAGTGTTTTTTTTGGTACCTGATTTTTGTGAATTTGCCTAGTTTTAGACACAGCAGGTTAACATCTGGAATGCAGAAGATGACGCTTTTTGAGATTAATTTGTGCTTAAGGTCAGGAGGTTGGATGGTAAACTAAATCTCGTGAGTTTTAAAAGATGGCAGATGTCTTCAATCAAAGAAATAATAAGCAAATCCATTCAGGTTTAAGGACCAGCTTTGAACTTTAATCTAATGGAAATGTATTTATTTGTTTTTCACCAGTGTGGCCTGAACTGTGAAATACTGCATGCATTTGCCTTTGCTACATTCAGACTGAATACCTGATCCACCAGCAGACCAAACATCATTAGGACATTAGCAATAGAGGAGCAATCATTTCACATTAATCCATCTGGCTAGAGAGCTATTTTATGAGTTTGGTTGAAAGATATATACATTGCCATGTTTGTTATCTGCACATACAACAGCTGTTAACTCACGAAAGTACAAAATTAGCAAGGATTTGTGATTCTGAAATGCTTCATTTTTAAACAAATTAATCAATTTGCTAAGCTTAACTACAATATTATATGAAATTGATGTTTAGGTTTGGGCTTATCAGAAAGCAAAGTGAGAATCCATTTAGTGGGTTGCAATTTTGTTTTGAAAGGAAGGATATTCATGGTTCTATGAATCAAATTCAAGTCACCAAATTCCGACTGTGGTTTGCTTTGCCTTGCCCATGCATTCCTCCTTGATATAAACTTTGAAATATTTCATTGACTTTCATGTAAAATACGTATTGTTCAAGGGGATCTCAGCTTTATGAAAACATGCAACATAGCATGCTTTATATGCTCCCAGTGACAGAATGACTTTGCCCTTCAAAATGTTTTAAAAGATGCCCACAGGTAGTGAAATTGCGTCATCAGACAGGGAAGAACATCTTCACATCAGCTCATGTGTGAACTTGTTTGGTGAACTAAACAAAAATCAATTTATCTTTGTGAAAATTAGCAGTGAAACTTTCACACTGTAACAGTTGCAGAGAAAATTGTTCCCTGGTCACTATCATGAAAGTGTTTCAGCACAGACTGTTCCCAGATTTTAGCAACCCACAAAATGCCTTTTTTACTTTAATGCTTTACATTCTACTAAACCTGTGACCTCTATCTTCTGGAATGTGATGAAAGCTAATAATATATCATGGTTATCTGGAAAGTTAGGTTGCAAAGTGGAGGAAAATAGATTTTAGTCTTTAGTCCTTTGAAGAACCGTTGTGTTTTGTTTCAGAAAAGTTCAGGGTTCAGCTTGAATAAGAGCTAAAGAAAGCATTTACAATAAACAGTCTGATTTTAAGTAAGTGAGTATCAAGCTTTCACAATGTATCACATTTTTATGCTGAAGGCATGGCTTGCTGGCAGCAATGTTGAAATTCTGTCACAGCTCATTATTGGTAGTTACCTATCATTTAGATAATGTTAGTGAACACAGCAGTGTTATTCACTGCTTTACCATTCCAACTTGCATCTGAACATCACCTCTTTCGTCCCAATGTGACGTTGAGTTTCTATTTCCACTCAGAAAATCTTCTCGATAACAAACTATGCCAGAGTACACGCAATTTGCCGACTGCCTGACTTGTATTTGGTGATCTATATTATTCTGTTAACTAACATCTATCTCATTCATTTTTTCACTAAATGGTGTAGCAGTGATACTGGCACATAATTATAGCCTCCCTTCCTCTGTAAAAATCCAAATAGTAACCAGGACAGCGAGAGATTAAGAAATTTGAATTGTAGACTTTGCATTTTTGCTCATGTTTGTCTTCAATGTGGCTCTGAGCCCCATGATTCCAGAATCTGACATGGAGTACTTCCCCACTTCCCCAGGAAATCACAGGGTAGATTGTGAATTTTGGACATAAATAATGAGTAGGAGAGGGGCAAGTTTCCAACTTTTTAAACCTCTGTTAATAAATGTAAGTCATTTTCTACATCCTTTCTGTGGGCAAAATAGTCAAACATATCCCCAAAAGAAAATGATATGTATTGAATAATTCCAGTAGCTAAAGCAATTAGGTTGTTCTGTTCATTATCTCAGCCATAATATGGAAAGTTTGTTAAGATACCAAGGCTAATGAAGATAATCTCAAGGGTAGTGGAAGGTATGACTCAACTAGGAGAATGATCTTCACTATGGGAGCTAAAACATTCAGAAGCAGTCTGTAGGAAATGCACAAATGTCTATCAAATTGCAGGTTAATATGATGAATGTGTGCTACGAGCAGTAGGTCATACACATCTAACAAATGTGATGGCCATTAACTATTCACTAAAAATGAATGAGTGGCCAAAAATACGTGGGCAGCATGCCTGCAACTTACTGCATGCTTGGCCAGTATTTGCAAGCTTTCGTGCCAGTAGCAAACATTCATAAATGCAGCATTGCAGTATCCTAGTCAGATTGGATTGGTAGCCAGATGGAGGAGAGGGGCACTGTTTTTGGAGCTGTCATGCCAGGAGTTGTTGCAATGGCAGATCTTGAGATCTTCAGGACATACCTGGAGACAGACCATCCATTCAGCAAGCACAGTGAAATTTATGGCCGGTGGATTTGACATGGTGCAGATAAATATTGTACCATACATTATATGAGACTGTCTAAGATCAACTGATGTTGGCTGCATCCAAAAAAAGATGAGATGGCTTAGAAGGAAATTAATTATTGACGAAATTCTGCTTAGTGGCTGAAGTTAGTGAACCTTGGATGGTAAGTAGTGGTGGAGTATGAGAGGTAGGAAGGAGAATGTACTGGAAGACAAGGAAGTATTATCAAAGTTGATGATGTTAGTTATGGAGACCTCAGGGACACATGTAAAACCATGACCGAGGCGGTGCCAGTGTGGACAGTAAGATAGAGGGTGGCGAGAAAGACATGGAAATCAGCAAAGAGGGGCTAGATGATTTGAGGCAGTGAGTTAAAACTACAAGAGTGAGGATGAGCACAGGAAGTTATAACTTACCATTAAAAATAATCTAGAATGTTCAGAGCATTTTCCTCGAGCAGAAAAAAGGAACTGTCCATCAAAACTTTCCACTTCGATACAAGTCATTTGGGATCAGCTATGTTGAGATTTTTGCATGGTCCCAACATGAAACTCAGTACAGGCACAATGCGCTGAATGGTCTCCTTCTGCTCCTTAATTATTTTGTTATTCTGTGAAGTCCAGTCCACATCACTGCAATGACCATCAGAACTAGGGAAGGGTCACCGGATCCGAAATATTAACTCTGATTTCTCTTCACAGATGCTGCCTGCCTGCTGAGATTTTCCAGCAACTTCTGTTTTTGTTTCTAATGCTCTGCTCAGACCAAATTAAGAATATTGTGAGAAGTTATGGATCCCATATCCAGTGGAGCATATGCTGGCAGTGAGGCAGTCCAGAGGAGATTTACAAGAATGATCCAGAGATGAAGGGCTTGTCGTATGAGAAGCAGTTCAGGACTCTGGATCTGGACTCAATGGTGTTTAGAAGAATGAGGGTTGATCTCATTAAAACTTACGGAATACTGAGAGTCCTGGATAGAATGGATATGGAGAAGATGTTTCCAACAGTAGGAGAGATTAAGACCTGAGGACACAGCCTCAGGTTGAACAAACGACCCTTTAGAACTGAGATGATGAGGAATTTCTTCAGCCAGATAGTATTATACCTGTGGAATTCAGTGCTGCAGAAGGCTGGAAAGGCCAAGTCATTGAGTGCGTTTAAAACAGAAAGAGATAAGCTCTTCACTGGTAAGGGATCCAAGGTTATGGGGAGAAGGCAGAAGAATAGAGTTGAGAATTGCAGAGCAGAATGGTCTAACCCTGTCCCTATATCTAATGTTCTTAGGGTCTTATGATCATCTTCAACCAAAGTTTCCAGTGGATGATCCATCTTGGCCTTCTCCAAAGGTCTCCAGTGATAGGGTTAGGGTTAGAAGCCAATCTTCAGCCAGGTCAATTCAATATCATGAAATGGCTGAAGGCAAAGGATACTGACAACATTCCGACGACAGTACAGAAGATGTAAGTCAGAACTAGCCACACCCTCATCCAAGCTGCTCCAGTTCAACCACAACACTGGCATCTGCATGACAATGTGAAATATTTTCCAGGCATGTCCTGTGCACATAAGGTAGGACAAATCCAACACAACCAATATCACCACCCTATCAATCAACCTTCTATCATCAGCAAAGTAATGGGATTAACAACATTGTTATCAAGCAACACCTGCAAATGAATAACACACTCACTGATGCTCAGTTGGGCTCTGACCCCTATACAGCGTTCCTCCAAATGTGCACAAAAGAGTTAAACTTCAGAGGTGAGGTGATGTGGCTTCACTTGACATTAAGGCAAAAATTGATCAAATGTGGCATCAAACAGCACTAGCAAAATTGGAATCATTGGTCATCAAGGGGAGAACTGCCCTGTTGTTGGAATCATACAAACTCAAGGGAAATTGAATGTGATGGTTGACATTCAGTTCAATTCAGCCACAGGGCATTCGTGTAGGAGTTCCTCAGGGCACTGTGCTAGGGACAACCAGTTCAGCTGCTACATCATCGAGGATCCACCCACTCCATCAACAATGCTGCTACCTAGCCACTCTTTGTAACGAACAATGAAGTTCGCAGCCCAGTGTTCAAATGGTGTTCAATGTGAGGGAGTTTGGATTCATCAGTTGAGGGGCAACTATCGGTGCTGCTCAAAAGGACCTTTCCGTCTCCATGTTTGAGATGACACCATGAGACATAGGGTCCACAGCCAATATTGAAGACTCCCAGAATTAGTCTATATGACCGTGTCACATCCAAAGGTGGGTCTGTCATGTCCAGTGGGTTAGGACATGCCCAGGAATGGTGATGGTAGTGTCTGGGGCATTGTCTGTAATATATGATTCTGGGATGATTGCTATATCAGGTTGTTAGCACAATGCCCCTGATATTAACAAGGAGGACTTTGAAAAAGGGTCAATAGACTGGGTTTGCTGCTCCGAAGTAGAGTCATACTTTTTTTCTCTCTCCACCAATGCTGTCAGACCTGGTGAGTTTCTCCAGCACTTTCTGTTCATATTTCAGATTTCTAGATCTGCAGTATGTTGCTTTGGTCTGGCTTTGCCGTCATTGTTTCTTGTGTTTAGATAAATGCTGGTAGTCGATCAAGTTTCACCCCTTTTAGATATTTTTCTAGCAATTGACACAACTGAATTCCTGCTAGGTCAGTTCAGAGCAGGGACACATTTCAGAGTTAATCGCATTATGTGGGTATAGATTTGTATGCAGATCAAAGCAGAATAGAACAAAGGATTTCCTTCCTTTTACAACAATCAACAGAGGTTTCATGATCACCTTTATTAAGACTAGCTTTTCATTCCAGATTAATGGGAAGCAATTGCTGTGCTTAACAAATTTATCTTTAGGAGAAGGAAATGTGAATGAAAAGCAATGCAATGCTGGTGTGAAACGCTATTCATTCATTCATTTCAAGTACTGTCACGAGAATTTCAAACACTCTAAAAATGGATTGATGAATGTTTGTACAGTGTGAAAGTACAAGTTGCATTTTGTATATCACAACCAATTTAAAGGTCAGGCACATTAAGAATGAAGATCTGCAACTTCCACAGCAACAGAATTAGATCCAAAATGAATACTTTACTCAGTGTCAGGTTGGCATTCAAGAGCTTAAATATGGGGAGGGTTCTGAAGTGCCACCAAATTAATTGCGCAAGTGAATATTACAGAGAGGTTTAGTTAAAGAACATGTATGGGACAGCCATTGGCACGTCTACAAAGTGAGGGTATTGTGGAGTTAGTAAAGGAAGAATTTGTAGCATTCATTCCTTTCAGTCAGAAGGTTTCGAGCTCAAGTTCTGCACTAGACCTTGAACACAAAAATGGAAGTTGATACTCCAGTGCCGGACTGACGCAGTGCTGCACTGTTGGAAGTGTTACTTTTTCTTGAGATGTTAAACTGAGGGCCTGTCTGCCCTCTCAGGTGGATATTAATCTTTCCATGGTACTCTTTCAAAGAAGAGGGTTAGAGTTAGTGCCCCGGTAAATATTTATACATTATACAAACCAAACCAGACTATCCAGTCATTATCACATTGATGTTTGTAGGAACATGTGAATTGGCTGCCATGTTTCTGCATAGCAACAGTGATTGCATTTCAAAAGCATGTCATTGAGTGTATAGCATATTAGGACATCCTATGGTCATGAAAGACACGACATAAATTCAATTTTTTTGTTTCTTTAAATGTTCCAAAACTAATGGAAGTTGCTTCCCCAGGCTATGGAAATCCCAAGATCCACAAAGGGGGTTACCAGATTATGATAAAGCCTCAGTAAGGAGAGTGTGGGTGAAAGCTGTTTCACTAAGCTCTCAAAGGCCATCAAATGGCCACAATGTATCAATAATATCAGTATGAGACATCATTATCGATGTGATGCATTTCCCTTTGGTAAAATACCACTGTCGATCTGATATGGTATCAGTGCTTCCCAATATGTTTGCCAATGTAAATATACCTTAATTACTAGGTTCCCATTGAGTTTGATGACTTGAAGTTTATTAACAACACTATGCACACTGAATATACATCTCACTCCTATATATTTTATTTATATATATCATACATTTATAGTCTGTGTCCTATGCTTGCTGTTATACATATAACTGACTGGATGTCTAACTGACTGTCACCGACTGTCATTGACTGCCTCAGATCAAGTCACTGACTGACTATACTGCAATGAACTGAAATAAGAGTAGCGTGGAGACCTTTTATATGACAGCATCACATGTCATAATGTCATCTAGCTGTTTTAAAGACAGTGCGTTTCCGAGATCTGTGCAATAGTGCAACAATGACATTCCACTTTAATACTGAAGTGTCTTTCCAGACACCCAGAAGTGTCATTGTGGGACTCAAACACTTTTGAAGAAGTGAGATTTTCCCTCCTGTAGAATTAAATAATCTCAGACACATGGGAAAAGTAATTAAGCTTTACTCAGTTCTGAAGTTGCAGTGATGGAATTTCCAATGGGTTTTGCTGGTAATCTGTTCTATAATGTAATTCGCCAGAGAAGAAATAGTTTGCAGAGATAGAGGTGTGTCAAACAGCCATGATTTACAGAGTGTAGAATTAACAGCTTATATTACCTTCAATGCTTCATGTTCTAATTTGTTACCACGACCACTGCATCTCTATTATACAAAATAGTTTGGTAAATTCCTTTTAAGAATTAAATATGGTTGTTTTTGCTTTACCTTCTTTTTGCTAAACTAACATAGTCCATTCTTTTTGTCATGCAAAGAAAGAAATCAACATGCTTTAAAAACTGGAGAAGTAAACAGAAAATGATGAGGTCAACAATTGCCTAGTTGCATCACTGTCTTGAAGACCTTTACACCTAACATTTAAAACATTTTTCAAAATTTCTGGCCAATTAGTGAGATTTCCTGTAAGTTTCTGTGAACATCTGTTATTGCTGGTGCTTAGGCACAAGATGTCCCAGCTGCCAGAGGTATTTAAAGCGCTTGTCTTGTGGTTGTTTCATTTTGGGCCACAGACCCTAAATTCTCATGGAATTGCCTGAATTAAAATATGGTAATAAATAATGCATCTCTTGCTTTTGTCTGACAGCTTTGCTAATTTGGAATAAAAGGTTGGTATCTGGTAAAGGTATATTGAAAATACAAGCTAAGTGGTATGACTCTTGATGCCAAAATCAAGATAAGACTCTTAGGAGCACATCATGTTTGTTAGTACAAGCTTGAAAAACTATAGCAGTTCACTTAGATATTACATATCCAGATAAATCAACCGATGCCTTTAAAGTAAAATTATAAATTATATGCCAGAGTTCATTCACATTTAGATGCTACATTATAAATATGCAAGGCAAATCAATTTGGTATAAATTAGAACAAAGCAAAAGAAAAATACATTAATGCATAAGATCTGTTTCATGAATGAACATCTACAGATCTTCTGTCTACTTTGACTTTTAAAAATTAACTCAAAATAGAAATTTCTTAAATTCTGACAGTTAGGTACAGATCAGCTTGCATTTCACTTATCTTTTTCTGACCAGCTTGTCATCAGCAACCAAAATGTATGCTTATATTGTGCTTACATGATTGCGCGTGTGCATGTGCTTTCTCATTCGTTCATGGGATGAGGGTGTCACTGGCTAGGCAGCATTTATTGCTCATCCCTAATTGCCGAGAGGGCAGTTAATAGTCAACCACATTGCTGTGGGTCTGGAATCACATGTAGGCCAGACCAGGTAAGGATGATAGTTTCCTTCCTTAAAGAGTATTAGTGAATGAGATGGGTTTTTCTGACAATTAACAATGGATTCATGGTCACCATTAGATTTAATTCCAGGTATTTATTGAATTCAAATCCCACCATCTGCTGTGGTGGGATTCAAACCCGGGCCCCCAGAATATTACCTGGGTCTCTGGATTAACAGTCCAGCTTGCCTCCCCTTTTTTGGTGTGTGTGTGTGTGTGTGTGTGTGTGTGTGTGAGAGAGAGATTCAGAATACACTTAAAACCAAGTGCTCTCTGTGCCAATTAATTTTCTGTCTTTCCACATCCCCCTCCCCTCTGCTTCAATATTGTTATTTTCTGAATCTTCCACCACCATGACTCTGGTACGTCCACCTTAGATGACAGGTATTAGTCAGGTGACCAACTCACAGGATCATTTGGACACTTTTGAATTGATCACCTGAGATAATGGTCAAAATGACCACGTATTGATATGCCTGACTTGTTTGATTTGATTTCATTTCATTTATTGTTATCACATGTACCTGAGTACAGTGAAAAGTGTTGTGCTGCGGGCATTACAAGTAGATCAAAGCACACAAAGACATACAGATCATAGGATGTTTAGACAGACTGAGGCTACAAGATGCGACTGCACAGGAGGTACACAAAAGCAAGCTCAATATTAGATCTGAAATTAGAGAGGTCCATTCAGCAATCTGATAACAGCAGGGAAGAAGCTATTTTTGAACCTGTTGGTGCATGTGTTCAAGGTTCTGTATCTTCTGCCTGATGGAAGAGGTTGGGACAGAGTAATATTGGGTTGGGAGGGGTCTTTGGTGATGCTGGCAGCCTTTCTGCAGCAACTGGGAGTGTAAATGGAGTCCATGGATGGGAGGTTTGCTTCCATAATGGCCTGTGCTGTATACACAACTTTATGTAGTTTCCTGGGCAGAGCAGTTGCTGTACCAAGCCATTATGCACTCAGATAGAATGCTTTCTATGGTGCATCTATAAACGTTGGTGAGGGTCCTTATGGACATGCCAAATTTCTTAAGCCTCCTGAGGAAGAAGAGGCATTGTTTTGCCTTTTTGACTATTGCACCTATGTTGTGCATGAACCTTCACATACAACAGCTAAAATACAGCCAGTCTTGCAACATGTAGCATCATAAAACTCTGTTTGCATGTGGTAAGTACTCCGGCAGAAATGGACTGCAGAGCTTTAAGAAGGCAGCTCACCACTACATTCTCAAACGGAACCAAGGATGACTAATAAATGTTGGCCCAGCCGGTGGCACCTACATTCTCTGAATTAATTGAAAAAAAGTATGCTGAGTGATATAATAAGGTGTAGAGTTGGATGAATACAGCAGGCCAAGCAGCATCAGAGTAGCAGGATGGCTGACGTTTCGGGTCTCCTGAGTTTTATCCTTCTTCAAATCATGGCCTATAAAAATTGGAACACAATAACATTAAAAATAATATAAAAATGCAGTTTGTTTTACCCAAGCTCTTATTCTAAATATAACATAATTATTTTAGGTTTCACGTATTTGATAAACAAATGTGCCAGGAATAGTGTGGTTGCTCTTAGCCTAGTGCTCATAGGAACACACCAGCAGGAGTGAACCCTAAGAACAGTTCAACAATTTTATTAAACTACAGCTAGCTTGTTTCTCACCTCCATGCCTGTCCCATTTCCTAACAGTTTACATGAAGATTGTCTCAGCTACTGAAAGAAATTCCAGACTGCACAGCTGTATCTCAGTTATCAAAACTCAAACTGAATTAATGATCTCAAATATACATTTCTTGTTATGGTGTCCTCACATTGTTACCAGTCTATAATAAACAGACTTTGGTTGCACTCTGCACATTTCTGAAACTCAGACTTAACGTGGTAAGTCTTACCAATGATAGAGAAATTTTGCAGCTGTTATCCTACATACTGGCATACTCTCAGGTATATTCAAAAAAAAGGGACACAGAATTTATAATCATGAATATTATACATCTGGTACATGCATCTACTTTGCCACTAATAATAAATATTTTTAAGTCTTTATACTTAATCATTAGACTTGGTTTAAGATAAGAAAATAGTATGATCATCAGAGAATACTTATAGTTGAGGAGTATTCAATTATACCCAGTGATCTTTAGATGATAAATCTGAAATTATTCAGGCTGACTTCAGTGCAAATGTACTATCTTGTTCTTAGTTACTTAGTTACAGCTCCACCTATATTAAATTGCTCTTTATCAGAAACTGAATGTAATCATTTTATTAATGCCCACTTATTTTGAGATTCTGCCTTCTGGTCCTAGACAATTCCATAAGGTGAAGCATCGTCTCAACATTTAGGAGCAAAAACAAAGTTGCTGGAAAAGCTCAGCAGGTCTGGGAGCATCTGCGGCGGAGAAAACAGAGTTAACATTTTGAGTCCGGTGACCCTTAGAACTGATGTTGGCTGGGAAAATGTCAGTTTATATGCAGAAAAATAGGGAGGTGGGTGGGGGAGGGAGTAAACAATAGGATAGATCCCAAAGAGAGAGAAAGACGGTTGGACAGACAAAGTATTTGCTAACAATCAGGCTGGGAGGGTGAATAGTTGTTAAAGGGGACTGTTAGTGACTAACAACAGGGAGTGTGTAATAGCAGGCTATGTGGTAACTAGGCCGGATGTGTGGGGTGGGGGGCTGGGACATGTGGCAGTTTAGGCCCTAAAATTATTGAACTCAATATTGAATCCAGAGGTCTGTAGGGTCCCCAGCGGAAAATGAGGTGTTGTTCCTCCAGCTTGCGCTGGGCTTCACTAGAACACTGTAGCAAGCCGGAGAGAGAGATATTGACCAGGGAGCAAGGTGGTGCATTGAAGTGGCAGGCAACAGGTAGCTCAGGGTCTTTTTTGAGAGCAGAACGTAGATGTTCTGTGAAGTGGTCGCCAAGTGTATGCTTCATTTCCCCATTGTAGAGGAGACCACATTGCGAGCAGTGAATGCAGTAGACCAGATTCTTGGAAGTGCAGGTGAAGTGTTGCTTCACCTGGAAGGTATGTTTGGGCCCTTGGATTCTGGGGAGGGCGGAGGTAAATGGGCAGGTGTTGCACCTTCGCTGGTTACAGGCGAAGGTGCTGTAGGGCTGTGGGGAGGTGTTGGGAGTGAAGGAGGTATGGACCAGGGTGTTCCAGAGGGAATGGTCCCTGCGGAAAGCCGACAAGGGAGGAGAGGGGTATATGTGTCTGGTGGTGGCATCTTGCTGGAGGTGGCAGAAGTGGCATCTGATGATCTTCTGGATGTGGATGCTGGTGGAAATGGTAGTTGAGGATAAGGGGGATGCTATCGCTGTTGCGGGTGAGGGCAGAAGTGCGGGAGATGGGTCGAACCCTATTGAGAGCCCTGTCAACAACAGAGCTAGGGAATCCTCGGTTGAGGAAGAATGTGGACATTTCGGAGGCTCCCTTGTCAAAGTTGGCCTCATCTGAACATATGTGACGGAGACGAAAGAACTGAGAGAATGGGATGGAGTCGTTACAGAAAGTGGGGTGTGAGGATGTATAGGCCAGGTAGCTGTGGGAGTCGGTGACTTTGTAATGGATATTAGTGGCCAGTCTATCCCCAGAAATGAAAGCTGAAATGTCAAGGAAGGGAAGGAAGGAGCCAGAGATAGACCAGGTGAAAGTAAGGGCAGGGTGGAAATTGGAGGCAAAATTGATGAAGCTTTCCAATTCTTGACAAGAGAGGGAAGCAGCAGCGATAATATCATTGATGTATCAGAGAAAGAGTTGTGGGTGGGGGCCAGAATAGGACTGGAACAAAGAATGTTCCACGTACCCATGAAGAGACAGGCATAACTCTAACCCATGTGGCCCCCTCTCAACATTTACGCTGTCAAGCCCCTAAGGAATCCTCCATGTTTCAATCAGACTAAAAGGAGATTTGATAGAGGTTTTCAAAATCATGAGTGGGTGGATGGAGTATACAAGGTGATGTTGGTTCCTGCCCATTAAATGAACAAGGACCAGAGTGCAGATTTAAAGTGGTTTACCATCGAAACAAAGGTGATATGAGAAAACAACGTTTTCTCCCATCGTGCAGTTAGGAAATGGAATGTATTGCCTGGAAACATGGTGGAGGCAAGTTTAATCAAGGCATTCAAGAGGGCATTGGATGTTTACTGGATAGAAATAGTGTGCAGGACTATGAAGAAAAGCATCGGTTGACAGTAGGTAATGATAATCATTTGAAGAGATGATGCCAACACAGTAGACCGATTGGCTTCTTTCTGTGCCAAAAGACACCCACAACGGTTTTACATGCTATGTTTCCCAGTGAATTACAATGGTCTAAAACCTTGCACTAATGCCATGACATCTATTGTTCCTCTGATTTACTTGATCAACTAATGCAGCTTGCAATTTCAGTCTGTAACCTTCCCTTGCACAAACAGCCAGCTTAATCTCCTAATTATGGTCACATTTTGTTTTATTTCATGAAATTATGATTAAAATGATTATCAATCTTTGCATGACCATGCAGTGGATAAAGATTCAATTTCACACTCATAATGGGGAACTCATACTCTGATGAATTCATCTGAGCTGTTCCTCATTCACCAGCATCACTTCACCAGTTGTGAGGTGGAAAGCAACTTTATCCCTTTTACGCCGTTTGTGATGAGTTCCGTCATTATTCCAGCAAACCAAAGCTGGTGGAATATAGAAATAATTTTTCAGCTATTGAATTCAGCTTTGAAGCAGCATTGCCGCAATCCATCCACCAACACTCAGAATGGTTCCATGGCTTCAGAAATCTGCATGACAAAGATCCCACGTTTCCTGGCTCGTATCTTCAACTTCACATTCTTACAAGTCGGGGAAAAATGTGATACAGGTCATGGATTTGACCACATGCTACGACTGCCATTGTTAATGAAGATACAAGAATGAGAGGAGACCATTCAGTCCCTGAAGGCTACTTTTCCATGTAATGAGATCGTGCCTGATCTGCAGACTTACTCTGTAAATCCACCTTTGCCCCTTATCCATTAGTGCCTTTAGTTAATAAAATTCTATCAATCTCAGATTTAAAAATGACAATAGATCTAACATCAATTGCTATTCGTCAAAGACAGTTCCAAACTTTAATCTAAGACTTGGAATCCAACTTGCATTCCAGTAAACCTGCGCTGCCTCACCACGGGGCCAACCTATCCTTTCTAAAGTTTGGTGTCCCTAAAGGCTTACAATTCTTCAGGTCAAAGCAGATCTTTGGATAGCTTTTTATCCTGATCTATGCTAGCCCTCCAGAATTACAGGGCAACATTCTATTAGTCTTTTCGATAATCTCGGTACCTAATCATAACATGATCTGTGTGCCAGGACCTCCACTTTCCTTTGGATGTCCACTAATTCTTGCTTAACTATTCTTAATTCTGCTGGTCTCACTGGTTGGAGGCAAGAAATGCATCTAATTAGGTGGGATGAAAGTGTCCCTCAACGTGGCTGTTTTCCAGCTTACGTTTGGGGAAGGAAGGTCAATTGATGACTTTCCTGTCCCACTATCAAGGCCTTTAAGTAGCTAATGAAAGACTATTTCTGGGCCACCACTAAGTTAAGCAGTAAGTGAAGTACATTCAAGTATGAGATAGATTTTTAATCATTAAGGGTATCAAGTGTTATAGTGAAAAGACAAGAAAGTGAATTTGAGGGTTATCTGATCACCCACAATCTCATTAAATCGAGCAGACTCGACAGGCTGAATGGCCCAGTTAAAGGGGCATAGGAACAGGAATAGGCTATTCAGTCCCTTAAGCTTGTTTTACATTCAATGAGATCATGACCGATCTGTGACCTAACTCCATTTGCCTGCCTTTAACCCATATCCCTTACTGCCTTTGCCAAACAAAAATTTATCTGAAATTTAAAACTAACAAATGATCCAGAGCCATTGCCATTTGTGGAAGACAGTTCCAAACATCTACCACCCTTTGTGTGTAGAAGTGCTTCCTAACATCTCTCCTGAATAGTGTAGCCCTAATTCTCAGATAGTGTCTTCTAAATCTAGAATCCCCACCAGTTTAACTTTATCTACCACGTCTTTTCCTGTTAATACCTTGAAGGCTTTCTCAGATCACCCTGGTAATCCTCTAAACTCTAGAGAAAATAGAATTAAGTTGTATAATCTCTCTTCATAACTTAAACTCTAAGTCCACATAGCCTGGGTTTGTATATCTGCAGCATAACTTCTGAATCCTTATACTCCAGTCCTCTGGATACAAAGGCCAGAATTTCATTAGCCGTCCCTTGCCCGATGGAAGGATTGGACATTGAGCAGGGAATATCTGCTAGGAGCCACACTTACCCTACTCTTATGTTCAAATTCCATGCCTCCCTCTCCCTGTGAAGCCAGTCTAAGAGCCGTCCCACATCATTACTATTGTACTGAATGCTCTGCACACCTTGGACTCTGGGGATCTTCCATGGTGCTGCTGAGTTGCTCGCCTCTGATGAGCTGGCGTTTCCTCTCTACATGTGACACCTGAGGTTCTTACCAGCAGGGAAAGGCTGGTCTGTGGATGCCTTTGCCACTTGTGAAGTGGGCCTCGCTATGGAGATGCAGAGTGCCTCTTATGATGACCCTTTAGTCAGCTGGCAAGACCCCCAGTGCTCAACAAGATTCTGCCGAGAGTCTGCAAATTATTTTAAATTGGATTTAAGCAATTGCTTGAAAATGAGGAATAGTTAGAGCCAGATTGGAATAGATTAGGTGAAAAATTGTTGGGCTCACTGGTCTGTCTTTCGATCATAAGACATAGGAGCGGAAGTGGGTCATTCAGCCCATCAAATCTTCTCAGCTATTTAGTGAGATCATGGCTAATCTGATAATCCTCAACAATTTCCTTTCTTTTGGCAATAATCCTTGATTTCTTTACAGATTAAAAAA
Source organism: Stegostoma tigrinum (assembly GCF_030684315.1). NCBI lineage: Eukaryota > Metazoa > Chordata > Chondrichthyes > Orectolobiformes > Stegostomatidae > Stegostoma > Stegostoma tigrinum. The sequence continues at coordinate 53,152,367 of NC_081370.1, read as the reverse complement.
ATTGTCTGTTTCTTCCTTGGTTAATGAACCAGCCACGATAGCCGTCTGCAATGAAGAATCTCATTGACTCACTACCTTCTGAGAGAAGAAATTCTTCTTCATCCCTGTTTTAAATAAACGAACCCTTATTCTGAGACTTTGTCCCTGGCCGCGGATGTTCCCTTAAGGGGAAACAATCTTTCGACATCTATCCTGTAAAGTTTCCTAAGAATCAAATGTGTTTCAATAAGTACGCCTCATATTCTTCTAAATTCACATGAGTACTAGCCTAACTAAGTCCACCTTTCCTCATAAGACAGCCCCTCCACACCTTCTATCAGCTTAATGAATCTTCTCTGGACTGTCTGTAATGCCAGAATGCCTTTCATTAGATAAGAGGACCGAACTGTTCTCTGTTTTTCTTCTATGGTGTGACTAGTGCCTTGATTTTAGCAAAATCTCCCTACTTTTATACTCCATTCCCTTTCAAATAAATAGTACGTTGTCACACCCTATTGCCTGCTGACCTTGGATGCTGGCTTTTTTGTGATTCATGGTCAAGGACTCTGAAATCTCTATGTTCTGGAGTTATCTGTAGCCTTTCTCCATTTTAATAATATTCAGCAACTCTATCCTACCTGCCAAAGTTCACAGCCTCATGTTTTCCCACATTACATTCCATCTGCTGAGTTTTTGCCTGTAAGTTAACCTATCTATATCTCTCGTCAGACACATTGTGTCATCCTCATCTCTTGCCTTCCCATCTGTTTTTATGTCATCAGCAAACCCAGCTGTAGTATATTCACTTTTCACACCCAATTCATTAATATATATCACAAATAATTATGGGTCCAGCACTGATCCCAGTTGGCACACTACTAGTTACAGGCTGACATTCTGAAAATGCTTCCCCTTACCCCAACTCTCTGTTTTCTATTGGTGAGCCAATCCTCTATCCATGCCAAGATACTACTCCCAATATCTTGGGGTTATGTCTTGTTAAGTAACCTAATATGTGACACCCAATCAGACACCTTCTGATCTACTGATTTGCCTATATCTACCCTGCTTGTTCCCTCCTCATATTGATTACTTGGATGAAGAAAATGAATGTACTACAACCAGATATGCTGACAGGTAAGGTAATACTTAACAAAAATAGGAGGGGAAATTTTGCTTGAGTGAGGGTTTACTGCTGAGCTGAGTAGGATCTGATCCTACAACATTAAAGCAGATAAGTGAGAAGACTTATTTTGATCAGCTCAGAAGCTGGGAGTATGGGAAGTGAAGATATGCAAGTGTTGATTGCAGATGACGTCAGGATTAAGAGAAGAAACTAAGGCTCTTTTTTAAACGTAATTCTCAAAGAGGCTAACAGGAAATCTGATAAAAATGATCAAAATTATGAAGGTCTTTGACATCAAACAATGGAAAACTATTTCCGGTGAATGGTTAATGAGTCAGTAATGAATGGACTTCAGTATACAATCATTATGAAAAGTACAAAGGGAGATATTGCAGGAATTTTGTAAGCAGTGTGTTGCTATAACATTGAACACACTACCAGAAACAATGACAAAAACAGAAACTACTGTAGCTCTGAAAAGGAAGTTGGAGAAAAGCTGAGAATTAATAGAAGTTAAACAGAATGGGTAATTATGGGGGAATGGTTGCAAATCTGTTAAAGAACAGAGGAGGTTGAAATGTGTCAAATTTTATAATTTTAGAAATCATGAGATTGGAATGAAGATTTCTGACGTGTATGGTTTGTACAATGTGTAACCTCCAGAATTCAGAGGTGTGCATCTGCATTGAGACTTTAAAAATTGCATTGCTTGAGCAGAGAAACACAGAGCAGGAGTGCCAGTTAGTTGTACTCTGACACGTGGGGACAACCAGTTTCTGAAAGGAGTGTTTAAACAGGCTTTGATCAGGATGAAGCTATCCTGACACGCCTGGGTTCTTCACCATTGGCTCTGCAGCAAGAAAAGGGTAAATAGTTGAGGGAAGATTAAAGTATTTAAGATGGGAGAATAAGTGACACAATCGATCAAAATAAGGAAGCAAATTAACGGAGTAATTCAGTGAAAGAAGGAATTAAAGAAGCAATTTACAAACTTTGACTTATAGAAGAAGATGTCTATATATGTAAATGATAGAAGCAGTGGCAGAAAGATACTGAAATCAAGGCTGTAGTTGTAGATGGGAACCAGCAGTTAGACCCTACTGAGGCAGCAAATAAAATATTTACAGCTTTAATTGCTGAAACTGTGTGGAAAGAATTAAAAAGGAGGTGGAGAAGTTTGCAATATCAAGGAGACATTGAAAGAAAGTGAAGCAATAAGCCCATCATTACAGGGTAAGCTTTTCATTGAACTAATTTGGTCAGAGTTACAACACTTAAATGTGTATCTACAAGTCTTGCTCTAAAGCTACTAAATTAAAATGTAAAAAAAGCACACATGCCATTTTGGGGAGATAAACAATGTCCGTGTAAACAGAATGATCATATTAATGGGGAACTTTGACTGACATGGAATAAATTGGGAGTGTTCTAAGGGTTCTGCATGACTGTATTCTGACTCAGTAAAATATTGATTTCTGCGAGAGGCAGCATATATCTCACTTTGGTAACGGGATGTGAGTGAAATAACACACCAGTGATGAAAGTTGTGGCAGCCCTGCTGACAGCAACCATAACAAAATTAAATTTAACACGATCAGGGATAAGCTGATACTGCAACCCAATACTCGGGTTTACAACTTTATAAGGACCAACTTCAAGGGAATGGTGAAAGAGCTTAAGCAAGTTGAACAAGGCTGGGATAATACACAAGAGAAAGCACAAATTAAGACAACTGGAACAACTTAAAAAGACACAATGATTGTGAAGAATGTACGTGCAGACTAAACAATAATAGTCTAAATAAATTGATAAAAAAAACATAAAATTCAGCAGGTATAGAAAAATAACAATGAAAAACACGTATGGAAAATGTTAGAATAACATTGGGGAAGAATATAGGAATCTCTAAGTTCTAACAAGAAAGAGCAGGAGCAGAGATGGATTAAGAATGATCACTGCCGCAGAGGGCAGGCAGGAAGCAATCCCTTCAGTGCTGTAAAAGCAGGAATATCATCAAAAACAACTTAAAGATGCAAACAGGACTGAAATTAAGGACTTAAAGAAGTAAAGAGAAAAGAAATGACAAATAAATGCTTCTAAGAAGTACTTATTAGAAAAATGTTGCAGAATAATACCCTTTGGAATAGATTTTGCAATTAAACTTTAGTATTATGGATTCATACAATACAGAAGAGGCCATTTGGCCCATTAACTCTGTACTGCCGAAGTTTTCCTACTCGTCTCACTTTCCCACACTAGGCCCTTGAATGTTATGGCATTTCAAGTGCTGGTCCAAGTGTTTTTAAAGGTCCTGAGGTTTCCTGCCTTGAGTATTCTCCCACCACCCTCCGAGTAGAGAAGGCTATGCTTTGAATAGAACTGTAACAAAGTCCCAGATATGCTCAAACAACTGAGTACCAACAAACCACCAGGTAAAAACAGGGTGACTATTCCAGAGTTTGGGAGGAACTAAGCACAGCAATGATGAGGGAATTAATGAAAACTGTTATTTTTTGAGATTTTATGGGTGGAAATATCCTGTTTTCAGTTCAAATGCTTTCTCAGAGAAGATCCATGGTGTCCGGCCTACCATGGCTTGGATCTACTTTACTCATGCAATCTACCCCTCATCAATTACATCACCAGGTTGTGGGGCGCCCTCATCTCTAATCAGTGGCTAGAGAGGCCGAAGTGTTCACCAATGTGGCTTTCACATTACTGCCTCCAAAGTGAAAGGCAGCAACATAGCCCATTGGACATTGCAGGTGTTGGCCCTAACAGTGTGGTATTTGGCTTTTTTTGCTGAGGACATGACCCACAGGAAAGGAAACCTCACTCCCTGCTTTGCAGACAGAGGCCTGAGGTGTTCGTGGATGGGCTCGTGGACAGGAGGGCAATATGTTTCCTCCAGATTACCACAAGAGACTGTGCCACCAAACTTGGAAACAAACTGAAACCCATGTTGGCACAGAGTCCTGGTGAGAAGTTGGATATCCAGCAGTGTAGGAAGATCAATGATCTTCTGTGCTCTGCCAAGACAAGTTCCAACATCTTCTCTCTACTACCTCACACTCACTCTAATGCTACTACTGCACACATATCTCACCAAAGCTCATGGGCTACAAGTCTCATGATTGCATGTATCATGCCCACTCAGCAGCACTCGCTCACTTCAATCACTCAAACTGCTAACAATTCCTGTCCTCTGTCTTTCCTATTCATTCAGTGGGGACACCTTACCACCTCTCCTGCTCCTGCATCACTGCTCAGTTCTCTCCCGTGCACTTCCATCATATTAAACCCCTCCCTTTGTTTCTTTGCAGGAAATATTGCCCAAAGGTTCTGGCAGACAGTGCGAACAGTGGCGGTGGTGTGGCAGAGATCTGGCTCTCCACTCCTTACAAAGAGAAAATTTTTGGTCTGGCCATGGGACACCATGACTACTTAAGCCGAGATAGGGAGAACCCAATAGCCAATCAAGCCAATGAGGGTCAAAGTGCTGTGCTGCACTGCCCCTTCACTACCACTACTGCCAATCATTAATAGTCCACACAAGCTTCTATTGATCTTCAACTAATAATTCCCTTTCTTCTCTTAGGCAGGCCCTGGAGGAACTATACAAAGAGCCAGAGGCCCTGAGCTCCACCATAAAGCCTGAGGGGGAAGATACTGAGCCTTCAAAGAATGCTCTGTAAAAGTTTTCTTCTGTGTCTCTCATCAGTTTAGAGGCTTTCATCTCAATGGTAGTCTATCCAGATTGGATGTGGAAGCACAATCTAATGAATACTTCATTGACACATCTCTTTAACTGGGTGAGGAAGAACCACACCAGGTTTCTGAAATTCAGAGGACTGCTAGACAGCAGGGGCCTGCTCAGCCCCAGGCAGAAGACGATACCCATTTTTCTTCCATCAATAACTAATAATGATGCTGCCTCATGACAGCTGACGTTACCCATCATCTTGTCATGGGACAAGGCAAACACATTGAACAGTTGCAACTTAATGCAGCAGCTTAAATAGATAACCTCCATTTGCATGGCCATATGCTTTTGTCATATTGATGTAGGCTACATGCAGTGCCTTCCATTTTTCATGATATTACTCATGCTGTTGTCAGAATGAGAAGATAATATCAACTGTGGATCCTCTTGTTCTGAACCCTACACTGGGATTTGCGAAAGTGCTGGTCAAATGAGGCATTCAGGCAACAATCCCTATAGTCATATTTGTTCTTGTTCAGCGTCAAAATCTATGCACCTCACATATCCTGAGGCACTGCCCTCTCCCTCCAGCAGACACAGAAAATTGTACAGATGCTGCAGGAGTGGACATTCCAGTGCTTCCTGCCTTCAGGTGGTAAAGCATCAGCATTCAGGGATTTGCTAATGTCAAGCAAGTCAATGGCTTTGAGAAGCTCCACCTCTGTGAGCTCATTATCCAACTCTGTCATGACAGGTTTAGAGCTTCTTCAGAGACAACATTTTCCCTACTGTACAATTCAAGATAGTTTTCCATCTCTTGTCCAAATGTTTAAAGCAGTCAACCTCTCCCTGCCTTTGCTTACAATGGAGCCATTTTCTTTGCGATGGGCCTCTTGTCTTTTTGGTTCCTACATACATAACTCAAGCATTCTCTGTGTTGAAGGACATATGGATATCCTGGCAAAGTTGTAACCAGCAATGATGTACCATTGGGCAGTCTGTGGACACTACTTTGAGTAACTTTCAGTGCAGTCAGGATCTTCTCACTTTGCTTTCTCTTGTCATAGTCATAGAGATACACAGCACAGAAACAGGCCCTTCAGCTCACCATAGCCAGGCTGACCAGCAACCACCAAACTGCATCAATCCCATTTACTTGCACTTAGTCTATAGTCCATTACATTTTGGTATTTTACATCTTGACCAGGTACTTCTTAAATGTTGTCAGAGTACCTGCCTCCGCCATCCTCTCAGGTATCATGCTCCATGTTCCTAAAACCCTCTGGTTGCAAAAGCTTTTCCTCATTCAACTCTGAACCATTTGGTCCTCACCTTAAACTTGTGCCTTCTTGTAACTAGCCAGAGTACATCATTTGGATTAATGACAGGTTCCATCGCAGAGACTTAATAAAACAAAGAACTGCGGATGCTGGAATTCTGAAACAAAAACAGAAATTGCTGGAGAAACTCAGTTCTGAAGAAAGGTCGCTGGACCGAAATTTTAACTTTGCTTTCTCTGCACAAATGCTGCCAGGCCTGCTGAGTTTCTCCAGCAAATCCCATTATTAGTGTATCACAATAATGTTAGCCTTGAAATTGTCTGCATTTAAAACTTTTGCTTCACATTTGTTGAGAGTGCAGTATTGCAGCTTGTGTTTCAAAATGACTGTCTTGAAGTACCAAGAGGATATTTGAAGGTTTAAAAAATGGGATGGGGCTGAGGTGGGGCTTGCTGAGGTAACCTTTTCTGGAATACTCAAATTGAGTGCCAGGGAGAGTGAACCTGTTGGGAATCTGAGATTAACTTGAACTTAGTCTTGTAATTGGACATACCTGCCAAGAGCATGGAACAAAATAAAACTCTTGCATAAGGCATATTTCAATTGCATTAATTTGTTAATATGAAAATATCTCCTCTCTAACTTGGTGTAAAAGTTGCCTATAAAGAAAGTAATGTTTCAGCTAAATCAATTTTGGTTTGCACAGTAAAAATCTTCAACTATAAACATCTTGTCCTTAAATTCTGTCAGTCTCTGGGAAATTAATTTCCCTTATAAAAACATCATGCTCTCTTGGAGATTATAATTGTTCTGTAAAGACTGTCTTTTATTTCTTTATTATTGGTTGTGGACTAAAATGGAAAAAGGCTATTTTAAAATCAAACACAGTTACTGTACTTTAAAAAACAAGTTACTGAAAATTGTTCTGTGCGGTGTAAACACTGCTGCTTTGTTCCAGCAGTGTGTGTTGTTGATGGGATGGCACTAGAAAGGAGTGCTGAGTGCAATTTGGCCAGCAAACAAGTTGCTGATTGGTTTGTGCAATTGTGACCAGTCATGGATACCAAAGATCACTAGGCTGGGGAAAATTCTGATTAGTTCCTGGGTGGCTGAACAGCTTGTGGATATGAACAATACAATAAGAAGCTTTCAGACTGTTAGAAACCTACAAAAGTTCATAATTTTCTCCAAACAATTGCTGAATTTCTTTTCCTTTAAACTGTTACTTAGTCAGTAACTAAATGTCTTTGCAGTAAATGTACTACATCGCCTGTGCCAATTGAGAAGTGAAAGAACCCAGAAAATGAAGTTCAAAGAATAGAAAGTCTTGACAAGCTGAGGGAATATCTCAAAGAACCTCGTGGACTGCCACTATTTAGGTGTGTTTCCCAGTCTTTTTCCATCTACCCAAATTTGTTTGTCTGCATTGTTATGTGAGTGTGTGGGCTTTTAAAGGTGAGTTTTAACAAGTAGACCATGTGCTGATAGTGCATGACTGCTCACTCATGATTGGAATTTACTTATTTGTAATAACAGTAGTTCTTGTTAAGTACAGGAAACTGATTGATGTTTCGATTCAAACAACACTAAATTATGGGTTTTGAATGTTTTGAGTAAATCATTAATTTTTGTAGTGACCCTATGAGTGATGGGGCTTTGAGAATCAATGAACTTTTCCGAGTCAGTTGTTGCATTTGCAAGAAAAAGCATGGGTCTTATAAAACTGATAATGGAGATATTGCCAATGAAAATAAAAAAAGTTAGACATTTCAGAGTTGGCATTGTGGTCGTATTTTTATTTGGTACATGTGTGCTCAAATCCTACCATGGCAGCTGGTGGAATTTGAATTCAATGAATATTAACGAAAGCAGTTGCCAGTAGGTGATCATGAAACTGTCATTGTTTGTCATTAAAACGTACCTGGCTCACAATGTGGCACCAGATGAGGACAACGAAGGCCTGTGACCCTTCTCATGGCTGGAAAAGGCCAACTTTCATCAGTAGATCTCTGACGCATGGAGCATGGATTCTGCTGGGATACTGGGATCCAGAGTGCCAGATTGGGCTTGTGGGTTTTGTTCCTTCACTGCCTCAACATTGACCTTTTGGGTCCAAGCATGCTGGAGCTCGATGTGCCAAGTTGTCACCATTCTCACTGATTGATTACAAGTTGCTCCCAGGAATTAAGATCAATGCTGCTACACTTCAAGGAGAATATCAGGGTATCTTTTCTTTGCCCTCTTTGAAACATCAGCCATTTGAGACCTTATCTTAGTGAATCTACACAGCCCTACTTCTCTTCTATCTTATAAAGTTGATCCCAAAGTTGCTGCCTACCTAGAGATAACAAACAGTAAAACATAGTAATACTTGAAAGTGAAAGAGCTGATTGTAGTTGAGCTCCATTTTGAAGAATACAAGAGGAATCGGGTAAATATGTTCCATTTGCCAATTTTACAGGTTACTGAGGTCCATTTCTCATTTCTCATTTTCTCCAGGGAATCCCATAAAGCTGGCCAAGTATTATTTTTAGAATTTAGATTTTAGAAATCCTTGTTGAGTTATCCTGATTGTTTTTCCATTGAATATTGAGTTCTCTTATCAGAGATTCTTGAGAGGTAATTCCATTAGGGATCTGAAATGCTGAAACTGAGTAAACTGTCCATCTGGACCTAAAACCCAAAAACAAAGCAAACAATTTTTTGATTTTTCACCCTTCTGTCCTCTGGCACAATTATCCTTCCAGGTTAGTTTTTAAAATTACAGTCAGTGTTCGCACTGTTCCTAATCAAAGTCATCTTAAGATCTTTAACTATAAAAATTGTGATTAGCATTTTATTTTAAATCTCGTGCTTTTAATACTTCTAAAAATGTGCCCAATTAAATTTAAGGATCTTCTGCAAATTTTCCGCAAATCCATGTAAATTTAACAACACCGTCTGCAGACTTCTAAGAAGGATTGTAAAAAGCCATGTGTCTCTTAATATGGATTTGGATTTGTACAAGTAACAGAAACAGCTTTACAGCTGAGAGGAGCTACAATATTTATTCAATCAGCTCGCACTTATATACAGCAGAACAGAAGGATCTTGTGACACTGTAATGCACCTACCTCTGGGATAGAAGGTTGACAAAAAACTGACAACAGGTTTCAGCCCAAAACGTTGACTTTCCTGTTCCTCGGATGTTGTCTCTCCTGCTTTGCTTTTCTAGCTCCACATCTATTGACTCTAGCTTCCAGCTTCTGCAGTCCTCTCTGTTTCCAAATGGCTCTGAGTGGGCTTGGGTCAGAGCCCATGTACTGTGCACCTGTAAGTAAAGGGTGACTTGGACAGGGGATGCCAGCCTCGGTGCAGTTATTTCAGCTACAAACCAGTTGTCCAGCCAACTGAGCTAACAGCTGCATGGAAAACATTGTGAACTGTGAAAAGAGTCAAAGTTAGCCACATTGGGAAGAGAGAGAGAAAGAGAGATCTTAGAGGTAAAGATTCTGTGGAAAGTGATCGAATGCTCCAGATGTAAAATTAGAGATCCTTAGGGGGAAACTGCACAAAAACCAGACTGAGAAGGATTGGAAGGAGGAAAAAAAACACAGTTCCCACATCTAAAATCAAGCATCACTACTTTCACACACAGCCTTCATGAGGCACACATGCAAAGGACAGAATCAGCGCCAGAAAAATAATTTCAACTGAGTTCACCATCCCTCAAATAAAAGATCAATCTTCCACTTCAGATGGGAATGTGTTCTTTGAGAACTGTGCATGTGCATTTGTGAAGGCAGAAACCTGGGGCAGAGACGGGCTAATGTACTTCAGTTCATAATTGTTAACCAAGCAGAATAAAGCAAGGGGGGGGATGATGAAATGACACTGAAAGAGTTATGTAGAAGCTATGTTATCTTTACAGAACCTGATGTTTTCACACTGTCTTTGGGTGAAGAAAGAGTTTAGTCCTGTATGATGTTTTGATGGAGATAGATGTGGAATACCTGGCTTCTTATAAGTATGATTACACCTAATTAACTAATCTTAATTGTACTTATTGCTGCCACACAATAAACAACATTATAGAACATAGAACAGTACAGCACAGAACAGGCCCTTCAGCCCACAATGTTGTGCCGATCATTGATCCTCATGTATGCACCCTCAAATTTCTGTGACCATATACATGTCCAGCAGTCTCTTAAATGACCCCAATGACCTTGCTTCCACAACTGCTGCTGGCAACGCATTCCATGCTCTCACAACTCTCTGCGTAAAGAACCTGCCTCTGACATCCCCTCGATACTTTCCACCAACCAGCTTAAAACTATGACCCCTCGTGCTAGCCATTTCTGCCCTGGGAAATAGTCTCTGGCTATCAACTCTATCTATGCCTCTCATTACCTTGTATACCTCAATTAGGTCCCCTCTCCTCCTCCTTTTCTCCAATGAAAAGAGACCGAGCTCAGTCAACCTCTCTTCATAAGATAAGCCCTCCAGTCCAGGCAGCATCCTGGTAAACCTCCTCTGAACCCTCTCCAAAGCATCCACATCTTTCCTATAATAGGGCGCCCAGAACTGGATGCAGTATTCCAAGTGCGGTCTAACCAAAGTTTGATAGAGCTGCAACAAGATCTCACGACTCTTAAACTCAATCCCCCTGTTAATGAAAGCCAAAACACCATATGCTTTCTTAACAACCCTGTCCACTTGGGTGGCCATTTTAAGGGATCTATGTATCTGCACACCAAGATCCCTCTGTTCCTCCACGCTGCCAAGAATCCTATCCTTAATCCTGTACTCAGCTTTCAAATTCGACCTTCCAAAATGCATCACCTCGCATTTATCCAGGTTGAACTCCATCTGCCACCTCTCAGCCCGTCTCTGCATCCTGTCAATGTCCCGCTGCAGCCTACAACAGCCCTCTACACTGTCAACGACACCTCCGACCTTTGTGTCGTCTGCAAACTTGCTGACCCATCCTTCAATTCCCTCGTCCAAGTCATTAATAAAAATTACAAACAGTAGAGGCCCAAGGACAGAGCCCTGTGGAACTCCACTCACCACTGACTTCCAGGCAGAATATTTTCCTTCTACTACCACTCGCTGTCTTCTGTTGGCCAGCCAATTCTGTATCCAAGCAGCTAAGTTCCCCTGTATCCCATTCCTCCTGACCTTCTGAATGAGCCTACCATGGGGAACCTTATCAAATGCCTTATTATGCAGGATAAGTGCTTCTTCTTGCTAAGGTTCAATAGCAGTCCATTCTCAACTGTTGAAAATTAAATAGGCCCTGATTCTATGAGTAGGAGAATTGGTAGCAGTGGCAAGCCACCAAGCTATAAGTTACTACTAATAAGGCTTAATAAGCATAACTAATAAGCACTACTAATAAGTGGGGTGAAAGGAGGATGAATGGCTGAATTCTCCATAGCAATGCCTCTACCAACTCACTTGCCAACCAATTAACACCATCCTCTCTTGCAGTATAACTGTTGGTTTTCCCCTTGAATTAGCGTTCTTGTGGAATGTCCTGATGAATGCAAGAAGAAAAGTGTTGATAAAACGTGTCTTTTGTCAGCAATATTAACTAGTTCTTCCTTGGGCCTGAGCTGGGAACAATGAGTTTATAATCTGAGTGTAGGACTAATATGGATTAACTTCATTTCTCTGTACATATCTAAACTCCATGGCATCCTCAAGCAGATTTATAAACTGTTTGACTCGTGAATTTATTGAAGGTAAATCAATCTGCACTGTCACTACTGTGATCAGACAAAAACCGAGCCAGCAATAGAGTCATTAAGAAAAGTGACTAGAAGCTCAGTCATTGAGACAGGTTTTAAGGACAATGTTAAAGGAAGGGAGAGAAGTTTAATGAGGGAACTCAACAAAGGAGCAGCTGAAAACACAGATCAAAGGGAGCAGGAAATGCATAAGACAAAAAGACAGCAATGCAGTCGTAATATCAAGGCTAATGCTCTGGGGCTGTAGGTTCAAATTCTAATATGGCAGCAGGTGGAATTTAAATTCAAACAATAAAATTGGAAATTGAAAACTGGTTTCAGTAATGTCATTCATTGTTTTAGGCTAGAAAAAATCTGGCTCACTAATGTCATTCAGAGAAGGAAAGCCACCTGGTCTGGCCTCCAGATGGCTCCAGATCCACAGTAATATGGTTGACTCCCAGTCATGCTCTAGGCCTATAAACTTCAAAATGCAAAGACAATAAGGGATAGGTGACAATGCTGACCTTGCCAGTGATCTGCAAATCCATGAAAGAATAAATTTAAAGAAAATGGACAAAGTTAGAGGATATAAAATTTGAAAGGACTGCAGATACAGTAAATCAAAAACAAAAACAGAACTGAGAAAGGGTCACTTGATCTGAAACGTTAACTCTGATTTCTGTCCACAGATGCTGCCAGACCACCTGAGCTTTTCCACCATTTCTGTTTTTGTTTCAAAGTTAGACCAACACAGTGTTCCCAATGGGTTATTGTTCAAAGGAAAATTACTAAGAAAGGAACGGTCACGGCCATGAAGGGATGTCAATGTGGCACTGAATTCAGCATATGGAAACAACTTTAATAAAATCAGAATATGCCACAAATTCATAAAGCAGCATCTGTGGAGAGTGAGGCAGAGTTAATACCTCAAGTCAATGACATTTTACTGGAACCAACAAAGGTTAGATTTGGCAGGATTTGAGCATGTGCAACATTGGCAAAAACGTGGAAAGCTTGGGCAGGGAAGGGTGATAAAAAATGAAAGCTCTGTGATGAAGTGAAAGGGGTGGTAGACAAGAGGTAGACAAATGAACAAGGCAAAACGGGAGGCAATGGGACAATGAATAATTCAGAAATGGGTGCAGACAACATGTAAATGTGATTAGCAGCATCATTGCCAGATTCGAACATAAAACATAGAACATACAACAGTATAGCACAGGAACAGCCCTTTCAACCCATCATGACTGCACCAATCTCAATGAAATCCTAAACCAATCCCACCTGCCCTCACATGATATGCATCCCTCTATTCTATGTCTGACCTGTGTCTGTCTAAGTACCTCTTAAAATTTGCTATTACACATGTTTCTACCAAATCCCTGGCAGCACAGTCCAGTACTGCACCACCCTCTGTGTAAAACAACGTGTCTCACAAACTTTAAACTTCCCCCTCCTGTCTTAAACTTGTCCCTACAGTATTTAACATCCCCACCCCAGGACAAAGACTTCAACCCTACTGTTGCCTCTCATAACACTTCTTGTTTGAAAAACTCGTGGAAGAAGTTAAAGATTTGAAATTGTTGATCTCAATCTGGAGTCCAGAAGTCTGTCAAATATCTCATTGAGAAATGAGGTGCTGTTTCTCGAGCTTTGTTGGAACAATGTGACACGATTTGAAGTTCAGCTGCTTTTTCAATACAACAGAGTAAAAAATTGCTTACAAATTGATGATTTTTTAAAAATGTAGTGCATGTATTTACCATCTTGTAAAGCCATTGGTATTAGAAACTGTATTTTTTCCATGAATCAATGCTCAATATCAACTTCAGTTTGTTTGGCTTAGGTTAATTTGAATCACATATGATATAATATTTTCTTTATGTGATATATTTAACTTCTCTCACACCCATGCACAGTGTGGAAACAGGCCATTTGATTCAACAAGTTCACACCAACCCTCCGAAGAGCACCACACCCAGGCACATCTCCCTACACTTTCCCTGTAACCCAAAATTTCCCTTAGCTAACGCACCTAACCTATACATCTATGAACACTATAGACAATTTAGCATGGCCATTCCACCTAACCTATACATCCTTGGACTGTGGGAGGAAACTGGAGCACCTGGCAGAAGCATATAGGTCAGACATGGAATAGAGGGATCCATATCATGTGAAGTCGGGTGGAATTAGTTTAGAATTTCATTGAGATAGGTGTAGACATGATGGGTTGAAAGGGCTGTTCCTGTGCTATATTGTTGTATGTTCTATATTTTATGTTCAACTGTGGCAATGATGCTGCTAATCACATTTACATTTAAGGGCAGCACAGTGGTTAGCACTGATGCCTCACAGCGCCAGAGACCTAGGTTCAATAGTGGCCTCGGGCCACTGTCTGTATCGAGTTTGCACATTCTCCCTGTGTCTGCGTGGGTTTCCTCCGGTTGCTCCGCTTTCCTCCCACAGTCCAAAGATGTGCAGGTTGGGGAAATTGGCCTTGCTAAATTGCCCGTAGTGTTCAGGGAGGTGTAGATTAGGTGGATTGTAGGGGGATGGGTCTGGGTGGGATGCTCTGAGGTTCAGTGTGAACTTGTTGGGCCGAAGGGCCTGTTTCCACACTGTAGGGATTCTATGATTCTATGATTCTTCCTCCACATGCAGACATGGGGATAACATGTAAACTCCACACAGACAGTTGCCCAAGGGTAAAATTGAACCATGGGCCCCTAGTGCTGTGAGGAAGCAGTGCTAAACACTGAGCCACCGTGCTGCCCTAAACTTGTATCGGCTATTTTAACACATAAATACATCTGTTTGGTTGCCATTCATTTGCTTCTTTTTTAAACATTTGATTTGAAACCTATCGCAATCCCTTGGTAGCAAATATAGAGTGACCCATTCCAAATAGCACTAAATATTATCATTTCTATGTCACATTCAGATATTTTACAATTACACAGACCCCTTTGCATTTACTATTGTGCATATTCAACTCTTTGTGTCATTATGCTGGGTTTTTTTGCTGTTTTCCTTAACATAGAATTACCATCCTCATGCTGAGTTCCAAAGTAGTTCAGGTTCAATTTACTTGAAGTTCTCCAAGTGGTTTTGAGGACCAGTGACAAAGTGATAATGTTCCAAAACTAGTAATCCAAGAGCCCAAACTAATGTTCTGGGGTCATGGGGTTGAATCGTATCATGGCAGAAATATGGAATGCAGAAAAAAAGAGCCTAACAATGATCATGTAACCACTGTCAATTGGTGTAACATCTTGTATGGCTCACTATGCCCTTTACAGAAGGAAATATGCCATCCTTGCCTGATCTGGTCCACAGCAATACTGAGAATCATAGGATCCCTACAGTGTGAAAGGAGGCCATTTGGCCAATTGAATCTACACTGACCCTCCACAGAGCATACCATCCAGACCCACTAACCACACCTCTCCACCCTCCCACTCCATTCCCATTACTCCACATTTTACTATGGCTAATCCACCTAACCAGCCCATCCCCGGACTCTATGGACAATTTAGCAAGGCCAATCCAACTAACATGCACATCTTTGGACTGTGAGAGGAAACAGGAACACCCAGTGGAAATCCAGGCAGACATGGGGACAACATGCAAACTCCACACAGACAATCACCCAAGGTTGGAATGGAACCCAGGTCCCTGGCACAGTGAGGCAGCAGTGTTAACCATCGAGCCACCATAGCACCCTGTGATCGACTTTTAATTGTCCTGTGGGCAATTAAAGATAGGAAATAAATGCTGGCCTTGCCATTGATACTCAGATCCCGAGACACACAGACAATTTGCAGCTACAGAGCAACTTACATGCCATCCTTAGTTTAGCCTGCTGCTGTTTGGACTCGTCATGTCTGCTGGTCAGATGGCATCATCTTGGACTTGGCTGGTTAGCATACTCAGCTCCTAAAGCAAGAATGCACCATATGGGTGCTGAAAATGAGTGCAAATTTAAATGGATACACAAAATGAAAAACTTCATTGGATATAAAACAATAATGCCTCTTCAAAGTAATCTTCTAAAAACTGCTAGGAAATTGTAAAAGCATTTATGCTGGCTACTCACTAGTATTTTTGTCCAAAGCAAAACAAATTGAAAGCTAAGTAACTTAACTGGAAGCAACTGAAGATAAGTGAATTCTTATTTTTTCAATGAATTCACAATTTGTTTGTGAAATGTATGAGACATATAAAGATCAACTCAGAGTAATCATATAGTTGTATAATCAGATATTTGTCTGCTTAACCAAAAAGGGTAAAATAATAGAAAATAGACTACTAAAAATGTAATTGTGAGTTTTTAACACAACTTGGTTTCAAAATGTGTCCATATAAACAAAATATTGCTTAAGAAAAGATATGCTTCCAATGGTTTTCATTTCACATTCATCAGGATAGATGCAAGAATACCAAATTTCAAAGGGACGAACTGATGGCCAACAATTAATACTGCATGAGAAAAAGTGTGCTGATTGGTTGGCAATTAGTCTTTGATGGCTAAGGAATTGCATAGAGAACACTTCACGTATCAATTACCCCTAAGATTTTGCTAATATGTTAAAAAGGGTTGAGCCATCTCTTGTGGCCCAACTAAGTTCATTTTGCTTTGGTAAATTCACTTTTGGCCAAGTTTATTACCAGATTGTCTCTTTTTTATAAATGCATTCACAGAATGTGGGTGTCACTGGCTAGACCAGCGTTTTTTGACCATGCCTAATCACCCAGAGGGTGATCACATCTCTAAGCAACCACATTACTGTGGGTCTGGAGTCACAGATAAACCAGACCAGGTGAGGATGACAGTTTCCTTCCCTGAAGGACATTAGTGAACTGGATGGGTTTTTCCTGATAATCGACAATGGCTTCATGTTCGTCATTGGACTCTTAATTCCAGACTCTTTATTCCAGCATCTCTGCCATGGCAAGATCTGAACCCAAGACCCCAGAACATTACCTGGGTCTCTGGACTAGTAGTCTATTGATGACACCAATAAGTCATTGCCTTCCTATAATAAGCCATCAAACAATTCATTGATAATGGGAACTGCAGATGCTGGAGAATCCAAGATAATAAAATGTGAGGCTGGATGAACACAGCAGGCCCGGCAGCATCTCAGGAGTACAAAAGAGAGCCTCTGATGAAGGGTCTAGGCCTGAAACGTCAGCTTTTGTGCTCCTGAGATGCTGCTGGGCCTGCTGTGTTCATCCAGCCTCACATTTTATTATCAAACAATTCATTCTAGTTTTGTAAATGTTCTTCTCAGGTTTGACTGAACACAACCACATCCTCTCTCTCTCCTATATGCATTACATGACAAAGCTGCAGTGACCTTGTTAGATAATCATTGATTCATCGCTGATGCATTTTTCATTCTGAAAAGCTTAACTCTATAAAGATAACGTCCATCCAGCTTTATAAAAGCTGATACTTCTTTGGCTGTGTCAGTCAATGGAACTTACTGATATCCCTTTACAAAAACATTTTTCACTAATGAACTGTACTCGTCCAGTCCTCTCAATACAATCCTCTAATTGTGCCTTTGTTGCTACATTTTCACAGAGACAATCTTTACACAATGTGATCTGTTTGGTTTCAGCATTCAATTTCATGGTTATTTTTGTTTCAAATTAAGTGAAATATCTTTCAACTCCATCCTCTGCAAAATTTGGCTCTAAATATGAATTTCCATTTAAATCAATTCCCTCAGTAGAATCGTTATCATCCTCTAATCTACCTCTTCTTTCTTCCTTTACCCTGTTTCTTTAGTCAATTCATGTTGTGTGAGATCTCACTCTATTTTTTCCCTGCCTTGATCCTTGTTCCCTCTTGCCAATTCAAGCTTTCCTATTTCTACCTCATCTCTTTCCAGTTGTCGTCATTTTTCTTTCTATACTCTTTCCATTTATTATTTTTTCTTTCAAATCGACTTATTATATTGCTCCTTCTCTCCCTTAATTTCTTGAATTGAAGTTTTTCATTTCTAAGTGAATCTTACTGCATTTTAATGACCACGCATCACGTTCAGGTTTTGCTCCTTTTAATTTCAAGCAATGGGCAATCACTTTCAGAGTATCATCTTTATGATATCCTGTTCACATAGACACCCCAAGATGGCGGCATCAGCACATTGGGCAGTGTTCAGGCTCCTGAGCCAATCCGCTTTAGGCCGGCTACATCCTCCTCTTTCTCTTCTTTCTTATCCTTTCCTTTCTCTTTATTTTCTTTTCTTCACCTTCAGATGTCTGGGGGAAGCCGGAACAGTACTCAGCGGGTCATTGGCTGTGGCGGTGGAGGTGCTTGGTGCAAGGACTTTTGGCTGCAGTGGGCCCAGACTATGGACTCGTGAACTCAGCGGGCCATCGTCTGCAATGGTGGTGGTGCCCCAGTGCGGGGTCTCTTGGTGGCAGCAGGTCGCTATGGCAGAAACAGTACCCGGAATGGGGACTCCTGGCTGTGGTAGGCCTGCAGTACAGGGACTCCTTGAGGCCTGGGACACCTTGCAGAAGCTCTGAAGTTGTGTCTGGCGACACTTTGTACAGAAGATGTGCTCTCTTTATGTAATTTATCTTTATTCTTTTCGTAACTCAAAATGCTGCCGGATTGTAGCAACAAAACACTTCTCACTTTTTCTTTCTAGATATATGTGACAATAAATAACTAATTTATTTTATTTCCCCTACCTCCAGTTTATATGCCTACTTTCTTAGATTTGCCTAATCTCTAAAGATTTCAAATAATCCATTGTTTCATCTTCTATTCCCAAAGAAATTGTTGCAACTTTCAAAGCTATTTAAAAATTCTGCTCATTTATAATATGCTTCATGACAACTCTTCTGTTTCTATGCTCAGTGCCTCCGTGGTCTAATTTTTAAAGATTCACATAAAGCACTTAAATTTCAATATATCTGCTACTACAAGTAGCCACCACTATTTTATGGTTCCAGCTGATGGTAATATTAGACAAATCAGATCCCAGAGTTAGACCTGGCTTCATAGACCATAAGTTTGATTTTTCTTTCTCTCAAAAATCAGAAAGAAAGATTCATCCATTTTACTTCAGCAATACCCTTACAGGGACTCAAATCTCAGTGTAAGGTAACCCCAATTTTCATTCTAATGCTTCTTGCTCACTTGGAATGGCTTATAATCATTTTCTGTTTTTACAAGTTGCTGCATTTTCATTAAATGTCGTTTTCTTCAGATATATCTTTTCCAAAGACCTTTGAAACAAGCTGCTAACTCAGCTCACAATTAGTATTTACCATGGATTCCCTGATCTTTACATTCACAGCTTTTTGCATCTGGAGCTGTCTTCTTACCAACCTTTAAGAATCTTGAGACTTCTCCAAAGCCCTGGCTGCTTAGAAATTCATCAGAAAAGCACCTTTGCTGCTATAGATCTCTTCTGTCTGTATGCACCTGCTCTGACACCTTGTGTATTTGTCTCTGCATCTTAAAAAACAAGTCAACAAATTGTTATGATCGGAGCTGATGTTATTACTGGAGAAGTCAGATCCCAGATTGAAATCTGGCTTTATAGATCATATTTTAAGACCATAAGAAATAGGAACAGGAGCTGTTGAGGTTGCTCCATCATTCAGTAAGATCACGGCCAATCCAACATTCCTCACATCTGCTTTCCTACATTTTCCCCGTAACCCTTGATTCCCTGACTGCTCAAAAATCTATCTGTCTGAGCCTTAAATACACATAATGATTCTGCCCAGATAGCTCTCTGTGGCAAGGAGTTCCAGAGAAACACAGCCGCCTCAGAGAACACAAGTGCACAATGTTTAATATTTAGTTTAACAATAAAATAGAAGTTTATTGTGTAAAATAAAATAAAATAAAACAAAATAAGTCAAACTATTTATATATAACACCATTTTTAAAATTTTGAAACACACAGTAAAATACAATATTCCATCTATCTTAACACACTCCTTTCTGCAAAATGAGCACATGGAGAAAACGGCTGACAAAGTGTCTCTTTTTCAGCAATATCTAAGTCCCGTACTGTCAAACACCAGCTAATAACTTATTTTTGATGAATCTTCATAAAATTAGCCTTATTTCTTCTTGTCTGTACCAGACTATATCCCTTGTAAATTTTATTCCTGTGCTTGTGTGTGTGTTTATTTAATATCATATTTTCACTTTATTTCCTCAGGGTTAGTCGATAATAAAATCCTTTTCTTTAATTCAAGAAATTGTTGATAATTGGGTCTGTAATTGTATTACAAATTATGTAATAATAAATAGCTTTGTAATAAAAGCAGAATAAAAATATTTGTTGTGACTGACAGGGTTAAAAAGAGAGGACTTGAATGAGCCCATCTGATGACAGGCGGCTGATCGATATGGCTTTGTGCTCTTGTGAAATCGACAGCACAAATCATGAATTCCTTGTGAATGACATAGTGAGAAGCTACTTGTTAAAAATGTGGAGTTTTACTAACATTGCTACTATTCATTTTGACCATGGAATGATGGAACTCTCATATCCAGTTTCCAAATAGTTTTTGGCCTGTTTCTGAGCATTCACCTTCCATAATTCAATGGTTGTAACATAATTGGGGCAGCATGGGACTCAGTGGTTAGCACTGCTGCCTTACAGTGCCAGGAACCCAGGTTCAATTCCATCCTCTGGACATCTGTGCAATGCCACAGAAGTTCCAAGCCTGTTTCTGACCTAATTCCATAAGGAAAAACCACCCTGGACAATCAAAGAAAACATTATATTTTAAACAAAAACAGAAATTGCGAGAGAAACTTGTTTTTTTTAGTTATTTGTTTTGTTTACTATGATTTTAAAGCCAGGCTTTTTCTCCGCTCACTCTCGCACCACTGTAACACCATAAGACCATAAGACATAGGAGTGGAAGTAAGGCCATTCGGCCCATCGTGCCCACTCTCCCATTTAAATCATGGCTAATGGGCATTTCAACTCCACTTCCCCGCACTCTCCCCGTAGCCCTTGATTCCTTGTGAGATCAAGAATTTATTGATCTCTGCCTTGAAGAAGTCTAACGTCCCGGCCTCCACTGCACTCCGTGGCAATGAATTCCACAAGCCCACCACTCTCTGGCTGAAGAAATGTCTCCTCATTTCCATTTTAAATTTACCCCCTCTAATTCTAAGGCTGTGCCCATGGGTCCTAGTCTCCCCACCTAACGGAAACAACTTCCCAGTGTCCACCCCTTCTAAGCCATACATTATCTTTTAAGTTTCGACTAGATCTCCCCTTGACCTTCTTAACTCTAATGAATACAATCCCAGGATCCTTAGCCATTCATCATACATTAAGCCTACCATTCCAGGAATCATCCGTGTGAATCTCCGCTGGACACACTCCAGGGCTAGTATGTCCTTCCTGACGTGTGGGGCCCAAAATTGGACACAGCATTCTAAATGGGGCCTAACTAGAGCTTTATAAAGTTTCACTAGAGTTGCCACCAATATGTTTTGGTAAAAACCTAGACAGTGCCTTCAAGATAAACTTAGAAAAACATACAGTGCTTTAAAAAAAATCCCAAAAGAACTGCGGATGCCTTAAATTAGGAACAAAAACAAAGTTTGTGGAAAAGCTCAGCAGGTCTGGCAGCATGTGTGGAGGAGAAGACAGAGTTAACGTTTCCGGTCTGGTGACCCGAAGGGTTCTGAGGAAAGGTCACCGGACCTGAAACATGAACTCTGTTTTCTCCTCCACACATGCTGCCAGACCTACTGAGCTTTTCCAGCAACTTTGCTTTCGTTGCTGTGTATAGACCATTTTAATCTCAGCAATCCCTAGATATTTACATGATTATATTACCTAACTTGTCCTTGACATTGTGAAACAATACAAGTTGTTTTTCAGGACAATGTCATATGAGCAACTAAAACATACCACCACCCTTTTACAGCTATACTTTTACGTCGTGAAAAAACCTACACAAATGCAACACAACGATGACTCAATTTCCAAACCAAAATGGCGATATCTACCCATGCACACGCATGGACTGGGTCTGGTGCCAAATCCAATGATAAAATCATTCTATGCAGTTTTGGCATGATCACTGTGAGATGGAAGCAGATTTGGTTAATGGCAATAATACAGAAAAATTACAAAATCTAACATTTAAAGGCATAGATTTGCTCCAAATTTAACAAATAAACGTACAGGTAACAGAACAAAAACTGAAGTTGCTGGAAAATCTCAACTGGTCTGGTAGCATCTGTGCAGAATTCAGAGTTAACACTTAGGTCTAGTGAGCCTTCTTCAGAAGAAGGAGTTCTGAAGGGTCACAGGAGCCTAATCATTAATTCTGCTTTCTCTGCACAAAGGTGCTGAGATTACCCAGCAATTTATGTTTTTGTTTCCAGTATCTGCAGTTCTTTCGATTTATTTTTTATATATGCAACAGAGGCTTGTGAAAAAACAATCCTAGAGTTTAAACGGGAAACCGTAGAAACATAGATAGGACCCAAAAGAAAAGCTATATGTGGAAAAACACAGCAGTTGCAATCCGGGTGGCTCACTTGGTACGAAATGTGACCGAAGGTTGAGTTCAGGGCTCTGAGTGGGTTCAATGCGTCCTCCCAGCCTGCCGGTGGCGCTGTCGTTACCGGAGCGTAGCGACGAATAAAACGTTTGTGGCTCGTCTGGAGACGTCACTTCCGGAGTGTCCGTTTATTCTGTCGTTTTGTTGTGGAATGGCGTTGGTGATGGAGCCCATCAGACTGGACAGAGGTAGGCCTCCGCCCTCACTGTCCTTTCGCCAAGCTGCCATCTCGGGGTGGGGGAGAGTTCCGGTCACTGCGAAGGCATAAATCAAATTGAGTCGAACGAGCTATAAGGTGCCTGAGCCAGGCTGCTGGTACAAAGGTGGACCTTCTGGCTCCTGGGTTACCTAGACCCTTGGTTACGCCTCAGGAGTGTTTCTCAGAAAGGCTTTTGCAGCTGGAAGCTGGCGAGACAGGTTTTTGGGGAAGCAAGCTCTTCCTTCCTCAGGGAACCAGCACTACCTCCTCTTTCCCTCCCCTCCCCCAAACCAAGGGGTAAATGACAAGTCAGGCTTTTACAATTTTCAAATCGAACTGAGAGACTGGAGATCTGAAACAAGTAAAACCAGCAACTGTTGGAGAAACCCAGTTCTGAGGAAGGGTCACTGGACCCGAGATGTTAAGTCTGATTTTTTTTTTCTTCACTCATGCTGCCAGACCTGCTGAGCTTTTCCAGCAGCGTTGTTGATGTTGTTGTTGGAGAAACTCTCTAGGTCCGGCAGCATCTGTAGATAGAGAAAACAGACAACTAGTTCTGAAAGAGGGTCATGGGTCTTGAAATGTTAACCCTGTTTTATACTCCACTGATGCTACCAGACCTGTGGAATCTCTCCAACAATTTCTGTTTTGTTTGTTTAAAAATTCCCATGATTGTTTTCAAATCCCTCCATGCCATTCCCCCTCTGTGAACACCTCCACTTGCTTTTTTCTGCCCCCACCCTGAAAAAGTCTGAGATATTTGGACTCCGTAATTGTAGTCTCTTGTGCACACCTGATTGTAAATGGCTCAAGCGCCAGTGCCTTCAGATGCTAAGCTGCTAATTCCCTTCCTCAACCTCTCCATTCCCCATCCTTAAGGAAAAGGAACAAGTGTGACATCTTTGCTTAACAAATTCCTTAAAACCTTTTGCCTTTAACCAATGAACTTATGATTAACTCTCCTCATATCCTTTGGTTGCTCAATGTCAAATTTTATTTCATGCTGTTGTAAAGTATTTCAGGATGTGTTCAGATCTCAATGGTACTGCAGTTGTTGAATATCTGTTCAGAAAGGATTCTTGTCTAAAAAAAGTTCTTGCATTCAGGTTTTTTTAAAACTTCCACTGAGACAGACACTTAAGCTGTCTTTCTTAAAATTTGCAGCTTTGGTATTGCAACAGTCTGTCGGTGCACTGGACTTTATTTTAATGGAAAAAAGTAGTTTCTTTGGAGTAAAATTTAAGGTACAAAGTTGTAGCAGAAATATTGCTGATCATATCTGGTTTGTTTTTAGTGTAAAATTAGGAATGCATAGATCAGCAGGGAAGGAATTTTAAAACAGAATTGTAGATGCTGGAAATCTGAAACAAAAACAGTGCTGGAGAAACTCAGCAGGTTTGGCAGCACCTGTAGAGAGAAGGAAGGAAATTTGTTATCCTTACCTGGTCTGATCAAATCTCATACTGTACACACAGCAACATGGTTGACTCCTAACTGCCCTGTGAAATGGAAATTAATGATGGGCAATGCCCATATCCCATGAATAAATAATAAAAGTTGTATTTGTAAGTTAAATTTGGGGTGAACCTGTGTTTGTTCGACATGAAAGTTACAATAAAGTGGTTACTTTACACGGGGCAGAGGATGACTTTGCGGGCATGGCAACTTTCCGGAAGGAAACATTAATGTAATAGGGGAGAGTAGATTTTAAAATGTTCATTTTGTTCTGTAATTTTGTAAAGTTTGACTGAATTTGATGAACATCTTGGATTGTGAATCTGTAGAGTGGACGGGAACATCTATCAGACATACTGGCTTCAAGATGAGCTTTAAACTGACTGTCTAGAACCTTGAGACCCCATAATGTATTTCAGATGAGAGTTGGGAATTCTGTGTCCTGGGTAACGTTTGTCTGTAAATCAACATAATTAAGGCTGGCTATTTATGTTTCTATTCATGGCTCATTGCTATGCGCAAATTAGCAGATGTCTTTCTTATTTTGCTTCTCAAACTACTTAATTGGTTGTGAGGTGCCATGGGACAACAGGAGGATGTTAAAGCTGCTATATAAATCAAATTCTTTCTTTCTTTGATGCAGAAATACCATTTCATTATTTGAAATCAATTTGGCTGCAAGTGAGTGAGGAAGCAATGCCCCTGGTGTATTGTCTGTGCTAATTTAACCAAATGTAGGAAATGGGTGGACAGCTACTTCTAATTCCAAAAGGAGACTAATGGAATTAGGGTTAGCAAAAGAACTGGAAATAATCCCAATGGGGACAATAACCAGTTTGTTTCAGATTTTAAAATAAAGATTGCTAGAATAAAAAACTAAAAGTAGTGTCATAAAATTTGAAAGCACGCTTCATTTCCAAAATAATGTGTAGCAGTCACACTATTTTTCAGCGGCTTTGGAAGATGTGTACGTCATAACAACAACCAAGCACGGATACTGAAACACTGATTACTGTAGCAAATGGAGATTACTGTACTCTCGTTCATAAAGGTAGTTATCCACTGAATTGACAACAACAATAGTGTTGGTATTATTCTGGTAGTATTGACATGACCATACAATATAAAACTTGTGTATAAAGACATTTTCGACTGTCTGTCACCCAGACGTGTACTGTTTCACTACAATTGTTCATTGAAAAGTCAGACTTTTCTCATGAATCGCACATACACCCACAGAAAAAGCTTTTTTGCAGTAACCAAAATTCAGTTGCTTGAATCATTATTTTTGGACATGGTTAAAATGTAAATAATAATAAATTTATGTTAAACTCGAAATCAGAAGACACTCTCTTTAAACTTGTGGCTTTATTTTATGGTTGAATGGGCCGGTTAGCACAGTTGGATCGATGACTAGCATGTTCAAAACAAGTTCAGTTCCTGTTCTGACTTAGGTAGACTTGGGACCTGCTCCTTGCCTGCCCCATGCTGGTTGTAGAGTGATGCACCTCAAGCATCTAACCACTTGGCACATATCTCTACAAGAAAGAGACAACTACCTACAACCCCTTGTGGCTAATTAGCTCACTACCCACTTTTCAACTTACTTTGTACTTTGATCTGACAAAGGAATCATCAATTTTTTTTGGTTTTATAGCATGGAGCTAACATCGCATGAAGATAGGAAACATATCTTGCCTGTATTTTTTAAATGTATCTATAAATTTGAGGAATCATTTGTTTGAGATTGACAGTCAGCAAGCACTTCTGCATAAAAGCAGAATTTCAAACAGAAGTGCAAATCAAGTCTCCAGCTCTGAAAGTAGCAGAGGGAGGACCTTCAGATAGGGCCAGATGCCTGAAATTAAAACACTGGAACACTGACCAATAGAGGACAGCAAGATTTTCCGATTAGCACTATTGTGTGTGGATAAACTACCACAACTGAATAGGACAGGCTTTTGTTACGTATGTGAACTAATTGCAAAGAGTTGGTTTGGGCTGTGTATCTGACTGCATTTGAATTTGTGCTTGACTTTCCAGATGTTTCCCGGGCTATTGAACTGCTGGAGAAGTTGCAAAGGAGTGGAGAGGTGCCACCGCAGAAGCTGCAGGCTTTGCAAAGGGTACTTCAGAGTGAATTCTGCATTGCCGTGCGCGAAGTATGTCCCTGTACATTTTCCCCTCTATATGATGTAGAATAAAGTAAGAAAGCTGTTTAAAGACTATTGCACTTAATAATTACTTTTATGCAAAAATACAAGCAAACATTTGAGAAATATCATGTACTTTCAAAGGCTGTAAAATGGTTATGTCAGTCTAATGTAGAATAATCCAAATTGGTCTTAATTGTAGAATAGAATACTGGAATGTTCAGTGCTTTATGATTTTAAGATGATAGTTAAATGCTGAACTGCATAAAATAAAATGGTGTATGCAGATCTTAATATGAAAATATCTTTAATAAAAATTATCCCACCTCTCGCCACCATAAACAACAGATTCTTAAAACCTGGTCTTTTGAATACCATGATTACCTAGCTGGAATTTTCCCATTAAATCTAATCTAATCTATTGTTTTATTTTAACTTTTGAATATCCATTTTGCTTACAGCTGGTTTTGTCCAGTTCTTTTCTGCCAACTTGTTGGAAGGTTTATTGTGAATGAATGCTGTAAACCTGGAAATTAGTTAGCTCTCCAGTAGTAACATCCACTGTGTTGCCCACAGGTTTACGAGCATGTGTATGAAACTGTGGATATTAATAGTAGTCCAGAAGTGAGAGCCAATGCTACTGCTAAGGTAGGAAACTGTTGTAAATAAATTAATGGCTCATGTTATGTTTATTGACCTAAATTCCTCAGAATTACTTAATTGGACAATGCTTTATGGTAAGGAGACTTGCAGCAGAATATTTCTGAAAAGGCTGGCATTGCACAATTAGGCTGTAAAAGTACCACAACTTTTATGATGAATTAAATTTTATTGTATGAACTTCACTGTGTCCCTCCACTCTTATATCCCTCTGTAGTATTTTTCCCTGCAACCTCATTCATAATTTTACTTTAAATATATTTAGAGCAGGTAAACTTATGACATGATTTTGTTTTCTGTCAGCATGTGCTTTGCTTGGGTGTATGTTCAATGAGCTTCCACTTTTTAATACCAAATTGTATATCCCATTTACTCTTAAAAGTGGGGTCTGTTGAATGGCCAGGTTGGCAAGTTCAGCAGAAGTTTTTTTTCATCATGCCTTGCTGTCATTACCAGGATTCATATTTGGCACCGTGGTCATTTGAATCATTGGTTGAACTTCATTGTTGGTATAAAATTTCTAAAACTTTAGTTAAGCCAACACCATATTGTGATAAGGGACATGATTAGTTATTTGATAAGCTTGACTTCAAATAGTTTGTAATTTTATTCGTTTCACAGATTTTTAATTCTTTATTTGGAATAAGCTGAAAATAGTAGATTGAGTTTTTTTTCCTTTTCGATTTTAAAAAAAAGTTGCAACAGATGAGCTTGGTATGTTACTGCCATAGCATGCTGCCTGCTGGTTGAATGGTAGGTTCATTCCTGTGATCCATTACTTGCTCAGTTCTCTTTCTGAACTGTGTCACTATGGCAAGATACCAGGTAGAAATAATGCACTTTCTATAAAGGAAGAAAATAAGGCATTCATTCATTCATTATTCACCTACAGACAATTTGTATGTTGGGAATGTTGTGTAATCTGAGAAAAAAACACAAGTAAAGGGGAGTCAGTTCTTTATGTATTTTCCTCAAGAAATTGGCAAAATCTGTCACACATGATTCTGAGTGAAAGGCAAACTCAGGCAAGTTCTTGGAATATATTTCTGGAAATTTTTTGATTTTTTTTGTGCTCATGGCACAGTACCTTTTACTGCAGTATCAACTGTTTGCTCGAGCTTCTGAAAGGTGCCAGGGTCCATCGCAACATGGATATCTTCTGATTTCCTTTGTTCCCCTATTCCACCATTTTCTTGTCATTTCATTACCTTAATGGGAACAAGGCAGGGGAGCCCTGGCGCATTATAGGTACCTGCTTGTGCTTTTGTTCAGCCTCAGTTGGGCTCTTTGTTGCTGTGTTAAAGTAGCAGTGTTGTCTTTGTCTTTGAGAGAGATTTTCATGTGTTACAACCAAGTAATGTTTTGAGCCCTGATGCAAGGCTTATTACAATACTTACACTATCTGCAAAAGGTGAGATACAGAAGGCTTAATGAGAGAATAAACTCTCAGGATCCCATTACTTTGACCAAGCAGCAATTCTTTTACAAGTTTAGTGCAGTAATACAATACAGTACTAAGAATAGCTCTCCCAAGACTTGTTTGCAGGCACAAGTCCAGCTTTCCCCCTTCAGCCAGCTTCACTAAACTAGATCTTTACTCGTGATTTTCCTACCTTACTCAGCTATGTCATGTAACAATGCTTGTGGTTTTTCAAAGCTGCAACTGCACACCCCCCACCCCGGCCAACTTGGCTGTACTGACCTATGAGGTGCACCTCGCTTCTTGTGAGCCACCATGACTTCTACGATTTTTTCAAAACCCAACTGCTTAACAACTCCTCAAACTTGGCATGAGTTCCAACAGAGCAGAGGTATTAAACTGCAGTTGGAACTTAACTCAGTGTCCACTGCGGAGAACCTGAGTGATTCATCTGCCTTTCCTACAGGACAGCTAAAAAAAAACAGCACTTCTAGCGTGGAATCTCCCAGTTGTCTCCATCCCAACTCAGTGACTTTCAGTCTCTTTCAATAATCTTTTATCAGTGACCCTCACGTCCTGAATTACCCTTTTAAAAAGCTTTTAATAAACCCCGTCCATGCTGCTCGTCTAAATTGAGTATTGCCACCTGGCAACATTTTGGAATCATCTTTTTCTTGAATGCGGAATTGCTGACTTGCTCGGTATGAAAAAGATGTATCTTGAAATTTTTGTCTCATTGCTGGGATTTGAGGGGAGATATATCCATGCGAACTATGCTAGTTTCTATATGTGACAATGGGAACTGCAGATGCTGGAGAATCCAAGATAATAAAATGTGAGGCTGGATGAACACAGCAGGCCAAGCAGCATCTCAGGAGCACAAAAGCTGACGTTTCGGGCCTAGACCCTTCATCAGAGGCTCTGATGAAGTGTCTAGGCCCGAAACATCAGCTTTTGTGCTCCTGAGATGCTGCTGGGCCTGCTGTGTTCATCCAGCCTCACATTTTATTATCCTAGTTTCTATATAACCATTTTCTTAAAAGTTAGGATTTGGAATGTATAGTTGAAGCTCCAACCAGTTTATATTTATTGCTGACAAAAAATAATTCTTCTGTTGGAGAGTAGGAAACTAGATCCATGATAATGCAGTTTGCAGTTTTGCTTAGCCCTTCCTCAACACAACACAATGAAATTATGATATTGTTTGAATTTTGGCAAATAAATTGGACTTGACACAAAGTTCTTTTTTTTTTGCTTCATAATTAGTTGGGTAACTTTTAGATTTCTCAGAGCAAAATAGACTGAGAGTGTTCTTTGACCATACTGGATTTTTTGCTCAAAATGTTAGTTTAGCTGATGTGTATCAATTTCTCTGTTTTCATGCACGTAAATGCTTGCATGAAAGAAGAACGTGTGATTTTGTGGCATATATGTAGTTAAATATATTGCATCTGCCACATGCCCATAATGCATTGGATGTGTGCACTATACTTTGCAACGGATTGAGCAAAAGAATTAACTGTAGAAATCTGTTTGAAAATAGACAAGTAAATACTACGCATTATCCTCCGACACTTCCGCCATTTACAATCCGACCCCACCACCCAAGACATTTTTCCATCCCCTCCCCTGTCTGCTTTCCGGAGAGACCACTCTCTCCGTGACTCCCTTGTTCGCTCCACACTGCCCTCCAACCCCACCACACCCGGCACCTTCCCCTGCAACCGCAGGAAATGCTACACTTGTCCCCACACCTCCTCCCTCACCCCCATCCCAGGCCCCAAGATGACATTCCACATCAAGCAGAGGTTCACCTGCACATCTGCCAATGTGGTATACTGCATCCACTGTACCCGGTGCGGCTTCCTCTACATTGAGGAAACCAAGCGGAGGCTTGGGGACCGCTTTGCAGAACACCTCCGCTCAGTTCGCAAAAAACAACTGCACCTCCCAGTTGCAAACCATTTCCACTCCCCCTCCCATTCTCTTGATGACATGTCCATCATGGGCCTCCTGCACTGCCACAATGATGCCACCCGAAGGTTGCAGGAACAGCAACTCATATTCCGCCTGGGAACCCTGCAGCCATATGGTATCAATATGGACTTCACCAGTTTCAAAATCTCCCCTTCCCCTACTGCACCCCTCAACCAGCCCAGTTCGTCCCCTCCCCCCACTGCACCACACAACCAGCCCAGCTCTTCCCCTCCACCCACTGCATCCCAAAACCAGTCCAACCTGTCTCTGCCTCCCTAACCGGTTCTTCCTCTCACCCATCCCTTCCTCCCACCCCAAGCCGCACCCCCCGCTACCTACTAACCTCATCCCACCTCCTTGACCTGTCCGTCTTCCCTGGACTGACCTATCCCCTCCCTACCTCCCCACCTACACTCTCTCCACCTATCTTCTTTACTCTCCATCTTCGGTCCGCCTCCCCCTCTCACCCTATTTATTCCAGTTCCCTCCCCCCATCCCCCTCTCTGATGAAGGGTCTAGGCCCGAAACGTCAGCTTTTGTGCTCCTGAGATGCTGCTTGGCCTGCTGTGTTCATCCAGCCTCACATTTTATTATCAAGTAAGAACATAAAGCTTTTACACTCTGTATAACCACAGTTATTTGTGCAGTTTTAGTTTATGCATTTTCTTAAATTACTGTCAGGATCAAACTTACTCTACTTGGCATTAGAGTGTTTAACAAGCCCAAGACCCCTCTCCTGTATGTCATTCTGCCAAATTTAGTGCCACCAGCAGTGCTTCAAGAATTGTTCATCTCAAGTTTCTCATGAGCACTTTTAGCATGCCTGAGCTTCAATATCTCTTCTCCTCCACATAGGTTGGCAGGCAGGAAAGCAGCAACAATTCCAACCTGACTCTAGGCCGCAAACCTCAGTACCCTTGCTCCATGCCAGACTTTCCAGAACCTTGCATTCTTTTACTTGCACACTCTCTACTACCTCCTGGAAGGTTTTCTTTTCCTGAACCCATTGTTCACTTCCAGACCTATATATTGCCCGCAGTCTTATCACCTAAACAGTACTTAGACAAAAATGGCCATAGAAAATGAGTAGATAATTGAAAGACAAAACGACTCAAAGGTGATGTAGCAAAAGATCTTTCTTTTTCTTTATTCATTCATGGGATGAGGGCATTACTAGCTATGCAGTATTTATTGCCCATCCCTAATTTTCCAGAGGGCAGTTAGGAGTCAGCCACATTACTAAGAGCCTGTAGGCCAGACTGAGTAAAGATGGCAGTTTCCTTCCCTATAGGACATTAGTGAACATGATGGGTTTTTCTGACAATCGACAATGGATTCACAGTCATCGTTAGATTCTGAATTCCAGATATTTATTGAATTTGAATTCCACCATTTGCTCTGGCAGATTTGAACATAGGTCCCCAGAACATTATTTGAGTCTCTGGATTAACAGTCCAGTGATTAATACCGCTAAGCCATTGCCTCCCTCTGTGTGACACCAACAAAATTGAAACAGATGGCCATGGTGAGAAAGGTCTGATTGGCATGCCGAGAAAGAGGTTATTAGGAAGAGTAGATGATAAGATATTGAGAGTCACTAGAGTTAGAGTTTTCAGTGTGGAAAATCTTGATTTCTTTAAGTCTACTAAATGCAAACTTATCTTTGAACCTATAAGAATTGTAATGATAAAGCAAAAGTTGTTTTAACCAGCACCTTGTGAACTGACACTCAGGAAACCAGCAAAAATGATATTCCTGAAATGCGAGAAGTTTACTGTGTAATCTTGATTTCTGAGATGTCCTAGTCGTCAGCTGAGGGTGCAAGTGAGATGGTTCTTTGCCAGTAATTTTACTTAAGGCAAAGTTGCATTATTATTTAAATGATTTATGCTGTAAATAAAGTCTAATAGTGATTTTTATCCCCCCGCATTGCATTTCTATTACTTACTGTGTGTTTTTGCATTGATTATGTGGACCATTTGATCAAGGAGTACATTCCCGGTCCCATAGGTGTCAATTAATAAAAGTTTGCTGTATATGTAATGACGCTTTTTAAAACCTTTATTGAGGAAATGTGACATTCGAATTGTCTAAATATAACTCACTGTTTGACTGCAGGTGTCATGGTTAAAAAGATAGGAAAAGGATATGGATGGAAAAAAGCAAATTTGTATCACTAGTTTAAGATGAAATTGATAGTGTATGTTACTTTTAAAGGCAAGAAAGTAGGAATATGACATCGAGATAGAGGATCAGCCACGATTATGATGAATGGTTGAGTAGGCACAGAGTTAAGTTGCCTACAGCTCCTGTTTTTTATGTTAAACTGGTTCCATGGCATCGCCAATTGAGAACAAAAGCAACTTTCAGGTGAAGGAACAGTAGAGCATGGGATAGGTGAATTGGACTAGGGCACAGTAGGAAGGAGACTGATGAGAGGAAAAGAGATATGGAGTATATTTAAGGGAGTTAGAGCACCCTTTCTTGCCTCTTCACGGTGTGAGGGAGAGTCTGTTGAGTTAGGATAATTCTCCCCTGAATATTGATTACTTATGTCTGAGGAACAGGAGTATGCTACTTGGCCCTTGGTGCCTGTTAGCATTGCCTTTATAGTGTTTGGAATGATTGTGTACTATTGTGTCTGTGTTGTGCGTCAGCTTGTTTTACAGAATTTGATGTGATTGTTAATGAGTAATTTGTCTCATCAGGCAACTGTGGCAGCATTTGCTGCCAGCGAAGGTCACTCGCATCCAAGAGTTGTGGAATTGCCCAAAACAGATGAAGGGCTAGGATTCAATATCATGGGTGGTAAGGAGCAAAACTCTCCCATATACATATCCCGTATTATCCCAGCTGGCATTGCGGATCGACACGGAGGTCTGAAACGTGGAGACCAGCTCCTGTCTGTCAATGGAGTGGTAGGTATCTTTGATATTCTTTTGCAAGAACTTGCATTTATATTTCACCTTTTACACCCTAACTTACTTTGCAGCCAATTGAGGTGCAGTTACACATATAGACCAAAACATATTTAAATGTTTACTTTGAGAATTACTCCAGTACTTTTAATTGTGCAAAGCAGGGTTTTCCAAGCTTGTCATCGCTGAGTTGTGCATTGTCAACATTTTGGGTGCTTGCCCTTGACCAGCTGTACCAGCCACAGAAGTACTGGGATTACAAGAACAGATTGGAGGCTCAGGGTTTCTTAAATAGTAACTTGCCCCCTAACTCCCCATAGCTTTTTGACCTTCAGCACGATGAAAGTTAGGAGCGTGATAGAATATTCTTCACTTGTCTGGATTACTGCAGCTCCAGTAGCGCTCAAGAAGTTCAACACCTTGTAGAACAAAGCATGACTTAATCAGCACCTTGCCCACCATTTTAAACATTTACTCTGCCCACCACTGATCCATAATGGCAGGTTTGTGTTTTTAACCATGTAAAAGATGTACTGCAACTTCTCACCAAGGCTGTTTGGCAGCAGCTTCAAAAGTTACAATCTAGAAAGACAAGCACAATAATCACTTGGAACCTCACCACCTTCATGTCCCCATCCAACCCACATATCATCCTAATTGGGAACTATTGCCATTGCTTCATTGTCAGTAGGCCAAAACCCTAGAACTCCCTTGCCAACAGCACTATAGGTGTAATTATGCAAACAGGCATCTTGTTTCACTAGACAGACTGTAGAAAGTCAAGCAAGCTTACTGACATCTCAAAGGCATTTGGGAAGAGGCAACAAATGTCGACCTTGCTGTGAATAACTCTTTGCATGAAATAGTAAGCTAACTTTTGCTTCTCGGGGAGCAGAGTATAAAAATAAGGAAGTCTTGTTACAACTAAATAGCATACCTTCCAGATCTTAGCAGTAATACTGTGAACAGTGTTGGGTTTTTGTCTCAAGAAAGAAATTCTGAGATCATGCCTCTAATGTTAGTATAAGTGCTGGCCCTTTTAAGACAGAGATGAAAAGTTTTTTGAGGTTATTGTATCTATGAAAATCTTTACCATAGAGGGCTGTCAAGGCTGGATCATTAAGTATATTCCAGACTGACAGATTTTTAATCAGTCAGGGAAGCAAAGATAATGGGATACAACAGGAACGTGAAACTGAGGATTATCAGACTCACCATAATTGTGTTGAATGGCAGGGCAGGCTTGAGGACTGAATGGCCTGCTTCTGCACAGTGATTTCATGGAAGAATTTATGAACACATCAATTTAGCAACCAGCAACCTGAAAAATGAGTTGTTAATTTCAACTCCAATGTAAGACGATCTTGGGTAAAGAGTAAGTCTTGAATGCATCTTTGCTGCAGATGGCAGAGTTGTTGACAGGATGTTGGATTCACTGTGCCAGTGGCTGGATTTCTCTTTATCTGATGAGAGTTGAAATTCCACACTGGCTGTGAAAGCTTTCAATGAAAATGTTGAAATGAAAATAAATTTTGCAAAGTAATGTTTTTAGCAGAGGAAGGAAATCTCTGTTGTCAGGAAGATGGCAGCGTAGCAGTAATGAGTAATACAGAGAAACAGGCTCATGCAAGGGGTCAAATCCCACCATTTTAGGTGATGGGATTTAAAATCTATTAATAAGGTCAATTTACTCATAGAAGTGGAGAGAGAAAACTGGGAACTACAGGCTTGGGATCTTTATATCAGTAGTTGGGAAATTGTTAGAATTTGTTTATAGATGGTATGATAAATGGGCATATTGGTGGCAATAGCTTGATTGGGTGTAAACAGCATGAATTTATATTGTGTTTGACAAACCTGTTGGATTTTTTTAGGATGCTTGATATAGGGAGTCAGTGGACACGGTATGTTTGGGTTTTTGGAAGACTGTTGAAAAAAAATGCCCTGCACAAGAAGTTGGTTAGCAAAATTAAAGCACTTGTGTACGAGATAATATATTGGCACAAATTAAGGATCAGCTAACAGACAGAAACAATGGGAATAAATAATTAGCCTTGCATTGGTCACCTTTCACTAGTGTGATGTTCACAACATATATCAGTAATTTGGGTGTGGAGAACAAGTGTAATATTTCCATGTTTGTGGATGAAGCAAAGGCACATGGGAATATGTCTTCTGAGGAACATGCTAAACAGAATCAAGCGGATTTAGAAAGACCTGGTGTAGTTGCTGCTATGCATTATTTTTACCTTTTTACCATTATATGTACTTTAGTATTTAGATTTATGATTGTGTCTTTATCTTTAAGAAATTTTAAAACCTGCTACGTACTGGTTTTGAGATAATAAAGTGTGAAGCTGGATGAACACAGCAGGCCAAGCAGCATCTCAGGAGCACAAAAGCTGACGTTTCGGGCCTAGACCCTTCATCAGAGAACTCCAGCTTCACACTTTATTATCTTGGATTTTCCAGCATCTATAGTTCCCATTATCTCTCTCATACTGGTTTTGTGCATCTTTGAAAACAGTGGTTTAAGAGAAGAATAATACTTAATTTAGTTCTGTGGCCCTGTGAAATCTGAACAATTGAGCTGAACAATCTGCCATATGAGTGAATACTTAAACTATTAACATTCTCCTCATTTTAAACAAGATTTTCTTTCTTCTGCAATTTTTTGTCCTTTATTTCCTGAAGATGTACCTTTTTTGATATACAGGTAACAATTACCTGACATCTTCACACGTATTTACAACAGGGCCACTGGATAGCAAATGCAAGCAGAAGCCTCATGTATCCAATTATTTCTACCAAATGTAAATGACTGAAGCCAATATTAACTTTGGTACAGTCATCGAACTGAGATTAACTTGCCATCAACAGGTTTAACTCTGACAAATTACCTGTCCTTATTATGGTTCAACCAGTCATTAGATGCACTCGGTGAGTCATGAGAAGAGAGCTCTGTAGAGATTAATCAGTGCCTTTTTGAAGTTGATCTGTAACTGGGATACATTTTAAAGTTGAGCAGCCTCAGTGCTATAAGAAATTAATTACATTCAGACTGATTTGGTCATTAGCTCAGAAAGCAATTAATTTTCCCTGTATTGACTGCCCTGATAAAAGTGCACAACTGCAAATGCTGGAAACAAAAAAATTGTTGCAAATGCGCACGTAAGTTTGAACCTCTGGAGAGAAAAGATTGGGCAACATTTAAGTAAAGGGCCCTTGTTCACAGCAAACATTAAAAGCTAAAATCTTTAGTCTATTAGCTGATTAACATCTTTCTATCTGTGATAGCAAATACATCCTCGAGCACTTTAGTGAAAGCAGAGGAGATGATTTACTGTGGAGTCCCCAGTTTACGAAAGTCCAGCTTACAGACGTGATCCCATACAGGCCTGTAATTTTAAATGCCTGACATGCGAATATTTCCTCGTACTTACAAACAGCTATTTTATATTGTCCTGTATTGTGTATTGATTTATGTTACAAATCGATTTGTGAATGGACTCAAGTAAGGAACATGTTTGCAAGCTGAGCACTGCCTGTACTGTACTTTTGATGTTTGCGCAAACTGATTCTAGAAAGACGAAATCTGCCACATGTGAATTGTCCCTTACCATTGATGTGGAATTTCTGTTGACTCCTTGTTTGCAGAGCTGACACCTGCATGTTTGCCACACCTCATCGTGCTGATGAATTCCTGTTCAAAGCTAGTGTTGCAATCAGCATTGATTGTCAGCTAGTGTTTAAAATTTGACATGATTCATATTGAAGTCTGTCTTGTCGCTTTTAGTGGCCTTTGAAAAGAAAAGAGAGCACAAAGGATATTGAAACATATGGCAAATCTGCAGTAGAAAACACTGTATGACTTGTTTACTCTCTTTGGCCTTTTTCCTAATTCTGTTAAAATGTTTGCTGTAATTTTCAGAATGTCTAAAATTTTGATCTGATCTCTACATTTTGAGTAATTTGTCTATTGTCTATATGAATGCAGAGGCACTAAACCTCAGAGGAACTTATCCTGGAATAGCAAATCAGTGTATGACTTCTAGCAAATTCTGTAGCAATGGTTCTCCATAACTACATTACTGCTTTACTGGATTTGTTTTTAAAATTGCATTTATCCAGTGCTATTCATGTGTTCTGGATGTCCCAAAAAGAATTAATGCCAATGGATTCATTTGGTAGTGAAATTGAATGGTAATGTTAGGCTGATGTCACAATCAATTTGCTTGCAGTTATGTCTTTCATGATACAATCAATTGAGACTTACCTGGCCCCCTGCAGGAATCATAGTGGACTAGAGGAGTGCTTGTGGTGCAGTGGTAATGTCCCTACCTCTGAGCCAGGAGCTCCAAGTTCTAGCCTCGCCTTCTCGAGAGGTGTATCATAACATCTCTGAACAGATTAATTAAGAAGAATTATCATAGTCCTGAAGTGAAGCTTGACACAGTCTTCTGACTCATATGCACAAGTT
Organism: Stegostoma tigrinum; assembly: GCF_030684315.1. NCBI lineage: Eukaryota > Metazoa > Chordata > Chondrichthyes > Orectolobiformes > Stegostomatidae > Stegostoma > Stegostoma tigrinum. Next base: position 53,114,719 of record NC_081370.1, on the reverse strand, counting down.
ACAGGCTGAACTAACTAAGCATTTATTGGATTTGTAGAAAGCTTTAAAGAGCAAGTGGAGTAATGAGTTCTTTTGTGTGCAGAGTGTTGAAGGAGAACACCATGAAAAAGCAGTTGAACTTCTGAAAGCTGCCCATGGAACAGTTAAGTTAGTCGTCAGATACACACCAAAAGTCCTGGAAGAAATGGAATCACGATTTGAAAAAATGAGGTCAGCAAAACGCCGACAGCAAATCAACTATTGATTTTCGTGGTGCTGTGTTTGTGTTATTTTACATGACAGCTGGGATTTCTTAATGTTGTACTTGCTGTTGATGTGGCATGATCAGACAGTGTCGTACTCAAATTAGTTGGTCACCATAACAGTACATCACAATAATGCATTTTTGCTTACTAATTCAGTGTTAGATTTGCAATGAAGTCAGTTTAAATCTGTTTCAAGTATTTATATATCTAAATCAAAGAATTATTACTTTTCCTAACTTGCATATGCGGAAAATACAATGAAGCACCTCAGAGTTGATGGGGTACCATCAGTGACAGGAATTCCCTCTATCGTTTATTCTTGTGTAATTGAGGAAAACTCTATCCCTCTGGTTCGACTACAACAGTAAAAATTAGAGACTTGAAAAATGAGCACCGCCTTCAGAATTAGGTAGATAATATATATATAACTAGAGAGCAGCACCCCAGTTATGGTCCACCATTTAATTGTTATTGAACTGTAAGACCTGTAGGAAAGGAGTTACTCATTTTTGACCATGTCCTAATCCATAAATGCTTAATCATCAGAACAAGACTATAATTTCAGAAATAGGGTTGTTTGAACTGTTACAGTCTTTCTTTGCTGCAACAGTCCTTGTAATTTCCCTAACTGAGTTCAGCACTGGCCAGTTAAGCCATCAAAAAAATGAGGGCAAACAAAATAAGATTCCTAATACTTTCTTTTTAAGTTGTTTGATGCACTAGTGGTGAGACTTCCTCTTCAAATAGCTAACTTGACCATTTTATGGACAACTTTGAGAAATGAGTACTGTGCTATTATGTTGCTTGTAACAGAAGAGATACATTCCTTTTAGTAACTGAACTACTCTTGTTCAGGTCTCCATTCCAGGAGAATAGATAACAGACGTCAGTGGGTTAGTCTAAAAACAAATAATGTGTGATGTACCTGCATCTTATTGCTGGGAACTGCCCAACACTACTTCCAAGGAATAAAAGATGAATCAATTTGACTTTACTTCAAGCCTGGTTTACGTTATTTAATCACTTCTGAGCTCAAAACTAGTAGTATCCAGTCATGCTGCTTTGTCCTAACCAAACTGCATGCAATTTATGGGCAAGCTTAAGTGGGAATTCAAAATTCTCTCTTGGCTCAGTTTTGTTTAAAATTAATAGTTTGTTTCTGCCCCCAAACTCATGTTTCCACAATAAAACTGCAATGACACGACTAAAGTTTGTTCAACTGAAATTGAATACACTTTTATATGAGGCTTCTATGTTAATTGACTTCTTGCTTCAGTTTTTCTACCACTTATAAAGCCAACAGTTTTTACAGAACAAAATTTTTGTATTCTGCTGTCTTAGTTTTTGTACTGGTTTTTATATTTAAAAAGGGCAATTCAGTAGCATAAAAATAGGTAAAAACACATGTTAGACCAGGTAATCATCAGTCAGGCATCTGAAACCAAAAAAGTAGCTACTTGATCCTTTGAAAATCTTCAAATATGTTGCGATCTGATGGCCATAAATATCTCATGGTGACAGGGACTGAAGCAAATCTGATTTATTTTACCTTGTTTGAACTGATTGTTATTTAAAAGAAGCCTTTTTTCTAGCACTACTGCCTATTAGCTTCTTTTGACTGACCTAGTACTACACTAAGTACAAATGGTTTTGTGTCTATTCACTTACAAAATGTTTTGTTTCCAAATTTATCCGCATAACTGGACTACTTCAATTAATTAGAGTATTATACAGCTGAATGTAAGAGAACATTGTAATATTTTTGAGATTCTGTTTGTCAGAAATGTGTGCTTTTCTTTGTCCTACAACTTTGTTGATTTATGCTATGCTGTGTAATGATATGACATTGTACTATGTGTTAAAATAGAAATCAGATTGGACGTGGTTGATGTTCATGATTATTCATTTTGACCAAGTGTTTCTCGTTTGCCCAAATTGCTTATTTGTACCTGAGCAGTGCAATCCTTTAAATCCAACAACCTACATATCAGTGCAGTTATGAGAAGCAAACATCTCTGAAATATCTCTCAACTTTTCATAAGTTTACTAAATTTTAATGATGGTGTTTTTTCTTATTGTTGCTGCCGTTCAAAGAAAAAGCCACTGTTTTGATTCAGGCCAAGGTGGGGTTTGGAAAGTCTTCAACCTGATTATTATACAATTTTTTTAATTAGAATCCCAATCATGTTTTATTGCTGAAATGTTGTTTGTAACAGTTGTATTTCTATCTTACAGTCTTATTTTCTGGCACCAATGTCATGTAAAGACTTAATTTACTTCAGGCACAGACATTGCACTTTGATTTAAAATGCATTTTGTTGACCATTTGAAGACTTTTTTCAAAATGTCTGGCACCAAATGTTAAGAATCTAATGAAAGAAATCGACTTTACCATTTGCATTGAGCTGCCTGAGTCCTATCGAATCTGGAACCTTAGTTGTGTTACAACAGTGCCTACTTGCTATTTGATGGTCCGACTGGAGAAAAGTTAGCAAAGTTGTTGCTACAATATTGCCTCAAACCTATTTGATTAATTATATCATCCTTACTATCATTTTATCATTTTCTTACTTCTAGAATTAACTGTCAGCACTGAAGGGAAATAAAATATCTGATATGAGTGGGTAAAATAATAGAGAGATCCGAAGAGCCGCTGATAGTGATTGAAACCCAAAAATTATTGAATGGATTTTCTGTACAATATATAATTTCCAAAAGGTAGATCTGCCAGGCACTGGGATTCTAGTTTGTAACCAGTCAAGATTCGGTAGCTTTATTTTAATCTAATCTTTGTCTACTTTGATTTGTGAACGTTGAAATTTGTACTTAAAATAAAATTATATATGTAACAGTAAGTATTGTCAAATGGTATACTTCCTTGTATTCTTTATTGTAGCACCCTAGGCCCATCTACCTTCAGCTACTTCATTAATGACCTTCCCTCCATTGTAAGTTCAGAAGTGGGGATCTTCATGTGCCATGTTCAGCACCATTTGCAACTCCTCAGGCACTGAAGCAGTTCAAGCCCAAATGCAGCAAGACCTGGACAGAGTCCAGATTTGGGCTGACAAATGGCAAGGAACATCTGTGCCAGGCATTGTCCATCTCCAACAAGAGAACCTAACGACCACCCCTTGGCATTCCATGGCCTTGCCATCACTGGATTTTTTTATGCATTCACAGGATGTGGGCATCACTGACCAGACCATCATTTATTCCTATTCCTAATTACCCAGTGGGAAGTGAAGAGTCAACCATATTGCTGTGGATCTGAATCTACATGTAGGCTAGACCAGGTAAGGATGGCATCATCTTTCCCGAAAGGGCATTCGTGAAGCAGATGGATTTTTCCTGACGGTGGATTCACAGTCGCCATTGCATTCTTATTTCCCAGATTTTTATCGGATTCAGATTCCACCATCTGCAGTGGCAGGATTCGATCCTAGGACTCAGGAACATTACCTGAGTCCCTGGATTAACGGTCCAGTGATAATATCACTAGGCCATTGCCTTCCTTGACAGACCCCCCCCCCCCCCCCCCCCCCACTATCAACATCCTGGGAGTTTATCATTGACCAGAAACTGAACTAGACTAGCTACATAAATATTGTGCCTACAAGAGCAGTTCAGAAGCCAGGAGTCTTGCAGTAACTCACCACATGATTCCCCAAAGTCTGCACCACCTACTAGCACAATCAGAAGTGTGATGGAATGCTCTCTACTTGCCTGAATGGCTACAACCCCAAGAAGTTTGACATTTTCGAGAACAAGGCAACCTGCTCATTGGCACCGCGTCTATAATCATTCACTCCTTCCACCACCAATGCACAAGAACAACCATGTGTATCATCTAGAAGATACCACCATGTGTATCATCTAGAAGATACAACCATGTGTATCATCTAGAAGAAATTTACCAAGGCTTCTTAGACAGCACCTTCCAAACCCATGTCCACTACCATCTAACAGCTTAAGGGCAGTAGGTGCATGGGGCCACTACTGTCTGGAGGTTCCCCTCCAACCCACTTACCATCTTGACTTGGAAATGTATTACAGTTTCTTCAGTACTGCTTAGTCAAAATCTGTGAACAGTCTCCCTAACAGGATAATAGGATTACCTACACCAAATAGATTGCGGCACACCAAGGCAGATCATCACCACCACCAGAAGCATAATGAGGAAACAGTAACAAGTGATGGTTCGTGGTAGATATTCAAATTAACAGTTTATTTATAGTTAATTTTCTCCTTGCATCATATGGTCTTTCTTGCAAACTGCACAATTTTTGAAGTAATTTTAGCTTAACATGAGATTTCCTTGCGGTCAGCTATGATATGAAGTGTGGGATCTTATGTAGTGAAAACAGAACTTTTATTGACTCTGTATTATCCTGTGACATCAATACTTATTCCTCCAGTTTATTTCTCACTCATCACTTCAAAAATGCTCTTTTTATTTTTCTGTCTATTGTCTTTTTCTGTCCGTTTTGTTTGAATTACTATTTTTGTTCAACCTCACATTTCATTCCTTCATCTCAGCCTTTTTCTTGCTATAACTGCTTTTGCATTGCAAAGAAACAGGCCAGTATTCACACTCCAAATAAGCCACCTCCCACTAATAGCTTCCTACCCTGTCTCCCAAATTCCTTTGTTCCAATTTCCCCATATTTACAATAATTCTCTTTTTGAATATTTCTACTTCCTGTTGTTCTTTTGGATTTATTTTTCCCTTCTCGCACAGAAAATGGACAATGTTGGCTTGGCCAGTATTTGTTGCTTTTCCCCAATTGTCCACAAAAAAGTGGTAGTGATCTGCCTCCTTGAATAGCTGTAGTCTTTGGGGTGTGCTTACACCCACAATTCTGTAAGAGAGGGAACTCCAGAATTTTGAACCTGCCACAGAGGAGAAAGAGCAACATAGTTCCAAGTCTGAATGTTATATGACCTGGAGAGGAAATTGCAAGTGTTGGTTTGCTGCAGAAACAGCTATGTCCGTCCAGGTGGTAGAGGTCACGGGTTTGGAAGTTCCTTTCAAAGGAGCCTGGATGATTGCTGTACTACATTGTGTAGATGTACACACTGATGCCACTGTATGTCAGTAGTGAAAGATGTTAATGTAAGTGGGTTACTTTGCCCTGGATGACGTCAAACTTCAACATCGTTGGAGTTGCATCCATCAAGCAAGTGGGGAGTATGCCATCACACTCCTGGCTAGGATCTTGATGGTGGACAGGCACTGAGAAGACAGGAGATGAGTTATTCTGCAACATTTCTGAGCTCTGACATGTTCTTGTGGTCCCAGCACTTATATGGCAAATACACTTCAGTTTCTGGTCAGTGCTATATCCAGGATGTTGGAAGTGGGCAATTCAAATAAGTTAAACATCAAGGGGAGATGACTACATTCTCTCATGTTGCAGACAGTCATTGCTTGACACTTGTGGTGTGAATGTTATTGCCGCTTATTAACCCAATCCTGCATATTAAACAAGTCTTGCTGTATGTCGACACTGGCTGTGTCTGTATGATGGTGATCATTGTACGATCAGCAGTCGACATCCCACTTCTGATATTATGATGAAAGGAAAGTCATTGATGAAGTGGCTGAAGATGTTTGGGACTATGACACTCTCCTGAGGAACTTTATCACTGCACTAGAAAAGATAATGTCGCTACCTCAGAGCTAGGAGGTCCAGGTGCAAGTTCTGCCTGCTCCATAGGTGTGTAATAGCTTCTCTTGCTTGGGTTTCTTGATGCCACACTCAGAGGAGTCACTCAACATACTTAAGGAATTTGGTTCTTTTGTCCATTTTTGGACCAAGGCTGTAACAAGCTCAGGAGCTGAGAGACCCTGCCAGAATCCAAACTAAGTATCAGTGAGCAGGTCTCATAGTATTCCGTGAGAGCTATAATGATTGACTGCTTTTCCTTCTGAAGTTCCACAGCATTATCTTTCCAAAGTGGGCTAAATCTGGTACTTGAGAGACAACAAAGCATCAGACATTCAACTAGGCTGCTAAGATTTAATCCCATTCCTACCTAAATTAATAAACTCATCCCACCCCCGTTTTCTTCTTTTTTTGATATTATCCATTTCATGATCCTGCCTTTGTTTCTCTGTAAGATCTGAATGCTTCAAACTTGTTTGAACTGTACATTTTCTCTCCATGTTCTTGCTGTATCCCATCACTCATGCATGCACCCATGAATAGTTACTGCTCTTTCCTCGAGCACTGCCCCTTTCTAACTGCTGTCCAAAACACACGTTCCAGAAACGCCTTCCGGAATTTGTTGGACTGTGTCCAAAATGGCTTTGATATTGACAATATGCTTTTGTGAAACTTCCCATGTTACTTCACAGAGCACAAAGCAAACCTACTCTTGTGATATGTTTGACAATCCTATGTCTATGCTAGAATAGAACATAAAATAATTAAATTTAAATGCTCATCATCTATCCAATTAAATCTTTATAATCCTGACTGTTGGCAAGAAATATGGATCGTGATTTTTGCAAGCTTCAGAAAAATATTGACAGGTATAAAATCAATTATCTGCCGCCTATGTGGTTACTAACTCAAGTTTATTCTACAGTATCCATAAACAAAATGTATACTGTGCAAATGAGTGGATTTTTTTTCACCATGAGGTGTTTCTCCAGATGAATTTAAATGGGTTAGACTGATAAATAAATTTAGCATTTAATGTTTTTCTCAGTCTTTTACTGTAATGGTATATGTGGGGCGAGGAGTGGCTGGGTGTTGTGAAGAAGCCAGTGAGACTGGGATTGTGATGATCCTTCCAGACTTACCTTATATGTTTCCTCCATTTCCCACCTGGCTCCCAGCCAGTAACCTGCTGCCAGATGGAAAAATAGATCCCTTGCTGTGTGATGATCCACATGAAGGAAAATGTTACAGGACGTACTGGAAAGACCAAGTGAAAGTGATGAAAGAAACCTCTTGTACACACTGCACTACTATTTCCTTGTGTCTCAGAATGGGTCAGAATTTTCTTCTAGTTGTACAAACCTAGTTTGCCATCACCTGGTATTCTATGAGCAGTTCTGATTACTGCACCTTGGGACGAATATATTGACCTTGAAGGAAGTGTATATTAACCATAACATTACCCAGACTCGAAGGATTATGACTGAAACTGTTGCCTGGCCAGCACCAGTGCTCGATGGAGCACCACGTGTCTATTTGCAAAATTGTACTCTTGCATTTAATCTCATGGCATGTAAGTATCTGTTTAATTGTGACACATGAGTTATTAATATTTGCAAAAATCGGTGAGGGGGCTATTTGCCTAAAATGAATCTGCACTGGTGTAGTTTTGGGAGGGATGCAATACCATGCTTCGTTTGTAGGTTATTTCTGAACTAAGAGTTGAAGCCTTGTTTTGAAACATGCCAAAATGCTTTTTTTAAATATTTTTGAACAGACTGTGTCCTTAATAGGAGCTCTAAGAAACAAAAATTTTGACAACTGTTTAACGATTATTTAAAGAAAGAGGAATCATTTATTTTCTGATGAAGGGTCTAGGCCCGAAACGTCAGCTTTTGTGCTCCTGAGATGCTGCTTGGCCTGCTGTGTTCACCCAGCTCCACACTTTGTTGTTTAGGATTCATTTTTTTTTTCCTTCACGGTCAATTTCTGTTTGTCATTGAATGTTATTAATAAACAAGCAGGGGTTAGTTAGCTCAGTTGGCTACATACAGAGTGATAATAACTGTGAGTTTGATTCCTGCACTGATTAAGTTTACCATGGTGCACTCTCCTTCTCAACTTCTCTCCTTGCCTGAGGCATCTGGCCGCAGATTGGAGATTTTGTACTTGTCCGGGACTGGGATCGCCCCAAGCTTGGACCAAGGTGGAAAGGACCGTACCAAGTGCTTCTTCAGACTCCAACAGCTCTTAAAGTTAAAGGACTAAGGAGTGGATGCTGGGAAGTTGTTTGCGTTAGGTGGGGAGACTAGGACCCATGGGCACAGCCTTAAAATTAGAGGGGTTAAATTTAAAATGGAAATGAGACAACATTTCTTCAGCCAGAGAGTGGTGGGCTTGTGGAATTCATTCCCACTGAGTGCAGTGGAGGCTGGGACGTTAGATGCCCTCAAGGCAGAGATCGACAAATTCTTGATCTCACAAGGAATCAAGGGCTATGGGGAGAGTGCAGGGAAGTGGAGTTGAAATGCCCATCAGCCATGGTTTAAATGGCGGAGTGGACTTGATGGGCCGAATGGCCTTACTTCCACTCCTATGTCTTATGGTCCTATGGCATAGTGACCCTCAGGTTAAACCACCTACCAGTCATCTCTCTGAGTAATGACAGAGCAGCGCTATGGGCTGGTAAGACTGTGGCAACTTTACTTTAAAATGTGCATTTTAAGAAAGCAATGATTTTTTAATTGCAATTACAGAACCTAACATATTTAACCTATGTAATAAAATGTGAGGCTGGATGAACACAGCAGGCCAAGCAGCATCTCAGGAGCACAAAAGCTGACGTTTCGGGCCTAGACCCTTCATCAGAGAGGGGGATGGGGGGAGGGAACTGGAATAAATAGGGAGAGAGGGGGAGGTGGACCGAAGATGGAGAGTAAAGAAGATAGGTGGAGAGGGTGTAGGTGGGGAGGTAGGGAGGGGATAGGTCAGTCCAGGGAAGACGGACAGGTCAAGGAGGTGGGATGAGGTTAGTAGGTAGCTGGGGGTGCGGCTTGGGGTGGGAGGAAGGGATGGGTGAGAGGAAGAACCGGTTAGGGAGGCAGAGACAGGTTGGACTGGTTTTGGGATGCAGTGGGTGGGGGGGAAGAGCTGGGCTGGTTGTGTGGTGCAGTGGGGGGAGGGGATGAACTGGGCTGGTTTAGGGATGCAGTAGGGGAAGGGGAGATTTTGAAACTGGTGAAGTCCACATTGATACCATATGGCTGCAGGGTTCCCAGGCGGAATATGAATTGCTGTTCCTGCAACCTTCGGGTGGCATCATTGTGGCAGTGCAGGAGGCCCATGATGGACATGTCATCAAGAGAATGGGAGGGGGAGTGGAAATGGTTTGCGACTGGGAGGTGCAGTTGTTTGTTGCGAACTGAGCGGAGGTGTTCTGCAAAGCGGTCCCCAAGCCTCCGCTTGGTTTCCCCAATGTAGAGGAAGCCGCACCGGGTACAGTGGATGCAGTATACCACATTGGCAGATGTGCAGGTGAACCTCTGCTTGATGACATGTCCATCATGGGCCTCCTGCACTGCCACAATGATGCCACCCGAAGGTTGCAGGAACAGCAACTCATATTCCGCCTGGGAACCCTGCAGCCATATGGTATCAATGTGGACTTCACCAGTTTCAAAATCTCCCCTTCCCCTACTGCATCCCTAAACCAGCCCAGTTCATCCCCTCCCCCCACTGCACCACACAACCAGCCCAGCTCTTCCCCCCCACCCACTGCATCCCAAAACCAGTCCAACCTGTCTCTGCCTCCCTAACCGGTTCTTCCTCTCACCCATCCCTTCCTCCCACCCCAAGCCGCACCCCCAGCTACCTACTAACCTCATCCCACCTCCTTGACCTGTCCGTCTTCCCTGGACTGACCTATCCCCTCCCTATCTCCCCACCTACACCCTCTCCACCTATCTTCTTTACTCTCCATCTTCGGTCCGCCTCCCCCTCTCTCCCTATTTATTCCAGTTCCCTCCCCCCATCCCCCTCTCTGATGAAGGGTCTAGGCCCGAAACGTCAGCTTTTGTGCTCCTGAGATGCTGCTTGGCCTGCTGTGTTCATCCAGCCTCACATTTTATTATCTATCTCCAGCATCTGCAGTTCCCATTATCTCTGATATTTAACCTATGTGTCTGCATGTTACTGAATTCCAGGTGAGGTTCAGTGACTGTTATTTTGACTCTGAGCCACTAGGTGGCACACTTCAACCAAACTCCACCAAAATGAATTTTAAGCTTGTATCAGAGATAATGGGAACTGCAGATGCTGGAGAATTCAAGATAATAAAGTGTGAAGCTGGATGAAGGGTCTAGGCCCAAAACGTCAGCTTTTGTGCTCCTGAGATGCTGCTTGGCCTGCTGTGTTCATCCAGCTTCACACTTTGTTATCTTGAATTTTAAGCTGCTTTGTTAACTGATGTTATTCAGTGGAATTCTTGGATGTTTGCCTATAATGGTGCTTTGTAAGTGCCAATTGCTACACTTCTTTCTTCCAGTTGACTGTGTAGTTATTTTTTTCAACCCATAACCTCACTGTCCTTTGTTTAAAATTAAACATTTTTCTTAGTGCCCTCCTTACACCTAGAGTATTATTTATTTGCCAATGTTGAAAGGGGTTGGTTCTGAAGGAGGATCACTGTTCACAAAATGTTAACTCTGACTTCTCGTCACAGATGCTGCCAGATCTGCTGAGCTTTTCCAGCAATTTCGGTTTTTGTTTCAAATTTGACAAGCCTCAGTATTTGAATTGGATCATTGCAAATATTTTAACTGTGTCTCACTACATAAAATTAACCCAATTTCCTTAGCTTTTCCTCATGCACCTTGAAATTTGGAACTATCTTAGTTGAGTGCCTCTGTACCCTCTGGGAAGGCAAATTCTTCATGTGATTGAGTTACCAGAACTGTTCTTTACTGTAACCTGGCTGCTTTTGATACTCATCTGTTGAACACTGTAGCTACTGCTACACCTTCCCCACCAAAAGTTTCTCTTCTTCTTCTTAGATACTCCCTTATGATCACGAATGACTTACCTCCATCTACAGACCAATGGGTTCTGAGATACCTGATCAGTAAATGCAGTCCCTTGTCAAAAGTGTGGAAAATGGTGCTCAAAGGGTTGGGTAAGTAAGCTGTTTGGAGGCTTGTACATTTGCACCAAGACATTGACAAGGCTTTTTTCAAAGTGTAATGGTAAGTGCCATAATAGGCAGGACATGGCAAGAGTCTCCCAGGATAAATAGTCATCAGAACAGAAGTCACACAACACTAGTTCTGCACCCACCAGTACATAGGAGATCCCAGCTTGTGTCCAACCAAAATGGTGAAGGCCCAATTGAGAGAACATTGATTGCTGTCCCCTCCACACTTCACGTCAGCTCTGATGAAGGGTTATCTATATTCGAAATGTCAGCTTGCTCTCTTTCTCCATGGATGCTACTTGACCTGCTGTGATTTCCAGCATTCGTTGTTTTCAGGACTTCTTGGGAAGTATGCAGGTCCCACCATTTTATGCTCGAATAAACTGATGAACAAAGGAATTCGAGAATCGTCTGATCTTTTTAGGTACAGGAAGGAGAAAAACCATTCCCTTTCTAGCAGTTAGATCAGACTTGGGCCTTCCTACCTAAAAGTTCATTCCTGTCGTGGAAGGAAAGTGTCGAGTATCTCCTGTTTATCTTCCCCTGCCACCACCTTCACTGCAGGTTTTCAGAAGGAGATTCTGCTCATCAATTTGGGTCTGCATTTTCCCGCCAACAATTAGTAGTTTAATCATTGCTTTCCCCAACTGGTCCTTTACTATTTGGATTGGCCACAAGACCGGCTCTCCCATGTGCCAGTGGATGGAGGGGGTTGATGATGTTTGACTTCATAGAATCCCTACTGTGTGGAAGCAGGCCCTTTGGCCCAACAAGTCCACACCAATCTACAGACCCATCCCCCTATAACCCACTAATCTACACATCCCTGAACACTACAGGCAATTTAGCATGGCCAATCCACCTAGCCTGCATATCTTTGGACTGTGGGAGGAAACTGGAGCACCAGGAAGAAACCCACGCAGACACAGGGACAATGTGCAAACTCCACACAGACAGTTGCCTGAGGCTGGAACCGAACCCAGATCCCTGGCGCTATGTGGCAGCAGTACTAACCACTGTACCTCAACATCTATTTGGATAGCTGTATATCCTGGGAGACTCCTGCCGTGACTGAACACCAAGTCAGGTAATAGATTTGGGAATCTGGTACAACACCCACAAGCTACCATCCAACGATATCTCATTCCCAAACTCATTCCAAAGCTTGCATCCAGGCTTCCCTGTCTTCTGAAAACACATGTTCTCAGTAGCCTGTCATCTTGTTAAGTGTTATCTACACTTGAATGTTGTGGTTTAACAGCATTGGAACTAACTTGGAGCCAGTTGTCCGAAATGTTCAGGAATATGGTTTTCCATCTCCAGACTCCCTCCTGTGACCTCTGTTCAATCCTACCTTTGTTCTACATGAATCATTCTTACCTTTTCTATGTCCTCTGATCCATGTATGAAAAATCCCTTGTCTCAGAAGCATCTCCTCATTGTTCTTACTCAGGAACTCAATAATCCCATGTGAAGGTTTCTGACACACCACTCCTCTCCATCTCTTTCACAGAGACCACCTTTGCTGCTACCTTTACCTTAGCCAGCTCACCCCTACCACTTTCAAGATACCCCATCTACCTGCTCTCAGATCTTGCAGCCCCAGCTTCCTCTAATGCTCCCACAATCCTGAGACTACTGTGCTAAAATTATAAGTTCAATAAACCACTGGTCCTCCTACACATATTGGAGATGACATGGTGGGTCAGTGGTTAGCACCGCTGCCTCACAATGCCAGAGACCTGGATTTGATTCTAGCCTCAAGCAACTGTCTGTGTGGAGTTTGCATGTTTTCCCTACATCTGTGTGGGTTTTCTCCGGGTGCTCAGTTTTCCTTTCACAGTCCAAAGATGTGCAGGTTAGGGAGGGATTCTATGACATCTATCACCTGAAGCAACTTCTCCTTTTGATATTCGATTTATTATTGTCACATACTGAGATACAATGAAAAGTATTGTTTTGCAACATAGTCTTTTGTTTCATGGACTTTAAGGAATAGTTGAGAGTTTGAATATGAACTTCACAGGTCACTGAATATCTGGTCATAACCCAGGCCACTGATTCATGGTTTCCGTGAAAGTGAACACCTAACCTACAAATTTCACAGAATCACTGAATTGTTACAGCATGTAAGGAGGCCATTCAGTCCACTGTGTCGGTGTGGACTCTGTGTAGGAGCAGTTTGCCTAGTGGCTGTTCCCTGTTTAATCCCCGTAACCCTGCACGTTCTTCCTTTTCAGATAATATCCCTATTCCTTCTTAGATGCCTCAACTGAACTTTCCAATGGAGCTCAATTATGCCAGGAACACGAAGAATACTCTGAAAAAATACAGCAGGGCTAATTAGAGCATTCTCGTGGTGCAGCAGGAGTATCTCTAACTCCGGGTTTAAAGGTCTACGTTCAAGTCCTATCTTTCATGAACGTGCCATAGTAGGTTCATGCCTTTCAGTTCTTGGTTATGTGCAATCAGATAGCACATTCTCTGATGAATAGTGAACATTACTACACCCAGTTAACTGTAGACCTTTAGAGATATCTATGTTCACTTTATGAGTTTGTTTGGAGGGTTTGTCACTGCAAGACCTAGCAAGTCCTCTCGCCCTCACTTCCCAAACCTGCCTCATTAACTGTCTACCCCACTCCTGTGGTGTCCCTCGCATCTGATTTCAGCCCCATCTAACGATACCTCTTTCCAAAAATGACTTGCTGCTCAGCAGATATCCCAGGAATCACCAGTATTCCTTGTTCCAATACCCATTGTGCACTCAGACAAGCATTGCCAATCCAGAACTACCCTGCATGGTTCCTGGCATTGCCTCCAGACGGGGCAGGCTGGAGCCCCAAATTCCGAGTGCTGTCCTGGAGGTACCTGCTGGACCAAGTAGTGCAGCCACAAGATATCGTCCCAGGACCAGCAGTGGAGGTCACACAATGCCAGCCTGGACCGAAGTTGGCACCTGGATTAAAGCAGTCTGTGACTTCCAAAGGGATGCCCTCCACAGTAAAAACGTCAATTACCTTCTGCGTTCTTCAGAATACACACCACCATCTTCTCTCCAATATCTTACACTCACACCATTTCTGCTACTGCACCCACCTCCCACTATTTTTAACACCTTTAAAAACCAACGCAGGGGATGACTAAAAATCGCAATAAGAGTTAGAAGATGAAATATGAAGGTAAGATAAAAGAAGATTGCAAAGAGTAATTTTAGATAGGTAAAAGCTAAGACATTGGTCTGTGGACATTGGGCCACTGGAAGGTGAGGCTGGAGAAGTAGTAATGTGGGACAGAGAAATGGCAGAGAACTGAATAGTTACTTTGCATCAGTTTTCACAGTGGAACGTACTAGCAGCATACCAAAACTTCAAGACTCGGAGCCAGAGTTGAATATAGTAGCCATCATTCAGGAGAAGGTGCTGACGAAGCTGAAAGTTCTGCGGGTGGATAAATCACCCAGACCAGATGGACTACACACCAGAATTCTGAAGGAGATAGCTGAGGAGATTGTAGAGACATTGATGGTAATCTTTCAGAAATCACTGAAGTTAGGGAGGCTCCCAAGGGAGTGGAAAATGGCTAATTTAACACCCCTGTTTAGGGAGGGAGGCAGAAGACTAGAAACCATAGGCTGGTTAGCTTGACCTTGGTCATTGGTAAAATGCTAGAGTTAATAATAAAGGACGAGATTGCAGGGCACTTGAAAGTGAGTGGTAAAATAAGGTTGAGTCAGCACAGCTTCATTGAGTGGAGGTTATGCCTGACAAATCTGTTGGAATCCCTTGCGGAGGTAATGAGCAAGCCGACAAAGGAGAGCCAGTGGCTGTGATGTAGTTGGATTTCCAGAAGGCCTTTGACAAGCTGCCACACAGGAGGCTGCTCAATGAGTCCATGGTGTTGGAGCAAGGTACAGGCATGGTTAGAGGATTAGCTGTCTGGCAGAAGGCAGAGACCAGGGAGGAAGGGGTCTTTTTCAAGATGGCAGCTGGTGATTAGTGGTGCCCTACAGAGGTGATTGTTCAGATCACAGCTATTAACAGTATATATTAATGATTTGGATGAAGGAACTGAGAGCATTGTTGTTAAGTTTACAGATGGCATAAAGATAGGTGGAAGGACAGGTAGTGTTGAGGAAGTGGGGAGGCTGCAGGAGTTGGACAGGCTGGGACTGTGGACAAAGAAGTGTCAGATGAAATACAATGTGGGAAAGTGTGAGTTTATGCATTTTGGTAGGATGAATGGAGATATAGACTATTTTCTAAAAGGGTGAAAGGGCTACAAAAATCTGAAGCACAAAGTGACTTAGAACTCCCAGTCAAGATTCTCTCCAGTTTCTCATGCAGATTCAGTTGGCAGTTAGGAAGGCAAGAGCAATGTTAGTATTCAACTCAAGAGTGTTAGAATGCAAGAGCAGGAATATAATTCTGAGGCTGAATAATCATACAATCATACAAGAATCATCCAATCCCTACAGTGCGCAAATCGGCCATTCAGCCCATTGGGTCTGCACCAACCCTCTGAACAGTATCCCACCCAGACCTCCACCCTGCCGCATAACCTTGTATTTCCCGTGGCTAACCCACCTAGCCTGCACATTCCTGGGCACTGTGGACAATTTGGGATAGCCAATCCACCTAACCTGCTCATCTTTGGACCATGGAAGGAAACTGAAACACCCAGAGGAAACCCATGCTTTTTTGTTTAAGAGGAACCCAATTTCCAACAGATTTCTGTCCTACTGTGTTCACTAGTAAATCTTTCCATCTCCTATAGAATCATCAAGGGCTCTTGTCAAGCTGCATTTAGAATATTGCAAGCAGATTTAGGCCCAGGTCTAAATAAGGATGTATTGGCCTTGCAGGGGAGGTTGATAAGAATAATCCCAGGGATGAAGGCCTTGTCATTTGAGCAGTAATTGTGGACTCTGGGTCTATACTCAATGGAGTTCAGAAGGATGAGGTGGGACCTGATTAAAATTTACAAAATTCTGAGAGGCCTGGATAGAGTTGACATGGAGAAGATGTTTCCACCGGTAGGAGAGACTAGGACCCGAGGGCGCAGTCTCAGAAGGGACATCCCTTTAGAACTGAGATGAGGAGGAATTTCATCAGCCAGATGGTAGTTAATCTGTGGGACACAGTTCTGTCAAGGACTGTGGAGGCCAACTCATTCAGTGTATTTAAGGCAGAGATAGACAAGTTCTTAATCAGTAAGGGATCAAGGAGATGCAGGGAGAAGGCAAGAAAATGGAGCTGAGAAACAGATCAGCTATAATCAAATGGCAGAGCAGACTTGGTGGGCTGAATGGCCTAAATCGGCTGCTATGTCTTGTTCTCTTATGGTCTTATTCTGGGAGGAAAAATGCTGTCAGGGCGGAAAGAGTCAAGACTGGTTGTGGACTGACCAACATTCATCTTATTGCTCCTGATGTGGAGAGGATGCTGACTCTGGCCACCCTGAGCAGCTGATTGACTGTTTCCACGACTGGCATCCAAGGCTGACTGTGCCTGGACCCCCTGACCAAAGACTATCTCCCATGACTCACTGACAACCGTGACAAGCTTCCTGGCTTTGTGTCTTCACTAAATGACAATGGTATGAGCCTGGTATGTCTGGCCGAGGACTCAATGAGCAAAAGGGCAAGGCAATGCAGGGAAAGCATGTTGTGAGCATCCAGGTTGGCTCAGAATGAGTGAATGCCATGACAGTGGGTGATACAGCCCAGTGATCCAGATTGGAAACAGTCAGAGCTGGGTGCATATCCCTGAGCACACAGTGTCCTTACAGCAGCATTGAAATGAGAGTGGGTGATGCAACGCTGAATTGCAGAAGTGTACTGTAAGCGGATTAGAGATATGCCATGGGCGTTCTTAGATGGTGGCATGCATTGAATGTTAAACCCTGTAGATGTGGGGCGTGCTTGACTAGTGTCCATGGAGTGTGCCCTGAGACGTTACGGCGCAGTGTCCAACACGGTAGTCATTCGGAGCAAGCACCAAAATTAGTGCACCCAGTACCCACTCTGGTGTGTCCGGTTTTCTGGCACCGAGCTTGTTTGTTGAGTTTGGTAAGATAGAAAACTGAAAATTAATCAGGACAGTGGAGCTGTTAAGTCACCTCACCAATTGTGAAAAGCATAAAAGATGCATTGAGACTTTTCCAAAATCAAAACAGTCTTCTGCAGTTTCAAAGGTAATTGTATCCATTCTCCAAGATAGTAGGAACTGCAGATGCTGGAGAATCTGAGATAACAAGGTGTAGAGCTGGATGAACACAGCAGGCCAAGCAGCATCAGAGGAGCAGGAAGGCTGACATTTCGGGTCTAGACCTTTCTTCATCCAGCTTTACACCTTGTTATCTTGTATCCATTCTCCATTCAGTTCTGATGTGATACTTCTATGTGATTCTCTAATCTGTTCCCCATTTGCTGCAATCTGCTTTTTATTACATTTATAAATCATAAAATACCTGAAGCTCTGTGAAGTTCTCGATTTTAAACATTTGCTTTGAGTCCTCTTGCATTCTCAGACTCTGACCACCAGGTGCCACTTGGAACTGCTTGTTGGTGTATGAGGAACTAATTCAGTGAACATGATCAAAACTTCTGCAACAGATTCTGGAAATCTGAAATAAACACGGAAAGTGCTGGAAATACTCAGCAGGCAGGAGCTTCCCGACATCGAGAGCATGTTGTCCAATTTTTCAAACCAAAGTTGAGTGGCAAGACGAGATTCTCACTCATAAACCGTGAGAGGCCAATTTACAAAAATAGTATTAACATCCTAATCATTATATAATATCCCATCATTGATGAGCAGATTCCCAGTCTCTCCACTGCCAAATTGAAATGATAATGATCGTGCAGAGCAGCTGTGGGTTGGGCTTTAAAGGTGGCAGTGGTCTTAGGAGATCCTTGGTGACCAGTGCGTCCAACTGTGGCCTTTTGGGAGAACCAGACCAATGGTGAACCATAGGAACCTGATGCACGGTTAATAAGGTGAATTATGGACAATTTCTTTATTCATTCACGGGATGAGGGCGTCACTGGCTAGACAGCTTTTAATGCCCATCCCTAATTGCCCAGACGGCAGTTAAGAGTCAACCACATTGCTGTGTGCCTGGATTCACATGTAGGCCAGACCAGGTAAGGAGGGCAATTTCCTTCCCTAAAGTGCATTAGTGAGCCAGATGGGATTTTCCAAAAAGAAAAAAACCAACAATGGATTTGCAGTCACCATTAGCCTCTTAGTTCCAGATATTTAGTGAATTCAAATTCCACCATCTGCTGTGGTGGGATTTGAACCCAGGTCCCCAGGACCTTATGTGGGTCTCTGGATTCATAGTCCAGTGATAATACCACTAGGCTATCACTTCCCCTTTTTCCACAAGAAAATTATAAGCTGTAGAGATAGAGTGAATGTG
Source organism: Stegostoma tigrinum (assembly GCF_030684315.1). Taxonomy (NCBI): domain Eukaryota; kingdom Metazoa; phylum Chordata; class Chondrichthyes; order Orectolobiformes; family Stegostomatidae; genus Stegostoma; species Stegostoma tigrinum. The sequence continues at coordinate 53,096,192 of NC_081370.1, read as the reverse complement.
TAAAATCCTTTGGCCCTTGGTGGATTTCGATGGGACTAGATTAATTTAGGGTATCTGGTCAGCATGGACGAGTTGGAGAGAAGGGTCTGTTTCCATGCTGTACAGATGGACAACTCTATGACAGTAAGTTAAGTAAGAACTGTAAAGTGTATTTCTGTCAATAAGAATCAAATTGCCATTAGCGCAAGGCATTTTTTCCTTTTTAAAACAATTGAAAGTTTGCGAGAAAGTGCTATAAATTATGTATATATTTTTAAATGGATAATGATAACAAATGTACTTCTAAAAAGATTGCCTGTTTTGACATTTTACTGATATATGTTTGCAAGATTATTTTGTAAATATCTGGATTCTCGGTGATTGAGATGGCAACCGCAAAATAGTGTTTTCAAAAGAAAAAGGTAGTTCATCCAATGTTGATTCTAGGGAAAGGAACAAAGAGGCTGGTTTTCATTTACAACTGTGAAACAAGAATGGTTGAAAGTCAGCTGAGGCTGAAAGAATGCAAGTTATTGAATACTGCAAGCCACTCACATCTCTTGAACAGAAAGTGTGGAATACAGACATACTGTATATTGTTATGACTCTGCCTAATATACAAGCTCTTCTGAGATGAGGTCCTTCGTGTACTTTGCCCAGTTGATGTTTCTTTAATGCTTAAGTTCTGGTTAACTTTTAACAGTCAGGGCAGCCATGGGTTCAGCATTTAATACCAGTTCATTACTATTACCTACTTCTCCTTATTAAATCTTAATGGCCTCATACTACTTTCTGGTGAGCTAGTGACTGCATGCATCTTCTCTTGGTCACTCTAGCTTCTGAAGGTAACTTGGTGCAAGTTGACAAATGCCCAAAATTCTTCTGGCGTTCCATTGGGATCAAAGTCCCTTAGTGCTCAGGGATGGACAAATGCACCGAGTTACATTTGCTGGTTCTCTCTCTGGATTCAGGAAATTGTGATCTTTAAGATCTGCCATGCAGCATTCAGCATCAACATTTAGATGTGCTGGGACAAAAACAAAGTTTCTGGAAAAACTCAGCACGATTGGGCACAGATGCTGCCAGGCCCGCTGAGCTTGTCCAGCAACTTAGTTTGTGTTCCTGATTTACAGCATCTGCAGTTCTTTTGTTTTTTATTTAGATGTGCTGCCCATCTTTTCATTTTACAAAGAAAATCTAAAGAGATACTTCAGGAAATAGGATAGCTCATATTCACCTGTCAGTAATGGGGGGTATGTTGTTTGTATTGTGTTTTAGGTGACATTGCCTGCAATAGTCACCCTGAATCTCCAGCTAGTTTCTCATGTTTGAATTTTGCAATTTAACCCCTCCTTTAGTTCCCCAAAATATGTTCGTTGTTCATATCCTCCAGCTTAATTGCTGAGTTTGATCAACTGCATGCGCAGATAGGACAAGACTTATAAAGAAAGAAAATCAATCCATGCTCTCTGTCTTAACTGTTATTCATCATTTATATAAATGATTTGGCTGAATATTTAGAAGGTATGGTTAGTGAGTTTGCAAATGACACCAAGATTGGTGATATAATGGACAGTGAAGAAGTTTATCTGGGAATACAATGAGATTTTGATCAACTAGGCCAGTGAGCTGAGGAATGGCAGACGGAATTTAATTTAGATAAATGCAAGGTGTTGTATTTTGGTAAAGTCAATGGTAGGGCCCAGGTGAGTGTTATAGAACAAAATGATGTAGGGATACAGGTTCATAACGAGGTAAAATGGACTCACTCGTAGACAGGGTGGTGAAGGCGGCTTTTGGCTTGCTTTCATGGTCAGTGCATTGATTAGAAGATATGGGACATCTTGTTGCAGCTGTGCAACACTTTGATAAGGCCACATTTAGAGTACTGCGTGCAGTTCTGGTTGCCCTACTATGGAAAGGATATTATTAAACTAGAAAGACTGCTGAAAATATTTACTAGGATGCTACCTGAACTGAAAGGTTTGAGTTATAAGAAGACGCTGGATGGGCTTTTTCCCTCAAGTGTAGGAGACTGAGGAGTGACCTTATAGAAATCATGAGAAGCATAGATAAGATAGATAGCCAACAGCTTTCCTCCATGGTTGGGGAGTCTAAACCGACAAGGCATAGGTTTAAGGTGAGAGGGGAGAGATACAGAAAGGCCCAGTAAGTGCCAAGTGTCTGGAATGGGCTGCCAGAAGTAGTGATGGAGGTGAGTGCAGTTTTGTCCTTTAAGAATTATTTGGATAAGTACATGGATGGGATAAGTATAGAGGGATATGACTAAATGCAAGCAAATGGAACTAGATTAATTGTGAAAACCGGGCAGCATGGACAAGTTGGGCTGAAGGGCCTGTCTCTGTGCTGTATATCTCTATGATTCTGAACCTATAGCAGTTCCAGCTATGTGTCACTATTAATGCTATGCAGTGATGATATTAGATTAGATTCCCTACAGTGTAGAAACAGGCCCTTTGGCCCAACAAGCCCACACCGCCCCTTGAAGCATCCCACCCAGACCCATCCCCCTATAACTCACCCACCCCTGAACACTACGGGCAATTTACCATGGCCAATCCACCTAGCCTGCACATCTTTGGACTGTGGGAGGAAACCGGAGCACCCGGAGGAAACCCACGCAGATACGGGGCGAATGTGCAAACTCCGCACAGACAGTCGCCTGAGAGGGGAATCGAACCCGGGTCCCTGGCGCTGTGAGGCTGCAGTGCTAACCACTGAGCCACCGTGCCACCCACAATATATAGATATATTGTATATATGATATAGAGAGAAGAAATATACACCACCTCTACAAATGATCAAGAATTAAATGTTTGTCCTTCCCCTTTCATTTCAGTATATTTCCTTTCTCCTGCTACTTTGATTTTCATTGCAGTGGTACTGACCACACTTTATGTTTGCCTCCTCGTTCTCAAGCAGCCTCTGAGGATCCAGAGCGACTTGGCCCCACTCCAATTCAGTGAGTTTGGACATCGCTGCTCAGCAAATGCATGATTTGCAGACTCGGCTACATTTGGGGCAGGCGATGTTGGAAGGGTTGGGTCTGTGAGGTCGATGGACGTTTGTGTACTCCATTTGCTTTACATCCGCACGAGCCTCATGAATTCCTGCATAGTGTTCCGTGCCTTCCCCAAAGAGCCATCTCCGGCTTGGTTGGCCATGAGCCAGGGCCTCCCTCTTATCAGCTTGAACCTTTTCCTCTTCAGGTTTGCTGTCCTAAGGCATTTCTGCTGTTCTCCCGAGAGATGCACCTGAGTTCTGAGTCGAGCTGTTGCTTCAGATGTTTGGCATGAATGACCACCGCACAGAACAGACTTTGAGCGAATAGCATCTTGACACTGGGCAGGTTGGCTGAGAGAGGATACCACTATTGGACCACCCTTTGTTTGGTACCTGATTCAGAGGATCTTGTGAAGGCACCACTGGTGGTCCTCCTCCAGAGCTTTGGGGTGTCTGCTACATATAATCAAAATCTCTGGGAACATGGGAATGCAGGGATCCCTGCTGCCCTGTAAATCATGGCCTTGGTATCAGCCATCTGGTTATATGCCAGACCTTTCTGACCAACATCTCCTGTCAGTCCTAAATGAGGTGATTGTGTGCAGTGAGTATGGGCACACGTCACAACAGCAACTCCTGCTGGCATGTGGATGCAGTCACAATCTCTAGTTGCTAATGACAGAAAGGACCCAAGTGTGAAGGAAGCAATGACAAGGGTCAGCAATAAAGGGAAGTAGGAAGAAGGTGAAAAATGCAAGAGCAAAACACTTGGGAAGCTGGAAATCCAAAATCAGAATAGGAAGCTCTGGAGGGTTTCCACTCAGCGGGTCTGGTAACATAAATACTTTTTTGAGATAAGGGGCAGTTCATGTTAAACTGAAGGGTTGTCTTGAAGTGATAAAACAATGGTCTCCAGCCTGATAATGAAATGTGAGGCTGGATGAACACAGCAGGCCAAGCAGCATCTCAGGAGCACAAACTGAACTAGCTGGCAGGCAGAAGGCTGGAACAGACTGAATGGTCCACATCTGCTCCTACATCTTAGAGAAAAGCAGGTTTACATCAGATGAAGTACAAACAGGACTACCAATACGGACGGGGCACTAAAGAAACTCTACTTATTTGTTTTCTGCTTATCATGTGCCACGAAGGATGAAAGAGTGTCAGTGAAAAGATGAAGTGTTGGAAGGGGGAAATGTAAGGAAAGAACTGTGGATGCTGGAGATCCGAAACAAAAGCAGAAATAATTGCAAAACTTAGCAGGGAGCATCTGTGGAGAGAGAAATAGAGATAATGTTTCATGCCCAGCGAGCACTCTTCAGAACCCCTTTCAAAGAAGAATCATTGGACCTGAAACGTAAAGTCTGATTTCTCTCTACAAGAGTAGAAAGTTCTTCTGTGCAAATGGTCCCAGAGGAATATGATGGGAAAGGAAAGTTAGCTGTGAGCGAATTATTGTTCATGTAACCTTTGAGTAAGTGATGGTCGGGTTTTTGTGTTTAAAATTCAAATAATATGTTTTTCCAATTCAAAATCAATCAATTGTAAAAGATAAAACTTTTAACATGCCCAGAAAGTTTTAGTATTTTAAAAAATCATATTTCTGCCCACAACAATCTTACGAATTCTGAGGAAGGGTCATCCGACCCAAAACATTTACTCTGATTTTTTTCTTCACAGATGCTGCCACACCTGCTGAGCTTTTCCAGCAACTCCTATTTTTGCCTCTGATTTCCAGCAACTGCAGTTCTTCTGGTTTTAAACAATTTTACTTGCCCCACTTGAGTCATTTATGGATTTCAGTGCAATTTTCTTTTACATCCAACATAAGTGGGGAAGCATTAAGTCACAACTCAAATTGCAAAGCCCAAGTAACTATTTGTTTTCATCTGTCTTAAGCTTATACTTAGAGCTGTTTACAAATTGTCGTATTTTTTCTTTTCTGTCTGGTAATGTCAGCTTTATGGAAGCTGTTTGTCAGCTTTCGCTTGTGTTCTAGGCTGGTGTCTATGATTACCCAACACAAGGCAGAAAAAAACAAGTGGTGCCGCTTTTTCTCCTGGTTGCCAGGAATGTAACTCTATGCTATAAAAAACAACATGGCATAGCTGATGTCAAGTGGAAGGCTGCGATAGAACAGAGTGGCCCATTTGAAAGAATAATTCTGAGGGTACCTACTCAAATGCAACTTTTACTTAGACTTTTTCCCCATGTTGTCAGTGCTGTGATTTCAGGGTCAGTCTGTGCTTGCTTTATTTCATTGTGCTAAAGGTTTTGTCAGTTTTGTTTTCACTGAGGTCAACTCAAATTCTCTTATCTTAAGGTTTCCTTATCAATGTTGATCTTTGTGCAATATATTTGCAAAACCTATCTCCAAATAGTATTGTGTTATTAGTCTTACTACTTCTGTAAAGTAGAGATATAAACCAATCCTTGGCATTCCCAGTAAAATGCTATCTATGTGTGTGCTATTAACATATTAAGATTTAAGCGGTGCCTCACCAGATCTTTATTTTGTCGGCCCTTTGCTTTACACATCGCACATGTTCTGTCTACTCTACAAAGCAAATGTGAGATTTCTAATGATAATGTCCTTAGCTCTGAACCAGAAGGTCTAGGTTCAAGTCCCACCTGCTCTAAAGGTGTGTCAGAATATATCGGAACAGATTGATTTAAAATATTTGCAAAACAACTGTGTACTCTATACGTCCAAGTAGAGATACCATTCCTTAATGCATTTCTTTTTAACTATTTGATCCCTAAAACAAAGTTCATTCACAAACAGAAAGAAATGCAGATAAGCTGATCCAATTCCTGAAAACTCGCTGCTAACATCCTTGCTACAGGTACTATTCCTGTACAAAAACAGAAATTGGTGGAAAAGCTCAGCAGCTCTGGTAGCATTCTGTGAAGAGAAATCAGAGCTAACTGAGGAAGGGTCACCAAACTTGAAACGTTAATTCTGATTTCTCAATGCTGCCGGACCTGCTGAGCTTTTTCAAAAATTTCCTTTGTTGTTCCTGATTTACATCATCCACTGTTCTTTCGGGGTTTTGACAAAGCACATTGACTTGTTTCTCCCTTTCTAGTTCTTGGACTTCAGTGATAATCCAACTGCTTCATTACAGCTCCTGCAGATCAACTAATTCAGCACAAGCCCCACTGCCCAAATCTGGGAGTTTCCATTCATCAGAAAACTGGGTGATTAGTTCTCAGTAAAATCACAACTTATAGCTTTTCAAAACTTTTTTTAAAGAGGAAAACAAAGTGACCCACTAGTTTAACCTTGGCAGTAGGGAACTTATAAGAACGTTGATGCAAGAGAAAATTAGTAATCCCTTTGGCAAATGCAGGATATTGGGGGAAAGTCAGCTTGAATTTGTTAAAGGAGAATCATGTTTGACTTAATTGCTAGAGTTTTTGAAGAGATAACAGAGTTTGTTGTTAAAGATGATTTTTTAAAAAATTCGATAATAGGTGAGGACATTGCTGGCTAGGCAGAATTTGTTGCCCATCCATAATTGCCCGGAGGGCAGTTCAGAATCAACCACATTGCTGTGGGTCTGGAGTCACATATAGACCAGACCAGGTATGGATGGCAGTTTCCTTCCCTAAAGGAATTAGTGAATCAGCAATAGAATTATGGTCATCATTAGATTCTTAATTCCAGATACTTTATTGAATTCAAATTCCACCATCTGCCGTGGCAGGATTTGAACCTGTGTCCCCAGAATGTTAGTGATAATGGGGACTGCAGATGCTGGAGAATCCAAGATAATAAAATGTGAGGCTGGATGAACACAGCAGGGCCAGCAGCATCTCAGGAGCACAAAAGCTGACGTTTCGGGCCTAGATCCTTCATCAGAGAGGGGGATGGGGTGAGGGTTCTGGAATAAATAGGGAGAGAGGGGGAGGCGGACCAAAGATGGAGAGAAAAGAAGATAGGTGGAGAGGAGAGTATAGGTGGGGAGGTAGGGAGGGGATAGGTCAGTCCAGGAAAGACGGACAGGTCAAGGAGTTGGGATGAGGTTAGTAGGTAGGAAATGGAGGTGCGGCTTGGGGTGGGAGGAAGGGATGGGTGAGAGGAAGAACAGGTTAGGGAAGCAGAGACAGGTTGGACTGGTTTTGGGATGCAGTGGGTGGAGGGGAAGAGCTGGGCTGGTTGTGTGGTGCAGTGGGGGGAGGGGACGAACTTGGCTGGTTTTGGGATGCAGTGGGGGAAGGGGAGATTTTGAAGCTGGTGAAGTCCACATTGATACCATTGGGCTGCAGGGTTCCCAAGCGGAATATGAGTTGCTGTTCCTGCAGCCTTCAGGTGTCATCATTGTGGCACTGCTGGAGGCCCATGATGGACATGTCATCTAAAGAATGGGAGGGGGAGTGGAAATGGTTTGCGACTGGGAGGTGCAGTTGTTTATTGCGAACCGAGCGGAGGTGTTCTGCAAAGCGGTCCCCATGCCTCCGCTTGGTTTCCCCAATGTAGAGGAAGCCACACCGGTAACAGTGGATGCAGTATACCACATTGGCAGATGTGCAGGTGACCCTCTGCTTAATATGGAAAGTCATCTTGGGGCCTGGGATAGGGGTGAGGGAGGAGGTGTGGGGGCAAGTGTAGCATTTCCTGCGGTTGCAGGGGAAGGAGCCGGGTGTGGTGGGGTTGGAGGGCAGTGTGGAGCGAACAAGGGAGTCACGGAGAGAGTGGTCTCTCCGGAAAGCAGACAGGGGTGGGGATGGAAAAATGTCTTGGGTGGTGGGGTCGGATTGTAGATGGCGGAAGTGTCGGAGGATGATGCGTTGTATCCGGAGGTTGGTGGGGTGGTGTGTGAGAACGAGGGTGATCCTCTTTGGGCGGTTGTGGCGGGGGCGGGGTGTGAGGGATGTGTTGCGGGAAATGCGGGAGACACGGTCAAGGGTGTTCTCGACCACTGTGGTGAGAAAGTTGCAGTCCTTGAAGAACTTGGACATCTGGGATGTGTGGGAGTGGAATGCCTCATCGTGGGAGCAGATGCGGCGGAGGCGGAGGAATTGGGAATAGGGGATGGAATTTTTGCAGGAGGGTGGGTGGGAGGAGGTTATTCTAGGTAGCTGTGGGAGTCGGTGGGCTTGAAATGGACATCAGTTACAAGCTGGTCGCCTGAGATGGAGACTGAGAGGTCCAGGAAGGTGAGGGATGTGCTGGAGATGGCCCAGGTGAACTGAAGGTTGGGGTGGAAGGTGTTGGTGAAGTGGTTGACCTGTTCGAGCTCCTCTGGGGAGCAAGAGGTGGCGCCGATACAGTCATCAATGTAACAGAGGAAGAAGTGGGGTTTGGGGCCTGTGTAGGTGCGGAAGAGGGACTGTTCCACGTAACCTACAAAGAGGCAGGCATAGCTGGAGCCCATGCGGGTGCCCATGGCCACCCCCTTTGTCTGTCGGAAGTGGGAGGAATCGAAAGAGAAGTTGTTGAGGGTGAGGACGAGTTCGGCTAGGCGGATGAGGGTGTTGGTGGAGGGGGACTGGTTGGGCCTTCGGGACAGGAAGAAGCGGAGGGCCTTGAGGCCATCTGCCTGAGGAATACAGGTGTATAGGGACTGGAAATCCATGGTGAAAATGAGGTGTTGGGGGCCAGGGAATTGGAAGTCCTGGAGGAGGTGGAGGGCATGGGTGGTGTCACGGATGTAGGTAGGGAGTTCCTGGACCAAAGGGGAGAAAATGGAGTCCAGATAGGTGGAGATGTGTTCGGTGGGGCAGGAACAGGCTGAGACAATGGGTCGACCAGGGCAGGCAGGTTTGTGGATTTTGTGAAGGAGATAGAAACGGGCCGTGCGGGGTTGGGGAACAATGAGGTTGGAGGCTGTGGGTGGGAGGTCTCCTGAGGTGATGAGATGATGTGCTCCTGAGATGCTGCTGGGCCTGCTGTGTTCATCGAGCCTCACATTTTATTATCCCCAGAATGTTATCTGGGGCTCTGGATTAACAGTCCAGCAATAATACAGCTAGGCTGATTCCTTCCCTTGTTATGCTGTAGATGTGGTGTATATGGGCTTCCAAAAGACAGTTGATAAAGTACAGCACAGCAGATGCATGAGCAAAGATGTAATTTATGAAATGGGAAGACCAGAAAGCTGAATTGTATCTATTTTAATACAAGGAGCTCGATTGGTAAGGCAGATGCACTTCGAACCACGCTCAACACAAGGGAATATGATATTGTAGCAATCACTGAGACATAGTTGAAGGAAAGGCAGGAGTGGCAGCTCAACATTCCAGAGTGTAGAATTTCGGGCGCAAAATATGGGGAATGTAAGAGAGGCAGGGCATTGCATAATTAATAAAGGAAGCCATCATTGCAGTAATGAAGGGGAATGCCCCAAATGAAGCCACCTAGTTAAAGCCTTGAAATAAAAATGGTGCAATTATTTTACTGAGATTATACTGTAAGTATGCCAACAATCAAAGGGACACAGAGGAGCAGGCAAGTTACAAAAAGGCATGAGAGGAAGAGGGCTATGGTTGTAGGGGATTTCAATGATGCTAAAATGAGCTGGGATCACCGTACTGTGAAGGAATTAGATGAGATAGAATTTTTAAAGTGCATCCAGCAGAGCTATTTGTGCCAATACTTAGATAGGCCTGCTATCTATGTATTGGCACAATACCAGCTATCTACTAAAGATTGACCAGTGCTAGATCCAGTCCCAGGGAATGAAGCTAGTCAAGTGGCTGAAGTGCCAGTGGGTGAGCATTTTGGGGATAGTGACTATGACTCTGTCAGTTTCAGAGTCATTATGAAAAGGGATTAGGATAGTGCAAAAGTTGAGTATCTAAACTGGGGAGAAGGCCAATTTCAATACAATTATATATAGGATCTGGCAAACAGACTGGGAGCAGCTACTTGCAGGGAAGTCTACATTTAAAAGGTGGGAGTCTTTTGTAAATAATAGTGAGTATTCAGGGCACGTGTGTTCCTGTGAGAATAAAAAGCAAGGGCAGCATTCTAGGGAACCCGAGATGGCAAGGAATATCAAGAATTTGATAAAGAGAAAGAAGGAAGCGTATATTAGCTACAGAGGATTAATTATAGGGAAGGCCCTTCAGATAAAATTAGGAAAACAAAGAGGCGGCATGAAATACCTTTGGCAAATAGGATTAAAAAAAACCTCAAAACTTCTTAAGTTTTTTTATGAGCAAAAGGATGAACAGGAAAAGAGTGGGGCTTATTTGAGACCAAAGAGAGTATCTGTGCATGGAGCCAGAGGATGTGGGTGAGTATTAAATGAATATCTCTTGTCTGTTTTCATAAAGGAAAAAGACATTGTAGCTGGAGATTTCAGTTTTAATGATGAGGTTCTGGACCATATTAAGATTAATAAGGAGGAGGTATTAAATGTTTTAATGGATTTAAAGGTGCGTAAATCCCCAGGGCCTGATGACCTCTATCTCAGGCTGCTGTGGGAGGTAAGGAAGGATATTGCTCTGGCCCGGGCAGAAATTTTTTTTTGAAAACATGACTAATTATATCAACGAGAGTAGTGCAGTTGATGTGGTTTTCGTGGACTTTGTTGAGGCCTTTGTCAAGGTCCCACATGTGGGTAGTTCTCTTATCACATGATAGTTGCAATCGTGTACAACCTTGTGCTACAGAAAATAGTGCTATAGAAAATTGCATTATGGGGAAATGCTATAGAAAATCACACTATAGAAAATCACATTATAGGGAATTCCAAAGAAAATCATACTATAGAAAATCACATTATAGGGAAATGCTATAGAAAATTGCTGTACTGTCGAGTAGAAAGTTCACCTTATCCAAACAGCATCCACTATTCATCAATCGTGTTACAGCCAATTTATGTTAACAAAACACACATTATGGTAGAAATACCTTTGGAAGTCTGGTCCAAAAAGTAAGAGCCCATGGGACCCAAGAAAAGTTGGCAAACTGATTTCCAAAATTATCTTATAAATAGGAGGCAAAGGGTGGAGGGTTGTTTTGTGATTGGAAGTCTGTGACTAGTAGTGTACCAGAGAGATTGGTGTTGGGCCCCTTTCTGTTTGTTATGTACATTAATGACTTGGTGTGAATGTAGAAGATATAATTAGTAAGTTTGCACATGACACAGAAATTGGTAGCGAGGAGGATGGTCTCAGGCTAACAGTCTGATATTGATCCACTGATAAATTGAACAGAGCAATGGTAGATGGAATTTAATCCTGATAGGGTAAGAGGTGATGGATTTTGAGGGGTCTAATATGGGAAAGTATGAATGGTCGGCTACTAGGGAGTGCTGATGATTCTTGTACAAGTCCAAAGATCACTGAAGGTGTCAGCACAAATAGTTGAGTGGTGAAGAAGGCATACGGGACGCTTGCCTTCACTAGCTGGTGCATAGAACGTAGGAGCAAGAAAGTCTTGTTCCAACATTACAAAAAATTAGTTAGGCCACGGATGGAATACAGTGTGCACTTCCAGTCGCCACACTACTGGGAGGACATGATTGCCCTGGAGAGAGTGCAAAGGGAATTCACCAGGATGTTGCCTGGGATGAAATGCCTCAGATATGAGGAGAGATTGAATAGGCTGGACATGTTTTCCCTGGAGCAGAGGAGCCTGATGGGGTATCTGATTGAGGTTAACAAAACCAGTTGAGGCATTGACAGGGTGGATCATGAAAATAACTTCACCGGGGCAGATGTGCCTAAGACCGGGAGGCGTAAGTTTAAGGTGAGGAGCAAGTAACTTAGAAGGGATCTGAGGAAATAATTTTCACCTGAGAGAGTGGTGAAGGCATATTCTCTCACAATGTTTAAGAAACAGATGGACAAGCACTTTAAGTGTAAGGACATAGAAGGCTTTGAAGCAAATGCAGGTAAATGACATTGATGTAGTGTGGTGTTTGTTGGTCAACATAGACATGATGGGCCAAAAAGCTGTTTCTATGCTGTATACTGAGAACCCCCATCAAAGTGATTCACAAAGGCACTGTTGAACCCCAAGAATCGACTCAGCCAGATTGTATTTCACCCAACAGGGAAGGCATTGTTGTAGTGATAATGTCTGTGAACTGGCAATGGAGAGCCCCAAGCTAATATTCTGCGGAAATAAAAACAAAATGCTGGAAAAGTGAAATAAAAACAGGGAATTCTGGAGAAACTCAACAGATCTGGCACAATGTGTTAAGACAGGAGTAAAATTAATCTTTTAAGACCAATATGATTCTTCCTTCCTCAGAATTGAAAGGGTTTGGAAAATGCTCATTTTTGAGCTATCAATAGAGGGAGAGGAATTGAGGGAAGATAAAGATGTAAAATAGGATGAAAATGAAAGTGAAAAGGGGAAATAGAGCGTGTGTGTGTGTGTGTGTGTGTGTGTGTGTGTGTGTGTGTGTGTGTGTGTGTGTGTGTGTGTGTGTGTGTGTGTGTGTCTGTGTGTCCGTGTGTGTGCATGTGTGTGAATGAATGTCCAGGCGACATAGGCTAGCCTAACGACCAACATGTAACCATTGTCAATTGTTATAAATCCTATCAGTTTCACTTATTCCTGTAAGGAAGAATGTCTGCTGCCCTTACCTGGTCTGGCCTACATGTGACTCCAGATTGCCCAGGTATGTCCTGTACCTAAAAATCTGTTCAAATCCAACTCCAATTACCACACTATCAGCCCACTCTCAATCATCAGTAAAGTGATGGAAGGTGCCATCAACAGTGCTATCATGCAACACCTACTCAGCAATAATCCGCTCAGTGATACCCAGTTTCGGTTCTGCCAGGGCCATGCAGCTCCTGACATCATTACAGCCTTGGTTCAAGCACGACAAAAGACCTGAATTCCACAGGTGAGGTGAGAGTGACAGCTCTTGACATCAAGGCTGAATTTGACTGAGTGTGACATCAAGAAGCCCCAGCAAAACAGGAATCAATGGCTACCAGGGGCAAACTCTCCAGTGATTGGAATCATACCTGACATTTAGGAAGTTGGCCATGGTAGTTGGAGATAAAACATCTCAGCTCCAGGACATCTCTACAGGAGTTCCTCAGGGTAATGTCCTAGACTCAACCATCTTCAGCTGCTTCATCAATGACCTTCCCTCTATCATAAGGTTGGAAGTGGGATGTTTGTCAATGATTGCACAATGTTCAGCACCAGTTGCAACTCCTCAGGTACTGAAGCTGCTCATGTTCAAATGCAGCAAGATATGGACAATATCCAGGCTTGGGCTGACAAGTGGCAAGTGACATTCACACAGCACAGATGCCAGGCTATGACCATCACCAATAAGAGACAACCTAACCACCACCCCTTGACATTCAATGGTGTTACTATCACTGAATTCTCCACTATCAATATCTTAGTGGTCACTATTGACCAGAAACTCAGTTGGACTCACCATGTAAACACAGTGGCTACAGGAACAGGTCAGGGGCTAGGAAAACTGCAGCAATTAACTCACTTCCTGACTCTTCAAAGCCTGTCTACCATCCACAAGGCACAAGTCCAGGAGTGTGGAATACACCCCACTTGCCTGGATGAGTGCAGCTCCTATAATACTCGAGAAGCTTGGCACCATCCAGGACAAAGCAGTCCACCTGATTGGCTCTACATTCACAAGCATCCACTCCCTTCACTAGTGATGCTCAGTCACAGCAGAGTGTACCACCTACAAGACGCTCTGCAGAAATTCACCAAATATCCTTACACAGCACCTTCCAAACCCATGGTCACCTGCACCTAGAAGGACAAAGGCAGCAGATACATGTGAACACCACCACGTACAAGTTCCCCTCCAAGCCACTCACCAACCTCAGTTGGAAATATATCACCACTCCTTCACTGTCACTGGGTCAGAATGAATAAATTAAAAAATACTCTGAAATATTATTGCCACTTAGTTGGCTTCGAAAACCATTTAGTTCAAGGGCAATTAGGGATAGACAGCAAACATGGCCATACCCAGCAACACCCACATCCCTTCTACGAATTTTTCAAAAATCCACACATTTTCACGGTGACATCCATTAATTCAAATGTCCCTTTCATATTCACATTCTTCCATCTTTCCCTCAACAATCTAACTTGCCACTCTGATCTTCTCTCTAATCTTGTTCAGTTCAAACTCTTCCCTACCCCATCTTGACCTCATGTTCACAATCTTATCACACTTAGTCACTTCCTCTCCAACCAAAAAAAAACTGAGCTTGTCATCTCATTTGCTGTCCCTCCCTCATCATCACCACATTCATTCATCAGTTTGGGATTCTCCTCCTTTCCCAACCTTTTCTATTACCTCTCCTCTTTACTTTCCCTGTTCTCCTTCTACGCTTTCTGGCCAATGGTCAACATTTTCCTTTCATCTCTTTCCCACTCCTCCTCCATTTCCCTCTTGCCGTGCAAGCTGCACCTTCCCTTGAAATGCATTCTGCACCTTCTTTCCTTACTTTTCCCCCTCCCCTAGCCACATATACTGCCTTTTCCCATTTAGGTATTCAAATTCTTTCCTTCCAATTTATTGTAGATTCTGCCCTGCTCCTTTTACAATGCAGGATGCTATCTCCTCGATCTATCCATTCTGTCCCCATCTCCTTATATTACACTCTGTATCCCTCCCTGTTCCATGTAATCTGTCTTTCCTCCATTTACAGACTCATTCAGTTCTTCCCTCCAGTCCAATTTATTCTCATTCACTCCTTCTTTTCCCTTTCAAAGTATTTACCCACCCCACTTTATTTTTAATTTCAAATGTTTTATTTGCATATCAAAAAGAAAACAGTTACATTGCCTGTCAAGCAAGCTAATAAAAAAGGGTTATACATACTTAATTTAATGAAAAACAGGTCTTTGGCACTTCCATTTGATTCAAAATCCTTTGGTTATAAAGGTTCCTGTGTTCTTTATTATTCATTACTTGTCTCTCCAAGAAAGGGGAAAAGACAAGTGTAAGAAAAAAAATGGATTTGGGAGGGAGTTGGTTCAGGTAGAAGGGGATTGACAGCAGCATGAATCCAGCCAGTTCATTCAAAATCCAAGTATTGTTTTCTCAGAGACACAGCGTGAGAAGGAAAACAGAGCTCTTCCTTGCTCATTTTTCCCTGGATTTGATTCTCTTCACCTCACTCCCAATTCCCTGCTACTCGGTTATCCTGTCACTCATTGTCAAGTGCTGACTATCATTCATCTACACACTTCCAAAGGAACAGGTGAACTTGTGACCTCCCATTACTCACGATTGCCCAGAGGTCCACAGGGCTGCTCCACCAACAGAGAGAGAGAAAGAGAACTAGAGGTGAGTTTAACCTGGGGGCCACTATACCTCATGCGAGAAGTGAGGTTGAGAAGGTAGTAACCTCATTGGTATGCATATCATCACAGGAGTTCACACATGCAGTGTATGCAGTTGGATGCTCAGGGCAGTATCAGTGGGAGTGCGTGAACAGGAGGAATAGAACCAATTGTTTGTGGCAGCAATCACATGTAGGAGAATGGGTAGGTGCTGTAAGAGGAGGCCCATTTGCCCTGCTGTATTTCACATGTCTCCTTCAAATAAAGAAATCCTTTTAATATACCCTGCCTGTGACACCAATTCCATAAGGTGTGGATTTGTAAAAGAAAAGTGTCCTAGCAAACTGAAAGTGTGGCAATAACTGAGGTCTCATCAGCATCAGCTACATCATAAGACCAAAAGTAAATCTCTAACACTCTAAGGAGTGCCCCAAGTAACTGACACAGAACATCAACGACTGACATTTTTGTGTGTAATCTGATACTCAAAGCGCAGGCAACACAAACCTATCTGTGCTTTTGTTTCTTATCTGCTAGTTTGAAATTTTTTGGCCTGCAGATCTGAGAAAAACTTCATTTAACATTGTTTGTGAAACAGACTAAACCTAAATAAAGCTTCCCAGTATCACAACTTCAGACAAATGCATTTTAATGGGAACATAGGCTTAAATGCTATAGCTGGCCACCAAGGCTGTCTGACCCATGAAAACATCAACTTGGACTTTCTTGTTCTGCTGTTGCTGCAGACTGCTGTCATGATAACAATCAATAAATATGAATAAAGCAGAGTGATCTGGGTTTGGGCAGGAGGGGCCACAGCAGGCATGAAATGGGAAGAACGCAGTGTGGGTAGAGCATCACAAAACAGTATTCTCGTGGGTGGGCTCATGGCAGGTTTCCAAAAACTTGTTGCTAAAGGGTCCACCATGAGCACAGATAGTGGCCACAGAGCCAAGACCCTGCCTGAGGCCCCTGTCAGAGGCTAGACTTTAGAAAGGTAAACCTGTTAGAGGAAGTGACAAAAGGCAGTCACAAGTCATGTTGAGATATGTTTGCAAATTTTTTCTAGGTTTGTTAGAAATCACATATATGTATTATATGCTTATAATGTGTGGGGATATTCTTTGCCGTGAGACATGAGCTTTTTCTTAAAATGTTTGCCATTGTTCCTATAAACCTTTTCGGTTAAATCCCTTTTACAGTCCACTTCAGTGCTTCTGTCCCCATCCTTATGTAATTACCTGTATTTAAGTTTAGCAGTTATTTGCAATGAAAGATTCTCCCTCTCAAACTGAATGCTAAATTCTATCATATTATGGTCACTATTCCCCAGGGAATCTTTCATTCTGAGGTCATTTATTAAACTGCCTCATTATACATTACCCAGATCCTAAATAGCCTGATTCCCTGATCCACAACATGTTCTTGGAAACAGTCCCAAATACACTGTATGAAATGTTCCTTGAGGCTACATTTTCCAGTTTGTTTTACTTCATCAATCTAAGAATTGAAATCACCTCTGATCAATACACTGCTATGTTTATATGCCCTAATCCCTCCTGATTTATTCTTTGTATTATAGAACAGGTACTGCCAGGGGGCCTATAGGCTGTGCCTAACAGAGTCTTCTTCCCCTTGTTATTTTTTTTATTTTCATTCATATGGATTCTTCATTATCCAGTCCAAGTTATTTCTTTCTGTTATACTTATTCCATTGCATACCAACAAAACTACCGCATCACTTTTTCCTTCCTACCTGTCCTTACAAAAAGCCACAAACGCCTGAATATTTAGTTTCTAGATTTGATGTAATGGATGTAAGATCATACCCATTAATCTTTATTTGTCACCATTAGAACATAAAGTCCAGAAGAAATATGAACAGGAGTAGGCTATTTGGCTCATCAAGCCTACTCCATCATTTAATAGGATTATGGCTAATTCAATATTCCTCAAGTGAGTCTTCCTGCCTATTCCCCATAACCCTTGAATCCCCTACAGATGAAGAATCAATCTACGTCAGTTTTACGTATACAAAAGAAATCTGCTCCTCTTGCCAATCTCCGTGGCAAGGACTAATAAGTTCCAAAGTCTCATAACCCTCTGAGAGAAAATATTCCTCCTCATCTCAGTCTTATATTGAGTCAATGCCTTCCAGCCCTAGACTATTCCAAGAAGAGAAGCATCCTGTCAGTCTTTACCCTGTTAAGCTCCCTAAGAATCTAAAATGTGTTGATGAAATCACTTCTCATTTTCCTAAACTCCAGTGACTAGAAATGTCAACATCTCAAAAGTCTCGCTTAGCCTTTATTCATAAAGCAATCCCCTCCCAACACTGAGGATCATCCTAGTGAACCTTCTCTGAACTGTTTCCAATGAAATGATAAGGGGACTAAACTGTTTACAGTACTCTAGATGTAGTCTCACCAGTACCCTGTACAGTTAAAGTAAGCATTCCCTACTCTTGTGCTTCAACTCATTGAAATAAGGGCTAATAAGGGCTAACCTTTCTGGTTAAGATAACAAAGTGTGGGGCTGGATGAACACAGCAGGCCAAGCAGCATCTTAGGAGCACAAAAGCTGACGCTTCAGGCCTAGACCCTTCAACTTTTTCTGATGAAGGGTCTAAGCCCGAAACGTCAGCTTTTGTGCTCCCGAGATGCTGCTTGGCTGCTGTGTTCACCCAGCCCCACACTTTGTTATCTTGGATTCTCCAGCATCTGCAGTTCCCATTATGTCTAACCTTTCTGGTTACCTGCTGTACCGAGCTTTCTGTGTTTTGTGTACCAGTGTCCCCAAATCCCTTTGTGTTGCAGCTTACTGCAGTTTTTCCCTATTTACATAGTACTGTTTTCTTTTGTTCTCCATTTCAAAAGGAACATTTTTTCACTTTCCCACAAGGTCCTCCATTTCCCACTACCCTGCCAATTTACTTAATCTGTCAATACCTCTCTGTAAACAGTTTGTGCCGCTCTTACAACCTAACTTTCCACCTATTTTAGTGTTGTCTGCAACTGTACTTCCACTTCCTTCCTCCAAGTCATTAATAAGTACTAGTGATAATGGGAACTGCAGATGCTGGAGAATCCAAGATAATGAAATGTGAGGCTGGATGAACACAGCAGGCCCAGGAGCATCTCAGGAGCACAAAAGCTGACGTTTCGGGCCTATGCTCTCTGATGAAGGGTCTAGGCCCGAAAGGTCAGCTTTTGTGCTCCTGAGATGCTGCTGGGCCTGCTGTGTTCATCCAGCCTCACATTTCATTATCATTAATAAGTACTGTTGATTTGTTTATTTTGTCTTGAATTGTATACACATTTATGTAAAGAGCCATCAATTTGTCTTTTTACTACATTTTTTTCTTCTTTGAATCTACTTACTGCTTTTTGAATACCAATACTTTCTGACCCTTCCTGTACCACTCTGGATATCATTAAGAAAATAGTTGTCCTGCAATTCCACCTTATCCTTTTGTTTTGTCAGCCTACAAATCACTCCTCCTTAACCATCTCCCCATCTAATTAGGTTAAAGTTCACTCCACAGACCTAATTATTTGATTCACCAGGACACTAGTCTCAGCACTGGTCTGAGCATAGTTCAGATGTAGTCTGTCCCATTGGAACAGCTCCCTTCAATCCCAGTACTGGTGCAGGTACCCCATGAACTGAAACCAGTTCCTCTCATGGCTCTGATGAAGGGTCTAGGCCCGAAACGTCAGCTTTTGTGCTCCTGAGATGCTGCTTGGCCTGCTGTGTTCATCCAGCTTCACACTTTGTCCTCTCACACCAATCTATTTAACCTCTTGACATTATTTACTCTAAACCAGTTTGCCCATGGTTCAGGCAGTAACACTGAGATTATTAACTGGGAGGTTCAGCTTTTCTGTGTGGCTCCTAAGTGTTCCAAATCGTTTAAAAGAATCTCCTTTCTGGTCCTCCCAATGTTGTTGGTGCTAACACAGATATCGAGTACTGGATCCCTGCCCTCCCACTCAAAGTTCCTTTCCAGGCCTGAGGAAATTTCCTTAATCCAGATACCAGGCAGGAAATGCAGGCTTTGGGATTTATGTTCATTGTTGCAGAAAACAGCATCTATCCCCTTAATTATAGCGTCCTCTGCCAGTATTACACACCTGTTCCCTGCTTTCAGTTGAATGGCTTCCTGTTCCATGGCTGTAGTCAGTTCTGTCATCCTTCCTGACAATCTGTCTGATCAGCGCAACTGGCAAGAACGTCATAATTGTTGGACAATTGAAGAAATAGTTGCTCCTTGAGAACTATCTTTCGGATTCTTGCACCTGCTTCAGTTACAGTCACACTCTTCTGTCCTTGATAATGGACAGAGTTTGAACTGCCTAATCTAAGGGGCTTGATCACCTCCTGAATCAATGTGTCCAGATAAATTTCTCTGTCCCTGATGTGGTGTAATGCCTACACCTCAGACTCCAGTTGCCTTTCTGTTTTCTCTTGGGTCACTTTAAATGTATGCTTGTGTGTGACATAAACTCATGGCTTTTCTACATTCACATAGAATCTCACATGAATTAAGAGCAGGAGTAAGCTACTCACTGTTGATCTGATTGCTCCAATTTCTTCCCCACCCCAATAACATTTGCTTATCAAAAATTATCTACCCTCTGCCATTAGACATAAAAAGGGACTCTACCATTTCTTGAGGAAGAGCATACCAAAGGCTAGCAATCCTCTGTGAGAACAATTTCTTCCCCGTTTCCATCTTAAATGAGCAACTCCTTGTTTTCAAACTATTATCCCTAATTCCAGATTTTCACACAAGAAGAGGCATCCCTTCCACACCGTTTTATAGAAACACAGTGTCATACCTTTGGCCCAATGGGTCCATGCAGACCATAATCCCAACCTAAACAAAACGCATCTCCCTGCAGTTGGCCCATATCTCTTCAAACACTTCTTACTCATGTACTTGTCTAAATGTCTTTTCAATGTGATAACTGCATCCACCACTTCCTCTGGAAGTTCATTCCACACATGAACCACTCTGAGTAAAAAAATTGCCGTTCTTATTTTCTTAAAAACTTTCTCCTTGCACCTTAATAAGATACCCCTTAGTCTTGAAATCACCACCCTCGGGAAAAAAAAACACCTGTTATTCACCTTATATATACCCCTCGTTATTTTATGAGCCTCAATAAGGCCACCTCTCAACTTCCCACGTTACAGTGTAAAGTGTCACAGCCTGTCCAGCATCTCTTTATAACTCAAGCCTTCCAGTTCCCGCAACATTCCAGCATATCTCTTCTGAAACCTCTCCAGCTTAATAATATCCATCTTATAATGGGGAGACCAGAGACAGTGTTCCAGAAGAGGGCTCACCAACATCTTCAACATAATGTCCCAACTCCTGTATTGAAAGGTCTGAGCAATGAAGGCAAGCATGCTAAATGCCTTCTTAACCACATTATCTTATCAAGTCCCCTCAGGATATAATGTGTTTCAAGCTCCTTTGCTATTGTTCATGGTAAATCAGAAGACATCAAATCACAACGTTTTTTTTGGAGTGCGCTTGTTCATGAAGAGTACACATTTCCGGCCTGTGCTTGGACGTCCAAGACCTGAACATTTCTAAAGTTCTCCCCAGAGCTGTTTCTAATCTTACAATTTTAGATTTAAGTCAAATTGGGGAAATAATTGAATCGTATCACAAAAGCCTTCAACATAGGAACAGACCATTCGGCCCCTCATGTTTGCACTGCCTTGACTGAAGGGGTGGTTATGATTGTTTCCATAACCTCTTATTTTGTATTGAATCACAGAAACTTAAACACAGAAAGAGACCACAAGGTCCAGAACTCATGTTCTTCATGTTCTCCAGGTGCTACGTATAAATGCAAACACTTTCATTTGTTCAAATCTATAACGTCAGTGGTTGAACTTTATGATTAATAATTCTGCTTAAAATGGATGCTCCTTAAGCAACAGTTTAAAAACACACAGCAAACAACTTGCAGGGTGACTGGGAGTCTGGGTGCCATTATTGTTCTTTCATGGGGCATCTATCTTTAATGATGTTCAGCCCAAGGAGAACTGAAGAAAATAGACTTTAGACTGGACCCAAATATTAACTCTGTTTTTTTCCTGCACAGATGCTGCCAGACCTGCTGAGCTTTCCAGAAACTTTGTTTATGTTCCTATGTTTATTTTTCATACACCTGGTATCAAACTGATATGAAATGCTGAAGAATAAGATTACTGGCAATTTTAGTTAGGGGCAAGCAAAGAGTGAAATATTCCACTCTAACCAAAGATCTGAATGTCATGTTTCTTTCAAATAATATTTTAATATTCCAAACTATTCTAGATAGTTAATTTCTGGTTGTGCCCATGTGAAGCTGCCCATAACTAGAGATCATTTTCCCAAGAAACCTACTTTAAACTGTTGTAAGTATTGCATATCCACAGATCCAATGCAATTTAATTACTCATTACAGTCAATATCTGGTATCAGGAATTAACTGTTAGCAAACAAAGAATGATCACTGTATTAATAAAAGGCAAAAATCAAATCACTGATAGCTAGCATTATATCATTTTTATGGCTTATCATTTCCAGTTTTTTACTAAAATGAAGAAGAAGATTGAAAACCGAAACCAACACAAATCTAATCACAAAAAGAAAGAGCATTTTGTCTTTTAAAATTAAAAATAAATTATAAACAAAAACTCAAAGAACTACAGATGTTAGGAATTTGAAACGAAAAGAGAAATTGCTGGACAGCCTCTGCAGGTCTGGCAACAAGAGTAGAGAGAAAGCAAAGTTAATGGTTCAGGTCCAATGATTATTCTTCAAAAATAAAAGTAATCATGTTTGCCTACAGATATTAGATACAAGATTTCATAAAGTGCCACTGTACAAAAAAAAAGTTTAGCAGTAACTAGAATATTGCTGAAAAGAGAATCATGCCAATGGATCTTTTTGACTTGCGTTTTCAGCCAGAGTCAACTTGGCAGTCAATTAACACACTTTTCACTTGCAGGATAAATTGTTGCGATTGTTTGGAATTTGGAATTCTTGCATTAATCCTGATGATGGAAAGATTCAGAAATGATCCCTTTTTTCAGTAAAGTTCAGGCTAATGTGAGAAAGGGCCACTGGTTAAAAATGCCAAGGAGTCCTTGGAGGCAAAACCTAATACTTCAGTCAACACTTTAAAAGGAAGAAATGAGGAGCAATAAAACATTTTTGGAAATAAGTAGTGGCGAATAGTAATTAGTAATTTATTAAACTTTATACATTTTGTAACGATGTGGATAATTGTTCAATTATTTAACACAACTTATGTGGTTCCACTTTCCAAATATTGAGGAAACTCTGCATTAATATAATTTATAGACTTGTACAGTCTATCTAATCAGTAAGCCACACTATTGGGAATAACGATTATAACTCTATATTTCAGTAATGATAAAATTAACTTTAAAAATAATTGTTGTTTATAAAATACGTAGAAAATACACTTAAACACAAAGCTAGTTTTTCAATGTTTTCTGAAAAGGTATTTTGGGTTAAGATTTCACCAGAACTGGAATTTCGAAGGTAAGTTTGACAGAACTGTTGATAGTTATACTGAATAATTTCAGTTGTAGAGATTGGGGTCACTATGTTGACCCTATGGCTGAGTTGGCAGCATATTTGCCTCTGAATGACAGTATTCAGGGATGAAGTCTCTCTCCAGGGATGGAGCACATAAAATCACTCAGGTATATTAAGGATGGATTTCCACATTATCAGAGGTGCTGCCTTTCAAATGACAGCTGCTCACTCAGCTGGTGTAAAGATTCCAAAATATTATCTCAAAGAAGAGCGGGGGAATTGTCCCTGGTGTCCTGGGCAATATTTTGCCCTCATTCTATAACACAAGAATAGAATATCTGATTATTATCACATTGCTGCTTTTAGGAGTTTGTTGAGGGCACATTAAATGTCATGTTTCCTACTTTGTGACAGTGACCATGTATCAAAAAGTACTTCATGTGCAGTAAAACACTCTTTGAGGTGTCCACAACGTATGAAATGCAACAAATGCAAATCTTTCTCTAGGTTTTGAAAGGAAAAGTTGGCTTATGTTTCAATTTCTGATGACGATACAGTTACCTGGCTGTAAGTACACCTGTGCTAACAGCAGATAAGGAAGGATTGAACTTCATTTGCATGAGCTTGGAGTCATATAGAATGCTAATAGCCAATATCAATACGCACTCGTCGCGAATACTGACTTGCTTGATCAGGGACTAAAAGATGCCTGGCTTAGTGGAACAGTATCAAAGCTTTCAAAAGAAGAGTAAAATATCACGGCTAAAGTCTACAGTAACTAAGTGTGTAATTCCAAATTAAAGTAGGACTTGCTGGAAAAGCTTAACAGGCCTTGTAGTATATATGAAGAGAAGTCAGAATTAATGTTTCAGGGTGACACTTCCTCAGAACTGTTTTATTATGTCTATATTTACGTTGTTTTTACAAATGCAAATTATCTAATCAGCCTAATTAATATCAATGCCAAAAAAAAAGGTTAGTCACGAAACCTTCCTTTATCAACAGAAAAGAAACAAAACAGTTTTTGTACTTCCCTGGTACAGTAACCAAAATACCACCTAATCAATACTCACACCAGAATCCCTGAATTTAACACAACAGTAGTCCTAAATCACTCGCGTCAACAACTTTTAGACTGGATGTAGATAACTTCTTCCTGAAGCTATCATACACCTGCTTAAATGTACTCAGTTTTGAGTAACCTCTTCAAAGTTTTATCCCAACACTTCTGGTCTGAACTAAATTTTCTTCTTGAAACAAGCAAGAAAGCTAAATATTTATAAGTCTCTGACTCTAGCTTCTGCAAACACTTCACATGGAAGAGTCTGTTTACCCAATGCAAAATGTACACACTCTCTGTGTAGGAACTTACTTGATTTAGACAGAAGGCTTGGATTGAGATTGGTGGGTTGAAGTGTTAGGATTGTAACTGTTTGCTGAGGTACTACAGTAGCATAACCAGGTGAAACTGCACACATCTTCAATCACAGGTAGAACACTGATACATACATACATGTATGAAGAGGTTACTGGAAAGAGATCAAGCTAAAACTCCGAGGGCATGGGATCAAAACTCATGATAGCAGCTGCAGAATATCAATTCAATAAATTGCTAGGAATTGAAAGTTAGTCTTAGTAATAGTGGCCATGAAATTATTATCAGTTGTTGTAAAACTCCTAATGCACTTTAGGGATAGAAATTGTCTGGCATCCACATGATTCCAAACCCATTCAAATGCAATTGATTCTTAACTGCCTACATCAGTGACACTCACGTCTCATCAAAGCTTTTAAAAGACTCTGTAACTCGCTTGGTTCTATTGGTTGGCCAAGCTGGCTGGTTGATTGCAAAGGGAATTCCAGAGATGGATCCTAGGCAATCAAAGATATTGCCATCAAAAATGGGATGGGGATATGAGTGAGTAGCATCAGAAAAGTGGTGGAGGCCAGGCGTGACAGGTAAAGTTACAGAGATATGGAGGATCAAAGGCAATGAAGAACTAAAATTAGACGTAAGTATGAACATTTTCAGTGGGAAGAAGTGAGTGAGTGGGAGGTAGTGTAGGTCAGTGAAGAAAGAGAAGATAGATGTGAACAACTTGGTGTGAGATAGCTTACAAATTGCAGAGTTTTAGATGAATTAAGATTTGTGGGGTGTGGCAGGCTGGTCAGGAGGAAAGGGGAATCAGTAAGCTTTGTGTTAATAGAGGTATTGATGAAGGTTTCAGCAGCAAGTGAACTGAGGTGTGAGCTGAATAAAAGGTTATTTCTCTGGGTCAGCAACTCTTCATTCACTCTACTGAACACATTCAGTAGTTGAACTCACTTTAAGATGTGTTAATGTATTACCTTTTGACTACAGAATAAATACCTTTAACATGGTAATAAAACTGTAAAGAAAACTTATTTAAAAGGCCATTTTATTCATGTTTAAGAATGTTAGAGAAAGACATTTAAGAGCTTGAATCTTTGCAAAGGAGTAAATTTAATTGTCTTGGATAATAAGAAATACAAATCTATGTGACCTTTTGCCCATTGATCTGGAAGCAGTGCCAATGGGAGGGCAGTTAAGAAAGAAGCTATGTGACTGGTGGACATAAAGGAAGGTTACAGACTCATAGAACATTTAGAGGAGATGGAGGGTGAAATAGATGAAGATACTAGGAGAAAACAAACACAAATATCAGAACACAAATAACCCTAATAGGGAGATAGTAGGAACTGCCAAAGCTGGAGAATCTAAGATAACAAGCTGTAGACCTGGATGAACACAGCAGGCCAAGCAGCATCGGGGGGCAGGAAAGCTGACGTTTTGGGTCTAGACCCTTCTTCAGAAAAAAAAGCTAAATAATGCAGATTTCAAAAACAGCCGTGGATGGTCTCCCAGGTTTATGAAGCGAGACAAGTTTGTAATGCAACAGAAGACAACAATTTCATAGCATCTGCCAACAGAATATAATAGCAATATATTGCATTTTATTTGTAATAAAAATTTATAATAACATTTATTTAAAGTTTAATAAGGTTTATAATAAAACGTCAACAAAATGGATATAAATTGTCATGTATGGGTAACATGGATGAAACTCCTAAAAATTGGCCAACCAGTTAAACAATGAGCAAGATTGGAGAGAAAATTATGTTAGCAAAACAGTTAGTCATGAATAAGTATATTCATTGTTGAACTATCATGTGTGTCCAACGGGGCCGAAGCTTAAGCAAATGGTGGCCTTTGAGAGAAAAATCCTTTTGAAAATTTTCAAAAAGTGTCGCTCTCTACTGGTCTACCTTTTACAAAGGATGGATAGCTGATGATAGACTGAAAAATAGCCGAGGAAAACTTGAGCCTTCCAACCAGACGGATTAGGTAAAGAAAAATATGCCCCCTAATTTGGAACTTTGCAAATCAACTTTTCAATTGCGTTGTTGCTGAAGTTAGATCTCAAAACAGTGATATTGTAGTGATTTGCAGTTATCTAAACAGCGTCATTCAGCTATTGAAAGTTTCTCTAAACAAAAAAGGATACCACAAGGGAAAATCATTGATCATAGACCAAAGACTTTCACCAAGGGGACCACTGTATGGATTCTGATATTAGTGATCTTATTTGAGTCAGCTGTAGAGGCTTAGCTTGAAATCAGAACAAAGATTTTTGATAAATCATTCAAGTAATACATAATATATGATGCACTTGATAGCACATCGTATGGATTCAGGATATTGAAAAGTGGATAATAAAACAAATTGAATGCATTTACATTTTAAAGACTTTTAGAATCTTGGCCCCATGCTTAGAAAAATAGAACCCACACCTCAAAACAGCAACCACCCATAAAAACAAATGAACTCGCAGAAAATGATTTGTCCTAATTGAGACCCGAAATGTCAGCTTCTGTGCTCCTGTGATGCTGCTTGCCCTGCTGTGTTCATCCAGCTTCACACTTGGTTATCATGGATTCTCCAGCATCTGCAGTTCCCATTATCTCTGATGAAGTTACGGTATTGTTTATCAGCACGGCTCCAGAATCCTATATACATCAGCTTTAGGCATATTAGCTACACGCTGTAAAAGTGTGTCAATTTTAGTCAATTGTGTTTTGCATCATTCTACTGACAGAATACACCTGAAAAAATGTAAGTAGTATTTTCAAAGATGCTACAAGGTAATAAATGACAATTTTCATGTTTTAAAATGTAGAACTTTAATATATAGGGATACATGTTTGACTGCTCATATGAAGTTCCAAATTTGTAAAATCCCTGACATAATGGCCATTTTATGAACCATTAAATCTGCTGGCTGGCTTTTAGAAATTGCAATCTTTCAGTTTTACCCTTCAACTAAATTTTTGCAATTTATTTTGAAGATGTAGTCTACACGTCTTGAATATAGAACCTCAGAGCACATCTAAGCTGAAGCCACTTTTATATTTGTTTTGTTCTTCTTCTGTTACCAGAGACACATCTGGGAGCAAATAACTTGGTTATTGAGATAGCCAATGAGATAAGGGAACAGATGTAGCTGTGTAATTGCCACGAGAATGCAGATGATCCTTTCAAACTAAAACGGCAGCTATGTTGACTGTCAGGAAGTGGTCACATTAGAAGGCAGCAAGGTAGGAGCTGTGCAAATAGGCTAAAGTGGTCCAGAAACGGTGAAGCTCCTTCTGTAGTTCAGAGTTGCTAAAGTGTTGGATGTTTTCCCAGAGGCAGTCGTGCCATGAACATACATTGCATGATGATAACAAATTTTAAAACATCTTATTATAATTAGTATAATTAATCATGCAGCTAAATGCATCTAGCTAAAACAGATATTTTACTTGTCTTGGACTGGATTCAGTTTGGTAGAATGAGTGTTGACATTTTATAAAACAAGTTATGGAGTACGTTTTGCTTGAGAATAGAACAATGTAGACAGACCCATCATCTGGACCAGGAATGCTGTTCAGTAAATGCTATAGGGTGAAATGAACATAATTTAGTCAGGCTCTGAAGAAAACTTAGACCAGAAGCATATGAGGTATGTTTATCTAAGGACTCCACTTCTTTTCCAAGTGCACAATATAAAACCAAAGAAATTTGCAGGATCTTGTTACTTCTATTTTACTCCTAAACATTTGTTGAATTGTTTGCCATATATAGGTCCAACAAAAATGAATTGTGCAATGAGCAATTATTTTTGCACCTTTTCTTCTTTACGTGCCCACCCTTGTTTACATTTACATCGTAACATTTTTCGTTGTTGTGCAAATATGAATATTAGGAAATCCACTGGTACTGAAAGAAAGATCACATTCTGCAAGTGATTCAGCAGATTTATCAGCTGCGCCGCCCTCTCGATTTTAAACTTCAAACTCCTGGGTGCAAATCCCATGGCAGGACTTGCTGCACCTAATTTCTTCATTCACCCAATGTGGGCATCACTGGCTATGCCAGCATTCATTGCCCATCCCTAATTGCTCAGAGGGCAGCTGAGACTCAACAACATTCCTGTGGATTTGGAGCCGCACGCAGGCCCAACCAGGCGAGGATGGCAGATTTCCTTCCTTGAAGGACATCACTGAATCAGATGGGTTTTTGGTGACCATCGACAATGGTTTCATGGTGATCAACAGATTCTTAATTCTAGACATTTTTAAAAATTCAAATTCCACCTTTTACCAGGGTGAGATTTGAACCCATGTCCCTAAACATTAGCTGAGTTTCTAGATTAGTAGGTCTAGATAACACCATCTGGCCATTGCTATTGAGTGATTGGAATGAGCATACAATTTATGGACAGTGGTAGGCTATTTGACTCCTCAGACCTGTTGTGCCATTCAATCAGATCATAGTCAATTTGTTTGTGTTCTAAATTCCATATTCCCATCTGTCCCTAATAGGCTTAGATTTTCTTGCTTAATAAGAATGAATCTACCCCGCCTTGAAAAAAATATTTAATGAAATGGTTTCTGAGGCAGAGAGTTCCAAAATTACATTACCCTCTAAGAAAAATGTGTCCCCTTATCTGTCATAAAACATGACACTTAATTTGGAAACAGTACTCCCTTGTTCGGTCTCAGACACAACAGGAAAAATCGTCTCCATGTCCACGTTGCCGAGACCATTCAAAATCTTATAACTTCAAATCACCCCTCACTAAACTAAACTCAGGTGAAAATATGCCTGTACGTCTTTCCAATATGCTGGAGAGTGGGCAGGAGGAGTGGGAGAATCTCCTCAAGGATCTCACATGTAGTGTAGCTGGCACCCTGCGGACAAGACAATGGCAAAGCCACAGAAGCATGACACAATTCAAGGAAAGTCCACGGAAGCTCAACTCTCATTAACAAGAACAGAAAATTCAGTCCATCAGATTAACAAACAGAGTGCAGCCTCAGCAGAGTGGTGCTTTGGATTAGTTGTGTTCTTTTCTTCTTAGGTAGATCCTTGGAACCAAGGATGTCTTTCTTCCACTTGGGAGTTGTGGGTGCTATGGTGAATTAAATCTATCCAATGCTGGATCCACACAGCTTGCCACAACAGGCAGCAAACTAGCTGTCAATAGAGGAGCATATTATCAATTG
Organism: Stegostoma tigrinum; assembly: GCF_030684315.1. NCBI lineage: Eukaryota > Metazoa > Chordata > Chondrichthyes > Orectolobiformes > Stegostomatidae > Stegostoma > Stegostoma tigrinum. The sequence continues at coordinate 53,066,793 of NC_081370.1, read as the reverse complement.
GGTAGCTGGCTATCTTTTTATATTTCAAAAGTATACTTTATTCATAAAAATCTTTATACAGATACATAGTCACTTGAGCAGCTTGATTCTGCACATGGCATTTCCGTATGTAAAACATCAAAACCCAGGGTATTTCTTACTTATACAAGACTATATTTAGATACATTTGAGGTATCGGGAGGGTCGGATAACTGAACAGACCACCAGTCAGCTTTGGCAGAAAGACCTTAAATGGTGGTCTTTTCCCTGCTCTGCCTTGGCAGCTGCCCCAAGCTTCAGTGCATTCCTCAGCACAGAGTCCTGGACCTTGGACTGTGTCAGTCTGCAACATTTGGTCAAGGTCACTTCCTTGTTCTCAAAGACCAATATGTTTCGGGAACACTGAAGAGCATGTTTCACTGAGTTGATGATCCTCCAGGTGCAGTCAATGTTTGGCTTGGTGTGTGTCCCAGGGAACAGCCCTTAGAGCACAGAGTCCTGTGTCACAGAACTGCTTGAGATTAACCTTGTCAAAAACCATTACATCTCTCTCCAGACTTTCTTGGCAAAGGCAGATTTCAGAAGAAGACATGTGATAGTCTGTACCCAACCCTGTAGCCGCTCTGAGACCAGCATGCAGAGGCGCAGAGAGTTGGGGCGTGCATGAAGGATTTCACAGGTAGTTTGGCTGGCTGTCAAACAGGGATTGATCAGGTTCAGGCTGTCAATCAGAAGTGCTAGCAGTTAATACGGGGTGAGTGGACGATAATCATGTGACAGTTGTCAGTTGGGTGTCAGCTGTCAATCAGCGAGTTAACTGTGTGTCAGAAACCAGCTGTTAATCTGAGTCAGGCTGTCAATCAGAGGGACATGATGTCACTGAGAGAGGGCAGCAATCATCGGGGAGAGTTGTCATTTGGGGAGGGCCATCTGTTGGGGGAGTGCTGTCCGACAGGGGGAGAGCTGTTCACCAAGGGAGCGTTGTCAATCAGAGGGAGGGCTGTCAATCAGAGAGGGAGAGCTGTCACTCAGGGAGAGCTGTCAATTGGGGGAAGAGTGGTAACTCAAAGGGAGAGCTGTCACTCAGAGGAGAGATGTCACTCAGAGGGAGAGCTGTCAATGGGGGAGAACTGTCACTCAGAGGAAGAGTTGTAAATTGGGGGAGAGCTGTCACTCAGAGGGAGAGCTGTCAATGGGGGAGAGCTGTCACTCAGAGGGAGAGCTGTCAATTGAGGGAGAGCTGTAAATTGGGGGAGAGCTGTCACTCAGAGGGAGAGCTGTAAATTGGGGGAGAGCTGTCAATTGGGGGAGAGCTGTCACTTAGAGGGAGAGCTGTCACTTAGAGGGAGAGCTGTCACTCAGAGGGAGAGCTGTCACTCAGAGGGAGAGCTGTCATTGGGAAGAGCTGTCACTCAGAGGGAGAATTGTCAATTGGGGGAGAGCTGTCACTCAGAGCAAGAGCTGTCAATTGGGGGAGAGCTGTCAATTGGGGGAGAGCTGTCACTCAGAGGGAGAGCTGTCAATCAGAGGGAGAGCTGTCAATCAGGATGCTTTCCCCGCCCATATCTCCATGGTGACGGATCCTGTCCCCGCCCCCTGGCCGAGCCTGGTCGGGCCCAGCTGTTGGAGTGAGGGAAGGGAGAGCTCGTGTGCGTCTGGGCAGTGGTGGGGAATAGAACCGAGCTGAGGGCTTGAGAGTGAGAGGAAAGGAACAGTGATCGCCCCCGGGAGAGATAGATAGATAGAGATAGTTAGTTAGATAGAGAGATTTACTGCAATCGCTCCGGTGGTTTGATATTTGAAATTAGACGAGTATTTCTCTCTCTCTCTCTCTCTCATGTGCCGCTGGTGTTGTGCGAGGCGGCGGCGGCGGTGCTGTTGGTGGCCGGGCTCGGGACGGCGCTGGCCGGCTCCTGCCTTGCTCTCTCTGCCGCTCCTTGCCCTGCTCCTCCTGCTGGGGTTGGGATCGAGCGGCAGCCGCTCGGAGAATGTGGCCGCTCCGTGCCCGGCCGTGTGCCGCTGCGAGGGCGACGGTGGAGCCGCGCTCCGGGTCGATTGCTCCGGCCGAGGATTGACCACCGTCCCGCAAGGCCTCAGCATCTTCACCTTCTTCTTGTGAGTATCACAGCCGTAGGATTTCAACATCAAATTTAATTGTTTTTTTTGACATAAAAAGAAAATCGCCCGCAATATCTGGTACATCTAAATTTGTTTGGATTCATGTCCTGCAAGTGCCAAGGAAATTTGAGGGAGAAGTGCGGGTATGCTTAAGAGAGTGCTAGCAATTTTTTATTTGGAAATAGTGTGTGCAACGAATATTAATTGCTTCGCAGGAAAGCAGCTCTTGCAGGTTGGTTTAGGGCAAGAAAGTGCCCTCTCGGGACAGTTGAAGAAACACTTTCTTGCCTGCTGAAACTTTGCAAAAATGTCGAGTGCAGGGCATAAAATATTTTAAAGATGATTACCACTGCAAGGTGCAGCTTTTGACTGCCACGAGAGATTTTATGTGGCACGACGAGTTTCGTTTTTTTAAATAAAAAAACAATATAATAAAACTGCCTTTGTACAAATCATCTCATGTTAGGTAGTCGAGTTTGAAACTGAGTCTGCAGTCGATGTGCAGTGAAGTATGTAGATGATTTGCGGTCAAATCTCAGCTTTGCAATGCAAATTAGACTATTGACCAGCCCCATCAGATTGCATACTTGTGGTTTAAAATGACCCATTGCAGATTTTATAATATAAACAGATTTCTGTCATGCTTTATACATGAGCATATTTCTTAAAATCTAATGTATCAGATTCTGCCTGACCAGCACTTGGGTTTCAGTTAAAAATAATTTGTGTAATCTTGTGCTTGTTTCAGTTATGTTTTAGTTTTGGCATTTAGGTGATAATTTGGACCACACACACAGCAACATGCAGCCAATTATTGATTTTGTAGAAATTAGTTTGTCAGTATGAATGCAGCTGCACAAAGGGTTTGTTGCAACTTTCATTTGCTGTTTGAATGCCATGTTATGAGGTTTTAAAAATATATTCTTTTGCTACAATATAAGTTTCTGAAACCTGGAGCTGATTTTTCTGTACCACAAGTTGCACCAGTAAAATGATGTTAGTTAGCTCGGTAAATGTAATAAGATCAGAAGATGTTGGAAATACTAATCAGACAACGCAGTATCTGCACAGAGAGAAACAGTAATAGTTAAAGAAATTGCTTCTTATGGAACATAATGTTTCTCTGCAGATGCAACCTGACCTGTTGAGTACTTAAAGCATTTTCTGTTTTTTTCATGAATTTCTAGCAATACCTCCATGCATGTTCTGTCTGCTTGCATATGCAGTATAGCCCCGTTCCTTCAATTAACCTAATGTGAGAGTGGACAAAGTAATTCTAATCCCAAGTCACAGTGCTGTCAAACGTTACTCTTGGAGAAGCATGAATTGGACATCAATGCATTTAAAAACAAAAGCAACAACACAAAATTATATTTTCTTCATTTGTATGAAATTAGAAAGATTCAGTATATGTTGAGTAAATGGTCATGAATTATAGTAAAGCTATATTTTCAGCTACTATAGTTTTCATCAAAGTGATCTGAGATGATAGTTATTGGATATTTGCTATTCAGAAAGTGTGCCATCTGCTTTTACCACTACCATGTTTCATTCTTTTAGTGGAAAATCAGTTATAATTTTCAAATAGATTTTTCTTAGCTCAGAAAAATGTTTACTTATAGTCAGGAAAAATTATCCACTGCAACAAATTATTGTTTAGCAAATGTCAATTGTGTGCAGTGTTCCAAAGATTATGCTTCATGTTGTCTCAAAGTGACTCAATGTTGTGTTCTTTCAGACTTCCTTTGACTTAGGAGAAAAAAATCCTATTAATTATGATATAGATGTTGGCTTTACATTTTCCCCTGAAACTTCGTCCTTGGCAGTAAATATTTGACAACAACGTAATTTTCAAATGGAAAGGTTGTGCCGATCATGGATAAAACAAAATACAGGTTTTTCCAAAGTCACTGAGACTTTGGTATTATCTTTTCTAGAATAACTGCCTGAAGATTTATACATTCAAAAGTTATTACTTACACTGAGTATGTTCCAGTGTTGGCTACCTGTATGCTCAACTTGCATCATGTGATGCATGTTGGAATGTTACTTTAATGAAATGTAAGTATGCCTAATAATTTTATAGCTGAAAAAGGGCATGTTAAGAGTATTTGAAATCAGTCACTAACTGACAAATCCTTGAGACAATTTTTCATATGTCATAAGTATGTGCTTTAGCAGACACTTTGATAACAGGCTGTACGATAAATTAGTTGTTTACAAAAGTTATGAAATTGATTAGTTAACAAAATCCTGAGCCATTTGTGTGGTGCCAACATCGACATTTATGCACTTGAATTAACCCAGGATTACTTGTGCCTAAACACATGAGGTGTAAATAGTGATCATATTTAAAAGCAAGCCTTAGTTTCTGAGTTACTTTATTGCTTAATAATTCCACAGATATCCGCCTTTTTCCTGTAAAGTTGATATGTACCTTTATATCTGTATGGTCTGAACATACTTTGTATCTAAAAGGACAAAGGCAAAAAATGGCTAATATTATTCACTGCTAACAAAGTGTAGATCTGGATGAACACAGCAGGCCAAGCAGCATCAGACGAGCAGGAAGGCTGACGTTTTGGGCCTAGACGCTTCAGGAAAGGGGTCTGGGCCTGAAACATCAGCCTTCGTGCTGCTCTGATGCTGCTTGATGTGCTGTGTTCGTCCAGCTTACACCTTGTTACTCTCAGATTGTCCAACATCTGCAATTCCTACTATCTCTGAAATAATATTATTCAGTTTTGGTTTGCACCTGGTAGCCATAAATTGGGGTAGATTGTGGCTTACCCATATTGACACTTGAATAGTTACACATTGTTAGTAAAACAAGATTTGTGTTTCTGTCATCTTGAACAGATAAGCTGCTCAAGATGCTATTATGTGAACTAGGCAATCAATCCACTTACTTGATTGAGATTTCAGAAACGTACAACCTTGTTACTAAGCGTTTGGCAATAATTTTTCATATTGCAATTGGGACAAAACAAAACTGTTTTAGTAAAATGGTGTTTCAGCTACTGCTTGGCTACACTGAAAAGCATCATAGCAAACAAGGCAGAAAGTGAACATCTTGTCTCAATCTAAGTGTCGTGCCACATAAAGTTGAGTGATTTTATTTCTTTGTGGATGTCAGTTTTTTGAGAGATTTTCTCTAGCTAGAGGCCAGGATTTATTATATATTTTTGCTTGAGAAATTGGTGGTGAGCCTTTTGATTTGGCTACATCCATGTGGTGTTTGTCCTTTTGTCAGCTGTTCCAGGATTTTGTTCTAATGAGGATGAAGGAATGACAATATGTATCCAATTTGGGACTGTATCCAATTTAGGTGGGAGGTTGCAAGTGTCTGATTTTGCTTAACTGTCTTCTAAATGAGTGCTAGATTGTAACTGTAGCCAGTGGAACTAAAAATTAAGAGCCAAATTGTTAATCTGAATATTATTTTTCAACTACTTTTGTACTTATCCTGTAGCTACATACAGCATGCAGCTAAAATATGGTATCATTCAGAGTTTGTCCCCCCCACCCCATTAACTAATTCAAGTGACTGTTCATCATGTTTGAACTTTGATGATTGTTGACAGGTTACTTCATTCTGAGGATAAGGTGGATCAAAGTGAAACCCTTTTGCATCCTTGTCCGACATTCTCACAGAAACACCATTCCTTGGCTACTGACCAGGAATAGAGAGCCTGGCCAACTGTTATTTTTCCTCTTGAAACCCAGGGGCATTTAGGTCTGTTTTAATACCTCTGCTCCCATTTTAGTTGCAGGTGCTAGCAAACTTGGAACACTTCTTGTTTATGTGATCTTTATGTAATAAAATCTAACTAGTTTGTCGAAGTGTAATTAAGTTTCTGCGTACTGAGCATGATAGAGTAGTTAATTGCAGATTGCAGTTTTTTGGAAATAATTACATTTGTACATTGCTTTAAACCAACTAGATCTGCATAGTAATTACAAAGAATCAAGGTATTTTTGGAATCAAGAACTTGAAATGTAAGCCTGGTACTTGGTCTGATGTGTTCCACAACTGCTGTTATTTTGCTTAAGATGGTTAATGAGCAGCATGGTTTGACTGACCAAAATGCAATTGAATATCTTTAAAGTCTGATTTGGTGAACTATGTGCCAAAGTATTTTGCCCTCAGAGTTACATCGCCAAACACCTAGTTTGTTTGGGTTAGTAAAACAAAGAACTATAACTTTGATCAGTGACTATTATATGCGACAGTGATCAACTGTGTTTGTAATCATTTTTAAATTTTGTGATGACTGTGGATAGATTATTTAAATTCTCAAGTACACTTCGCAGGTCTTGAATTCTTAACTCATTCTTTTCCGAGAATGAGGAAGCTCTACATCTGTCCTGCAAATCCCAAAGTTTGTCTCCACAGTGACCAGGTGTTGAATAATCCTGCCTTGTATTGCACGTTCTCTGGACTTGGGGGTGTCTTGAGCGACGGTTGGCGTTAATTTACAACATTTTCATGCTATCAGTTTGGAACATTTGTGCCACAAAACAGTCATTTTTAAAAATCTTATTTCTATCTGGAACTACAGAATTACTAATGAGCTAATTTCTCTTAAGTGGGAAATTACTTTGTTTTGGGTTTCATAATTATGTAAATATCATTCGATGTTTAAGTCAACAGTAGATGGAAGGCTTGCGCTTCTGTGTGCAAACAACATTCTAGCTGACATTTTTTAAGTGACTATTTATATGAAAATCTGATTTCTTTGTCACATCTGAAATGTCTGAGTGTGGCGTAAGTAGTTTCAGTAGTAGCTTTCAAGGAGGAATGAGATAAATATTGAAAAGGAGAACTTGCAATGCCAATGGAAAGAGCAGAAGAGTAGGGTTGAACATTGCTTTATTGAATCAGCACTGGTGTGATGGATTGACTGGTCTCGCTCTGCTGCACAATTCTATGATATGATTGAACGTTGGTCAGTAGTTCTGCTTCATTGAGAAGGGATATGAACAATGAGTAACATAATTCTGCACAATTTTGTTTTCACTATATTAAGTCGTGTTGTGAAACTACAACAGTGAAAATCAGATTCTAATTCTATTTGTTCTGCATTAATTTTTTGTCAGAGCATGCATTCCACAATTCCAGAATTTAATTAATTACTTTTTTGACATTTCTGTTACACTTGACACTTTGGTTTTACCCAGAACTGCAAACAGATGGGTTAGGAGTAGAAGTAGGCCATTTAGTCCCTGTAGCCTACTCCACTATTTAGTAAGATCATGCTTGATTTAATTGTAATTTCAGCTGCACATTCCTACCTACCCCGGTAACCTCTCATCCTGTTCCTTACCAAGAATCCAATCACCCCTATTGTAAAAATATTCAAAGACTTTTTTTACCTCCACTGTCTTTTGAAGTTATTGGTTGTTTTGCTGTTAGGATAACCATTGTTTGCAAAGACTCTATATAGGAAGAGGAACACCTTTGTCCATTGATGCCTGGCAAACAAACAATGCCAAGAAGACACTGTATGCCCCAACACATTGGTCATCTACCCTACATAAGAAACACATCAGTACCAACTACAAGACTCCTAAGACCTCTTGAAATAAGGATAGCTCACAAACCAACAGCCACACTTCGCCAGTTACTCTCAAAGACGAAAGACCCCATACCCACAATGAGCAGGACAAATGTGATATACAAAATACCATGCAGCTACTTTGAGCAACATTACATAGGACAGATGGGCAGGAAACTCGCCACCACGAGACACTAACACCAACTTGCAGCAAAACAGCACAACCAACTCTCCCTGGGTCAATACACTCCGACACAGATGTTTAACAGGGACAAAGTTACAGTACAAGGACAAGCAAGAGAAAGACAAGCTTGAGAATTCCTGGAGGCCTGGTTTTCAGCCTGCTTTGGGATGAACAAACATGTTGAAATAGATCCAGTCAACATTCCACAATGGTACAGAACTGGAAACAAGACTACATACCGTGACAGACTGGACCATAAAAATTCAGAGCAGGACAGAAAACAGTGCTTCAGCAGAGGCTACGCAACACTGATGATGCCACCTGGAAGGGAGATCTTCGTTAAAACATTAAACTGCCTTCTGAGGAACACTTTTAAAGAATCGTGACCCTCTGAGGGGATAAAAAATCCTTGGTGCTGTCTTAAATGGGCAACCCCTTTTTTAAACTGTGGCCCCTCATTCTAGATTCCCCTATAGGAGGAACCATCCTTTCCACATCCACTCTGTCAAACGCTTCAGGATTTTATATTTCATGTTTCACCAGCTAAACCTATAGAACCTCCAGACCATAAGTGACATTTGATCAAGGTAAGCTGCTGTAAAATACAGAATTGAATAGTTACTAAAACAATTCCACGTAAACATTGTTGCTGCATCTTGTCTAGGAGATCTAAGTGATTCATTCTGCCAATCTGGGTGACAAAAACAAAATTAAATGCAGTTTTCATCTATGAAATGTGACAATGGAGGTGATTTCACAGTGGCCTTTAATCGACCTGATGAGTTGTATACGCTGGTTAGTTCTGTTAGCTTGAGTGTAGTGCTTAGGTGTAGAAGCACATGTTCAGCCGTCTCCTCAGATGAGCATTACTGGGGCCTGTATCTTCTGCTTGCTGCATTGTAATATCATGGCTTCAGAGAAATATTTCTGGAGTTAATGTAGTGAAAGCCAAGCTTAGCAACCATCAGACAACTGAGGGTGCTACATAGAGAAAGTTGAGTTGAGTGATATTCCTGGCCAGGGCATTTGCAGGGGAATGAAAGGGGGAAATGACCTGCAGGCAGGTTGTGTTTTTCTGTGACGGGGTCTGGGCAAAGAACAACCAGTAAGAACTTCCACCTAGAAATCAAATGATTGTAGTAACAGCCACTATAAGGCAAAGTGACCCTGGAAACACAACGCCTTAGGCTGTCTCAGCCAGGAAATATAATACATGGATTTAAATAGAGGTGGAAAATACACATTCTTTTCAAACTTTTCCATTAGTTAATAACAGTGGATTTTTAAAAAAAAAATCTGTATATGTATCTTTTCTAGGACAATATGTGTTAAGGTTCAATTTTTGAAATGTAAACTCTAAGAAGTAACAAAAATGCAGTGTAGAGAAATATGTTTTCTGGCAAGCATCACAGTATCCATTTTGAAATGGGTTGTTAGCTTCCACTTGGATGCATATGAATAGTTGCACGGGGCATTGACCTGGTCCCTCTGCAGGGAAGCTGATGTGGTCTTTATGGCAAGAACCTTGCTGGCAACAAAGAAAACATATGGAATATTTCACTTTTCCTTTTTAGAGTAGTAGAGCTTGGTGACTTGTGCTGCATATAACCATCAGTTTTAGGACACGGGGTCAACATATTTGTTCACATCTGTATTTTGAAGAATCAATGTAATAGAATCTAGTGTTTGATACTACATAATAAGGTAACAAAATAACGCTAAATGTTTTAAAATGCAAAATTTTTACGTAACATTACAATTTTTCTTACTTAATTTATATGGTGTATGATTGGAAATGAAGATAATTGTTGACACTCTGAACTTCTAAACATGTCTCTACATACTGAGTTTTAATTTTTGATATCTATTTTGTTTTAACACCTCGATCTGGAATTGTAAACATTAACTGAATGGTTGATATTTGACAGAATTGTTCTCTGTGGAGGCAAGCATATTTGTTTTGAGGGCAATTTTCCAGTGGAGTGGTGCAGTGTGTTCCACAGAAGTAGTTAGTGTCAAAAGTTCCTGAATTCTTTTGGTGTAAATCATTTGCTTGCAAAATGTGAAAATGGTTCTGTTTCTGTGTTCTACAAATCCTTCCATCTCTCTTTCCGAATAACAGTCATCTGTCAAGGATAAATAGTCTGAAAGCCTAGAGAAGTTGTTACTCTGTCTGTTCCTTGTTTGCCCCCTTTTCCACCTCATTAAGTTGACTTTAAATCTTGATGTGGCTAATGACATGCAGGGTTGATTATTCTCTCTGGCTAGTGAGATATTTCCTTCCAGTAATTGAGTTCTGTGCCCTTTCACCCAGGAAACGCCTGGATGTTTAATTTGTTTTTCAGGGAGTGTTCGTAAGTAATTAAATCACGCAGTGACTTAAGCTTCCTTTTTAGATAACTTGTACCTGTCTGTGGGCAAAATCCAGGGAGCACTGCTCATCTTAATAGCTTTTGTTGTTCCAAAAAGTTCATACTGCTCTTCAAAATTGTTTTATAGTTAGATTAAAATCGCTATCCTTTTTTAATAAAAGCATTAATCCTTACTTTTGAATCTTTTGATTTTATTGAAGGATTTAATTGATTTGGTTTGAGAATGTACTTGCCATTTGCTAAGATATTGGTGCTTTTTTCACATTCAATACTTGCAATCATATTTCAGTCAAAAGGTTTTTTAAAACCAAAATGCAACACGATCACTTTCTGTACATAAACTTTATTTATTGTGGATTTTTAAAAAATGACTTAGAAGCAGCATCTAATGATGTGGTCAGTACAATTTGTAAGGCTTCTGGTTTATATTTTTCTACAGATTTTAAATTGGACATAACCTTTGGCACTTTAACATGAGTGCATTTTTATCACTATTTGAAATTACAATTATATTGTTGATGGGTCACTTTAGACTGACTAGTTTCTTGTTTTCCACCCACAGTGGCTGTCACATTCATTTAATTTATTTTCTTGCTGGTGAAATGCATTCAACTGTACTTTACTAGAATTACTCATAAGACTATTAGTGGAGAAGGACAGTCTATTGCTTTTCTTCCTCCATTAAATTGGAGTGATCCACATTTGAGATTTTTCATTTTGTAGCTGAGAACTGATTGTATCTTGCTGAGATGTATTTGAGTAACATGTAGCCTTGGCATTCAAAGCCGTGACTCTCTGGCAATCTATTGCTATTAAAAACTAACATGAGAACTCTAATTGACTCCAGTACTTGCACTGTTTTGTTTTACTCTCATGAATGACTTACCTGTTGTTATCTGGCTCTTAGAGGTCAGAGGTAAATTAAGTTTGCTGATCTAAATCCAGTACCAAATGAGCAACAGCTCGTGTGGTAAAAACAGGCATGTTTTTAAAAATTCACTCGAGATGTGGGTGGTGCTGGCTGGCCAGAGTTTATTGCCCGTCCGAGTTACCTTTTGAGAAGGTGGTGGTGAGCTGTTATCTTGAACCTCTGCAGTCCACATGCTATTGGCTGTCCTGCAGTGTCCTTGGGGAGGGAATTCCAGGATTTTGACCCAGAAACAGTGATGGAACAGTGATATATTTTCAGGTCAGGATGGTGAGTGGTTTGGAGGGAATTTTGCAGCTGGTGGAGCTTCCAAGTATCTGCTGGGTGGAAGCAGTCGTGGGTTTAGATGGTCTAGGCCTAAAATGTCAGCTTTCCTGCTCCTGAGATGCTGCTGTCCTGCTGTGTTCATCCAGCTCTACACCTTGTTATCTCATTATCTCTGTGGGTTTAGAAAGTGAGGTCTAAGAATCTTTGGTGAATTTTTGCAGTGCATCTTGTAGACCGGACACACTGTTGCTACTAAGCATCGGTGGTGAAGGGAATGGGATACTTGTGGATGTAGTACCAATTAGGCGGGGGGCTGCTTTGCATTGGATGGTGTCAAGCTTCTTGAGTGTTGTTGGAACTGCATCCATTCAGGCAAATGGTGAGTATTCCATCACATGGCTGATTTTTGCCTTGTAGATGGTGGACAGGCTTTGGGGAGTCAGGAGCAGAGTTAGTTGCTGCAGTATTCCTACCCTCTGATCAGCTCTTGTAGCCGCTGTTTTTGTGGCAACTCCAGTTAAGTTTCTAGTCAATGGTAACCCAACAGATGTTGATATTATGGTAATAGTGATGGTAACACCACTGTTGATGATACTTTCCACCATAGATCTCTCAAACTCAAGATCACTTCTCCAGAATGTCAGAGTAACTCTCATTGCTGTATGAGGAAACCTGCTTTGTATCTGGCTGGAAGAGTGCTGTGCTTTGGCAATCCTTGGCGCAAATAAAAATTTCATGTTATGACAAACAACGCACAATCAAAATAATTTTAAAAGTCTATTAAGTAGTTTATTATTTAAATTTTAATAATGGCTTAAACTTGTTGATCTACTGCTATGAATTAATGATATTGATATTAATACATTGTTCTTACTACTTTAAATTAACAGTTTAATTAAAGGTTTTCAGTCTCGTGGATACTATATATGCAACAAAACTATATTCCTCCAGGTACATCAATTTGTAATCTGTATAATTAGCTTTCTACCTGAACATATTCTGTATCAAGACATTAAGATATGTGGTTAGTCAATGGCACGCAAGGTAAACAATATCTGGTATTTAATTCAGAAATATTCAGGTAATCGCCGATTACGAGACATGGGTGATAGTAATAATGATTGGTTAGAAAGTGCATTCATTTTTTGAAACTAAAGGTTACCAAATAAAATCAGATCAGCCACTCCCCTCTTTTTAATACTTTTTTTTCCGTGGGCAGAACTGCTTATTTCTCTTTAGTAGGTGTTAATTAGTTTACAGCCATCATATAGAAGCTGTAAGCAAAAAAAGTGTGCTCGAATAAGACTCAACATTGTCCAACCATTAGGTAATGAAATCAGCCTGAATGGCGTATTCCTGATTTATTGCACCACATTGCCCAGTTCAAGGCTGCAGCACGTAGCATGTTTACTGCATTGAATCATGAGAAACTGGCTGCTGTATCCAATATTATTTGAAATGTCTTCTCTCAAACTATTTCAATAACTAATGTTACGACATTACAGAATGACAACTTATTGATCATATTTATTGTGATGGAATTAACTCCTTGGCAGCTGTTATAAAGGAAGTGAAAATCCTACCTGTCAATAATTTGACTATAGGTTTAGCATTACATTTTTGCTACCCCCTCCCTGAGTAATTATAGACCTTGAAGTAGCCCTGAGGTTCTACTGCTCTAACTAATTGCAGTATATCAAGTTACAGACTCCATTAGCAAATGGTAACGAGTGATTGTAAACTTTTTCCCCTCTCTATTGAATCTTGCACTAAAACTGCTTGAAAAATATTGTGTTGATTATGTAGCAGTTCTCAGAAACACAAATGTCATGTAATTTTTGCGATGTTAGATGTTGAGCTGCCTTCTGCTGAAAGCGTAGTAAAACATCTATTGTCCAGTATGTCTCGTTGTTAAGTCTGTAATGTACAGCAGTAATAAAAGCTTCCATGTAGCCAGTGCCGAGTAGACGAGAAGAGAGCTTATTTTTGGGAATCCCTTAGCAAGCGCCAAAACAGTTGGTTAAGATAAAAAGCAGAGGGAAACTGATATCATGCACACAGACCTCTCGTTGTATTATATGCCAGTCTCCCTAAGCCTCTTGCTAAACTTATTTGTGAGTATTTTAAAGTCTCTTAAAGATGTTACTGTAATAGGATTTGTTGCTTCTGAAAAGAGCATTACAAATTAATGGAATAAAGTGTGCAGGGGGTGTCAGTTGTATGTATAGCTGAATTTGCTAAATGGACTCCGAAATGGTAGTGAACCCAATGGAAAGAAACGTACAGAAGCCTGTCAAAGCCATGCACGATTAGATCTAGAGTTGGAGTAATTCCTATACAAAAAAGGTTATGTTGAGGTTGATTGTTATGTTGGCTTCTTTTGAAGGAGCCTGGGAGTTTTATCGTCTGCATTCTCCATCTTACTGTCATGCTGCTGCATGGAAACAGGTCCAGCGCTGTTTGCCACAGAATAAACACATTTACAATAGAATGGGGCCAGATTACTCTTTGACGGATTGAAAATTACTCCTCAGAATGAGCGCATTGTTATGCATTTGTTCCTGTTTAGCACCCTCCCCCAAAACCACCCCCAGTGAACCATGAAAAGAAGCAATCACATTAATCTGTCACTCAGTCTCTCATCATGAAGAAAAGAAAAACGAACAGTCAGGTTCTTGCCAAAATGGTCTAAGATCTGTCAAGACAAAAGTTGGAGTTTAAATTACAGATTTGTCTTTATTTCATAGACTTTTTTTTCCTGTCCTGGGCCTCTTGTGCTGCCTCCTAATTCCACCTGCTTATGTAAGGAAGGACCCAAAGTTTTTTTCAGGTTAATTAAATAAATAGAGGCCCAGTGCGCCATAGTGTGAAATAAACAATCTGTTCCTTGCTGAAACTGTGCATGTTTATTTGAGTTTTTCTTCTTTAATATGAGTCTTAACCTGTATAATTTAGCACGACTGTGTCAGGATTCAACTTTCTTTTTAGTTGTTAAAAAAAATTACAAGCGTGTAATGCCTCCAGATAAAAAACCTACGGGGGTGCATTGTGTAAGTCTTAATTAACGGCTTTGAAAGGCTAAACAAAAGAAGGAAGAAAATGCTACAGAGTTATTGTTATTCCACCCTGTTGGTTCTGCTAGTTGACCATCCATTGGTGCATTTTGTAAATTTAAACTGAATGACACTTTTGTTCTGGGCTAACAGAGGTGAAAGAAGCCAATTATTGCATTTATTTCTATGGGCAGCTGCAAGCATGGGAGATTAAACTGAAGGTAAATAGAAATTTCCAACCATTTTAGGTTTAGTCTGGAATGCGAGTGAATCATTAAGATGTTTTCCTTGTAAAGCTTTGTGCAGTTCGGTGTTAAGGGACCAGTGGAAGGCCATTTGATGTATAGAAATGGGCTGAAAACTGAAGTGACTGTTAATGTCTTGATTATTATACAACTGATGAGAAAATGATTCCAGTTTGAGGGTAAACAAAGAGCTGTTATACTGCTATTACTATGTCTGTTTACCATTTAAGGAGCTGTTCTGCATCCTTGAGCTATTAATTTCATGCTGGATTATTCATATGATTTTTGTGCAAAAACATTATCTTTGATTATTTGTACTGGCAGATACTTCTGCCCAACATTAAGGGGTGTATTTTTGATGGCTATCTAAAAGATTTGTCACTTGCAGCAGCCTTACTGAATTAAGTCTGTTTCTCGATTAAAGAAGAACAGGTTTTTTTGGAAATGGATGAGGAAGGTGTCATGAATATCCCTGACAGTATTTGCATTTAAGTATTCTGAACCATGTTTGCAGCACTTCTTCAAGTAAACAAGTGAACGCTAACTACTTGGATGGTGACACTATTTCTTGAGAGGAACAAAAAAAATTTACAATTCGTGGCAGTCATTAGACTTGCCCAGTTTTGCGCTGAAAAACTCTACTTGGGAGGGAAGAGAATTCTTAAAAGATTTTGGGTCTGAAAGGTTCTGAAATTTGGCTTCAGCATCTATTTCACATTTCATTTTCTATATTTTGGTTTCTAACAAAATAAACACAAGGCAGTGTATCATCTTAAGAGGGTGGGGCCAGAATAGGGTAGAGAGAGAAATTTGGTATATGAGTCTTGTGAGAAAGTTGGTCAAAGAACTAATGGATTCAGTCTTTGCATAATGTGCCCTTTTTTTAGTGGTGACAGGTGACATCCTGTCCTGGCAGCTTCCTAACAGTTTCAGCTCTGTCTTCTGCTATAGGGTGTTTTAAGGACAAACCTCCCTATAACCAAACATGAAATTTTTTAAAAACAAATTTCAGGCCCCTAGATATGCAGAGCAGTACAATGTCTTATTTCTTTTGTGGAATGGGCTGATTATCTATAAATGAAATCTTCAAATTACTATGTACTATTAAACATGCTGGACCAATGATAGACAATTAAATAGCATTGGTATAAGTCTCATGTTACTTTCACCTTGTATAGATCATTGACTAATAAGACCATGTTTAGAATATAATGTGCTGGATGGATGCATTAATTTCACAAAGATCAAACAAAAGCTAATATGGCCAATAGGAATAATTCTCTGCCTTTGGGTTTTAAGTCAAAAGAAATTCCAGTGGGTCTCTGGATTTGTAATCCAACAAGCAGTCCACGGCCTTCGGAGGAGGGAGGTCGAAACAGTCAAGTAAAATGCAAGTGCTTCACAAAGTTAGCTATCACTTTGGAAACGAGGTAGGAATACGTAGAGTGAAATGATCAAATCTGTGTTGAAAGTGACAAAGGAGGGAGGGAAGCAGCCAGAATTTTAGATTTTAAACAGTTTGTGGAAGTTGTGAATCTTGTGGTATTTTCTTGTCCTTCGCTTTTTCATTTTAATTTTTGGTACACGAAATTCTGTAAAGATTGTCATTTATTCAAAAAAGAAGTAAATGGAATAGGTACATAACTGAGTTTCAGCCTCATGCTAACAATGACTACATATGCATATTATTTACTTTAAAGGATGTGCAGTGTGGCAAATGGAAATGTCACACTTAACAGCATTTTACACTTGAAAGTATTCAGAAATAATTTAATGGGAAGGGGAAAAAGAAACAGCAGTATCCTCTACAATGGAATGGTAAAATGCAGACTGTCTGATTTGGCCTGGTACCTTGAAAAAGCTGCTGACAGATGCACTACCCTAAGGCCTGGAATTGAAATGAAGAGTTTAGCCACTCTTACAATGGTGCTTGTTTAAGTTGGATTCTGGCAATCTGACATCAGTGAGCTGCTTAATGTTTACTCTGTCAAATCTGGCTCCTTTTACCCAGTGGCAGAATCATGCGATCAGTTTTTCATAATTCTGTAATACAGTCACCAGAACAAAAGTCACATTTGGAACTATAAACCTTTCAGGATCTGGCTGTTAGCCATTAATCTTAGGAGATCCAATCTAAGCATGCATTGAATACCATTAATGGGTCACTGGAAAATAAATTGCCTAAAAGTAAATAATAATTAAGATGGTTAATGTGCCTTTTGGTGGGAATGGGTAGAGAGAAGTTTAGAAAAAGAATTGGAAACAAGTTTCTCAAAGTTACACACTGCCTATTGTTAGTAACTAATAGTCCCCATTGGCAGACATTCATTCTCTTAGGCTGACCGTTTTCTACTCCTTTATCCAACCATTTCTTCTGTTTCTTTGGGGTCTATCTCCACCTGTCACTTACTCCTCACCTACCACCCTATCTTCTGCATTAAAAAAAACAACTTTTACATTGCTACCATCAGTTCTGAAGAATGCTCACTAGACCCCAAAATGTTAACTCTGATTTCTGTCCACAGATGCTGCCAGACTACTGAGCTTTTCCAGCAATTTCTGAATTTGTGTCTCAAAATTAGGATTGCCATTAGCCACTAGTTTGGTGGTAGCTAGGGGTTACACTTGGATGAGTAGAGACATGATTATGAAGATATGTTTAAGTGATTTTTTTAGGGACTCACTGCCTTTTGTGTGCTTTGGGGATTGTGAAATAGACAGCTACACCATATAAAGGCTGTTCTGATCCAAAACAATTTTGTTAATTCTGGACTTGGGGTAGTGGATTAACATGGTTTCTCAACTTTTTTTGTGTGACGGGCCTTTTATTTTTATTAAGTGACTGTTGAACAAATTTCAATAAGATGAGGTTTGGCACAATATGCAATATGAATTTTATTAAAATTTGAAATGAAGAAATCAAGTAAGTGAAACCATGTTAAAACAATAAGTTGATTATTTTCAAATTATTCAATAAAGGTGATTGTTTAAAAAGTACCAAGTAGCAGAGCTGACTAGTCAAGCCTTTTTTGCCATTTTGTCTGATAAACAAGACTACATAGCGGCTGAGTAGGGACCAAGTCCTTTTGTGTTGTAGCATTCTGCAGTGTTTCACTAATTAAATAATATTCAGTTTGGTCTCCCTTCCAAAATGACAAACTTTGCATTTTACTCCATGATACTGCCTTTGCCAACTTCTTGCCCATTTACCTAATCTATCAATATCTCTCTGTAAACTTTTTGTGTCCGCCTCACTCCTGGCCTTTCCACGTGTTTTTGTGTTTGCAAATTTAGCTTCCTTTCTCCAATAAACACTGTTGTGCTATTGTAAGGGGCGAAGAGGGTGCTTTGGCTATGTGGATATATCACAAACTGGAAAATGGAGTCATCTGGAATAGATAGGCAAATTACAGAAATACTAACAAGGATTTGCTCTCTCACCCTTTTGCTTAATTTTAGTATGGCTAGTAAATTGGCTGGAAAAAATGAGATATAGCCTGTACATTTGAGAATTTAAAAAGCTAAATCTAAATCAAATCCCCAGTATTTGCGCCTGATGAAAATTAGAATGGGATTGTGTTACCAGAATATGTTGCAGATAATTTTACAGTACTCATTATATTATTGTGATTTTATTTTTTGACATACCTGATATACCTGAAGTATTGCCTGCTGTCTTGGTCCCCTTACATGAGGGGGGGTATAATTACATTGGAAGCAGTTCAGAAAAGATACACTTGATTGTTTCCAGAGTTGGGGGGGAGGGGTTTATCTTATGAAGAGAGATTGAGCAGTTTTGGCTGACACGCCCTAGAGATTAGAAGAACGAGGACGATCTAACTTGTGTACAGGATGCTGTGGGGGATTGACAAAGTAGGCATAAAGAGAATATTGTTAACACAGTGTGGAGCTGGAGGAACACAGCAGGCCAGGCAGCATCTCAGGAGTAAGAAAGTTGACATCCCTGGCATTCACTACTCCACAGTGTGTATCAGAGGCCGGTACATTGAGTGCACTTAAGGAGGAAATGGATTTTTAGTTAATAACAGGTTTACAGGTTATGGGGGCAGGTTGGAAAGTGGAGTTGAGGCTGCGATGACATCAACCATCATTGTCTTGAATGGTGAATAGGTTTGAACAGAATTGCATCCTGTTGCTCCTAGTTCTTCTGTCCTAGCAACTCACTCTTGCTACCTCCATTCAATTACATTGCATTACAAGCACACCCAGACGGCAAAACTAGTTTGAATTTGATAACTACTGAAGTGCTTTAATTATTGCATTTTTTAAAATAAATTGTAGCTGGATCCCTTGATTTTGCAGTAATTTTTAAAAAGAAATCTTGTTTTACAGCCTCTGCTCAATACTGGGGCACAATAGCTTTTTGCTGGAACTGAAAACCTCCAGATTCCTTAACAGCTGTGGTTTTCATCAGGTTAATAACATCTATGAACAGGTTTCAAAATATATAAGGAGCATACAAAGTTGCTTCGTATATAACTGAGATGGATGTGACTTAATTTAGCAAAGCTATGTTTGTTTCTCAGTTATGTCGAATGTTGGAGATGGCTAAAACAAACCATAAGTAAGTGTTCAATGTGAAATAGCATCATTTTAAACTAACTTTTGATAAAATACTTGGAATTTTTTGTTTTTCTGAAATTAATTTGCATGAATTCATTATAATCAGTTGATTTAGAGTTGTACCTTTTGTTGTGTAACTATTAAGTTCCCTACCAGTTTTCAGTAAGGTCACACTTGAGGTTTAATAGTGTGGAAATTTATTGAATTTTTATTTATATATGGTATCAGATATGGTTAATGAGTCTTTTAAAAAAAGACATATCAAACTGCATTTTTTAAGTTAAATGAGTAGATAGCTTATTCACCTGCTCATGTGACTATAGATGGGGCCTTCGTAGCTGTGTATGTCTAACTAACTTCACTTGGCTTATTTATGCCTGCATGTCCATCCAGCAGAGGTTGTGTAGAAATCCTTTTGTGCCCTACCCTACTGTGAGTTGAATAAGGTAGCTATATCAGCCCTGGCCTGGGACATTCCATTGTTTAGCTTGGTGCCACAGTATCTTTGTTCACTCACTCAAATGCTGGTGGGTGTGGGGGTCATAGTGTTACAATTAGTTAAGTGCATCGTTCAAAAAGCTACATTAGCTCCTACTTTTGGTTTGTTATGGAGCGATCTTACAAGTACTTATTAAGATGTCTGTGGTCTAGACAGTTTTGACCTCCAGCTGGAGGAATTGAATATATAATTGTGGGTGGCCTGCGACGGGAGCATTTTTTTTAACTTGCAGAATAAATATCCTACAGTACAGCTATACATTGTCTTCTCTGTACTAAACCTATATTTCTGTTTACTGAACCAGTAAAATTGTCTATGCATATATTTATCAATAAATTGTTGGAGGTCAGTATAAAAGATAGGATTTATGGACATTTAGAGAGGCAAAAAATTGATTAGGGATAGTTGGCATGTGTTTGTGCAAGGAAGATAGCGTCTCTCAAACTTGAGTTTTTGACAAAAAATGCTGACTGATGCTTGAGCAGTATTTGTCATTTATTTGGATTTTAGTAATGCCTTTGACCAGGTTCCTCATGGTAGACTAATTAGTAAACTTAGGTCAAAATGGGATTCAGGATGGCCTTGCCAACTGGATACATAATTAGATTAACAGCAGAAGACAAAGAGTAATGGTGGAGGGTTGCGTTTCGGACTAGAGCCCTGTCCCCACCGGTGTCCACAGAGATCGGTTCTGGGTCCCTTTTTATTTGTCAATTATATAAATGTTTTTGATGAAAATATAGAAGACATGTTTGGTGAATTTATGGATGACACCGAAATCGGTGGCATTGTAGACAGTGATGAAGGTTTTCGGGGATTGCAAAGGGATCTTGATCAAATGGGTCAATGGCCTAAAAAGTGACAGATGGCATTCAATCTCTATGAATAAGAGGTTTTGCCTTTTGGTACAACAAACAATGGTAGGGCTTATACAGTTAATGGTAGGGCTTTGGGTAGTGTTGTAGAACGAGGGACCGCATGGGTTCAGTATGTAATTCTTTAAAGTTAGTGTCACACACAGGCAGGATCGTTAAAAAGGCATTAGGGCCACTTGCCTTCAATGCTCAGCCCTTTGAGTATAGGAGTTGGGAGTTATGTTAAGGATGTACAGGACATTGGTGAGGCCTCTTCTGGAATACTGTATCCAGCTCTGGTCGCCCAGTTATATAAAGGATATTATCAACCTGGAGAGGGTTCAGAAGAGATTTACCAGGATGTTGCTGGGTATGGAACATTTGAGTTATAAGTAAAGGCTAGATAGGCTGGGACTTATTTCACTGAAGCACAGGAGGTTGAGAGGTGACCAGATAAAAGTTTATAAATAAGGTATAGATAAAGTTGATGGTAGTTATCTTTCCCCTAAGGTGAGTAATTTTAAGACGGGGGGCATGTCTTTAAGGTGAGAAGAGAAAGATTTCGAAAGAGACACAAAGCAAATTTTTTGTACAGGGTGGTTTGCATGTGAAATGACCTTCCTGATGAGGTGGTGAATGTGGGTACAATTGCTCATTTTAAAAGACTTTTGGATGGATATATGAATAAGAAGGGGTTGGAGGGTTTTGGGCCAGGAGCAGGCATGTTTAGATGAGACTAGTTTAGTTTGGAATTATGTTCGACATGGATCGGTTGGACTGAACTCTCTGTTTCCATGCTGTATGACTATTACTGTAATATCACATTGAGTGCATGCTCGGATTATTTGAGCTCTGCCCTGAAAGCATCTTTAAAGATGGAGTCACAACAAGGCACTATGCCAAATATAACTTTCCATTGACTGTTCCTCACGGTTATTTTTGCTTAATTTGGACAGAGGGTTGAGGAAATCAGTCATCTCGTGGGAGTACTCATTGCTGCCTTCCAGGGTAAGGAGACCGACCTAAAGGGAGAAATAACTGTTGGCATGATATACAACCAAATATCTTCAGACTGGACTTCAAGAAACTCTTAAGGCAGCCTAAAACTTAAAAGAAAAATAATTGCATAAAGATGAGTGGCAGATCAGATGACTGATCAGAATACTTAGAATGTCAGAGAAGTTAATCAAGACGAATAAGTTGTAGCATGAGAGGAAGAAACTCAAAATGCTGCAGATTTCAGTAGACTCCAAAAGGGTGGATAGACTCAATGTTAACACTATATCTTTCTCCAGAGATGCTGCAAGACCTCCTGGGTTTCACTTGCATTTTGTGTTAGATTCAGGTTACAGTATCCCCAGTTATTGGCTTTATTACAGCATGTGAGAAAATTAGTCAGAAATGTGAAAACAGCAAGATTTTCTTTAGGTACCTAAAAAATGAAAAGGATAAGTAAAGTAAGTATTGGTCTAGAAAGTGAAAATGGGAAGTTGCTTATCGGTAATAAAGAAATAGTGAATGTAATAAATAAATATTTGCTTCTGTCTTCAATATAGAGGATAGAAAAACATTACCAATTATATCTGTAAATGAGAGAATTTTGTGTAGTTCTAATTGCTAGGGAAACAACATTGAGGAAATTAACGGTGCTGAAGGTTAGTAAGTCTCTGGGTCACGATAGACTTCATCTTAGGGTCTTAGAGGTGGCTAATGAGGAAGTCGATGCATTGGTGTTAATCTTCCAAAGCTGTTAGATACTGGAAAGGTTCCATCAGAATGGAAAGTAGCAAATACAATCCTTCTATTCAAAAGGGAGGGGGTCAGAAAACTGGAAACTATAGACCAGTTAAGTTGCCACCTGTCATGGAGAAGGTCTTAGAGTTGTTTGTTAAAGAGGCTATAAATGGGAACTTGGAAAAACTCAAGATAATCAATCTATAGTCAGAAATCATACAACACCAGGTTACAGGCCAATAGGTTTATTTGAAATCTCAAGCTTTCGGAGTGCAGCCCTTTCATCAGCTGAAGTGAGTCCCCTGATGAAGGAAATGCACTCCAAGAGCCTGTGATTTCAAATAAACCTGTTTGACTATAACCTAGTGTCGTGCGACTTCTGACTTTGTCCACCCCAGTCCAACACCAGCACTTCCACGTCAAGATATTCTAGGAGAGTTAGCATAGCTTTGCGAAAGGCAATTCACATCTAACAAACTTAGAGAGATCCTTTTGGAGGTGTGGCATGCACTGTGAAGAAAGGAGAGTGTATTGAAATGGTGCCACATAAAATATTATTGCTCACAGCCAGATTATGGTATAGGGAGTAGCATTCTTGCAACAGTAGAAGATTGGCTCGCTGGCAGACAAACAGCATGTGTAAATTGGCTGTTTCTCAGATTGGCAGGATGTGATGAGCAGGGTTCTGCAGGAATCCGTGCTGTACCCTCAAATCTGAATGATTTATATCAATGACGTAGATGAGGGAATTCAGGTCTTGGATAAATTTGAAAATGACACAAAGATAGGAAAGTATGCTGTGAAGATGACAAGGGTGCGGACTGAAAGAGGTTAAGTGGGCAAAAAAATTGGTAGGTGGAGTATAATGTGGGCGATACAAAGTTGCTCATTTTGTTAGGAAAAGAAATTAAAATATTATTTAAATAGAGCATAACAGCAGAATTCAGAGGTGCAGAGGGATTTAGCTATTCTAGTGCATAAGTGGCAAAAGTTAATATACAGGTACAACCAAAGAAGCAACACTAGATTCTACAGTGACCCTGTTTCTGTCTCTGCAGATGCTGCCAGATCTGCTGAGATTCTCCAGCAATTTGGATGCTGGAAATCTGAAATAAAAATGTAGTATTATGCCGGTTCAGCAAGTGATTAAGAAAGCGAGGGAATGGTGTCTTTTATTATAAGATGAACTGAACATAAAAGGAAAGATATTCTGCCTCAGTTATACAGGGCATTGGTGAGAACGCATCTTGAATACACTTTGAAGTTGTAGTTTCCTTATTTAATGAAGGATATTAATGCATTAGAAGCAGTCCAGGGGTGTTCTGCTTGTTTCAGAGATAGTAGGAACTGCAGATGCTGGAGAATCTGAGATAACAAGGTGTAGAGCTGGATGAACACAGCAGGCCAAGCAGCAGCATAGGAGTAGGAAAGTTGACGTTTCAGGCCTAGACCCTTGTTCAGAGATATTGGACAAGTTGGGTTTGTTTTCAGGAGAGTTTGGAAAAGCAAAAGGTGATTTGATTGATACTTAAGATCCGAATAGTCTTGACAAGGTGGCGTGGAAAGGCCATTACCTCTTGTGGGTGAGCCCAGAACTAGGGAATTCTTTTAAAAAATAGGGGTTGACCTGGGATAAAAAGTAAGAAAGGAAGTTGTGTGTTTGGAATACAGATCATCTGAAAGCATTGGAGGTGGGACCATTAATATTCTTAAAGAGAAGGTAAGTTCTTTTTAGGTAGTTGAACTGAAGGTTGTCGAGGAGAGATGAGAATGTAGAATTCAGAATGCAAACAGCCATGGAATATCAGCTATGATGGTATTAAATAGTGTGGAACAGGCTCATAAGAGTCAAATGGCCTACCTCAACTTGTAATTCATTTTTCCTAAATAAATCATTGTGAAAAAGGAGCGGTAAAATACAAGTTCCTCTTATACCTGGGCTTGTTGCTGCAGCTGAGCGTTCATTCCCAAGGATATAAAAGTTGATGCCATGGAAATTTTCATTGAAGCTATTTTAAAACTGCACAATACTACTAGTCATTGCATGACAGAACAGATACTTAAAGTTTTAATTGACTTGGGTTTTCTTGGAATGTGATCAAATTACTGTAATTTTGCACTGCAAATTTTTTAATTCATAACTAGTTTGTACTAAGCTTCAGTGGAAATTGAACAGTACAGTTCTTTGCAGGAGGAAAAATACTTAATATACATATAATCAGAGGTTAAACATGCTCCTAATAATGTGGTTTGACTTGCATCCAAATGCAATGTGAAGTCAGTATATATTCCTCTTAAGTTTGCACAATCCATAATTAAACGTTTCATGTCAAATATTTGAACAACCGATCGTTTGACTCTGCTTTGGCCTAGTTGGACAATTTTTGACCTTCATTTAGCTCTGGGAAGATCAAATTGTTTAACTCAACCAATGGTGCATCTACAGTTTTGTCCATTTGCTGTTCAAAATCTGAAGCCTAGAGAATAGTGCCATGAATTTCCTGAAATGAAACTTGCAAGTGCTCCTAGTTGACCATGATTTGCCTCAAAATCTCATTTTGGCTTACTGTCTGTTTCCCTTATGCCCATTTGTGTAAAGATGCTACGAGGAAAAGGTGCTACATACTTGAAAGTGAGATGGAAGAGCTTGTAATTGCATTTGCTATAATTTTTAGGATAGAGTATACAAATGTGGCTGGATATGACTAAAGTTTGTTGATTTCTGTGATTTTTGCTTCTGTCATATTTGAAACTAAACCTTCAGCTTAGTTTTCTATCTTCCCAAATTCAAAATGTTCATAAGTTTCTTAAGTAGTTGGCTTCCAAATAACTAGCAGACAAATTTTGGAGCAGAAGTAGGACACTTCAAGCCTGCTCGGTCATTTAACAATTCGTAACCGATCAGATTGCTCTACATTTCTGTCTACCCTTGATAACCTTTTCATGTTAACCTTCTATTTCCAACTTGGTTGTTTCATTCTTTGTTTGGTCAGCAGATAACTCTTATTCAAAATTCAAGATGATCAAGTTACTTTGATTGCAACCTTAATTGTATAAACTTCATTAAATTATAGGTTATCTGTTTTGGCCAATATTTGTATCTGTACTAGTTTGAATTGAACAATGGTGTGTATTTGTTATAAAATAAATGGTAGTGCAAGCACATTTGAACATATGCAGCTGGAGTAAATAGCAGAATACACTATATTCATATGCGTTAGATGTCTGGACCTTTTGCTTTTCATTTGTTCACTTGACATGCAAGGTATTAGATTTAGTCACAATTTTTGTCGCAAGTTTCAGACTTTTGTCACAATTATGACAGATCTATGAGCATTATTGTTGTTATTCCCCTGAAACTGACATCAACCTCTGCAGCTTGTACATGAACAATAAAATGTAGAAATCTGTAAGTTGTGTCAGTAATTCCAGCTAAACCCAGAGGCTGCACTTTTTGAAGTATCCCAGAGGACAATTAATCAGAAATCACAGAACTGATGAGAGCATTGGTTTCTAGAGTCTAACAGTTAGAAGCTCGGATTAAGTTATGCCTTGTTGAGTGAAGTGTAACTGAGTTAAAAGTTGTGTGAGCATTCTAAGTAGTAGTAAACAATCTTGCTGGCCCTAAAAGAATAATTTCATGTCCCAGGTAAAACTTCTCCAATAGAATAAATTCCGCATTAACTTTTTAAATGTTTGTTTCATATTTTAGCCTCAATGTTAACTTAATCATTTATGTTGCTTATCTGTAAAATTTTAAAAAAAGTGAAAGAGCTAAGGGGATTTTACTCCTGCCTTATGCTTTGTGGAATTATTCCAGTATGATGGGCTGATTACCTTGCTTCTAGACTTTGAAGATTCTCTTCACTTGGCACCAGACTCAATTTGTCAACAGGAAAGTAGTGCAGCCCATGCCACAAAAACTGACAGGGGTTCGGTTCCTTTGAGGTCAACAGCAACTGCTGTCTCTTTGACTGAAAAATTCTGTGTAGCACACACCTTAAATCATTGTTTAGTGACTCTTGAGATGGCACCGAGGACAGCTTTCTCTCATTTGAGGATCATTTGATACATTAAGGAGGTAATGTCAAAAGGCTATTAAGGGTATCATTTGAGGTTTGCCATTTTGGTTTGATAGTAGACATTTTGTTAGTTCTTATGAGAAAAGTGTAATTCTTCCATTGTAGAAACCTTGGCAATCCACAACAATTAAAGTAAGTACAGGTACATGTCTTAAAACCAACAAACTCAACCGGGTCTGTGGGGAAATTTGAATCTGGCCAAATTTTGGAGAAAAATTTAATTTAAGGTTTTAATTTCAAAAGGAAATTTGTGGAATTAAGTCATTACACTTCTTTTTGTTAAAGATTGATAAAAGAAAAATTTTAAAAAAGCATTTGAAAAAATATTAGAATTGGAGAGGGCATATTGGAAAGGCTAAACAGACTAGGCCTGTATCCTCTGAAGAGTTAGGTGTGACTTAATTGATGTACAGTATAGGAGCCTGACAGAAGTCAACTGGGCGCATGTGGAAAGAATATTTTCTCTTGTGGGAGAATCTATAATTAGGGGTGAAGCCTTAAAAATAAGAGGGCATCCATCTAGGTCTGAGATGAAGAAAGATTTTTTTTCCTCTGAGGGTTGTGTGTGTTGGAATTCACTGGATGCAAAATCACTAAATATTTTTAAGGCAGATGTAGTGTTGAGGCCAACACTATTTTTCTTATTTTTGGCTTGGAACAGTGAGTTGAAATTGAAATTGAAATTGAAATTGAGCTTTGAACAGAAGCTGCTTCTCCGCTAAAGAAAAGCGAACAAAAGGCTGATGTTTGCTGTTCGGACCTGACCTGAAAAAGTGAATCAGTTTAATTATTGCTCTAAAAAGACTAAACAAGCTGGCACCAGGAAATTATGTTCAGGAACTGGCAGCTGGTTGGATGTTGAGTTGGCCAGTTAATGTTGGACTGGTACTGGCCGGCCAACCAGAAAATCTTGAAAATGAAAGAAAAACAATAAATAGTGAACTGGTTCTGACTGGGTTTTGGGCAGGAGGCTGCTTTTGCTTTGGAAGCTCTTGTGCTGGATTGGGTTTTGCTATGTCTAGTTATCAACTTGTTGAACGTTGAGACTAGAACCCTAGCCTTTAAAAATAAGTATTAAATATTGAGAGGTCTGCAGAAATTGTTAGTATTGATTGGTGACTTCAAAATTCAAGCAAGGTCCGCAGGCCTGTGTGTCTGTACAACCTAACATTCCAAAGATTTCATGATGGTCTGATATTTGTCGTTGAAGCAGTTTTGAAACTGACATCACCAACGCAGGAAATGACATCACCAACCCAAGGAAACCTAAACAGATAAATAGAAAGCGGGACATAACACCAGCGCTTTGTCGGAGGCTCACTGATGATGTTACCTAGAATGGTGACGAACCGTCTGAAAACTAACCTTCCAGCTCAGCGAGCAAACTCCCATCCAGTTATGAAACTCGCAAATTAGGATATTTTAAATTTTTTTTAAAAATTATCTCTTAACAAGTCTGTATGTTGGTGTGAGACCCAAGGTTTATATTGAAAGAAGCTTAGACTTAGATATTGATTCGGTTTTCCTATTCATTTGTTCTACTAAAGTTATATATTCTGAATAAATTATTAACTTCTACTTAAATTGTAAACTTAGTATCCCAGGTTTGTTACTTGTTAAGTCTGGTTAGGAAATATTGAGCAATTGTGAGGCTAATACAATTATTTTAAGTTCGCTATTCTGCAAATCCATTGATAGTGAGTCTATGTCATTACTAGATAGATTCTTGATTGCCAAGGGGATAAAAGATTATCCTGGATATGCAGAAATTTTAAAGTTGAGGTTAAAATCAGGTTAGACATGATCTTATTAAATGGCGGAACAGGCTTGAAGGGCCTACTGTTGTTCCTTGTTTGTCTGTTCGTCAGTACAGCTAACAGATTGGGTCATTTAGTTGGATCAGGCCAAGCTGGTTTGCATGGGATCAGAACGAGCTGCATGCCACTACACCACTTAACTGAATTTGGTCTTTTGAGTTTCTTTCCTCATTTAGGAACAATTAAAATTAATGCATGGCAGCTGAATGAAAATTTTCCAGTTTTTGACTGACCAGATTTGAGACTGCGTATAAATTTCCTTATCTTAGAGGAGTGAATAAGGCAATATATTCACTTTGGAATCTAGTCTATTTCACAATTCGTTTGTTTAAAATGAGCTGACGTGTTGTACAATTGTTTGATTTAAAGTGCAAAGTATGACTGATTTGTCAAGAGTAGAACTGCTATAAATGAGAGTTTTACAATATGAATAATCAAGTGCTACATATTTTCCCTGCTGTATGATGCAATGTAGCAGTGACAGGAAGATTTCAAGATGAAGTGGCAGTGAAAGATTTGTGAGCTAAAGAAATTCTGCCTGACAACAGCCCTCTGGCCATGCTGCAAGATGTAAAAAGCTGCAAGTACCAGGGCTACAGAAGAAAAACATGTACAGCCTACGGACAGAAAGCATCCATCTCACTTGGGTGCCCTCCTTTGAGTAGGAAAAAGGCAGGAAAATCAAAACTTCTTTAAAGAAAGAATACAAAACAAGAAGAGTTCTAGGTCTAAATAAGAACCAAAAGAACTAGGGATGCTGTAAATCAGGAACAAAAACAAAGTTGCTGGAAAAGCTCAACTGGTCTGGCAGTATCTGTGGAGGAGAAAAGAGAGCTAACGTTTCAGGTCCGGTGACCCTTCCTCAGAACTGAGTTCTGAGGAAGGATCACCGGACCAGAAATGTTAACTGTTTTCTCCTCCACAGATGCTGCCAGACGTTCTGAGCTTTTCCAGCAACTTTGTTTTTGTCACAGAGGTCTACCTGCTCAACAATTGAATCGAGGAATGAGAATCCTCCTTCAGGCAGTGGTGTGTCATCAGTGCTAGAAATCATAATGGCCTGTGCAAGACAATTTAACCCAGCCTCAGAATCTGGACCTTTGATCTTTAGAAATTCATTTATTCTGTCTATATATGCTTTTTTTGTTCTGTAGTATGTCATAGAGTCAGATATCTGTACAGCACTGAAACAGACCCTTCAGCCCAACTCATCCATGCTGACTAATCTAGACCCATTTGCCAGCATTTGGCCCATATCCCTCTAAACCCTTCCTATTCATATACCCATCCAGGTGGCTTTTAAATGTTGTAATTGTACCAGCCTCCTCCACTTCCTCTGGCAGCTCATTCCACACGCATACCACCCTCTGCGTGAAAAGGTTGCCTGTTAAGTCACTTTTAAATCTTTCTCTTCTCCCCTTAAACTGTGCATTCTAGTTTTGGACTCTGCTACTCTGGGGTAGAGACCCTGGCTATACACCCTCTCTATGCCCCTCAGACTTTGCAAACCTCTATAAAGTCATCCCCTAACCTCTGACACACCGTGGAAAATATCCCCAGCCTATTCAGCCTCTCCCTATAGCTCAAACCCTCCAACCCTGGCAACATCCTTATAAAGCTAGCAGGGAGACCAGAATTGAACCGTGTTAAGCTGTTGCCTTTTGTCTGTCATAGTAGTGCATATGTATGTGTATTTAGGGTTTTTGAAAGGATATAGGTTCAGTTAGTAAATGAAAAAGCCTTTCTTTTCTCTCTCTTGTTAAAATCATATATACTGTTTTGTTCTGAATAGCAGTCGGCCAGGCAAATTAATTATTATGATGGTCTCTTTGGGATTTTATACATTACATGTTTTAAGATGGCTTGTCGAAGAACGGGGGCACAGTTATCGGCCAACTCTCCCACTAAAGCTGTGATGCTGAGCTAGTGAAACATTAATCCTCGTTTTGTGTGTCAGTTACAAAATGAGAACCAGTGAACATAGAATATTGGTTCCAATTTTAATAGCCACGAAACAGACTTTGGAAATCCTAGCTGAATATGTCTATCTCAAGCCCTAGTGGGGTATCAGAAGTGGAAGATCCACAACTGACACTTGCTCTCGTCTATTCAGCAGCTGCAAGAAACGGCATGGACAAAGGACACCATTATGTTAGCTTTCTCAATCTCATCAAGGCATTTGACCATGTAAGCAAAGGATAGTAAGCTGCTGGAGAAGATTGTTAGGCTCCTTTAACTGCTTAATTTGATCTCCTCTTTCTTTCACAACACACTAGATAAAGTCTGATGATAAGAAGCATCAGAACCTTGAAATCTGCAAGGGGTTATTTGCATTTGTGTTCTGGCACGAACATTGTTCATCATGGTTTCTCTGTTGATGTCGTATGCCTTCAAGTCATCAATAGAGGGTGACTACTCACATACAAGAATAGAAGCAAAACTCTTTTAGCTTTGCTCGCCTAAATCAAAAATGTGCCAAGTCTTCTTCAGAGATTCCTCAATGCTGATGATGCCACATTAGCATTCCATACAAGCACCTGGAGTGGCAAAGGGTTGTTTGACTATCGGCATCAGGAAGACAGTTGTTACGGCCCAGGGTGTTGCTATACCACCATCTATCAGCATTGACAATGTGACGCTGAATGAGGTTGGTGGCTTCACGTATCTAGGCTCCACAAGCCATTCATTGATGCTAAAACCAGCTCATGATGGAAAGCTGCAGCTGTTATGTCCAGGTTGAGTAAGTCTTTTGAACAACAGCAATGTGGCCAAGAACATCAAATTGGTGAAAATTGGATAGCTGTGCTGGATAGGAGACAGGCTGAACAATTTCCATCTTTGCTGACATATTCTTAGCATTCCCTGGCAGAACAAGACCTCTGAGCTCCTGGTTTGTGCTAATTCAGTTAGTGTGCAATCACTCAGTCAACAATTTCTGCATTGGCTCAGCTGTATCTTTTCAGATGGCAGAACACTTTATACCCAGAAACCACCCTTGTAATGAACTAGTTACTCACCAAAGTTGGGATATTCACACTTCTGCAATACGGACCCCTACAAGTGAGATATGATATTGATATTGATAACTGGGAAGTGGTCACAGACAGCAGTGACCCTTGGAGGCTGACTGTTTGTTTGAAAAGACCTTGGAAGAGGTGAGCAGAAATAAAAAGGCCATATGATGGGGAACAGTACCCAGGGAAAACAGAAGGCAGTGAACCCTGCGCATTTTTGGCCCAGTGACTTCCTTTGCATTAAATCCACCAGAGACTTCCATGTCAGAGTTGGGGTTCCTCAACCATACAGGCAGTGCCAAATACAGATTTCACTGCTATGTTGCAAACCGTTGTGTTATACAATGGAAGGCTGCAACCATAAAGGTGAGGTCTCGTTAATTAGTTAATCGAAGCCCCAAAAGTACTGTTATTATATGGTGCAAGTGTTCATTCACATTTATTTTAAATTGGATTCATTATAGAATTTTGAGGCCATCAGAAAAGAGGGCAAAACTTGCTGCTGACAAACATACAAATTAGGAACAGTAGTAAGCCATTAACCCCTTGACCCTGTGCCTATTCAATAAAATCTTGACTGATCACTGTTTTCAATTCCACTTTCCTGCCTACTCCCAAATAACTTTACATTGTTGATCTTGTTTCCACTGCCTTCTGAGGCAAAAAATTCCAAAATTGTACAACTCACTGAGAGAAAAATGTTCTTCTCATCCCTGACCCAAAAAAACAGCCACTAATTTTTAAACTTGTGATCAGAGATAATGGGAACTGCAGATGCTGGAGAATCCAAGATACCAAAGTGTGGAGCTGGATGAACACAGCAGGCCAAGCAGCATCTCAGGAGCACAAAAGCTGACGTTTCGGGCCTAGATGCCCCTTCAGAGTGGGGGATGGGGAGAGGGTTCTGAAATAAATAGGGAGAGAGGGGGAGGCGGACCGAAGATGGATAGAGGAGAAGATGAGAGGAGAGTATAGGTGGGGAGGGGATAGGTCAGTCCGTGGAGGATGGACAGATCAAGGAGGAGGGATGAGGTTAGCAGGTGGTAAATGGAAGTGTGGACAAGAGAGTTGCAGTGGGAGAGAGATTCCCTAAAGTTGGTCCGGAGGGAGGAGGGTAACTTCTTCAGGTTAGGCATTCCTGGAAGAGGCTTTGCAGGTGAAGTTAAAATTGTGATCAGATCCTTTGTCCCCCTCCACGCACACACCAATGAATACCAGTCACGTTTGGACATAGAGCAGTTTTTCCGCTGCCTTCGCCTCCACGCTTACTTCTTTCACGGGAGCCTAACCCTCCCTCCACTGACCCCTTCACCCGCTTCCAACACAAGTCCTCCTGGACACCACCCCCAGGCCTCCTACCCTCCCTCGACCTCTTCATCTCCAACTGCCGCCGAGACATTAACTACCTCAACCTCTCCACCCCTCTCACCCACTCCAACCTCTCCCCTGCAGAACGGGCAGCTCTCCGCTCCCTCCGCTCCAACCCCAACCTCACCATCAAACCCACAGACAAGGGAGGCGCAGTGGTAGCATGGCGTACTGACGTTTACGTTGCTGAGTCCAGACGCCAACTCTCCAACACCACCTCCTACCGCCCCCTGGATCATGACCCCACCCCCGAGCACCAAACCATCATCTCCAATACCATCCATGACCTCGTCACCTCAGGTGATCTCCCACCCACAGCATCCAACCTCATTGTTCCCCAACCCCGCACTGCCTGTTTGTCGCCTTCCCAAAATCCACAAACCCGTCTGCCCTGGCCGACCTATTGTCTCCACCTGCTCCTGCCCCACCAAACTCATCTCCACCTATCTGGACTCCATTTTCTCCCCCTTGGTCCAGGAACTCCCCACCTACGTCCATGACACCACCCACGCCCTCCACCTCCTCCAGAACTTCCAATTCCCTGATCCCTAACACGTCATTTTCACCATGGACGTCCAGTCCCTATACACCTGTATTCCTCATGCAGATGGCCTTAAAGCCCTCCACTTCTTCCTGTCCCATAGACCGGACCAGTCTCCCTCCACCGACACCCTCATCCGCCGAGCCGTACTCGTCCTCACCCTCAACAACTTCTCTTTCGATTTCTCCCACTTCCTACAGACAAAGGAGGTGGCCATGGGCATCCACATGGGCCCCAGCTATGCCTGCCTCTTTGTAGGTTCCGTGGAACAGTCCCTCTTCCGCACCTACATTGGCCCCAAACCCCACCTCTTCCTCTGTTACATTGATGACTGTATCGGCGCCGCCTCTTGCTCCCCAGAGGAGCTCGAACAGTTCATCAACTTCACCAACACCTTCCACCCCAACCTCAAGTTCACCTGGGCCATCTCCAACACATCCCTCACCTTCCTGGACCTCTCAGTCTCCATCTCAGGCAACCAGCCAGAAACTGATGTCCATTTCAAGCCCACCGACTCCCACAGCTACCTAGAATACACCTCCTCCCACCCAACCCCCTGCAAAAATTCCACCTCCTATTCCCAATTCCTTCGCCTCTGCCGCATCTGCTCCCAGGATGAGGCATTCCACTCCCGCACATCCCAGATGGCCGCGTTCTTCAAGGACCGCAATGGTATCAATGTGGACTTCACAAGCTTTAAATCCTCCCCCACTGCATTCCAAAACCCACCCAGCTTGTCCCTGCCCCCCCAACCTGTTCTTCCTCACATCTATCCCCTCCTCCCACCTCAAGCCACACCTCCATTTATCACGTACTAACCTCATCCCACCTCCTTGACCTGTCCGTCCTCCCCGGACTGACCTATCCCATCCCAGCCTCCCCACCTATACTCTCCTCTCCACCTATCTTCTCCCGTATCCATCTTCGGTCCACCTCTCCCTCTCCCTATTTATTTCAGAACCCTCTCCCATCCCCCTCTCTGATGAAGGGTCTAGGCCCGAAACGTTACCTTTTGTGCTCCTGAGATTCTGCTTGGCCTGCTGTGTTCATCCAGCTTCACACTTTGTTCTCACTAATGTTTAAACACTGTCCTCTCATTCTGGACTCATCCACAAAAGGAAATGCCCTTTTGCATCCGTGTTATGGAGGCCATTCAAGGATCTTGTAAACTTCATTCCAGTGGCAACTGGTCCAGTTTCTGTCAGTTTCCTCCACCTGCCCTTTCTAGGCATCAATACAGTAAAACAAAAACAGAAGTGCCAATGCTGGAAATTTGAAACAAAAGCTGTGTGTGCTAGAGAAATGTAGCATGCCTTGACAGCATGAGTAGAGTGAAAACAATTAACGCTTTGAGTCCAGTGACCCTTCAGCAGAACCTAGTCAGTCTAGTAAACAGCCTGAACTGCCTCCAACACATTTACATCCTTCCTTAAAGAAGGAAACCAAAATTACACTTAATATTCAAGATGCAGTCTCACCAGTGCCTTGTACAACTGAAGCATGGAAGGAATGATGCTATGTTCAATTCCTCTCGTAATGAAGGATAGCATTCATAAAGTCATACAGCATGGAAGCAGACCTTTCAGTCCAACTTGTCCGCACCAACCACATATCCTAAACTGATCTCCTCCCATTTGCTAGCATTTGGCCCGTATTCCCACCCTTTCTATTCAACCACTAGCTATCTTTAATTCCTTCCTGTATTTGTGTACTAACTTTGTGTCACTGTTGCACGAGAACACTTGGATGAGTTTCCCAGCACATCGTTTTATTTCATAAAACGGTGAGATGGTAGAATTTTTAGCCAGCAAAGCAGGTAGTAAACACAGATTGTAAATAACTTTTTAAATCAATGTATATAACACAAAACAAAAATTTGGACATATAACTTGAGCCATAGAGTTTTTCGTTTAGGGGAGGTGGTGATAATGTCGTCACGTCACTAGACTAATAATTCAGAGTCCCAGATTAATGTTCTGGGAACAATGTTTCAAATCCCACCATGGCACATGGTGAAATTTGAATTCAATAAAAATCTGGAGTCAAAAGCCATCCTAATGGCAACTATGTAACCATGTTGATTGTTGTAAAAACCCACCTGGTGTACATGCTACTGCACGCCCACATTGTGATTAACTCTTAACTGCACTTTAGACAAACAAATGGCTAGAGAACATCACGCACCTCAAGGGATTACAAAAAAGACCTACTTTTGCCTGTTGACTTTGCACCAGCTCTCTAAGCAATTTACTTAGTGGCATTTCCCGACCTCCTCATAGCCCAGCACAAGCTCCTTCTCAGATAACAGTTTCCTCTTGAATGCCTTAATTGAACCTGCCTCCAGTACATATTCGAGATGAAACATTGTGTGCTTTAAAAAATTATTTTTAAACCCATTCAAAAGGACTGGTATCCCTCATTCGTAAATCACTTTTTTATTTGGGAGAGCATGTTGCTTATTTGTAATTATGACTTGATATCCCATTGAAAATTAATTCAGCAAAACTTAACATTTTCAGTGCTTTATATTGTGAGCAAAATGTTGCTTTTAGGTGAATCTACTGATTTGTTATTTGCAGCTTAGAAGGCTGTACCAGCATGCCTTGTGGAGGAGCAGTGTGTTACTGATAGCAAATTCCAGATTTCCCCATTTAACTGTGCATGTGCGGACACAGGAAGTTGCTGCGAGTTTTGCAATGACGTAGTCATGACAGTGACTCTGATAACATTATCAGTTGCAAAAGGGCCATTGTAATATGTGAGTGATTAATTGATTATCTTTGTGCTTGCAATCTGATTTTATGCCTGAAGAGTGGCGATTTGGATAAGGCCTTCAGTATCTCCTGAAACCATGGAAACTGTACCCCAACATGAATTAACGTCTTGAGTGGAGGAAAAAAGGAGTGACTTTCCAGTTTGAACTGGTTACTGCTTCTAAAGTTCCAGCAACACCTTCATACATGATTAGTTTTATTTAACATTGCAGCTGCGATCAAAGATTTTCATAGATCATAGAATCCCTACAGTGTGGAAACACAGGCCCTTCTACCCAACAAGTCTACAATGACCCTCAGAACATCCCACCTGTGACCCACCTAACCCACACATCCCCAGACAGGATAGACAGTTTAGCATGGCCAATCCACCTAGCCAGCACATCTTTGGACTATGGGAGGAAACTGGAGCACTTGGAGGAAACCCACACAGACACAGGGAGAATGTCTAAACTCCACACACAGTTGCCTAACGGTGGATTCAAACGCAGGTTCCTGGCACTGAAAGGCAGCAGTGCTAACCACGGAGCCACCATGCTGTCCGTTTTGCCCTGTTATTTTGAAAATGTTTATTGCTTTATACAACAGAATTTTAACTTGTGTGCAACTTTGCAGATTGATTTGTAGCAATTTCTATTTTGATTTTGATTTCAGCAGTTTCACTTGTGTCAATTTGTGACATCCTTTTCAGACATAATATTATGTCATTTAGTTCAGTTCCATTAGAATACTTAACACATCATGCAGAAGGGACAAATTATTTGCCTTTGTAAAGTATTTAAATACTTTACATTGCTTCAGTGAATAGTTTTTGCCTTTTCAAAAAAATGTTGCAGCTATCAGGACCATTTTCTTTTTATAAAGTAACCTCAAATTTTGTCAATACCTTAATGGAATTAAGTATTTATTAGCGCTCACTAATTTCACCAAAGCTGGCAATTGGTGTATGACAGTTGGATTAGGCCCAAATTGGAGATGAAAGAACTAAAAATTGCTCCCAGTCCTTTTGTATTGTTGATTTCATGAGGTGCACACTTGAATGTTGTGCCAGGAGAAGACTAGAGTCAATTGTGATGCCTTGTGGTAGTCAAGCAGATTGCCAGTATTGCGTCAGCTCACACAAAAAGAGTGGCTACTTGGATGTGATAACAGTATGACTAATATGAACACCTTTTGCATGAGTCAGTCAATTCATGAGAGAAGAAAAATTGCAATACTTTTCAAAGGCATGTGTCATAACTGTTACAGTTTGCTTATCTTGAGCAGCATTGATGAGCTGTAAAATCATATTTCTTATATAACACATTCCATTATGCAGTTAGCTGTTTTTAAAGTTCAGTTTTTGTTTTTCAAGCAAATGCAGCAGTTTTGCACGTTGCAATGTTGAACAAACAACAGCAAGATCACTGACCGTCTGTTACTGGCACTATCAGTTGAGGGATGTTAATGGTCAGGACTATTTGTAAAGAGATAATGGGAACTGCAGATGCTGGAGAATCTGAGATAACAAAGTGTGGAGCTGGATGAACACAGCAGGCCAAGCAGCATCTTAGGAGCACAAAAGGATGAAGGGTCTTGGCCTGAAACGTCAGCTTTTGTGCTCCGAAGATGCTGCTTGGCCTGCTGTGTTCATCCAGCTCCACACACTACTATTTGAAAAGAGTTGAGTGTTTTTAGGCCCACAGTTGGCAATGTAAAACTGCCAGTACTTCAGTGGAGAATATAATGATCTTCAGTGTTTATTTACTGGAAGATGATACACGAAAGCGTATATTAACAGCAGGAACAGGTCACTTGATCTCTTGAGCCTTCTCTGCCATTCTGTAAGATCATGGTCGATCATATTACTTGACGTTTCTGCAAATTTCCCAGTACTCTTTTACCCCTTTTGCTTGTCTGAAACCTGCCTAACCCCCTTAGAAATAGCTAAAAACTCTGCTCCCATGAAGTTCAATAAATTCTGAACCCTGAGAAAATATTTCTCCTTATTTTAGTCTTAAAAATAGCTTGCAGTGTAATTTTAAACAGGTGACCCCTAGTACTAGATATCTCTGACAAGAGGAAACATCCCTTCCACATCTTGCCCATCAAGGTTTGTCAGTAACAAGTATGTTTCAATCAAGTAATTCAATACTATTTTCTAAACGAGCTCACACAAGCCCAGCCTGTTTGACATGTTTGACATTTCTCACAAGATTATCCATCCAACGCCAATTATAGTCTGATAAATCTTTTCTGAACTGCTTCTAATACATTTATATCCTTTTGTTATACACAAAAGCCTTATAAAGTAAAGCATAACCTCCTTACATTTTTAATCAGTTCCCCTAACAATAACATGCAGTTAACTTATTTCCTCTACCTGCATACTAACCATCTGCAAATCACATTTTGAGGCACCCGGATCCCTCTACTATCTCTCACTATTTAGATAATGCTTTTTTATTATCCCTACTGAAATTAACAATTACGCACTTTTGTACATTTTTACACCATTTGCCAGACCTTTGCCTCTCACTTGATCTATCTATATCCCCCTAGAGCCTCATTGTGTCCTCTTCACAACTTACTTTTTGGCACAAGCTAAGTTTAGCTCGGAAAGTATCAAGCGTACCTTCATCCAAAGAATGGGAAAGAGGCAGAGCTGAATTGAATTATTTTACTGTTCTCTCCTCGAGCCTGTGACAGGAAGTATGCATGTATGGGAGGAGAAACCTGCGAAAGAAAAAGAAGCAATTTAAGTAATTCATAATTCTAAGATATTTGCCTTAATTCAAATAAATTAGAGTCCTGTAAGTTAATATACGATGAGTTTGTGCAAATGCCTGGTCTGTTGTGACCGACCAAGTGTTGAAAAAGAAAGGAGCCAATTCACCCCCTTCTCAGAGATAATGGGAACTGCAGATGCTGGAGAATCCAAGATGATAAAGTGTGAAGCTGGATGAACACAGCAGGCCAAGCAGCATCTTAGGAGCACAAAAGCTGATGTTTCGGGCCTAGACCCTTCATCAGAGAGGGGGATGGGGTGAGGGTTCTCGAATAAATAGGGAGAGAGGGGGAGGCGGACCGAAGATGGAGAGAAAACAAGATAGGTTGAGAGGAGAGTATAGGTGGGGAGGTAGGGAGGGGATAGGTCAGTCCAGGGAAGACGGACAGGTCAAGAAAGTGGGATGAGGTTAGTAGGTAGGAAATGGAGGTGCAGCTTGAGATGGGAGGAAGGGATGGATGAGAGGAAGAACAGGTTAGGGAGGCAGAGACAGGCTGGGCTGATTTTGGGATGCACTGGGGGGAAGGGATGAGCTGGGCTGGTTGTGTGATGCAGTGGGGGGAGGGGATGAACTGGGCTGGTTTTGGGATGCGGTGGGGGAAGGGGAGATTTTGAAGCTTGTGAAGTCCACATTGATACCATTGGACTGCAGGGTTCCCAAGCGGAATATGAGTTGCTGTTCCTGCAACCTTCGGGTGGCATCCTTGTGGCACTGCAGGAGGCCCGTGATGGACATGTCGTCTGAAGAATGGGAGGGGGAGTTAAAATGGTTTGCGACTGCATCTACAGTTCCCATTATCTCTGATACAAGCTCCTGAGATGCTGCTTGGCCTGCTGTGTTCATCCAGCCCCACACTTTGTTATCTTATAATAAAGGATGGGTGCCAGCTTGAGCTCAGGAACTGGGAGTAGGGCAAGGGTGTCGGACCCTGTGGGGTAAGTAGTCATGCAACGATGTAGTGTTGGTATGAAGCAAGTGTGGAATAGTTACTTGGGACTTAGACGGCGTGTTTAATAATCTAATTTTTCCTGAATATTTATTAATCTAATATAATCAGAATCCTCTCAATTCTCCAGTGGATTCTTCAGTTTCCTGGACAATTTTCTTGAAGTGTGCAATCATGGGGATTCTGCAGGGTCCCTAATGTGAAAAGGTCATCTTAGCTGGAATAACTGTCTGGCCAGCTATCGGAAATTGTATGACACTGCCTTCATTATAAATGATTTATTTTGTCCATGTTATTTCTTGGTGAATTAGTCTCTTTGTAATTGCTATTCACCTTTACCAAGCAGAATCATCTTTTGAACGCTTTTGTTTTCAAAGGTATAACATGAAAATCTTCACAGTTTAGTTGCCTGAAATGTAATGTGAATACTTTAGTAACTACTTGGAAAATTCATGGCCAACAAATTAATCTGAATGGCTCTGTAAATTAACTTAATATTTGTTATGACATGTTCAGGGTAATTTTGCTGTTTCTTTGCAAAATACTGTAATGCCCCATGATGTATTGAAACATAGAAATTTAAATTGAGCTGAGAAATAGCTAACTCTTAAGGTTAAATTATTTCTAAATTTGCTTTGCAGAATTCAATTCATGAAATAGAAGAAAATAGAAAAAATATAGTAGAAGAACTTTTTGTTTTTGAGCTGATAAAGTTGGATTTCATGTAAGACTACTTTTAGAAAAAAAGCCTTCACAGGAAATTCTGTAATTAAGATAATAAAATGTGAGGCTGGATGAACACAGCAGGCCAAGCAGCATCTCAGGAGCACAAAAGCTGACGTTTCGGGCCTAGACCCTTCATCAGAGAGGGGGATGGGGGGAGGGAACTGGAATAAATAGGGAGAGAGGGGGAGGCGGACCGAAGATGGAGAGTAAAGAAGATAGGTGGAGAGGGTGTAGGTGGGGAGGTAGGGAGGGGATAGGTCAGTCCAGGGAAGACGGACAGGTCAAGGAGGTGGGATGAGGTTAGTAGGTAGCTGGGGGTGCGGCTTGGGGTGGGAGGAAGGGATGGGTGAGAGGAAGAACCGGTTAGGGAGGCAGAGACAGGTTGGACTGGTTTTGGGATGCAGTGGGTGGGGGGGAAGAGCTGGGCTGGTTGTGTGGTGCAGTGGGGGGAGGGGATGCACTGGGCTGGTTTAGGGATGCAGTAGGGGAAGGGGAGATTTTGAAACTGGTGAAGTCCACATTGATACCATATGGCTGCAGGGTTCCCAGGCGGAATATGAGTTGCTGTTCCTGCAACCTTCGGGTGGCATCATTGTGGCAGTGCAGGAGGCCCATGATGGACATGTCATCAAGAGAATGGGAGGGGGAGTGGAAATGGTTTGCGACTGGGAGGTGCAGTTGTTTGTTGCGAACTGAGCGGAGGTGTTCTGCAAAGCGGTCCCCAAGCCTCCGCTTGGTTTCCCCAATGTAGAGGAAGCCGCACCGGGTACAGTGGATGCAGTATACCACATTGGCAGATGTGCAGGTGAACCTCTGCTTAATGTGGAAACTTCACCAGTTTCAAAATCTCCCCTTCCCCTAATGCTAGAGTCTACCATGAACTGAACAGCAAAGATTTCTAAATTGTATCCATGCTTCACTTGGAACTCATGAACTTTGCTCACATAGCTCATTCTATCTGTTGCTGATATGTAAATTTCCAATTTTAAGGATTTGGAGGCTTGGTGACACCAATTGTTAGTCTAAAATCTTTTACGTTTTAACAGTTTCATGAAGGTGGCAGGAGACTTTTAAGCCATGTAGACCGTCTATCCAGTAATCCATTGCTGTCCTTTTAATAGCCCTTGATTTTTTGTTGATCCAAATCTGTTTCATTTT
The DNA here is from genome assembly GCF_030684315.1 of Stegostoma tigrinum. Taxonomy (NCBI): domain Eukaryota; kingdom Metazoa; phylum Chordata; class Chondrichthyes; order Orectolobiformes; family Stegostomatidae; genus Stegostoma; species Stegostoma tigrinum. The sequence continues at coordinate 53,025,224 of NC_081370.1, read as the reverse complement.
TTGAAATCCATTGAGACTTTTTGCTTCATCATCTGTGTCCACTTAATTAGAGTGAAAACAATTCCCTCCCCATATTTCTTTGTCCCATTCTTCTGTCTTCACCCGGTAACCTTTGATCCCCTTACCAAACAAGAACCATTTATTTGCTGACTTAAATACACTCAGTGATTTGGCCTTCATAGCCCTCTGTGGCAGTGAGTTCCACGGACTAGCTAACTACCATCTGGTGGAAGAAATTCCTCCTCCTCTCCATTCTAAAGAGTCGTCCCTTCACTTGAGGCTGTGCTCAGAGCCTCTCTCTCTCTCTCTCTCTCTCTCTCTCTCTCTCTCTAGTGGAAATATCTTCTCTACTTCCACTGTATTCAGGCCTCTCAGTATTCTGTAAGTTTCAACCAGATCTCCCCTCATCTTTCTAAACTCAATTCAGTAGAGACCCAGAGAAACTACTACTCATACAGCAAGCCCTTCATCCCCAGGATCATTCTCGTCGACTTCCTCTGGACACCCTCCAAAATCAACACATTCCATCTTAGAAGCGGGGCCCAAAACTTGTGACAATATTCTAAATGCAGTGTGACAGGAGCCTTATACAGCCTGAGCAGTACATCCTGCTCTTGTATTCTATCTCTCTTGAAATGAATGCTAATATTTCATTTTCATTCCCAACTGCCAACTGATCCTGCATGTGAAGAGCATCCTGAACTATGACACTCACTCAAGTCCCTTTGGGCTTCAAATTTCCAAAGCCTTTCCCATTTAGAAAATAGTCTACATTTGTATTCTACCTTCTAAGGTGTATTATCTCACACTTTTCCACATGTTCAAGTCCTTCTGCAGCCTCCTCACGTTTTCAACACTATCTGTCCCTCTGCCTATTTTTGTGTCATCTGCAAACTTTGCAACATTGCCCTTAATTGTTTTGTCCAGAACGTTGATATATAATGTGAATCGTTATGGTCCCAACATGGAATCCTGTGGTACTCCACTAGTCTCTGGCTGCCACCCTGAGAAAAACCCCTTCATCCTCAACTGCCTTCTGCCGTTCAGCCAATTCTCTATCTATGCCAATTGCCTTAGTTAGAACACTCCTGTACGGCACCTTGCCAAAGGTTTTCTAGAATTCCAAATAGGTCATGTCCACTGGCTCTCCTTTGTTGCCTTCTCCTTGCTCATTACCTCGTCAAAGAATTCTAACAGATTTGTTAGACATGAAACCAACACACACTGTCCTGCACCCCCCCCCCCCCCCCCCCCCCCCGCCACCATGAAGTTGCACTGACTCAGCCCTATTTTACCGTGCATTTCCAAGTACTCCGCAATCTCATCCTTAATAATAGACTGAAATCTTGCCAACGATTGAGGTCAGGCTAACAGACCTATAACTTTTTGTCTTCTGCCACCCTCCCTTCTGTTAGTGTGCCACCAGTCCTGTGCCACCCTTCCTGATTCGAGTGATTCCTAAAAGGTCACCACTAATGATTCCACAATCTATTCAGCTATCCTCTCCAGAAGTCTGGGTTGTAGTCCATCTGGTCTGGGTGACTTATCCAACTTCAGACCTTTCAGCTTCCCCCGTACTACCACTTTTGCGATGGTCACTGCATTCCCCTCTGTTCCTGACTCTCTCTAAGTTCTGTTAAGGTGCTGGTGCCTTCAACTTTGAAGGCTGATGCAAAGTACCTATTCAAATTCTACCATTTCTTTATTTTACATTACTACTTGTCCAGCCTCATTTTCTGGTGCTTCAATGTCCACTCTTGTCTCTTTGTTACCTTTTCAATAGCTTAAAAAAACCTTGGCTATCTTCTTTCATATTACTAGCTAGCTTACTCTCATATTTCATTTTCTTGTCCTTTATTGCTTTTTGAGTTATTCTGTGATTTTTTTCTTAAAAGGCTTCCCAATCCCGTAGCTTCCCACTGATCTTCACCATTTGTATGTCTTCCCTTTGCTTTTATGCTTTGCCTGACTTTGCTTGTCAGCCATCGTTGCCTTATCCTCCCTTAGTATTTTCCTTCTTCCTTGTGTTGAATTTTTGCTCCCGAATTACTCCCAGAAACACCTACCATTGCTGCTTCACCGTATTCCCTTCCAGTTAACTCGTCCCTCCTATCTTTGTAGTAACCTTTACTCTGTTATACAGCACAGAAACAGACCCTTTGGTCCATGCTGACCAGGTAGCCTAAATTAATCTCGTCCCATTTGCCAGTATTTGGCCCCTATCCCTGTAAACCCTTCATACTTGTGTACCTTCCATTTGCATTTTTAAATGTAATAATACCAGCGTCCATCACCTCCCCTGGCAGTTCATTTCACACACACATCACCATCTGTGTGAAAAGATTACCCCTTAGATCCCTTTTTAAATTGTTCCCTTTCACCTTTAACCTATGCCACCTAATTTTGAACTCTTCTAGCCTGGGGAAAAGACCTTGGTTATTCACGCCATCCATGCCTCCCATGATTGTAAAAACCTCTATAAGGTCACTCCTCTGCCTCCAATGCTCCAGGGAAAGTAGCCCCAGCCTGTTCAGCCTCTCCGTATAGCTCAAACCTTCCAATCCTGGCAACATCCTTGTAAATCTATTCTGCACCCTTTCAAGTTTCACAACACTTTTTCTATTGCATGGAGGCCAGAATTGAATGCAGTATTCCAAAAGTGGCCTAACCAATGTTCCATACAGCTCTAACATGACCGTCCAATTCTTTTATAGTCAAAGCACTGACCAATAAAGGCAACCATACCAAACACCACCACCTCTACACTGCGACTCTACATTTGAGGAACTATGAACCTGCAACTCAGGGTCCCTGTTTGGCAACACTCCCCGGGACCTTTCCATTAGGTGTATTGTACCCTGAATTGTTGCACCCAAATGCAGCACCTCACATTTATCTAAATTAGACTCCATCTGCCACTGTCCGGTCTATTTACTCATCTAATCAAGGTCCTGTTGTACTCTCAGGTAAACTTCTTGGCTGTCCACTGCGTCACCAATTTTAGTGTCATCTGCAAACTTATTAACCGTGCCTCCTATATTCACATCCAAATTATCCATATAAATGACAGAAAGCAGTGGACCAGTCCTTGTGATCAGCAGTGTGCTACAGGCCTCCAGTCCAAAAAGCGACGCTCTACCACAACCGTCTTTTCTCCTCCCTTTTGAGTCAGTTTTGTATCCAAATAGCTAGTTCTCCCTGTTTATCATGCTATCTAACCTTGTTAACCAGTTCATGCGGAATCTTGTTGAACGCCTTGCTGAAGTCGATATAGACAATGTCCACTGCTTTACCTTCATCTGTCTTCTTCGTCACTTCTTCAAAATAAAACTGTCCAGTTAGTGAGACACTGTTTCCCATGCACAAAGCCATGTTGACTATCCCTAATCAGTCCTTTCCTTTCCAAATACATATAAATTCTGTTTCTCAAAAATCCCTCCCACTGACGTCAGGCTCACTGGTCTAAAGTCCTCTGGCTTTTCCATAACCACCCTGTCTTAAATAAAGGCACCAACATTCACCACCCTCCAGTCTTCTGGCACCCCTCCCATGGCTACTGATGACACAGATATTTCAGCAAGGGGCCCAGCAATCACTTCCCCAGATTCCCACAAAATTCTGTGGTGTACACCTGATCAGGTCCTGGGGATTTATCCACATTTATGCATTTTAAGAATCCGGCACCACCACCACTGTAGGAGACTTTCAAGATAGCACTATTTATTTCTCTAGCTTCCATACCCTCCTCCATGGTAAGCACTGATGTAAAATACTCATTTAGTATTTCAGCCATCTCCTGCTGCTCCACACATCGGCAGCCTTGTTGATCTCTTCCTAGTTACTGTTCTGACCTCTATGTATTTGTAGAATCCAAAATTGTCTGTTCCCTAGTCAGCTGTACACAGGTTGCTATAAAAAAACCATGTTGTGGACATTAGATCTGCTACCAACTTGATTTTCCCAGTTTGAAGAAGGGTCTCGACCCGAAACGTCAACTTTCCTGCTCCTCTGATGCTGCTTGGCTTGCTGTGTTCATCCAACTTCAAACCGTGTTTTCCCAGCCCACCAGCATGTTGAAGCCCCCCCATGATTATTGTAATAGAGGTTTTCTTATGTGCCCATTCTATCTCCTAATTTCGTTTCTTCCCAACATCCTAGCCACTGCTAGGAGGCCTATGCATGACTCTCAGGATTTTTTTTTCCCTTTACAGTTCCTCAACTCTGCCCACACGGATTCTACACCTTCAGCCTCTTTATAATTTGCTATCGATTTAATTTTATTTCTTACTAACAATGCCAGCCCCCGATCCCCTTACAGCCATATTTCTGTGATACCCACAGCATCATGCTTACCAATTAGAATCTGCACTGCAAGGTGATTTATCTTGTTTTGTACACTATGCGCATTTAAGTACAACACCCTTTATACTGCATTGACTGCCCCCCAACACATCTTTCATAGTTGTGCCTGAAGGTAGATTCCTGACCCTTCCCATTCCCGATTTACTTGTTCTGGAAGCTTTAATAACCTTTGCTGAGACCCCACCCCATATCTTTCCCCATTATTTTCTATTGCAAAATATGGTGTGAGGCACCTGGTAACCTCAACAAAGAGTCATAATTTTCAAAAGCAAGACTTATGTTAAAATAAATGTTGAGGAAAAATAAATCAATTTGTTAAAAATGTAAAGTTTTGTTGACGTGTATCTATAATGTCATGTAAACTTTTCTTTCCAGGGATACCAGCATGAACAACATAACTGAGCTGCAACCTGATTCCTTCAAAAATCTCCCATACCTTGAGGAACTGTAAGTATACGAGGAACATCTATCTCATAAGATGTACCTTTTAGTTTCTTTATTCATTCGTGGGATGAGGGCGTCACTGGCTAGACAGCATTTATTGCCAGTACCCAATTGCCCAGAGAGCAGTTAGGAACCAACCATATTGCTGTGGGCCTGGAGTCACACATAGGCCATACCAGGTAAGGATGGCAGTTTCCTTCTGTAAAGGACGTTAGTGAACCTGTCTGGACATGTGATTTTGTTCAATGTTGTTTTGCTACTCACCAATTACAAATTTGCTTCTCAACACAGCGGTAATAATTATGTATTTTGCAAGGACCTATGGAATTGTTGACATTACTTGTGCCATTTTAAAGTAAGAGACAAGGGCTTCAATTGTCCACTGATATTCTATGAGTTAATGCAAGGGCAAACATTCCAAAGAAGGATATTTTTTAAAAATGTGAAATATGTCCAGGCATATTTGATGTTTAGATGAGCGGAATATATAGTAATTTTTTTTTTTGTTTGCATTGACACACTCCCAACTATTTTCAAAATCACGTTTACACAACTGGAGTTAGTTATGTCTTCAATATATGCAGCATCACCATCTATCTTTAGAGACTAAGTAAACCATGTAACTTGTGACCAGGTTTATAAATAAGTCTCTTTCATTTCCAGTTTGAAATTATAAAAATAGCTCTTTGAGCACTTCCAGTCCACTTCTAAATCTCCTCACTCCAAACACCTTCCCCAATTCCTCATACAACAATGACAAAAATCTGTTAATCAAACTTGGTTGCATTTTTCAAGCTGAAAGCCTGGCTAACCTCATTAAATAAACATTACACGTATAAGCAATCTCTGTGCACTGAGCTGGTTATTTAAGACCTCAACGTGTTTTTTGCCAACATTTTGAAACTGTTATTATTTTGTAAGTAAAGTATGCCTGATTTCTCAGGCTGCTGCAGTATGTCAAAGACATTACTGAAATATTAAAATGGAGTTAAATTGATAGCTGTTATAAACACTTTCTTGCTTTTCTTTGGGTCCTACTGTTTCTTTACTCTCCAGAGAAAAATTGGCGCAGAGTCACAATGACTGAGAATTCATTATACAGTAAACGGTTGACTGCTTTATACTTAGAGTTTGCTCCCACGACGTATGCTTGGCAAGCAGTTTTCTCTTTGACATTGGCTCCCAGATTGAATGTTGCCCCAGATCTACATTTTGTATAGAAACCTAGTTAATCACTAGTAAAAACTGAATGTATTAACATTAAAAGCTGTATTTATTTCACTGACTTAAAACACAATGTATTTAATTTGGGTTCAGGTGCTTTTATAGAACCATAGAACACCTATAGTGTGGAAGCAGCCCACTCGACCCGTTGAGTCGACACTGATCCTCTGAAGACTGTACCATCCAGACCCACAGTCCCACCCTATTCCTGTAACCCTGCATTTCCCATGGCTAATCTACCTAGCCTGCACATTCCTAGACACTATCAGCAATCTAGCATGGCCAATCCACCTAATGTGCACATCTATGGACTTTGGACGGAAACTGGAGCACCGGAGGAGATCCACGCAGACACAAGAAGAATGTGCAAACTCTACTAGATGGTCATCTGAGGGTGTAGTTGACCACGGGTCCCTGGTGCTGTGAGGAAACAGTGCTAACCACTGTGCCTTATGTTTTGGAGTGTGTTATTTTATTAGTGTAAGTTTGTTTTTGACTTGAATTGGCACACAGTTACAGTCTCTGGTTTCAGTGCCAGCTTCCTAACTGGGTCACAGTACTACTTTACCATTCCAAAAATGCTGTTTTAGTGTTGGTGCACTGTACTAGTGAATACCAATGTGACATTGATGATGCAGCAACAGTGGGTCCATGGGAATTGATGGTTTGAATCTGAGACTATCTACAGGAAATATAAGTACAACATTGTTAACTGGCTGCAGCGTTACCTTGGGTGGTAGAAAACCTTTGACAAAAAATGGTAGATTTTAAAAAGAAGTATTGTCTAACTTGTTTGGCTCTTTATCAATCATATATAAATGTGAGTGATTTATGGTAGTATGCCATGCTCTTTGTACCTGTTCTGTGCTTTCCATTACTTAACATCAGAAACAACTTTATTTACGTCAATGTAACTCTGCTTCCAAACAAAAAAATGCATTAGGAACAGTTGCGTAGTTGTGCATGTATGCTCAGTCCACACTTCAGCCACTGGCATTTTTGCAACCATCCCCGTTGCTTCTCTCGTTAGTGTCAAAAGTTTCAGTCGGCATTGATTTCACTGTAACATGTTAAAAATTTGCCAGCAACAATTCATCCTGGTTCCCAATCTGTAGTGGGATTCATTCTCAATGAGATTTCATGTGAGTGGCTGAATTAAGCTTGATCCACTATGGATAGGCTTTGGGCAAGGATTTCCTGAATAGCTCAGGAGACTTATTCAGTGATTTGGGACTCTTAAATCGAGGGTCATCTTTTTAAGGTCAGCATTGGAATTGATTTTCTTGAATATTTTCATCAAAGTAATATTTTATTGGCCTCATTTCGTTTTGATTCATGGGCTGTTGGTATTACTGGTTAAGCCAATACTTATTGGCCAGACATGGTTGCCCTAGAGAAGGTGGTGGTGAGCTAACTTCTTGAAGCTCTGCAATCTAGTAATTTATTAAACTAAGCTTATAATCAATTCTGCATATTGGAATTTACGAACCTCATTCATTGATATTTCCTGATTGTATATCTTCATGATTGACTTAATCTTCAGAAACTGTTTTATAGAGGGAACAGTTGATAAATTATGTGGACTCAAAACAAGAACTTGCAATTAGTTAAGGGTTGCACAGACCTAAGGAAGGAAACCTAAACTTTATTATTGGTCTGTGTCAAGCCTATTTGTTTTTTTTTAATACACGTAGCTTGCACCCTGACACTATATGCTGGAAGTGTTCCCCCTAGTTTTGTGGCAAAACTAAACAGGCTAGTTAGTGCTCTTTGGAAAATAATATGGCAAACTTTAATACAAAACCAAATATGGAGATATTAGATGAGCAAGAATATCTTCAAAAATATCTTTAAGTAGGAAAATGAGTTAGTAATTTAGTAGTCTAAGAAGGGAATTGCAAACTTAGAGCCTAGGCAAAGGAAGGTACAACCAACAATAGCAGAATTAGTTTATGAGCATTTCAGCATTTCTGAAGAAGGGTCCAGACCCAAAACGTCGGCTTTCCTGCTCCTCTGATGGCCTGCTGTGTTTATCCAGCTCTACACCTTGTTATCTCAGATTCTCCAGCATCGACAGTTCCTACTATCTCTTAAGTGCAAATGTCTTGAGGCTATAGAACAGAGTCGTAGGAGTATTTGAAAAACCAGGATGAGAGAATTTTAATTTTTTTTGCTTAAATGGGAGCCATCTGGAAGCAAGGAAATATACGGGATTGGGAATTGCTTAAGTAAAGTCACAGCAGCAGAAGTTTGGATGACTTAAGGTTTATGGAGGATAGAAGATGGGAGACTACCCAATAATATGTTGAAATTCTCAAGTTTACAAGTAATAGCAACATGAATGAGAGTTTCAGCAGCAAATGAGCTAAGACTGGAGTGAAATTTGGCCATGTTACTGTGGTGAAAATAATGGGTGCTCTTAGTGGCATGAGTGTATGGTTGATCAGCTCAGGGTCAAATATGACTTCACGTTTGTGAACTGTCTGGTTGGTCTCAGGCTGTAGCCAGCACACTGATTTTTGGAATGGGACTGAAGAATGGATGTGAGAGGGCAAAAACAGAATGAAAATGGCTGTTTTCTTGCCTGTCTTGGCAAACGAAGCTTGATTTAAGCTTCTATGTTCTACTCGTAATAAAACAGGAGTGAGCAGGAGCTTTGGCGGATGTTTTTTCCCCACCTCCTCTTTCTTCCTTCCACATTGTCAGAGTAATGAGGCCAGAACTGAGAGGCTGATCAACAAACGGCATGACACAGGGTCTGACTGCAGAACCAAAAAGGACACTTAATGCCTAAATCAAAAAATGAAAAGAATGCCTTGCCAGACACGACTAGTGCATCTAAAGGAAAGATGAGTCTAAGACAACGGGTAAATCAGCAGAATTAGCTGAGAAGGTTTTGAAACAGCAGACACTGGAGAGAAAGCTGATGACTTGCATGTATACCATCTCAAGACCCAAACATTTTAAGCCTGCATTAACTTCTCAGGCTGGAAATAGGGGATTCTGCAAATAACCTAAGTGTTGTCATTGGGACCCTTGCTTTTCCTGATGTGCATTAATAATCTAGATTTTGGTGTGCAGCTTCAAAATAGTGGAAAACGCGGGAGTGTTGTAAACTGAAGAGGACAGTGTAGAACTTCAAAAAGGACATTGACAAATTGGTGCAGTGGGTGAATAAGTGGCATTTGAAGGTCAGTGCAGTGAAGTGTAAGGTCATGCATTATGGCATAAAGAACATGGAGAGATATGTGAAGTTAGTGTACTATCTAAAATGTATAAAAGAGCAGGGAGACCTGGGTGATTATATGCATTGTCATTAAAGGTGGCAAGACATTATTCCAGGCTTCATTAAAAAGGGCATAGACTACAAGAACTGGGAGATTATAACACTTGTACACTGATTAGAGCTCAACTGGAGACCTATACACCGTTCTGTTCACCTCACTATGCAATCGATATAACTGCATTGGGGGAGAATTCAGAAGGGCTTTATGAGAATGCTTCCATGGATGAGACACTTCAGTTAAGAGGAGACGTCGGAGAAGTTGACTAACTGGAGATTTGATAGGTTTCAAGATCATGAGAGGCCTGAACAGTGTAGATAGGGAGGAATTGTTACCACTTAGGAAAAGATCAAGAAACAGAGGGTACAGTTTAAAAATGTTTTTCAAAAGCATTAATTTGAGGGCAGAAAAATCTTTTTGGTAGTAGTGCGTAGTTAAGGTCTGGAATGTACGTCCTGAGTGCAGTGAAGGTGGCTTCCATTGAAGCATTTAAGAGGATATTTGATTGTTTCTATTTTTAAAGATATACAGGGCTACAAGGAAATGTCAGAAAATTAGCAGTGTGAAAGAACTCTGAACCAGTGCAGAAACTGCAGGCCACAGTGCAGAAGCTATCAGAGATCGCTGTGACAGTTGGAGATATTTTAATCCCAAAACTTGTGGCTCCAGGTCAGATGGTATTCTAAAATGTTAAAATCTGAAGCATTAATCCACTCTCTAGCGTCCAGTTTTAAAACAGCCAGGACAGGGACAGAGGCCTGGCGTGTAACCACCCTGCTGACCAGAAGGTTTTCCACTCCAGCCTACTGTATTACTGAACTAGACTGAAGCTGACTTTCTACCTCAGAACCGGTTCCCATGCTACCCCATTTACCTTTATCACCACTGTTTAGATTATCGGTCTGTCTTGAATATACTAGATAGCTATACCTCCGTATCCCTCTGGGGTAGAGATTTCCTAAGAGTGAATACCTTCTGAGTGAAAAAATTCCTCTTTGTCTCAGTGACTACAAAAGCAGGTCAGTGGCTAGGAATTTGTTGAAGTAATTCATAGAACATAGAACAGTACAGCACAGAACAGGCCCTTCAGCCCACAATGTTGTGCCGACCATTGATCCTCATGTATGCACCCTCAAATTTCTGTGACCATATACATGTCCAGCAGTCTCTTAAATGACCCCAATGACCTTGCTTCCACAACTGCTGCTGGCAACGCATTCCATGCTCTCACAACTCTCTGCGTAAAGAACCTGCTTCTGACATCCCCTCTATACTTTCCACCAACCAGCTTAAAACTATGACACCTCGTGCTAGCCATTTCTGCCCTGGGAAATAGTCTCTGGCTATCAACTCTATCTATGCCTCTCATTATCTTGTATACCTGAATTAGGTCCCCTCTCCTCCTCCTTTTCTCCAATGAAAAGAGACCGAGCTCAGTCAACCTCTCTTCATAAGATAAGCCCTCCAGTCCAGGCAGCATCCTGGTAAACCTCCTCTGAACCCTCTCCAAAGCATCCACATCTTTCCTATAATAGGGCGCCCAGAACTGGACGCAGTATTCCAAGTGCGGTCTAACCAAAGTTTGATAGAGCTGCAACAAGATCTCACGACTCTTAAACTCAATCCCCCTGTTAATGAAAGCCAAAACACCATATGCTTTCTTAACAACCCTGTCCACTTGGGTGGCCATTTTAAGGGATCTATGTATCTGCACACCAAGATCCCTCTGTTCCTCCACGCTGCCAAGAATCCTATCCTTAATCCTGTACTCAGCTTTCAAATTCGACCTTCCAAAATGCATCACCTCGCATTTATCCAGGTTGAACTCCATCTGCCACCTCTCAGCCCATCTCTGCATCCTGTCAATGTCCCGCTGCAGCCTACAACAGCCCTCTACACTGTCAACGACACCTCCGACCTTTGTGTCGTCTGCACACTTGCTGACCCATCCTTCAATTCCCTCGTCCAAGTCATTAATAAAAATTACAAACAGTAGAGGCCCAAGGACAGAGCCCTGTGGAACTCCACTCACCACTGACTTCCAGGCAGAATATTTTCCTTCTACTACCACTCGCTGTCTTCTGTTGGCCAGCCAATTCTGTATCCAAGCAGCTAAGTTCCCCTGTATCCCATTCCTCCTGACCTTCTGAATGAGCCTCATCAACCTTTCTAGTCACATCCTCAAAAAACTCTAAGGTTTGTAAGGCATGACCTACCCCTCACAAAGCCGTGTTGACTGTATTTGATCAAGCCATGCTCTTCCAGATGGTCATAAATCTTATCCCTCAATCCTTTCTAACACCTTGCAGGCGACAGACGTGAGACTTACCGGTCTATAATTGCCGGGGATTTCCCTATTTCCTTTCTTGAAGAGAGAAATTACATTTGCCTCTCTCCAGTCCTCAGGTACGACTCCAGTGGAGAGCGAGGATGCAAAGATCTTCGCAAGTGGCAAAGCAATTGCATTTCTCGCTTCCCAAAGCAGCCGAGGACAAATCTGATCCGGGCCTGGCGACTTGTCAATCTTAATGTTTGACAAAATTTTCAGCACATCAGCTTCGTCTATCTCTATCCATTCCAGCATGCACACCTGCTCTTCAAAGGTTTCACCTCTAGTTTTCCCAGTGCGTATGCACCTTTTTCTTGGCACATGACAGGTTGTAATGGAATGCTGTCCACTTGCCTGAATGGGTGCAGTTCCAACAATACTCGAGCTAAAACTCATCCAGAATGAAGCAACCTGCTTGATTTGGCATCCCATCCAACACTTCAGTGTTCACTTCCTTCACCACCATAGTACTATGGTAGCAGTTAGTACCATACATGCCATACACTGCAGTAACTACCTCAAAAAATGTGGTTTTTAAATAGACTGTGTTCAGCACATAGATTTTGTCTTCTTGAAATTAAACTTTTATGTAGATTTTGCCATGTCCAACACTTTTAAAGGCATATTTAAGGATGTCTTGATGAACATAGATAGTAGTTAAATGAAAAAAACTTTCCATACTTTCTGAAAAATTAAGCATAAAAATATTAAATAAAAACTTAACTAGCCCCCTTGATTAAAAAACTGAGGATGCACTTTGAAATATATTACATTGAAGTTTTCATTACTTTCAATTCAATTTAATGCTGGGAGTTGAGGTTAAGCCTCAACTATGCTGGACATGAAGGATGGCCGGAACTTTATAAAACTGAAATACTTGAAATTAGGAATGAGGTCATTTTTTTCTTGGTACTAAGACTAACGGTTTTGAAGAAATAAAACTTTTTTCAACATGCCAGATTATTAAGTAACTTCATTAAATTGATATGAATTTACTTTGGCTTGGACAGGTATGGATGTCATAACTTTCTCTTGAAAGAGAAGACAAACATATATGTTAGAGAAGTATTTTGTCATAATGCAGATTGTGATGCACATCTAAATGTAACCAATTTGCTCTTGCGTTTGTTGTTTTTAGGTAACTTTTCAACTTTACAATTTGTACTTCATTAACAGTACCTTTCTAATGCCTGTTGGCTGCAAGTCACTTTAGATAATGTTACAAACTTGCTTCAACAATTCATATAAAAATTATATTTTGAATCACATCAGAAGTTTATCAGGTAGATGTAACATACCATTGAGTAATAGAATACAGGATTTTGTCCAAATGTCCCATGGTGCAAGTTCTCTACTCTCTTGAGTTGACAGGTTTACAGGGTGTGGCAGTTAGTTTTGGCTTAAGTCCAGGCCATGTGGTTCCATATATAAATCTGGTGAGCAAATGGGCGCTAATGTTTAGGTGGTCCTCAGCAAATGTTTCGGGCTGAAATTAACTCCTCCAATCCTCCAGAAAAACTAATGGGCAGGATTTTTCTTCTATCAATATTTACTCACTGGCTCCTGGTCTCATCTTGGCCATGAGACCCACTTTCTGTCCCATTTGACCCTATTTTTAGCTTTCTCTCCTAGGCCTCAAATTAGCCAATATTGAAAAAGGTTCCCATTTTTCAAGTGTCTTCAGACTCTTCTTGAAATCTGTCATTATCTCTCTTTCTAAAAAATCAACACCCTCCATCCTTGCACTGTGCCACCCCAGCTCCAGCTTTCCATTCCACTCCAACATCCTTTAATTGAGGATAGCAAATGTGGTTCCCCTGTTCAAGAAGGGGAGTAGAGACAACCCTGGTAATTGTAGACCAGTGAGCCTTACCTCAATTGTCGGTAAAGTGTTGGAAAAGGTTATAAGGGATAGGATTTATAATCATCTAGAAAAGAATAAATTGATTAGGGATAGTCAGCACGGTTTTGTGAAGGGAAAGTCGTGCCTCACAAACCTTATTGAGTGCTTTGAGAAGGTGACCAAACAGGTAGATGAGAGTAAACCGGTTGATGTGGTGTATATGGATTTCAGCAAGGTGTTCGATAAGGTTCCCCACAATGGGCTATTGTACAAAATGCGGAGGAATGGAATTGTGGGAAATAGAGCAGTTTGGATCGGAACTTGGCTTGCTGAAAGAAGACAGAGGGTGGTGGTTGATGGGAAATGTTCATCCTGGAGACCAGTTATTAGTGGTGTACCGCAAGGGTCGGTGTTGGGTCCACTGCTGTTTGTCATTTTTATAAATGACCTGGATGAGGGCGTAGAAGGATGGGTTAGTAAATTTGCAGACGGCGCTAAGGTCGGTGGAGTTGTGGATAGTGACGAAGGATGCTGTAGGTTGCAGAGAGACATAGATAAGCTGCAGAGCTGGGCTGAGAGGTGGCAAATGGAGTTTAATGCAGACAAGTGTGAGGTGATGCACTTTGGTAGGAGTAACCAGAAGGCAAAGTACAGGGCTAATGGTAAGATTCTTAGTAGTGTAGATGAGCAGAGAGATCTCGGTGTCCATGTACACAGTTCCTTGAAAGTTGCCACCCAGGTTGACAGGGCTGTTAAGGCGGCATACAGTGTTTTAGCTTTTATTAATAGAGGGATCGAGTTCCGGAACCAAGAGGTTATGGTGAAGCTGTGCAAAACTCTGGTGCGGCTGCACTTGGAGTATTGTGTACAGTTCTGGTCACCGCATTATAAGAAAGATTTGGAAGCTTTGGAAATGGTGCAGAGGAGATTTACTCTGATGTTGCCTGGTATGGAGGGAAGATCGTACAAGGAAAGGCTGAGGGACTTGAGGCTGTTTTCGTTAGAGAGAAGAAGGTTGAGAGGTGATTTAATTGAAACATATAAAATAATCAGAGGGTTAGATAGGGTGGATAGGGAGAGCCTTTTTCCTAGGATGGTGACGGCGAGCATGAGGGGGCATAGCTTTAAATTGAGGGGTGAAAGATATAGGACAGATGTCAGAGGTAGTTTCTTTACTCGGAGAGTAGTAAGGGAATGGAACGCTTTGCCTGCAACGGTAGTAGATTCGCCAACTTTAGGTACATTTAAGTCGTCATTGGATAAGCATATGGACGTACATGGAATAGTGTAGGTTAGATGGGCTTGAGATCGGTGTGACAGGTCGGCACAACATCGAGGGCTGAAGGGCCTGTACTGTGCTGTAATGTTCTATGTTCTATATTCTAATTGATTAGTTTTAGTTGTCACATGTACCAAAATATAGTGGAAAGTTCTGTTTACATGCGGTCCAGGCAGATCATGGCAAGCAAAGGATGTATGGATCAAAATGACTTAGAGGCATACAGGTTAAATTGCAAGTTATATTATCTGAGGCTAGAGTTCATTCAACAGTCAGATAACGGCTGGAGAGAAGCTGTTCCTGAACCTGCTTATGCATGTGTTCAGGCTTCTGTATCGTCAGCTTGACAGAGAGGTTTGTAGGACTGCATCACTGGGGTGTGATGGATCTTTGATTTAGCCATCTTTCCGCGGCAGTGAGCGGTGTAAATAGAGTCCATGAATGGAAGGTTGGCTTCCGTGCTGGTCTGGGCTGTGCACACCACCGTCTGTAGTTTCTCATGCTCCGGGGCAGAGCAGTTGCCTTACCAGCCTGTTATGTACCCAGACAGTTTGTTTTCAATGCTGCTTCTGTAGAAGTTGGTGAGGGACCTGATGGACATGCCAAATTTCCTGAGCCACCTGAGGAAGAAGAGA
The DNA here is from genome assembly GCF_030684315.1 of Stegostoma tigrinum. NCBI lineage: Eukaryota > Metazoa > Chordata > Chondrichthyes > Orectolobiformes > Stegostomatidae > Stegostoma > Stegostoma tigrinum. The sequence goes on along the minus strand of NC_081370.1, from coordinate 53,009,824 downwards.
TGCTGTTGTGCCATCTTGACTATTGCATCTACATGGGAATTCCAGGACAGGTTGTTGGTTTTCATCACTCTGAGGATCTTGATGCTGTTTACTCTCAACCTCAGTTCCATTGATGTATTCCCGTCCTTTCTTTTGTGAAGTGGATGATCAATTCTTAAGTCTTGCTGACATTGCGAGACAGATTTGTTTTCATTACACCATGTCACCCAGCCCTGTATCTCCCTTCTGCATTTTGACTTGTCATTGTTAGATATCCTTCCCACTATGGTAGTTTTGTCAGCGATGGCGTTTTTGTAGATGGCATTTGTTTGGAATTTAGTAACACAGTTGTGGGTGTACAAGGAGTAGTCTGGGGCTGAGGATGCATCCTTGGTGGGGGGGGGGGGGGGGGGGGGGGGGCGCTCCAGTGTTGATTGCTATTGTGGAGGAGGTGCAGTTACCTACCCTTGCTGATTGTCGCCAATGAATTAGAAAGCTGAGGATCTAGTTGCAGAAGGCGGACCTGAGACTAAGGTCACACAGTTTTGAGATCATCTTTGACACCGTTTAACATATAAAACGGAACTGTGGATGCTGGAGATCTGAAACAAAAATTGCTGGAGCAACTCAGCAGGTGCGGCCGTCCTTCAGAGCACATGAAGAGTCACTGGACTTGAAACATTAATCCTGCTTTCTTTCCACAGATGCTGCCAGACCTGCTGAACTTTTTCAGCTACTCCTGTTTTTTTTTTCCCTTTATCATGCTGTTGACTCATTAATCAATTCCCACCTTTCTCATAATTTCTTGGTTTCTGATCAGGTTCCGACCTGTACCACAGAAAGTGAGCTTTGCAAGTGGCATCTTGTATGACTGTGATGAAGCTTTATCTCCTTATCTGTCTTGACTTGTCTGCACATTCTCCCATTGTCTGCATGGGGTTTCTCTGGGCACTCCAGTTTTCTCCCACAGTCCAAAGATGTGCAGGCTAGGTGGATTGGCCATTCTAAATTGCCCATACTGTTCAGGGATATATAGATTAGGTGGGTTATAGGGGATGGATCTAGATGGGATGCTCTGAGGGTCAGCCTGGACTGGTTGGGCTGAAGGGCTTGTTTCCACACCATGGGGATTTTGTAAAAGTAACACAAAGTTTGAACATATTCCTTTGTGCAGAGCACAATGGTTTTTGCTTATGAATGAATTTTGATTCTAGCTATGTAAATGAAACACACAAGCTCGGTGATGATCTTAAATTGTTTTTCAGTGTACCTGTTAGTAAACTTTGGATTTTCAGCAAGTGCCACCCAACTAAAGAATCTCATTTAACAATAACGTTTGAATTTTGCAAGCATGGGCTCGTTGAATATGGTGTGTATTCTTCTGTAGTATAAATTGTCAGAATCATTTGAATTGTGGTGTTCTTGCAATAGTCTTGGTGAGTGCCAGACGAGAAGCATAAGCAAAATGTCTCTTTCAGCAATATTTAATTTGTGTACTACCGAGCAACTAGTTTTTTTTATCTCATCTATCTAATTCTAGCCAGAAAATCACTTGCAATGGCTTCTCTTACTGCTCTCACACTATAACCTCTGGTGCCCCCAAGAATCGATCCTTTACCCCTGTCATTTTCTCTTTGTGATATTTCTGAAGGCACTGCGGTAATTTTCACACGTATTAACATTACACTCCTGATTCCTCCACTAATGCTAAATAATCAGATTACTTATCCAGCATCCAGTATTGATAAATATAAATGCTCTCTGATTAAATATTGGTAATATTTAATTTGACTGTGAAGATTTTCTCTCCTTGTACTTCTTGACTTGCCTGCAGCCTTTTGGCATGGTTGGCCTCACCGTTCTCCAAAGCTTCTACATTAGCACTGAGCTAGGGGACTGCTTACATGTGGCTCCAACGTACTGAAGCTGTTGCTTTCAGACTGCAGTGACTGACTTTGTCACCCCCCCAACCCCCGACAACAGTATGAGATTAATTTAACCTATTTTCAACATTGGTGTCACTTTTGATCTTGAGATGAACATCTAACCTCATTCTCTGCCATCTCTAGGATTGCCTTTTCCCACCTCTATAATTGCTCCAATTCTCCCCTGTCATTGTTAATCTGCTCCTGAAGCTATAAGACCATAAGAGGTAGGAACAGAAGTAGGCCATTCAACCCTTTGAGTCAGCTCTGCCTTTCAATAGGGTCATGGTAGATCCAACATTCCTTGCATCCAATTTCGTGCCCATTCCCCATAACCCTTGATTCCTCTAATGATTAAGAATTTATCTATATCGCACTTAAATATACACAAGGACTCTGTCCCCACAGGATTCTGTGGCAAGGAGTTCCAAAGGTACTTGACCATCTCAGAGAAGAAATTCATCCTCATCTCAGTCTTAAATTGACATCCTTTTATTCTGAGACTATGTCCTCTGGTCCTAGGCTCTTTCCTGTGGGGAAATATCCTCTCAGCATGTCAAGCCTGTTAAGAATCCTATATATTACAATAAGATCACCTTTCATCCTTCTAAACTCCAGTGAGTGGAGTTCCAACCTGTTTAACTTCTACCCACGAGACAAGCTCTGTACCGGGGATCATCCTAGTGAACTTCTGACTTGTCTGCAATGTAATGGATATCTTAGCTTTAAATAAGGAGGCTCTCATCCATGCCTTGGTTGCCTCTAGACTTGACTATTCCATTATACCTCCTGGTTATCTCCCACATCCTACCTTCTGTAAACTTGGACTTGCAATGAAAGGACAGTTTTGCCTTAAAAACACACAAAGTCCATTCTCCCATCACTCCTGTGCTTGCTGACCGACATTGATTCTTAGGAAAGTAATGTCTAAATTAAAAAATTTTCAAAACCCTATGTGATCTTGCATTTCCCCTCTCTCTGATCTTCTCCTCTTTACTTCTGCCCCGTTCTGTATTCCCAATTATAATTCCTTTAAAAATGATAGCTGTCTTTAATTGTCTGCCAAGCTTTGCAATACCTTCCCGACACCTCCACAGTTGTCTACCTTGCTGCTCCTTTAAGCCACTTCTCAAAATCTGTTTCTGATTAAGCTTTCTCTGACGAAACAACTCCTTTATGTTGTCATGCTTCTATAATGTTCGTGTGAAGCAGATTGGGTTATTTCATTACCTTTAGGGCACCATATAAATATAAATATAAGTTGTTGCTGGTCTAGTATAGTGAGTTTGCTGTTCGTGCTTCTTTTCATAGATTCCTGTTGATGTTGGAAAAGTACTTTTATGATTAAAGAACCATAAAATGAAATGGGTGTGGTTATACTGTATAGTGAAGGTTAAATGGTGCCTCTGTGACGGTTCATTTTGACACTTGATGGATTCTGTAATTGTTTCTTGTTGTAAGCTCTTTGCCAGCCTTGTTGGTTTAACTTGCTAGTGCTGCCAGTAGTGAATTAATCAGTTAGTCTTGTCATGATGAAAACCTTACGGATCCCCACTGAAAAAGCATATAGGCCCTTAGGCTGTGCTGAATGATGATAAATAGAATCTGGCTGAACGGCTCTGCAAGAACCTCCCACATTAGCTAGTTGTATCCTGTCTTCTGGAGGGTTGCCAGATTGTAGAGAAACGGATGTTCAATGGAGCAGATTCTAGCATTGGACGGCTGCAGCATTCTGAGTAAAGGAGTTGCCTTGAGATACCTAAATGTTCTCACAGCTCATCACGTCATTTGTATGATTTAAATCTAAATACCTTAAGTTTGTGTTAATTGTGATGTATTTGCACATTTTCATGTATGATTTGGCATTTTATGGAAAAGATTGGAACGTAAGAAATATTGCTCCTAGACTTAACATTCATTGTTTAATCTACATTAACAGCATACCCAATATAAATAACAGTAATATTTAAAACATGACAAACGACAGGCAAAATTTAAGATAAATTTTAAATGATGCCAATATATTTAAACTCTTTGATTTTTATGAAAAAAACTGACTAAACCTAATAAATAAATCCTAATAATTAATAAATGAACTTGCAAATTCATCTCCAATCCAATTAAAAAAACCCACTTAAGCCAAAAATAATATCACTTTAATGGAGGAAAATACATCCATGTTAGTGCAATGTGCTTCAATTTGTTACTCCCAATATGCTGTACACAGCTTGGGGTGGTCAGTCAGATGTACTGATAATGATGAACATCAACCTCTAGTGTTTTGCTTTCTGAAGATGCTTGTAGCAATTTTTTAAAAAATCCATTTACAGATGATAATGGGAACTGCAGATGCTGGAGACTCTGAGATAACAAAGTGTGGAGCTGGATGAACACAGCAGGCCAAGCATCATCTCAGGAGCACAAAAGCTGACATTTTGGGCCTAGACCCTTCATCAGAGAGGGGGATGGGGAGAGGGAACTGGAATAAATAGGGAGAGAGGGGGAGGCAGACCGAAGATGGAGAGAAAAGAAGATAGGTGGAGAGGAGAGTATATGTGAGGAGGTAGGGAGGGGATAGGTCAGTCCAGGGAAGATGGACAGGTCAAGGAGGCGGGATGAGGTTAGTAGGTAGGAAATGGAGGTGTGGCTTGAGTTGGGAGGAAGGGAGGGGTGAGATGAAGAACAGGTCAGGGAAGCAGAGACAGGCTGGGCTGGTTTTGGGATGCAGTGGGTGGAGGGGATGAGCTGGGCTGGTTTTGGGATGCAGTGGGGGAAGGGGAGATTTTGAAGCTTGTGAAGTCCACATTGATACCATTGGGCTGCAGGGTTCCCAAGCTGAATAGGAGTTGCTGTTCTTGCAACCTTCGGGTGGCATCATTGTGGCACTGCAGGAGGCCCATGATGGACATGTCGTGTGAGGAATGGGATGGGGAGTTGAAATGGTTCGCGACTGGGAGGTGCAGTTGTTTGTTGCAAGCCGAGCGGAGGAGTTCTGCAAAGCGGTCCCCAAGCCTCCGCTTGGTTTCCCCAATGTAGAGGAAGCTACACCAGGTGCAATGGATACAATATACGGTGGCGGGGGCAAGGTGTGAGGGATGTGTTGCGGGAAATGTGGGAGACGCGGTCAAGGGCGTTCTCGACCACTGCAGGAGGCAAGTTGCGGTCCATGAAGAACGTGGACATCTGGGATGTGTGGGAGTGGAATGCCTCATCCTGGGAGCAGATGCGGCGGAGGCAGAGGAATTGGGAATAGGGGATGGAATTTTTGCAGGAGGGTGGGTGGGAGGAAGTGTATTCTAGGTAGCTGTGGGAGTCGGTGGGCTTGAAATGGACATCAGTTACAAGCTGGTTACCTGAGATGGAGACAGAGGGGTCCAGGAAGGTGAGGGATGTGTTGGAGATTGCCCAGGTAAACTTGAGGTTGGGGTGGAAGGTGTTGGTGAAGTGGATGAACGGTTCGAGCTCCTCTGGGGAGCAAGAGGCGGCGTCGATACAGTCATCAATGTAACAGAGGAAGAGGTGGGGTTTGGGGCCAGTGTAGGTGTGGAAGAGGGTCTGTTCCACGTAACCTACAAAGAGGCAGGCATAGCTGGGGCCCATGCGGTTGCCCATGACCACCCCCTTTGTCTGTAGGAAGTGGGAGGAATCGAAAGAGAAGTTGTTGAGGGTGAGGACGAGTTCGGCTAGGCACATGAGGGTGTCGGTGGAGGGGGACTGGTCGGACCTGCGGGACAGGAAGAAGCGGAGGGCCTTGAGGCCATCTGCATGAGGAATACATTGATTTCAGTGTCCATTTTGTACACATAGCTTAAGTGTAGCTTAAATACACTATTCCCAGTGAGTAATACAAGGGAAAATTAGTTATTTATTATGCTTGGACTCCTCTCCCCATTTTGTGTTAAACAGCTGGGTATACAGCATCTGTGAAGAGAAAAAAAGCTGTTAATGTTTCAAGGCCCATATGACTCCTCTTCAAAGCCATCTGCATGAGGAATACAGGTGTATAGGGACTGGACGTCCATGGTGAAAATGAGGTATTGGGGTCCAGGGAATTGGAGGGCATGGGTGGTGTCACAGACGTAGGTGGGGAGTTCTTGGACCCAAGGGGAGAAAATGGAGTCCTTTATATGTGGAGATGAGTTCGGTGGGGCAGGAACAGGCTGAGACAATGGGTCGACCAGGGTAGGCAGGTTTGTGGATTTTGGGAAGGAGATAGAAATGGGCCGTGAGGGGTTGGGGAACAATGAGGTTGGAGGCTGTGGGTGGGAGGTCCCCTGAGGTGATGAGGTCATGGATGGTGTTGGAGATGATGGTTTGGTGCTCAGGGGTGTGGTCATGATCAAGGGGGTGGTAGGAGGTGGTGTCGGAGAGTTGGTGTTTGTCCTTGGCGATGTAGAAGTCAGTGTGCCATACTACCACTGCGCCTCCCTTGTCTGCGGATTTGATGGTGAGGGTGGGGTTGGAGCAGAGGGCTGCCCGTTCTGCAGGGGAGAGGTTGAGGCAGTTGATGTCTCAACGGCAGTTGGAGATGAGGCCAAGGGAGGGTAGTAGGCCTGGGGGTGGTGTCCAGGAAGAGGACTTGTGTTGGAGGCGGGTGAAGGGGGTCAGTGGAGGGAGGGTTAGGCTCCCGGTTAGAGAAGTAAGCGTGGAGGCGAAGGCAGCGGAAAAACTGCTCGATGTCCAAACATGACTGGCATTCGTTGATGTGTGGGTGGAGGGAGACAAAGGTGAGCCCTTTGCTTAGGACTTCCGGAGAGACCACTCTCTCCGTGACTCCCTTGTCCACTTCACACTCCCCTCCAACCCCACCACACCTGCACCTTCCCCTGCAACCGCAGGAAGTGCTACACTTGCCCCCACACCTCCTCCCTCACCTCCATCCCAGGCCCCAAGATGACCTTCCATATCAAGCAGATGTTCACCTGCCTATCTGCCAATGTGGTATATTGTATCCATTGCACCCGGTGTAGCTTCCTCTACATTGGGGAAACCAAGCAGAGGTTTGGGGACCGCTTTGCAGAACACCTCCGCTCGTTTCGCAACAAGCAACTGCATCTCCCAGTCGCGAACCATTTCAACTCCCCCTCCCATTCCTCAGACGACATGTCCATCATGGGCCTCCTGCAGTGCCACAATGATGCCACCCGAAGGTTGCAAGAACAGCATCTCATATTCTGCTTGGGAACCCTGCAGCCCAATGATATCAATGTGGACTTCACAAGCTTCAAAATCTCCCCTTCCCCCACTGTATCCCAAAACCAGCCCAGTTCTTGCCCTCCCCCCACTGCATCACAAACCAGCCCAGCTCATCCCCTCCCCCCACTGCATCCCAAAACCAGCCCAGCCTGTCTCTGCTTCCCTAACCTGTTCTTCCTCTCACCCATCCCTTCCTCCCACCTCAAGCCGCACCTCCATTTCCTACCTACCGCCTCATCCCGCCTCCTTGACCTGTCCATCTTCCCTGGACTGACCTATCCCCTCCCTACCTCCTCACCTATACTTTCCTCTCCACCTATCTTCTTTTCTTTCCATCTTCGGTCCGCCTCCCCCTCTCTCCCTATTTATTCCAGTTCCCTCTCCCCATCCCCCTCTCTGATGAAGGGTCTAGGCCCGAAATGTCAACTTTTGTGCTCCTGAGATGCTGCTTGGCCTGCTGTGTTCATCCAGCTCCACACTTTGTTATCCATTTACAGATGCCTGTTTTTTTTTGTTGTAAGCATTTTATATTTCAAATAAACATGTGTTTATTGGGCCCGTTTGGTTCCTGACTGAAAATCTGGAAAAAAATCTAAAATCTGGAAAAATATCTAAAATCTGAAACTGTGGGTAAGTATTTTGGTGATAGTTACATTCACTGCTTGTGCCTTTGTAATCAGTAGAGATCTCTTATTTTTCCCCTGCCATTAATGCATTAGATCCTGAAATGTTGCCCTCTTATCGGTTGCTGTTGCTTCCATGGTAAATCATTATTTGCTTTGCAAGCAAAGTGCAAAGAGCAAAAGGCCAAATTGTGGTTGCATTTTACTACTTAGTCTTGCTGATTGTAGGATTATAAAGTTTGATAGTTTGCCATTAATAGTCACATTTTTCAGCTCATTCAGTTAGGTAAAAAATGGTTTTATCCTAAACCATCTTAATCTTAAAGCCTCTTAGATTATATTTTAGAAAATATTTTTTAGGGCATGCATCTGCAATGAAGGCATTCTGATTTGCGTATTCCTAAATGTCTCCCTCTCTGATGAAGGGTCTAGGCCCGAAACACCAGCTTTTGTGCTCCTGAGATGCTGCTTGGACTGCTGTGTTCATCCAGCTCCACACTTTGTTATCTTGGATTCTCCAGCATCTGCAGTTCCCATTATCACTGTCTCCCTTTCAGTGTTGTTTTTCTGGAAGCAACATGGATAGTGACTGTTTTGAACAAGTGTTGAACTCCTAAAGTTTGAGCTCAATTTGTATTTCAAATCAGAAGTGATTTAACGACTTTTCCGGCTGCCTAAAAGAATAAAAACCCAAAGAACTGATATAAATCAGAAACAAACACAAGTTGCTGGAAAAGCTCAACTGGTCTGGCAGCATTGGTGAAGAGAAATCAGAGATAACGTTTTGTATCCGGTGACCCAAGGACCTGGTTCTGAGGAAAGGTTGCTGGACCCGAAACACTATCTCTGATTTTTGCTCACCGATGCTGCCAGACCTACTGAGTTTTTCCAGCATCTTCTGTTTTTGCACCGTTATGAGAATGCCTCGACCTAACAATACGTTGGGGATATCTATGCCGCACGGCTAGCAACATTTCACCACACACTTCTCTGGGTACTTCAAGGTGGTTAATAAGTGCTGGCTTTGCCAGTAATTCCTGCATCCCATAAATGAACATTAAAAAATACAACCAAAAATTGTTAAAATTATACATTTTTTTTACCACTGGCAGTGTTTCAAGACTTGCAATTAAAAAGTTTACAAATTACATAATTTGCTAACCTGAAATTGCATGCAATATATCAAATGAATCTTTTTATTTCCATTTTTTGACCAGCTATTTTTTGTTTTTTAGTGCAGTATTGACAGTTAGTTCCAGTGATTTTAGTATTATTGCTTCCTAAAATGTTAACGACTATCTCCACTTAACTCTGATTCACCTCATGAAAAGTAAACTATCTGAATCTCTTTAAGCATTATATGAAGTCCTGTCAAGTTTGGCATTTACTCATGATTGTAATGTTTCCCTGAATTTGCCACAGGACCAAAAGACAGCAAATTATTGCAAAAGGGTGGAACTATAAACCCAAAGGAGTGACAATAAAATCTCAAGGAAAATAAGTTTACACAGAGGATTGGAAGTAGCAGCTTCTGCTTGCTACTAGAAATTGATATTTTTTAAGCTTGGCAAGGCCAAAAACCAATTCATCACCAATAATCACCTAGTAAATTACAATAACCTAATACTAAGCTTGACGAGGGACGTTAAGACAAAAATGTTCTTTTTTCCCTTGTATCTGCTTTTATTCTCATTCTATTTGATCAGAAGTAGCCTGTAAGGGCTTAAAACCTCAATGTTTCAAGAATTTTCAGGGGAAAACAAATTAAAAAGAAAGATGTCCATTTCGATCATACTCTTCACAGTGTTGGGACAGGAATCAACACAGCCATATATGTTAAATAAATCCATTTACAACTAATCAGATCAGTTCCAGACAAGGAGATAGTCTTTGTTTATGGATAAAGTTGAGATTAGTTCATATTTCAAGGTGTGAATTGAAACTCTTGCATTTAATGGAAAGCAATGGAGATCCTTGTTGAAGAGAGATTCATTGCATTCAGCACTAATAAAATGCTCTTTGGTCTTGTGTATTTGAGAGATGCAGTCATCTGCAGTTTTTCTTTCAAGATGGATGTTGGGGTGGTCCAAAGTCACTTGGGCAGGTGTCAAACAATAAACTTTAGCCCAAGTGGCTTCAATTAAAGCTGTTTGAAACACTCATGGAGGACACGGAGTCATTCTTTGGCTATACGTATAACATTTGTGGTCAGAATTGTCATATTACAAAATTATATTTGGAGCCCAATTTACAATCTGTTAGTTTTATTTTTAATGCCAGCTACTGATAATATTTGTATTCAACAACACCTGTGCAGGGTGTTTAGCTTAAAAGTCCAGGACTAGCTCAGTGGAGGCAAGCTAGTTGCCAAACAATAACGTGTTTCACAAAAAGAGATGTGTTCAAGTAGATCATTTAATGCAGGAAGACACCCAAAATGTTTTAACAAGATAAGATTGGAGCAAGTAACCAAAATGTATACTTGGGCCAAAGGTAAGCAGTATCTTTAATATTTTTATTTGCTGAAGAGGCTCAAGAAGTGCATGTTTCCATTTTATTCAGTCATCAGATTTAAGCAAATAGCACATTTTGATTTAAAAGATACAAGTATTAATCTGATAACATTAGATTTTCAGATTTGAAAAGCAGACAATCATGTGGCAAAACATGATGCATTCCAGTTGCTGGCATGCAATCAAGAGTTATCCATTTTCATATGTGGAGCTCAGTGATACTTGGCAAAAAAGGTACATTTTGGAGGGTGGGAAACTTCACCTCTGTTGTAGGAGTGATAAGTGATGCTGAACCAATGAAAGTGTCTTATCCTAATAACACAAATATTAGATGGGAAATATTAGTCTTTTCAATTGATACACTATAAAAATATTGATGTCCCTCACTTTTCCAATACGTTTATCTTCTGCAGTATTCAATTTAATGTTCAGGTTAAGTTCAAATTGCCCTTTAGCAAACCACATTAACTGCATTCAACTGAACAAAGAATACGTTTCCTGAAATTGGCTTCAAAGATTAAGCATTTGATGGGGAATGTGGCAGTTTTTGTTTCCTGTCGTTGTAGTGCTGGGAATTAGTAGCATGGCCCACATCAATAGAGTTCATATATTTTGTGTGGTTCTGATGCAGTTGATTGGATCTCAGTAAGTAATCAACACTTCTACATGTGTTAAATGCATCCGTTTTGGTGAACCACTCAGTACAAAATTACCACATAAAATAGCTTTGAAAAGCTTGTGGTTTACTGCACTTTTTTTGGAGAAACTATTTCAAATCAGAAATTACAATAAGGAAACTTTTCTTTTAACTATGAACAGTAAATTAGAAGCCCAGATAGGAACCTCCATTTCTGGAAAAAAATCAGTGAACATTTTGAACGATGGAGCGAAAATTCTATATGTTGTATTATTTTGTCATTTTGCAATTGATATGCAAATAATGTTTTTTTTCCTGGTGACTTTCATATTTCTGGTCTTAGCAGATGTATTTTTTCAGAATTGTGACGTGCTTTTAGAGCAGAATCTTTTCACCAGAAGTAAGGTTCAAATCCAGTTCCAGGAGAAGGTTTTGCCTTTTTGCTATCTAAGGCCTCTATGTTGAGAAATAATGGCAGCCAGAAGACAGAACTTAAAACAAGGCAACTACAAGTAATTTGCAAAGAATGCAGTCTCATTCAGATTGATTGAGGAAAGCTTGTGATGGGAAATGTTAATTTCAAATCAACGTACTAGGGCACCCCTAAGAGCATTCATGAAGGATTATTTTAGGATTCTCTGTGAAGGAAGGTGTTACAATTGTTTCATTGCTTAATGTTATCAATGGATACTGAAACAGTACTTTGTAAATTAAAACTGTAGGGTTGCATTAAAATTTGAATCTTTAATTTATTCTATGGGCTCATAAATGTTCATATAAGAATAGAATTCAGTAATAAATATAGGTTGATATTGATCCATATGGGATTTTACTTGACTAATTAAATATTCTATTTCCTGTCAAAGAACACAGGGCAATTCTGTATTTTTAATTCTGCAATATTTGGTGATGTATTTTTGCCAGTCTGTCGCATGTAAATGGCTTTTCTCTGGAACTGTTTCGAGCACTTTAAGGCAAAGATGGAATGTGCTGATAATTTCACTATCATGTCTGCAACTGTGTAAAATGTTATTTTTATGCCACACCCAGGAACCGTCTCTAACTTTATGGTTTTCAAGTAACTGCAGAGGCTGATAAACTGATTAGAAGCATATGTATATCTTAATAGTCATCTAACTATGTTCGGGCAGAAACCACAGAGGCATGCTGGCTCCAAAACTTCCATTCTCTGAAGCGTGACTGGGTAGTACATTGGATAGCTCTTGATTAGGAACACAATTTTTGTCTTCCCAACAACTATCTGATGTTAAGAAATCTCCTCCCAAAATCATTTTGTCACCAATGACTAAAATAGATTGTAACATACCCAATGTTGATCACAGAGGAGAAAACATGCCCTGTCTTTGTAATAAATCAACACTGTCAGTTTAAAAAATCTAACCATTTTCTTCTTGCTGGCACAATGAATCAATAAATTTTTCCATCTTGTAAATCTGAAACAAACACAGAATGTTGGAGAAACTCAACAGGTCTGGTAGCATCTGTGGAGAAAGGAAGAGTTAATGTTTTGAGTCCAGTATGAAAAGAATCATACCAGACTCAAAGCATTATATTCACAGATTCTGCCAAACTTGCTGAGTTTCTCCAACATCCCCTGTGTTTGTTTCAGATTTCCAGCATCAGTGGTATTTTGCTTTTATAGTAAATGTTTGCGTTTCAGTTAGATTATGGCACATCAACCTTGAGAAGTTGTGGTGTTAAGTTAACAGAATAACTGACATCTGTTTCTACCCTCCTTCAAATAGCTTCATTGATACTAGCTTTATCCCCTTTTCACTTTTTTTCAGGAGTACAGTCTAGGTGGAGTTAATGGACAGAAGGGCATTGTAAAAAGTATTGCAATTATATCCTAAAGCCTTTAGTATGCTGATTGGCATTATTTTTATTCACCATGTATATGAATTGATTACAGAATCATTAAATTAATTTGTTGCACTTAGAAGATGTCACAATTCCATAATTTAAATTCAGCATGAAATCCCATGTTAGTCAAATATTTAAACAATGGTTTTCATTTACACCTTTAACATAGAACTGTGTGCCAAGTAGTTTCAGAGGCATAATCAGAAAAGAACGGACATGATCTAAAGAAGGACTTATTAGAGGGGTCACTGTGAGGCTTAGAGTTGAATTTTAAAGTGATCTTCAGGGAGAAGATGAAGAGGAGGGTTTGTGGACAGTTTTCTAGGGTGTGTGGTCTGATTGATTGGAAACATACCAAATCTGGGTCCCTTCAAAGGAAAATGTGACAGGTTTGTTACTTTCTTTCTCAGTATATTGAATGGCACCATAAGGGGTAGTCTGAGTATTCAGTTCAAGCATTTTTTTGAAAGAACCTAACATATTAGATTATACAGTATGAACTTAATGTGAATGGGTGAGAACAAAGTGAGGAAAGTTGAACATGTATGGTTAATATCCTTCTCCTGTAGAAAGGTTTGCTCTGAGATTACAGTTTGTTATTGCATAGTTAAAGTGAAATCTGTTGAGTTCATGGCCATTAACTTTCAGTTCTCTCCTGTTATTGCTGAAAGTATGTCTTTTGTAATTCAAGTAATTTTAAAACAATTTTATGTTGCACAATGTTGTGTTTGCATGGTACCTTTAGAATGTAACTGGTAATATATAATTGAGTCATTGTACAAACTGATAAATGTCTGGGTTGGGTAAAGTGTATTTGTGTAAATTGAGGTCAGTCTACCATGGCCATTGTACAACACAATATAACTGCCAACAGAGAGCATACAAGGCAGAATTTATTTATAACGTCAGTAAATAGTTCCGTATTTTGCTTGGCACAAAAATTCAGATTTCTCATGTTACTAGGCAACACTACTAAATTCACTTTTAAGGTCACTGAGATGATGCCAACCCATCATCTTTTAACTTCTGAAGCAAGGAAAGACGGTACTATACTTCTGGTGCATCTGATCTATGGACATAAACTTTGACTGCCATTTCTGTTGTTAAAGACAGTGCATGAGCTATTGTTATGGCCCTCTGAGGCAATGTAGAATTATGTCAGCCATCTCTAGCACACTAGAAGGATACTCATGTGACTTTGCTATTATGCCCCATGCTATGAGCCTTGCTTTGAGAAAACGTTAAGTAAATTGCTTCAGTCTATCCAGAGGTTTTCCCCTACCCCTCATGAGCATTAAACCTTTTGCAGAGAATGCTTCGTAATCACTTTGGTTAAGGATCTTCATAAATATATTTCATTATTTTAATAGCTGTGCTTTAATAATGATTCTTAGGCTTTAAATTAGTTTGTCCTTCTAAAAGCGATTTTCAGTACTAGAAAGCAATCCGCAAAAACATCGATTTGTGTGCTGTTTCCCAATACTTCACTGATTTTAAGTTCTCATTTCTTAGCCAGAACTGAGGAGTGTGGAAAGTTGCAGAAGACTTTTCAATGATAAACCATGAGGGACCTGGATCTCTCTTCCTGCAGCTAAACCAAAATGGGCTAGGTTGAGGATATATTGATACTCTGCTAAATCTGAAAATTTATTTTAAAATTGTTAGTGCTTTTATGACCGCTTATGAAACTGCTTTTTTTCCATTTGCCTGGTTCAGCTTCGGTTTCTTGGAGAGCCTATTGTTTTTTTCTTACTCTTCAGCACGATTTCAACTCTGTTTACTGTGGTACTTTATTTCAGATTGTACTAATGTGCACTGGTCACCTTTGTTTCCCCCTTTTCCTTGTAACAATTCATACATCCAACCTTGGATGTCACTGCTTCTTTGCCTTTACCTGATGCTGATGCTTCTGCTCTTAGCAATCAAGTCATCTGCCATGCTTTAGGCAAGAAATTCAAGTTTCAAGAAATGACTGCAAGATTGGGATTTTGCAAGATTCACTGAAACATGTAGCAGTGTCAGGTACAACCGGTAACTGGGGTTGGTTGGCATTATGGCCTTTAGGTGAATTCCATAGCATACATGCCTCAATTTTTGTTATTTCCTACAAAATTTGTACGCCTTCAGAACTTCAGATGTAGCGCTGAATATGTAGGCTGACTACACACGATCAAAACACTACAGCCTGATTTGTATTTGAAATGAATCCATGTGGCCCAGAGCTATAAGGTATATCGATTCAACAACCTATAATTTCTGTCCTCATTTGAAGTTAAAATGTTAACTACAACCTTTATTTCCAACGTGTCACTATCATCACGATAAACTACACACAATAGCTGCTTTATAAGTTAGTTCAAAGCAGTCCAATGATGCGGTTGGAGTTCAGATACTGTGACAATTTTTCAGTGAACTTTTCACACTTTTTGCAGATCTTTGTGGTTATCACAGTTCCAGGATATCAAATACAATGGAGTGCCTGAATGTGATATGTGGGCTGTAATCCACTGAGTTGTCATACAAATTTAAGTGCTTTTAAACAAGCAAGATTGCATTATAATTTTGGGTTAATTAATGTCTGTTCTTCTGATATTGATAAAAATTACTAGTCTTTGAACTGGTTGATATGATCACCTTTTCCTTTTACAGGCGGTTAGCTGGCAATGACCTGTCTTACATTCACCCAGAGGCTTTGTCTGGTCTGTACCAACTGAAAGTTTTGTAAGTATTAGTCCATTATTTCCAGCTTAAAAATGTCAAAATATAGTCAATGATGCTGTTCAAAATTAATCATTGGCGACTAAAAATGGGTTAGGACATGCCAAAAGTGACTCCCTATTGTGACAGATAGTAGGAACTGCCGATGCTGGAGAATCTGAGATAACACGGTGTGAAGCTGGATGAACATAGCGGGCCAAGCAGCATCAGAGGATCAGGAAAGCTTGATGTTTTGGGTTGGGACCCTTCTTCAGAAAATTATTATGACGCTTTGTTTTAAATTATTATTAGTTCTAAATTAAATCTCATTTTAGAGATCAGTGATATAGGCATTGTAGTGGAGAACAGGTGTGGCCCGTTAATGCTAATAGTCTTTATAATAGATCATGCTTTTCCATCTGAATGTATAATTTGACCGTCTTTTGCATTCTAATCACAAGGTATGTACGAGTGAGTGTTCCCAAATCTCTCTGGCATATTCCAGTGGCCGGTAAAAACTGCAACTGCTATTGGGACTGACTTGCCTTTTGAACCAGTCCAGTTAGTACAATTTTCCTAAAATAGGACAGAACAAGTGTATAAAACTTGATCATATTATTTAGGAGTATGGCATGTTGATGCGTGAATTTTTTTTTTGCCACAGTAACGAGAAAGAAGAAATTTCAGCCTTGAAATACTTCGAGCATTTCTTCATTTGTCTGTGCATGTGCACAGTTGCTTAGTAATTCTTGAGCGTATTCAACTACTAGCCTCTCCCCATGAGCTCTTTTGGCATAGTGGTAATGTCCCAACCACTGGGCTGGAAGGTTTGGGTTCAAGTTCCAGCTACTACAGATGTATGTCGTAACATCTGTAAACAGATTTTAAAAGAACAAGCACAATTAATTGCCTGGAATATCTCATAATGTAGCTTGATTTATTTTGTAATTTCTCCTTTCTCAGTGTGTCAAAATGTACATTGATGCATGAATAATGCTTCAAAATAATATGATTCAAGATTATAGATACTTAGGACTAGTTTAGAAGGCAAGTCAATCTAAATAGCTTTTGCTTGCACCTTTTAGCAGCCTGTGAGAAGAGGCCATTCATACACAGGCAAGGATTGGAATGTGGGAGATAGGTCAAATTCATACATTCAGGTGGAAAAGCATGATTTATTTGTAAGAAATATTTGCATTAGCAAAGGTCCATAGTGCTCCACTGCACTGGCAATACCAAATTAATACAAGTCAAAATAAATTCCCCAAATAGATTTCCTTTCCTATACTTAAAAACCAAACAATGTTTTATCTCCTATAGTAATGTTATGATTATATGGTAAAGTAAGGCTAGGTCAAAGTGAATTATAATGACCTGAAACATTTGACATGTTGATTGGATTGTGAATGTCACCAGAACTTCAAAGTTGTATTCATACTTTAGTTATTTTTGCAGTGTTTGTATCATGAATGTGAGTTTTCTTTGAATTCTTATCATTCAATTTAAGCATCTTTCTATCTTTTCTAATCTCATGAGAAGTGGAGATTTAGGTTGAAATGACACTGCATTCTTGTTAAAAGCAAGATCTATCATGTAAAGTGCAAATATGAGCCAGTTTGTGTATATCAAGAGTTTTTTTCTCAGGGAGTTGGGGGCGGAAGAGTCATGGCAGAGTAAAATACTTAAGCAACTTACTTAATTTCCTCCAATTTAGATTTGTAGCATCTACGTAAAGATGCTGGACCTTGCTTAAATATGTTCTCTGATTTGTTTCTGTTCTTCAACAATTACCATCAATTTTGAGATGCACCAGTGCTTGATGCAATTGCTTGTAGCCTCATCCTGTGATGTTGCCTAACAGTATTACGTATTTGGTGTAGCTTGTGACAACCTGTTTCACCCATGTGATAAAAATGTTCATTTGTTTGCACAAATACTTAAGGTGTGTTTGACTGTCTGCCCAGCAAGATTGTACTTGAGCCTGCAGATGTTTGTAACCAACTTTTCTCATTCTGTGTTTGAATTGTGAGCACAGAAAAAGAGAATAACAGTTCCTAAAAATCTTGTAAAGTTTAAGGAGGTTAAAAGTAGTTTATATGGAAATAGATAAATGTTACAGTAGGCTATTCAGTCCAATCAGTTTCTTCTATTTTACCATTCTGAATCACATTTATTTGCCTTGTTTTCATATTTTATGTCTATATTTTGCCTATATAATCTAATCTTGAACATTGTTCTGTTTTCTGCTGTAACCACTAACCCTGAAAGTGAATTCCCATCTCCACAAATCTCTGTAGAGGACTTCCTGTAGTTATGTTCAAAATGTCTTACATCTCGATCATCTGTCTATGACCCCTTAATCTAGGCCTAAATGCTGGCAACAGTCTTACTTTATCTACCCATCCTGTTGATTTTACAGAATCTCAGAATTGTCACAGAAGAGGTGGAGGCCTTCAGGCCCGAGATGTCTCTGCTGGCTTTCTGAATGAATCATTTGTCATTACACTGTAGCCCTGTACATTTTTTCCTTTTCAGCTAATCCAATTCCCTCTTGAATGGCAGGATTGAACTTGCCCCCACCACACTCTCAGGCAGTGCTAGCTTGATACTAACTACAGGCTGAGTAAAAGAAGGTTCCTGTCATGTTTTCATTACTACTTTTGTCTGTTACCTTTACATCTGTGAGCTCTTGTTCTTAATTGAATTGGAATAGTTTGATTTTGCACATCCATATCAAATCACAATTCAATTTGGTCATCTCCAACAAAAACAATCCCAATGTTTTAAATGTTAATTATATAACTCAAGTTCCTCTCGACCCATTCTTGTTCATCTTTTTTCTGCACTCTGTATAATGTCTTCACCTCTTAAAGTGTGACACGCAGAACTGGATGCAATACTTTAGTTAAGGCCAAAAGAGTGTTTTATCCATGTTTGCATTAACCTCTTCACTTTTGTGCTTTATGCTGTTATTAATAAGGCCTAGAATAGTGTATGTTATAATAATTCCTTCCTCAACTTGTCTTTTATCTTCAAAGACTGGTAACACCCAGTTCTGCAGCTCCTCCACCTCCTTTAAAATTGCACCCATTTTTAAAAAATATTCTCTCTGCATTTTTATACCAAGTGAATCATTTCACACTTCTCTGCATTGACTTTCATCTGCTACCTCTCTGCCATTCTATGTCAGTGTCCTCTTGAATTTCTACTCTATTCTACCCAGCTCCACTAGTTCATGTTACTGCTAAGTTCTGTATTATCTGCAGTATTCAAAACTACACCCAAAGTTTTGGTCTTTTAAACTATATCATGAAGAGCAACCAGTATCGATTCTTGGGGAACTCATCTCAAACCTCCTTCTGGTCTGAACAATATGTATTAATCATAATCCTGTTCCTGTCAGTCACTTCATATCTGTGGATGTGAGTTTGCTCGCTGAGCTGGAAGGTTAGTTTTCAGACGCTTCGTTACCATTCTAGGTAACATCATCAGTGAGCCTCCGACGAAGCGCTGGTGTTATGTCCCGCTTTCTATTTATCTGTTTAGGTTTCCTTGGGTTGGTGATGTCATTTCCTGCATTGGTGATGTCATTTTCTGTTCTGTTCACCAACGCAGGAAATGACATCACCAACCCAAGGAAACCTAAACAGATAAATAGAAAGCGGGACATAACACCAGCGCTTCGTCGGAGGCTCACTGATGATGTTACCTAGAATGATGACGAAATGTCTGAAAACTAACCTTCCAGCTCAGCGAGCAAACTCACATCCAGAACCTCAACCTGAGCTACAAATCTTCTCTAAACTCACTTCATATCCATGTTGCTACTGTCTCTCTTTATCCATGAGGTGTAACTTTGCTCATAAGTCTGTTGTGCAGCACAGTATCAACTACTTTTGAAAGTTAATGTACAGTACCTCGACAGCATTATCATCGTTGTTACTCTATCATCTCTTGTAAGAAAAAAACTGTGGTAAATTAGTTGAACATCACTTGCCCATGATGAAACCTTGCTGACTTTCCTTTATTAAGCTACTTTTGTCCAAGGTGCTATTAATTTTGCTCTAATTATTGTTTTTAAAACCATATCAGAAATAGCTGAACAACTCAGTCGGTATGGCAGCATCTGCAGAGAAAGCAAAATCAACATTTCAAGTCCGGTGACCCTTCTTTCTTTTTTCACTTCAGATTTCCAGCATCTGCAGTTCTTTGTTTTTTTGGTTATCGTTTGTAGAAGTTTCCCACCACTCAAAATTGACTGGCCTATCATCACTGGGCTAATATGTACATCTCTTATTGAACAAGGGTGTGACATTTGTACCATTCCTGACCCTAAAGAAGACTGGTAAATTACGCCCAGTGCTTCTGCAAATTCCATTCTCACTGCCCTCAGTTACTTCAGAGGCATCTCGTCCTACTCGTTAATTATCTCCACACCTCTTACCGTTTTAATATTAAAATTTTTTACACTGAGATGTAATGATCTACAATGCTCTGCCTGAAATGGCTAAAACAAATTCAATATAAACTTGAAAGGAAAATTGGAAAATGTTCATATGCAGGAATAAATAAAGGCAAGTAAGGGAGATGGCAGTACAACTAACAAGATAGCTCTTTCAAAGAGCTAACAGAGATGACCTCCAAGATTCTATATTTCTGATATTCAATATTATAGAAGATATTGGGATTCCCTCCACCGCCTTACATGTTAGCTGCCAGTTTCTTATTTTATTTTCTATTTGTTTCACTTTCGTACTTTCTCATTTCTTCTCTGAATCTTCTTTCTTCAGACTTGAACCATCCATCTAATACCTTCCATAAGCACAGTTTTAAATCATGTTAATATTAATTTATAAAAACAGAGTGCTGGAGAAGCTTAGTGGGTCTGGCAGCATTTGTGGAGGAACTAAAACAGATAATGTTTTGAGACCAGTGACTCTTCATCAGAACTTATAACCAAAGAAGTGAATTAGTATTACGAAAATCAGAAAATAGTAGGTAGACTTTGCCTCGCCATGTTGAGTAGATGTACTCTAATCAAAACAAAACTTCATTCAAAATAAGAAGTAATTGTACTTTTCTACCTTTGGAAACATGAAAGGAAATATTAATTTTTCATGATTTGAAATTAAATATCATTTTACTGTGGCATCTTTGAATAGAATATACTTAGAGTTTTGATACAAAATGTTTATTTTCAAATGTTCAAGAGAGATCCACTATTAGAAGAACACAACTAAGTGGACAAAAACATCCAAAAATAGTGACAGGACTTTTCATGTAAATGTTGCTGGTTTACCACAGGGCAGAATCAGAGCATATAAGTGTAAAGTGATTGAACATGGTTTTCATCAACTAAATCCAAGTTTGCATCAACTTCACAGCACATTGACAGTGGCTTCAGCACCCTTGTGTTTTTATTGAGAGCGATAAACTTTGTATTAGTTATTGATTCCAAATTCTTCTTCATGGAATGACAATGTTCTGGCTACTCAAAAAAAGTCACAATGATATAGCTGTTAACTTTCTGCCTAAAAGTTAGATTAATTTTTTTGGGGGGTGGGAATAGTGGTGGTGGTGGTGGTGGATGGTGATGTGAGGAGCCGGGGGTGAGTGTTTGGTGAAAGCCCCGTTGCCTGTTCTTTTGGGAGAGCCAGATTTCCCAATGATTGTTCTCTTCCTAGGACATTTTAAAAAGTATTATGGTGTGTATCAATTTGTTTGTTTTCTAGGCTGTGTTCCAAGGGGAGCTGCAAGCTATGTAGGTCAAGGGGATATTGTGACTTTTGTGCTGAAAACAAGTTTTTCCAAACAAAGTTGAAGTTTAGATATACTGTGTTTTCTTTTAGGAGATTTTTATTCTTGTAATGATGAATCCTTCAAATTGATTTTGTACCAGAGTTGTGATGTATTCCAATTTTACTAGGACCAACAAAGACTGAGAATGTTTTTAACAATTGATTATCTGTTTTTGAAAAGCCAAAGAGCTGGGTTCCAATAGTTAGGAACATACTGTTTCAATAAAACAAACATAGAAATAGAAATTAGGAGTAGACCACTTGGCCCTTTTGAGCCTGCTCTTTCATCCAGTATGATTACGGCTGATCATCTGACTCAGTACCTCATTCTTGCTTTCTACCAAACAGTTTGATCTGTTTAGCCCTAAGAACAATATCTAACTCCTCCTTGAAAAAGAAATCAGTGTTTTGGCTTCAGCTGCCTTCTGTGACGGAGAGCAGTCCTGAGATGGACTCGCAATCCTGTGAGGAGAGATTAAAGAGACTGGGTCTGCATTCATAGTTTCAAAGAATTAAAGGTGAACTAATTGCTGTGAACAAATTTTTATAGATGTGATAGGGATGGGTAGATGCAGAAACATTTTTTTTTCTCCTGGCCGGGTATATGGGTGATGATACGATTTTGAACAGTGGAACACCACTTCGGATTAAGAGTCAAGCCATTTAGGATGGAGTGCATAGAGTCATAGGGTCATAGAATTCCTACAGTGCAGATAAGGTCAATTCAACCCATCAGGTCTGTACCAGTTCTCAGAAGAGCATTCCACCCAGCTCCACTTCCCCATAATATCTCCGTAACTCTGTACTTGCCACGGCTAACCCACCTAGCTTGCACATCCCTGAACCCTTTGGGGCAATTTAGCATGGCCATTCCACCTAAACTGCACATCTTTGGGATGAAACTAGAGCACCCAATGGAAACCCACACAGATTGTGCAGACTGTACGCAGTCACCCAAGACTGGAATCAAACTCAGGCCCCGATGCTGTGAGGCTCTGTGCTGTCCAAAACAAAGAATTGGAGAGATGAGGAGGAATCTCTTCAGTCAGAGGGAATCTTAGGAATGCTTTCTCCAAGAACGCTGTGGTGACTCAGCTACTGAATAGGTTGAAGATAAAAATTGATGGATACTGACAACATCAGTCTGGGTTATGGGGGTAATGACATTGCAGTAAATGATCAGTCATAATCTAAAATGGTGGAGCAGGGACAAGAGGCTTGATGGCCTGCTGCTGTGTTCCTAAATCCAATATTTTGAAATGGGCACAGAAATAGAAAGAAATCTCAGGATTTACATCTACTGACAAATTGAGAAGCCTGTTAAAAATCATATTAGACCCTTGATGTTATAAATGGAGCGGAGAGTATGAATACAAGGGCATTATACTAAATCTTTTATAAATGCCTAATTAGAACCCATCTGAAATACCGTAATCCGTTCTAAACAAGGCACTTTAGGAAGCGTCAAGTCTTGGAGTTTAGTGGAAATTTTCAAGAATGGGGGGGGATGTAGGGCTTCAGTAACATGAAAGAGGCTAAATAAGCATTGGGAGGCTGAGAGAAAGTTAATAAACCTCACGTTTTTGAAAATCTTTATGATGCCGTGACAGAGGTTTTGATAATCAGAGAATGTGGATTTGCATTATTTGGCAAATGATATGGACAAGATAAATTATTTTACAACGTAACAGACCATCACATTTCACTGCGTATCTGAAACAACTATTTAAACAAATTTGATGACACTTTCAAAAGAAAGCTTAAAAAAAAGTACTTAACATGTAGGAATAAATAAAGTTAAATATTTTGCAGGGTGGTGAAATGGGATAACTCTCTTAAAAAGCTGACATTGACAAGATGACCTCCATGATTCTAAATTTCTGCTGAATATTTCAAAGTAAAATTGGAACAATCAGCAGATCCTAACATGCAATGGTTAGGCCACTTTTGGAATACTGTGTTCAGTTTTGGTCTCTCTACTTTAGGAGAGATGTTTTGAAACTTGAAAGTGTTCAGAAATAATTTAAAAGATGTTTCCAGGGTTGAAGGTTTTGAGCTATAAGGAGAGGCTGAATAGGCTGGGGCTATTTTCCCTCGTGTTTGAGGCTAAGGAATGATGTCACAGAAGTTTATAAAATCATGAGGGGCATGGATAGGGTGAAAAGCCAAGGTTTTTTTCCCAGGTTGGGGGGAGTCCAAAACTAGAGGGCATCAGTTTAAGTTGAGAGGGGGAAGACTTAAAGGGGACCTAAGGGTCTTTTATTTTTTTAAGCCTTTCCCCCTCTCACCTTAAACCTAAGGGTCCCATTTTTCATGCAGAGGGTGGTGCATATGTGGATTGAACTGCCAAGGGAGGTGGTGGAAGCTGATACAGTGACCACATTTAAAAGGCATCTGGATGCATATATGAATAGGAAGCATTAAGAGGGATCTGGGCCAAATGTTGGCAAATTGGGCTAGATTAATTTAGGATATCTGGTCAACATGGACGAGTTGGACCAAAAGGTCTGTTTCCATGCTGTACAGCTGTATGACTCTATTAGAAAATAGTTACTTTCATGAAATATCATTTTCTTACAGTATCAGTCTTGGGCGTCTCTCATCAGTATTTATTGTATTTCATAGAGTCATACAATCATAGTTATACCAACACCTTTGAGCCAAATATGAGTTATTTTCCCCATTTTAATGGTAAAATAGATGTTGTATGACCTCAGAACAAGTGCTAACATGTAAAAAGAAATTGTTTTGAGATGTTTTGTGGTTATATTTCAGTGCACTTAAATTACGCTAAAATGCTGAGTTGTCTACCTTTTTGCTTTTACAGAATGCTTCAAAACAACCAGTTAAAAACTGTACCAAGTGAAGCCCTAAAAGGACTGTCTACACTACAGTCACTGTAAGTGTTATTTTGCAGCTGCATTTCAGCTATTTAGTCACCTGCTGAATCACTCGAGATTGTTTCAGATCATTGTTTTCATGGTCATTAAAATGTATCATTTGACATTGACAGTAGTTTCTATAATAACTTTTAAGTCTTCCTTTCATCTTGAAGATGCAAGTCCTGTCCATTTTATCTTTCTGTGTAAGTTATAAAGTTTAAATCAGTACAAAGGACTCCATTTGTTTGCATTTGTAGCCTTGATTCTGACAATTTTGTCTGTTTAAGATTGAGGAATAGGTAGCACATGGATTGGATTCATAACAATTGGCCACATACGAGAATATTGTTAATGAGTGTATTTGTGAATCCAGGCTGCAGATAGTGAATCTCCTGACTTGCCAAAAAAACTGTGCTGTTGTTAGCATACAACACACAAAAGACTTGCATGCAGTTTGACCTTTTTTCTACTGGATGGATACAAAGAACTGATGATCTGCAGCATATTCTTCTTAAAGACAGATGTAAGAGAAATAAAGATTTACAAAGTAGCAAAACATTGCTTGTAGCTTGTTTCATTTTTGAAAAGAGGCAAGTGGTGTTTATGTTGCATAAAAGTTGAGCAATCTTCATTCCCACGTGCATGTAAACAGTGTAAGTGCACTAACCGTATTCAGTGCATGTGCTAATTGGATTGCTAATCCAGATAATGGCACCAACGTGCAGTATCTTTTAATTTCTCATAATTTGATCAGTGTTGTTTCATCAATGTACAGCTGTCATCACATTGTAAATGTTTGTTACCTATTTATCTCAGCCATGTGCATCTAAAAATTTAGAAAAGTGATGAATAATTTTGATTTGAGCCTCAATTGTATTTTTGAAAGACAATTTTTGTTGAAGTAATGGCGCCTATAACTTTACACTACAATGTTGTGGACCCATTCTAGATGGGCCACTTTGCTGTCATGGTGTGTCACCGATAAACATAACTCAAAGTCTATTCATGTTTTTCATTACTTGGTCCATATTCCTTGAGATTAAAGCCCTTTCATTCATTGAGTTGAGACCTCTGAATAAATCTTTCCTAATGTCCCCATTTTTATATTTGTAGGTCAAAAATCTGTCTAAATCAGCCTTGAATTGACTGAAGGCCCCAGCCCTCCAATGCTTGTCGGAGAGAGAATTACAAACAATAACAGCCCTCTTGAGAGAAGAAATTTCTCCTTGTCTCTGTTAAATTCAGTATCACTCATTTTGCAACTGCGTCCTGCTCTTGATTTCCCAGTGAGGGGAAAATATCCCCTTTGCATCTGTCAAACCTCTATTTGCTCAGTCCGTTCAACCTTTCCATATATTGCTGTTCAAGAGACCTAGCTGTGCAAAAATTAGCTATCGAATCTCCACCTTTAATACTTTAGTAACTACACTTCTTTAAAAGCCTGCAAAGCCCTTTGAGTAGCTGAGTTATGGAATATAATAAATAAACGTTCAAGGGCTGCAGTCACTGAACTGGGTTACCCAGATGGTGCAGTTCTCCCGAACATTTAAGAATCTCAATTTCTCTAAAAAGAAGTCCATGAATTCAAGTGAATTGAGGAGAGATTATTCAGATCATTTCTCGCAGAGGTCATCAGTATAATGAATTACAGCAGAGGTTCCTAATTTGCAGCTTATATCAGGACTCTGGTGATGACCATAATTTGAACCTGATTATCAGACAGGGTCTACTGTAAACCACAACCAAAGCGCATTATGATCACAATCTCAACAGGGAAGAAGTTAATCATTGCTTATTAGTTAGTTTTCAAATTCAGCCAAAATGAAGTAGATGTGGGTATTACTTGCTAACCATGAGTGTGCCATCTAATTTACAATGCATATATGTTGTTTAAAGAATGGAAAGCACTTGTTTCATCACATAAGATTCTGTGAATTGAGATAGGCCTTTCACATCAAATGTCATTGAACATCCGAATTTTAATGTTTATTGACAGCGTTAGCGTTCTGAGTAATTGTGGTAGAAACTAGATCAGCTGTTTTCTGATTTTTCATACTCATAACAACAGGGTTTGAAGTAATTATTTTTAATTATGTACAAAAAGTTCATGAGTGGTTAGCATGTTTTGGGTGTGCGCATAAATATGGTCAACATGGTATGTGTCTCCCTGATGTCAGCTGTCATTTAAGTACGTGGGGATCTATGCTATACTGGAAGAGTTGAGTATAAGCCCTGGCCTGCTACAGTGTTTTTTCTTAAAGTTTGAAAACTTCCAAGTTAGCAGCTTTTTATTTGTCTTATTACATGCCTGGATTCTGCCAATAGGTCTTTGTTATGGGTTCCATTACTCAGATGACATCAAATATACTTTGAAATATGTAGGACGTCACATCAATTTAGAATCGAGGAAGTGCTTAATGAGACTGCCATAGGAATGGATAGTTCCATTCTATTCTGAACATAAGCCTTGATTATAACCCAGTTCTGATGAGGGATCATGGACCTGAAATGCCAACTCTGTTTTCCTACACGCAGATGCTCCTGGATCTGATGAGTATGTACAGCATTCTCTGTTTTTATCTTGCATTTACATTACCAGCAGTTTTTTGTTTAATACATTTCACTTGTACAACTTGAGGACCGTGGTCCGTTAGGACCATCCTTAAAAGCCACCTTGTATTAAACATTTGCACATTCCTCCTAATATCTAATTCTTTTTATTTTACATGTACTTCTTTAACATAGAACAGTACAACACAGTATAGGCCCTTCGGTCCACGATGTTGTGCCAAACTTTTACCTGAAACCGAAGGCCTATCTAACCTCTACCGCGACCTTGTACTATTGTCCATATGCCTATCTAATAGCCACTTAAATGCCCCTAATGAGGCCGACTCCATTACCGTCACTGGCAAAGCATTCCACTGATTCATCATTTCTTCCTGATTCCATGAAGTACCAAGGTTCCAATCTTTCCGGGATGCTTTAGTGCTTCAGTGTGAAACATCACCATCTGACCATGTCAGAAACTTTCAATTATAGAAAAATTACAAGCAGTCTACACTTCAGGGAAAAAAAAACCTAAGGGATAGTGTAAAGTTTCCTGAACTGAGCAAAAAGCGAGTATGGTCTATGGAGCCTCGTGTTTCACAATGTATAGGGGTGACTCATACTAACAAATATTGCTAGTTATGGTGAAGTTTTATAGAAACATGGAAACATAAAAGATAGGAACAGGAGGAGGCCATTCGGCCCTTCGAGTCTGCTCCACCATTCTTCATGATCGTGGCTGATCATCCAACTCAATAGCCCAATTCTGCTTTCTCCCCATACCCTTTGATCCTATTCATCCCAAGTGCTATACCTAGTTGCTTCTTGAATACGTGCAATGTTTTGGCACTTATGTATACTTTTGAACCCAAAAAAAAATAATGCTAGCAAGGTTTGTATTTGGGATGGATGAGTATGTTATTACAGAAAACTTGAACGTGTCAGCCGAGCATACTTTCAATTGGAATGATTACAGCTTTCCTTGACTTGAAAGGAACACAACAAAGTGCTTCACAGAAGCATAAGCAAAGTGAAAGCGCTGCTGAACCAAATGAATTATGGAGTCGGGCGAAAAAAATCGATAGATTGGCCAAAGTGGTAGATGTTAACAATATCTTAAACATAAAATGACAATGAAAGGGACCAAGACAGAGGAATTCCAGCTGATGATATGCTGCCAAATAGTGGAACATGTAGATGTGGAGATGTTTGAGAAATTGCATTCAAAGGGATAGAATTGCCAGTCAGTTGATCTTTCTGTAGTACTGACAGATTTTACAAAATCAGGGAGGCAATTTAAATGCATGGGTTAGATTTTTGAATGTATATGGCTGGTGGGCTGTGCTGGCGTGGTACAATGAGAACAAGATCCTGGGACTAAGACATAATTATTGACACACAGGATGTGGCTAACAGAGTTTGAATAAAGTTATTTTGAAGAATGGGCAATCACTACTAATTTGAAAAGTTGAGTCTGGAAATGACAAATGCTAGGGTGAGATGTTCAGTGACAAGGAGTCTGCAGTCCTGCAGAGATGTAATTCAGAAGTCTTTACAATAGAGAAAACAAGGGTCACCCGTACCGTAGCTCACCCTCTTGGATTTAATATTATTGTCCTGAATAGTTATTTGGCAGCATTAGACATTGCTTAATGCAAAGCCTTAATCAACGTTGAAGTGATGGTGTTGACCACTATAATCACATCGGGGTTGTTTTGTAGTTTACACTTGGTCATAGTATCACTAATCTTTACCACACCAGTTTTTTGCAGACTTTTAAGATGCACAATTATTTTTGTTTCCCCTTCTGGCATATCTGCAGGGAGGAGCTCTGAAAGAAACAAATTCTCCCAGGTCAATGGAAGTTCCTGCTACTTTGTTAATCTGAATTTCATTGGAGTGTCTTGGGGTAAAATGTTTTCAGCCAATTAACTAATGGAATTTTATCCAGTGGTAGACATTGTTTCATAGTGTCAGCCATGGCTCAGTTGGTAACTTTTTAAATCTCAAAATTCTGGGATCAAGTCCTAGTTGAGAGGCTTGAGATCAAATATCAAGGTTGACGTTCCACTGCAGTCTTACATTGTTGGAAATGCTATTTTTCAGGTAAGATGCCGAATCGAGGCCCCATCTGCTTGTTCAGGTAGATGTAAGGGATAGAATAGAACTACTTCCAATAAGAGGAAGGATGATGCCTCTCGTGTTCTGGATGCTTTTTTTGGTTACCCCTCCATATCTCAAAGGCAAGCATGTCACTATTACATTGCTGTTTGCAGGGTATTCCATGCACAAGTTGGCTTTGGTTTCATTACAGTAGTGACTACAATTGAAAATTACCTCATTAATTATGAAGGTCTTCTAAGTCATCCAGTGAAAACCATGTTTTTTTAATATGAAAGTATTATGTATGTCTTACTGGTGCAATCCCTGAAAGATAGTATAACAACACTATGGTAGTCTGTATTAAAACATTTGTGTTGCTCTGACAGGATTGATTGATTTCAGTGACAACAAAGTGTGGAGCTGGATGAACACAGCAGGCTAAGCAGCATCTCAGGAGTACAAAAGCTGACGTTTCGGGCCTAGACCCTTCATCAGAGAGGGGGATGGGGAGAGGACTCTGGAATAAATAGGGAGAGAGGGGGAGGCGGACTGAAGATGGAGAGAAAAGAAGATAGGAGGAGAGGAGAGTATAAGTGAGGAGGTAGGGAGGGGATAGGTCAGTCCAGGGAAGACAGACAGGTCAAGGAGGTGGGATGAGGTTAGTAGGTAGGAAATGGAGGTGCGGCTTGAGGTGGGAGGAAGGGATGGGTGAGAGGAAGAACAGGTTAGGGAGGCAGAGACAGGCTGGGCTGGTTGTGGGATGCGGTGGGGGAAGGGGAGATTTTGAAGCTTGTGAAGTCCACATTGGTACCATTTGAGCTGCAGGGTTCCCAAGTGGAATTTGAGTTGCTGTTCCTGCAACCTTCGGGTGACATCATTGTGGCAGTGCAGGAGGCCCAGGATGGACATGTCATTCTAAAGAATGGGAGGGGGGAGTTAAAATGGTTCACGACTGGGAGGTGCAGTTGTTTATTGCGAACCGAGGGGAGGTGTTCTGCAAAGCGGTCCCCAAGCCTCCGCTTGGTTTCCCCAATGCAGAGGAAGCCACACTGGGTACAATGGATACAGTATATCACATTGGAAGATGTGCAGGTGAACCTCTGCTTAATATGGAAAGTCATCTTAGGGCCTGGGATGGGGGTGAGGGAGGAGATGTGGGGGCAAGTGTAGCACTTCCTGCAGTTGCAGGGGAAGGTGCCGGGTGTGGTGGGGTTGGAGGGCAGTGTGGAGCAAACAAGGGAATCACGGAGAGAGTGGTCTCTCCGGAAGGCAGACAAGGGTGGGGATGGAAAAATGTCTTGGGTGGTGGGGTCGGATTGTAGATGGCGGAAGTGTTGGAGGATGATGCGTTGTATCTGGAGGTTGGTGGGGTGGTGTGTGAGAACGAGGGGGATCCTCTTTGGGTGGTTGTGGCAGGGGCGGGGTGTGAGGGATGTGTTGCAGGAAATGCGGGAGGCGCAGTGAACTTGAGGTTGGGGTGGAAGGTGTTGGTGAAGTTGATGAACTGTTCGAGCTCCTCTGGGGAGCAAGAGGTGGCGCCGATACAGTCATCAATGTAACAGTGGAAGAGGTGGGGTTTGGGGCCAATGTAGGTGCGGAAGAGGGACTGTTCCGCGTAACCTACAAAGAGGCAGGCATAGCTGGGGCCCATGCGGGTGCCCATGGCCACCTCCTTTGTCTGTAGGAAGTGGGAGGAATCAAAAGAGAAGTTGTTGAGGGTGAGGACGAGTTCGGCTAGGCAGATGAGGGTGTCGGTGGAGGGGGACTGGTCGGACCTGCGGGACAGGAAGAAGCGGAGGGCCTTGAGGCCATCTGCATGAGGAATACATTGATTTCAGTGTCCATTTTGTACACATAGCTTAAATGTAGCTTAAATACACTATTCCTAGTGAGTAATACAAGGGAAAATTAGTTATTTAGTATGCTTGGACTCCTCTCCCCATTTTGTGTTAAACAGCTGGGTATACAGCATCTGTGAAGAGAAAAAAAGCTGTTAATGTTTCAAGGCCCACATGACTCCTCTTCAGAGCGGAAAGATGTTGAGCAGTGTTCTTTTTTCGTTGTTTCTTATATCTGTCAAAAGTTCTGAGGAAGACAGTGTTTATTCTGTTTCTCCCTCCACAAGCACTCCTAGATCTGCTGACTTTCTGCTGCTGGTTGTGTTTGCTACAGATTGCCAGTGTCGGCGACATTTTACATCTGTCCTCATCTTTCCAACGGGGTGGCTCTACACTGTTCATTTTCATAGATTAATCTTTGCCTTTTAAGGAAGGCTGGTTATTTAGTCATGTGAACATTGAAACAGTGTCATTGAATCAAACTGAGCCTTTGGGAAATCTGTTCCCTTGAATATCCAGCCCTCCATTTAAACAAAGGAACAGTAATTTTGGAGCAGGGAGGAATTTGATTGGACCATTTTCCTATTACATAATTTTCAATTTTGATTGAAGGGCACAATGATTCATTTTGTCTTAAGCTGTTAACAAGTAAACAAAATACAGCCCTTGTAATTTCGTAGGCTGGTTTTAACCAGTTGACCTTCCTTGCATGGCACTTTTCTACCTGTTAACATCTATTTAACTAGCATCAGAAACACATTTTTAGGTCAAAATAGAATTCTGAGCTAAGAAACGTTTTAAAACAGCCCAAAACATTGCCAAAGAGGAATTTTAGGTTAGAGTGATTGTGGCTTCTGGTTTCTTTATGTTTAGCTGGAGAAATTGCTTATCCGGGACTGGATATCAGCAAGTTCTAATAGCGGAGACGCACTGAGGTACAGTGGTGAGAGTTTAAAGCTAAGAATGTGAAATTTTAGTCCATGTCTGTTGAGGCTGATGTCACAGGGCAGCCTCTGGAAGAAAAAACAAAGGGATTAATATAGGATGTATTCTCAAGCTACTCTTGAGCTACTGTCAAGTGTGACAGGAGAAAGCCATTGGTTGCAGTGTTCAGGTTCCAGAACATGGTCCATAGTCTTGCTATGGTGATTCAAGTGCTCATGTAAATATTTCTTAAATGTCTTGAGAGTTCCAGCCTCTGTAACAGTTTTGAGGCCCTGAGTTTCAGATAACCACTGCCATCTAGGTGAACAAATATTTCCTCAAATCCCCTCTAAACTTTCTGCTGCCAACCTTAAAATTGTGCCCTCTGGTTATTGAGCCCTGTACTAAGGGGAAAGTTTCCTTCTTATGTACCCTATCTAAGTTCTTCATAACTTTGAACGCCTCAATCAGGTCCCACATCAGCCTTCTCTGCTTTAGAGGAATAAACCTCTGCCAATGTAGTCTCTATTCATTGCTGAATTGTTCCAGCCCAGTAATATCCTGGTGAATCTCCTGTGCACCGTCTCTAGTGCAATCACATGCCTTCTGTGGTGTGGTGATCAGAATTGCACTCAATACTCCAGCAGTGGCTGAATTAACATGAAACATAGATCTATCATAACCTCATTGCTCTTGTAATGAATGCCTTGCCTAATAAAAACAAATATCCTATATGCCTCCTTAACCGCGGTATTAGCCCGTCCTGTTTCGTTCAGCAATCTTTAGATGTGCACACCAAGGTCACTTTGGTTCTGTGCTTTCTAAGGTCCTCCATTTGATACTTTGCTTTGTTAGTCCTTCAAAAATGCATCACCTCGCACTTGTCAGGATTAAATTCCATTTGCTGCTGTTCAGTCCACCTTATGGGCTTGTCAGTGTTGTCCTCAGGTCTAGGGTTTTCCTCCTCACTGTTTATCACACCACCAATTCTCATGTCGTTTGTGAACTTACTGATAATACCTCCTACATTCATGTCTATATCATTAATGTACACTACTAACAGCGAGGAATTCCTCACCAAACCCTGTGGATGCAGGCTTCCAGTTGCAAAAACACCCGTCAACCTTTGCTTCCTGTGACTCAGCTAATTTTGGATCCAGTTCGCCCAGGGTCTAACCATAGTATTTTTATCTGCAAACCTAGTTACCTCTTTGTGAAATTCAGTCAAATTTTTGGCTAATCTGATTGTAATCTCAAAGCTGTATTGCCACCCACACTTTATAACCTTTCATCTAATTGCCAAGAATCTATCTACTTCTGCCTTAAAATATTCAAAAATTCGACGGGGGTGGGGGCCGGTTGTCGGTGTTGGTAGAAGTGCACAACTAGAGGGCATGGGTTTAAGATAGAAGGGACCTAAGAGGCAGCATTTTCATGTCTGGTCTGCATGGATGAGTTTGACTGAAGGGCCTATCTCTGTGCTGTACTTCTCTATGACTCTTTCAGGAAGAGTTCCCAAGACTTAACCCTTTTGAGAGAAAATATTTTGCCTCATCTCCTTTTTAAACAGGTGACCCTTAGTTTTTAAAACAGTGACCACTCGGACTAACCACCAAACCTACCCCCCCCCCCCCCCCCAAAAAAAAAATCCAAATAAAGGGCTATCATCCTCTCTAAATTTATCTTGTCAAGACCCTTCGGGCCCTTTTATGTTTCATTCAAGTTACCTTCGGCTCTTCTGAGTTCAATTAAATATAAGACTAGCTTGTTCAACCATTCCCAATAACACAACACCCTCTTTTCAGGTATTAACCCCAGTAAACCTTTTCTGAACTGCCTGCAGTGCATTACCAGTAGTAAGGAGAGAGAGTTCATCTGGGTTATAGTCATAAAAAAAGTACTTGTTTATGATGATCATCAGAACCACTTTTGCAAATGGCATGAAACTGAAGCATTATTGAAGGAAATTTCACAATGTTGTAGGCAAGATGAGCATAGGGTTTTGATGCAGCAGCATGTTTCAAAGCATAAAACAAAGGGGAACTTCAAATATGAAAGCAATATTTTATGAGGATGAGTTAGTTGAAATGCTGCATTTCGAAAAGGTTAAGAGAGCATTTTAAAAGGTCAAGGCAAACAGACCATTACAGCAGAGACTTCTAAGTACTTGGTTTGCTGCAAGATCTTTTGGGAGATCTTGAGGTTGTGCAGATATGTGTTTAAATAGAACCCCTTTTCTATAGTGTCAGGTAATTTACAGGGGATTATGGACCGTTAGATCCAAACATTGGCTGAGTGGTGGGAGACGGAGAGTGGTGATAGAAAGTTGTTTGTAACTGGAGGCTGGTTCAGATGGCATACATCAAGGATCATTGCTGGATTCCTTGTTGTTCATGATACACGTTAAATGATGTAGATGGGAATGTGGGGAGGCTTCTAAGTAAGTTTGAAGATGTCAGGAAGGTTGGCTAAGTGGTTAATAGTGAGGAGGAAGTCTGGTTGATCAGATGAACAGCTCAGTGGCAGATGGAATTAACACTGATGAGTATGACATGATGCACTTTGGAAGGGGTAACAGACTAGGGAGTATAGCAAGATATTAGGAAGCTTGGAGGAACAGGCGGATCTTGAGATGCTTGTCTACAGATCCCTGAAGGTGGCAGGACAGGTTAATAAAGTGGCATGGGGCTCAGTGGTTGGCACTTACTGCCTCACTGCACCAGAGTCCCAGGTTCAATTCTACCCTTGGGCAACTGTCTGTGTGGAGTTTGCACATGCTCCCTGTGTCTGAGTGGGTTTCCTCTGGGTGCACCGATTTCCTCCCACAGCCCAAAGATGTGCAGATTATTTGGATTGACAATGCTAAATTGCCCATAGTGTTCAGGAATGTGTGCATTAGGTGGGTTGGGGGTGGGTCTGGGTGGGATGCTTCAAGGGTCAGTGTCAACTTGTTGGGCTGAAGGGCCTGTTTCCACACTGTAGAGATTCTCTGATTCTATGAATAAGATGATTCAGAAGGTTTATGGGATCCTTGCCCTTCTCAGTTGTGGCATAGATTATAAAAACGCACAGGTCATGTTAAAACTCTACAAACTTCCGTTTGACCACACTTGGAGTACTCTAGGAAGTACTGGAGGAGTTGCAGAGGAGATTCACTGGAATGTTGCCTGGGTCAGAGCACTTTAATTATGAAGAGAGACGGGGTAAGTTGTGGTTGTTTCCTTAGAGTCGAGAAGTCTAGTGGACCTATCTGAGACTGACAAGATCATGAAGGGCATTGACAGGAAGCAGCTGTTCTCCTTAGTTGAATCTTCAGTAATGAGGGAGCATAATTTTAAGCTGAAGGGTGGAGGCTTAGGAAGGAATTGAGGTGAAAACCATTTACCTAGGGGGTGGTGGGAATCTGGAATCCATTGTTTGGATGAGCGGTAGAGTTTGGAAACCTCAACCCTTAAAAGATATGTAGCTGAGCACTTGAAATGTCATAACATTCAAGGTTATGGGCAATTATACTGAAAAGTGGGATTAGCACAGATGGGTGATGGATTGGGCTTTCTTTTGGTGCAGACTCAATGGGTCTAACGGCCTTTTCTGAACTCAAAAGAAAAGGTTTGGTAGTGTCATCGCACTGATATCAATGCCTGGGTATTACTTGTTTTTCTTAACATGGATTAGTTGCATCAACATAGTTGTAAGAAAACTTCAATTCTTGGCACAGTATCTCATTCTAAGTATTCGCTAGCTTGCTCTATTCATTTTCAGTGAAAATCTGTCCAGAAAAAAAGGGCAAAATGCCACCATCCATTTGCTGAGAAAAAATGCAAAGTACTAAGTGAGAACATTCTCTGTACTTTTTTTTGCCAAAGCACAGGACTTGGACCTGTACATGGCAACAGTTTCTGAGAGCAGAAGCTGATGTGTTGGCACATTAGTCGGCAAGCACAGAGCTTCACAGCAGCTGCCAGAGTGAATATTGCTGCGTTGTGTTACTCATTTTTTTTTCCACATTATCATAGGTGGGGAAATGGAGCACATGATGCTTTCCCAATTAGTAAATGAAAATTCTGTTACAATTTTATTTTCTAATCTGAAAAGTTTAACAATGATTCAGAAACAGTAGGAACTGCAGATGCTGGAGAATGAGAAGTCTAACAATGTTTTTTCACAGCGTCAGTAGTCCTCAAGTAATTTTTGGAGTTGAGTATTTTTTGTAATTTAGGATGTACACCAGGCAAGTTGCACAAGACGAAGTCCTGTAAACAGTGATGTGACCAATCTGTTTGTTTTTGGCTGGTCAGGACTAAATATTTGTAGGACAGTAGGGGAAACAGTGTCAGAGAATCTTCTACTTCTGTAAGAAGAAATAAGCTTGTTCTCGGAGAGACAGCACTGCTGACCAGCTGCCATCAATGGCAATGTAGTAATAGACTGAGGATTTTTGTATTCTGATCGATAGATAAAGATGGATTAAAACACGGGAATAACTCTCCTGCTTTTCTTTAATATGCATAGATCTTTAATGTATCAGAGATAATAGGAACTGCAGATGCTGGAGAATCCAAGATAACAAGGTGTAGAGTTGAATGAACACAGCAGGCCAAGCAGCATCGTAGGAGCAGGAAAGCTGACGCTTCGGGCCTAGGGTCCAGGCCCGAAACGTCAACCTTCCTGCTCCTACGATGCTGCTTGGCCTCTCGTTCTTCAATGCCTAGTTGAGACACTACCGATGGATCCTCAGTTTATTACCTTCTCTGAAAGGCAGCACCGTTGCCAATTCAGTTTTCCCCTAGTGCTACATTGTAACGTCAGCCTTGATTTCTGTATTCAAGTCTCTGGAATGCAACTTGAATTTGACTTGAAGGCAAGAAGCCTACTTGCAGAGCCACTGTTGGCTGTGTACTGAGTACAGTACTTGTGAGGCACATGGGGACTGCTGTTTCTTTTATGTTTGTAAAGTCTGGCTGAAAGGTTCATATATTGAAGTAATCACTGAAAGATTCCCCCTTTCCTGCAGCCCGTCAAATCAGTTTAATTTCCTCATGTTGCGTGCCTGTTCAAAGTGTTTGCAAAGAATAGGCATAAGTATTTGTTCGTACTTTTCTGCCAGATCCGATCCAGGCAATGGAAATAATGTCTTTGATCATCAGGGCGGGGGAAGGAATTCAGTCAACAAGGTAGACTGGTAGCTTCCAGCCATCATTCAACAGAGCTGTGTTATCATACAGTTCATTTGATTTCTTTTGTTCAGATTTGGTTTTTAGCATGCTATGATTTTGTTCGTGTGGGTCTAGAAAATGAATTATGTTGTACAGATTTTCTATAGAAGTGTAGGTCTATTCATCTAGACTTTCTTTTGTAATCTTTAATTTTCATTTACTTTTCACCTGTCCTCCTTTCCTCAAAACATGAATGCCTCATTAGGCATGCTTCCTTAGAATATGGAAGCCCTTATCCTGCCTGACTACAGTTTACAGTGAATATCAGGATACTCGGTAATGGGGCAAAGATTGCAGACCATAACCCTGTCCACTATTATTTACTTACTTGGCACTTCCTACAACAAATACATCTCACCACTTCACTATTTCCATTGCCTTATTTTATTACATTTTTTGTAGGATGTGGGCATTGTTGGCAA
Source organism: Stegostoma tigrinum (assembly GCF_030684315.1). Taxonomy (NCBI): domain Eukaryota; kingdom Metazoa; phylum Chordata; class Chondrichthyes; order Orectolobiformes; family Stegostomatidae; genus Stegostoma; species Stegostoma tigrinum. The sequence goes on along the minus strand of NC_081370.1, from coordinate 52,972,637 downwards.
GGTTGGCATTTATTACCCACTCAAACTGATCTTGAAATGGTGGCATTAAGCCACCATCCTGAGCCACCGCTCTGTGGTAAAAAAAAAATTCCCATTGTGCTGTTAAGCGAGGAGTTGCAGGATTTTTCATCCAATGATGATCCCCCCCCGATCTGATCTGTGCCATGTAGTTACTTGTGGAATAAATATTGAGAACTTATGGCCTTTACAATAATTTGATACAAGAAAAATTGCTTGAGTACATTAATTCTTTAGAACCTACTCTTGAAAGATATGGAAAATGTTAGATTTACTCTGACAGATTGGTAAGACCTTTGAATAATTTGGCAACAAAGAACATATACAATTTAAATCCTTTCTTTCATAAATAAACTGAATATGCAATCTGTGACTGATGAATTTATTTCACAGTTCACCATGACAATTGAAGATGTAATCATGCAGAACTGAAGGTCATAAAAACCATCTTTCTACAGAAGGTGGTTAGCATTTGTGAAATCCGATCTCATTGATACATTTAAATGGAAACTAAGAGTTGCCTGAAAGGGAGAACATTAGTGGGGATGTGTGGTGAAAAATGTAAATGCACATTTGGTAAACAAAATGATCGGTTTCTGTATCCTAACTTTCAGTGCAGAATCTCAAATTTTCTTTCAATCCGGGTGGCGTGCATTTAAAGTGAGAGGGGGAAGGTTCAAAGGAGATGTGAAGGACAAGTTTTTTTAACACAGTAGTAGGGGTCTGGAATGAGCTGTCAGGGGTGGTGTTAGAGGCAGATACAATAGAGGCATTTAAGGCACTTTTAGATAAGCACATGAATATGCAAGGAATGGAGGAATATGGGCAAAGAGCAGGCGGAAGGGATTAGTTTAATTCGGCGTCATGCTTGATACAACGTTGTGGGCCGAGGGGCCTGTTCCTGTGCTGTGCAGTTCTCTGTTCTGTGTTTGTTCTATGTTCTAATGTTGTCAGTATATTCACCTGTCCAGTGTTTTTTCTGGATCTATAGTGTGCTTTGTAGGGAATGCAATAAGATATTTAAGGTTCATCAAATCTATTCAAATAAGCCAATTGCATTAAAGATATGTGTGAATGATGGTAGTTGTATTGACATTGCAGTTGTATCTATTTTAATCATTTAAGTCACAGATTGGCTGAAAATCAATTTTCAATAATGGAGCAAAATAGTTTCAGTTCTCTTAATTCTAGGATAATTGATGACAATTAATTGCTTTCATTAAACCCTTTTAATACTAGCCATGGTAGGTAAGAGAGGGCCATGGGTTAAAAATTACAAGTGAGAAAGGCTATTTTAATGTACTGTGCAGATGCATGTTCCAGATTTGTGGGAGTGGATTTCAGAGTCAAATTGCCCCGTCTTGGAGAGGTGGAGCATTTAATTGATTATAATGAAACTGAGATCCCACAATTCAACTTTTCATCGGTGGCTTCTGTTTTTTTTAAAAAAAGTTGTTGCATCAACTTTCCTCATTTATTTCTAAATTTGACGGCTTAACTATGTTGGAACTGCTCATAACCTGGCATGGCATACTTTTTAAGCAATGGAGTTGAAGTTTAATTTTCCAGGTCTTTCTCATACAACTGAAAAAGATTTTCATGGAGACAGTACTGTTATAAACAGGAAATGATTGGACATTACAGAAAGTGCAAGTAACAAGGCTGAGCATGTTTTCTAATAGTTTTGTGCTTTAATCCTTAGGCGTTTGGATGCAAACCACATCACATCTGTTCCTGAAGACAGCTTTGAGGGTCTAGTTCAACTGCGGCACCTTTGGCTTGATGATAACAGTCTAACAGAAGTTCCCATCTATCAACTAAGCAAACTACCTTCACTACAAGCTCTAACACTGGCGTTGAACAAAATTACACACATACCCAACTTTGCCTTTGCAAATCTCTCCAGTCTTGTTGTATTGTAAGTAGCTTTCTCATGGCAATTTTAAAACTGTATTTATTTCAGTGCCAATAGAAGAGTCAAATATGGTTTTCAAGCAACAAAAGAGGTATATCATTACAGTCTTTTGTTGCTTTATGACTTGCTTTAACCCAACCTCTCTTAAAAGAACCGTACATTTTTTTCTGCAGAATCACTGTTAATATTCTAGTTTATTGGATGAAAATAGTAAAATACTACATGCAGAATAGCCTGTAGTTTACATTTTGTTTGAGAATAAAATCAATTGCTAAGAAGTGGTTATAGATTGTAGCACAATCAGAGCTTCAGGTGAGATTATTAACTGCAGCTAACCTTCAAACATCACTTAAGAACAGTAAAATAACACACATCTTGCATCATGTCATATCTTTGTACACCCTCCTTGATTTTCTTTATTCATACAGTATATTTGCCTAGGGATAATTTCATGCATCCAAGTCTTCAGTGGTGCTGGAGCTCTTTATGGCGTAGATATCTGTCTGTTTGTGCAGTGCCTAGTGTAATAAGCTTCCGCCCTTGGAGATCTCACTGTGTAAATAAACGCTTGAAATTTCTTCATTAACCTTCCAATTATCTCCTGAAGGTGTAATCCTGTATTTGTTTACAACTAAAAGTTTTTTTTTAATAGCTTTTAGATGCGGCCGTGTGTTGTGACATCGGATGCACGTCAGGGAGTAAATATATGCATTGCTAAGTAACCATGTCTAAAAGCTATTTTTTTTAACTATTTAAAAGCTGTTTCCCAGCTGAACAAATTGGAAATGAGGGACTCTGCTCAGGACTGTGTTGCTGATGTCTGTACATGCTAAGAATTGCAGCAGTTCAAGATAGCAGATTGCTATCCCCTTCTGCAGGGCAATTAGATTTAGGCAATAAATGCTGGTGTGGGTAACCTAATCAATGCCCTTGGAACAAATTTATAAAAAAATCTTATGACGCTGAATGCATCAAATGACTAAAAACCGAAAGAACTGCGGATGCTGTAAATCAGGAACAAAACCAAAGTTGCTGGAAAAGCTCAGCAGGTCTGGCAACATCTGTGAAGGAGAAAACAAAGTTAACATTTTGGGTCCGGTGACCCTTCCTCAGAACCTACTGTTGTTGTGTCAAATGATTAGTCTGGAACAGTGTGCAAATTCAAGGTGGAGATGTTCACTTCTGGCAACCCCAGCCGAGAAATGCTCTGCAAAGGCCTTTAAAAAGGAACAATCATATCTTATAAACTGGTTGCTTGACAGTGCATATATTTGTTCTCTGCCATGTGCATTAATGTTACTTGGTAAGAATTGATGGGCAATAAAATTCTTTGATGCAAGTTGAGAATTTTGCCCCCTGGGAACTAGTGGAAGTTTACTGCAATTTATGTTTAAATTACATTTAAACGCCTTAATGAATGAAAATCAAATCCTTTCTGAATGACCTCCCACTGAAGTACTGCACATTTCTAACTTAGGTATCAATTTTAATTTTTCGACAAGACTGAAGTCTATAGTTAATGGATTAAGTTTTTGTAAGAAGGGTTAATAAGTCTGGTATTAGGATGACATGAATGAAAGTAGACCATAACGTTATATAAAATAAAAAGGGTTAACATAGAACACAATTTCAAATCGTGACTGAAAGTGAAAGAGCTGGATTGTATGCTGGAAAAAATAAAGTTGCCAAGTTTATGATGGGCTCCCAATTCTATTATGCACTTTTACATCACATGAATGGAAATCTTTTAAAATGAGTTTATCCGAGAATAATCTTTAATCTGATGGATATTTGCAAAATATTTAACACGCTTTATACTTCTAGATGCATTGACATGGTTTGGTTACTCCATTACAGTACCAACTGTGGCAGGTGTTGCACTTTTTATGACCATGTTGTCTTGTTCCTCTGGTTCAGATGGAAATATTTAAAGAGCAGTAAGTTACAGTGTCCTGACCAGTAATTTTTCTAACATCACAAAATAAAAACAGAACTGACCTTGACTCCAGTTGCTGTTTATGAAATCTTGCCTATTTCAGAATGGCTGAAGGTTTTATCTACATCAAAAGGCTTTGTGCGTCAAAGTAACTATTGCACGTGTGGACATTTCAGAATCTTTTTCTGGGTTGTGATAAGGTAATTTGTAACATGCTGTTAATACACAACTTTTTTTCATCTGACACAAACCTTTTTTCTTTTCTCCTCATCCATTTTTCTCCAGACATCTTCACAATAATAAAATTGATAAAGTAGATATACATTGCTTTGTTGGGCTTGACAATCTGGAGACACTGTAAGTATTTTTTTTGCCTTTGTACTTCTGACCTATTACTTAAGCATAAGTCTGAATCATATTAATTAATTAAATAAGAAATTAAACTGCAGTTGAACTGCCTATACAGTTCAAGCAGATTTGTATAATCAAATTTTGCTGAAGCTACTTCTGTCTCTTTTAGTGATCAAAATTCACCACTTGTTATCTAATGATTTTTCGATTTTTTTTTTTACGAGTAGTTTGTCGAAAGGTGTAGGATCCACTACCCATGAAATTACGGCAACAATATCTAGGTTTCTAAATTTTAAAATTTCATACATTCCCACATCTTCTGCAGAGATTTACTTCCACTTCAGTTGTATTTTGATGTAAATTTGTGCTTTGAATTCCGTATTCTGCAAAGCAGTTTTGCCTGTCTGATTTTTTTTTGTGCCCATTTTACATGTTCCCAATGGTACTTATTTCCTGGTTTTCAGTTTGATTATTTTTGTAAAATTTTTGTAAGTACCAATATAAATTTGTAGCCAGTTATGACTGTAAAAAAGATTTGTGGAATGAATACATTTGTGACAGTACATGGACTGTCTCTATACTGTAAACCAAATGTGCACTGTGGATGATGATTTATGCATCATGGAATATTTACAATTGTTTGAAGGTTAAACTTTTATACTTGGTCTGTCTCAGTGAAAATTTGCCTGCAAGTGATTTTCTTCTTTTTGTTAGTTACTGTTCCCAAAGCTTGCAAAATTAAAGTTATTGCCTGATTGATTAGCTTATGTATTTATTTATTCATTAGGGATTTGAATTACAATAATCTGAAGGAGTTTCCTGAAGCTATCAAGTCTCTTCAGAATCTGAAAGAGCTGTGAGTTAAAATTTCTGTATTTATTTTTCAGTGCTTGAAGCTATTTACTGAATGTAAACTATTCGGTGGTCTTCACTGACAGGGATTTTCAGTCCTTGGAAAATTACTTGTTGAATTGGAGTTCAGAGTTGTTTCTGAAGTCCTGAATGCTGCACGTATGAAATTTTAGTGTTTTTTTTTAAGAAAAGCTCCTTACTATCTTGAGTGGTCCTTTTTGAAACTAATCTAAATTACGTTAACAACAAAAACAGAAGTTGCTGGAAAAGCTCAGCAGGACCGGCAGCATCTGTGAAGAAAAATTGAGAGTTATGTTTTGGATTCGGTGTCCCTTCCTCAGCACTAGTGGTAACTAGGAAAGTAAAATGTGAGGCTGGATGAACACAGCAGGCCAAGCAGCATCTCAGGAGCACAAAAGCTGACGTTTCGGGCCTAGACCCTTCATCTGATGAAGGGTCTAGGCCCGAAACGTCAGCTTTTGTGCTCCTGAGATGCTGCTTGGCCTGCTGTGTTCATCCAGCCTCACATTTTATTATCTTGGAATCTCCAGCATCTGCAGTTCCCATTATCTCTGTAACTAGGAAAGTGTTGGTTTACATGCAGAAGAAAGGGCAGGAAGAGAGGATAAGGATAAGGTGGGGATAGAGCTGTATTTCCTTTATCTCTAATATCTCGTATTTGCCGGTATATGTGACCTTGTCTAATCGTATTAACTTAAAGAAATATTGAACAATGCATTGAACTTGCAGTGGCTGCCTGTCCCTTTTTCTAATTGCAGTTCACATGTTAGTTATAGAATGATTGATAACAAATATTTGGATTAAAATATCTTGATTTATAATTATAGCAGAATGTAATCTGAATATGTCGAAGTTCTACATAGTCTTCTGCAATCTTTTTTGTTCATGATTTTTATTCCATAGCTTGTTATAATTGTTTCTTTCTTACATTAGTTGGACTGCTGCTTTGACTCTGTACTATATTAACAAAATAAGACTGTTCGAGTATTTGCAGTGTGACCAACTATTAGCATGTTAAATACAAAGTGTGTGTGATTGTCAGAACAAATCTCCTAACTTGTACCTCAAAGGATCTATGTAGCTTCCTGTCACAAGTTTTAGGATTAGAGACATGTAAACTATTGTTTAGGACATTTCATCAAAATGATGGCTAGAAAACTATATTACAAGATTAGGAAAACTATCATTGAAGTGCAAAATAAATTGACAAATTCAAAGCTGATATCAGAAATCTGAACAAAAATAATTTAGTTTAGTAAGAAGAGTAATCTGTAAAAGAGGGTTACATAAAGTTTTGGAAATAAGAAAAAAATTGTAGTAATAGGAGAAATGTGCCTGAGGATAGACTTTAAGCCCATTCAGTGATTCTGGAAAAAGTTGTAATCAAATTGCGACTGTTGCACTGTGATTTATCCCTCTGCCCCTGGCTGATCTACAATATATGTTTAAGGAGCATGATTGTGGTGTCAGCACGATATTTTACCTCATGTATAAAGCTCTCTGTCTCCCATCTGGAGAAGTGTTCACTTGCAGCATGAAATACTGAGGGAGGCATGCTGCAATACATCTGAATTGCTCAGCTTCAGCCCAGACTGTCTATATCTGAGCTTGTTGTATACATAGCTAAATACCAGCTGCTGTGATAAATGTTCACTCCATCTTTGAGAGCTACATGACCCACATCTCATATATCTATGTTGCCAGAGCTAACAAATGTCACAACATTATAGTTACAGATCATCAAATGTCTTGCCATCTTACTGCCACAACCACCATATAAGGTTCCACTAAGCTCACGTCCATAATCTGTCATGAATCAATGCAAATAGGCAGCATTTAAAACATCATTTGAAGAAATAATTGGTTTAACGTTCTTTGTATTTGTGTAAAAAGAGACATTCTATCAAAGCTATTCACAGTGCACTTGTCAGCACTGATGCAAAAATGCCATATTTCAAAGGGAACAACAATTTATACTACAGGTGAAATGGGTACAGATTGGTTGAGAAGTTAACTTTGACCAAAGTGTTGTCATAGCAAATGCATTGGGAGAAGTTTTGTTTCCTATATTTTTGTTCACCTCAAAAGACGTGTAATGCCTGGATCAGATCCTTTGGCCTGCTGAGAACGGGTCTCTGCACATGAATGTGTTGAGCTTATAGCAAGCACAAATTGTGATCCTGACTAATAAACTTAATTGTGAATCTATTGAACAACATAAAACAATCTGCTAGGCATTAGATTTATAACTGATTTAAGAATTTAACTGATCCAATTTTAAGTGACTGAAAATAACTTCGAAAACTCCTTCACGTCTCTGATAGAATGAAAGGAAATGTTTTGTTCTCAGTGTACTATGCAAATAAAAAGCTTGGTAGAAACCAAATTAGTGGACATTGTCATCTAACAGTTTCTATTCTTTTAAGTTCATTCATGCGATGTGGGGTTGTTGGCTTGGCCAGTATTTATTGCCCATCCCTAGTAGTTCATAGATAAGTTACAGAACAGAAATAAACCATTCAGCCCACTGTGTCTGCTCTGACTGAATAAACTAGTTCCTTTCCAATGAGTTGAAACTTTCTACTTCAGCTGCCAAACTGGACAGCAAATTTCCGACACCCACTACCCTCTAGGTGAAAAGATTTTTTTCTCGTATGCCCTTTAATCCTTCTAACAATCACCACAAATCTGTGTCCCCTGGAATTTGACATCTCTGTTAGGGATAATAGGTCTTCGCTGTCCCCTGTCTCCAAGCTCCTCATTATTTTGTACATCTCAGTCACCCTTGGCCTTATCCATTCCAAGGGATAACAACCCTAACTTATCCCATTCTTCTGCGTAACTGCAATTTTCAAGCCCTGGCAATATTCCTGGAAAGCTCCTCTGCACTTCCTCTAGAGCAGTGATGTCCTTTCTGTAATGTAATGACCAGAACTCTGCACAAAACTCCAGTTTTGGCTTAAACAGTGTCTTCTACAGCTCCAGCGTTACATTTCTGGCCTTGAGTTCAAGTCCTGATCTGATTTAAGGAAAATATTCCTGGTGTCGTCTTTACCACCTGATGTGCTATGTTCACAGAGAATAAGATGGAGAGCTGGATGAACACAGCAGGCCAAGCAGCATCACAGGAGCAGGAAGGCTGATGTTTCGGGCCTAGACCCTTATGTTCAGATTGACTTTAGGACTGCCCTTAAACCTGAATATAGGCTTGTCTGATAGTCTATGACCTAAAACATCAAACCAAAATGTAGAGTTGAAAACGAATCATATTACTGAATTAAACAAAATTGTCAGTTTTCTGGTTCATTTTACCTGTCAAACAAAAGCAAGAGAAAACTGGTTGTCCAAATTATGAAATGTAATCAGCTAGAAATTGGAGACTGACAAATATTTGGCATGGCATTTTGTTTTGACTTTAATGACCTTAAAACTGATTGGTGTTTTGCTTCTTAATACAGTGGTTTCCACAGTAACAACATTGCAGTAATTCCAGATAAAGCTTTCAGTGGGAATCCTTTACTTCGGACTGTGTAAGTAGAATTCTCCCCATTTATGTGTTTCAAACTTATATTTATATTTTTGTTCCATACTCTTATCCTGATGGCTAACTGACCTGTTTCTTACTTTTCAGACACCTGTATGATAACCCAATCTCTTCTGTGGGGATTTCTGCTTTTCAAAATTTATCTGAGCTCCAGTCACTGTACGTATAAAATTTGGATTTGTACAAAATTCAGTATATAAATGTCAAACGTGGATATGATTTATGAAGGGCTGGTCTCTTAATGATAATGTGAATATAGAGGGGTTATTTTTAAAGAAAGGGAGAGTTGTGGCATCTTAGAAAAGGAATTCCGTAGGTTAGAACTTGGCAGTTGAAAGATTGGGACTGATGACACAGCCAAGGAATCTAGATACAAAAGCAAAGGAGTAAAGAATTTGGGCTGAAATGTAAAGTGTGAAAGATTTTGCAGATATCCTGTATAGTCCTGAGTATCTAACCAAAAGCTAGCGTACTTATTTTCAATTTCAGGGCACATTTTAAAATCTAATCATTGAACTAGATTTCAGATACTTAGCAGAAGTGATGCAGCTCAAGACAATCTTGACCTCACCAACTTGTAGCTTGTTGCATGGCAGTGAGCAGTGGGAATCTTTGATCTTTATTCCTCCTTTGCTGGAGTTCTGAAGTTGCCTGTGGTTTTATTACTGTATCAGGGAAGATCGGTTAACTGAACACAGTCTGAAGTTTAGGTATTTGGCATTTCTTGTCATTTTAACTCATGTGCTCACTCTAAACCTGCTAAGCTTATGGAGAAACTCAATGATCATAAAGGTTGTTGACAATCCACTTTTTATGGAAAATTTGAATGCTGTTTTTATCCCCTTCACTCTTTAGGTTAAAGTTAGCTAATTATGAAGCATCACTGATTACGCCAAAAAAGGCCTTTGAGAAAGGAAACATTAAATGTTGTAAACTGTGTGCTTTGATGCCAAAATTTGATTATAAGTTTTGTATTAACTAAACTCTCATTCTGTGGACATTTGTAAGATACCGTGTCTAATTATTTAAATATTAACAAATGTTGATGTTACGGTCTTGTATATGTTGATTTTTCTTTAACATTTTTTTCAATGTGTTGAAGCTGCTTCACATGTAGCAATTATTTGCTCATAATCAGCTCCATGCATGATGATAGTTGCATATCTGCTTAGAGTATGAGAAAGTGGACACTAGTAACGAAGCAAGAAAGTAGTCCACACTACACAACTGGAGACAACTGCCATTTAATCTAGCATTTCATTCAGCTGCCACTGCACATGAAGTCAGAGTAAAATTGTTCACTAATAATTGATCAATGTCTATTATACCCACAATTGCTCACCTAATCAGTCAGTACATCCCCATGTGAAAAGCCAAGACAACATTCGAGCTTGGGTTAATAAATAGCATTTGTACCATTCAAGTGCCATGCAAGACTTATCTACAAGTAAGAGAATGTGACTTCCTCCAAAGTTCAGCACATTTACTATCTTCAACTGCACCTCCTTCACGCTAACAATCAACACTGAAGCCCCCCCCCCCCCCCCCCCACAAGCTGTTCTCAGCTCCCCACTGTACTCCATGTATACCCATGACTGTAGCCAAATTCTGAATGAATGCCATCTACAAGTTTACTGACAACACCACTATGGTAGGATTGATATCAAACAATGACAAGACAGGATACAGAAAGGAAAAAGAGGGCTTGGTGACATGGTGCAATGAGAACAGCCCCCTCTCTGTACTGGCAGAACTAAAGAGCTGATCATTGACTTCAGAAAGAAGGGAGGAGAACATGCCCCCGTCTACATCAAATGGTGCTGAGGTTGAGGGGGTGGATATTGTCAAGTTCCTAGGAGTGACAGTTTGGCCTTCCCGCATAGATGCAACAGTAAAGTAGGCACAGCAATACCTCTTCTTCCTCTAGTGACTCAGAAAATTTGGTTTGTCCGTGAGGTTCCTCACCAACTTTTACAGATGTACCATTGAAAGTATACTGTCTAGGTATGGCAACTGCTCTGCCCAGGATCATAAGAAACTACAGAAGGTGGTGTGCACAGCCCAGAGCATCACAGAAGCCAACCTTCCATCCATGGACTCTGTTTGCAAGGCCCATTGCTACAGAAAGGCTGCCAACATCATCAAAGACCCAAAGATACAGAAGCTTGAACATGCCCCCTTAGCAACTTCAAGAACAGCATCTTCCCTGCTGTTAGTAATCTGATGAACTGACTAACTTCAAATAATGCTGAACTTGCGAATGTTGATTTTACTAATGTTGATTTTGCCTAGTGCATACAATGTAACTTGTATGTCTGTGTAATTTTTTTTCACCCAATGATCTGCTTGTACTGTCAGTAAACAAAGCTTTTCACTGTACTTTTGTGCACTTGACAATAAATCAATCAGATCAAATCCAAAAATTTCTTTACCAACAATATTCTGGGGAATCACCATTGACCAAAAACCCAAGTGCATCTGATGCAATACTGAGAATACAAAAGCAAAACAGATGTAGACCATTCGGGTGCTTCCATAACCTGTGTAACTTTATAAACACCTCTGGCACCACTGCCCTCTGAGATATCTGTACTCCTCTAGCTCTGGACTCCTCTGCACACCCAGTTGTAATTGCTCCACCAGTGACGGTCACACATTAAGTTCCCTAGGTTCCATAATCTGCAAAATGTTTCCCTCATTGTTTTACCTCACTTTTTTCTGCCCTTGTGACACTCTGTAAAACCTCTCTGACCAAACTTTTCGTCCTCTGAACAAATGTCACCTTGTGTGTTTCATCGTCACGTTGGAATATTTCAGTACTTTAAAACTGCTATTCCATTTAAGTAGTTGTTATAAAGGTACGGGGAACAATCTGACTAAGTGCATAAGTCTTTGATAGCATGCAATTATATTGTCACATGAAATCTTTTAATTTGAAGACTTTACAGCATCAATAGAAATTTGTATATTTTGATTTCCTCTTTGAAACTGTAATTAAAAGTAATTCAGATTACCATAGACAATGAAAATGTATTTGTCACTTTAGAGTTCCCACATCCAGATAAATAGTATTAATGAGTGATCAGTGACCTGATCTTAAAAATGATACTGAAATTGTTCAAAAAGACCTTAAGGCTAAAGTACCAATATTTGTTATTCTCTGGAATGCTCATACCAAGTTGTATAGTTACAATGAAATGCCATACTTACATATTTATTTTGGTATATTTCTATGATTCAGCACCTTGACAGGAACCAGAATAAGCAAAATCCCACCTGATTTGTGCCAACAACTGAAGATGCTCAGATTTTTGTAAGTTTGGCTTCCATCATATCTTGAAAAGCAAATTAACATTTTATAAAGTTAAATCCTTTTAATATGTTTATTTTGGGACTTGTAGATTCATAGAGATGTACAGCATTGAAAAAGGCCCTTTGGCCCATCAAATTTCACTGGTCAGAAATAAGTGCTTAATTATTCTAATTTCCAACACCTGGCCTTGTCTGCCTTGGCATCGCAACTGCTTGTTTGAATATTTAAATGTTTTAAGTGGTTTTGCCTCTACCACCCTTACATGCAGTGAGTTCCAGATTCCCACCACCCTCTGGGTGAAAAATAAATTCCCTCACCTTTCTTCTGAACCTCCTCTCCTTTTCCTTGAATCTGTGTTCCCTGGTTATTGATCCCTCCACTAAGGAGAAAAGTCTCTTCCTGTCTTCCCTTATGTATATCCTCCATAATTTTATACATCTCAATCATGTCCCCACTTAGCCACCTCCACGCCAAAGAAAACAACACTAATCTTAGCTAATCTCTGTTCCTACTTAAAACTTTCCAGCCCAGCAACATCCTGTTAAATCTCCTCAACAGTGTAATCACATTCCTCATACGTGATATGGATTTCAGAACTGGACACATTACTTGGATTCTCCAGCATCTGCAGTTCCCATTATCACTCACACATTACTTTAACTATGGCCTAACCAATGTTTTATATAGTTTTCATATCAATTGCATAATGTAAAACGCTTAATTCTTCCTGCAGACTTACAATTTAATGAGAGCTAGAGTGTCTTGAGTTAACAGTAGCCATGAAAGCCAAGATTGTCTAATAGTTAGTAAAATGTGAGTCTGGATGAAGACAGCAGGCCCAGCAGCATCTCAGGAGCACAGTTACAGAGCACAGTGTTGATGTTAGTTGAGTTTACAGTGTCTCATTATGTCAAGGAGCTGAGCCATTTGCCTCTTCGTGGCATGGAGTACTCTAAAATTCGGATATTGTGTAGAATAGAATTTGAAAGTGGATAGGTCACCACTCAAAACAAAGGTGTCCCCTTCATAACCCAGTTCAATAATGTGGCTAGTTGAGCTAGCAAGTAGTTGAGTCATCCACATTAGTGACTGTTCCATGTCCCCTAAGTAACAGTAAAACACTTTATTGTATAATCTTTTACTTTTGAAATAAAAAGAACTTGCATAGATACTTAGCAAGGATATCTTTCAAGCTTGTGGGTGGTTTGGTTGATGTGTTGTTCGGAGTAATACCATTATTTCATATTTGATTCCCATTCCAGCTAAGGCAGACAGCTCCTACCTTCCCTCGACCTCTTCATCTCCAACTGCCGTCGAGACATTAACCGTCTCAACCTCTCACCCACTCCAACCTGTCCCCCGCAGAACGGGCAGTCCTCCGCTCCAACCCCAACCTCACCATCAAACCCGCAGACAAGGATGGCGCACTGACTTCTACATTGCCGAGGCCAAACGCCAACTCTCCGACACCACCTCCTACCGCCTCCTTGATCATGACCCCACCCCCGAGCACCAAACCATCATCTCCAACACCATTCATGACTCATTACCTCAGGGGACCTCCCACCCACAGCCTCCAACCTCATTGTTCCCCAACCCTGCACGGCCCGTTTCTATCTCTTTCCCAAAATCCACAAACCTGCCTGCCCTGGTCGACCCATTGTCTCAGCCTGTTCCTGCCCCACCGAACTCATCTCCACCTATCTGGACTCCATTTTCTCCCCTTTGGTCCAGGAACTCCCTACCTACATCCATGACACCACCCACTCCCTCCACCTCCTCCAGGACTTCCAATTCCCTGGCCCCCAACACCTCATTTTCACCATGGACGTCCAGTCCCTATACACCTGTATTCCGCATGCAGATGGCCTCAATGCCCTCCGCTTCTTCCTGTCCCACAGGCCCGACCAGTCCCCCTCCACCGACACCCTCATCCGCCTAGCCGAACTCGTCCTCACCGTCAACAACTTCTCTTTCGATTCCTCCCACTTCCTACAGACCAAGGGGATGGCCATGGGCACCCGCATGGGCCCCAGCTATGCCTTCCTCTTTGTAGGTTACGTGAAACAGTCCCTCTTCCGCACCTACACAGGCCCCAAACCCCACCTCTTCCTCCGTTACATTGAAGACTGTATCAGCGCCGCCTCTTGCTCCCCAGGGGAGCTCGAACAGTTCATCCACTTCACCAACACCACCTCCACTCCAACCTTCAGTTCACCTGGGCCATCTCCAGCACATCCCTCACCTTCCTGGACCTCTCAGTCTCCATCTCAGGCAACCAGCTTGTAACTGATGTCCATTTCAAGCCTACCGACTCCCACAGCTACCTAGAATACACCTCCTCCCACCCACCCTCCTGCAAAAACTCCACCCCCTATTCTCAATTCCTCCGCCGCATCTGCTCCCAGGATGAGGCATTTCACTCCCGCACATCCCAGATGTTCAAGTTCTTCAAGGACCCCAACTTTCCCCCCACAGTGGTCAAGAACGCCCTTGACTGCGCCTCCCGCATTTCCTGCAATACATCCCTCACACACCGCCCCTGCCACAACCGCCCAAAGAGGATCCCCCTCGTTCTCACACACCACCCCACCAACCTCCAGATACAACGCATCATCCTCCGACACTTCCGCCATCTACAATCCGACCCCACCACCCAAGACATTTTTCCATCCCCACCCTTGTCTGCCTTCCGGAGAGACCACTCTCTCCGTGATTCCCTTGTTTGCTCCACACTGCCCTCCAACCCCACCACACCCGGCACCTTCCCCTGCAACTGCAGGAAGTGCTACACTTGCCCCCACATCTCCTCCCTCACCCCCATCCCAGGCCCTAAGATGACTTTCCATATTAAGCAGAGGTTCACCTGCACATCTTCCAATGTGATATACTGTATCCATTGTACCCAGTGTGGCTTCCTCTGCATTGGGGAAACCAAGCGGAGGCTTGGGGACCGCTTTGCAGAACACCTCCGCTCAGTTCGCAATAAATAACTGCACCTCCCAGTCGCAAACCATTTCCACTCCCCCCTCCCATTCTTCAGATGACATGTCCCTCATGGGCCTCCTGCAGTGCCACAATGATGCCACCCGAAGGTTGCAGGAACAGCAACTCATGTTCCGCTTGGGAACCCTGCAGCCCAATGGTATCAATGTGGTCTTCACCAGCTTCAAAATCTCCCCTTCCCCCACCGCATCCCACAACTAGCCCAGCTCTTCCCCTCCACCCACTGCATCCCAAAACCAGTCCAGCCTGTCTTTGCCTCCCTAACCTGTTCTTCCTCTCACCCATCCCTTCCTCCCACCCCAAGCCGCACCTCCATCTCCTACCTACTAACCTCATCCCACCTCCTTGACCTGTCCGTCTTCCCTGGACTGACCTATCCCCTCTCTACCTCCCCACCTATTCTCTCCTCTCCACCAATCTTCTTTTCTCTCCATCTTTGATCCGCCTCCCCCTCTCTCCCTATTTATTCCAGAACCCTCACCCCATCCCCTCTCTGATGAAGGGTCTAGGCCCGAAACGTCAGCTTTTGTGCTCCTGAGATGCTGCTTGGCCTGCTGTGTTCATCCAGCTCCACACTTTTTTACCCCAGGGTACCTTATCACCCTGCTCTTAAAAAAAAAAGAGACAATGACAAAAATGTCACTGAAAAAAGCTATAAAAAATGGCTCAGGATGATGCACTGGTAACTCCAACATCAATGACCTGAGATAAAAGCAAACTACTGTGTATGTTGGAAATCTGAAACAGAGAAACCAAAAAAAGGTGAAAATACTGGATAGATTAGTCAATGTACATAGAAAGAGGGGAAAAAAAGGAAGAAATTGTTGACACTTCAGCCTGTTACAAAGACTACTTGAAATATTAACTGTTTCCGGCTAACAGATACTGCCTGAGCAATTGAGTATTTCCAGCACTCACTATGCGATTATGAATTGAAAACTTGATCCGAGCTTTCCTGAACTATGAAAAATACATTGGACTTTGCTGAAAGTTCTGGTGACTTTGTATACTTAATTGCCAAATTGGATTTGACTTGCATCAAATGGAAATATATGTATTTTTTAAGCCTTTTCATTACATAATATGTTATTCTTCACAGGGATTTGTCATATAATCAGATAGAGGAACTGCCAAGTTTCCAGGGCTGCTCAGCATTGGAAGAAATGTAAGTTCATGATTTTAAAATTCAAAATGAAAATTCCTCCTTCTGTTAAATAAATTAACACTCCCAGAACCAATACATTCTATATTTTTGAATTCATGCTTCCAGTAACCAAAGGAGTGTGTTTTTTTTTAAGTCTTTGTTCTTGATTTATGAGAGATGCAGACAAGAAAGCCAACATTACGTTTTCTCTGAGTAAAAAGGTGTCTGATTATAATTGGGGACGAGCATCATAGGTGGGCAAGATCAAGTATAGGCACAAGTTGCTTCCCTGAAGAACATAGGTGAACCAGTTATGGTCACTTGAACTAACCCATGAAGTTACTGACTTCTCAAGAAGAGTGATATTCAAATGGATATGTTAATTCTGTTTCTCTCTCCATGGCTATTACCAGATCTGCTGAGTTTTTTCAGCACTTTGCTTTCATAAAATCATAGAATCACAATAATGCAGAAAGATGCATTGAGTGTACACTGGCCCTCTGAAGAGCATCCCACCCAACCCACTCCCTTACCCCATCCCAATAACTATACATATTTTTGGATATTGTGGGGCAGTTTAGCATGGCCAATCTACCAAACCTGTACATCTTTGATACCAGATTTATTGAATTCAGTTCCACAGCGTGCCCGTAGTGGAATTTGAGTTTACCCTATAGGTTGCTGGTACAGTACCTACAATTGTACCCACAATACTTGGTGTGTTTTAAGAAAAACAAAAACGGCATTGTCACTTTCAAGATTTTGGATCATTAAATAATCACTGATTCTGGCTGTGAACTTGTTCTGAAACAATGAATTTCATTGACACTGCCTACGTGCTGTTTACAAACTCATTAGGTTGTCTCTTAATATTAAAGATGCTGAACTTAGTAGGAATAAAGGTTGACTTGTAATTTCAAATGCAGCCTACACGTTTACGTTTGTAATATATTTTAAGTAGCTTTTAGTTTTGCTGTGTAGCAAGTTTTCCATTAGCCTAGCCATGCCAAATCAAGTACAAGATGAATGACCATAGAAAAATGCTTAAATGAAATAATGTTGGGAGCAAAGTTAGAATATATGAATGACCAAATACAATTGAGTTTTTGAATGCATAATAAACTGTGACACAGAGTTGGAAATGTAACATGGCAAAAATCTATCAATAGATTTTTTTGTATAAAGTGAGTTTTGTACTGTTGCTTCAGTATTAAATGTTGATCAGGCAGGGAATGTTGCAACTGAAAGAACTGTGGATGCTGTAAATCAGAGCAAAAAACAGAAGTTGCTGAAAAGCTTATCAGGTCTGGCAGCATCAGTAAGGAACATAGTCAGAGTTAATGTTTCAAGTCCAGTCAACAGTTCTGAGGAAGGGCCACTGGACCCTGAAATGTTAACTGATATTTTTTTTCTTCAGAGATGCTGTCAGACTTGCTGAGCTATTCCAGCCACTTCTGCTTTTGTTCAGGAAATGCTACAAGTTTGTTTTACCACCGTCTCTGATCATGAGGCAGCCTCACAAGTCAGTGGTGTTACGGAATACTCACTACTTGCATGGATGACTGCAACTCAAATAACACCCGAGAAACTCAGTGCAATGCAAAATAAAGCAGCTTACTTGATTGACGCTGTATTCACCATATTTAACGTTCACTTACTCCACCATCGATGCAATGTGTGCCATTTACAAGGTGCACTGCATAAATTCACCACAGCTCCTTTGATAATACCTTCCAAACCCGCAATCTCCGCCACCTAGAACGGCAAGGGCAGCAGATACATGGGAATGCTTCCACCTGTAAAATCTCCTTTTAAGATGTACATTCTCTGAACCGCAACAGTATCACCTTCCTTCACTGTCACTTGGTCAAATTTTAGAACTCCTTTCCTAATGGTGTACCTATACACATGGACTGCAGCGGATGAAGAAGGCAGCTTACTATTATCATCTTTGAGGCATTAGAATTGTACAATAAATGCCAGACTAGCCAGAAAAAAACTCATCTAGAAAATGAAAATTGTTCTGTTTTGCTGAATCTAGCCAATTAAGTCTTGTAATCTGGTGGAAATGTTTGAAATTTATTCTAATTTTCTAATTGACAAATTGTACATTCTGGAGTAGACTATTGGGTTCCAAGGCAGAATTGCAAATAGATGGCTCTGAGATGGATGCTGTTGGAGTAGATAGCTTGCACCTTCTCTTGCTGATTATAAATGTGAGAAATAAGGTCTGAAAGGGATGGGGCTTTCAGGATGAAAAATCCTTCAGTCATGCCATCTCTGTGCGTGTCTTACTGACAATGAAATGGAGCCTCCAACTCCAATGGCTACCCAATCTGTTGCTGATTACAACTGATCAGAAGCTTTACTGGATAAGCCATATAAATATTGGGCCTACAAAACCAGGTCAGAAACTGAGAATTCTATGGCAGTTAACACACCTTCAAAGCCTGATCATCATCGACAAGGCATTACAATTTAGTATGGTCTGAAGGGATTCCTGGGATTTAGGGAACAGGTGATGGATATATTAGTTAATGGTTAATTGGGTAAGCCTATTGTATAAATATGGGGAGTTTGTAATCAGTGTGCTGATGGTATTATGATGTGTGCTTAACTGAAATAAAGCTCTCTCTCAAAGCCTCTGTTCAGAAACATTTATCTTCTAGTACACGATGTATGCCAGGAGTGTGACCCGAATGTTCTTGACTTGTCTGGAGGAGTGTGGTCCAAATTGTTTTTAGCTATTGAAGAAAGTGGCTGACCACCAGCATGTAGGAAATTCAGGAATGTGCAACAGTTTGTGTCCTTGAGATATTTGAGTAGATTTGTAGCTCAGATTGTGGATGCTGTGGTTGATTCGCTCGCTGAGCTAGTTCGTTGTTCCGAAGACATTTCATTACCCGGCTGGGTAACATCATCAGTGCAGACTCCAATGAAGCGCTGTTGTGTTTTCCTGCCTGATATTTAAATTCCGGTGTCTGTTGCGTTCGATTACTTCACTTCCTGTTTTCCTTTGCAGTGGAGTATGTATAGGGTGTAGCTCTATGTGTTTGTTGATGGCCTTAGTGGAGAACCAGGCCTCTAGCAATTCCCGTGCTTGTCTCTGTTTGGCCTATTCTGGAATCCTGGTTGTTGTCCCAATCAAACTGATTAACAGATAACAAGAACCAAGAAAAGGCAGATCCTTCAAGAAAAACTAGCGAAACTAACCCACCAAAATGACAACCGTAGAGCAGACACCCGGAGAAGAAACATTTCAGACAGGAAATTGACAGACACAGAGAAAACTGTTCTAAATAATGGACTCAACTACAACCACAGAGGTGCTGACAAGGCAGAATTTTTAGCTGCACTAGAATCCACACTGAAGACCAAGGGCATCAACGAAGAAACACAACAAGCCATGAGACAGACAGCGATCATAACACTTAACACATCCGAAAGGAAAGCCCTAGAAGGACTGAAAAAGGACAAAGACATCATAATACTACTAGCGGACCAAGGGCGCATGGGAGTACCTCAACAAAGCACAGACACTGCTAGCAGACATGAACACGTACTGGCAAGTGCAGGTAACCCCAACACCACAACTGGGCAATAAGGTTCTTAACACACTAAAGAGACTCAAACAGACCAGACAGATCAACAAAATGGACTACCAAAGACGGAAACCCCCCCCCCCCCACAATGAAAACTAAAGCACCTCGTCAGCAAGTCACCCTACTCAATCCACTCAGCCCAAGAATTCTTCAGTTCCCTCAAGGACATAAGAATAGACGTCGAGACCATGGTATCATTTGACGTTACTCCCCTATTCACATCGATTGACACTGAAACAAGAACGAGATCTGAGTGGCATCACCTCCACAGAGAACATGCTGAAGTTACTGGACCTATCCTTCAAGGCCCACTTTACCTTTAACGGCCAAATCTACGATCAGACCAACAGGACACCCATAAGATCACCTGTCTCCAGACTACTAGCTGATGCAGTGATGCAAAGACTCAAAAGCACGGCCCTTCTGCTAATCCGACCGAAACTACGGATCCAGTACGTGGACGACACCTTCGGTAGCATTAAATGGACCAAACTAGAGGAGACGCATGAACTAATAAACAACACACTTACCAGGATCAAATTCACCAGTGAAGAAGAAAAGAACAACAGTTTCCATGCCTGGACGTCATGGTAGAACGCAGGACCAATGGGGAATTCCTGACCAAGTTAAACGGGAAAGACGCACACACTGACCAAGTCCTGAATTTCAACGGCAACACCCTAACACCCACAAAGAGTTGTGTGAAAACATGATTTAAAGGAGCAAAAACACACTGCAGCAACCTGGAACTACACCAAAAGGAAGAAGAGTACCTCCACCAAGTATTCAAGGACAACGGATACCTGAACAACTGGGTCAGATGATGCCTATTGCACAAATAACAATAGGAAGATGCTGCATGCCCTAACACGCTCATCATGCTACCATACGTCAAAAACATATCTGAACTTACCACAAGACTCCTACGACCACTGGACATAGAGTAACACACAAACCCACATCAACGCTACACCAACTGCTAACCCAAACCAAAGACCTGATACCCACTATGGACAGAACCAATGTTATACACAAGATTCCTTGCAAAGACTGACAAACCTTACATTGGACAAACAGGAACAAAATTCACCACAAGAGTACACTAACACCAACTAGCAACAAAAAGACACGATCGATACTCACTCATCTCCAAGCACATGGATAAAGGAAAACCGCTAGTTCGATTGGGACAACACGAGGATCCTAAGACAGGCCAAACAGAGACAAGCACAGGAATTTCTAGAGGCCTGGTTCTCTACTAAGAAGGCCATCAAACACATAGAGCTACACCCTACATATACTGTGCTGAAGTGAAGGAAAACCGGAAGTGAGGCAATTTAACGCAATGGACCCCAAGTTTAAATACCAGGCGGGAAAACATAACAGCACTTCATTGGAGGCTGCACTAATGACGTTACCCAGTAAGGTAATGAAATATCTGTGGAACAACAAACCAGCTCAGTGAGTCAACCAATTACAACAGTTTGTGTCCTTGCCAAGCAAATCCCAGGAAAGAGATGCTGTGGTTTCTGTGTTCGGATTCTTCCCTGGCTTGAAAAGATGTGCCTCCAAGCAGCAGATTCCCTAAACCAGACCCACAATCGTTTCCACCATCAGGGCTCAATGAAATTGAGGATTTGTACCAATGTTCCCCGCTGTATGGAGCCAGACCCCTCTAGGTGAATCTAATCTCTGTTGATCCTTGGCTTTCCAGGTCACATTTAGGTGCCTGACACAAGGACTGAGGTTCACAACCATGGCATTATAACGCACCACCTGCTACAATGTACCATAGTAGTTATTGACTGAAATGATTTTGTAGCAGCTTGAAACAAGGGCATCTTTTCAAAAAGATTGTAGATTCTGATTATGCAAGTCATTCAACGACCAAGGTGTAAATATGGAGAGAGGAGGACAAATATTCTGTCAATGCATTAGAAACTGTGGTTGCAGTGTTGACATCACACCTATCATAAGTAGTGCAAATTATACTGAGTAATGCATTGAAACCAGCAGTGTCCGCTTAATTGGTTGTCATAGACATTTGGAGTCTAGAGATTAAACAGTGGTTATTACATCATTTAGTTGTGTCTTGTCATGGATTGTATGAGGATATTTTTATGCATACATTTGGGAACCTGTAGGGTTTTACAAATAGATATACAATATGCTTTGTGGTGCCAGTTATATATTTTCTTCTAGGTTTTGTAACTGACTGTTTTGTTGTGATTGATAGCTTATATGTTGCATATTTGGAAAGATTAAAAAATGTTCTTGATTTACAAAGGTCAGCTGGTTTCACCTTTCATTCGAGTTCCACTCTAAGCAGGTGTAAGTCATACATACAAAGGGAATAAATGCCAGTGGAAGTGTTTAGTGATTTTTTTTCATAATAGTCCCAGAGTTGAGATGACTTTTCTTGTGAATATATTTATACTAACGTAATAATGAGGTTTATGCAGCAATATAATGTATGTTGTTCTATCACAGAACTTAAATTTAGACAAAAAAATGTGTAATAATTTAAGTTGTAGTTCCTGTGCATTCTGGATGCAAACTTGGAAGTGTTCACAGTTTTGTGTGGCCATTGTCAATCCTTTGTGCAACTTTTATGAACTCTTCTTGGGCTGGGAGGGGGACAAACTGGTTGCGTTTTCTGCCAAGGTAGGTTTACTCATTGCTGTAGGCTAAGTAGAACTGTTCAGCCTAACATAGCTATTAAATCCCTTAGCTGAAATAGGAGGCAAGCTGAGGCATATGCAATTATTCAGCTCTGCAACAACAGTTGTGTTCAGTATGTCCATTTCTGAAATGTGTTCTCCTTACTGTTTGACCAGATTAAAACAAATCCAGAGAAAGATGCATGAAGTTAATACTGTGAAGTGATGGGTCATTGAGTCAACTTGCACGCAGCGTTCTAGTGGTCTTGCATTCATTTGTTGACTTGTCTCACATTTGTAAGTGATACAAGCTATATGTAGTGTTTTTTTTACCCCAGTGGATGTGGGTATAGCTGGCTGCCCAGCATTTGTTGACCATCCCAAATTGTCCTTAATGTGGTGGTGAGCTGCCTTGTTACACTACTAGTCCATTTGGTGTAGGTAGACCCACAATACCATTAGGAAGAGAGTTCCATTACGTTGTCCTAGCAACACTGAAGGATTGCTAATATATTCCCAAGTTAGAATGTTGAGTGGCTTGGAGAGGAATTTGTTGGTGGCGATGTTTCCATGGATCTGCCTTTGTCTTTCTGTGTGGTGGTGTTCATGGGTTTGGGATATACTATCCAAGGAGGTTTGGGGAATTGTGAATATGGTGCCAATCACGTGGTCTGGTTTGTCATAGGTGTTATCAAACTCCTCGAGTTCTATTGCAGCTGCACTTATCCACGCAAATGGGGAATATTCTATTCACATTCCTGACTTGTACTTTGTAGATGGTAGGCAGACCTTGAGGGGTAGGTAATGAGGTGAAATATGGTTATACAGTATTACTAAGGCATTTACTTACAGTTGTTTGTGAAATGGATACATTTTTGCTCTGAGTAGGATTTGTGGAACTTGGATTTGATTAACAGCAGATTTGTGTGAACTGTATCTGTAATGTAAAATATATTTTTGACTTCTTGGAACTTGCCATTTTCATAAAATGGGACTTGAATACACAGGTATAGAAATGAAGAAAATCTATTTGTCATAATAAATATTAGTTAATAGATTCAAATTTGACATATTTTGAAGATGTTTACTGAATGCACAATTGTTTTGGCTCTCGTGTAGCTTCCAAGAGTTTATGGCACAATGAAGGTAAAATCACTGTAGTCCCAGCACACCATAAGCTTCTCTCTCATTAAAGGGAGGCAACTGGCGATGGTTTCATGCAAGGGTCACCATGTCAGACAAGGTTGAGGATGGGGGTCCTTCATAGTAACCTCAGCCAGTGTGGTAATTGAACCTATGCTATTGGTATCATTCTACATTGCAATCAGCCATCCAGCCAACTGAGTTAACCAACTCCCCCACAGTAAAAGTTAAATGACTGGTTCATATTGAACAGTTGAATTATTGCCTAAATACTTTACAATAAACAATATTTAACTTTGATTATCAAGAACAATTAACAAGATATCCTGAGATAACCTGTAAAGATATCATGCTCCTTTCTCTTATTCCACTCCCCCCACCACCATGTCTGCAATTTATACTAATCTACTGTAATGGTCTTTTGGTAATTCATTCATGGGATAAAGGCATCACTGACTAGGCCAGCATTTATTGCCCATGCATAATTACCCACAATTAGGGGTCAACCACTTTGTTGTAGTCCAGACCAGAAAAGGATGACGATTTCTTTCCCTAATGGACATTGGTCAACCAGATGTATCTTTCCGACAATCAACAGTGGATTAGTGGCCATCGTTTAGATTCTTAATTCCAGATTTTTATTGGATCCAAATTCCCACCATCTGCCGTGACAGGGTTCAAACATGGGTCCCCTAGAACATTACTTGTGTCTCTGGATAATACCACTGGGCCATCAACACCTCCCTGTTGGATGTAAGCATAGAATAAATTGAGAGCAGTGAAACTAAATCTCATCATCTTGTGTAATTAAAGTACATTTATTTCCAGATCAAGCTTTTTAACTAACCCCAGTGTTTTTGTGTTACATTATCTTTACAGTTCCTTAAAGCACAATGAAATCAAAGAGATCAAAACAGAGACATTTCAGGGACTGGTGTCTCTGCATTTGCTGTGAGTACAGATTTTGTATTTTTTCCCCAGTTATATTAATAATTCTGCCAAAGCCAGATCCGGATTTTCAGTCGTCATATCTGGCAGATTACACATCTTAAAGGGTGTAAACTGAAGAATATGGCTGTAAATTTTTACTGCAATGTCTGAACATTGATCCAATGTCTTTTTTTGATTAAACTTAACTTCAGCACCCATGCAAATTATTGTTTGGAAACTGAACGGGGATGGGTATAGAGGATCAGAGCTAGAACTGCAGATGCTGGAGCCAGAAACAAGACAGTGTGGATCTGGAGAAACACAGCAGGCCAAGCAGTGTCAGAGGAGCAGAAAAGTTGACGTTTCGGGTCGGGGCCTTCTTCAGAAATGGGGAGAGGGGAAAGGAACTGGGAAATAATTAGAGGCGGCAATGGGCACCCGTATGGGTCCAAGCTATGCCTCCCTCTTCGTTGGATATGTGGAATAGTCCCTTTTCTGCTGTTACACTGGCACCATCCCACACCTCTTCCTCCGTTATGTTGATTATTGTATTGGCGCTGCCTCATGTTCCTGTGAGGGACTTGAACAGTTCAACTGTACTAACACCTTTCACCCCAACCTCAAGTTCAAAACTGGGTCTACTGTATCCTCTGCTCCCAAAGTGGCCTCCTCTACGTCAGTGAGACCAAGTGCAGACTCTGGGACCGTTGCGTGGAGCTTCTGTGCTCTGTACGCAACAAACGACAACGCCTTCCGGCCGCCAACCATTTTAACTCCCCCTCCCAGTCCCTTGATGACATGACTATCCTGGGCCACCTCCAGTACCACAGCGACACCACATGCAATCTGGAGGGGCAACACCTTGTATGCCGCGTCGGGAGCCGACAGCCCGATGGCCTTCCCGTAGAATTCACCAGTTTTAAAATCTCCCCACCCCCAGCCTCATCCCACGTCCAGACATCCTTCTCCTTCCCGTCTCCTTGACCTGACAACCTGTCCATCATCTTCCCTACCCATCCGCCCTTCCCTTCCCATCGACCAATCCCCACAGCCCCCTACTTGTATCCAACTGATCACCACCCCACCTACCTTTCCCCAGCCCCACCCATCCTCCCTCCCACCTCCTTGAACCAACACAACCTGTCCATCTTCTCTTTCACCTATCCGCTCCTCCCAGCTCACTGACCAAACCTCAGCACTCCCTACCTGCACTCACCTCTCACCTTTCCAGCTCCCTTCAGCCTCCCCATGTCTGAAGAAGGGTCCTGACCCAAAAAATCAACTTTCCTGCTCCTCTGCTGCCTGGTCTGCTGTGTTCCTCCAGCTCCACACTGTGTTGTCTCTGGGTATAGAGGATGATTTCTAATCATGCAGCATTTCCTGTCTGTACACTGGCATAATGTTCCTACGAAATCTAAGAAAATTGAATTTCTAGGATGTCAATAAAAGCAGATGCTGAAAATGACTTGAGTTACAGTTGTAGGGGTAATATGCTGTAATGTCATTGAATTTTAAAAGTAATAACATACTGTTGGATGAAATAAGATCAGAACTTTTTGTATATTTTTGTATGCATATAATAATTTTTCTCCCCCTCTCTCTCCTTCCCATTATTCCTTTACAGTGACCTAAGTAAAAACCAGATCTCTACAATTGACAAGAATGCATTAATTTCTTTGACTGAACTTGCTAACTTGTAAGTGACTAAGATAGGCTCAAGCTCTTCCTTCATGTTGATTTTTACATTATGGTCATTAGTTTAAATGTTGAACTTTGTGCTAAACAACTGATATGTTAATTGTGCTTTTAATTTTAACCTTGTCTTCCCAACATAAGCTTGAAAAGCATCTCAGAAATGGGGGACTTTATATTGCAAGACAAAAATATGGCTAACCGACTAAATGTATACTTTGGTTCAATGTTCATGGAGGTGGACACAAATAACATGCCAGAAATGTTGAGGAGCACAGGGTTTAGTGAGAGGGAAAAACTAAAGGAAATCAGCATTAGTAGGGAAATGGTGCTGGGAGGATTGAGATTGAAGACTGATAAATCCCTAGGGTCTAATAATCTACATCCCGCGGTATTTAAGGAAGTGGCCTTAGAAATAGTGGATTCTTTGGTCAGCTTCTAGAATTCTATGGACTCTGGAACAGTTCCTGTGGATTGGACTGGAGTTCAAATAACCCCGTAATTAAAAAGGGAAGTAGAAAGAAAAGTGGGAATTATAGATCAGTCAGCCCGACGTCACTAGTGGGGAAAATGTTGGAGTTCATTGTAAAGGTATTATTAACAGAGCACTTAGAAAACAGTAGCAGAATTGGACGAATTCAGCATGAATTTATGAAAGGGAGATCATGCTTGACAAATATACTGGAATTCGAGTTTGTGGCCAGTGATGTTTTTGTTACAGATTTCCTTCAATGTAACGAGTGGAGTTTGAGGGGGAGCCAGTAGGTGTAATTTATTTGAACTTCCAGAAGGCTTTCTGCAAAGCCCCATACAAGAGATTGGCATGTAAAATCAAAGTACATAGGATTAGGAGTGGTGTGTTGAGTTGGATGGAAAACTGGTTGGCAGATGGGAAACAACAAGTAGAAACAAACAGGGATAGTAAAAAACTACCAGTGCTGGAGTCTGAGATAACGTTGTGGAGCTGAAGGAAGATAGCCAGGCAGCATCAGAGGAGCAGGAAAGCTGATACTTCAGGTCGGGACCCTTCCTCAGAAATGGGTTGAATGGCCTCTATCTGCTCATTTCTGAAGAAATAAACAGGTCTGTTTTTCGCAAATGGCAGGCAGTGACTCATAGGGTACGCCAGGATCGGTGCTAGGGCCCCAACTATTCTCAACATGTTAATGATTTTCAGTAAGAAAACTAAATGTAGTGTCTGAGATAACAAGATGTAGAGCTGGATGAACACAGCAGGCTAAGCAACATCAGAGGAGCAGGAAGGATGATGTTTTGGGCCTAGACCCTTCTTCAGAAAATCTTTCTTTTCTGAAGAAGGGTCTAGGCCCAAAACGTCAGCCTCCTGCTCTTCTGATGCTGCTTGGCCTGCAGTGTTCATCTAGCTCTACACTTTTGTTATCTCAGATTCTCCAGCATCTGCAGTTCCTGTTGTCTCTAAATGCAATATCTCCCAAGTTTGTACGTAATACAAAGCTAGGTGGGATGGGTGAGCTGTGAGGAGAGTGCAGAGATGCTTCAGGGGTGATTTGGAGTTGAATGAGTGGGTAAATGCATGGCAGATAAATGTAAGGTTATCTACTTTAGTAGCAAAACCAAGAAGGCCAATTATTATCTGAATGCTTATAAATTGAGAGAGGAGGATCTGCAACAAGACCTGGGTATTCTTATACACCAGTCACTGAAAGCAAGCATGCAGGTGTAGCAGGCAGTACAGAAGGCAGAATGGTATGTTGACCTTCAAAGTCAGAGAATTTGAGTACAGGAGCAGGGATGTCTTGCTGCAATTGTACAGTACCTTGGTGAGTCCACACCTGGAATATTGTGTGCTGTTTTAGTCTCTGTCTGTGAAAAGTTGCTGTTGCTATAGAGGGAGTACAGTGAAAGTTTAACAAGACTGATTCTTGGGATGATGAGATTGACTTATGAGAAAAGCTTGAGTTGGTTAGGATTATACTCGCTGAAATTGGGGAAAAATGAAGGGGGAATTTCATCACAACCTATAAAATTCTAACAGGACTAGACAGGGTAGATGCAGGAAGAATGTTCCCAATGGTGGGTGAGTCTAGAACTACGGGTCACAGTCTAAGAATACGCGATTAAACCATTTAGGACTGAGATGAGGAAAAATTTCTTCAGAAAGTGGTTACCTTGTGGAATTCACAACCACAGAAAGCAGTCAAGGACACAAAACATTGCATGATTTAAGGACTGAATTGAGAAGGAACTTCTTCACCCAGAGGGTTGTTAATCTATGGAATTCCTTGCCCAGTGAAGTAGTTGACGCTACTTCAGTAAACGTTTTTAAAGCTAAGGTAGATTTTTATTGAACAATAAAGGAATTAAGGGATACGGTGAGAGCGCAGGAAAATGGATCTGAGTCCATGAAAAGATCAACCATGATCTTATTGAATGGCGGAGCAGGTTCAAAGAGCTGGACGGCCTATTCCTGCTCCTAGTTCTTATGTTCTTAAGGAGGAGTTGGAAATATCTAAAGGGATTAAAGGAGGATTTGGGTGATCATATCATGATGAATGGTAGAGCAGACTCAAGGGACAAATGGCACATCCTATTTTCTGTGTTTTCTCTGTTCATTGATTTAGGATGCACTAATTCATATGTTTTTCTGTGTTTTCAGAGACTTAAGTTCCAATCAATTAAGTTATTTCCCAACAGCCGGGCTAATAGGTCTAAATCAACTTAAACTTTCTGGGAATGCTGGCCTGAAGGAATTGCTGATACCAGAGGACCTCCCTCGGCTCAGGTTTGTTAAACTGTGGTTTAAGGGGATTAAGAATTAAAAACAGGTGATAGTTATGCTGCAGTTGTATAGATCAGTTGTTAAACAGCAATGAGTTCTGCATTCAGTTCAGAGTGCTACAGTTCAAGGGGGGAAAATGTCTCTTTGGCTTTGGAGTAAGTGATATTTAGATTCAGCAGAATGATATTAGAACTCAGGCTTAAATGAAGAGAACAACTAATATGGTGTTGTAGATTTTTTTTCTTGAGTATATAACATTAGAGATGCTAGAAGTATTTACATTAATTCTTTCTACCAGCATGGTAGAATAGCCTGCGTCTGTGCCATATCTGACATGATTAAGTAATATGCTGGAGTAGATGGAGAGAAAATGTGCTGTCTGGTGAATGTCAAGAACAACAGAGCACTATGTTAAAATTAGAGCTGAATTGTTCAAAGGTGAGGTTAGGAAGCACTCCTTCAGGTGAAGGTTTGAAGAATTCTGAAATGCTGTCCAGAACCAGTCATTGAGGCTAGTTAGTTGAAAATGTAAAGTTGAGATTGGTAGCATTTGTTAGCTAAAGTGTAATAGATGTGGAACCAAGGCAGGTGAATTGAGTGAAAATGCGGATGAGCCATTATCAAATTTGAATGGTGTAGCAGAGTTGTGGAGACCACGCTTGTTTGTGGGCACTTTCCTATGGTCATGTTCAGTTTTTAAGTCCGCCCTGAACTTTATTCTGTTTTTGTAGGCCTGGGAACAGTGGTGGTTTAAAAATCAGTTCGATTTTCTTACCTCTGTGCTGTGCCCATTACACCAGATTTTGTATTGGTATAACTTTCCGATACTTTAGTTTTTCAAAAAGAAAATAGTGGTAATTGATGCTGCCATGAAGTAATTGTGCATTTGTGACCATATTCCAACGTGACTTCTGGTTTTCAAGAACAAAAACAAAGTTGCTGGAAAAGCTCAGCAGGTCTGGCAGCATCTGCGGAGGAGAAAACAGTTAACGTTTCGGATCTGGTGACCCTTCCTCAGAATTTTTGGTTTTTGCTGAAATGCCTGTGATTTAAGATGATATGAAGTTTTCAGAATCCAGTAATGAGATGCATACTGACAAGAGTCTCAAAGGGAGACCAAATTAATTTTTTGTAAAATTTCAGGAAAAAATGATGCACTTAATCAGAAATAGCTGTTCAAGCATACATTCCATCCCAATTTAAAAGGGAATCAAATATTTGAAAAATAATATGAAAGGGTACAGGCAAATGGGACTAAAGTTGTTGAAGACCCAGCACCAACACAGTGGACCAACTATGCTCTAATCCATAATTATATGTTAACTAGTGCTACATTTTAAAACTACCTGAATAGTTGCCAAGTGGTATTGGCAAATGCTTGGTCAGTGGTTCCTTACTAACTTGTGGCCAGTATTATTTTTGTTACCAATGTCCTTTTGTCCCTCATTTCTGCATAGCTCTTACAGTATATCATGTGTGTAATATAAACTACAGAATAGTTCAGTTAACATTATTGTCTATGCCCAAGTTAATCTGAAATCTTTCTTGTGATTTATTGCAAAGGTTTGTCTTAGAAGAAAGTTTGAATATCAAACTGCTTGTCTCCATGTGACTTGCATTGCAAAATTGAATGCTTAATTGTAAGATCAGAACAACATTTTATCTTTAATTTGTCCCTGATAGATTAATGCCTTCTCACTAACACACATTTGTCTTACATTGTACCCCTGTCAAAGCTAAAATCACATGAATGACTATAAACTTTGTGTTTCTTTAAAAGAGCACATAATTCAATAGCTAAGTATCAGTGACCCATACAATTCCTCCTTGCCATTTTCGGAGTGTACCAACTTACCTATAATTCTTAGAGAATGACATAGCAACCTAACTTGCCTGTCATAAGTACAGTTTAGAAGAGTAAGACATTTTGTGTGCAAACTCAGAGTAATAGTTGATTCCTTATCATTGGATACTTCCCAGTGCACAGTTTCTGGTTCCAGTACGTAAGTTTAAAGTTAATGTTATTGAAATGTGCTCACATCTAACTTGAAATAAGTTTTTATTGCCTTAACTCTTTACAGGACATTGATGGTTCCATATGCTTATCAGTGCTGTGCATTTGGTAGCTGTGAAACCTATCAAGCTGTAAAACCTGAAGGCATCAAATACCAGGAAACAAATATTCCACCATCAGAAAAGAAGACTGGTAAGTGCCATTCACAAGTTGCTAAAGATTTACATAGCCTGTGTTTAGATGGCAAATTGCCATTATCAGATGGTCAACAACCACGAAACCATTCAAAGAAACTGATGTGCTCAATTGCAGAAGTACTACTTAGTAGCAAAACAAGGCTGTTGACTAATAAAGGATGTGAAGCAGGCTACTTAACCTTTCTGTTAAGAGGATTGCTGATTTTATAGGACTTTTTTTTGAAGCAGATACAGTAAACTCCCCCGTATCTATCACACACCAGGAATGGGGGCTGCCACTTGTGGACTGCTCAAATATTGTCAGTGAAGTTTCATCAAAAGGAGAGAGAGAGAGAGATATGACAACATAGCCAGTTCCCAGGGCAATTTCTGATGGCATGAAAATTCCAGATAACGGAGTACCAGATGATGGGGACTTTATAAAGAAAATTAATCCAACTTGATAGACTTAGTAAATAGATGCTTTAATCCTATGATTATGCAACTTCTTACATGTTTCGGGTGTTTTGTGTGTTTTTTAAATTGCTTAAATAACATATCTGTTAATGACCACTAAAGGAATGAACAACCAAAAGTTTAATTACCTGCTATATCATGTATGTTGCACTGAGAATAGATGTTAATTTGTAGTTTGCTGATTTGAGATTGTTGTAAACTGTTCAGTCTTGTGTCCAGGCTAAAATTTATCAGAGTTGTGTGGCTGAGTTAAATTTTCTTGACTGTTTAATGTTGGCATTTCAGATCATCACATTTTGGAATATAACACATGAATAATTGGAGTCATAATGTTTAGTAAATGTATTTTTGGGGTAAATAGGTAACTTTGGGTATATAGTTCCTAAAGCTGTCCAACATCAAGTTTCTTCTACCACCTATGTTGTAAAAATCAATTAGTCAGTTGTAACAAGCCAGGATAATCAAAAGAAAGCTAGACAGTGTGAGATCATCCTTCTTACAATTGCTGTTTACCTCTCTTTGATACCTCTGAATATTCACTGCTCTGATATATCAACAGGAAACTTAATCTTGTTACCCTACCGATACTAAGAATAAAGTTGAACGTCTGATCCAAATCTGCATATTCTGACACTGCAGTTAGATTAAGATCAGGTTTAGATTCTCCATTACCTTTCAGATTTGTACATAATTGACGATTAAATTGAATGCACTGGAAAATATATGCAAATTTAGAATCTTAATCATGTCAAGATCCATAATAGCAAGTCACTGATAAAACCACCGAAAATCCAGTCTAACGTATTGCCATCTGTACTTGTTTCTAAATCTAATTCAATCAACAAATATAAAATCCATGTATATAGCATCGACAGAGTTGTCTCAAGTGCTGTTCCTAAAACCCTATCCCAATAAATGGATCCTGTGCTTTATCCCCACCATAGATACAATTTCCACAGTCAAAATGAGGCCTATAGATTTGTGATTTCCCTAGAAACCTTTCTTTAAAAAATTTCTTTTCCACCCCTTTGAGATCTAACATTAGCTGAAAATATCAATGTGGGAATTCGCAGTTTTAAGCCAACTGGTCAGGAATTCTAGATGAAAGATATCTAAGCTCAGCTTTATAAAGCTTGAATAAAAGCTAAAATTTCTGCAGAAACACAGCAAGCCTGGCAGCATCAGTGGAGAGAGAGAAACAGAGTTAACGTTTCCAAAAGTGTTAGTTGTTATAGCTTGCTATCCTGAAAAAGACCAGTTTATCCCTACGATCTGTTTCCTATTAGCTCACCAATCCTTTCTCCATGCCAATGTTACCTCTTACATATGTGTTACTAACAAGCAATCTTTGATGTAGCACTTAGTCAAATACCTTTTGCACTATGTTGTAAGTTTTAGGTTACAATTTTTAAAAATCCTTCATCCCAATTTATTTGTACTTCTGAAAATTTTACCAATAAGGTAATGGGAGAGGGTGTGGTGAGGTAACTCAGGAAAATTCACTTAAGTTATAAGACAATATTTACCAAAGCAGTGTGGTGACTTTAGGACTTACTGGAGTTCTTGCTTTCCAGTTCAGCTTGGAACAAGCAGTTAACAGTCTGTCTTTGGTCTCTTTCCAACACCTCTGGGTCATTTGCTGCTTATTTGACAGCCTGCTCTACTAACTTTGGTTTCAATCTTGGTGCTTGCACTTCAGTCACTGAAAACTGCTGCTTATTAATTCTTTGCAAGCTACAACCCACAGCATGATCCCTAACATTATAACATTCTGATTGGACTCAGTGAGATGAGATCTATTTTTAATTGGTTCAAAAGTATTGGACATTGACTGCCATCTCCCACTATCTTCTGCTTGATTTCTCAGTGTGGGCCCATCCTTTTCATTATGGTCTTGCCTTCATAAAAGGGTATTATGATATTTTCCTTCCCAATTTGTCAGGTCAACCATTTGTATGCTGCCTTGTGATTGATACTATAAGCACACTGTCTCTGTTTTTGCATAATTGGTGAGAATCTTTTATGTACGAGAAACCTTATCAGTGCCTATGTGTTTTGGAGGCATTGGCTTGGTGATATTTTTCATTCCATGGTTGTCTGTGCCTGGAATGTATTTCTTAACTTTTAAAACAGAATATGGTGGGGAAAGTTGCTCAGAAATTAAAACTATATGAAACTGATATGGAAAATCACAGACTACTAATGTCAAAGATTACAAAGTAGGTAGTACTTAAGTTAAACTGAGTGTTTATAAAACATAAGTGCATAATAAAGTATATAAGATATCCTAATACATTCAGTAATTATATAGTCTTGAGTGATAGAATTCTAAATGATTATACAGTTACAAACTTAAACACACACAGTACAAAGTTATCTCTATAATACAAAGATGACATTTAGCTAAATATAATTGCTTCTTTTCTAAAAGTTATACTTTGTAACAAAGCTCATTTAGAGCACAGCTGATTTTTTCTCTTCCATCCCACGATAGATCCCTCCTAGTCTTCCTTTTATTGATAACACCAGGGTTTTTCATAATCAATTAACAAGTTCGGAGGGTGTGAGCTTGTTCAGCCTTGAAGGTTGAAAGTTCTTACCATTTAACCTTGTGAAATCACGTGCATTTCCTTGTCAGGTGAGGCTAATCAGTCACATGGTCGCTAAGTGCTAAAATCTTTATAGATTACAGTTAAGCAATATGTTGGGTTAATGAATGACTTGACTTGGATTGCATGATTATAAGTAAACTAAGCTCACCATGACTACCTACTAATTCTACAACATCCATCTGATTAGATTCTCCATTATCCACCTTGCCTGTTACTTCCTTCAAAAAGCTGTCAAATTAAACATACTTTCTCTTTCACAAAACCCATATTGACTCTGCCTGATCACATTGATATTTTTTTTTAAAAAGTATTCTACTATACAGTACTCTAACAATTTCCCTTTGACATATGTTTGGCTAACTGACATATGGTTTCCTGTCTTTGTCTCTTCTTTTAGAATAATGCTAATAAGTTATCTATTTACTGATGTTCTAGGGCCCTACCAGAATCTAAGGAATTTTTGAAGATTTTAAGCAGTATTATCTCTCTAGCCACTGCTTTAAAAGCTCTTGGATGCATGCAGTCTTGACTTGTCAAACTTGAGATCTATTAGTCTCCCTAGCATCTCTTCCCTGGTAATGATGACATACAAATGTGTGAACGTTTGTGGACCAGAGTTGGCTATTCAGCCCCTCAAGACTATTCTGCCATTGAATAAGGACGACTAATCTAGTTGTAATCTGAAATCCATATTTCCACCTACTGGTCTTGATCTTTCGCTGACTTGTTATTATCTATGCATCTCTCCCTTTAAAAATATTCAAAGATTCTGCTTCTACCACTTTTTCAGGAAGAGATCCAAAGACTAATGTGCAACTGAGAGAAAACAAACTCACCCCAAAAAATCACTGAAAATAAAGTGGCACATGTTTAATACAGTGATCACTAGCTCTAGATTTGCCCATTTGAGGAAACATTCTCTCCACATCTATCTTGACGAGACCCCGCAGAATCTTATGTGTAAATCAAATCATCTCCTGCTCTACCAAATACCAACAGATATAAGCCTCGCCTGTCCAACATTTTTATATGACAACCCACCCATTCCAGGTATTAGTCAGTCATCTATTTGACCTATTTCTACCACACCTACATCCTTCTTTAAATGAGGTGATTAGTACTATACACAATACACTAAATATGATCTGAAGCGCCCTCTATAACTGAAGCATAACTTCCTTACTTTCACATTAAATGCACCTCAATAAATGATAACATTCTATTATCTTTCTTTATTATTTGCTGCACCTGCATACTAGCCTTGTGTGGTTTATGCATTAGAACAGCTAGATCCTTCTGTATCTCAGATCTCTGTAATCTTTCAACATTTAGATAAAATGCTTATTTATACTTCCTGCCAAAATTGGCCAGGGTAAAGTCACGTTTTCCCATATTATACTTCATTTGCTAGTTCTTTGCCTGCTCATTTAACCAACTTATGTCTCTTTATAGCCTCCTTGTTATCCTGTTCATCCCAACTTACATTTCTATCTATCTTTGTCAACACCAAATTTGGCAACCATTGCTTCCCTATCCTCCTCCAAATCACTTAGATAAATTATAAAAGTTGAGGTCCCAGTGTTGATCCTCTAGCGCACCTTTTGTCACATCCTGATAAGCAGAAAGAAGATCCTATTATTTATTCATCCTTCTATCAAAGCAATATGTTGCCTGTTACAGCATAAACTTTTACTTTCGCAATAACATGTGCTTTATTAAATACCTTCTGGAAATCCAAGTATAGTACATCCACCAATTTCCCCCTTATGCACAGCAAACGTTACTTCTCAAAGAATACAATTGATTGCAGTTCTTTCGGGTTTCATGTTTAAGCAGATGCTGTAAATCAGGGAAAAAAAAAACAAAGTTGCTGCAAAAGCTCAGCAGGTCTGGTAGCATCTGTGAAGGGGAAAAAAACAGAGTTAATATTTTGAGTCTGTTTAATACTTTGTCAGTTCTGAGGAAAGGTCACCAGACCCGAAACGTTTAACTCTGTGTTTTTTCCTTCACAGATGCTGCCAGACCTGCTGAGCTTTTCCAGCAACTTTGTTTTTGTTGCTTCATCATGATTTCCCCTTCATAAAACTGTGACACTTCTCTAATTGCTTTGTTATAACTTCTTTAATAACAACTTGTAACATCTTTGATAGATGCTAAACTAACTGGCCTGTAGTTTTCTGTTCTCACATAAATAATAATGTCTAATTACTGGTCCCCCAATTACCAAATCTTTTCCATTTGCTGTTAAAAATTTCGTCCCTGGATGACGGGCAGTCTTGAACTACCATAATTGTAGATATTGATGACACAAGTTTGCATAAGCTGCAAGGTGGGGGAAATGACTTCAGTAGCATGCCCAATCCTGCAAAAATGGATTGCAGTTAATCTTTATGCAAGTGTTTATGGTATTGAAATGAAAAATCATGAAACTTTCTCATCTTTTCTTCAGGTCAAAGTGTGGATGTTGAGATTAAAAATGAAGAAGACAAAATTCCATCCACAGTGCACTGTACTCCATCTCCAGGTACTGTTCACAAAGTTATATATTCAAATTCTTTGCATGCTTTCATAACAGATACTTAAATCACTTAAAACTATTTTCCTCTGAAGCTGATTTGTTTTTTAGGTGACACTTTCTGGTCTGACCTGAAATAATTGAAGGTGTCATGTGCCATAAGGAGAATATTTTAAAAGGAGCTGGTTGGAAATGGTACTCTCAATTAAGAACGATACTGAGCAGTAATCCAACACACTTTCAATTAGCTCATCTCCAGACAGCAGCTGGAGTAATTATCTTAACCACATTTGAGAATTTTATACTGTTTACAACACAGCACATTTGTTGTCAAATGCTAGTAATCAATTAATTCAGTCAAATTCAACAAAATCTGAAGCCGGTTGTGCTTCCATTGCTGTTTGTTCAGTTCAGCTAAGAAAATGCAGCAAGAACACCAATTTTCTAGGTCTGAAGTTGAGAAAGCACTGAATTCTTCTAAAATAGTTCATGTATCTTATCCAAGGAGGAACATTGATTATCCACCTACAAGTATTCACCTGAGGACAGTCAGTCATATTGAGTTCAAAATTTCCTTGTTGTGCTTGTGCTCCCTTTGGTGCAGCATTAGTGAAACATATGAAATAGAAGCAGAAGTAGACCATTTGACCCTTGGAGCCTGGTCTACCATTCAGTAAAATCATGACTGGTTTGTTTGTGTTTTGAAATAATGGGAACTGCAGATGCTGGAGAATCCAAGATAACAAAGTGTGAAGCTGGATGAACACAGCAGGCCAAGCAGCATCTCAGGAGCGCAAAAGCTGACGTTTCGGGCCTAGATGAAGGGTCTAGGCCCGAAACGTCAGCTTCTGTGCTCCTGAGATGCTGTGTTCATCCAGCTTCACACTTTGTTATCTTGTTTGTGTTTTGAATTTCTTTTTCATCCACTCCAATAAAATTTGATCCACCAAATTTTTTAAAGGAACTGGAAACATTGATGGAATCACTGGTAGTAAAAGTAAAGTCAACATAATCCTTCCAGACCATAGGCCTACATTCATCTCAGAGAGAGAGGACTGGTGGTGGTTTGACCTTGGGGTCAGAAAACCTCAGGCAAGGGGAAAGGTTGAGAAGGAGAATCCTTCATGATAACCTCAGCTGATGCAGGAATTGAACCCAGGTTGTTGGCATTGCTCTGTATCGAAGCAGCTGCTCAGCCAACTGATCTCATGCACTAGTAATAATCCCCAAGGAATTGGTAGATTCGGAAGCCCCAGAGTACTGGAAAAATAATATTCTTATTGAAACAGGGCAAAAGATGATAAAGCAGCTAGGTATAGGCCAGTTAGCCTAACATTTGTCATTGGCAAAATACTAGGGTTGATTGTAAAGAAAGTAATAGAAATTTAGAAGTCTAGAAATTTAGAAATCTAGGAATGCATAAGGTAATTAAGTAGAGTCAACATGGCTCCATGAAGGAGAAGTTACGTCTGGCAAATCAGAGAATTATTTGAGTAAGCAACAAATAAATAAGATAAATAGAGAGAAACCAGTAAACGTAATATATTTGGACTTCAAAAATAAGTTACCATGCATAAGACTACTTAGTAAGACCAGCACATGGACTATAGCAGTTCAAGGAGACAAATGACCTCCACCTTCTCAAGAGTTACTAAGGACAGGCAGTAAAGGCTGGCCCTGCCAACGATGTCCACATTCCACCAGTGATTTTTTTTTTCTTTTAAAAGGCCCATGGTGTTGTGGCTAGTACATTAGTATAGATGGAAGATTGGCTAACTAATTGAAGACAGAGTTGATTTAAGGGGGCATTTTCAGGGTGGCAGCTTGTAACTAGTAGAGTGCCATAGTGATTATTACTGGAGCTACAATCATTTACAATATATATTAATGACTTGGATGGCAGAAGTGAATGTATTATCGCCAAATTTGAGGGTGACACAAAAATTGGAAAGCAGTTGTTGAGAATGACACTATAGAGGGATATGGATGGGTCAGTGAGTGAAAAAATACTTGGGAAATATAATATAATGTGGGAAAATGTGATGTTGTGCACTGTGGCAGGAAGAATAGAAAGGCTAAATATTGTTTAAATCAATGAAGACTGCAGAATGTTGTGGCACAAAGGAATTTGGGTGTCCTCGTGGATGAATCACAATGCAGGCATCCACGTTCATGTAATTGGGAAGAAAATTGGCCTTTTTCAAGGAGAATAGGTTATAATAATAAAGTCCTGCCAGTACGATAAAAGACCGCAGCTGGAATACTGTAGTTCTGCTCCTCTTATCTATGAGTACAAGGTGGCCCACTTCAGACAGATGTGGAATTATTTCTGAGGTTATTTTTGTGAACATGAAAGAACGTTGTAGTTTCAAGATGGTATAAATATGCTAGCATTTCAGAATTATTGTATTTAGAAAATTATGGAATTTTTTCCCTAAAAGATGCAATTCTATTTGAATATATGTCAACAAACCTACTTCTGTAAACCTATTATTCTTTAGTAATGAGTTTAATTTTATCTCCACCAGGTGCATTCAAGCCATGTCAACAATTGTTGGGAAGCTGGATGATTCGTCTGACTGTATGGTTCATCTTTCTAGTGGCACTAATTTTCAACATAGTTGTTGTCCTAACAACGTTTGCATCACGTGTGCCACTATCTTCTGCAAAGCTGTTTGTGGGTCTAATTGCGGCAGCCAATCTCTTAATGGGAGTGTATACTGGTACCCTGACTATTCTAGATTCAGTCTCTTGGGGGAAGTTTGCTCGATTTGGTGCCTGGTGGGAGACAGGAAGTGGCTGCAAAGTTGCTGGATTCCTCGCCATGTTCTCTTCCGAAGCATCCATTTTCTTCCTTACTCTGGCATCTTTTGAACGGACTCTGACTACACGTGACTTAATCAAAAAAGGGAAAAGCCATCGTTTGATACATTTTCAGATAGCTGCTGCCTTTGCTGTCTTGGTTGCTGCAGTGATAGCTTGCCTTCCATGGTTTCATATTGGAGAATTTTCAGCATCTCCGCTCTGTTTGCCCTTCCCCACTGGTGAGTCTCCTTCCCTGGGTTATACAGTAACTCTGGTGTTGCTAAACTCACTAGCCTTCCTGCTAATGGCAGTTGTCTACACAAAGCTCTACTGCAACTTGGAAAAAGAGGATCTTGCAGAAAATTCTCAGTCAAGTCTGATTAAGCATGTTGCCTGGTTAATTTTCACCAACTGCATTTTCTTCTGTCCTGTTGCTTTTTTTTCATTTGCACCTCTTATCAGTGCAATTTCCATCAGCCCTGAAATAATGAAATCCGTAACACTAATCTTCTTTCCATTGCCTGCTTGTCTGAACCCTGTTCTGTATGTTTTCTTCAACCCACGATTCAGAGAAGACTGGAATATGTTGAAATGGCACCCAAAACAAAAAGACAAATCTGTTGCAGTCGCAGTAAATGCTCAAAGCAGCTGTGTGTCACCGGAATTCTTCTATGACTGTGGAGTGTATACCCACCTACAGGGTAATCTCACTGTTTGTGACTGTTGCGAATCATTGTTATTGACGAAACCTTCAACATGCAAACACTTAGTGAAGTCACATAGCTGCCCAGCCCTGGCTGTGGTACCTTGCCAGCGGCCCAACGGCTACTGGTCAGACTGTGGGACTCAGTCTGCTCATTCAGAATATGCTGATGAGGGAGACTCCTTTGTTTCAGATAGTTCCGACCAAGTACAGGCCTGTGGGAGAGCCTGCTTCTATCAAAGCCGGGGATTTCCTTTGGTTCACTATGCGTATAATAACCCAAGGATCAAAGACTAATTGCAGAAGACTTAAATGCCAGGAAGGTACATGTATGAACACTTAGAAACAAACTAACTTTTCCTCGTGTGAACTTTTATTCTGGGAAGCACTTTTTCTTCAATCTGACAGTTGTCAAAAGAAAAGGGAATCACATTCAGTCAGTTTTATTTTGAGCCATCTGTTCTTACAAAAAGAGAATCGCCCAAACAGATTAATTTTGTGTGTGTGTGTTTGGTATATAACAACGGTGTTTGTAAACTTATTGACAAGAAAGATTTATTTTTTAAAAATAGCTACTATTTTTATGGTGCATTCTGTCTAATAGACATGCAATTTTGCTGTGTTTTTGTCCTTTAAAGTAGCTGTTTGCTTATATTTACAGTTGTGTCTCTTAATGGAAAATTCACTGCCAGATTGTATTTGCTGTTTCTTCACATGTTCCCTGCTGAGTAACTTAACACTTGCCTGCATTGAAGAATAAACAGAAGCTCCACTCAGTTAGCATAAACAAATGTGAATACCATTCTTTCGGATTCATCACTTGTAGTTCCTCAGGAGGTTAGAAGATGCCAAAAATTACTTCCAAACTGAAATTTCAGGAATGGGTTGTAGATACTGTGCATATGACACATTTTCAAATTTGTATTGTAAATTA
The DNA here is from genome assembly GCF_030684315.1 of Stegostoma tigrinum. Classification (NCBI taxonomy): domain Eukaryota; kingdom Metazoa; phylum Chordata; class Chondrichthyes; order Orectolobiformes; family Stegostomatidae; genus Stegostoma; species Stegostoma tigrinum. The sequence continues at coordinate 52,931,516 of NC_081370.1, read as the reverse complement.
TTGGATGAAAATATAAAGGGGTATTCTTTTATGTACTCATTTTAAGTAATGGTAACTACCTCTTAAATAAAGTTGACCACCAGTAGCTGTTTACCCAATTGTGGTCTATATACAGTACATGGTTTTAACAATTCTTGTCTTGTAAATACTTTTGGATGTACATTATCACCATGTTATAAAAATAAAGCAGAATCTTTGTAAATCAATATTAAAATGTAATTTTTTGTAGTTTTTACAATGTGGAATGGATTATTAATATTGTAATTTTAAACCAAACTATTCAAAAGTAAAAGTTTAAAATTTCTCCAGCCTTCAATTTTATGAATTTTCATCACAAGATCTCAAAATAATTCAAGAAATTAAAATCTCATTCTTAATGCAGCATGTTGTAAATAACACAAAAGTAGTGAACAATAAAGCGCTGTTTTAACAAAGGACACATATTGCCCAAACAGCATCAGCATCAACATCTGCAGTGACAAAATTGAAGGGAATTTCCTGCAAAATGTTGATTGCAAATTAAGGAATTGGAACATGTTGTCCAACTCCACACCTGCTTTAACTGTCATAGCAGTTTTTCTAACATTTTATTGTGATCATATCAGCAAAAGCATTAAGAAGATGAGCAAGTTTGATCAACCCCCCCTCCACCCACTCCAATCCTGCGGTGCAGTATGAGACAGTCCTCGTAGTTTATTGGAAAGCTCGGGGATTTAAGGAAAAAGGAATTGTCCAAAAGAACAGAGGGAATGTGAATGAACAAACTGGAAGCAAAGCGCTTCAATATGCGGATGCTCCAATTTGAGAAGATTTAGAAATAAAGTGTGAAAGAAATCGGTGGTGTGGTCAATTGTGTTTTCCAAATTAATAGATGTCTTGGGTTTGGGAAGCATAGTCAATATATTTGTTGACTGTCCAAAGGTAGAAACTATAGAAAATAGTTATCTGAAAAAAAGAAATTCTATTGTGTAGAAAGCTGTGCCTGTGGCAGATATGTGATTTAATAGTTTGGGGGGGGGGAGCAAAAGTATGAAAAGAGAGACAGCCAGGTGTGCTGTAGAGCTTCATGACTCTTAAGGGAGAGTGCAGGTTGGAAAGGCTATTTTAAGAAAATGTCTAGCATCGTTATGGCACAACTGAATACAGAATTGAGAGGGAAAATGAAATCTAGTATGAAACTAGAATTGGAAATTATAATTACATTGAAAGTCAAAGGCTAGGGAGTATTGTCTTTGGAATGGAGAAAGCCAAGATGAAATGTTGTTTTGTACTTTCATGTAGAAATTTGAGAGCCAAGTTGCATAAAATATACACATTCATTCCCTTTTACAAGAGTATTTGTTTAAAAGATGAATTCAAATTCATGATTGCTTCTGGATGTGAGTTTGCTCGCTGAGCTGGAAGGTTGGTTTTCGGACGTTTCGTCACCATTCTAGGTAACATCATCAGTGAGCCTCCGACGAAGCGCTGGTGTTATGTCCTGCTTTCTATTTATCTGGTTAGGTTTCCTTGGGTTGGGAACCCAAGGAAACCTAACCAGATAAATAGAAAGCGGAACATAACACCAGCGCTTCGTCGGAGACTCACTGATGATGTTACCTAGAATGGTGATGAAACGTCTGAAAACTAACCTTCCAGCTCAGCGAGCAAACTCACATCCAGAACCTCAACCTGAGCTACAAATCTTCTCAAAACTCGCTATCATGATTGCTTGTTAAACGCAACTTTGAGTCATATGATAAAAGGCAAACAAAATTGCTCACAAGAAATACTTTATTTAAAATCTTTATTATTAACTACAGTGCTTGATAAAGTTTTTGGAACTGATGTTTTATGTTGCTGTTAGGCGGGATCTTTCAGTTCTGTTTTGGGGGGATTATCTGTTAAGAAGATGGTGTGTAAAATGGTACCTTGGGAATGATCAAATGTGTAAAAGACCTACTTAAAAGTGTTGAGACCTTGAACTGTCATTTTTTTTTAATGAATGCTTACTTTGATAGAGTTTGAATAGAACGTAGAACAATACAGTGCAGAACAGGCCCTTCGGCCCTCGATGTAGCGCCAACCTGTGAACTAATCTAAGCCCCTCCCTCTACACCATCCCATCATTATCCATATGCTTATCCAAGGAATAAGTTGGATCAGATAATTATCCTTGTGATTTTTCCACACTTGACTAATTCTATCATTTTATCTGCCTTAATTTGCAATATGGAACTTCTAAATAATTTTACTCGTGAATTACATGGATGCTTGTGGATACCAGGTGATTTGGCATGATAGATGAATTAGGAAAGTATACAGAATGGAGGGGTAGAGATGGTGTAAGCAATGGCTATGGACAGAACTTGAGCAATGTGTGGGGGTGAAAACTGAGGGCTGGAGGAATATTTTGCATTTTTTTTTTCATTTTGATCTTTGACCATAGTAGTGGCACCCCAAGGCATGCTTTTTTGCCCAATCTACCAGGGGACTGACAGTCTCCCCAGCTCTTCCTCATCCAACTTCAATCCAGCTCATTCCACCAGATTAGGACTGGGAAAGCAAACAAACGTTTTAAAGTGATAATGGGAAGTGCAGATGCTGTAGAATCCAAGATAACAAAGTGTGGAGCTGGATGAACACAGCAGGCCAGGCAGCATCTCAGGAGCACAAAAGCTGACGTTTCGGGCCTAGATCCTTCATCAGAGAGGACATTTTAAAGGCTGGATTTTCATACTAGGCAATCATCTCACCTTTGCATTCCTAAATTGTGAACAAAAATGATCAGGATTTAAAGTTGTGTGGTGGTCTGCTTATTGGAATCTGACTGTATAGAAACTCAACAGGATATAAAATATTAACATTATCCTTGCTGTAGAATCAATGCTGATGTATTATCAATTCGCTGTCAGCTTTTCTAAAACTTTGGGTATGATTTCCTCCTCGGAGTTGTTGGCAACGGAAAGTTAACACAATATGGCAAATATACAAGAAAAAATTCTTTACGTTGAGAAAAAAATCATTCTGATTTTCTCCTTAATGTTTAAATGCCAAGTTCAGAATCTCGCTAATGAACAATGACAATCTTATTTCAATACATTTGCTTCTCATTGTTAGCTAGACTTGCCCATTTTATGCAGCTTTCAATTCTCTCCTCCAGCAGTGTCAATTCTCAACATTAAAATCAAGAATGGTTACTTAGCATTTTGCTTCTCTGGGTACCCATCCAACTCTATCCACTGCAATGTCCCTTCATGGTCCACAGACACCGTCGTCTTCCAGCTTCAGTCCACACAAGTAGCATCGCCAAACCACCAGTGTCACTGCTTCATCACAGCTACTTTAAAACCTTCAACACATCGCTTTAGAGTTCAGGGGTATAAATGGCTTGCATGCTTCTGACAGATCATTTTGCCTACAGTGACAGACACATCTCATGCATCTTAGGGTTCTTGGGCTTACTTTCTTAGCATTCACTCACTTTATGTTTACTTGGGGGTTACCAGCCGCTCTGAATTGCATTGCTCTTTAGTGCAGAGGGAAATAGATAAGCAGGCAGCTTGTCACAGGTCAGAGCTCTGTACGTTAGTTGGGATTGGTATGTCACACTGAGTCTTACAGCAACATCAATGTCATACCTACAGCGTGGGTCAGTAGCTCAACTCTGATGGTTATGCCTGAAAGTCAAATGGGAATATGGCCAGTTAAGAGGATCATCGAAACTGGGTCAAGGGGGTTCTGTCTGATCAGAGTCTGGATATCTGTATCCATACAGTCCACCAATTGGACAATGCACTTTTCTTGCAGTACTGACCAACCAGTGGAGGGATTACAGCTAGGTCAGTCAAGGTCCTCTGGAGACATTACTTTCAAGGTTGGACCACTTTTACCTAGACTGAGACACGGAGGGTTTTGAATATAATGAAAGGCCAGTTAGTTGTAATGCAGGTGCAGAAGAAATGAGATGTTGGTGACTGAGCACAAGAGTGATAGTAAGAAAGAGTAGAATGAAAGGAATGAGTGGTTGTGAGGACATACTACATTAGATAGAGTTAAAGTCATTCAGTCTTTGTGAGATGCAGGCGCAGTGGCCCTGATTTGTGAGGTAGCCGAAAACAATGGCACTAACTATTTACTAAAATCCAATATTAGCCTTATAGCTGCGCTGCTGGGCATTTCTTTTAATCCCAGTCACTGCACTGATCCAGGCTGTGATCCATGTCTAGCCTGGCTGAGTCTGGTGGTCTGGTCTCCTTTGCTGTTCATCATAAGAAGGTGGTCCTTACCTCCACCCCATCCTAGGCATCTTGAGATACCTGTGTGCAAAGCATGTTGGTAACTTGCTTTACTGGGCCATTTTCCTGGGATCAATGTTAAAACCCCATTATGAAGGCCAATTCCTTGTTTGTAGCAACTGAAGTGCTATGCAACTGAGACTTAAATGTGGTGCCAGTGGCATGGACAGTGGATGTACTGGCAGCAGCGAGCACTTCTGCCTTCCCTGCATGTAAGGTTGATGCCGAAAAGGCCAGTTCCCAAATTAATAAGATGCAGAACAGAAGATTGCATGAAAAACGCCAAGGGTCATGGTGAATCAATTGTAATGAATCCCACTTGAAAACACCAAAAAATGGGAAAATTCTTTCCTTTAGTTCAAATCTAGTGATTTTCTTTTGTTTAACAAGGAGTCATTTTTGAATAGAACATACAATAGTACAGCGCAGAACAGGCCCTTCGGCCCTCGATGTTGTGCCAACCTGTGAACTAATCTAAGCCCCTCCCCCTACACCATCCCATCATTATCCATATGCTTATCCAAGGAATAAGTTGGATCAGATAATTATCCTTGTGATTTTCCCACACTTGACCAATTCTATCATTTTATCTGCCATTTCCATCCCACTCCTGCCATCTCCATTTCTTCCCAGTGGTGCCATCCCATCTCCTGTGGAGACAGTTCCTCAAACCAGGGTAGTTTTTTTGTTAGGCACCCTTACCTTCCACTGCTTTTTGCTTACCAGTAGCCATGTTGCCGCCAGCTGAACATGTATCATGTGTCCCAGTCTTGAGTAATATTGCCTCCTACTCCTTCAACTCATCAATCAGATAGACAAATACCCAGGACTACTATCAATATTCCCATGTCCTTGATTACCAGAGTTGGCAACATGACAAAACTGCTTGTTGACCAAAAGCTTCCATTGGAAGCACACGTCTGAGTATTTTGAGGTGCTACTTAACAGCATTTTTTTTGTGACTTTTTCCTCTGCTGATGAGTTCTGAAAAGCCACTCGTGCAGAACCAAAACTAACTTTAGGAATGTAGACATATTTCATCGGTATTCTGAAAATATAGTTTAAGAACTTACAATGTAGCAAAGGTGTTTGGATTTTTCAACAGTAGTAGTTATGTTTGTCAATCCAGTGTGATCGATGTTGCCAGGTTTTTGTTTTCTTTCCTGGGGGTTGGCTTGGTTTTGCAGTACTCACTTCAAATGCTGAAAAAACAATATTATCTGCTACTTTTGTGAAGGTAAATAGAAAAGCTATCTTGATCTTTTAGATCTTTTAAACTTCAGCTGTATTTTTGGCAGTTATCATAAAACCATGTACTCTTAAGTAAAAGATCCTTCAGATACCATTAAACTTAAAGAAACAAACGCAAGGATCCATTGGCCGGGCTCACAATGATACGAGCAATGAGACAGGACCAAAGGAAAATGTTTTGCCGTGTCATAAAGAAGGCTTGAAAGGATATCTGTGCTAACATAATTTACAAATCAAAATCACCTGATGAGAAGCAAACACACAACTTGAAAAAGTAGCATCCGATTTCTATCAAAAAAAATCAATATAATTTGAAAGTTCAAGAAATGTCAGTGCACTTTAAATTCAGAAGCTTCAGGTTTGGATTTCATATGTAGGTTCACTAAATAGGCATTGTATGTTCGTGAAAGTGATTAAAGAAAGGATACTTGTGTTGATAACAAAATGTGGAGCTGGAGGAAGACAATGGCCAGGCAGCAGCAGAGGAACAGGAAAGTGACGTTTCAGGTCAGGACCCTTCAGAAAATCCAGTATCTGCAGTTCTTGCTATCACATACTTGAGTTGCTGCAACATTTATTTGCTCTGAGAGTCCCTGGTGCAGCCAGCATTTAATTCTTATTCCTAAATGCTGGCGAGAAGCCAGTAGGCAGCCTTTTTGAACTATTCCAATCTCTGCTATGTAGGTAGCTACACAGTGCTGTTGTGAAAAGATTTGCAAATGTTTGCACCGATGAGGTGAGATAATATGGTTACTGAACAGAATGGCAAATGAGCTGGGGAACTAACAGGAATGATGATCTCAGCTGGTCTTACTCCTGGACAAGGCTGATCCAATAATGAAGTCTGGCTTGATAGATCATTTTTTGTGGGTTTTTGTTTTTCATTTGTGTTTGAAACAAAAGGTACAGAACCTCCCGCAGCAGGTGGAGATGGTGGGGGAGGCTGTTGAGCAGGGGAACTCAAGTAATTGTACTGGGGTTTCCGGCAGCAGGTGACGTGGTGAAGGAGAGTAGCTGGATCAAACTCTCCAAGAAAAGGTATCTTTGAGGAAGGAGGATTTTTGGGAAGAAGGACCAGACAGACTCAGTTTTTCTTAGCCCAAAGTAAGCTTGAGACTTCATTTCATGTAAATACTGTAAAATCTTCCTTGTTTAGCCTTAATTTCCCTTTAGTGCACTGGTGTCAAATCATTACAGAGGTAATGAATCCCTGTTTATGTCTTTGGGCTGTCCACGTTAAAGTCATGTTACATTTCTGGCAAGTTTGGCAGGATTCCACAGCATAGACATCAAGTCATGGTGGATAAGCTTCAAATGCACACGGCCAAGATGAAGTGGATGATGGAGGAGTGGTAATGTCTGTGAGGAAGGCTGAGGTTTCTCTGGGTTCTTTGGAAGCTCAAGTATTGTCAAAGGGAATCAGACCAAAGTCCAAAACCAGGCAAAGGCTTTCTGTGTGCATTCCATTGAAGCTACAGAGGGAAGGAAGTGGAACTTCTGGTTGGATATTCTGTTTGTTGATGAGCAGGTGGCCGGACAGACTTTGGGAAAGACTGGAAACACCCAATGATTTAACAATTCAGTTTGGTCATGCAGATGGTTATGGCACCCAGGGGCCTCAGTGCAAGTGAACAGTAAGTGTTCACATGGAAATATTTGTGCCTTTTCCCAATGGACTTACTGGCATGAATATTTCAAAAAAACATCCTCAGTGGATCTTTGGGGTACTGACAACAGTTTTGGGTGACAGCAGTAGCCTGACTGAGCAATGGCAGAGCTTTTGAGTACATGCAAACCGATGGGGCGGGCCTGATTTTGGTAACCATGGTGAATTTGTTTGATTGCTTCGCCCTGCTGAATCCCATCCTCAGTGCAATATTGCAGAAGGATGTTTACCATCTACCTAGGATTGATGAGCATTGCGAGTTCTTAAAGGTGCAAAGTATTCCTGCAGTCTCAATTTGGCCCATTGTTATAACCTGCTACCTAACACTGAAAAAGGCATTGAGCAGACAGAATTCAGAATGGGTGTCGAAGGACTTTGTGAATATGCAAGAATGCTGTTTGATCTCCACCTTCCTGCATGTGATAGATAAAGCTTTTGCTAGTCTTAATTTCCAGTTCATCCTTGTGTGTCTGAACAGACTAATCTTCAGCTCCACACTCGGGAAGACCCTTGCAAAATTAGACACCAGCTCAACCTGCTTGTTAATATTAAACTTGGAAATTAAAACAGAGAAGTGCCAACTTTGCTGGATAAATATACCTTGGGCACTTTATTACTAAGGAAGGCATTACACCTGACGGTGAGAAAATCTAAGCAGTTGAGGAGTGCAGTTGATTCCAGATGGAATTCCTGGTCCCAAGAGACCTCTAAAGACTTTTGCAATGGATTTCATGATACTTAACCGAGTGGAAACAGAACTGAGCATCTTTTCATACTCATGGATGTCTCTCCCACATTCACGCATTTCCACTCTTGACCAAAATGCTTCAACTATAGCCAAAGTGTTAAATTTTAATTCACTTGTCCATTTCAGTGTGCCAAGTTGGATTTACAGTTATCGGGGATGCATGTTCAACAGAAAGATCTCAGAGGTTTTGCAATATCTATGGCATTAATAAGTACTGAACCACCCCCTCATCTAAGTGCAAATTATTGAACTGTACTCATGCATTGCTTCCTCAGAGTGGACAGAAGTGGCCTAGTTACATTCTGGAAATGGTTAATGATTATAATAGCTCCTCACACCCATCTACAGGTTATTCTCTACACTGCCTTCTTTGAATGAGACACAAGTCCTCCTGTGGAACATCGCCTTAGTCTCACCATGCCTCGTGATGGGAATGGCCAGGTTAATAAGTGGATTTCTGAGCATCATGTGAGGTTAAGACAGGCATTCAAAATGATGTCCAAGAGAACAGAGAGCAAAAGAGAGACACTGAGAAAGAAAACATGATTGATTACCAGGTTGATGAGACTGATCTTCTAATTGGCACAAGGATATTCCTCCAGAATTGGAATATCAGGGATTGGAATGAGATACAAGATGTGTGGGCACTGAACTGCACAGAATCATTGGGCCACTGGATATAGGTGAGGGTGTGCCTATGTTCTTGAACAAATAGGCAGAACGATGGCTCAGTGAAAAGCACTGCTGCCTCATTGCACCAGGGACCTGCGTTTGATTCCACTCTTGGATGATTGTCAAAATCCACACAGTCATTCTCTGTTTCTGCATTTGTTTTCTCTGGGTGCTCTGGTTTACTTGCACAGTCCAAAGATGTGCTGGTAGGTGGATTGGCTATGCTAAATTGCCCACAGTATTCAGGCATGTGCAGGCTAGGTGGATTAACCTTGGGAAATGCAGGGTTACAGGGATAGGGGAAGGGGTGGATTTGGGTGGAGTGCTCGTTGGAGGGTCATTGATGGGCTGAATAGCCTGCTTCCCTACTGTAGGATTCTATAATAGCTGGCAGTAGCCTCAGAAAAGAGCTCAAAAGGGAGTTGCTTGAGACCGAAAGTCTGGTGGATGATGTGGGGACAAGCAGCTCACTCAGTGATGTGGTGGAACCTTAAGTGTCCATGCAGGCTTGAATGAAGTGGACCCGAATAGCAATGTGGAATCCTGAAGTGGCCTGTGTGTTATGAAGCCAGAGGATCATCCAATGTAAGGAGGCCTAATCCTGCCCTGGTAGGTAGTACAGGGAGGATCTGCTGGCAGGCAGAATCTGAAGCAATGAGTGCTGACAGCCCCACGATGATACAACCTAGAGCCTGAATCCTTTTAAACGACCAATACGGATGAAAGGCCAAGTTGATCCACTTGAACAAATGCTGGATATCACAACCCTTACCATTTCCCCAGACTGGTGCTACAAGAAGAGAATGCAGCCATTAATGTGGACTCAAACATCTTAGCTATCAGGCCACACTTGATCCTGCTAATCACACAACTGCTTAGGAAATTGTCATTATGTGCTATGTATAGTTGCTGGGACAACACATTTCAACCAGGTAAGTGCGTAACAGAATTTTTGACACCATGTGGTGGTCAGCATGGGGGCTCAAGTATCACATGGCAATGCAGCACAAGCAGTCAAACAGACCATCTCTTTGGACAATGGAGGGTTTACGGGAAGAAGGGCCAGACAGACAAAGGATTCCTCAACATAATGTAAACCAGAGGCTTCATTCCTTGTAAATACTCTTTGTTTAACCATAATTTCCCTTTATGTATGTAATGATCCAATACCAATGGAATAAAGAAGCCTTTAAGTAGTGGTATTCAAATCTCATGAATGCACATGATTACATGTTTGGCTTTAGCAGAGTGAAGGCAAGTTGCTGCTTCTTGCAGATGCTGCAGACTGTTGCTTCTGTATGCCAGTATTGGAGGGTCTGAATGTTTAAGATGATTGATGCGATGCTGATCAAGGGGGCTATTTTTTGTCCTGTTGAGCATCTTGAGTGTTACTGGATTACATTAATCTAGGCAAGTGAGGAGTATTCCAGCACACTTTGACTTGTGCCTTCTAGATGTCGGAAGTATTTTGGGGGGATTCAGGAGGTGAGTTACCACAGAACACCCAGCCTCTGACCTGCTCATGTAACCACAATATTTATATGGCTAGTCTAGTCAAGTTTCTGACCAGTTGTAATCCCCAGGCTGTTGATGACAGGAGAGTCAACAATAGGAATGACAAGAGAAGATGATCAATGCCTTGTACTTGCGTGGCACAAAAGTTTTACATTAAGGTTTTAACAACAAATTGAATTTGAAGTAAGTGAGAATTAGGCAAACATTGTAAATCTATTGGAGGTGCAATGTGATTGCCATGAATAAAATGCATAAATTACATCACTTGAAATTATGACAGAAAGTGGTGATTTTGATGAACACTTTAGCACTCCCCACATTGAAAGACACCTGTTCTTAGAGACTAACAGATCATTCAGAAAAGTGCTCAGGCAGCAGGTGCAGCCATGTCAGTTTGGTATTACATTCAATTTCTGTGTGAGAAGGTTATGGTCTCAAACACCACTCAAGACTAAGCTAAGATAGATAGGCTCACTTCAGGACAATATTAGAGATCTTTTGCATTTCAGAACCACTGCCTTTTTGAAGAGGAATTGCATCACAAAGACAAATGAATGTAAATAAACTACTGGTACCACAGGAATCCATGCTGGAACCTTAACTATTTACAATATATATCACTCACTGACATAGATGAAGTGGTTAAATATGCTGCAGGCAAATATGCTGACAATACAAAGATAGGTGGGAAAACAAGTTATGAGGAGGACGCAATCGGTCTGCAAAGGGATATAAACAGGCTGTGAGTGGACAATAATGCAATTGATGGAGCATGTGGGAAAATACAAGAGTTTGGTACGTAGAATGGAAATACAGAATGTTATTTAAATGTAAAAAAAGCTAGGATGTCGTGCGACAGAGACACCTGGGTGTCCTTGTAAAAGAATCAGTAAAGATTGGCATCCAGATTTTATTCATTTATGGGACAGAGTTGTCACTGACTCCTCCAGCATTCATGCACCATCCCATAATTGTTTTTCAGAAGGTGATAGAGACAACAGATTTATATCCCTAATGGAAGGAAGTGTTATTAATGAGCCAGTTGTTTTGTTTTAATGAGGATCAACAATGGTTACATGGTCACCATTTGATCAGCTCTTTACTCCAGAGTTTTGTTTTATGGAATTTAGATTTTACCTATGTCAATCATTGTGAGGTTCAAATCCATGTTCCTGAGTATTGGTCTGGGATTCTGGATTGCTATTCCAGTGACATTAGCACGACAGCACTGCCTACCCTTCATTATTGCAAGGGGCATGAATAAATGAGGACAGTTTGCTACAACTGTTTAGAATATTGCATACAGTTTTGGTCTTTCTGGGTCACGGGTGACAAGTCACATAAACCAGTATTTCTTCTTTAAGGAAATACATTTGATCCCTTTACAATTGTGCAACTCTAGTTATTTTCCCAAAATAAACAATTACAATTCCACAGACATTATAAAGAAACTGAGTCCTACCATACTGCTTCCAAGTCATCACCTTGGTCAACACCCTTATAAAAGTGAGGATTATCTGGTTACTGACATGGTGCTTGTGGTGTTTTCTTATATGCAAATTCTCTATCTTGCGGCATGTACTTCATTGGCAGCAATGTACTCTGGGATGTCCCAAGACTCCGAAAATGTTCCCAAATTTCTATTTCATTCCTTGGTAAAGTGATGATGACACAGCACCCAAGAAGTTTTAAATGAGGAACATAGGTGATTCTGATGACTCCAGTGATTCTGGATAGTGGCTGAGAAAGTTTATGTGGAACATACTGAAGGAGGGGTGGAGACTATTTATTAGGACAAAGCAGGTCCCTTGGCCTAAAAGAATGAAGTTAATGAGCATAAGTGAAAGTGTATACCAGTGAATTTAGCATGTTATATTTAATAGATTCCAAGACTAGCAGAAACAGCACGTGCATTATATGACACCTTAAATGTAGAAAAATGCTCCAAGGCATTTCATAAGTGATATAATGAAAAAGGCAGCTACTGAGCCAAGGGAGGGGGTTTTACAGAAGGTGAAATAATGTTTGATCAAAGGTTTAAAGACAATCTTGAAAGGACTGGAATTTAGCCAGAAACTTCAACAGAATGATTTCCAAACTCTAAAACAAAGTTGCCAGTTGTGGGGTAAGGATAGAAGTACTGAATGAACCAAGTCCTAAAATCGACAAAGTGTGGATATAAGTTTCAGTACAGACTGGAAGAAGTCCATTGATAGTTTTGTGTAAAAGATATGAGTAATCAGATGGGGGAGGAAGCAAAGTTTATGTTGAAAAGAGAACCAAGAAGCTGCACCTTTTTGCACAGCTTGAGGTGAAGAAAGTGGCTGTTTTGCTGACATTTAGCTGGAGGCTGTTTCTTTCCATATTCAGGGTCCCAGATGCCTAGAGAGAGAACAGCATCAGTTTTTTTTAAATCAAGACATGGGCTTGATTGGCAGAGTTGGGCATCATGGGTACACATGGAACATGACTGCCATTGCTCAGACCATCACGTGCTCACTCTGCACTCCATGCCACAACTTCTGAGTCGTATGTATTATCTGGTCCATTGTCACCTTGTAAAACTAATTAATCTGACTCCGCCACTGAACAAAATGTGTGATTTATGATGTAACTGCTTCACTGAGTTTATATAATTATGATAGCTCTTAAATTTGTCTTAGCAGTTTCAAACTTGTAAAAGCATGAAAATGTTTCATAAAGCCTTTTGATCCACTTCTCCTTCGTACCTCAATCAATCGCATGTTGCACTTCACGGCAATGGAATGAAACTTTATGGGAAGGAAGGGTTTATTTGAATGCCAGCAGTGGATACTTAGATGATGCATTTGAAAGTATTAAATTAAAATATAAAGTTAAACCTCTATTTACTCAGAAAAATGTTTGCACATGCATAGGTGGGGGGGAAGGAAGTTAGATAGTGAGACAGTGGTAACGTCACTGGGTTAATAATCCAGAGACCTAGGTTCATGTTCTTAGAGACAGGCTGTCAAAATTTCTTTAAGATTCAATTAATAACAGTGGACTATAACGCTAGTCTCAGTAATAGTGACATATTAAACTATCATTGATTGTTATAAGAACCATCTGGTTCACTGATATTCTTTAGGGAGGGAAATCTGCCATCTTTGTCTGGTCTACATGTGATTCCAAGCCCACAGTGATGTGGTCGACTCTTAAGTGCCTTTAAAAATGGTCTAGAGAACCATTTAATTTAAAGACAAGTGAAGATGGATTACAAATGCTAGCATTGTCCATGGCACCCAGATATCAAAGAACAAATAGAAAAGTTAGTTCATGTCCTTTTAATGAAAGGAGACAACTGAATGCTTTCATTTATAATAGAAAAGTGCTTGCAAATAAAATTACAACATCCATCTTCCTCTCATCTCCCCCTTATACAAATACCCGCACACAAGTAGACAGATAGGAGAGAAATATCGATGTTACTAGTAGAGGGAACAAACTGGGAGAGCAGTTCAGGGTTTCATGTTCACAAAATATGACATGGTTCTTGTGCTGATCAACTCACTGGTTCTCAGTCTTCCTTCTCCAGATGCTTTCTTTCACCTGTTTGTAGGAAACACATGGTAATTGCTTCACATTTGTCAGTGTCTCCAACATACAAAAAGTCACAGTTACCAACAACTGCAGAAGGGAAAAGAAACAGTTTTTCTTCAGGCTTAAATTAGATTTCATTACAGAGAATGCAGAAAGCCCCTGAGCTTGTGCTGATCTTTTTTCACAGTTCAAAGCTATTCAGTAACCCAAGAACCACTCACTTAGTTACTGGCAGTCAGAAGGCCTTTGTCATCAATAACCAGTCATTAATTCAAACACCAATCAACTGCTTGTTGCTGGATGAATCTCCATTTGTACACAAACTTGGTTCCAGCTCATCTGCATAATCTCTGACTACTGCTTGAAATAGCAGCTCTGTAAACATGGCTTCCAATGAGTATTAGGTTACTTGTTTTCAAATCATCCAATAGTTGTTCAGCAAACTTTTGTTTTAAAATAGTCTTTTTCCCCATGTCAGTCCACAATTAAAAATACAAAAAAAAGGGCAATTGTTATCCTTAAATTCCCTGATGTTCTTAATGTATAGAAATCTATCAACGTTGATCTTGAATATATTCAACAATGGAGCCTCCACAACCCTCCAGTATACAGAATTCCATAGATTCAACAACCTCTGAATTAAGTAATTCTTCCAGGAGAAAGACTTGAAAAGGACATGTGGGGGGACTTTTTTCATTTTACGCAGAGAGTGGTTCTTGTGTAGAATGAACTTCCAGAGGAAGTGGTGAATGCAGGTACAGTTACAACATTTAAAAGATATTTGGCTACGTACATAAATAGGAAAGGTTGTGAAGGTTACAGGCCAAGCACAGGCAGGTGGGACAAGTTTAGTTTGGGATTATGGTCAAAATGGACTGGTTGGGCCAAAGGGTATGTTTCTGTGCTGTATGATAGTGACTTTTCAATCCTAAATTAGAGGGAGGCATAGCCTCATGCCTAAACAGCAAATATATTTTCAACCAAATTAGGAGGTTGAATGCAGAAAGTGAATTTAACTCTTCTCACCTGGTCTAAATGTATCCAGTTCTGGGTGTCACATTTTAGAAAGGATGTGAAGGCATTTGAGATGATACAGATGAGACTCAGAAGAATGGTTTCAGGGAGGAGAAACTTCACTTATGAAGATAAATTGGTAAAGGATGAGCAATGAGATATTGTAGATTCACAGAGGTCTATAACACAGAGAAGATCCTTTGGCCCATTGAGTTTTTGTTGGTAAAAAACAACTATCCAACTATTCTAATCCCATTTCTAGTATTTGGGCCATTGCCTTGTATGCCTTGGCATTGCAACTGCACAACTAAATACTTCTCAATATTATGAGTTTCTGTGGCTACCATTCTTACAAGCAATGAGTTCCAGATTCCCACATCCTCTGGATGAAATGGGTTTTCTCATATCCCCCATAAACCTCAAGCCCTTACCTTAACTCTATACCCACTGGTCATCAATCACACCACCAAAGGGAAAGTTTCTTCCAGTCTGCCCTATCCATGCTCCTTAGAATTTTAAGGATCTTAATCATGACCCCCCCCTTTAATCTTCACTACGCCAAGGAAAACAACCCCAGTCTACCCAATTCCTCTTAACTAAAACCCTGCAGTTCAGGCAGCCTCCTGGTAAATCTCCTTTGCATCATCCCCAGCACAATCACATCTCAGGTATAATGTGGACTTCAGAGCTCAATAATTTAGTTGTGGCCCAACCAATATTTTTAGACTGTTTCACCATAACTTCCCTGCTGTTAAATTCTTTGCTTCAACTAATAAAGTAAGTATCCCATATGCCTTCCTAACTACTTCATCTGCCTGTCTCTTTGGTGTGAAATACGCACACCAAAGTCCCTCCAATTCTCAGTGCTTCCCAGGGTCCTACCATTCATCGTGTATTCCTTTGCCTTGTTTGTCCTGCCTAAGTGCATCATCTCAGTAATCCAGATTGAACTCCATTTGCCACTGATCAGCCCATCTGACCAATCAGTCTCTATCCTTCTGTAATTTGAGGCTATCCTCCCTAGTAATTAACACACCACCCAATTCTGATTTGATTTGATTTATTGTTGTCATATGCACCAAAAAACTGTGAAAAGAGTTGCTTGCTCTAAAGGCAGATCAGACCATACAAAATGTGTCAGGGTAGCAGAACAGAGTGTAGAATACAGTGTTACAGCCACAGAGAAGGTGCATAAAGGGGGAGAGAGAGCATGAGAGAGAGAGAGCGCGCATGATATAACAGTTGTTTTTGAATCTGCTCATATGTGAATTCAAACTTTCATATCTTTTGCCCAATGGAAGAAGGTGGAGAAGCGTATAACTGGGTAGGAGGGGTCTTTGTTATGTTGGCTGCTTTCCTGACACAGCAGGAAACTTACTAATCAACCCTCCTACACTCAAATCTAAATATATACATATTACACAAACAGAAAGGGCCCCAAACCTGGTCCCTATGGAAACTCACCAGACACAAGCTTCCAGTCACCAAAACACTCTTCAACCAGCACTCTTTGCTTCCTGCCATTCAGTTAATTCGGGATCCGATTAGATAAATTTCCTTGGGTCCCAGGATCTCTTTACCTTCGTAGTCAGTCTGCCATTGCCGAACTATATCAAAAGCCTTGCTGAAGTCTAAGTAGACTACCTCAAATGCACTATCCTAATCTACACACTCATTTACCTCTGAAATATTCCGTCAAGTTCGTCAGACATGACCTCTTGTTAACAAAACCATGCTGACTGTTCTTGACTAATCCCAGCCCAAGTGAATATTAATTCTGTCCCTCAGAATTGTTTCCAATAGTTTCCCCACTGCCAATGCTAAACTTACTGGCCTGTAGGTTCCTGGTTTATCCTTTCCTTCCTTCTTGAATAATGGTACCTTATCGGCTGTCCTGCGGCCCTTGCACGCCTCTCCTCTGATCAGAGGGAAATTTCAGATTTTTGCGAGCACCCTACTTCCAACCTTGCCTCACTCAACAGGCTAGGATACATTTCATCCAGTCCTTGACCGAGTACTGTGGATGCTGGAGATCTGAAATAAAGTCAAAGTGGGAGTAGGTCTGGTAGCATGCGTAAAGAGTGAAACAGAGTTAATGTTTCAAGTTCAACATGACTCTTGGACTCAAAACATTATCTCTATTTCTCTCTCCACAAAGGCTGCTGAGCTTCTTTAGCACTTTTTGTTTTTATCTGGCAATTCAGTGTTGGATTGCAGATAAAATCCATGTGGCTCAAGATAACAAAGTGTGAAGCTGGACGAACACAGCAGGCCAAGCAGCATCTCAGGAGCACAAAAGCTGACGTTTCGGGCCTAGACCCTTCATCAGAGAGGGGGTTGGGGAGAAGGTTCTGGAATAAATAGGGGGAGAGGGGGAGGCGGACCGAAGATGGAGAGAAGATAGGTGGAGACGAGAGTATAGGTGGGGAGGTAGGGAGGGGATAGGTCTGTCCAGGGGAGACAGACAGGTCAAGGAGGCGGGATGAGGATAGTAGGTAGGAAATGGAGGTGCGGCTTCAGGTGGGAGGAAGGGATAGGTTAGGGAGGCGGGGACAGGCTGGGCTGGTTTTGGGATGCAGTGGGGGAAGGGGAGATTTTGAAGCTGGTGAAATCCACATTGATACCATTGGGCTGCAGGGTTCCCAAGCGCAATATGAGTTGCTGTTCCTGTAACCTACGAGTGGCATCATTATGGCACTGCAGGAGGCCCAGGATGGACCTGTCATCTAACGAATGGGAGGGGATGTTGAAATGGTTCGCGACTGGGAGGTGCAGTTGTTTACTGCGAGCCGAGCGTAAGTGTTCTGCAAAGCGGTCCCCAAGCCTCCGCTGGGTTTCTCCAATGTAGAGGGAGCTACACCGTGTACAGCGGATGCAGAATACCACATTGGCGGATGTGCAGGTGAACACCTGCTTGATGTGGAAAGTCATCTTGAGGCCTGGGATGGCGGTGAGGGAGGTGGTGTGGGGGCAGGTGTAGCATTTCCTACGGTTCCAGGGGCAAGTGCCGGGTGTGGTGGGGTTGGAGGGGTGTGTGGAGCAGACAAGGGGGTCACGGACAGAGTGGTCTCTCCCGAATGCAGACATGGGTGGGGTGGGAAAAATGTCTTTAGTGGTGGGGTTGGATTGTAGATGGCAGAAGTGTCGGAGGATGATGCGTTGTGTCCAGAGGTTGGTAGGGTGGTATGTGAGGACTAGGCCGATTCTATTTTGGCAGTTATTGCGTAGGCAGGATGTGAGGGATGAGGTGCGGGAAATGCAGGAGACACCGGTCGAGAGCGTTCTTGACCACTGCGGGTGGGATGTTGCGGCCCTTGAAGAACGAGGACATCTGGATGTGCGGGAGTGGAATGCATCATCCTGGGAGCAGATGCGGCGGAGGCGAAGGAATTGGGAATAGGGGATAGAATTTTTGCAAGAAGGTGGGTGGGAAGAGGTGTATTTCAGGTAGCTGTGGGAGTCGGTGGGCTTGAAATGGACATCAGTTTGTTGGTGGTTGCCTGAGATGAGACAGAGAGGTCCAGGAAGGTAAGGGATGTGCTGGATATGGTCCAGGTGAACTTGAGGTTGGGGTGGAAGGTGTTGGTGAAATGGATGAACTGTTCGAGCTCCTTCCCAAAATCCACAAACCCACCCGCCCTGGTCTACCTATTGTCTCCACCTGCTCCTGCCCCACCGAACTCATGTCCACCTATCTGGACTCCATTTTCTCCCCCTTGGTCCAGGAACTCCCTACCTACGTCCGTGACACCACCCACGCCCTCCATCTCCTCCAGAACTTCCAATTCCCCAGTCCCCAACACCTCATTTTCAGCATGGACGTCCATTCCCTATACACCTGCATTCCACATGCAGATGGCCTTAAGGACCTCCGCTTCTTCCTCTCTCGCAGATCCAACCAGTCCCCCTCCACCAACACCCTCATCCGCCTAGCCGAACTGGCCCTCACCCTCAACAACTTCTCTTTCGATTCCTCCCACTTCGTACAGACTAAGGGGGTGGACATGGGCAACCGCATGGGCCCCAGCTATGCCTGCCCCTTTGTAGGTTATGTGGAAAAGTCCCTCTTTCGCACCTACACTGGACCAAACCCCACCTCTTCCTCCGTTACATTGATGACAGTATCGGCGCCACCTCATGCTCCCAAGAGGACCTCCCGGTCGCAAGCCATTTCAACTCCCTCTCCCATTCCTTAGACGACATGTTCATCCTGGGTCTCTTGCAGTGCCACAATGATGCCACCCGCCTCCCCCTCTCTCCCTATTTATTTCAGAACTCTCTCCCCATCCCCCCCTCTCCGATGAAGGGTCTAGGCCCAAAACGTCAGCTTTTGTGCTCCTGAGATGCTGCTTGGCCTGCTGTGTTCATCCAGCCTCACACTTTGTTATCTTGGATTCTCCAGCATCTGCAGTTCCCATTATCTCTGGTTCCACAGTCTTGTAGTTTTGATCAAAAACTGATTTATTCACCCTTGCAGTTTATAAATGTGTTTAGCTGCGTTCAACAATTCACACTATGCTTCAAAGGATAATGAACGTAGAGTAATGACGGAGAATTCTCTGATCGGCCGAAGAAAGGAGGCTTGACCGTTTGTGTGAGCTAGAGACTGCTCCGTAACTAGGCCCGGCCCGTCACCATAGAGACGACGTCACCGCGTCCCCGCGGCCAGGGGCGTGCGTCCTGATTGGTGGAGGCAGCGCCACGGGGATACCCAGACTCGGAGACAGGGAGAGACCGAGAGGAGGAGAAAATCTGAGTGAGTGAGGGAAAGAGGAAAGGGATGTATGGGGGAGGAGAAGGGAAAAGATAGAGAGAAACTGTCCATCGGGTGTGCAACCATGTCCTTTCCACTTACCCCCCTCCCTCCTCCCCCTTCCCTGTTCTCTTCTCCCCCTCCCCTCTTCTCCATCTCCCCCTTCTTCCCCCTCCACCCTCCTCCCCTCACTCCCTCCCCCTTCCACCTTCCCCCCTCCTACCTCCCTCTCCCCCCCCCACCTTCCTCCCCCTCCCCCCTCCTCCCCTCCACCCTCCTCCCCTCCCCCCTCCACCCTCCTCCTCCCCTCCCCCCTCCACCCTCCTCCTCCCCTCCCCCCTCCACCCTCCTCCCTTCCCCCCTCCTCCCTTCCCCCTTCCACCCTCCTCCCTTCCCCCTTCCACCCTCCTCCCTTCCCCCTTCCACCCTCCTCCCTTCCCCCTTCCACCCTCCTCCCTTCCCCCTTCCACCCTCCTCCCTTCCCCCTTCCTCAGCAGATTTCACACAATCTTTTATATTGTTTTTAAAATCTGTAATAGAAGTTCTTTTTTGAAATCCTAAATTTGATTGTCTTTATTTTGACCAGACGGTTTTCTGTGAAGAATGTCTTCGAGACTAAGTGAGAAAGAAGATTTGAAAACAAAAGATTCTCATTCAGAGACATATGTGCCAAATGGTCGGTTGGAAATTGATGTCCGATCCAAGAGTTGTGATTTATCTTCTTCAGGGGATTCAACTACATCTCTCCTCTCTGCTATTTATCATGACAGTTATGAAAGTGAAGACGAGGAAAATGAGTCTCCAAACAAGCAGGCAAACAGACTTTCAAGCAGAAATACAGAGTCTACTTCGAGCAGCTGGAAAGACAGCGCTTCAAAAGAGCCAGTTGTTTCTACACCACATGGACAAAAAAACTCCAGGTATACTTCTGCCTTTCAGGCAAATATAGGTTGGGAAAGAAAAGGAGAACATCTAATCGGTGATAGTTGGAACTGCAGATGCTGGAGAATCTGAAATAACAAGGTGTAGAGCTGGGTGAACACAGCAGGCCGAGCAGGAAAGCTGACATTTCAGGTCCAGACCCTTCTTCAGAAATGGGGGAGTGGGAGGAGGTTCTGAAATAAATAGGGAGAGAAGGGGAAGCGGATCAAAGATGGATCGATGAGAAGATAGGTAGAGACAGACAGGTCAAAGAGGCAGGGATGGAGCCAGTGAAGGTGAGTGTAAGTGGGGAGGTAGGGAGGAGATAGGTCAGTCCAGGGAGGACAGACAGGTCAAGGGGACGGGATGAGGTTAGTAGGTAGGAGATAGGGGTGGGGCTTGAATTGGGAGGAGGGGATAGGTGGAAGGACAGGTTAGGGAGGCAGGGATGAGCTGAGCTGGATTTTGGATGCGGTAGGGGGAGGGCAGATTTTGAAGCTTGTCAAGCCCATTTCAACTCCCCCTCCCATTCCGCAGACGACATGTCCATCCTGGGCCTCCTGCAGTGCCACAACAATGCTATCCAAAGGTTGCAGGAACAGCAATTCATATTCCGCTTGGGAACCCTGCAGCCTAATGGTATCAATGTGGACTTGCTCCTCTCACCTCAAGCCCCACCCCCATCTCCTACATAGTAATCTCATCCCAACCCCTTGACCTGTCTGTCCTCCCTGGACTGACCGATCTCCTTCCTACCTCCCCACCTACACTCACCTTTTCTGGCTCCATCCAGTTTAATGTGGACAAATGTGTGGTTATCCACTTTGGTGGCAAGAACAGGAAAGCAGATTACTATCTAAGTGGAGTCAAGTTAGGTAAAGGGGAAGTACAATGAGATCTAGGTGTTCTTGTACATCAGTCAATGAAAGCAAGCATGCAGGTACAGCAGGAAGTGAAGAAAGCTAATGGCATGCTGGCCTTCATAACAAGAGGAATTGAGTTTAGGAGCAAAGAGGTCCTTCTGCAGCTGTACAGGGCCCTGGTGAGACCGCACCTGGCGTATTGTGTGCAGTTTTGGTCTCCAAATTTGAGGAAGGACATTCTTGCTATTGAGGGAGTGCAGCGTAGGTTCACAAGGTCAATTCCGGGAATGGCGGGACTATCATATGTTGAAAGATTGGAGCGACTGGGCTTGTATACTACACTTGAGTTTAGAAGGATGAGAGGGGATCTGATTGAGACATACAAGATTATTAAGGGATTGGACAATCTGGAGGCCGGAAGCATGTTTCCACTGATGGGTGAGTCCAGAACCAGAGGACACAGTTTAAAAATAAGGGGTAAGCCATTTAGAACAGAGTTGAGGAAAAACTTCTTCACCCAGAGAGTGGTGGATATATGGAATGCTCTGCCCCAGAAGGCAATGGAGGCCAACTCTCTGGATACTTTCAAGAAAGAGATGGTTAGAGCTCTTAAAGATAGTGGAATCAAGGGCTATGGGGACAAGGCAGGAACAGGATACTGATTGTGGATGATCAGCCATGATCATAATGAATGGTGGTGCTGGCTCGAAGAGCTGAATGGCCTACTCCAGCACCTATTGTCTGTTGTTCTTTGACCGGTCTGTCTCCTCTCTACTTATCTTCCCCACTATCCATCTTCTATCCACCTCCCCCCTGTGTCCCTATTTTTTACAGAGCCTCCTCCCCCTCCCCCATTTCTGAAGTAGCGTCTAGGCCCAAAACGTCAGCTTTCCTGCTTCTATGATGCTGCTTGGCCTGCTGTGTTCATCCAGCTGTACACCTTGTTATCTCAACATCTATTCGGTGTTTTCCTCCCAAAGTGGTTGACAGTATCCTCAACGTCATCAGTAATATTGTCAGTATTGTGTCTAACTTGCCTCGTCTGCAGCCATAGCTGGGATTATATTGCCCATGTCCTCCCCTTCAGTCTTGCTCCTTGCCATCCCCTAGCAGCCTTTGAATTTCCCAGGCCACCTATAACATGACTCTAGGATCAAGCACATGTTGAATATCCAGCTTTATTTCCTGGAGAGAATGTGTGCCCAGGAAATAATCTTGTTCAGCATTTTAGCACTGTAGTTTTAGTTGCCGACCCTCAAGCACTTTGATGTGCAGGAAGTACAGCATCTCTTCCTGCACCATTGTCCAGGAACCAAAACAGTTTTTCTTTGCAAGACTTCTTCTGATCCACTGTTATCAGTTTCCACTGCAGTTCCTTCAACATTAGGAAAACAAAGTGGTAATTAGATAATTGCTAAACCTAATATGTCCTTTTATTGTACTGATATTCCAGTCGCTTGGAATACCAAACATCATGTTCCATTGAAAGTTGGCCCTTAAGCAACCAAACTCTTTGCCATAGTTGGCTCTGTCTAGCCTGCAAATGATTCTGAAGATCAGATTTTCGGCCTGATTCAATGACTCAATGATATCTGCACTTCTCATTTGCTCTCTGTGTACAGGACAGTCCTTTCAGCACAAAAGTGTTGCTTTGTATTTAATTTTTCCTGGAAAACTGTATAGCTTGTGATTAATGTAGTTTAAAAAAATCATGTAAAGATTTGTAGTTAAAATAGTTATTGAGATAATTCTTTTGCAGAAAACCATGTAGATTTAACATTTTACTCTTGTCCATTTTGGTGATTGGCTCTGACATTGTGTTTTCTCAAGCTCGGTTGCCAGCTGAAACTAAAATGAACTCTTTTGCTGTTCAGAAATTGGCCTAATTTCTTCATTAAACCTGTAATTTCCTTATTAACCATTTGCAGTTCTGCAGATTACATGTAGATAATGTGCAAGCTTGGAATTTGGTTTGCAGGTTTATTCTGCTTAATTACAGCCTGAGTTTCCAAGTATAGCATGTGTATTTATAACTGTTTTAAAATGTAGTGGACTGACTTGCTGTAGTATCAAAGGTTGTTAGAACATTGTTTGCCATTGACATTGTGACATTCATAAGAGGTACTGCTAGATCAATTCGTGATATGGAAGAACTGTGTTATCATAGACCTTCATGAAACTTAAGGAATGTTTGCAAAATAATGTGTTACCTTGTGCAATATGGTTCCTCTGAATAAAGTCTGTAAAATTCTAACCTATAGTTCTGTTTCTACATAGAGACGACAAATGGTTGAAAACAGAAAAACTGCACAGGAGCTGTAATTTGGCGTTTTTGAGAGATTCCACCACTTCGCTGCTCTCTCCTATTTACCATGACAGTTATGAAAGTGAGGAAGGGCATATTGAGGCCCCCATGACACCTGCAAGTAGAACTACAAATAAAGGATTGATATCTACTGCAAACAAACAGAAAAGCATTGTGTCAAAGAGACCAACAACGTTTACTGCAGTCAGACCAAAATCTTCCAGGTACTTCATTCAGCAGTTGCCAGATCTGTTATAGGTTATTAATTCATCATTATTCACATTTCTAAATTACACTTTTAGTTTAACTTAACTGAAAAAAAAGGAAAACCAGAATTTTCTGTAACCAAATATACTATTCAACTGTTAGGATTCAGAGACATTGAATGCTGTTATTAAACTACTTTACAGGCCACTGATATCTATGAATTTTAAATCTTTCATGTATGACATTTGTCTTAACCACGTCAATATATCCGCTCAGTTGAACAGACATTGTCAATATTCACATTTGTTTAATTGGCAACTAGGTGTGGTCTTAATTGGTGATTCATCTTTTAAACCCAAAAAAGAGGCAACGCCTTCAGCAAGGAAAAGGAGAAAGTAATCAATTAAGTTTTAGCCTTCAATTCAGTACTTCAGCTTTAGAATAGATTGGTAAAATATAAGACATCTGTATGTTGCAGCTCTAAAAATTATGTGAACCACGAATACTAAATTCACATCTCACAATGGGTCATGTATCCACTCTAGGGTTTTAAAATCCTACTGATTCAGGATCAGTTCTGCAAATCTCGGTGATCTATAATCGAGACTTTAAAAAACATACCATCATGTTGTAATTGAAACAATTGATTTCTCTTGCAGGAACTGTTTCTTTAAGTACTTCCAAGAATGGAGTTCACCTATTTAAACTGCACAGCACTGAATTAGTTTATTTTGGACACTTTGTAATTTTATATGGTCAGAATCTGTACCAGAAATTATCCTAATATCTTTCTACCCTAGTTTTCTTGTTCCTCCTACACAAAGGTACCATGGACTAATAGTTGCCTTACTGTTCTCGTAATCTCCTTCCTGGACACTCTGACTCCATCTCTGGTTACCACCTGGAAACTGATATCAATTTCAACCGCCAACTCCCACAGCTACCTAGACTACAGCTCCTCTCACCCACCTTCCTGCAAGAATGCGATGTCCTATTCCTAATTCCTCCATCTCCACCGCATCTGGTCCCAAGGTGAGGCTTTCCGCTCCCAGACATCCCAGATGTCCTCGTTTTTCAAGGGCTGCAACTTCACCCCCTCCCGGTGGTTGAAAACGCCATCGACCGCATCCCTTGCGTTACCTGCACCTCACCCTCACACCCCCTCCACGCAATACAAACAAATACAGAACACCCCTTGTCCTCACGTATCACCCCATTAAAATCCTGATTCAATGCATCATTTTCTGCCACTTCCGCTATAAAGGATATGTTTTCCTCCCCACCCTTATCTGCCTTCCAGAGGGACCACTGTCTCCGTGACTGCCTTGTCTGCACCACACTCCCCACTAGCCCCATCTTCCCGGGTACTTTTCTCTGCATCTGCGGGAGGTGCCACACCTGCCTCTACAATTCCCCCCTCACCTCCGTCCCAGCCCACAAGAAAACTTCCACATTAAACAGATGTTCACCTGCACATCTACTAATGTGGTCTATGGTATCCGCTGTTCTCGATGTGGCTTCCTCTACATCAGTGAGACCAACTGGCGGCTCAGAGACCGCTCTGCGGAGCACCTACACTCGGTTCGCGACAAACGACAACACCTCCCAGTCACGAACCACTTCAACTCCCCTCCCACTCCCTGGACAACATGTCCATACTGGGCCTCCTCCTGTGTCACAACGATGCTACTGGAAAACTGAAGGAACAGCACCTCATATTCCACTTTGGGAGTCTACAACCCAGTGGCCCCAATGTGGACTTTATGAGCTTCAAAATCTCCCCACCCCTGACCTCATCCCAAGACCAACCCCATTTCTCATGCCCACCTCCTTGAACGGTCTGTCTTCTCTCCCACCTATCTGCTCCTCCGACCTCACTGACCAACCTCCACCCCCACTTCCTACCTACACTCACCTCTATTAGCTTCATTCCCCATCTCCTTGACTTGTCCGTCTGCCCTCCCACCTATCTGCTCCACTAGCCATCTTCTATCACCGCTCCCCCCCTCTATCTATTTATTTCAGAGCCCCCTTCCCCTCTTCCATTTCTGAAGAAGGGTCCAGATCCAAAACGTCAGCTTTCATACTCCCCTGATGCTGCTTGGCCTGCTGTGTTCCTCCAGCTCCCCACCTTGTTACCTCAGACTCCAGCATCGGCAGTTCCTACTATCTCTCTTGATTTAATTGTTTATTTTGATCCCTGTTCTTGAAAGTTTGATAACTTTTTCTTTGATTATTAATATCATCGAGCTTAAACTTTCTTGAATCCCTTCACGGCTCCAATCAAACACTTGTGGCCCAAAATTTCAACTTTACACCAAGATAACTCTTTCATAACTGTTCCAAATGAACTCCTTTCTTTAGAACAAAGTGTTCTTCATTCAGACTCACCAGAATTTCTGCAAACTGAAATCAAATGCTTTCCAGTCTATAGGTTTTTCACGTAAGCAAAAAAAGTTCCTGATTCTTCTAAACCAAAAGCAAGCTAACACTTTACAATGTTTATTCTGTCTGATTATAAATCTCTCCTGATGCAAACAAATTCCCACTATTACTGAAGGAGCCAGAGACCCAGATAACTATCTGGGGACTCTGGTTCAAATCCGCCACAGCAGATGGTGGAATTTGAATTCAATAAAATGTCTGGAATTGAGAATCTCTTGATGACCATTGTCAATTGTTGGAAAAACCCATCTGATTCCCTAGTGTCCTTTCGGGAAGGAAATTGCCATCCTTACCTGGTCTGGCCTATGTGTGACTCCAAACCAACAGCAATGTGGTTGACTCTGAACTGCCCTCTGGGCAATTAAGGCTGGGCAATAAATGCTGCCTGGTCAGTGATGCCCTTGTCCTATGAATGAATTTTTAAAAAAGCCCTTCTCCCATCCTGATTTTAAAGATCACGACTCCAGAAAGATATTTTTATTAAACACTTTCTGTAATGTTTACGTCTCAAACCCAAAACAAAGCTCACATACCTCTAGTTCAGAATCTGACCTCTCAAATAAATGGTCTGCTTGGTAGCTTTATACCTACTGGTCTTATATTTGGTAATTACAATATGATTGCTCTGTTTGTCTCTTATCCAACTCATGCAGTGCTCCCAGATTGCTTGATAGAGTGTTGTTTGAAAATCAGTAATTGTCCTGTATCTCTGTGCAAGATATCAAGGATCTATCACAGTAAGATAAATATGACTCCTACATTTTCCTGCTTTGTATTTTCAAGTGCTTCATGTACGTAATACACTGACTACTGCACACATCGTATAAAATCTGTAATAAAGTATTACTTTGTTCCAAAGATTTAAAGTTTCATTAAGTAAAGAAAAGTTCAGTGAAGAGGAAGAGCAACATTATAAGGAAGCTGATCTTACTGCTTGGGAGAAGTGGCTTATCAAGAAAGCTAAGGAAGAACGTGCCAAAACACAGAACCAATCTCAACAGGCAAGTCTTTCTATTAATGTGCCTATGCCACTAAATTTGAAAGTTGAATGACACAGTGCTTCCAAGTGATTTTCTAGTAAATTGTACTGTTGCCTTGTTATTCTTTGTTTTTAGATTACTGAACTGAAACAAAAGCAGAGCTAAAGGTATTTGAATAAAGACAAACATCTATGAACAATCTTGCAGTGAAATTCCAACAAAATACATGTTTCACACAATTTACTGGCTACTTTTTTAAAATTACAGACTGTTTGTGAGAAATAAAAGTAATTTCAAGGACAATCATCAACAAGTGGAATCTGCTGAGCTAAATTCTTGAGATCAAAAAATTTTATTGAGAGTTTATTTGAGCTGGCTTCAGTGTAAACCAGCTTACTTACTGTGACAGATGGCTTCCAATACTGGCGTAATTGAATTTATTTTGAGTTTTCTGGTGCCTGAAACTAATTCTGGATTGTTGTAAATTATGCAGTCCAATCAAGTTAGATTTTGTATGGTTTTTAAAATTTGGATTTTTCCTAATACCAGTGATGGCATTTTGACATTTTTTTGTGCACTGTAGGTATCAAAAGAAGTTAAAGCAAGTTGTAACTGTTGATCAGATCTTTTTCTGATGAAGTCTTGCAATTTTTTATAGTATAGTGAAGCTTTGTTACTGGCTATTTTCTTTATTTACTTGGCAACCAATCTTTAATGCTTCAAGGCACAATTGCTGAACTGATGAGGAAAATTCTAGTGGCAATAGGAATTTAAGCTATTAAACTGTGTTGTAGCAACAGAGATGCTTGCCTTACATTAGTTGAAACTCAGTTGTAGCTACTATTAACCAACAAGTCACACTATTCTTGTAGGTTAAACTGAGGAACTATAAGACTGATGGACTGGGCAGGAGCTGAGCATGCTAAGGACTAGGGCGAAGCAATTATAAGATCACAGTTTGGATCTTCTAGATGGCATCAATTAAGATGGATAGTATATGATTCCTCACCTTTAACTACCCTATGATCAATGTCTTAGGCTTTGCATCTTAAAATACAATAACAATTTCCCACAAGCACCCAAAGATGAAATTGTTTTTGAATGTAAAAATTCTTTATTTATTATAGGAGATTATATTAAAACAAGCAAAGTTAAAAGAAGAAGACGAACGTGAAAGGAAGAGGATTCTTGCAGAAGATGAGCATAAACGTTGGGTGCAAAGAAAAAATGAAAAGGTAGAAGCACATATATTTGACCAAATAAAGTAAAAGTAATGCATGTGGAATGTAAATTTGATCTCCTTTCCTTGATCTTTGGAATGTTATTCAATATTTATTGGTGCCAGGGAGATATAGCAGAATTATACCAGCAATGACTGGACTTAGATTATTTGTAGAGATTAGAGAAGCTGAGATGGTTTCCTCTGGAACTGACCAGGTTAAAATAAGTCTTAATGAAATATGCTTAACATAGGAATAGCAGTAGGCCATTCAACCCCTCGGGTCCGATGAGATCTGAATCTGAGGTCTTTAATAGATTAATTCAATGAAACTATTTCAACTAGCATGTTGACCAATAACTAAAAGCTCAAAATAAAACCAAATGGATAAAACTTATGAATTTTTTTTCATCTGGAATATGTATTACCTGAAAAGTCTGTTATGATCAGGTGAGTTGTGGTTGAACAGCTTCCTTTTTCTACTCATCAGTTGGCTATATCAGGTTTATACGAAAAGGATATTCTTGCTAATTCAATGAATATTTAGCATGCTGTGATCATAAAATCCACAAGTGGCCAGGTTTTCTTGAGCTTTAACAAGAGATTCTATTTCATCTAGTTGAAGTTGAAGAATAAAATGCACTCTGCACATTCTAAATTCACGTGCATGAAGATTAGAATGGAGGACACAATATGTGAATTCACTCCTGCAAGTGGTCAAATCAGCCAAAAACAGTGAATCAGAAAAAAAGTCAATTTTCTGTAAGTGGAACTGAGAAATTTTGGAAAAAGTTCTCCCATGAACCACAGTCTGCTTCTCCCT
The DNA here is from genome assembly GCF_030684315.1 of Stegostoma tigrinum. NCBI lineage: Eukaryota > Metazoa > Chordata > Chondrichthyes > Orectolobiformes > Stegostomatidae > Stegostoma > Stegostoma tigrinum. The sequence goes on along the minus strand of NC_081370.1, from coordinate 52,902,296 downwards.
CTTGTTTTCTTTTGATGGCCATTCACAGCAAAGGAGGGAGAGAAACAGCCTGTGTTTGAAGGAACAACAAGAAAGTGAGTAGCAGTGGGAGGCAAGGCTGGCAAGGTTGGTGGAAGTACGTTTTGGACAGAGAGGGGGAACAGCCAGGGGATGGGATGTGGGTAGCGGGCAATGTCTGGCGGAGGCTATTTGGATGGTTAGAAAGGGGTTGGGAGGAGTGCCTGTGGCTCCAAAGTGGGATAGACTTTCTTATGGGGTCTTCTGGGGTACTTCTTGCAAGTGCATCTGCACCTATGGCTTTAAGTAGTTTGCTGACTAGGCATTCAAAAGATCTTTTTGAATATGCTCATTTGCTATATATGCATAGATGGCCAAGCCACTAAATCTTTGAGAAACGTTATTAGGTTTGCAATTTAATATTCTTAACCACTAGAATATTTGAAATTTTATCTTACAACTTGATATTTGGCATATAGAATGATAGAATTACACAGCACTGCGAGAAGCTCTTCAGTTCATCTTATCTGTTTGTAAAGCTGGAATTCAAATGTTGGAACCACCATTTTATGAATAGTCAGAACACTGCAATACTATCAGTTGAATGATTAAGTGATATTCAGCAAAATGGACTACATTCCTGTATGCTGTACCTCCATGGTAGAATATTAATTTTGGAATGAACTATTGATTTCTCAATGGAAATATATGATTAACAGAGACCAAACACTTCCCATTTTGAAGGATATTCATTCTACAGCAGCAGCTGGAGCATGGGTTGCACTCCTTCCTAGACTTTAAGATAAAACCAGTTTTGTTTAAATGAAAGCAAAGTGTTTTGTTTCTGCTGGAGGGGAATGTCAATAATAAAAGCATACATGACAGGAGGGAGCTCCCTTGAAGCCCATTCTAAACCTGTTTCAGGAAGGAGCCTGCAGGTTTCTTGACATTTTGTAAAATTAGTTGCTGACTTGCGCCGAATAAATTTAAAATCATCAATGGGAAGAAAGCAAAGCGGGCCTCCTCTCGTTGATAAGCAGATCTTCAGAACTCCATTGGAAATGTATCTTTTAAAATATTAGCCATAGGGTTTGTTAATTTTGCATCAGCTATGGCTGCTTTTTTGTTGCTTTAATCTTCCTCTGTGACGGACTGTAGGTTCAATATGTCACTGCTGACCCCACAGCACTTTCCATGTTTGTACACATCAATCCAGCTATTTTCTTGAACTATTGCACCCATGTGTGTGTTTTTCTTTGGTGTTACTTTTAAGTATTTTCAACCAGATCTTTGCTGTGTCATTAATTCCTTTCTCAGCTCTCCTGTTTCTTTTAGCTTCTGTCATTGGCCTTTTTCTCTTTTGCTGTGTTTTTACTGTCACATTTTTAGGTACTAATCCAGGTTTTTTTTAAAACAACTCTTTGTTTTTTAAGTCAACAACTTGTATTAAATAGCTTCTTTGATGTAGAATGTGCCAAGTTACTTCACAGGAGCATTATCAACAACAATTTGACAGAGACGCTTAATCAGTTACGAGGGGGAGATGTCTAGATTCTTTATCAGAGGTAGGATTAGAGAGCCAACTTAAATGAGAGGAGAGATGGGGAAGGATAATGAGCCCTATGATGGAAATTCCAGTGCTTAGAGCCTCAACAGCTGAAGGCATGGCTGCAAATACTCCAAGACTCATGTCCCTAGCTCTGATAAATTACTGGAGTGTTTTTTAATCTTTCCTCTGTTAACTTACTATTCTCTCCTTGTAACATCACTAACTCCCTCCTTGCCTGCTTCAACCTCTAATTGCCTTTATGGATACTATAATCTCTGGAACTACTCAGCCTGCTTTCTAAAACATTCCAGCATTTCCAGTTGTCTGACTTTCCACTTGTAATACCATTGGTAATCAGCTGGTTTGTCAGTAACATTATATTAAATGATTGTACAAACCATATCTTCTTATTTTTGATATTTTTATTGTGAACTGAAGTGAGAAAAGACCTCTTTTAAAGATAGAGATTGTAGAAGAAATACTATACTTTTAAGTGTGTATTGTAAGTGCTGTTTAGACAGCTGTATGTGCAGGTATGTCCCACCTTCACATTGCGAATACCCTCCATTGTGTTGTTTGGCGCTGTGACCATGCTAAATGGAACAGACCTTGAGCAGATCTGACGACAAAAGACTGGGCATCCATGAGGCACTGTAGACCATCAACAGCAGTGAAATTGTGCTCCAGCACAATGTGCAAATGCATGACCCAATATCCCCAACTCATTACCATCAAGCCAAGGGATCAATGCAGCTTCAATGGAGTGTGCAGGAGTGCATGCCAGGAGCAGCGCACCAGGCATACCTGAAGATGAGGTGTCAACCTGCTTAAGCTTCCAAACAGGTACTTGTGTGCCAAACATCTTAAGCAATGAGTGATAGACACAATCAACAGAACAGGTCTAAGCTGTACAGTCCTGTGACATCTGGTTGTGAATGCTAGTGAACAATTAAACACCTCACTGGATGAGAAGGATCCACAAATATCCCCATCCTTAATGACCAAAGAGCCCATCAGTGCAAAAGATAAAGCTGAAGCATTCACAGCAATCTTCAGCTAGAAGTTCCTATGGATGATCTATTGTGACCTCTTCCAGTGGACACTAGCATCACAGATATCAGTCTTCAGCCAATTTGATTCACTCCAGATGGTATCAAGAAATAATTGGAGGCACTGGATACTGCAATGGCTAAGGGCCCTGACAACAGTCCAGCAATAGTACTGAAGACTTCTGCTCTAGAACTTGCTGCTCCCCTAGCCAAGCTGTTCCAGTATTGTTACGACACTAGCATTTACCCAACAATGTGGAAAGTAGCCTAAGTATGTCCTGTACACAAAAAGCAGGACAAATTCAACCCACCCAACTACCAATCTGCCCTTGATCATCAATAAAGGGATGGAACACATCATCAGCAGTGTTAGCAAGCAGCACCTGCTCACTGGAGCCCAATTTGGCTTCCCCCAGGGCTATTCATTTTCAGACTTCATTACTGCTTTGATTCAAACATGGAAAAAAGAGCTGAGTTCCAGAGGTGTGGTGGGAATGACAGCCCTTGACATTGAGGCCACATTCAACCAAGTTTTCCATTAAGGAATCCTAGAAAAACTGGAATCAAAGGGGCAAGCTCTCTGGTGGTTGAAGTCAGACCTGGCACAGAGGAAGATAGTTGTGGTTGTTGGAGATCAGCCATCTCAGCTCCAGGAAACCTTTGCAGGAGTTACTCAGAGAATATTTTAAGGATGTTCCTGGAACTGGAAGGTTTGAGTCAGGAGATCCTGGATAAGCTGGGACTTTTTTCACTAGAATGGAGGGGTTGAAGGGTAACCTTTAAAGAGATTTATAAAATCATGGGGGATATAGGGTGAAAAGCAGAAGTTTTTCCTAGGAAATGGGGAATTCAAAAGTCAGGGGCATAAATTTAAGCTCAGAGGAGAAAGATTTAGAAAGGACCTGAGGGGCAACTAATTCATAGAGGATGGTTCGTATTTGAATAAACTACTTGAGGAATTGGTACATGTAGGTACAGTTACAACATTTGAAAGATATTTGGACAGGTACTTAAATAGGAAAGGTTAAGAGGAATATGGGCCAAATGTAGGTAAACAGGACTAGTTTAGTTTTGGAAACTTAGTTGGCTTGGGCAAGTTGGACTGGAAAGTCTGCTTCCATGCGGTATGATTCTACAGGGTAGTGTCCTAGACCCAGTCATCTTCAGCTGTTCATCAATGACCTTCCCTCCATCATAAACGGGGATGTTTGCTGATGATTGCACAAAGTTCAGCACTGTTCATGACTTTTCTGATACTGAAACCATCTGTGTTCAAATGCAAGAAGATCTGGCCAATACGCAGGTTTGGGTGTGACAAGTGGAAATTAGTGTCAGCACCACACGAATCCAGAAAATGACAATCTTGAGTATGAGTCAATCTAACTGCAGTGCCTTGACATTTAATGCTGGTAACATCACTGAATTCTCCACTTTCAACATCCGTGGGGTTACTATTCACCAGAAACTCAACTGGACTCACCATGTAAACACAGTGTGTATAAAAGCAGGTCAGAGGCTAGAACACTGTGACAAGTAATTTAAATACTGTCTCCCTACATGCCTGGATTGGTGCAGCTGCTCAAGAAGCTTGACACCATCCACGACAAAACAGCTCACTTGATTGGTTTTGCAACCCCAAGCATCCACTTCCTCTATCTCCAAAGCAGAAATTCACTAAAGACCACTTCCATTTTGTAGGAAAGAGTGGTACATACACAGGAACAAAACCTTGGGAATCCCTTCCCTAAGGGCATTCTGGGCCTACTTACAGCACATGGACTGCAATAGTTCAAGAAGACAACTCACCACCATCTTCTCAAGGACAACTAAGGAAGAACAAAATATGCTGGACTAGCTAGCAGTGCCAAAGCCCTACAAGTGGGGAAAAGAAATTGTGGGGGTGGAGACGGGGAGCGAAAACCTGGCTCCAGGTGAGCTTGAGCTGAGGAGGGGGGGTGTGCTGTGTAAAAATTATGCTTTGGCCAGAAACAAGTAGCTGATTGGTCTGTGGACTACTGAACAGTTATCAATGAAAAATGTCTCCTGTCTGCCAGGTAGCTTGGGGATGTGATTGTTCAGGACAGGAGCCATCAGACTTTTGGAAGGGAAGCTGCTGTTTTGCTCTGCAGTAAAGTGTATTTCAAGCTTGAAGATTTCAGATTTCCTTCATAAGTTGCTGTAATCTGTGCATTTTGATTATTAAGTCAGAGACCTTTATAAGTGTCAAGCACACCCTCCACCCATGCCTTCTGCAAACACGTTCCTAGAGAAGGAAGATCAAGAAGCAGAGTTCTGATCAGAAAAGTGATCATCATAGCAAGCCTGTGGAACAGGCACCACTAAATACTCTTTACATTTTTTTTGATGATAAAATGTGAGGCTGGATGAACACAGCAGGCCAAGCAGCATCTCAGGAGCACTGGCCTGCTGTGTTCATCCAGCCTCACATTTTATCATCTTGGAATTCTCCAGCATCTGCAGTTCCCATTATCTCTGATTACATTTTTTTTGTATCTGTCTACAGTGTGTAGAGAGTGACATTTGTAACTGGGCTAGTTAACTAGTAAATATACATATATATATGGTTCAAAATGATTTATCTGTAGTTGGAATCTATCTATTTGCAATAAACAGTAATTTTTGTTAAGAACAAAAACCTGGTTTGTGCGTTCTTTTAACCTCGGCCAAATTTGGGAAGTCTGTATAGTTTTTACAGTCTTTACCTATTATGACAACTTGGGGAATAGCAGGGGCTTGGTTTCCAGCATGTTACCCCAGTGAGGTGTGACATGGCCAAGACAGTGAGAGCTATTAAACTTTCACAATTTTCCTAATAAATATCAGTTGTCAACAATAGTTTTCCAGTGACCAACATGTGTCATTATTATGTAAAAAAGTGTACATTCCTTCAAGTAACTTTAAAGGTCTTGACTACAGTGCACAGTCTAAGTACTACACAATTGCGCCTGGGCTTTAGCCTTGTTTTCCATTTGCCTAATGTGTACTTGATCTTATACTTTAGCACAGCCTATTTGTATTGTGTGGTTAGATTGAGTGCCAACTACAACTGATGAAAGCACTAATATAAATCATCCTCACTACTATTTTTCTATTATATAAAAACAAATTAACATATTTGTGTGTGACGGATTTTGTTTATTTTTGCAAATATTACATCTTGTATTGTGCCCAAGTAGAAATTAAATTTAGGGCACTGAATTTCAAAATGTAAAGCATGTATTGCAGGTCAACTTCTACAGTAGATACCAAGAACTTGTAGTCCCAATGTTGCAAATAGGTTTCATTCTTAAGTGCACGGTTAAGTCAATTTGGATGCAAGTCAGAATATAATACGGGACAACATAAAATAGTTGCTTGTAAGAATGAGGAAATGTTTACATGTCATAGAATCCCTCCAGTGTGGAAACAGGCCATCAGCCCATTGACTCCCTAACAGCCCACTGAAAAGCATCCCACCCATACCCTCCCACCCCATCTATGTTGTCTCGACCTGGTATGTAAATGTATCTGTGTGTTTTGGGATAAAGTGGGATATAAGTTAGATCTGCAGAGTAGCTCAGTTCAAATCCATTTTTTTAACCACTTGTTGTAAGAATATATTTTGCCTTAATATACATGTTACTTTTTTATTTTTATGCAACAAATCTGGTGAATGCTGTTTTGCTCTAGTTAAAAGTAATAAAGAGAAGCAAACCATTCAGGTGCTTAAATGAGATTGTTACAGTTTTGATACATCTCATGGAGTAGTGGGGTTTGATTTCCATAGCATTCCTCCCATTAGACTTGCAATAGCTATCGTAAATAGACACATGTACATGAGCAAGCAGGACCTCAAAAACTGCTAATAAAACTTCTAGTATTTAATTTTAAGTATTTGGTAGATCAGATTGTTGAAACTAATTTCAAATAGAAGAGCTAGACTAAGAGTAACACAAACTGTAGTCCAGAATCCAACTAAAGCCTCAAACTAATGCTTAATATAAAAATCAGTTACTTCTGCAGTTCCTTCAAGTTCTGAACATTGATACTACACTTTATAAAACAATTTCACATCTACATTCTGATAATTCATAGGCAGCATCAGCGTTTTTCAGTCTACTATGTTATTTTTGGGAAGGTCTGAATGAAAATGTTCTTATTTATTCAAAACTCTTCAACGATTTCCTATTCTGTAATATGTACTATATACTCAATTACTCTGGTCTTAATTAAGTCCAGTGGTTACTAAAACCCGAATTATTTCAGAATCCTCACCCTCAGTCAAAGTTAATTAATTATGGCATCATTTACACCACAATCTTAAGATCCAGCTTGCAATGGCTCCTCACCTGAATGTTGCCTATTCTGTACTCTTCCTAATTTTCAGTAGCAGAGTTGGCATCCATGAGGACCTTGCAATCTGGAATTAATTTTCTAAAACTGTCCTCCCGGAGCATTTTACATATTTTAACAAGTTTTTAATTACAATTAATGAACAGTAGCCTATTTTCTGAAGTGCAAAGTTGCCCACTGTCAGAAGCCATTTCATTGGTAACAACCCTGTTCAATTCAAAATGATGTAGGTTAAAGCTTAATCCTCAAGATTTAAGCACATACCCAAGGCTGACCAGAGCAGTATATGGGGAGGATGACTCTGTTGGGGAGGTATCAATTTTCAAAAGAAATATTAAACTGAAGCACCATCTGCCTTATGAGGTGAATACAAAAGTCCCACTGCATTGTTTGAAGAGGAACAGGTCTGTTGACCTAACACTGATCATTCAACTGAAATTACTAACACAGGTCTATTCTTTCTCTCTTTACTTGAATTTTGTTGAATGTGGCTTCCACAGTTCCTTACATAACAGCAATTACTAGGCAGAGATATTAAGAACTATGCATGCTGGAATCAGAGATAACACAGTTTGGAGCTGGAGGAGCACAACAGGCCAGGAAGCATCAGAGGAGCAGGAAAGTTGATGTTTCGGGTGGGGATCCTTCTTCAGAAATGGGGGAGGAGAAAGGGAGCTCTGAAATAAATAGAGAGGAGGGGTAGGGCTGGGGAAGGTAGGTGGGATGGTGATAGGTAAATACAGGTAGGCAGTAGTGGGGATTGGTCAGTGAGGTGGGAGGAGCAGATAGATGGGAGAGAAGATGGACAGGTTGTGTCAGGTCAAGGAAACGGGGATGAGAGGGAGGGTTGGGCATGGAACGAGGTCGGGGTGGGGAGATTTTGAAACTGATGAAGTCCACATTGAACCCCTTTGGTTGTAGTCTCCCAAGGCAGAATATGAGGTGCTGCTCCTCCAGTTTCCTGGTGCCGTCATTGTGACACTGGAGGAGACCCAGGATAGACATTTTGCCCAGGGAGTGGGAGGGGGAGTTGAAATGGTTCGTGACTGGAAGGTATTGTCGTTTGTTCTGAACAAAGTGCAGGTGCTCTACAGACCAGTCTCCGAGCCTCCGCTTAGTCTCACCAGTGTAGAGGAGGCCACGTCGGGAGCAGCAGATGCAATAGACCACATTGGTGGATGTGCAGGTGAACCTTTGTCTGATGTGGAAGGTTTTCTTGAATCCTTGGATGGAGGTGAGGGGAGAGGTGTAGGGGCAGGTGTAGCATCTCCTGCGGGTGCAGGGAAAGGTGCCGGGGTGGTGGGGCTAGTGGGGAGTGTGGAGCGGACAAGGGAGCCATGGAGAAAGTGGTCCCTACAGAAGGCAGCTGGGCGTAGGGAGGGAAATATGTCCTTAGTTGTGGGTTCGGATTGCAGGTGGCAGAAGTGGCGGAGAATGATACGTTGAATCCGGAGGTTCGTGGGGTGATACATGAGGATAAGAGGGATTCTGTCTTTGTTTTTGTTGCAGGGAGGGGATGTGAGGGGAGCAGTGCAGGGAACGCAAGAGATGCAGTCAAAAGCATTTTCAACCACTGAAGGGTGGAAGTTGCATTCCTTGAAATAAGAGGATATCTGGGATGTACTTCGCATTTTGACGTTGCTGATGTTGTCAGCAATACTTTGCATGTGAAAATTCTAAATATTATTTGAGACACAATTAAATGCAATGATTTACTGTATTCCTGTGGGAACATGACATTTAATGAAATGGAATATAGACTGAAAATGCTCAGATGTCACGAAGTAGTTGCAACAGAGAAGCAAAGTTAGTGTTTCAGTTTGTCAGAATACAAAAATGGTACGATGCAACAGGCTTTAAGTAAGTATGGAAGCAAGGAAAGAAGGTGAGGCAAAAATGACAAAAGTTGCAATACAAAACAGGATGGTACTAGGACAAATTTCTTCACCAAGATTAGCTAAAAGAGAATATTCAGACAATGAATTGTATAACGTACATGTGCATTAAAAATGTTTCAAATTATTCCATCTTGGAAGCCAGCTGAGAAACAAATGAAACACATAAATCGCACCGAAAAATGTCTTTACATGACAAAAAGAAATTAACAAAATAAAATGGTTCATAACATCTTGTTGTTAGGCAGTTGGAGAGTTACGTAATTGCCCTGTCAGAATTATTGTTGACACATATGAGATAAATCACATCTCTGCTGTCATTTTGCATCTTAAGGATATGACAATTTAAGAATTATTTGTTTTGCAGTGACATAAATAAATAAGTTTTTTTTGACATATTCCATTCTGTTGCATCATAATTCATGTATCTCTGTATCCTGTTGTAAGGCCCTGCCTGTTGCAGGCGAAGAAAATTTACATGAATTTTTACATATGCTTATTGTGTGGCCAATGCATTGGTTGTAGGAAAGGATTGAAAAAGAAATAAAGCTTCGCAAGGAGCAGGAGGAAAAAATAGCCAAAGAACAAGAAAGAGGACTCGCAGCAAGAAAAGCAAGTGAAAAATTTGAAGAATGGCTTAAGAAAAAGAAGTTGCAAAAAGTGGAGACTAAAAGGATAGAAAAGGTAAGATCTATCCTGGTAATTATCTGTCCTGATATTTTTCATATTGTTATTTTTGGTGTTGTTAACAAAGATCTGCTTAGTAATGTCACATTGCAAAATTATACTGGATTAAAACCTGTTTCATCCCATAATTTTAAGTACTGGATTAAAATTTTGAATGCAACTGTTGCAAGATCCCAATAACAGGATATTGTAAATGTTTTCTGGACTATATTTAAACTTAAAATTACAAGTACAGTTTCTGCTTCCTATATATTACAAACAGCACTGTTCTCCCTCACTGCCTTGAATTAAATGGCTATTCGTTTCCACATGTATGACCAGGGCATTCAAATAAGACAGTAGCTGCTTGCTTGGATGGCTCTGTTTTTGATCAGTAAGCAATAGCTGTGTGGTAACTGCAAATAATATTTATTTTGTCTTGTATCTTCAGAATGAAGAAGAAAAAAGAATAGCTGAAACACAAGAAAGGAAGGAAAAGGCAGAAAAGGTTTACCAAGAGTGGTTGGAAAAGGTCAAAAACAGGCCTCGGACTGTCCCAAGCAGTTTCGGTTATGCTAATGGTAAACTCACAGGTAAGTGTCACTGTCCTCTCCAACTAGTTCATGTTTAAAGTCACCCTGTTTAGCATTGTTTCAGTTTAACATTTGTAGCTTGTTAAGACCAGAAACCTCATCTAGCATCACCAAAATCATTATAATATTTGAATGATCTTATCCGACTATTTTGACATGAGTTCTATGGAAGGGTCACCGGACCCGATATGTTAACTCTGTTTTCTCCTCCACAGGTGCTGCCTCACCTGCTGAACTTTTCCAGAAACTTTGTTTTTGTTCCTGATTTACAGCGCCCACAGTTCTTTTGGTTTTTATTTTGACATGATATCTCCTTCTTCAAGCCTTCAGATTCACGCTATCTCCAAGTTCCACTCCGCTGTCTGAATTCTGGAACAGGGACTACACCCACCAGGCCCCAGACTGCCCAGTAGAGCTGTCCCCTGGCCGCACTACAGTTACTGACTGGTAGCTTTGCCTGAGGAGTGCTACTATCCTCAGGGACTGGACAGAGTCAGTCTACAAGGTGCTGCTACTTTTGAGCTCAGCAGCACAACCCTTGCACTGGCCTGCAGAGCACTGACCATGACCGGGTTCACTAGTACACCCTTTCCTCACCAGCTAGAAGGCAGGGCCCCCACGGCAGAGTGCGGCTTACATCTGGCAGAACAGTGCAGGAGGACTGCTGAACCTCATCAGACCAGTGATGCCATGATCCTCTGCCCCAGAGCTCCAAAGGTACAACCACAATCTTTTAATTTGTTTTCTGCTGAGAAGCTCCTACGGAACCTAATTACAGTTTTAACATTGATTCCTATCAATGCTTCAAATTAAGTCTTTTCACTTAGAAGTTACAATTTTGAGAACGCATACCTACCTTGAAGTGAGGCCATCTGTACCTAAATAAATTAAATGTTATCATGCAAACATTGTCCTCCATTTGAAATTGTAGTTGCACATACAAAATTCAAACCAAAGTATGGTATGTAAAAGTATTAGCACTGAAGAAATCTATAAAATGTGAACTGCTGTGTTCAGAGTTTGTTATTTCAAATGTTTTCCCTGTTTTGAAAATGTTTTCTCATTTGATAACATTAAAAATTAAATACGACAGTTTAGAATCTGGAAGATGCTTGTGTCATGTTGAAAGGTTATGATGACTTGCGACATTTGTGAGTGAACGTAATAGAGTTTGAGTGTTTTAACCTTGAGATACGTTATTGCCTTGCAACACATTTTCATGTGTGTTATCTACATGACAAGTGGAAATATAGACAATTATTTCCTTTGTGTGGCTATGCTCATGGGAGTCTGACAGTCAGAAACAGTCAGTTGGATCTTGTCTGTATTCAACAGAAGAGTAATATTGAAAGTTGATTGATCTGCGACTGTGAAGGAATTCCATGTCTTTTGTAAAAATTATTATTCTTCATATGCCCGTTTATTATTACCCTTAAACCTGATTGATAGTGTGGTGTTTTGCAGAATATTGTGTAAGAATGAACTCTTAGGTTAATTGCGTGATCTGGAGCATGCCATTGGATATAGTATCTTAATATTTATTTCAAAAGGCAACCTGCATGGAGATTTATGTGATCAGATTGCTAAACATCAATTTAATCCAGTGAGAAAAATAAGTACTTTCTGGGGATTCAGCTATTAAGCTTCACGGCTCCTCAACAGCACAAAAATAACCTTCCTTTTTTTGATCTTTCTTGACTTCAAGCTTCTCCAGCGTATCACATTTCAGACAGTTGCCTGTAGGACAGTGGGATATGTGCACATAACTTACAGAAAAACATTGCAGAGATTGCAGGATCTGTTCTTCCTGTGTGCCATCCTGCTGCTGATGCTGGATCAGCAGTTTTTGTCTCGCAGCTGGTTTTGATTGCCCATTGCTGGTTGCTGTTGTGCTGTGTGGAAGTAAGTATGCCCTATAGCCATACTTTTGTGTTGCCGAGTGCTGTCATTCCTTGTTTGGTTGACAACAACCAGAACGGTCTCCTTTTACTGCACTCCAGTTTGACAAATGTATTCCAGCTTCCATCAATGTTCGTGAAGATCTGCTGAAGTTTAAGTTTCCCTAGTTGTTTGACTTCGTTTTACATTTCACTTTTCTGTCCAGTGTGAAACCTGGAGGGTATTCCAGCTTTTGCCATATATGGTGATGGATTTTTGTTTCAAATTTCAACTTGTGTGAAAGAAATGCTGCTGTTTATTTACAATGGACCTTTCTATTCTGATTGACTTTGCCTTTCCCTTTTGTAAAGCACATTCGCCTCTACATCTCTCCTTGACAGTTTATTGAAATGGAAAACTTATGGCGAAATCTGAAGCTTACACTGCATGAGAGAACCAGAAAGATCCAACCCAAGCTACTTTCTTTTCACTTATTAAAGAAAGCATCTTTTTTCGGTTTTCTATAAACTGTTGACTATTGATATGGTATTCTTGAAGAAAATTCTACTATTATTTACTGATCTTTATTTGCGCTCCTGCTGCATCAGTTCTGGAAGTGTTATATAACCTGCTGCTTCATGTGTATTTCTCTTTTGGGCTGTCTGAAATACCTTCAGGCAAAATTCCCTCGAGTATGAACAATTATGAGTTGCCTTTTGAAACAATATAGGCCTGTTTTGTTGATTTTGCAATTAATATCTTATAGGTTACTATGATGGATGTTCATATCCAGCACCAACTTACTGCAATCCAATTCCATGGAAGCCTATTCCTGTGCCACACACTGAAGACACCATGAAAAAAAGAACTTGCAAGATGAAAGAGAAGTCAAAATCCAACTGTGTGTACAGAATGCATTCAAATATGGCTTTCAGACCAAAGGACAATCTAATTGTTGGAACAGCTTGGAAGAAATCAAGATGACTTTTTTTTTAAACTGTCTGTGTTAGTAGTAAATTCAGTTATTTAAATTTTCACTCGTGTACTTTTTCTTTTGATATTAATGCCAAGAATATACTTTTTGATCCATATTTGTATCTGAATTAAAAATGGTTTGATATTTTCTCACGAGTTTCGTCAATGGTGTTTTTACTCAATTTTTCAATAAACGTGCGATAGAATATGAAATGTAGTCTTATGAACGTTTCCTTCAATAAACCAGCCATAATGACAAGTTATGGAGGTAAACAAAATACAGTGCATTCTCGTATTATCTTTCTGTTAATGAAAACCAGTTGCCATTTACAACAATAGTAAGTAGATTGGAGAATTAGTTCATTCAATGCAATTATGACAGTTTCCTATAACAAGAAGTTGAGGAAATAATTAAGAAACGGGCTATTTATATCTAGTATTATGTAATGAGACAGAGTTAATTAGTAATCGAAGTGTAAAGGATCCATTGAGGAAGACCGATCCTAATATGTAGACACTTCATAACGAGTTTGAGAATGATGCATCCCAAGCCATGTCAGTAAAATTAAATAAAGTCAGGAACATAGGTATGGGAGTTAACTGGATAAGGTAGATTGAGAAATTAGATTTAAAGATCTAACAGCAGTAAGGCAATAGTGAACATTTAAATAAATAAATCATAATTTTCAATGAACATACCTCCTTAAGAAATTAAACCCTTCATGGGAATATTGGCCTGAGTGTGGCAGACTGAAGAAGTTAAGGATAGTGTTACATTAAAATGTTGCAAATTTCAGCAGTAAACTGAGAATTTCAGTTCTGATGATCACCAGACTCGAAATGTTAACTCTGTTTCCTTCCCACAGCTGTTGCCAGACTGGCTGAGTCTGTCCCGCAATTCAATGTTCAAAGCAAATTGTGTGATCTTTTATAACTATGTTGGAAGAAATGGATGAGCAAAAGTAAACATAGGTTCTTTTAGCAAGTAGGGAAGTGTTACTATAGAAAAATGAAATGACATTAGAGTCACAGAGGTCTACAGCACAAAGAAAAGGCCCTTTCGCCCATCAAGTCTAAAGCAGTCAAAAACAAGTACCTATGCATTCTAATTCCATTTTCCAGCAATTGACCCATAGCCATGTCTACCATGGCATTGCGAGTGCATCTCTAATACGTTTTAACATTCAGCAATATAATATTTAATATTAGTCTTCACGATAGAAAACCAGAAAAACATAGCAGAATCAGTATGGAACTAAAACTAGAGAGTGAGGAGCCTGATAATAAAGATAAAGTACTTAAATTAATGTGAACTAGGAACTGACTAATCTTTCAATCTTAAAAATTGAAATAACCGTGGATGCTTGAAATCAGAATCAAAAACAGAAATTACTGGTAAAGCTCAGCAGGCCTGGTAACATCTGTGAAGAGAAATCAGGGTTAACGTTAACTCTGGCAGTAAAATAGGCAGCGTACGCACTCCTGTGGCCTGGCTTTCCCTCTTGGTCTGCATGTTTTTTTCCTTTATCCTACTTCCCCTTTTGTCTCAAACTTCCCTGATAAAGTGAGCTCTTCAGCAGGAGGCGGTTTCAACAGGCCTCAGAGCCGCATCGCCATCTTTAGAGGCAGCGTGGCTACACAGTCAGCTGGCCTGTGATGCCTGGAAGAGGACTCTCATTTCTGCCTGAGAGTGGGCCCCTGGCAGCCTCATGGCATGTGCCAGAAAGCCTGGACCACGACACTCTCGGTGGCAGCATGCTGTCACAGTGGGGAAGGAAAGTTTGGACTCCCTTTGTTTTGTTACCTTTTTTTCAAAATTTCATTCTCAGTTAATGTGAATGGTGCATATGTGTGGCAGTGGTACGCACTTTTCGCTATACTTTGTATTGAATGCATGTGACAATAAAGGATATTCTATTCAATTCTGAGATAACAAGGTGTAGAGCTGGATGAGCACAGCAGGCCAAGCAGCATCAGAGGAGCAGGAAAGATGACATTTCGGTCCTAGACCCTTCTTCAGAAAATGGGTTTCTTTCTGAAGAAAGGTCTAGGCCCGAAACCCATTTTCTGTAGAAGGATCTAGGCCCGAAACATCAGCTTTCCTGCCCCTCTGATGCAGCTTGGTCTGCTGAGTTTGTCCAGCTCTATGATAACAAAGTGTGGAGCTGGATGAACGCAGCAGGCCAAGCAGCATCTTAGGAGCACAAAAGCTGAGGTTTCGGGCCTAGACCCTTCATCAGAGAGGGGGATGGGGAGAGGGTTCTGAAATAAATAGGGAGAGAGGGGCAGGTGGACTGAAGATGGAGAGAAAAGAAGATAGGTGGAGAGGAGAGTATAGGTGGGGAGGTAGGGACGGGATAGGTCAGCCCAGGGAGGACGGACAGGTCAAGGAGGCGGGATGATGTTAGTAGTAGGAAATGGAGGTGAAGAGATTACAAGAGAGTTGCAGGGGAGAGAGATTCCCTGAGGTGGGGCCGGAGGGAGGAGGGTAACTTCTTCAGGTTAGGCGTCCCTGGAAGAGGCTCATCCACCTCCACACTTTGTTCTCCTAAGATGCTGCTTGGCCTGCTGTGTTCATCCAGCTCCACACTTTGTTATTTTGGATTCTCCAGCATCTGCAGTTCCCATTATCTCTGATCACAATTTTAACCTCACTGCGAAGCCTCTTCCAAGGATGCCTAACCTGAAGAAGTTACCCTCCGGGCCAACCTCAGGGAATCTCTCTCCCCTGCAACTCTCTTGTAATCTCTTCACCTCCATTTCCAACCTACTAACCTCATCCGGCCTCCTTGACCTGTCCATCCTCCCTGGACTGACCTATCCCGTCCCTACCTCCCCACCTATACTCTCCTCTTCTTTTCTCTCCATCTTCAGTCCACCTCCCCCTCTCTCCCTATTTATTTCAGAACCCTCTCCCCATCCCCCTCTCTGATGAAGGGTCTCGGCCCGAAACCTCAGCTTTTGTGCTCCTAAGATGCTGCTTGGCCTGCTGTGTTCATCCAGCTCCACACTTTGTTATCTTAGATTCTCCAACATCTGCAGTTCCCATCATCTCTCGTCCAGCTCTATACCTTGTTATCTTAGTTCTCCAGCATCTGCAGTTCCTATTATCTCATCTATTCAAGTCTGTTTTTTTCTCCACAAATGCTGCCAAATCTTTAGATCTGATGGTCTACTTCTCAGGATCTTGAGATGGCTGCAGTGTTTTTCCAGAATTTTGATTGATCCATTGGTAGACATGAATCTGCTGTGACTGGAGGCCACTAAATCAAAGAATGCTTGTCAATTTTAAGTTGAAGGAATTCAGGTTGCAACATCATAATGTTAAATATTGGTGCATTCACAGTACTTTTCATTTGTTAAATATTTTAAAATTGGTTCAAATGAATGATATTTTGGGCATGAGATGTGAATTTTATTAGAATTCCTCGAGGGAAAAAAATGGGACGTGCCTATTGAATCTTGGGAAGTTAGCAAATTCAGCAAACACACGAGAAATGGGACATGGGAATTCATCACATCATCTGGTGCATTTATTTACTAATGCTTTTGTTCACTGTTTACAAGTTACTTTTAAAATAGCATTGCTGACAAATTCAAATTGCTGTCTTCCGCATATGCAACAGGGCCTGGAGCCCAATTGCATCTTAACAATTCTGTTTTAACAAACGCTGCCACATCATCTCCTGTGTGCCTTCAAGCAGCAATTAGCCATTTCCTTATTTAATTTACTCATAGACAAAAAAAACGATGTTTATATCATAAACAGCTTTTGTTCAGGCTCATTGCTACATCAACCTTTGAACTGAAGCTGGCCTTGTAAAGCCATCTGATTAGATTGCAAGCAAATGTTTCACTAAAAAATAACCGCACATTTCTGACGAATTATCAGCCCAACCAAAAATTTAGAATTGTACCAACTATTTAATTTTTACACAAAAGTTATATATTTGTTTAAATTTATTTTCTTGTGCAATTTATTTCTCATCTGGCTTGAAGAATGACTGTTTGACCAATAATCACCCTTCAATTGTTGCTACCAGAACAAATTGACTGATTATTTTCTTATTATTTTAGTAGTTCAATGTACAGACTGGTTGTAGTGGTTGCCTGGTCACAGCTACCTTCCCTTTTTTAAAATCCCTCTTGGTTGAGCTCAGCAAATATTTTTATTTCATTTTTTTTAAAACTCTCAGCACAAAAATAGCACACTTTCATTGAAGTATGATATCAAGTGTGTTGTCACTTTCATTGAACTTTGTTGATCAGAACATTACTGAAAGAGAATAAAGACTGAGGTTTTCTTGAGTGAAGGAGAGTACAGTTTTCCCTTCTGACCTGAGAAACACAATAAAACATGACAACAAAGGCATACAGATATAGGTATTGAGTTTGCAAAGATGCTGGAAGGGGGTTGGTGAGGGGGTACAAACAGGAACGTAAAAGCATTTGCAGTTTAGTTTCTTCTAAGAGTCCTTGGACTGAATCCTGCTATAATTTGGCTAAATATTAGTTTCATCAAGTAACATAGAGAGATCCTCTCCTCAAGACTGAGTAAGTTTTCTTGCATGATCGTACCAAATGCCGCTATGGTACCTTAACTGATGCTAACTGAATTCTCCCACAATGTAGTTGGATATTATAACCACTGTCAGAGTTATATAGCACACAAACTGACCCTTCAGTACAACTCATCCATGCTGACGAAATATCCTAAACTAATAATATCTTGGAATATACTGGTATCCCTGGCACTTGCACCATATTTAAAAGGGCACTGCACAATTGTTGAAGTGCTGTCAGTCCACAGCTGATCTGCACAATTGCAATTGTTTGCATTAGACATGGCAGAATGGAGAAGAGAAAATTGGTTCCCCATTTTGTGGACAGGGACTTGGAGGTCCTGGTGGACGGGCTGTTGCAGAGAAAGAATGTTATGAAACCTTTGAAGAGCAGGTGTGCATGCTGGAATGGATAGAGATAGACGAAGCTGATGTGCTGAAAATTTTGTCAAACATTAAGATTGACAAGTCGCCAGGCCCGGATCAGATTTGTCCTCGGCTGCTTTGGGAAGCGAGAAATGCAATTGCTTCGCCACTTGCGAAGATCTTTGCATCCTCGCTCTCCACTGGAGTCGTACCTGAGGACTGGAGAGAGGCAATTGTAATTCGTCTCTTCAAGAAAGGAAATAGGGAAATCCTCGGCAATTATAGACCGGTAAGTCTCACGTCTGTCGTCTGCAAGGTGTTAGAAAGGATTCTGAGGGATAAGATTTATGACCATCTGGAAGAGCATGGCTTGATCAAATACAGTCAACACGGCTTTGTGAGGGGTAGGTCATGCCTTACAAACCTTATTGAGTTTTTTGAGGATGTGACTAGAAAAGTTGATGAGGGTCGAGCTGTGGATGTGGTGTATATGGACTTCAGTAAGGCATTTGATAAGGTTCCCCATGGTAGGCTCATTCAGAAGGTCAGGAGGAATGGGATACAGGGGAACTTAGCTGCTTGGATACAGAATTGGCTGGCCAACAGAAGACAGCGAGTGGTTGTAGAAGGAAAATATTCTGCCTGGAAGTCAGTGGTGAGTGGAGTTCCACAGGGCTCTGTCCTTGGGCCTCTACTGTTTGTAATTTTTATTAATGACTTGGACGAGGGGATTGAAGGATGGGTCAGCAAGTTTGCAGACGACACAAAGGTCGGAGGTGTCGTTGACTGTGTAGAGGGCTGTTGTAGGCTGCAGCGGGACATTGACAGGATGCAGAGATGGGCTGAGAGGTGGCAGATGGAGTTCAGCCTGGATAAATGCGAGGTGATGCATTTTGGAAGGTCGAATTTGAAAGCTGAGTACAGGATTAAGGATAGGATTCTTGGCAGCGTGGAGGAACAGAGGGATCTTGGTGTGCAGATACATAGATCCCTTAAAATGGCCACCCAAGTGGACAGGGTTGTTAAGAAAGCATATGGTGTTTTGGCTTTCATTAACAGGGGGATTGAGTTTAAGAGTCGTGAGATCTTGTTGCAGCTCTATCAAACTTTGGTTAGACCGCACTTGGAATACTGCGTCCAGTTCTGGGCGCCCTATTATAGGAAAGATGTGGATGCTTTGGAGAGGGTTCAGAGGAGGTTTACCAGGATGCTGCCTGGACTGGAGGGCTTATCTTATGAAGAGAGATTGACTGAGCTCGGTCTCTTTTCATTGGAGAAAAGGAGGAGGAGAGGGGACCTAATTGAGGTATACAAGATAATGAGAGGCATAGATAGAGTTGAAAGCCAGAGACTATTTCCCAGGGCAGAAATGGCTAGCACGAGGGGTCATAGTTTTAAGCTGGTTGGAGGAAAGTATAGAGGGGATGTCAGAAGCAGGTTCTTTACGCAGAGAGTTGTGGGAGCATGGAATGCGTTGCCAGCAGCAGTTGTGGAAGCAAGGTCATTGGGGTCATTTAAGAGACTGCTGGACATGTATATGGTCACAGAAATTTGAGGGTGCATACATGAGGATCAATGGTCGGCACAACATTGTGGGCTGAAGGGCCTGTTCTGTGCTGTACTGTTCTATGTTCTATGTTCTATGTTCTATCTCTTTTGCTGTCTCTCTCCCCGTCAACCCCACAACTTTTGTACTTCATCGAGTCCTGATCCAAGCTGTCGATCTAAGTCTTCAACTGCCTACTTTATCTCCCCAGCACCCAGGCGTAACGAGTAAATGTGCCAGGTCTAGGAGTACACAGTCCTCCCTGGAAACTGCTCGAAATTGAAAAGCCTCCCAATCCTGCATGGTCCTTGATGAGGAATCACGGGACTCTAAACATTAACTTTGCTTTCTCCCCACAGATACAACCAGACCTTCTTAGTATCTCCAGCAATCTCTCTTTTTTTACCCCTCTTCCTCCAATGCTGTCTCAACCTCACCCACTAATATATTGAGCAGCCCCCCTTTAATATTGTAATCCCCACTGAATGCCAGCATTCCCACTACAATTTCCAAAACTAGTTTTCCTCCTTTCCCCATTTTGACCCCTCCCCCCCACTCCTCTCTCCCCATCTCTGTCCCTTTCCCCAGCTCTCCTGCCTCCCCTTCTGGCCCTTCTTTCCTTCTCTCTCTCTAATTCTCTCTCTCTCTCTCACTCTCCCTCTGTCTCTCCAACAGCCCCAGCTTCTCTTGCGTTTCGCTCTCTCTTTCTCTCTCCCTCCATCTCGCTAGCACTAGAGGTCTCTGAAACCTGGCAACAGCTGATTTGCAGTCCAAGGAAAAGGTGAGATATACTTGGCTATGCCTCTTGAAGGGAAAGGATTGTTGAGTGTAGTTTTAAGGTCCTTTAGATATTCAGTGAATCAGTAATTATATTTAAGATAACATGTTGGAGATACAATAAAACCCGAGAGTAAAAGTTTTTTGCAGTTCTTTTTACTTGTTTTCATCAAGTGTACTGCAACATTTCAACTACTGTGCTAGTTATAAATTGTAGCAAAGATAAAACAGACATCGAATTAAATAAGATAATAAAGCGTGAAGCTGGATGAACACAGCAGGCCAAGCAGCATCTCAGGAGCACAAAAGCTAACGTTTCGAGCCTAGACCCTTCATCAGAGTCTGGGCCCGAAACGTCAGCTTTTGTGCTCCTGAGATGCTGCTTGGCCTGCTGTGTTCATCCAGCTTCACACTTTATTACCTTGAATTCTCCAGCATCTGCAGTTCCCATTATCTCTGAGCAAATTAAATAAATTTTGAATACCTCGATAAAGTCAGGAAGAGGATAATGCCATAATCTGTCAAAGACATAGTATTAAATCTTGTTTCCATTAAACAGCTTGTACATAAATTGTAGTTTGGAAATTACATTAAAAGAAATGCAATTGTAATTTAAATTCTTGGTGAGATTGTGAGGGAGATGAGATTAATTCTCTATAGTCTTTTCAATTGAAGTTTTCATGCTGTTATACATTCTTCAAGAGCTGAGTGAAATTCTCCAATTGTTTTGTGTTTGATGTACATTTTATATGTTTTCTTGAAGGACTTTGAGTCAAAATTCTGACATTTTTTGTATATTTGTTTCAGAAGCATATACATGTCTTTGAAAAATGCCATTTATCCTAAAACAATCTAAGAAACTGGGTTTTTAAATGTCCTCCTTTAATTCTTTGGTGTAGAATATTTAAAACAAATGTTTTAATTAGACTGTCAGAAAATGAGGTAACACGTCTCTGTGGCAGGTAGGAATTGAACTTTGATCTGTTTTCACTTGTTCATGGAATATGGGCCAGGCCAGCATTTATTGCTCAATGCTGGAACTGAATGGTTTGTTTGGCCATTACTTCGAACGTTCAGATTCAACCATGTTACAGTGGGTCCGGAGTCACATTAGAATTAAGCTTTATTGTCGCGCATACTCAAGTACGAGGATACAGGAATACAGTGAAAAGTTTACAATGTCATCATTCTTGGCGCTATCTTAGGTACAAAGGTACCTTGGAACAAAACCTACAAAAATTAGAAAAATAAGGAAACATAGTTAAAAATTCAACATTAAAGCCCAACTTAGTACAAAGTAGAAACAAAAAAGGTTAAAAGTTCAACATTGCAGCCCTTCTTAAGTGCTTAGCTATGCTGGTCTTGCACTCCTCACAATTGTTCAATCTCTTCTAGGCTGGGCTTGACCTCCTCCACGTTGGACTTGATCTCTCCACACTCTACACTGCCACAGATGCCTGGAGACTGCAGGCTGCATGCTGTCACCACCGCCACCACAAGTTTGGGGGGGTCCTCTATCATTGCCATGCTGAGCACAATCTCCCCTGCATTGGGCTCACTCTCATCTGTGTTGGACTTGCTCTGCCCCACACTGTCTTGCTGTCTTTTGCACTGGGCTCACCCTCCTCCGTGTTGCGCTTGCTTTTTCACTCTCCCCCATACTGGTTTCATCTCTCCACAGAAGACAAATAGATTAAAATCAGGAAAATAAAGCTGTGAATAAAGAAAGAAAAATTAAATGCAAAAGTGGATGGAATAGATGACCTCCATGCAGGAACACTCACAGGTCAAACAGGTACCCCTTGCCAAAAGAAAATTGGTGAATTTGAAATTGAGTTATTCTGGAAATTGTTCTATGGTCATTACACAGCCACCATTAGACTAGTACCTAACTCCAGAATTTGTTGGATTTAAGCTTTACCATTTGCTATGGTGAGATTTGAACCCACATTCCCAAAGCATTAGGTTGAGTTTGGGATTACTAGTTTGGTAATATTATCATTACACCAGCATGTGGGGTAGGTGGGACCTCTACAAGCAAGATGGTCTTCACCTGAACCAGAGGGGTACCGATATCATGGGGGGGAAATTTGCTAAGGTTATTCGGGTGGGTTTAAACTAATTCAGCAGGAGGATGGGCACCAAAATTGTAGTTCGACTATAGAAAAGGTTGAGAGTAGGGTGGTCCAAAATAAAGTTTCAGGGAAGCAAGATGGCACCAGCAAGCAAGTTGTTGGTTTGAAGTGTGTCTACTTCAATGCCAGGAGAGTCCGGAATAAGGTGGGTGAATTTGCAACATGGGTTGGTACCTGGGACTTCGATGTTGTGGCCATTTCGGAGACATGGATAGAGCAGGGACAGGAATGGTTGTTGCAAGTTCCAGTATTTAGATGTTTCAGTAAGAACAGAGAAGATGGTAAAAGGGGCGGAGGTGTGACATTGTTGGTCAAGGACAGTATTACAGTTGCAGAAAGGATGTTTGGGGACTCGTCAACTGAGGTAGTATGGGCTGAGGTTAGAAACAGGTTGGGAGTTTTCTATAGGCCTCCGAATAGTTCCAGAAATGTAAAGGAAAGGATAGCAAAGATGATTCTCGATAGGAGTGAGAGAGACAGGGTAGTTGTCATGGGGGACTTCAACTTTCCAAATATTGACTGGGAACACTATAGTTTGAGTACTATAGGTGGGTCAGTTTTTGTCCAGTGTGTGCAGGAAGGCTTCCTGACACAGTATGTAGATAGGCCAACAAGGGGCGAAGCCACATTAGATTTGGTACTGGGTAATGAGCCTGGCCAGGTGTTAGATTTGGAAGTAGGTGAGCACTTTGGTGATAGCGATCATAATTCTGTTATGTTTACTTTAGTGATGGAAAGGGATAGGTGTATACCACTGGGCAAGAGTTATAGCCGGGGGAAAGGCAATTACAATGAGATTAGGCAAGATTTAGGGAGCATAGGATGGGGAAGGAAACTGCAGGGGGATGGGCACATTAGAAATGTGAAGCTTATTCAAGGAAAAGCTCCTGTGTGTCCGAGATAAGTATATACCTGTCAGGCAGTGAGGAAGCTGTAGAGTGCGGGAGCCGTGGTTTACAAAGGAGGTGGAATCTCTGATCAAGACGAAGAAGAAGGCTTATGTTAGGATGATATGTGAAGGCTCAGTTAGGGCACTTGAGGGCTACGAGGTAACCAGGAAAGACTTAAAGAGAGAGCTCAGAAGAGCCAGGAGGAGACATGAGAAGTTGTTGGCAGATAGGATCAGGGTAAACCCTAAGGCTTTCTATAGGTATTTAAGGAATAAAAGAATGACGAAAGTAAGATTAGGCCCAATCAAGGATAGTAGTGGTAAGTTGTGTGTGGAGTCAGATGAGATAGGGGAAGTGCTAAATGAATATTTTTCAACAGTATTCACTCTAGAAAACGACAATGTTGTCGAGGAGAATACGGAGATACAGGCTACTAGACTAGGTGGGATTGAGGTTCACAAGGAAGAGGTATTAGAAATCCTTCAGAGGGTGAAGATAGATAAGTCCCCTGGGCCAGATGGGATTTATCCTAGGATCATCTGGGAAGCCAGGGAGGAGATTGCCGAGCCTTTGGCATTGATCTTTAACTCGTCATTGTCTACAGAAATAGTGCCAGATGACTGGAGGATAGCAAATGTGGTTCCCCTGTTCAAGAAGGGGAGTAGAGACAACCCTGGTAATTATAGACCAGTGAGCCTTACTTCAGTTGTTGGTAAAGTGTTGGAAAAGGTTATAAGGGATAGGATTTATAATCATCTAGAAAAGAATAAATTGATTAGGGATAGTCAGCACGGTTTTGTAAAGGGAAGGTCGTGCCTCACAAACCTTATTGAGTTCTTTGAGAAGGTGGCCAAACAGGTAGATGAGAGTAAACTGGTTGATGTGGTGTATATGGATTTCAGCAAGGCGTTCGATAAGGTTCCCCACAGTAGGCTATTGTACAAAATGCGGAGGAATGGAATTGCGGGAAATATAGCAGTTTGGATCGGAAATTGGCTTGCTGAAAGAAGACAGAGGGTGGTGGTTGATGGGAAATGTTCATCCTGGGGACCAGCTACTAGTGGTGTACCGCAAGGGTCGGTGTTGGGTCCACTGCTGTTTGTCATTTTTATAAATGACCTGGATGAGGGCATAGAAGGATGGGTTAGTAAATTTGCAGACGACACTAAGGTCGGTGGAGTTGTGGACAGTGACGAAGGATGCTGTAGGTTGCAGAGAGACATAGATAAGCTGCAGAGCTGGGCTGAGAGGTGGCAAATGGAGTTTAATGCAGACAAGTGTGAGGTGATGCACTTTGGTAGGAGTAACCGGAATGCAAAGTACAGGGCTAATGGTAAGATTCTTGGTGGTGTAGATGAGCAGAGAGATCTTGGTGTCCATGTACACAGTTCCTTGAAAGTTGCCACCCAGGTTGACAGGGCTGTTAAGAAGGCATACAGTGTTTTAGCTTTTATTAATAGAGGGATCGAGTTCTAGAACCAAGAGGTTATGGTGAAGCTGTACAAAACTCTGGTGCGGCCGCACTTGGAGTATTGTGTACAGTTCTGGTCACCGCATTATAAGAAGGATGTGGAAGCTTTGGAATTGGTGCAGAGGAGATTTACTCGGATGTTGCCTGGTATGGAGGGAAGGTCTTACGAGGAAAGGCTGAGGGACTTGAGGCTGTTTTCATTAGAGAGAAGAAGGTTGAGAGGTGACTTAATTGAGACATATAAAATAATCAGAGGGTTGGATAGGGTGGATAGGGAGAGCCTTTTTCCTAGGATGGTGACGGCGAGCACGAGGGGACATAGCTTTAAATTGAGGGGTGAAAGATATAGGACAGATGTCAGAGGTAGTTTCTTTACCCAGAGAGTAGTAAGGGAATGGAATGCTTTGCCTGCAACGGTAGTAGATTCGCCAACTTTAGGTACATTTAAGTTGTCATTGGATAAGCGTATGGATGTACATGGAATAGTGTAGGTTAGATGGGCTTGAGATCGGTATGACAGGTCGGCACAACATCGAGGGCCGAAGGGCCTGTACTGTGCTGTAATGTTCTATGTTCTATGTTCTATCTCCTCTTTTGTTTTATGTATATGTAATGAATATTTATCACCTGTTGAAAGTTAAAGGTATAAATGAAAAACACACAGTTGTGACAGCTCACATTTACATTATGTTTCTGTCTTTTACCTTCGGAAAATAAATGAAGATGAGCTTCTTGAGAAGCTAAAATTGTTGCAACTTTATAACAGAATCTGTAAACAAGTATCAGACATGTGCTAAATTGAGGATAAGCTGTAATTTTGTTCTGTAGTCAAGTTTTAATGCTTCCTTCAAAACCTATTCTAATTTCTAAGTCAATGTAAGCTTGTAGATGAGTTTAATTATTGTAATTCCCCTCCCTCCAATTTTACTTTGAATCATTTCCAAATTCCCTTGAACTTCTATACAACGGAAAGGAAGCAAAATGCTGCAGATGCTGGAAATCTGAAATACAAGCACAAAGTCTGGAGAAGCCCAACAGGTCTGGCAGAGCCTGTGGAGAAAGAAACGCAGTTAACATTTCGAATCTAATGATTCTTTTTCAGAACAGAAGGGAAGTCGAAAATTGTGTTTTTTATACTGTTCTTAAAGTGAGAGGAGGAGTGAATGGACCAGATGATGAGCGCAAGACAGTGGGATTACAAAGAGTAGTAATTGAAGATTGAGATGCAAAGTAAGTTAATGACGGCAGGGTCCCAAACCAAATCATCTGTTCCTCTGATGCTGCCTGGCCTAGCGTGTTCCTCCAGCTCCACATAGGTGTTAATGATGGATGTGAAAAGTAGAAAATAGGTCAGCTGTGATGAGAGCAAAGCCTTCTGGAGGTATTCCACCCAGTGTCTATTTAGTCTAACCAATGTATAGGACACCGTATTGTGAGCAGCAAATACAGTAGACTAAATTGAACAAAGTGCAAGAAAATTGCTGGTTACCCTGGAAGGTGGGGTTGGGACCTTGGATGGTGAGGAGGGAAAGGGTAAGCAGGCAATTGTTGCACCTTCTGCAATTGCACATGAGAGTGGGAAATGTGATGGAGGAGTGAACCAGGTGTCACAGATGGAGCAGTCCCTGCTGAGTGCTGGAAATCTGAAATACAAGCACAAAGTCTGGAGAAGCCCAACATGTCTGGCAGAGTCTGTGGAGCAAGAAACGCAGTTAACATTTCGAATCTAATGATTCTTTTTCAGAACAGAAGGGAAGTGGAAAATTGTGTTTTTTATACTGCTCTATACTGGGAGGGAGGGGAAGGTATATTTTGTGGTGGCATCCTGCTGGAATTGGTGGAAATGGTAGAATCCTTCAATGCTGAAGTGAGGACAAGGGGAAGCCTGTGGTTGTTCGAAGATGGAGGGGAAGGGGTGAAGGTAAAAGTATGGGAAAGCTTGGACATGCCTGAGAGCCCCATCACCACAGTGGGGACAAGGAATCATTGATTGCAGATAAAGAAGGACATATTTGAGGCAGCCCTTATAACAACAATGATATTCTATACCCAAGTTACTTCACTGGCAGGAATTTAAATTACAATTGCATTTCTTTTAACATAATTTCCAAACCATTTGTCATTTGGACATCATGAAAGGTACTATGTAAATATGTGTTGTTATAATCTCCATAGAGATCCAATACAGCAAACCTTTATTAACTAGCACCCAAGGGACAAGGCGTGTGCAGGTTGATCAAATATTCTGGTTGGTCAAGAGACTCACATAATCAATGTAAAAACACATGGTAAGTAATAGAAACATAATGCAAGGGGTGAATACATCACTGTTAGACTTATTTACAGTATTAATCACTTAAACAATAATGCAACTTTGCCTTAAATAAAATTTACTGACAAACAGCCTTCTCATTGCACCCTCAGCTGACTACTCAAACATCTCAGAGATTGTGATAATACAGTAAACTTACAATATTTCAGGCATAGTAGTAACTGCATTTTCTGAAGAAGGGTCGAGGCCCGAAACGTCATTCTTCCTGCTCCTCTGATGCTGCTTGGCCTGCCATGTTCATTCAGCTCTACACCTTGTTATCTCAGTATTACAAGCATATGGTTTTTGTTGGTTTATTAAGAGGGCTGGGATATAAGGTGCTGGTTAAAATAAAGTTTGTTGTACGTTTTAAAAAGATACTTGAATTCCAATGGCCAATGGAAAAGATGATAAGATTTCAAGTTTAAGACTTTTACTGTAACAAATAAACTAAAATTACCATTACTTTACATTGTCACCTAAGTGGACACTTTATTCTCCTAGAAACAGTTGGAAGCTAGTTTCCATGCTCGAAGGTTTGTTCCACGTTCATTTTCTTGTTTGTGTAATTTCTAAGGAATTTCCTCGGAATTGTTTTTGCTGTGGGGGACATGCTGATGATTGTATTTTCAGCTCAAGCTAGGTGAATCTTCCAGTATGATTTAGGTTCCAATAACTCTGTCTTTTCAACCTGAGTCCAACCACATTTTACATGTAATCAACAGCGTTTGCTTCAGGATTGCTGTTTCCCTATTCCAGTTCTATTCCCTCAGATTATTGCAGACCGATCGGAGTCAATGAATTTCAGTGATCTCACAGAAGAAGTTAAGCTGCGGAAGGAGGCTTTTTCAACCCATTGTGTCTGCACTAGCTTTCTGAATGCACATCATGATTTTGTGTCATTCACCCGTTCTATCTCCATAACTCTGCATATTATTGTTACTTAACCAACATTGAATGCACTGATTAAATATGCCTCCACCACACTTTCAGGCAGTGCATTCCAGATCCGTACAAGTCACTGAATGAAAAGGTTTTTTTTGCTCCTTTTGCAAATCACTTTAGATCTATGATTCTTAAATTCCCGATTCTTTTACAAGCAGGAACACTTCCTCCTTACCTACCTGTTTGGATGTTTCATCATTACATCAGGAAAAACAATAGCCGCTATATCAATCCATTGGGAGATCCACTACAAACTTTCCTTGAGCCAGAGAAATATCCATCAACAATTATTCTCTGCTATCTCTCACTCAGCCATTCTTTTTTCCATGTTGCTACTTTCCCTTTTATTCCATGAGCCATAACACCTCTCACAAGTCTGTTGTGAGGCACTGTAGTGTGGGGTGGGTGTGATCGCCTAGTGGTATTATCACTGGACTGTTAATCCAGAGGCGCAGATAATGTCATGGGGCCTTAGATTCAAATCCTATCATGGCAGATGGTGAAATTTGAGTTCAATAAATATCTGGAATTAAGAATCTAAAGATGACTGTGAATCCACTGCCAATTGTCAGAAAAAACCCATCTGTTTCATTAATGCCCTTTAGGGAAGGTAACTGCCATCCTTACCTGGTCTGGCCTACATGTGACTCCAGACCCACAGCAATGTGGTTGACACTTAACTACTCTCTGGGCTTTTAGGAATGGGTAATAAATGCTACCCTCATCCTGTGAATGAATATGAAAAAATTGTATTTAAATGTCCATGTACACCAAAAAGCCAAGCAAGTTAGATAAACAAGATTTTCCCTTAAGAAATTCATACAGCCTCCCGCTCTGAAATTGACCTTTTAATTGAACTTAATTACGGAAAAAGTACTGAGCAGGACCAGCAGCATCTTTTTTTCGAACAGTCTTTGAACTCGAAGTATTAGCTTTGTTTCTCTCTCCACAGATGCTGCCAGACCTGCTGAGTTCCTCCAGCATTTTCTGTTTGTATTTCAGATTTCCAGCATCCACAGCACTTTGCTATTATTTGATTGGATTGTAAATGCTGGACTTATCCTTCCAATTATATTTAACATGAGCTTTGCTGAAAATTGTCATTTAACCAAATCTCTAGGAACTAGGAACTCCATAGAGTAAACCCAGTATCACTTATAAATGGAATGTTGTTTCTAGATTGCAAGTGCTCACAAAAGTGGAATTGGACAGATTTCTATTGAGCAATTTTTTTCAACTTGTTATGGAAATCTATTTTTATAATTTATATGATTTAAGATTACAGCATTTAGTTTGCAGATTGATATTTTTAAGTGCAAGATAAACGGAAACACCTGGTTTGAGAAGCAGGTAAAGAAAATAATGACAAGCCAAAGTTTATTTTATTGTGTCGTAGTGGAACATATTGGAAACCACATGTGAAATATTGTCTATTGCTGTCTCAGCAGAGGGTTTGAAGTGTTCATATAGTTTCCCTGAAACAAAGATAATATTTGTGATTGGAGATAATTAGTTTCAATCTCTATCTGGGACATCCTGGGGTGACATGGTGCTGGGGGGTATAATACAGGGAGGTTTTTCATTTGGTTTTAGGTTTGTCTGGGTTGTATCTCATAGAAAGTTGAATTCAGCCTGGGAGCAGCTTTGAGACAAATGAAGGAAGAATCCAACAGGTGCTGTAAAGCAGCTGGAGCTAGAATCAGAAAGCCGTCAGGAACTAGAGGTACGTCTGATTTAGAGACACTAAGGAAGAATTCAGTGAAGCCTATACTTGAGTTAGGGAGTGCACAAATGTGACCTTTTGGAAGGTTGTCCAGTTGGATGTCAGTGGAAAGACCATAAGAAGTTATGGGGGGCATGGTGGTTGAGTGGTCAGCACTACTGCCGAGCAGTGGCAGGGAGCCAGGTTCAATTCCATCCTCAGTATGGAGCTTGCACATTTTCCCTGTGTATGTGTGGGTTTCCTCCAGGTGCTCTGGTATCCTTCCACAGTGAGAGATATACAGGATAGGTGGATTGGCCATGCTAAATTGTTCATTGTGCCTGGGGATGTACAGGTTGAATAAGTTAGCCATGGGAAATGCAGGGTTACATGGATAAGGTAGTGGAGGTAGGTCTGGGTGGGATATTTTTTGAGGAGTTGATATGGACCAATTGGCCTGCTTCCACACTTTTGGGATTCTATGAATCTAAATCTGACACTTCAGATGATCAAAGTGAATTCCTGACAATTGTGGAACACTTTGCTTTGGACCCAGATGAAGTGAAGAAATTCATATGATCCAGTTAAAAAGATGGGGACAATTGGGGGAAATAAATGTAAATTGTTGAGTGTCCAAATAAGATTTCTTTTGCTTATAAAATTAACATTTACAAAATATAGTGATAAGTTAGTGGTACCTCCTTTGTTAATTCTTGTACAGTAAAAGTGTTTGAAATATAAAATCCTTTGGAGTAATTCTTTCAGGTAATAACGGGGTTCCAAATTTATTTTTATAAGATTTCTCTTATTTTTGCAGATCTCTCTACCAAGATTGCTATAATCTAAAGAAGTTTCTTAGAGTCTCTGCTGAAGTTTTCCAAACTGGGTAATTTTAGTTTTAATGCCTTTGTGGATGTAAGTTATTATAGTTGCTAAGTGCCACAGAATTCAAACATTTTGAGATCTATTATCGTAAACATAAATATGGCCTGTAAAATTTGCAGTCCAAATATAAGATTTCAGCAATTTCACAAAGCCATATTATGTACTAAGAAAATTGCTGCAAGAAAGGGTCAGTAAAACTCAAGGTCATGCAATCTGCACTGAGTAGGTTGTTGATGAATGTCTAGCTTCTAGATCAAAGGGGATAAGGTCTGCCGAAATGTCAAATCATTGACCAGGAAATACTACTTTAAATGACCTGAAATTATAACAACTTAAAGCAAAACTATTTGTAAGTGTAGATACCAGAATTTATGTATTCCAGTTAAGATGATTTGAATAGTATTTCAAATTAGTTATTTGAACACCATTATGTTGAAAAGCCACCTTTAGTTCAATTATGTTAGGACAGGATCTGCGAGCGGAGCAGACCTTGAATTTGATCATTTGTCCAATGTGCCCAATTATTGCCATCATAGTTTGAGAAATTGAATTAATCGAAGTGTTTGAAATTATTGGTTAACTCTTTTAAAGCCCACCTTTTAAGTTTGCAAAGCTGTAATGTTTTCAGCAATGTTCAGGCGTTCTGGTGCAAAAATGATGCCACTTCTTTCCCCACTTGCTGCTATTATTTCCACTCCTATGTTACAAATGTCTATGCTGAGAGAAATAGCCTGTCAATAAATCATATTAACATTTCATTAAGAGATAGTTCACACTTGTGTACAATCCAATCCCGGCAGTGCTGGAATCACAGGCCCAAAATTTCTGATTACCATCTGAATGCATAAATCTGATGGTAATAATTTTTAAGAAATGCTCAGTTACTTCTCTGTTTTGTAGAGCTTAAAATCCAAAAGTGGCCTGCCTCAGAAACCTCCATCAAGGCATATATTCTGAGCCTTGGCACAGGGTATGAGAGGGACAGATTTGTGACTACAAATAGATTGGCACATCCCTTAAGGGCAGAAGGAAACATCAGAGAGTAACTCTGAAAGGTACATGTAATGACACTTCTCTAAGTTTTACAAAGTTTTTTATTAATTTTTCTGTTTTAGACACCTAAATGTTATTCTTATTCATTAACCCTAAGCGTAATGTTTTTTAAAAAGATTTAATGTCATTGATACTTAATCATTCTAGGTGTAAATAGTTTTATTTACTTATTTTTAACATTCCATGTTATTTAATGATTTCTAATGAATGAGTGTGAGTGAGTGATGGAAGTGGGCATATGTGATGAATTAAATGGATAATGGCACAGCACATGGCTGGCTGCTCTTCTGGCACCGACCCAGGTGGTGGCCTCAGACCAGATTGCCAGGGTCTGGTGTCATGGTCTTCTCTGTTGGTCACCCCACCCACCTCCAAAAGAAAAAGATACCTTTCTTCCGGACCATCCCATCCACCAAGACCTCTGAGTCTCTCTCAGAGAATCATGGTGCCATCTTCCCCTTCTGTTCAAAATCTGTCTGCAACTGAGCACAAAGCAGTTTCAGAATGCCTGCATGGTTACACAGCAGTCTATTAAAGATGGTATGGGTGCAAGGGATGCTGGTCTTTTGGCAGATAACCATTGACTGGCAAATTGCCAATGAGTGGTGTGTTGTAAAATGGGGCTAGATTTAGACATGGCAGATGATAAAGTGGGAGGGTAGGTGGTTAATGTGGTGAGTTTGGTAAGACATAGCGAGAAAACACGCTCAACCTCACAGTGGAATTGCCTGCAACAGACTTCTGTAACCCGAACTTAGCCATGCACATAAGAGGAGGTTGCAGTTTTGTTTGCTGACTCTTAAATTGTGCTCATAGTCAAGTCAGAACTGTGATTGTTAGTGGATGATATGGCCCATCTTTTTTTACAGCCAATGCTTCAGCGGTTTCCTTTGGTGATCCAAGAAGTTAAAGCTGCTTGTAAATTTCTAAGGTCAAGCAGGATCAGCAGATTGCTTGTAAAATTCAGATTTCAAGGATGAAATGTGTGACTTTCTGCCAGTTTTTAAGATAGATCATTTCCATTTGTAAGAAAGAACAGTATTGTGGAGTATGTCAGACAAAAAGACTTTTATTTGTAATCTTATAGATTACCTTATCTAATCAGCGGCTGGACTGTTGCAAGTGTGTGTGTGTCTGTTTCGCTCACTGTCATGATGTTAATTACAACATCTGCCAGGTTGGTATAATGCTCTTATTCAATGAAAATAGGACTGCACTATCTTTGAGCCCAGCCTATTACTGCTGACACAATGTTAATTGACAAATAATCAGAAAAAGCAACTTCAACAAGCAGGAACTACATTATGTAAACTAAAGCTCAATGCAAAGAGATTTGACTGTCCTATTTCAAGTAACATAGGATCAATTGAAACGTTCATTCCCTTGAATATGTTCTCTCATTCAGCCAGATAACGGCCTGTTTATACCCATGACAATTCTTTCACACATATCACCCGATACCTCTGCCTAGCAAAGATCATCATTAATTTCAGACATGGAAGCAACAACGTGCCAAATGTCCATACCTTTAGAAAAGAAGATGTTAGTATTGTGGGTCTTTGATCAAAGGTGAAAACCTGCAGAGTTCCCATCCAGGTGGCAAAATGAGGGACAGCAAAAAGAGTGGTCCATATGGTTGGATGAAGGACAACACTGAGCAGTGGATGTGTGAGAATGGCACAAGTCATAAGAGTGTGCCATATCATGACAACAGGTCTCAGGGCTAGATAGCTACTACAGGTTTGGGCTGACAAGTGACAAGTAACCTTTACACCACAGAAGTGCCAGCAACGACCATCTCCAACAAGAGAGAATCTAACCATTGCACTTGACATTCAGGGTCATCACAATCGCTGGAACACTCACCATCAACATTCTGGGAGGTTACCATTGTTTAGAAACTGAACGAGATGAACCATACAAATTCCGTGGCTACGAGAGTAGGTCGGACATAGTGAATTTTGTAATGATTTGCTCATCTCTTGACTCCCTAACATCTGTCCGCCATCTACAAGGCACAGTCAGGTGTATTATGGAATACTTTCTATTTGTTTGGATGAGTGCAGCTCCAGTAACAGTGAAGGTGCTTGACATCACCCCAGACAAAGCAGCCTGCTTGATTGACACCATATCCACAATTATTCAGTACCACCACCACCAAAGCTCAGTAGCAGCAGTGTGAACTATATAAGATGCACACAGACAGTCACCTTCCAAACCCACCACCGCTGCCATCTAGAAGGTCAAGGGTAGCAGATACATGAGAACACCACCACCTGCAAGTTTGCCTCCAAGCTACACACCATCCTGACTTAATATATCACTGTGTCGCTCAGTCAAAATCCTGGAACTACTTCCCTAACATCATTGTGGGTCTATCTACACCACACGTTGAATGCAATGGTTCAGGAAGGCAGCTCATAACCAGTTCCTCCAGGACAGCTATGGATGGACAGTAAATCCTGGCCTGGCCAGAAGATCCACAACTGATGATTTAATAAAACAAAAAGCAGCAGGTCTCTAGATTTCTCCTAAATTTTCTATGCAGAAGGACCTCATGAATTTTAAGATTCTGTCTCCTTGGCTTGGACATGCTTACCAGAGGAACCTTGCATGCAATACTGACAGTCGTGAATGCAAATCAAGAGCCCAACTGCCGGAATGAAAACTGAGAGACCCTACATACTGGAGGCTGAGATAGATGTTAAGTGTATTTACACCCATTGAATTCTTAAATAGTTAGAACAGATCATCATTTGATCTGCTGTACTCATGAATACAAGCCAAATCAATGCAAATTGCGTTCTCATAGTTTATAGAAAGAAAACACTACTTCATACATTCTCCAGAAACTAACATTTCACCTGTTTCTGGATGGATCACAGCTGCCTCACAGCGCTGGAGACCTGAGTTCAATTCCACCCTGAGGAGACTGCCTGTGTGGATTTTTCACATTCTCCCTATGTCTGTGTGGGTTTCCTCCCACAATCCAAAGATGGGCAGGTTAGGTGGATTGGCCATGCTAAATTGCCCATAGTGTCCAGGGATGTCTAGGTTAGATGGGCTACACATGGGAAATGCACAGATAGGGATTTGGGTCTGGGTGGGATGCTCTTTGGAAGGGCAGTGTGGACTTGTTGGGCTGATTGGCCATTTCCACACTGTAGGGATTCTATGAATCTGAAATGCAAATCAGAAGTTCTAAAGAAGACTCCGATTGGACTTGAAATATTAACTCTGTTTTTGTCTCTTCACAAATTCTACCAGACATGTTGTGTTTCTCCAGCACTTTCTGTCTATATTTCTACATCACTCTTCCATCTTCTTGGCTTGGGCACAACAGAAGAAGCATCTACAGATGGTGCTGACGGAAGTTGGGTAGCTGAGTTGGATAGATGGCTGGTATGCAATGCAATGATATTAACAGTATGAGTTCAATTCTTGCATTGCCTGAGGTTACCATGAATATGCCACCATCTCAGCCTCATCCCTTGCCTGAGGTGTGGAGAGCCTCAGGTTAAACTCACTACCAATTGTCTCATTCATTGAGAGAGTAGGGCTCTGATGACCTTGCTGTACATATATATGTATTTTTACACATCCATTTACATTCTTACATTTGAACATGCGCACATTGTCATGTCTCATTGCGGGGCCCAGAATTGTCACAAAAGTTACAGGTTTTATCAAAGCTCACAAGATTCCACTATATACCTGTCTTTTCAGAGGTTGACAGAAAGCATGGACCACATTTGTGTAGTTAATAAAACTTCTTATTAGAAAACAACAATGAACTGTTGACATATAAATATAATAGTTAAAACACTAACCCAGTTATAAAACCTTCCCTACGCACACTTATAGACAGATATAAAAAGAAACTTTGGTGTTATTAAGAGTAGAGCGAAAAGCAGGGATAATAAGAGATAACTGAGATAATCTTTTTGTCTTAGAGATAATGGGAACTGCAGATGCTGGAGAATTCCAAGATAATAAAATGTGAGGCTGGATGAACACAGCAGGCCAAGCAGCATCTCAGGAGCACAAAAGCTGATGTTTCGGGCCTAGACCCTTCATCAGAGAGGGCAATGGGGAGAGGGAACTTTATTCCAGTTCCCTCTCCCCATCCCCCTCTCTGATGAAGGGTCTAGGCCTGAAACGTCAGCTTTTGTGCTCCTGAGATGCTGCTTGGCCTGCTGTGTTCATCCAGCCTCACATTTTATAATCTTTTTGTCTTGCCAGGGTTTGCTTATCCTCGATTTCCCTTCTCTACGAAAGGAACTTCCATGTACTTGCAGAAAGCACAGAGTGACTGGCTCACAATGTATGAAGTCCTTGTCTTATTGGTTAAAACCAGCAACATTTGGGAGAGAAGATAAACTGACTAACTTCAGGCTTTATGTATTTATTACTGCAGAGCAAAGGACACCTCCCCTTCCAGAAGTCTGAATGTTTTTGGCTATGTCATACGCACCTTCAAGCTACTCAGCTATCTTGGAACCAATCACTTAATTGCTGGCAGGCGGAAGACTTTTATCATTAACCACTGGTCACCACACTGCTGTCCAATTAGCTATTTGTTGCTGGCCAAATCCTACTTTATTCATGCCTCCTGGTTCCAGCTCATCTGCAACTAACTGGTTGAACACGCAATAGTGAAAACAGCACTTAAAAAATATGCTGGTAGTTTACTTTTAAATTGTGCAGCAATCTCTTCCATAGTCTTTAATTTTTGAAAAAAAGTTCTTTCCCCATTTCAGTCCACAATCAAAAACACAAACTAATAAAACAATGCAGTGTTTTCAACATAAGAGCAAGAGATGCCCATTTGATCCCTTTAACCTACTCTGATATTTTATAAGACCATGACTGATCTGACTAGTGCACAATACAACCTTATAATGCAGTTTTTCCTTTATTCTTATTCATGTAATCTTCGAGAGAAGCTGAGGTTTGTTAAATTTGGATTAAGCTTCAGTTCAAAAACTAACAACTGGCTAAAAGGGGAATTACATCGTCAAAACTGTAGTCAGTGCCGTAATAAACGTAAAGACGTTGAAATTTTTGAAGCTGAGGAAAAGGTCTTGGGGACGTAGAATAATGCAGGTTCATGTTCATGAAAGGAATCAGAATAGCCTCAAGTACTTTTCAATATCTCGCTGCAATTTTACAGAAATAACAAAACCATATCCAATGCAAGGAGGTCTTAAGTCTTTATGGCAGTCTTTGGGTTTGTTTCCAGAAGTTTAGGTTGAAACTTAATCTTCTTTGATGCTTTCTGAAGACAATGTTGGGCAGTCCCAAAAGTGCTGGCAAGTGAGAGTTTTAGCTGTCAGCAACTTCACACTTTCTTCAGATGAAATCTGCCATTCTCCCTTAAAAAATGTCACAGTATTCTTTGATAATAGAATTCGTAATTTCCATTTAAGTCATAACAGTTGGAGAGAAAATCAATACCCACAAACTAAAACATTTTGAAATAGACAAACCAATGCATTGTAAAATTTCGGAGGAACAGATAAGTAGCACAACTGAAATCATAGGAATCTACAGTACAGAAGGAAGCCACTCAGCCTCTTGTGTCTATACAAGCGGAAAGAACTAATCAGCCAAATCCTCCTTGCTAGCTCTTGATCTGTAACTTTGAAGATGATGGAAATTCAAGTGTATATTCAAGTGGCTTTTTAATATTCCCTATTTTTAGTCCTCCTGTTGGAGTTCCTGATATTCTGTCAGACAATACTTATTGAATCATGATTAGTACCCTGGTTTGAT
Source organism: Stegostoma tigrinum (assembly GCF_030684315.1). NCBI lineage: Eukaryota > Metazoa > Chordata > Chondrichthyes > Orectolobiformes > Stegostomatidae > Stegostoma > Stegostoma tigrinum. Next base: position 52,864,923 of record NC_081370.1, on the reverse strand, counting down.
TGTAATGATAGATCAAGGGATATGTTGGGGGGCCATGAGGTTATAGGTTGCTACTGATGGCCCACAGTGCCTCATCGATGTTCAATTTTGAACTGACACATCAATTCCAAGTCCATCCCATTTAGGTCAGTAATCATTTCCATTCAACATAATGGAGGGCATCTATGGTTTGCACGAGGGGCACTATTTCCAAAAGGTCAGTATGGTGGTCTTTACAGTTCTGTCTGCAGCAGTGTGTGATTGTCAGGCAGAACATATGAATGTTAAGCATGAGTCCTGCAATTGCCAGTGGAGGAGTTACAGGTTGAATGTTGTGTCAGCATGACAGTGTGGATGCACAAGCCGCAATTTTTAAACATGCAATCACAGATCACAACCATTTATGTGAGGTGAAATTTGAATTCATCTTTTTAAAAAGCCTGAAACAAAATGCTGGCCTAATGATGACCAAGTAACTGCTGTTCATTGTTGTAAAAACCCATCTGGTTCACTAATGTCCTTTAGGGAAAGAAATCTGCCATGCTTACCTGGTCTGACCTACATGTAACTCCAGATCCACAACAAAATGGTTTATTTTTAAATGCCCTATGGAGAATAATGGATGGGCAATAAATGCTGGTTTAGCCAGTGATGCCCATAGTCTATGAATGAATAAAATAAAGTCTTTGAACACCTTCTGGCTGTACAGCTTGTCCCTTGGGGGCCAGATTCTTTCTATTGACCTGTGAGAAAATCTGCTCCTATTCCCTGCAAAGTATATATCTGGAGGGCCCCTGGCTGCCAGCAGAAATATGACTATGTTCCTTCATGCTACCTCCTGCACTAAGGCCTCCAGCACTACATCAGTGAACCTGGAGCCCCCTTGTTGACCTGCGGCTGCAAAGCTCCTCCTCCTTCTTTGTGAGAAGCATGTTCACAGGCACTTGTTGCTCCCCTGTAAGAAGTGTGAGGTGGCTTTAATTTGTGCTGGCCGCTTACAGCCAGACCTCTGCTGAAGGTCCAGCCAGCCAGCTGTGAGTTTAGCCCTGGACCATGTGTGACAATCCCGGAAATGAGTGAGCATTGTAAAATTTATAATATACACAATCACTTCCATCACGAGAGGGGTAACATTGTCTTGCCATTCCCTGCGCCTGTTAAACAAGTCAAATTGCCTCAAGATATTCTTTGCCCCACTCCCCACCTTTTCAATCTTTAATGCTTGATCTGACACATTTTGTCAATCAATGTTCCACACTCCTTTGTTGTATTTTCGCAGCTCAAATGCATACACGTTTTTTCAATTGATTAAGTCAAATTTCATAATCAAACAATAGACCATGATGTAAACTTTTGGCACAGAAGCAATTATGTATTCAGACAGGAACATTTAGAAATTGAACTGCATGAACTGGTGAACATGAATCCTTCATTACCTCTGCTTGTACATGTACATATAAGCCTCAAGTGAACAAAACACACAATGGAATTTTTCAATGTATCACACATGACCAAAGGGTTAAACAAAATTTAACCCAAAATGAAAGAAGCAACAAATAATTACACATGAGAAATAGCTGAGAATGAAAGCATAGTGATTGGAACCAGGTGGATCGTATTGACAATGAGATCCTTGATTAGGGTTGTTAACCTGGGCTCATTAGGGAGTTTTAGCTGACAGATATAAATTGGATTCAGAAACTCCTCTCTTTAAGGACTGACTTCAAGCTGGTGGGCTACAGTGACGGGATACCGGCCTCTGTGCAGTTATTTCAAAATTGGAAGGATAAGCAGCAAGCAAAATCTATTAAAGGAACAAAAGTTAACCAGTGTAAAACTTCTTAGTCACAACTTGTTTCTGCTACTTCAAAGCCCTCTTACTGCTAAAAATAAATTTCATAATCTAAAGTTGGAAATATTTACAGGAAATTAAGCACTAACAATAAGGTTCCCCACGGCAGGCTCATCCATAAAGTCAGGAGTTATGGGTTACAGGGTGATCTGGCTGTCTGGATTCTGAATTGGTTGGCTGACAGGAGGCATAGAGTGGTTGTAGATGGTAAATATTCTGCCTGGAGGTCAGTGCTGAGTGGTGTCCCGCAGGGCTCTGTTCTTGGGCCTCTGCTCTTTGTAGCTTTTATAAATGACTTGGATGAGGAGGTTGAGGGGTGGGTTAGTATGTTTGCTGATGACACAAAGGTTGGAGGTGCCTTTGATAGTATGGAGGGCTATTGCCAGCTTCAGCGAGACATTGACAGAATGCAGAGCTGGGCTGAGAAATGGCAGATGGAGTTCAACCTGGATAAATGCGAAGTGATGCATTTTGGAAGGTCGAACTTAAATGCTGAATGGAGGATTAAAGGCAGGATTCTCGGCAGTGTGGAGGAACAGCGGGATCTTGGTGTTCAAGTGCATAGCTCCCTCAAAGTTGCCACCCAGGTGGATAAGGTTGTTAAGAAAGCATATGATGTTTTGGCTTTCATTAACAGGGGGATCGAGTTTAAGAGCCGCGAGGTTATGCTGCAGCTCTACAAAACCCTGGTGAGACCACACTTGGAATATTGTGTCCAGTTCTGGTCGCCCTATTATAGGAAAGATGTGGAGGCTTTGGAGAGGGTGCAAAGGAGGTTTACCAGGATGCTGCCTGGACTGGAGGGTTTGTCTTACTAGGAGAGGTTGACTGAGCTCGGACTTTTCTCTCTGGAGAGAAGGAGGAAGAGAGGTGACCTGATCGAGGTGTACAAGGTAATGAGAGGCATGGATAGAGTCGATAGCCAGAGACTTTTCCTCAGGGCAGGATTGACTGCCATGAGATCACATTGTTTTAAGGTGTTAGGAGGAAGGTATAGAGGAGACGTCAGAGGGACGTTCTTCACCCAGAGAGTTGTGAGCACATGGAATAGTTTACCAATGGTAGTCGTGGAAGCGAAGTCATTCGTGACATTTAAGCGACTGCTGGACATGCACATGGGCAGCAGTGAATTGAGGGGAATGTAGGTTAGGTTATTTTATTTTTGGATTAGGATTATTCCACTGCACAAGATCGTAGGCCGAAGGGCCTGTACTGTGTTGTACATTTCTATGTTCTATGTAACAATACTACATTGTTAGAGAAGCTGCATGAGATGCAGAACATTAAGTTTATCCTGGTTTTCACACACCGCTGTTGGCTAAACCGATTCAGTATCGGACATAACAACCCCAACCTGTACCTGTTCCTAGATATCGCAAAACGTTTATGTGTGACAACAAGTTTATAGCACTTCTTCTTTGGAAGCCCGTCAGTTTCCTTTGGTAGGTTGTTGGAAGAAATCGTTGCAGGGAATCATGTTAACTGGTAAACAGTTACTAAAGTCTAGGCAATGCCTATGTTTACTGATGTACAGTATAAGAGCATCATTATCAAGGCCAACATTTATTACCCATCCCACTTGTGCCTTTCTGGCTTCATACTTGAACTGCTGCAGATAGTAGAAGTGCTCCTATGGGGTTAGTTTGAGTTCCCAAATTTGAACTGGTGATGTCAACTTTGGAACATTCGCTCTTTACCACTCTATCATTGCCCTTCTTGAAAATTTACATTGTTCATAATTCTCCCATCCATTCAGAATTAGCTACAATCAATATGCAGCTGTAGGTATCTCTATCCACTGCAATTCTGCTCATCGCTGACAATCCTCCCCTTCATCTGATAATGCCCACCCAACTTATCCTTCACTGACAATTGAATTGAATTGAATTGGTTTTATCTAACTGGCCTGTTTTGTCCTGATGTTTCATCTTGCAGCATTGACAACACAAGATCTCTTCCTCATTCCACTGTTTCGTTCAATTAGATTGTGTAATCAATAATGTTAGTTTGGTACTGTATCTGTATTCATTGTGCTTGATTGGTTAAGCCTAGGGGTTGACTTACAGCTAAAGAAATTAGGATAGATATGATTGCAGTTATATTGTAATTGCTGATATATTAAAACATTGTAAATAAATCCATTACACATCTAGAAATAGATGCCATTTCTTTATTGTTCTGAGATTTATAAAATATACAACAAACCGTTGAAACACAACATCAACCTTTTCTAATGTTTGTGCTCTTTCAATTTCTGCTTCTTTACATTAGTTAAATGTCTTTGAAATTTTGGGACTCCAATTTTCCTGTAGTCAAATTCATTTGGCTCTTTTCACTGTCCAACTAATTCTTAGCATCCTCTGAGAACAGTTCTCCTGAATTAATGAGAAAAGATCTTCAATTGTGTGTTTGACAAGGTTATCTCAGTTAAGTCAGACATTAGAAGTAATAAACAGCAGAAAGTTGAATCCCATAATAGAAAGATCCCTTGTTATCTTTGCCCACATTACTGATGAGCCGGATTTCAGTTTTTGAAACATGTTTAATTGTTTGGATTACTGGAGTATGTAAATTCTCCAAATTGGTTAGTTTGTTGCATTATTTGTTTAGATAACTCACATAGTTTCGGTAGGATGTTTAGATGTCTTTGGACTCTCAGATGCGGTCTGCATCTCTATGTGCGTCATTGTTATTTAGGATTAACATGCCTTGCACATACTTTGCCCAAAGTATATCTGATTACAGTACCAGAGAATAATTTCATGTAGCTGAGGGAACTACCAAAACACCTACTGTCGATGAGAGTAAAAGTGGATTCAATGGCACAGTTAAATGCTCTAACAGTATCTTCTGGACATCTTTGTCAATAACAATGAAATACCTGTTTAGAAAGAAGGATTTGACTTCTTCATATCCTTGTGCGACCCCAACTAATTACTATTGAAGTGAAACAATAATATTGTTTATTTTGAATAATTGCATTTTTAGTAAGGATTTCCTCTACATAGACAGCATCTCAAACTTCCACAGCAAATTTATTATTTTTACATTGCCATACTATCATAGGCAGTATTTATGGTTGCTTTGGTCACCTGGACAAGTAAATGATATTGCTGGAGAAGATGAGCCTTTAAGGTTAGTTTTAAAAGTCATGTTGTTCAGGACATAACTCCTTATTATCCACATAGGAGAGGGGCAGGGACCTCTCACAGTCAACAGAAAACATAGATACTACTCCATAGTCTGCTATGGTCTTACTGTGTGCCATTCAATGTTGACCGAGTTCGAAAAGGCAATGACATAGAACATAGAACATAGAACATTACAGCGCAGTACAGTCCCTTTGGCCCTCGATGTTGCGCCGACCTGTGAAACCAATCTGAAGCCCATCTAACCTACACTATTCCATTATCATCCATATGTTTATCCAATGACCATTTAGATGCCATTAAAGTTGGCGAGTCTACTACTGTTGCAGGCAGGGCATTCCACACCCTTACCACTCTTTGAGTAAAGAATCTACCTCTGACATCTGTCCTAAATCTATCACCTCAGTTTAAAGCTATGTCCCCTCATGCTAGCCATCACCATCCGAGGAAAAATGTTCTCACTGTCCATTCTATCTAATCCTCTGATCATCCTGTATGTCTCTATTAAGTCACCTCTTAACTTTCTTCTCTTTAACGAAAACAGCGTCAAGTCCCTCAGCCTTTCCTCATAAGACCTTCCCTCCATACCAGGCAACTTCTTGGTAAATCTCCTCTGCAACTTTTCCAATGCTTCCACATCCTTCCTATAATGCGGTGACCAGAACTGCACACAATACTCCAAGTACAGCCACACCAGAGGTTTGTACAGCTGCAACATGATCTCATGGCTCCGAAACTCAATCCCTCTACCAATAAAACCTAACACACCGTACGCCTTCTTAACAACCCTGTCAACCTGGATGGCAACTTTCAGGGATCTATGCACATGGACACTGAGATCTCTCTGCTCATCCACACTACCAAGAATTTTACCATTAGCCCAGTACTCTGTATTGCTGTTACTCCTACCAAAGTGAATCACCTCACACTTTTCTGCATTAAACTCCATTTGCTACCTCTCAGCTTTGCAACTTATCTATGTCCCTCTGTAACCTGCAACATACTTCCGCACTATCCACAATTCCACTGACTTTAGTGTCATCCACAAATTTACTAACCCATCCTTCTACGCCCTCATCCAGGTCACTTATAAAAATTACAAACAGCAGTGGTCCCAAAACAGATCCTTGGGGTGCACCACTAGTAACTGAACTCCAGGATGAACATTTCCCATCAACCACCACCCTGTGTCTTCTTACAGCTAGCCAATTTCTGATCCAAACCGCTAAATCACCCTCAATCCCATACCTCCGTATTTTCTGCAACAGCCTACCATGGGGAACCTTATCAAATGCTTTACTGGAATCCATATACACCACATCAACTGCTTTACCTTCATCCACCTATTTGGTCACCTTCTCAAAGAACTCAGTAAGGTTTGTGAGGCACGACCTACCCTTCACAAAACCGTATTGACTATCCCGAATCACATTATTCCTTTCTAGATGATTATAAATCCTATGTCTTATAATCCTTTCCAATACTTTATCCACAACCGAAGTTACGCTCACTGGTCTATAATTACGAGGATTGTCTCTACTCCTCTTCTTGAACAAGGGGACAACATTTGCCATCCTCCAATCTTCAAGCACTATTCCTGTAGACTGTGTTGGCATTAGTTAAAATACCAAACATATGGCATATACCCGTCTAAGTTTTCATTGTATAAAATGCTATTTCCCTTCATTAAGCTCCTAATGCCAACACATTTCATCACAATTTACAGCAACGTATGAAGGAGCTAATTGAATCACTTGGTACCTGCTCTATATACAGCAGGGCACCATTGAAATATCGGACGGTAGCTTTCTGTCCTTAATGAGGCCATCTTGAACTGTAACAGCATCTCCAATTCTTTACAGTTTCAAAGAGATCATCCTACTCACAAATCTTTTCTGGAGCATTAAGAATGACTAATTAGCCTTTCTATCATTTCATTTTTTAAAGATGATCTCGGCGCTGTCATTAGGTGTTCTCTCTGAAGATTTTGTAATTCTCAACCTTGAGTTCAACATTAAATTCTCTGGGTAGTTTTCACCCTGTGCATTTAGCTGACACAAGGAAGAAACTAGGTATTGTACGATATGAACTGTGATGTTCTGCATTCTAAACGAGAGATTAATGAGTCTCTCATTTCCTTGTACACCAACTTTGTTTTACCTTGGATGTAAACAGACGCTTAAAGCACAAGTATTTACAACTTGAGAATCAGATACTTTCCCTGGACTTTGGTGACTTACAGATGCCGCTACCATTATTTCTGGGTGCAGACAAGTTACAATTTCTTTCCAGCAAAACAACACAGGGCTTCCTTTAAACTTTAACATCCACATCATCCAGGCTTGTTGTTAGGTAGATTTCAGTGCAGCTCACATTATCCTAAGTTAAAGACACAGTCCTGAAATATATCTAACATGTTTATAATGTTCTGCATGTTGTAATGTATTTTGTTTAAGCAAGAAGAACCTGGGCAAAGGCTCTGACTTCACCAATCATTGTTTAAGATCAGAAGCAAACTGGAAAGACTGCTCAGCAAGTTCCATAATTGACTTCCAGTTTGTTGTTTATTCTCAGTAAAGCTTAGTTATTGATATGTTAATTTATATGACAATATTTTAAATGTGCTATTTGGGATGCCAGGTAGTACAATGTACAAAGAACAAAGTGTATTACCATTTTCATTACCTTCTTTGGAGAACAATTTGTACAGGTTTGAGAGACAGGTCATTTATTCAGTGGTAGCATTAAGGTACTGCATTTCATGCAATTCAATAGAGCAAAGCTTACAAAGTACAGATTGGCTGATGATTAAATCTACAGCTCTTACATACAATGTAAAAAGTAACTGAATGTGCCAGGGAAAATAATAAAACGGCTGCCAGGTTTTCCAGGGCAGCTTTAAATGTGCTTTTTCCAGACTCCAGCAATTTGGAACTGTTATTGTAACCTGCTGATGAACGCCTGTGGACCAGCTTGTAAAACAGTGCAGATAAAATACGGCGGCATTCAGACTCTACCATTAGGTTACAAGCCCTGCCAATGAGCAAACTTATTTAGGCAAAGCTCATTAGCAAAATACTGGCAGACTTTTTGCTGATTTGCTTAACTACTGTTCACTTCTTAAATTTCTCTGCCTCTCTGTCTCTTTCTTCTTTTCAGACACTGCATAAACCCTATATATTTGACAAAACTTTGGCTTCCAGCTCTAATTACACCTTATGCAACTTGGAGCCAAATTTGTAATGTCCGTGTGAAGTGCCTTGCGATATTTTATTTTGTTAAGGGTGCTATATAAATACAAATTGCTGTTGTTATTCGATAAAGATCTCTATCCTTAATAACTAATTTTCATCATATATAAATGGCTAGTGCAGTCTGGAAAATGTGACCATCTCACTCCGGCTAGTTCAGAGGGCTCATTGTAGTTTACTGCAATCTATCCAAGATTGAACAATGGATTAGATCTTGAGCTTGTGCCAACACTGTGCAATGGATGTTAGCTAATTAACTGCCCTTTTTACATCTCTTTTGATTTTTATTTCCATTCATTGACACCATTAAATAAGGAACTTAAGTTATAGCATTTACCTATTCAATTCCAATTTATTGGCCATTAAGTCTGGTATGTAGGATTTGCATTTTATTGAAAATTCTTGTGTTAACCATAAGGGAAAGCTTATCCATTTGTTACAGTTCTGTGGTACATGTGTTTATTAGATAGTAGGCCTTTAAATTTAGGGTAAATGAAGGGGTTCATTTGACTTGTGGTGACATCCACATGACAACAGGCCTAGGTAATGGGGATGCTGAAGTTTAAAGAAAGGTCTAGACTAAGTATATGGTACAGACAATAGAAGCTGTGATACTGGTGGTCAAACTGTGTAGACTGTTAGGGCATTAGTGGGAATCTTTGACCTGTTCAATTGATTCCAAAATAAGTAAAGATAAGGTCTGAAAGATAGGTGATCAGCATCTCTAGATGGATGCAAGATCCATGTGATTCATGTTGTCATGTGGAAGGCTGCAGAAGAGCCCATTTCAAACTTTGGGTTATACGCATTCCTCAAATATCACTGACAGTTGTGTTAGCCTGCCATGTTATAGGAGAAAAAGAGGGAAAGAGAGAGAGAGCACATAGCTAGAGGCTAAAATCTCTGATTTATGTGCCAGAACAGAGGTAGAAGTTCTTGCTCTGAAAATAATAAATTTATGAGTAGGTAAAATTAATCTGAAGATTTTCCTATCTCCCGTTAGAAAGGATCCAATATAATAGTCTCTGAAGAACAATTCTGAGGTTAGATTTTATGAAGCTGAAAAACAAAAAGAACAGAAGCAAAGCCACTGCAGTGAATAATCATTTTGGACCAATTTTAGGAGAATTGAATATCTATTACTGGACAGTATAGCATATGCCCATGAATTATGTCTCCTCAGTTGTGGTAAAAATAAGAAGAATATATGTAGCCAATTGTTTAAGTTCGAGGTTGCCAAAAATGTAAGTGTTTGGCCAAGAGATCTTTAACCTTTTGTTACGTAAATGTCTTAAAATGTGAATAATTGTTGGGTCATCCTTTCAGCTATAAGCTAAATTTATTTTTAGAAGTTATGTATCTACACACTATAACAGTATCTATTACAGTATCTGTTGTAGTAATTGGTAGAACTGTAACATATGTTTTCAATGTTACAGATGTCATTCTTGCCTGTCATAGATTATTCTATGTTTGATGTTATAAGCAGTAGATACTCTTGCATGGCTATATATTACCTACTTTTGTAAAGATTTAAAAATAATATTGACATAAATCCTGTTAATATCTTAGACCACTTATGTTTATGGCTTAATGGAAAGGAAATATGCACTGCATTTCAACATCATATTCCATCTTTAATGCCATTTTCATGTTTTTCCAACTTTAGTTCAGTTAGATATTACAAACTTAAAGTTCAGCTTTGAAATTGAAGTTGGATTTTAGATTTAGTTGTTTTCTTGGCTCAGCTAATTTCATTCATTTCTGCAATTTATCTTGAAACTCACGCCCTAAGGGCATTGTGGCTCTATCTCACAGCACATGGACTGCAGAAATTCAAGAATGCAGCTCACCACTGCTACCTTTTCAGGGGAAAATAGAGAAGGACAATAAATACTGTCCCAGGCATCAATGCCCACTTCCCATGAATTAAAATAAAGGGATTCAATTCAGCTAGAATCTAATCAATTTAGTATTTAGTACAATATTAACAAAAGGGGCCTTCCTTGCTGATTCTGAGCTGTAAGTCCCTTTCATTAGTGAAAAATCAGAGGCAAGATTCAGGATTGAGAGCAAGTAAATTGCATCTCAAATGTATGGAGCTGTATTTAATTTTAAGAGAGAAGTAAATCAAAATAGGTCATTCCTAAACCAGAGTTAGTGAGTACCTCTTAAAATTAATTAAAATTGTGCACCCACTGATCTGTTGACCTCAATTTTATGTTGAAAATCAGATTGGAGATAACGCACAGTTATTTTGGAATGAATCAGAACTAGTTGAAGCAATCTTATTAGAATGATCAGAAATAAAGAATCAAGCCTTTTGCCCTCAATACCAATTTTACAGATACTCAAAACTCAATGAACAGTCAATCTAAGATAACAAAATGTGAAGCTGGATGAACACAGCAGGCCCAGCAGCATCTCAGGAGCACAAAAGCTGACGTTTCGGGCCTAGACCCTTCATCAGAGAGGGGGATGGGGGGAGGGAACTGGAATAAATAGGGAGAGAGGGGGAGGCGGACCGAAGATGGAGAGAAAAGAAGATAGGTGGAGAGAGTATAGGTGGGGAGGTAGGGAGGGGATAGGGAAGACGGACAGGTCAAGGAGGCGGGATGAGGTTAGTAGGTAGGAAATGGAGGTGCGGCTTGGGGTGGGAGGAAGGGATGGGTGAGAGGAAGAACAGGTTAGGGAGGCAGAGACAGGTTGGACTGGTTTTGGGATGCAGAGGGTGGAGGGGAAAAGCTGGGCTGGTTGTGTGGTGCAGTGGGGGAAGGGGACGAGCTGGGCTGGTTTTGGGATGCGGCGGGGGAAGGGGAGATTTTGAAGCTGGTGAAGTCCACATTGATACCATTAGGCTGCAGGGTTCCCAAGCGGAATATGAGTTGCTGTTGCTGCAACCTTCGGGTGGCATCATTGTGGCACTGCAGGAGGCCCATGATGGACATGTCATCTAAAGAATGGGAGGGGGAGTTGAAATGGTTTGCGACTGGGAGGTGCAGTTGTTTATTGCGAACCAAGTGGAGGTGTACTGCAAAGCGGTCCCCAAGCCTCCGCTTGGTTTCCCCAATGTAGAGGAAGCCGCACCGGGTACAGTGGATGCAGTATACCACATTGGCAGATGTGCAGGTGAACCTCTGCTCAATATGGAAAGTCATCTTGGGGCCTGGGATGGGGGTGAGGGAGGAGGTGTGGGGGCAAGTGTAGCATTTCCTGCGGTTGCAGGGGAAGGTGCCGGGTGTGGTGGGGTTGGAGGGCAGTGTGGAGCAAACAAGGGATTCACGGAGAGAGTGGTCTCTCCGGAAAGCAGACAAGAGTGGGGATGGAAAATTGTCTTGGGTGGTGGGGTCGGATTGTAGATGGCGCAAGTGTCGGAGGATGATGCGTTGTATCCAGAGGTTGGTGGGGTGGTGTGTGAGAACGAGGGGGATCCTCTTTGGGCGGTTGTGGCGGGGGCAGGGTGTGAGGGATGTGTTGCGAGAAATGCGGGTGAAGCGGTCAAAGGCATTCTCGATCACTGTGGGGGGAAAGTTGCAGTCCTTGAAGAACTTGGACATCTGGGATGTGCGGGAGTGGAATGCCTCATCGTGGGAGCAGATGCGGCGGAGGCGGAGGAATTGGGAACAGGGGATGGAGTTTTTGCAGGAGGGTGGGTGGGAGGAGGTGTATTCTAGGTAGCTGTGGGAGTCGGTGGGCTTGAAATGGACATCAGTTACAAGCTGGTTGCCTGAGATGGAGACTGAGAGGTCCAGGAAGGTGAGGGACGTGCTGGAGATGGTCCAGGTGAACTTGAGGTTGGGATGGAAGGTGTTGGTGAAGTGGATGAACTGTTCGAGCTCCTCTGGGGAGCAAGAGGCGGCGCCGATACAGTCATCAATGTAAGGGAGGAAGAGGTGGGGTTTGGGGCCTGTGTAGGTGCGGAAGAGGGACTGTTCCACGTAACCTACAAAGACGCAGGCATAGCTGGGGCCCATGCGGGTGCCCATGGCCACCCCCTTAGTCTGTAGGAAGTGGGAGGAATCGAAAGAGAAGTTGTTGAGGGTGAGGACTAGTTCGGCTAGGCGGATGAGGGTGTTGGTGGAGGTGGACTGGTCGGGCCTGCGGGACAGGAAGAAGCGGAGGGGCTTGAGGCCATCTGCATGCGGAATACAGGTGTATAGGGACTGGACGTCCATGGTGAAAATGAGGTGTTGGGGGCCAGGGAATTGGAAGTCCTGGAGGAGGTGGAGGGCGTGGGTGATGTCACGGACGTAGGTGGGGAGTTCCTGGACCAAAGGGGAGAAAATGGAGTCCAGATAGGTGGAGATGAGTTCGGTGGGACAGGAGCAGGCTGACACAATGGGTCGACCAGGGCAGGCAGGTTTGTGGATACTTCGCTTTAAACTTCATTGTTCAGTGGCAAGCAATTCTATCTCTTTCGCAGATTTACATCTGCTGGAGTTCAGAAGAGTAGAAGGTGATTTGATTGAAACAAATCGAATCCTGAGGGGTTCCAGAAATAGGGGCCAAATTTTAAAAATCAGAGGTCACCAGTTAGAACGGTGATTAGGAAAATCCCTGCTGTCAGCTGTGGGGTGGGGGGTGCGGGGTGGGTAGGGTGTGGTGGAGCAGTGCGAGTCTATGGAACTCTTGTCCTGGAAAGGTGGTGGAAACAGCGTCCTTGAATGGTTTTAAGACAGAGATAGACAGATTCTTGTTAAACAAGGAGTTGAAATGTTATCACAGGTAGGGGCGATTATGGATTTCATGTTACAATCAGATCAGTCACGATCTTGTTGAATGTTGTAGCAGGCTAGAAGCATTGTGTCATCTAGAACTGTTCATGATTCATATATTTGTTTGGTACTTCTGCATTTACTTAAAGTTATTTCTTTAGCCAATGAATTTTCGTGGGATCCTTAAACTAACTGCTAAAACAACTCAATATAATAAAATGTGAGGTTGGATGAACACAGCAGGCCCAGCAGCATCTCAGGAGCACAAAAGCTGACTTTTCGGGCCTAGACCCTTCATCAGAGAGCTCTCTGATGAAGGGTCTAGGCCCGAAACGTCAGCTTTTGTGCTCCTGAGATGCTGCTGGGCCTGCTGTGTTCATCCAGCCTCACATTTTATTATCTTGGATTCTCCAGCATCTGCAGTTCCCATTATCACGGCTAAAACAACTCACTTAGTTCATAAGACCTGCTCCTTAAACTCATGAATTCAACCACTTGGTAGGATATCTTCCTATCTGACACATTTAGGCCTTATGTCCTGGAGCTTTTCTGTCACAAATTCCTAAATCACAGCCATGTTTTCTTTTTCCCGACTGCTTTAGAGACAATTAAACAGCACTACTGATGTTACAGCCTTTATTTTCTTTCTGATTGATGTGCTTTACTCGGAAAGAAACCGACACACCCATTGACCTTCTGGATGGTTCTTTTCTCCTAAAAGTCTTTGTGTCTGTCTCCCAGTATCAGAGGACAACTTGGCCATGATCCCTTGTTTTGCTCCTGTTTCTAAAGCACTGAACCATTCATCTCAAGGATTTTTAAAAGCTTTAGAATAAATCACGTAAACAATTTTCCAGACAACCTGGTAGCAGTCAGAACTCAAAAAAGAAAATAAATTGATGCATGTCCTTAATGCACACAATGTAGATATACAAATTATACGTAAATTTGGGGAAGGGGGCTGTGAGCTTCATGAACAGAATGACATAGGGAGTGTTGAGGTAGTGGAGGTTTTGATGGGTTTTAAAGTAAGTTGTATCTCAGGCTGTCCTCTTTAGAACCCCAGTCTCTTTAATAATAATAGAATAATTCTATGAACTTTTGTAAGACTGCCAAATAACACATGATCTTGAAACGTAATCTCATTGGAGTGGAGTCTCATCCCTCCAAAAGTTTATTGTTACCGATAACATGTTTTTACTTCTCCTACTTGTCTCTCTTCCCCCTTTCTCTCTGTCTCATAATCTCATCTGCCTTTCTCAACCTTTATTTTATTTCCTGAAAACCTATTTATAATTCCTGGAATGTATTGTGAGAAACTTTCCAATCTCTCCCCAGTGAACCTTCTCAACTCCTCTTTCCTGTCTAAATCTCCTCTCTGCTTCTAATGCCCCACTGTTTCCCTCCAAATTCATGCCCTTTCTAATCCCTTCCTTACCCTCTCCCAGGTGGAGGCCCACCCACCTTTGTAGCTAACCAGCTTCCCAGTCTGGTTGGCTGTGGACAGGAAACAGATTCATAAACCTGTATAGTTTATCTCTCAAAGCAGCCTATAACATAGAACATAGAACAATGAGCAATACAGAGCAGAACAGGCCCTTCGGCCCTAAACTGCCTCTGACATCTGTCTTAAATCTGTCACCCCTCAATTTGTAGCTATGCCCCCTTGTACAAGCTTAAGTCATCATCCTCGGAAAGAGACTCTCACTATCCACTCTGATCATCTTGTATGTCTCTATTAAGTCACCTCTTAACTTTCTTCTCTTTAACGAAAACAGCGTCAAGTCCCTCAGCCTTTCTTCATAGGGCCTGCGCTCCAGACCAGGCAACATCCCTGGTAAATCTCCTCTGCACCTTTTCCAATGCTTCCACATCCTTCCTCTAATGGGGCGACCAGAACTACACGCAATACTCCAAATGAGGCCGCACTAACGTTTTGTACAGTTGTAGCATGACATCACGGCGCCGGAACTCAATTCCTCTACCACTAAAACCTAACACACCATAAGCCTTCTTAACAGCACTATCAACCTGGGTGGCAACTTTCAGGGATCTATGTACATGGACACCAAGATCCCTCTGCACATCCACACTACCAAGAATCTTTCCATTGACCCGGTATTCTGCCTTCCTATTATTCCTCCCAAAGAGATGGGCCTATTCTCGAAATATGCAACAGATGCATCTCTGCCCAGAAATATCTCTTCAATCATTAAATCCTTATAACTCAGCTTCCTATAGCTTTTGTGGTATTTGCTACTTTCCTCTGAGTCAATGATCAAGATTAGCTGATCAAGTTCAGTGAACAGAAATCAGTTGCCAGGCATACATAACAAAACAAAGAGCAACTGAACATGACAGCCCATTAAGAGGTCCTGCCATAAAGTTAAGTAGGGCCTGAGGGAAACATTTCGTTTGAACCACAAAATTGGTTTCACTACCCAGCCTGAACTGTACGCAACATCATGCCCCCCATTATCCGTCATCATACCGCCATCCTTTGCTTCTAAGACAAGAGGCCTGTCTGTCTCAGTGAAATGTTTTCAGTCTGATTGAATGCGGAGTCTTGCTGTTGTTTACCTTATAGATACCATACCAAAGATGCCACACTGGATCAGAACATGATGGCAGTAAATGCCTTCTTAAATCCGCGCAGGAAATCTGTGGGCATCTAGTAAGTGGTGAGCTTTGTACCTTTGCCCCTTACTGCAATATCCAGCGCATTACCCACACCACCACTGAACTTGCAATTTATTTTCTTTTCAAAGCAATGATAAACACCACTCAAAATGTACCATTCTAATCTTATTAATTAGCACTAATTAAAACTAGTTAGTTTAGTTTAATATTAACCTGTAATTTTTCTGTTTTGTAATTCCAGACATTCACAAATTAATGATGCAGTTATTTGTGCAAAACTCTGTCTTCTTCTCTTTAACACTGATGTTTGAACTGCTTACCCAAACTACTTGTATTTGTATAGTACATTTTCAATTGTAAAATATTGTGAGGTTCTTCACTCAACAGTAATTTTTCCTCAAATCCTTTCTAATCTTCCTGCTGTTCACTTTAAAATTATGTTCCCTCGTTATTAACACTTCATCTAACAGCTGTTTTAGTAACATAGAAAAATAGGAGGTGGGAGAATGAGGAGGCCATGCAGCCCTTTGAGCTTGTTCCGCCATTCTTCATGTTCATGGCTGATTGTCTTACTCTCCATAACCTTTGATTCTATATGCCCCAAGTGCTATATATAGCTGCCTTTTGAGTACTTTCAATGTTTTGGCATCAATTATTTCCTGTGGTAATCAATTCCACAGTCTCACCACACTTTGGGTGAAGAAATGTCCCCTCATTTCAGTCCTAAATGATTTACCCGGAATCTCAGACTGTGACCCCTGGCTGTGAACACATCCACCACGAGCAGCATCCTCCCTGCATCTACCCTGTCCAGTCCTGTTAGAATTATAAAAGTCTCTGTGAGATCCTCCCTCATTCATCTGAACTCTAGCAAAAACAATTCCAACCTAGCCACTCTCTTCTCATATGTCAGACCTGCCATCCCTGGAATCAGCCTTCACTACCAACCCTCAAGAGAAGAGCATCCTTCCACAGAAAAGGAGACTAAAAGTGCACACAATATTCCAATGTGGTCTCACCAAGGCCCTGTATGATGACAACAACATATCCCTGCTCCTGTACTCAAAACCTCTTGCAATGAAGGCCAATGTACCATTTCCCTTCTTTACTGCCTACTGCACTTGCATGCTTACCTTCAGCAACTGGTGCACAAGGACACCCAGGTCCCACTGCACACTCCCCTCTCCCAATTTACAGCCTTTCACTTAGTAATCTGCCTTCTTGTTTTTGTTTCCAAAGTGAATAATCTTACATTTATCCACATGATACTGCATCTGCTATTGATTTGCCCATTCACCAAGCATGTCCGGATCATGCTGAAGGATCTCTGTATTCTCATCACAGTTCACCCTCCTACCCAACTAGATATCATCTGCAAACTTGGAGATGTTACATTTTGACCCCTCATTCCAAATCATTAATATATATTCTGAATAACTGGAGTTCTAGCGCAAATCCCTATGGCACCCCATTAGTGACTGTCTGCCAATTTGAAAAGGACCCATTAATTCCTAATCTTTGTTTCCTCTCTGCCAACCAGTCTTCTATCCATCTCAATACACTTCCCCTGTCCCATATGCTTTAATCTTGCACATTAATCTCTTATGTGGGACTTTGTCAAGCATTTTCTGAAAGTCCAAATTTACTACATCGATTAGCTGCCCCTTGGCAACTCTACCAATTTTCTTTCCACTCTGTCCATGCCCCTCATCATCTTATATGCCTCAGGCAGGTCCCTCCTAAATGTTCTCTGTTCTAAAGATAGCAACCCGAGCTTTTCTCGCGTCTCTTCGTAGCTATATTGCTCCAACCCTGACAATATCCTGGTGAAACTCCTTTGTACCACCTCCAGCTCAATTACATCCTTCCTATAATGCAGTGACCAGAACTGCACACTGTACTCCAGCTGTGGTCTAACCAAAGTTTTGCATAGCTCCAATAACCTCCTACTGTTATACTCTATGCCACAATTGATAAAGGCAAGTATCCTGAAAGCCTGAGATAACAAGGTGTAGAGCTGGGTGAACACAGCAGGCCAAGCAGCATCTTAGGAGCAGGAAGGCTGACGTTTCAGGCCTAGACCCTTCTAACCACCCAATTAACCTGCGGCCTTCAAGGATCTGTAGATCCTCTTTTCCTCTGAACTTCTTAGTGTACTGTCATTCATTGTGTATTCCCCTTGGTTGCTAATTCTTCTGAAGTGCATCACCTCACACTTTTTAGGGTTAAATACCACCTGTCACTGATCTGCCCATCTGACCAACTTGTCAAAACCTTCCTGTCACCTATGACCTTCTTTGTCACTATTAACCACCTGGCAAATCATTGTGTCATCCACAAGCTCACTTGTTATCTCCCTCTACCCCTACACTCTTGCCTATATTGTTTATATATATCATGAACAATAAGGGATATATATTGTTTATATATATCATGAACAATAAGGGTCTGCTCCCTGTACGCCTCTGGACACCAACCTCCAGTCACATAAACAATCTTGTACCCTCTGTCTCCTGCCAATAAGCCAATTTTGGATCCAACTTACCAACTTACCCTGAATGCCATGTGCTTTGAAACCCATATAAATTATATCAACTACGCTACCCTCATCTACCTACCTGGTCATTTCCTCAAAATATTCAATCAAACTTATCAGGCATGATCTCCCTCTGACAAAGCCATGCTGACTATCCCTGTTCAAACCTTGTCTCTCCAAGATGAGATAAATTCTCTCCTTCTCAATTTTCTCCATGGTTTCCCTATCAGTCACCAGTCTGTCATCTGCTGGTTTATCCTCGCCACCTGTTTTGAAAAGCAGACCCACATTAGCTACCTTCCAGTCTTCTGGCACTTTCTCTCGGGCCGGAGAGCAATTACAAATTTGTGTCAGATCCCTTGTAATTTCTTCCCTCACCCCCCACATCAGCCTGGGATACAACTCACTTCAAAGCCCATTGAAATCTCCATTACTTCAACGCTCCCTGTGTCATTCTGCTCATGAACCTCACAGTCCTTTTGCCCAAATTCTGTAACATATCTTCCTTCTCCCAATTGAAAATGGAAGTGCTCATTTAATACCCCACCAATGTCCTCTGGCTCCACATGCATTTGTCACCTTGGTCCCTAATGGGCCACCATGGTTCCTTTCCCTGGCAATTCCTTTTCTCTTTAATGTAAAAGCATTAATGTAATGCCAATGCTGGAGAATCTGAGATAACAAGGTGTAGAGCTGGATGAACACAGCAGGCCAAGCTGCATCATAGGAGCAGGAAGGCTGATGTTTCGGGCCTATGATGCTACTTGGTCGGCTGTGTTCACCCAGCTCTACACCTTGTTATTTCAGATTCTCCAGCATCTGCAGTTCCTATTATCTCAGCAGCTGTTCCAAGTCTAATTTAGCCAGACCCCTGCCTTATTTTAGTAAAATGTGCCTTCCCCCAATTCAAAGCCCCTTTTTTTATAGAGTATCTCCTTCCTTTTTTATAACAAACTTAAAACGTACTGAGTGGTGATCAGTATCACTAAAATCCTCCTCCATTGACTTGAACACCTATCCAGCTTTATTTCCCCGAATTAGGCCCAGCAATGCACTGTTCTTTATTGGCATGAATATCTCTCCTTAATACAATTCAAGAAAGCAGCCTCCCTCTAAAGTCTTTGCATTGACTTTTCCATTTACTATTTGGGAACATGAATGTCCATAAAATAATTATCCCTATCATTAATATTACACACCTGAGCAAATTGTCGACATATCTGCCCCTCTGTTGTCTGTTGAGTGCGGACCTATGACACACTCTTACCATTGTGACTGCCTCTTTTCAATTCCTCAGCTCTATCCTTACAGGCCCATTTAAAGCCCCTTCCAAGATACTGTCTCTCCATTTTGAAATAACTAACTCCTTCATTAATAATGCAATACCACCTCCTTCCTGTCTCACCTGAAGACCTGGCACCCCAAATGTTGAGTAACTAGTCCCACCTCTCATTCAATCACATCTCTGCGATGGCAACAATATCACAGTTCCATGTATCAATCCAGGCCCTTAGGTCATCTGTCTTGCCTATGATACTCCCAACATTAGAGTAAAGACCATTCAGCCTCACTTTAATCCCTTGAATGATAACATGGCTGAAATCTCTCTCAAGAATGTTGCCAGAGTTTGAAAACTTCAATTATGAGGAAAGATTTGATATGCTAAAGTTGTTGCCCATAACATAGAGGTCATTTCCAGGGGCAAAAATTTAAGACAGTTGGTAGGTGGATTCGAGCGAAAGTAGAGAAACATTTCCACTCTAAGGTTTTTAAGGTCTGGGATTCTGTCTACATTGATGGTTGACGAGGAAAATCTCAACTCATCTAAAAGAAACCTGGATCTGCTCCTGAACCACTGCAACTTGCAAGGTTGAGAATATAGGAGGCATGGTTAGAAAGTTTGCAGATGACACCAAAATTGGAGGTACAATGGACAGTGAAGAAGGTTATCCATGATTCTAAAGAGATCTTGATCAATTGGATCAACGGGCTGAGGAATGGCAAATGGAGTTTAATTTGGATAAATGCAAGGTATCTCATTTTTTTAAAATGAAAAAGGCAGGACTTATAAAATTAGCCGCATGACCCTGGGTATTGTTGTAGTCCTAGGGGTTCAGGTGTGTAATTCTTGGAAATTTGCACCGCAGGCAGGCAGGGTGGTTAAGAAAGCATTTAGCATCTTTGCCTTCAATGCTCAAACCTTTGAGTATAGGGGTTTCGGTGAGGCCTCTTCTGGAGTACTGTGTGCATTCCCAGCCACCCTTTTATAGGAAGGATATTATTAAACTGGAGAGGGTTCAAAAAAGATTTAACCAGGATGTTACTGGGAAAGGAGAGTTTGAGACATGGAAAGACGGACATTTTACACTGGGGCATTGAGGATTGAGGGGTGACCTTATCGAGGTTTATTAAATCACAAGGAAGATAGGTTAGGTGATTAATAAGGGTCTTTTCTTTAGGGTGGGGGAGTTCAAAGCCGGGGACATATTTTTAAGGTGAGAGGAGAAAGATTTAAAACAGACATGAGAGACAACTTTTCACACAGCGAGTGGTCCATGTGTGGGGTGAGCTGCCAGAGGAAGTGGTGATGCAGGTATAGTTACAACGTGTAAAGACATTTGGATAAGTTAATGAACAGGAAATGCTTGGAGGGATATGATCCAAATGCAGGTAGGTGGGACTTGTTTAGTTTGGGAACATGTTCGGTATGGACTGGTTGGACCGAGGGGTCTATTTCCATGTTGTACGACTCTATGACCCTTTTTTGGGGTCAGATGTTGGAAAGTGTGATTGGAATATGCAGCTGATTTACATAGATCATGAAGGAATGATGAGCTGAATGGCCTCTTTCTGCTCTGTAACTTTTTCTATGCTGTCTAAGAGCCCATGGGGCCAAAAAAATACCAACAAAAGTATGGAAAATTAGAGAAAATAGAGATTAACTTTCATTCCAGAACTGACTCTGAAAACTGCATTAGGCCTGTCAATCACAATGTGAAAAAAAAAGTTTTTACCAAATGCTAACACTTTTGATGATGTATAATTAACATCACATTGTCTTGATAAGCATTTGGACAGTGAATATATTTGCTAACACTAGGGATAATGATAATCAGGTTAATCTGTTTTCTATTGTGGTCGTAGAACAGTTAAAGGGTCCGAGTATTAATAACGCAAGTTTAGTTTTCCCATGTGTTATTGGTTCTCTCTACATGGCGTGTGGTTTAAGTTATCCTCATAGAATCAGCTTCCTAAAATTGGCACACATTTCAGGGGAAGTCAAACAAGTTCATAAGTTCACATGCACTCTGCGATAGAATCGCTCTGTTCAAGATTGTGATTAATTAGACCCAGACTGCTTATTTTTCTAGTCACTTGAAGACCATATGCAAACTGAATTAGTACAGAGCTGAACAGAGAATCATTTTGCAGTTTACTGCAGATGAATAGAGTGTATGATGAGTTGCTGCCTAAAGTTCTTTTGTGCCTGCACTAAAACTGGCAACACCACCTTTGCAAAACCATGTAGCTGTCACAGCACCTCATCTCTCAGCTTCTGGTCATGAAAAGGATGATCAGGAGAAAGTATATAGGCTGTAATAAAACAGAAATCACATTTTAAAGGAAAAACATTTATATTATGTATTTTAAAGAACAAGAATAGTCTTTTCAGCAATAGACATTAAATACCAGGAAATGTCTGTGAAGGACATATTTATTTTCCCATGATTAACATGTTTTTCACAAAGATTCAGTTAACATCATATGGTAATTAATGTCTCCTTTCATAATATTCCATAATCTTACTGACAAGGGATTTGCAAGCATGCAAATTGCATTTGCTACCAATATTTGCTTCCTGTTCTGACTACAGAACAATAGCTCATGTCGGTGATGGGTGTCTTGTTCCCCAGCTGGAGAGTTACAGTGGGCCATGCATCACTTCCTTTGAGGTCAGTAGTGAGTCCTGCCTGGCAGTGAAGGACCTCACACACAGGAATCCTAACCCCGAGAGCTGCTGGTCAGTAAGAGACCCGCAGCTCTGCATTACAGATACAGCCACTGGAGGAGCAATGGTAATGCACCTGTCGGAAGCCACTTAGTGAGCAGTCAGGATGTAGGTTAACGGATTGGAGCAGTCCCAGTAGACACAGCAGGAGTCAATGCCTAGGACCTTTTCTTAGCACCCGCCTCCTCACCTTCCCAATGCTAACAGCTTTCGTCAGGCACTGTGTCCCTGAATGCGTGACTACCCTCCCAGGATGATTGCGGAGGTGAGGTGATGTAATGCCTGTGTAAGGGCGCCAATTAGCGGTACAGCAAGAAAGCTATCCATGAACCTTCTGCGCCCTCTCTCACAAAACCATGAGGTAGAGCTGTGAAATGTCCATTAATTAAATGCCTCCACCATCATTTCTATCCATTGTAAGATGATATGCTCATTTCAAAAATAACGTCTGAATTATAATATAATGTACAAAACAATTTTATCAAGATTGAGTGCATGCATGATGTTTGCCTGCCTTCTTCCAATATGCTATCATGTTCAGGCTAAAAGAAAGTCTAGGTTTATTTCCAAGTAAGATAGATAGAAATAACATGATACAGCTTTAGCAGTGATGCAATCAATAAAGATAGAATCACAAAACAAAGAACTGCAAAATCATTACAGAACATGATGTCTCTGAGATTCTGAACTGTTTCAAACACTGATTAAATTCCCAGAAAGATGTAATAAATAGTTTAAAATAATGTTGCTGGTCTGGGAGAATTTTAGCAAGGAACCCATAGGATCTGTGAGATTTTGTTTATGCAAACTTTCACATAAAACTATAATCCATGATGTTTTGATAAATGTGAAACACTGTTGGCTCTTCAAAAGTGAGTAGAATTGAATTGAAACTTTTCAAAGAAATATCGGGACATTAGTGAACCAAGGATACAAGGGAGGAGCATTGAACCATAGAATGACTTTGAATAGATGTTCCCACCTTGTAAAGGTTTTGTACCTTTCACAACTCTGGCCATGTCCTGCTTGTTTACAACAAGGCTTCAGCTACTTGAGCATCCACAGACACTGGCTTAACCCATTAATGCTGGTGAGGGAAAGGGACTTCCATTCTGGTTCCTCCAATGAAAGAAATTGTACAATCTGTAAATTTTATCCCCTTAATACAACATAAAACTATTTTCCTCACATTTATGCCCCCTGAACTAAGTTGTATGTGAATCTCCTTTTACATTTTTGAAGTTTAATTACGTGGTGTTCTATTCTGCTACTTTTAATCTTTCTTGGGTTCATTCAAAATTCAATCAAATGCCTATGGTCTGGAAGGCCATGTGACCCATCAAGTCCATACTGATCCCGAAAAGCATTCCATTCCATTCATGTAACCCTGCATTCCCCATGGCTAATTGACCTAGCCTCCACGTTCCTGGACACTATGGCCAATCCAGCTAATCTGTACATATCTGGGCTGCAAGAGGAAACCAGAGCACCCAGAGAAAACCTATGCAGACCCAACAGGGAGGATGCGCAACCTCTACACACACAGCTGCTCGAGGGTGGAATTGAACCTGGGTCCCTAGCACTGTGAGTCAGCAGCACTAACCATTGAGCTACCATGCTGCTTTAATGCAAGCTTTGAATTTCTTTGGAATGCCTGAAAATGCCTAATATAGTACTCCCTGATTTTATCGACATATCAACTCTGAAATTCAGCCAGCAAAGAGAACGAGTGTGTCAATGTACTGGAGCATGGAATAGAGGCAAATCATAAGGTATAAGCAGCACAGCTGCTGTCTCTGCTGTGTTGCATGAGGAGGGTTGATAAATGAGCGACTACACATGGGAAAATGGGAAAAATCATCTTCTTCAGAAACAATGTCTTAGCAAAGATTTCCAAGGATCAGGTGACATAAAGAATGAAGAAGACAAAAATGCAATCCTGCCAATTCTGACTTCCACCTGAAGGATTTCAACATTTCTCTATCAAGGGTTTTATTCTAATTTTCCTTTGACAACAGCTCCAACTCAGCCTGGAGATACTCTTGCTTCTTCAGCGTTCAGCAAGCAACATGGCTCAGATTTAGAATGGCCCAGTGACAGGTTAGTGCTCAGCTGCTCAACCAGTTCTTTTGACACTGCATCCCACTGGGGTGACCAGGTTGTTCTCCAGTGTCTTTTTTCAAATGTGGCCTCCAGCTCCCTGGTTGCAACTACTACTGTCCAGGGGCTATGTCCTGTGTCCTCGCTCTCCAGAAGTACTGCTCTGCTTCTTCAACTCAGAACAAACTCCTGGCTAGTTTCTCATGCTGTGCACAAGCTCAGATGGTTGGATTGTCGCAAAGTACAAGAGCACTCCCAATCAGTGACCAGTCATGTCCTATAGCCAAGACTCAGCCCTATTTTCAGTTCAGCTGCCATTCCAAGGCAGAGTCCTCCCTAAAACTCACCAATCCAATTTTAAAATTATCGATTCCCTTACTGTGCTTGTATTGTTCAAACTTAGTAAAGGTTGTCCTATAGCTCCTGCCTTAACCAGGTTTTCAGGGGCATCAAGGCCATTAGTCACTGACAGGTATGGCTCTCATTAATGTTGCAGTGCTGGGTGCTGTGACATAGTTCAGACTGTATATAAGATATTAATGTAAGATTGCAGCTGTGATATCAAGCCCTGAAGCTGACAAGAAAATTTTATCAATGACAGAATCCTGAAAATGACCAGATCATTTATTCTGAATTTTACGTTTCAAATTTCATGTAATGTAGGATGAGCTGGAGTGCTCTCTGTTGGTGGTGCAATGAATGGCTTAGGCCTCCCCTGGTCTTGGAATCCTTCTCTTTTCCTGTTACAGTGATAATTAATAACGTAAATTATTGAGAATTTAATAAATCCAACCTGACAACAATTGAATTATGGATGTTAGTGGAAAATGCAGATTACAGGAGACCTTTTCATTTTTTATTCTGTAAATTAAGGACACCTGCACTTTGCAATGTACTCTAATTATTTGCATAGTTTTCCACAGGTTGGTTAGCTCAGTTGGCTGGATGTTTGGTTTGTAAAGCACTGACTGAAATTACTATGAAGGACTGTCCTCCTCAAATGCTCCCTTCTCCTAGGGCATGGTGACCCAAAAGTTAACCCACCACCAGTTCTCTCTCTAATGAAAGAGCAGCTCTATAGTTCAATAGGACATTGGTGACTTTACCCTTAACTTTTTTGTACATGAAATGTTCTTAAATCTGCAAATCTTTTATTCTTTCATAATTCAGTTTTATTTCAATAATGCCTATAACTATGTTATGAATTATGCTTATATTTGCATTATCATCATAATTCACTACTTGTTACCATAATGAATTTTCAACAACCAATAGTTTACCTCTCCACCTATCTGTCTAATCACCTTGGAAAGTCCACTCATCAGTTTGCCTTTGGTCCACTTCACTCATTGAACATGAGCATTTATTGCCTATATCTAGTTGCCCTTGAGAAGACGCTGGTGAGCTACCTTCTTGGAACGCTGCAGTCCATGTGCTGTAAGTAGACCCATAATGCCTTTAGAGAGCAAATTCCAGGATTTTGACCCAATGATAATGAAGGAACAGTGATATATTTCCAAGTCAGGATTGTGAGTCACTCGGAGGGGAACTTGCAGATGGCAGGATTGCTCTTGTCTTTCTAGATGATAGTGGTCATGCATTTGGGAGGTGCTGTCCAAGGATTTTTGATAAAGTTCGGAGAATTTTGCTGCTACTGCCCAACGACATATGTGCTATTTGCAAACAGTTCAACAAAGAGTCTTATTTATGGTATTTAAGTATTATGTATAAATTAAAATGGCCCAGCTTCATGCTGTCACTGTTGTGGAGACTTCACTCCTTTAACACTAACACCGCGCACCTCATTCCTTTTGGACAGGACCTCTTTACGTTAATGCATATTTCCTCAGATGCAATGATGCTCATATTTAAAACCATCTGTTCTGTACATTACTGAGATTGGCAGTCATACTAGTTTTTAAGTTTCACATTCAATAAGGATTAACAGCTTCAACATGAAATGAGTGTAATTTCTGTCAAGAGCTAATACAGTTTGACGTATCTCAAGTACGAGAATCATATACTGCTGAAAGATGTTTTCTTGAATGCAGATCCAATTTCATGAAATGCCATAAAGATATAGTAATTGCTAACTATTCCCTGGGTAAGCCATCACTCCACAAGTGCTTCTACCCACTTGGCTTTTCAACCAAAGATTCCTAAGTGGGGGAGCTGAATTCAGATATTTATAAAGTATCCAGACCAGATGATATTTAGGCCCGTATGTTAATGGAAAACACCCCCCACTGCCTGGAGTTTAATTGATCTATTTTGTAATCATTCCATGTATTTGTAAAAAAATAACAGAGGGTTAATTATCTCTTACTTAAGTGGGTGTTGTATTTTTATTTCATCGGCATCAACCTTTGATCATAATTCCTTTTAACTTTCAGTTAATAAATATTATTTATGATTTAATTGCCTAAGACCTGTAAAATATTCTAAAATATCTTCAGGGCACCTTCATGTGTACCAGAGAGAGCACTACGTTGTTTATGGATGAATTGATGCCAATGACAATGACAGAAGGAGAATGGGAAGGGATATTGCCCTATTGTCATTTGGGAAAAGTTGACTTTTGATACAGCATTTGGTAGATTGTCTTTCAATTGGCTGTTATGAGTATTTTAAGTGCATATTTGGCAAATAAAGACCATTTATAACAGCATTTGGTTTCAAATGTTAAATTGTTTCTTTTACCCCAGCAGAAATAGGTATTATGACTGTTACTTAAAATCAGTGTAAATTAGGAGTTCCATTTAGATAAAATAGGAGAAATTCTAAGTCGTACTTTATTTTAAATGTAATCTTATAATGCTACTACCATTTTTGAATGATTGTCTCTTTTCAATAATCAAAATGATGGAATACTAGGACAAATACGTACCTAAGTTCAAGGGTTTCTGAGGGTTGGTAGTTTGAGTTGGCTTGATGATAAGAATGTGGTGGAGACTAACATAAATGAGGTGGGTCCAAGATCCAGATTGGCTGCCCTTGATCTAGCATACTGCTACCCAGTACTCTTGTGGTTCTGTGATAACAAAGTGTGGAGCTGGACGAACACAGCAGGCCAAGCAGCATCTTAGGAGCACCAGGAACAGCAACTCATATTCCGTTTGGGATCCCTGCAGCCCCATGGTACCAATGTGGATTTCACCAGCTTCAAAATCTCCCCTCCCCCCACTGCATCCCAAAACCATCCGAGCTCATTCCCCCTCCCTAACCTGTTCTTCCTCTCACCTATCCCCTCCTCCCACCCCAAGCCACGTCTCCAATTCCTACCTACTAACCTCATCCCGCCCCCCTTGACCAGTCCGCCTCCCCGGACTGACCTATACCCTCCCTACCTCCCCACCTATACTATCCTCTCCACCTATCTTCTCCTCTATCCATCTTCGGTCTACCTCCCCTTCTCTCCCTATTTATTCCAGAACCCTCTCCCCATCCCCCTTTTCTGATGAAGGGTCTAGGCCTGAAACGTCAGCTTTTGTGCTCCTAAGATGCTGCTTGTGTTCATCCAGCTTCACACTTTGTTATCTCGGATTCTCCAGCGTCTGCAGTTCCCATTATCTCTGGTGGTTCAGTGGTAGCTTACCTTCCTCTAGACTAGGAGGCCTGGCTTCAAGTCCTGTATGCTCCAGTGATGTGTAATAACATGTCTAAGCTGGTTGGTTAGAAGGTATCTATGATATACCTAGTCACTTATATCTGTTTAAGAGTGTGTGTTCTCTATAGTTGATCCTTTTGGAAAATGGGTACAACCTATAACAGTGCTTATTTAAATTATTTAATGGGATGTGAGCATTGTTGGCTAGGCCAGCATTTATTGCCCATCCCTAATTGCCCACAGGTCAGCTAAGAGTCAACCACATTACTGTGGGTCTGGAGTCACAGGTGGATCAGACCAGATAAAGGCTACAGATAATGAACCTGACGGGTTTCATATAACAGGCAACATCGGTTACATGGTCACCATTAGGCTTTATTCTAGATTTATATTAAATCCAAATTTCATTGCCCATCATGACAAAATTCAAACCTAAGTGTCCAGAACATTAAGTTTCTTTGCTGTTATTTGTCCAGAGACATTGATATAGTCAGTTCCAAATTGTTTCATTCAAGAAATTAGGGAGGCAAAGAGAAACAATAAATATATTTCCATACTGGAGGAGGACAGGTGGCATGGCTGATTCTTAAACAGCAGCAGGTTTAACAAAAACTCACGATGGTAAGACTACTGGCAATGGGCGTAAGTAACAGTGGCTGGAGCTGGATCTTGAATTAGATTCCAGAATTTTTAAAATCCATGACCTCTACCAACTTAAACAACAGGGTAGCAGGTACGTGGAAATACCATGATGTGCAAATTGCCCACAAAGCCACACACCATCCTGCCCTGGAAATACAGACCAAAAGATATAGAAACACAATTAAGCCATTCAGATGGTCAAGTCTACTTTACTATTTGATCATGGCTGATATTTTTCCCAACCCCATTTTTCGATCTTCTCTCTGTCACCTTTGATCCCCCCGTACTGATCAAGAACTTATCTATGCCTATCTTAAGTACACTTGAAGACTTGGCCTCCACTGTCTTTTGCAACAGTGAGTTCTACAGATTGGCCACACTCTGGATGAAGAAATTCCTTCTCATTTCAGTTCTAAAGGGTCATCCCTTTATTCCGAGGCTGTGCCCTCAGTTTCTCCTACCAGTATAAAAATCTTTTCTACAACCACTCTATCCAGTGCTCTCAGTATTCTGTATGTTTCTGTAAAATCTATTGAGTACAGATCCCAGAGTCCTCAACCACTCCGCATATGACAAGCTGTTCACCCCCAGGTTCATTATTGCAGACTTCCCTGGACCCTCCAACACAGCACATCCTTCTTTAGATATGGGGCCCACAACTGCTCACAAACTTACAAATGCGGTCTGACCAGTGGCTTATACCAGTCTAGGAGTACATCTCTGCTCTTGTATCTCTATTTCTCCATTGTCACTGGATCAAAATTCTGGCCCTTCTTAACTGTATGGTGTGTGTTCCTGCACCTGATGGACTGTAAAGCTTCAAGAAGACAAGTCGAGGTCAGGTCAGAATGGGCATCCACTGTTGATATGGATCATGATGCCTAAATCCCCTGAATGAGTATGACTTTGAGGAGGTTGGACTTACTTACCTGAATGGTTATTTTGAGGCCTACTTTGCTAAAACCATTAGCATATACTCTTTGGTATATCCAACATAAACTTTGAAGAAAATGTTTTGTAATCTACGGAGAAATCTTTATATGGGGCTTCTTCTTGATGCTTAACACCATCAGAGGGCCAATCTATTGCCTAATAAAGCAAATATGCGGTTGTAATTTTGACAAGAAGAAAGTAAACTTTTCTTTTATATTCTTGCCACTACAATACTGCAAATTATGCAACTCCCACAAGGTTTATGAATCTGGAAACCAACTATTGACGCTTGCATTTAATACACTTTTTATAAGAGAATAAATTTCTTTTCTAAACATTTCTATCACTGACCTCATCCTTACAGACGCTTCTTAAAACCTACATCTTCCATCAAGTTTTATGGTAATCGATTCAAGATTATGATGTGCTTTGCCAAGCCTCCTGAATTATTAGCCTGTTTGTCCAACATCCAATCCAGTCGCTCAGAAATTTTCTCTAATTAAATATTGGGAGGATCAAAGCTATTTTCGTTGATCCCAGCTTCAAACTGTAATCTCCCTTCCCCTGTTGCAAAAACAGAAAATGTCAGGCAATCAGCTGTAAATTGTCTGTCAAAGGAGAAGCAAAGTTTATGTTTCTGATGCTCAAACGATTCTGATGAGGGACCCTTGATCTAAAATGTGAACAAGCTCAGATCCACGTATAATACCATCTGCTGTCACCTACATTCTCAACCTCACCCGGGAGCAGCACTGACTCACTCTGAGTCAAAGTTGTGCTGTTTGGTGCACAGTTTCATTTCACCCTTCAAGTCATCTGATGCTTTAAGGAAAGGTTTTTTTCTCATCAATGCTTTTGGTTTCTCTCCTCTCTTTGAGGAAAACTCATTTTGTGGACACTCTGCCTTCCTCTGCAACTCACTCCATAGAACATAGAACATAGAACATAGAACAGTACAGCACAGAACAGGCCCTTCAGCCCACAATGTTGTGCCGACCATTGATCCTCATGTATGCACCCTCAAATTTCTGTGACCATATACATGTCCAGCAGTCTCTTAAATGACCCCAATGACCTTGCTTCCACAACTGCTGCTGGCAACGCATTCCATGCTCTCACAACTCTCTGCGTAAAGAACCTGCCTCTGACATCCCCTCTATACTTTCCACCAACCAGCTTAAAACTATGACCCCTCGTGCTAGCCATTTCTGCCCTGGGAAATAGTCTCTGGCTATCAACTCTATCTATGCCTCTCATTATCTTGTATACCTCAATTAGGTCCCCTCTCCTCCTCCTTTTCTCCAATGAAAAGAGACCGAGCTCAGTCAACCTCTCTTCATAAGATAAGCCCTCCAGTCCAGGCAGCATCCTGGTAAACCTCCTCTGAACCCTCTCCAAAGCATCCACATCTTTCCTATAATAGGGTGCCCAGAACTGGACGCAGTATTCCAAGTGCGGTCTAACCAAAGTTTGATAGAGCTGCAACAAGATCTCACGACTCTTAAACTCAATCCCCCTGTTAATGAAAGCCAAAACACCATATGCTTTCTTAACAACCCTGTCCACTTGGGTGGCCATTTTAAGGGATCTATGTATCTGCACACCAAGATCCCTCTGTTCCTCCACGCTGCCAAGAATCCTATCCTTAATCCTGTACTCAGCTTTCAAATTCGACCTTCCAAAATGCATCACCTCGCATTTATCCAGGTTGAACTCCATCTGCCACCTCTCAGCCCATCTCTGCATCCTGTCAATGTCTCGCTGCAGCCTACAACAGCCCTCTACACTGTCAACGACACCTCCGACCTTTGTGTCGTCTGCAAACTTGCTGACCCATCCTTCAATCCCCTCGTCCAAGTCATTAATAAAAATTACAAACAGTAGAGACCCAAGGACAGAGCCCTGTGGAACTCCACTCACCACTGACTTCCAGGCAGAATATTTTCCTTCTACTACCACTCGCTGTCTTCTGTTGGCCAGCCAATTCTGTATCCAAGCAGCTAAGTTCCCCTGTATCCCATTCCTCCTGACCTTCTGAATGAGCCTACCATGGGGAACCTTATCAAATGCCTTACTGAAGTCCATATACACCACATCCACAGCTCGGCCCTCATCAACTTTTCTAGTCACATCCTCAAAAAACTCTGTAAGGTTTGTAAGGCATGACCTACCCCTCCAGTTCCGATCTTACTCTGTGTGGGCTCTAACTATCCTTCACGGGGAGATTTTTCAGTTCTGAAGTATAATTTAGTGACGGCCCCAAGGGTGCCTGTCATATC
This sequence comes from Stegostoma tigrinum, assembly GCF_030684315.1. Classification (NCBI taxonomy): domain Eukaryota; kingdom Metazoa; phylum Chordata; class Chondrichthyes; order Orectolobiformes; family Stegostomatidae; genus Stegostoma; species Stegostoma tigrinum. The sequence goes on along the minus strand of NC_081370.1, from coordinate 52,833,231 downwards.
TGCTCGGGGCGGGTCAGCTTTTCCTGTGTAGTTACCAGTGGTCATCTCATTACAGAGCATAAGCCAGGAGCATGGCAAATCTTGTGGTTGGTGTGGGTAGGAGATCACTGTCTAGTGCAGCTTAAACTACCTTCACCCAATGTCAAATCATAGTCTGCCATAGGCCCACAGTCTCCAAAGTGGACAAAGTAGCAGTTATTCAGTCAATAGTCCAGGAACTTGACAGGACATGAAGCTACAGTGGTTATGACACTGTAGTAGTAATCAGACAACAGCCTAACATCACCTGGCAAGGGTTTATTCCTCCCATGATGAAATTTAAATGTAGTTAGGCACTAAATCTGGAAAGGAAGGCGGACCTCAGTGACTCTGACTATGAAATTATCATCAGTTTTTCTATAAACCTATCAGGTTCACTATGGTCTTTTAAAGAAGGAAATCTGTCATCCTTTCCTGGTCCGGCCCCTATGTGATTCCAGGCCCGCAACAACAATGTGTTTGACTCTTAAATGCCCTCTGAAATGGACCAGTGAGCTACTCAATTCAAGGGCACTTATGAAGGGGCATTAGATTGACAGTGACCCAAAATCCTACAAGTTTTGGCATCATGTGCAGCATTCCCAAGAAACCCAGCATTCCTTGAACAACATCTTTTGCTTTCATCGTTTATGCTATTTGATTTGACATTGTTTGACTTTTCAAATATCAAGAATCACTGGTTTCATTAACTAAATATCAATTCCCCTTTGAGTCCTCTGCCATTCTGAGATATGTGCACACATCACACTCCAGCTTCTTGAGTGCCTCAATTATAATTGTTGCACGAGTGGTAGCTGTACCATTGGTTTTCAGAGCTGTAAGCTCTGGAATTTCTTCTGTGAACCTTTCCATCTATTTTTTTCTCCTCTTTAAAGAAACTTCTTAAAAATTTATCTTTTTGACCAATCTTTTGGACATCTGTGCTAAGACCATCCATGTGTTTCAGTATCAAATTTTGCCTTTTAATGCTTATGGGAAGCACCTTATTATATTAAAAGCTTTGTACAAATGCAAGTTAGTGTTCTTGCAATTCTTGCAAATGCAGCCAAATTATATGTTTATAATGTAAATTTATAATTTATTTGTATTATGTATAAATTTTTATTGAAATCAAGAGGGGACAATTTTACCAACTGTATGTCTGTAGTGTAGTTTTTTCCTTTTTTAGTTACTTTACTGAAGTTGTAAAGTAGTATGCTTGAATTGCCTCAATATTGTTCCACAGAGCATACTCTGTCTTGTTTGAACTTGCAACCTACTGGCTCCCAACATACATCCCAATTTAATTCAGTTGTCAAACCCAACATTTCACCACATTCTTGCAATTCCTTTTAGTTGAGTAGCAGCATCTACTGCTGCACGGTTTATTCATAAATGTCAAAAAAAATTTCAAACTATATACTTCTTCAGTATCATCTCCAACTGCTCATTTAATCCTGCCTTGAGATGATCCCATTTCGTGTCACTTAGGTATTTACCTCAAGGATGTTAAATAATTCATAATCATACTTTTTCCACACAGAATGGGAACAGTACTGGCAAATGCAGCTGAATTTTTCTGAAGACCATTGAATCTATGACTTTCTGCAGTAGAACAAGTTCTGTGAGATGTTCATTTATTTTATCAGGATATTCACAGTATGGATTTCTCATCTAATCAGGATGAAAAGACTATGACCAGCATTAATCAGGTTGCAGAATTTAATGATGATGTAGTCGTGGGTTTCTGTCTCATTCCAGTACATGTTGCTCAAAACTGACATTAAATCTATTTACACCATGTGGTTCAGCTGATGGGCTCCATATGGAGGATTTATTCCAGACCAGATGGTAGACAGTGCAGAAATTCTGTGCAGTTTTTTCCATAATTTATGTCTTTCTTTAGGAATCTTGACCCAGCCGCATTGTGGGATAATGAGCGTTTCTGTTATGGTCACTTTATAGCACAGAATCAGAGAACAGCATAACAGAGACCACTTGGTCAATTGAGTCTGTGATGGCTCTCTGCTACAGCAGTTTAGTGTGCCTCATTTTCCCGTTCTTTTCCTGTCATTTTGTGGTGCTTTTCTCTTTGGGTGCCTGTCCAACTCCCTTTTGAAATCTATGATGGAACCTGTCTTCACCACACTCTCAGCACATTCAAGATCTAAACCTCCTGCTGCCTAACTATGTCATTCTGCATGCTGTCTTTTCTTCCTTTGCTAATCACCTTAAATGTGTGGACACTGTTGTTTCAGGCACTTATGAACCTGAACTGAGATCATGGGATAAGCTCCTCCCATCAAAATATAAAGAACTACTTCTGGAAGCTATTATCCAGTGTTTGACCAGTTTAGCTGTGTGTGCCAGAATCTTCCAATAGCAGTAATATGCGCATGAGAGAAAATAATGTATCTTGGATGTAAAGTAACTAACTATTCATGGTTATGCAACAAAAAATTTTGTACTTATCGAGATTGAATCAATCTTCAACTGAAGACTTTGTGTGGGTCTCCTTCTTCATTTTGTAACAGTAACTTAAGACTAATACCAATAAAACGGATTGATGGCAGACAGAGATAATGGAAACTGCAGATGCTGGAGAATCCGAGATAACAAAATATGGAGCTGGATAGACACGGCAGGCCAAGCAGCATCTCAGGAGCACAAAAGCTGATGTTTTGGGCTGAGACCCTTCATCAGAAAAGGGGGATGGGGAGATGGTTCTGAAATAAATAGGGAGAGGGGGGAGGCAGACCGAAGATGGATAGAGGAGAAGATAGGTGGAGAGGAGACAGACAAGTTAAAGGGGCGGGGATGGAGTCTGTAGAGGTCAGTGTAGGTGGGGAAGTAGGGACGGGATAGGTCAGTCCAGGGAGGATGGACAGGCCAAGGGGGTGGGATGAGGTTAGTAGGTAGGAAATGGAGGTTCGGTTTGAGGTTGGAGGAGGGGATACATGAGAGGAAGAAGAGGTTAGGTTCGGTGGGGACGAGCTGGGCTGGTTTCGGGATGCAGTGGGGGGAGGGGAGATTTTGAGGGTGGTGAAATCCACATTGATACCATTGGGCTGCAGGGTTCCCAAAGATGGCAGCCAATCTACCCAAGGCAAATCAGATGGCTATGGAAAAGCAGTATGTAAAATAATTCGTAATGAGTTAGCTGTGATTCTTTGCAAAATTTAAAACTGAATATAGATTTCATGCTGGGTAATGTGTGGTATTTTTCAGATGCCAACACTGCCAGGATTCTATACTGGTGTGTGGAATATAACCGCATACTCATATACCATCTTGCCAGACCTGGTATCTGAAAAATACCACACATTATTCAGCTTATAGTCGATATTCAATTTTAAATTTGCAATGAATCGCAGTAAGCTCATTAGGAATTATTTTACGTATTCTGCGTACTGCTTTTCCATACTACTTTAATTCTGTATATTGATTTGTCATTCCGAATAAATACTTTGGCACTATAGTATGGCTCTGAGATGTGTACTGACTACGGCAGACACCTTAAACTACTGGAGCAGTACCACCAACGCTGCCTGAGCAAAATCCTGCAATTTTGTGGGAAGAAAGACGCACCAATACCAACGTCCTCCACCAGGCCAACATCCCCAGTATCGAGGTACTGACCATCCTTCATCAGCTACGATGAGTTGGGTATGCTGACTGCATGGCTAACACAGGGTAGGAGCTCTACTCCTGGCTTCAAAGCCACAGGCGAGCCCCAGATGGACAGGGGAAGTGCTTCAGTGATATCCTCAAGGCCTCACTGGCAAAGTGCAGCATTCCCATAGACACCTGGGAATCACTGACGCAAGGCTGTCCAAAGTGACGGAGGAGTATCCAGGAAGGCGTCAAGCACTTTGAGACTTGCTGTTGGGAAGAAAGTGGAAACCAAGTGAAAACAGCGAAAGATTGCCACACCAATTCCCCACCCAACCCTTCCCGTGACCCTCACCTGCAGTAGCCACATCTGTATAGCCACCTACAGACTCACCCTGAGAGTCATCCTCATCTGCAAGGGACCTCCAATGATGATGGTTGATGTCAAAATATTTTAGTCATTTTTTAAATGAAGATATATGGTCTGTTATAAAGTGTGATCTGCACCAGTTTTTGATACATTGTATTCCTATCACTATCTAACCTTTTAATGGAAGCCTACAAACTATATTGAAAATTAAAATGTGACAAAAAATCTAATCAATTTAATGATGGCCCTAAAATCTACAGAGGCACAGCAATTTAGCAACTTGTGCTTCAGAATAAGCTTTGTAAGACAGGGCCAGTTCAGCACCAGTTACTCTGACATTAAATGTCAAACAAGGAAAGAGAAACTCTCTAGTTTGTTTTCACAGCTGGTCTGTGAATTCTGCCTTTTTTTTGTTGAAGGCACCTAGAAATTCTCAAATTGCAACAGGTGGTGTACATTACTGGAATCCTTATTAGCCCATCAAAATAAAAACTTGCCTCATCTTATCTTCAATTAAATCATTTTATGCAATAAATTATAAACACACCTGAGTGTATCAGCCATCTCCACAATGTTAAATCGTGCCTTAGTAGAACAACCTTACTTTACTTCACAATGGCAAGGCATCACTCTGGAATGTGATGATGCAGAGGTTGAAGTAATCTTGTGGTGTGCAGCCATTTGCTTTGAGAGTGTTGTGAAACTTGAATGTCAGAATGCAAACTTTAAGATGAAAAACAAAATTACTGGGGCAACCTGCAATGTTAATCTATAATAACATATCTTTGGTGACAATGGAAATAGTTCTCCCTCAAACTGATATAGTACATCCACTTATTTTAATATTGACAGAGCTTAACTGTAACCACAGGCCTGTTTTAAGTTTAAGGACTTGATCAGACTGCATGAACAAGATCAAAATGGTATCTCTGAGTGTGTAGTGAGCAGGTACAGTTTCTGAGACATAGGGCTTCTTTTCACATGAAGTGCCAAATGTTTATGATCGGGTCACTGCACATCTCATCTTGCAAAAAGCTATCAGCAAGCAGAAGTGTCAACCAGGAATCTGAACTGATTGGAGCTGATTAATAACTACAAGAAGGAAAATTACTGGCACGGTAACAAAGTTGTTCTTCCAAAGTTAGATTCTTGGAGGGCGATTTGGCATTCTGGCAATCGAGCTGAGTGAAATGGCAGCAAATATAATTCTTGGCTGACAAGGAAATAGGGCAGACTCACAAACATGCAATATAAAAACAGAAGCTGTTGAATGATTAAGAGCATCATACAAAGGGTGGCTTTGCTGGAATTTTATAAACCATGTCTACAACTCCAAAATAAAATGTTGAGAGGATGTTTAAGCAATTTTCAAAAGCTGTGTCTCAGTTGACTTACCTAGGAACTGAGCTCAGCTCAAGCTGTTTGCCATTGTAAGACGACTAATCCCCTTCTTTTGACCACTGCATGTAATATAATTAAAAATCTTCATGACATATAGCTGTTGTAAATCTTGACTGAATTAGATATTTAAAACTACTGCATCCACTACCCTCTGAAGAAAAATTAATTCCTTAACTTTTCCCAAGCTTTTGAGACAATCCAAATTGCATACATCAGTTGTTTGCAGGAAATTGTGAGAACTGCTGATGCTGGAGTCAGAGGTAACACAGTGTGGAGCAGGAGGAACACAGCAGGCCAGGCAGCATCAGAGGAGCAGGGAAGCTGATGTCTCGGGTCAGGACCCATTTTCAGAAATGAGCTTTGTGCTTTAATAGTGTTGTCAAATCAAGTATTTTAGACATCACCAAATAGATCTAATACCATGATGATAATCATTAATGTTATTCTTGCCAAATTCCTTCAAATGAGACAACTACTCCTTCATCTGTTTCCAAGTCCTAAGTATTCAAGTGCAAGTCCAAGTGCAGAAATAATTTGTTGGAAAATGGTATAGTTCCAGAGGACTGGTGATAGCTTAAATATTCCTGGACTTCGGAGGAATAGTAGAATATTATCTAAATGAGGAAAATATTGCAGAATGCTAATTATTGAGGGATCCAGGCATCCTAGTATATAACCACAGAAAATTAACATACAAGTACAGCAAGCCATTGGAACTGCCAGCAAAATGTTGGCATGTGGGTATGGAGTATTAAAGTAGCAGGATGGAATTTACAGCCTTTCTTTACACTTCCCTGTGGGGCATTTTTGCTAAGCAGGGATTTCAAAACACATACTAGATTACAGGGCACCATCTCTCTGACCATCCCATTGCAATAATACAGAGGACTATGTAAGACAGCCACTCGCCCACCATTGCATGTCGTGGCACTTTAGGGGCCAATTATTTTCTGTTGCTGAGAAAAGACGCACTTTATCGACACTTTTCACCTTGTCTTCATCAGGACAATTCACAAGAATACCAATTCAAGGGGAAAACCAACACAATCAACCATTGCCTCCACTGATCAGATTCTACCTGCCAACCCATCAATACACGTCTTTCACACAGTAGTAATGCTGATTTTCCTCTTTACTGGTATTTCGTGCAAATTGTCCTGATGAGTGCAAGTCAAAATCTTCAACACAATGTGTCTTTTTCAGAAATACTCTAGTTCTGTTGTACCAAATGACTATTTCATTATTGTCCATTTGAGGATCTCTTTCTGCCTCTGCTATCATAACACAATGTGGGTGAGCATGGCCGGGCCATTTCTTCACAAATGTTGATGAAAGGCCAGGAAGGATGGGAGATATGTTTTTTTACAAGGTGCCCCAATGCCCAAAGGACACCCCGCTTAGATTGCAACTCCATTGCCTCGAACTCCAAAATCTGCTCCCCTATGACCTTGCCCTATTCTCATGCACAATTCGACTCCTCTCAAAAAGCATTGAGACTTACCTGGATGTGATGCCCACTTTCAATCTTTGTGCAAGTGCCTGTCATCCGAGCCATGTCTATTGTTTAATTCTTGTACCTGCACCTCCAAGAGCTGCCAGACAATCTTGAGAGTGGGACATCCATTCCTGAGGAGTGGAATTTTGACCCTCAATGTTTGGATTGAAAGGAATCATATAGAGGTATCTTTTCTCACTTGCTGTCATCATGAGACCTCTGCAAGGCTCTTGAGACACACACTATGGGCAAACCTGTTCACTTCAATGAAGTTTCTGATCAATGGTAACCTTCAGGATGCTGATAGTGGGAATTCATAGATGTAGATGTCATGGAATGCCAAAGGGAGATGGTTAGATTCTCTCTTGTTGGAGATGGTCATTGCCTAACACTTATTTTTGTGGAAGAATCATCAGGCCTGAAACATTAACTCTGATTTCGCTTCACAGATCTTGCCAGATCTGTTGAGGTTTTCCAGCAATTTCTGTTCTTGCTTGAATGAATGCTTGTTGCCACTTGTTATCCCAAGCTTGGATGTTGTTCAGGTCAGGCTGCATTTGCATACGGATAACTCCAGGATCTGAGGAATTGTGAATGGTGCTTTTCATTGTGCAATCATTGCCGAGTATCCCCACTTCTGAAATTATGCAATTTCTAAATTTATAGATGGCACTAAATTGGAAGATAGTATATTCACTACTGAGAAGAACTACAACAGATCATTAAAATAAACAACATGAGCAAGTAATTGGCAAATAAAGTTCAATGCTGATATAACATTACTTATTATTTGAAACATGCAAGTGTAGATTGGATAAGGATCTAAGAGATCTCAGTACACAGATTAACCAATCACTAAACATTGCATCGCAGTTTAACAAGCCATGAAAATGCAAAGCAAGCATAAAGTTTTATTTCTTGAGCGGAAGGATTAGAAGGTCGGAAAGATATAGTAAACTTGTATTGAAACTTTAGCACTTAGATTACAGTGTGTAACTGTGTTCAGCAGATTATTAAAAGAGTAGAGAGGCATTAGTTCTGAAGAAGGGTGACTGGACTCTAAGTGTAATTCTGCTTTCTCCCAAAAGATGCGACCAGACCTGCTGAGCTTTCCCTGCAGTTGGTGTTTTTGCTTTTGTAGTCTGAGGGATCTGCTTATATTCACCAGAGGGTCAGTATAAAACAGAGGACAATAAAATTGAGGAAAAAAATGGTAGAGACTTTGGTCTTTTTGATGGTTTTGCATTTTATGAATATGTTTCTGATTCTATGCAATGACTGAAATGTAGGGCTGAATTTTAGGCTTTGTTTGAGTCACTGCCCACTAGCTGGAAATTCATAGACTTGGGAAGTCACTTTAAATTGCTTGGGGGTTTTGCCCCCAGTCACCCCTCTTCCCCAGAAAAGAAAGGATGCTTCACCTCCAAGAGCTTCTGGACAAGGAGATGCCTAGTTGCCAGCAGTTACAGCAGTGACACCAGGAGAAGTGGTGATTACTGGAACTGCAACCAGCCTATGAGTAGGGGTATTGCTGGTGTATGAAGTTCAAGACATGCGGGGGTGCCCTCGTCAAGGCCAATCTATTAGGTACAGGAGAGAGGGTGTCAGGGAGGAGTGGGAGCCTGGCAAGGCTGTGGCATTGTGCAGTAGTGTGGGGCAGGGTTTACCCAGAAGCCTTGGGACTTGGCATGAACACCCCCTTGCCCCTATTACTAAACAACAGTAATGGTGCACTGAGGGCCTCCAACAGCCATTGAGCATCTCAAATAGTTCAAGAGACCACCAACACCCTCTCCCTGGCCACGGTAGCATAACCAGCAGAGATATGAAGCTAACAGTCATTATTCTTTCACACTATCTCATATAATTACCCAGTATCAAGGCAGCTGGGGGATGGCAATAGCCTGATGGTACAGTCTCAACGTGGAACAAAATGACAGAAGTTAAGCAATTTTTTTGTACGTGTGGATTGGGTATAGACTTGGCTACGTTTTTGGCTATCTGCAAGTGTGGCGAGGCTTTCAATTGTTTATGCCTCGTGTGTGGCCTTAGCTGATATGTAAATACTCTCAGTAGTTAATTATTGCAGGGACTAGCAACAATCCAATTACTGCAAGACCAGCCCATTGTCCTAGTTTGACCTGGAGAACTCCAGTGGTGGGAAGCCTCCAGGCACAAACGTATACGCACACACACACACAGAAGCACAGATAGGCAGACAGACAGACAGACAGACAGACACACACACACACACACACACACACACACACACACACACAGACACAGAGGCACAGATAGGCAGACAGACAGACAGACAGACAGACAGACAGACAGACACACACACACACACACACACACACACACACACACACAGACACAGAGGCACAGATAGGCAGACAGACAGACAGACACACACACACACACACACACACACACACACACACATAGGCACAGATAGGCAGACAGACAGACAGACACACACACACACAGGCACAGATAGGCAGACACACACACGCACACAAGCACAGATAGGCAGACAGACAGACAGGCAGACACACACACACACACACACACACACACACACACACACAGGCACAGATAGGCAGACACACACACACAGGCACAGATAGGCAGGTAGACAGACAGACAGACAGACACACACACACACACACAGAGTCACACACAAAGGGGCAGACACACACACACACACACACACACACACACACACACACACACACACACATAGGCACAGATAGGCAGACAGACAGATACACACACGTACACACAGTCACACACAAAGAGGCAGACACACATACACACACACACACACACACACACACACACACACACACACACACACACACACAAATGCCAAACAGCTGCGCACAGACAATTCTCAGGGGCACTGTATAATTTGTTGAATTACAGAGGTTGTGCTTGGCAATAAGAAAGGCCTATTACAAGCCGCTCATGTTGAAAATTATGAGACTGATGCATTCCACATGTTGTTTTTGCTTCAGTTTCCCCTCTGTCTGCACAATTGAACCTATAGCCATGTGAAAAAGAATGCCAAGTATGAGATGGAGGACCTAGAACTACCTGATTAGTTTATTTTTATTGGGAAATGTTGACTTGATTGCTGCCAGTGAGACTGGGTCAGGGGCAGGAAGAGAGACAGTTTCTTCCCAGTTCTGCAAAAACTTTTATATTTGGAAAGATCACCACTAGGTTATATAGAAGCTGAATATTGACTAAGTGCTTAATGTAAAACCTGAATGTGTGGTGACTCAGGTTACACCAGGTGTGTACGCTACTTCCCAGTTTAAATTCCAAGCACCCTTATATAACTTTACATTTTAAGTTTTGTGGTAAAAGGCCATAGAATCCCTATAGTGTGGATAGAAGCTGTTTAGCCTATCGCATCTGCACCAACCCTCCAAAGAGCATCTACTCAAGCCCACTCTAACTACACATTTCCCATGGCTAAACCCACCTAGCCTGTACACTTGTAAACCCCTGGGGGCAATTTAGCATAGCCAACCCACCTAACCTGCACATCTTTACGAGGTGGGAGGAAACCAGAGCACTCAAAGGAAACCTACGCAGATGCAGAAAGAATGCACAAACTCCACACAGACCATTGCCCTCAAGGCTGGAATTGAACCAGGCTCCTGGTGCTGTGAGGCACCAGTGCTAATCACTGAACCACCATGCTGCCCTATGGCTAGTCCATGATTGATATGGTACATTTTATGAGTGATTAGCATGCAAAACAACTCCTAAATGTATGACAGACTTGATAATTTGTTTTACTGTTGGACTAGAGTGATGGATTCTGACCTCCTACTTTCTGGCTGGCTGTTTAATGAATGAAAGATCATTATTATTTTAGAAATCTTTTAGTTGCTTAGATAATTGTTTGCCTGATCCAGAATCCACAACATCCACACCCTAAGCACCCAGTCCACACTGACCTCCAGTCCTCACCGGCCATCCCCTCCAGTCCACACTGAGCCTCCCCTCCAGTCCTCACCGACCCTCCCCTCCAGTCCACACTGAGCCTCCCCTCCAGTCCTCACCGACCCTCCCCTCCAGTCCTCACCGACCCTCCCCTCCAGTCTTCACCGACCCTCCCCTCCAGTCTTCACCGACCCTCCCCTCCAGTCCTCCCCGGCCCTCCCCTCCAGTCCTCACTGGCCCTCCCCTCCAATCCACACCAGTTGGCTATGAAGAACAATATATCAATCCAAATTAGTATGCACGTCTTGAAATAGTTTGCCAGTGAACTGTGGTTGGTTGTCAGATGCTATCCAATCCTGGACAATGAATGAACTGAAAAGAGTGCTCAGTGTGTCAACAGTTTTGCTGAATTGTTAGGCAATGGGAGATTTAGAGATGCAATCCATCTCAAGGATGTAGTCTTCACCATGAGCTGGCAATAGGTCTGTTGTCACTTTTGTCCAAGCAGAGGATGGAACATTGTGTGGATGTAGAGGCTCCACCTGATCCTGGAACTGCTAGGTTCGACATTTCTCACATGCACTCACAAGCCATTAAATGTTAACTCAGATTGCTTTTCATGGATGCTGCCAGACTTGCTGAGCTTTTCCAGAACTTTCTGTGCTTCACTCATGAGCCTTTGTAGATTTGTGCATGTTGGCAAACCAATAACAGAAGATCCAGCTCTTTTAGTTATAGAATTTTAGGCTGTCTATCCCAATGAGTCATACTGGCACTAAATGTGCATGCAAGAACTGTTGGGCGGATTGGTTTGCATATTGTGTGTGGACTGCACCAAATTGTGCCATTTTTCATAAGACCATAAGATGCTGGAGCAGTATTAGGCAATTTGGTCCATCATGTCTGCTCTACCATTTATGGTTGATCTGATAGTCCTCTTTGTTAGTTTCCAGACTTTTTCCCATAACCCCTGACTCCCTTACTGACTAAAAATCTGTCTGTCTCAGTCTTGAGTATACTTAATGATTCGACAGTTGCCTGAAATAATAAGAAAACACAAATCCCTCATCCTCCTCATCCCTGCCTTAACTGTGCAAACCCTTACTCTAAGATGATGCTGTCTCACAAGGGAACACAACCTCTCAGCATCTACCCTGTTGAAACTTTTAGGATCTCATATGTTTCAGTAAGGTCACCTCACATTTTTCTAAACTCCAATGAGTGTTAGCCCAACCCACTCAACCTCTCCTCACAAGAAAATCCCCCCAAACGCAGGACCAACCTAGTGAACCTTCTCCGGACTTCCTCCAATAAAGGTAATAAAAATATTTGCGGTATTCCAGATGAAATCTGATCAGTGTCTTACATGGTTTCAGCAAAGCCTCATTACTTTTATACTTACCTTTGAAACAAAGGACAACATTGCATTTTCCTTCCCTATTGCCTGCTGAAATTGTACAGTAGCTTTCTGTAATTCATTTACAAGGACTCCCAAATCCTGATGCAACTTTCTGCAGTCTTTCTTCACTTAAATAATTTTCATATTTTCAATGTTCCCTGCCAAAATGCATAACCTCACATTTTCTCATATGATAATTCACTTACCAAGTTTTTGCCAAGTCACTTAACCTGTCTATATCCTTCTGCAGAATCCTTGTGTCATCCTCACCATTTGCTTTTCCACCTCTTTTCATGTCACCCACTAACTTGGCTGTAGTACATTCACTTCCATCACCTGAGTCATTAATATACATTGTAAATAATTGTGGCCCTAGCACTGTTCTCATCGGCACATCACTAGTTACAGCTTGCCAGCCTGTAAGTGAGTCTTTTATTCCAACTCCGTCTTCTGTAAATTAGCGAATCCACTATCCATGCTAATATACTAGCTACAAAATATGGTCTTTTAAATCTTATTCAAATTAACATGTGTGGTGTCTTAGCTTTTCAAAATCTGAATATATTACATTTACAGGTTTCCCTGATTTCACCTGTTTGTTGTCTCCTGAAAGAATTGTAATGCAAGTAGTACTGCTATAATAAAACGGTGTGAAACTGAATGAACACAGCAGAAATTTCTGAAGAAGGGTCTTGACACGAATCATCAAACTTTCCTGCTCCTCTGATGCTGCTTGGCCTGCTGTGTTCATCCAGCTTTACACCTTGTTATCTCAGATTCTGTGGAAAATGCAGCAATAGAGTAGGTGTTGAATCTTGGTGGGATACTCTTTGGAGAATCGGTGTTGACTTGTTGGACAGAATGGCTTGTTTCCACAATGATTCTATGATTGCACCTAAAGATATTGCTAAACGTCTACAATTGAGTCATACTTGCATCCTTTTTCCAGCAGTTCATCAATGGTATAGTCTTTGGCATTGGCTATAAGTGCTTTGCTGAACGATTTAGCAGATATAGATATCCTCTTATGAATATCATTTTAATGTCACAAACATTTGCTACAAAATACAGTGAAAAGTGAGTACTGTCACTCGTGCATAAGCACCATTGACAGATAAAATATTAAAAAAATTTGAAGGGCTTCCAATGTTTCCTTCTCCGCTACTACAGCATACCACCACCAGAATCCTGCTCTGGGCTACACAAGCACACACCCTGCTGCAGAGAGGGTCCCACTCCAGGCTACACCAGCACACACCATGCTGCAGAGAGGGTCCCGCTCCAGGCTACACCAGCACACACCATGCTGCAGAGAGGGTCCCGCTCCAGGCTACACCAGCACACACCATGCTGCAGAGAGGGTCCCGCTCCAGGCTACACCAGCACACACCATGCTGCAGAGAGGGTCCCGCTCCAGGCTACACCAGCACACACCATGCTGCAGAGAGGGTCCCGCTCCAGGCTACACCAGCACACACCATGCTGCAGAGAGGGTCCCGCTCCAGGCTACACTAGCACACACCATGCCACAGGGAGTGTCCCACTCTGGGCTACACCAGCACACACATTCCCAAGAGAGTGTCCCACTCTGGGCTACACCAGCACACACTATGTCACAGAGAGGGTCCCGCTCTAGGCTACACCAGCACACACCATGCTGCAGAGAGGGTCCCGCTCCAGGCTACACCAGCACACACCATGCTGCAGAGAGGGTCCCGCTCCAGGCTACACCAGCACACACCATGCTGCAGAGAGGGTCCCGCTCCAGGCTACACCAGCACACACCATGCTGCAGAGAGGGTCCCGCTCCAGGTTACACCAGCACACACCATGCTGCAGAGAGGGTCCCGCTCCAGGCTACACCAGCACACACCATGCTGCAGAGAGGGTCCCGCTCCAGGCTACACCAGCACACACCATGCTGCAGAGAGGGTCCCGCTCCAGGCTACACCAGCACACACCATGCTGCAGAGAGGGTCCCGCTCCAGGCTACACCAGCACACACCATGCTGCAGAGAGGGTCCCGCTCCAGGTTACACCAGCACACACCATGCTGCAGAGAGGGTCCCGCTCCAGGCTACACCAGCACACACCATGCTGCAGAGAGGGTCCCGCTCCAGGCTACACCAGCACACACCATGCTGCAGAGAGGGTCCCGCTCCAGGCTACACCAGCACACACCATGCTGCAGAGAGGGTCCCGCTCCAGGCTACACCAGCACACACCATGTCACAGAGAGGGTCCCGCTCCAGGCTACACCAGCACACACCATGCTGCAGAGAGGGTCCCGCTCCAGGCTACACCAGCACACACCATGCTGCAGAGAGGGTCCCGCTCCAGGCTACACCAGCACACACCATGCTGTAGAGAGGGTCCCGCTCCAGGCTACACCAGCACACACCATGCTGCAGAGAGGGTCCCGCTCCAGGCTACACCAGCACACACCATGTCACAGAGAGCGTCCCGCTCCAGGCTACACCAGCACACACCATGTCACAGAGAGCGTCCCGCTCCAGGCTACACCAGCACACACCATGCTGCAGAGAGGGTCCCGCTCCAGGCTACACCAGCACACACCATGCTGCAGAGAGGGTCCCGCTCCAGGCTACACCAGCACACACCATGTCACAGAGAGCGTCCCGCTCCAGGCTACACCAGCACACACCATGCTGCAGAGAGGGTCCCGCTCCAGGCTACACCAGCACACACCATGTCACAGAGAGCGTCCCGCTCCAGGCTACACCAGCACACACCATGCTGCAGAGAGGGTCCCGCTCCAGGCTACACCAGCACACACCATGCTGCAGAGAGGGTCCCGCTCCAGGCTACACCAGCACACACCATGTCACAGAGAGGGTCCCGCTCCAGGCTACACCAGCACACACCATGCTGCAGAGAGCGTCCCGCTCCAGGCTACACCAGCACACACCATGCTGCAGAGAGGGTCCCGCTCCGGGCTACACCAGCACACACCATGCTGCAGAGAGGGTCCCGCTCCAGGCTACACCAGCACACACTATGCCACAGAGAATGTCTCGCTCCAGGCTACACCAGCACACTCCATGCCGCTGAGAGTGTCAAGTGGTCATTATGAGAGATATACTGGAAATTGTGACGACTCCTATTCCTTTGTTTCAAAGCATTGAGGAATTTGACTGTTTATCTTTCCTTTTCTGTTATTCTTTGAACCAGAATATAACGATTATTTCATTAATTAATTGAAATTCCTACGGAAAGTCAACAGAATGCCAGTCATCACCTGTGAGGAGAGGGCCGTGATTCTGATTGATTCACTGTGCTCACAGTGATATTGGGTGAAACCCTTGACTGACTGAATGGGAACCTACCCCTGATTGGCACAGACCCCTTGGCTTGACTGAGGACCACTCCCGTTTGACTTTGAGACATGGTCATATAATTGTTGCATATGCAGTATGTTTGCCGCATAGGCTGTTGTGTGTGTGTGACTTTGAGGCGGTCAGTGTCACGCATTAAACTGTCCACTTCCCTGGCCGATGGTTGCTGACAGCTATGACACAGTGCCTGGCTTTCTGTCTACACTGAACAGGAAGACACGATACAGTACTGTGAGCTTTTGAGGAGCCAAGGTGCAAGAAAACAAGACAAGGCAGGGATGCTGTGAGCATCCAAGCTAGGACAGAGTGAGTGTGTGCTAAGAAAATGAGCCCTGGTCCAGTCTGTGAGCTGGGTGCCTGTCACTGTTCAAAGTGTCCTTGCAGCAGCACTAAAATAAGACGTGCTCTGAGATCCAAAAGCGTCGTTTTAAATTGCAGAAATGCCTTGGGATGGATCAGAGATGTGCTGATGATGCAGTGAGGCTGGAATGTGTTAGATGCCAAAGACCATGGACATGGGCTCCATACAACATCTGTCCACGAAGTATTCCCTGAGGCCGTTGTGGCCTCCTCTACATCAGGGAAACCAAGCGGAGGCTTGGGGACCGCTTTGCAGAACACCTACACTCAGTTCGCAACAAACAACTGCACCTCCCAGTCGCGAACCGTTTCATCTACCCCCACCCCCTGACCAGCACCTTGGATGACATGTCCATCTTGGGCCTCCTGCAGTGCCACAATGTCACCACCCAAAAGATGCAGGAACAGCAACTCATATTCCGCTTGGGAACCCTGCAGCCCAAGGGTATCAATGTGGACTTCACCAGCTTCAAAATCTTCACTCCCTCGGCCACATCCCAACACCAGCACGGCTAGTCCCCACCTCCCTACCATTCCTCCTATCTCAAGCTCCACCCCCATCTTCTACCCACTAACCTCATCCCACCTTCTTGATGTGTCCGTCCTCCCTGGACCGACCCATCCCCTCCCTAACTCCCCACCTACATTCACCTTCACTGGCTCTAACCCTGCCTCTTTGACCTGTCTATCTCCTTTCAATCTATCTCCTCCTTTATCCATCTTCTCTCCACCTTCCCCTGTTTCTCTATTTATTTCAGAAACCCCTTCCCGCCCCATTTCTGAGGAAGGGTCTCGTCAAACTTTTCTGCTCCTCCAATGCTGCTTGGTCTGAGGTGCTAATCAAGCTTCACACTATGTTATCTGAAATTATCTCATAACGAGGTCAATAATGAGCAATAATCCCTTGTAATAGGCCTCTCATTGCTCACCAGTGAGAAGCTCATCTTGACCTCCAGAATTTTGTTGGAAAATGCTGCTTGATTCTGCCGACATTGAGAAAGGATCTGCTCAATATCTCACACTATTCTTCCAAACTCCTAGCTACATCCAATGTTGCTCAGGGTCTGAGGGGATTCCATCCATATTCAGGAATCTGTACTTACTGACGTTACTGTGCAATACACACATACGACAAATATGACTGACTGAACACACTACGCCGGCTGAGTTTCACCAAAAATATGACTGAAGCACCTTTATATTGGAATGTCACATATCTTTAACAATCTTAAAGTAACGCTGCCTGTCTGGTCTGGAAGTTACAAAATAACACAGCAGGCCTATTTTGGGACTCATCAAAGATGGTTTAGTCTTCTCGTGAGATATGTTTCCAATCATTATTACGAAGACCATCCTTGTCTTGGTTAAGTGCCATGGCAACAGGCAAAATACATTTCAAAAACAAATTCTTTATTTTGCGAAATGATTTACTTAATAATTGTGTCTGAGGTGCACATGTCTGTACTTTTATTAATTGGCCTGTTGATGTTATGCATAGTTTGTCCTGATTTCTCAATTGATAAATGGATCCTAACAGTTTATTATAATAAAGAATATCATGCTACTTCTTGTCAGGGATATTTAAAAATCCTCAGGGATTTGACACTTTGCAGTGTGTGGCATGAAGGTTTGTTAACCATTCCCCATCCAGAAAATAATTGCAGCTATTGATAATTTGCAGTCCCCACAGAATTATTGTCAATATCATTTGAAAATCTGAATTTTGTTTAAACATTGTTGCACAATCTGTAACAAAGGTTTTCAGTTTTGCAAAACAGATTTTTTTTAATGAACGTATTGGAGTTGAACACAATGCACATTTCGTGAAAAGCCTGGGTTAGAATCTCAATCAGTAGAACCAAGTCACAAGCATATGCTGGAATCCAACTTTCCACTGGGTGATTTGACCGTCTCAGCAGACTGCGGGAAAGAAAATTTGTTGACGTGAATGTATCATAACATTGGAGCAAACTCACTGGCAAGCTCCTTGTTGTTTATGTTGAATTAGCTTCACTGTCACATGTACTCAAATGAAGTCAGAAATCACATGGCTCCAGATTATAGTCCAACAGATTGATTTGAAATCATGACCTTTCAGAGTACAGCCCTTTTATCGGGTGAAGTATTCACCTGATATAACCTGGTGGTATGTGACTTCTGACTTTGTCCACCCCAGTCCAATACTGGCACCTCCACATTATGGGTATTCAAACTTTATAAGTCGCCACTTATGGTGTTATCTTAGGTACTAAGGTACCTAGGTGCAGATTCTTAGGTACAAATTCTTAGGAAAAAAAATAGAAAAATAAAGAAATAAAAAGTGCAGCATTACAGATCTTGGGATTAAAATAAAAGAGTAGAGAAATAAAAAGTTAAGCATCACCCAGCTTGTTATCAGTCTATACTTTCAAGCCTGTTTCAGACTTTAAATAATATTCTCTGAATAACCCATGATAACCAGAGAGAGCAAGAAACAGAGAAAGAGAGACAATGCAACCTATGAATGATACGGTACGTATAACTGCCAAACTAGATAGTTCCTGCAAATGTCCAACCCCTGAGCCTTCTGTCCCACAGGCCATGATGATAATAATGGATGGAGGCATATGCTCCCCTGTGCTGATTAAAGGAGCTAGATCAATTTTTTTCTGCCATTTTAGCCTTATTTCCAAAATTTACTCTTGTTTCTTCAGGCATTACAATAGCACAAAAGTCCAAAACAAACTCTGGCTGAAAACAAATGTACCTTCGTACAGAATGTGCCCACTGCTAGGTTTTCAGTTGCTCAATATGTCATTTGATGCCATGACAATTAAATTACAGACATAGGAAGGCTCCACTAAAAATTATAAACATTTTGACAGATACGCAGTTCAGTGTTAACCAGCACCAGAAATTTTTCAACATGTATATTCAGAGCTATCTTGTATGCACGAATGAAATATAGACAGGTTAACGCTTATGTGTTAATATAAATGTAATATATATATCTGATTAATTTGAGTTTAACTTTTCAACATTAACCCCTGAAAATCCTGTGAGATTTATAAGAAGGAGTCAGATATGGTTCTTAAGCAGAAAAGGATTAAAGGGTACGGGGAGAAAGCAGGAACAGGGCATTGAGATCAGCGATAGTCATAATGAATGGCAGAGTAGGTTTGAAGGGGTAAATGATATACTCCTGTACTTATAAGAGATAGAGCTGGATGAACACAGCAGGCCAAGAAGCATCTTAGGAGCACAAAAGCTGATGTTTTGGGCCTAGGCTCTTCATCAGAAGGGTCTAGGCCTGAAACATCAGCTTTTGTGCTCCTGAGATGCTGCTTGATCTGCTGTGTTCCTCCAGCTCCACACTTTGTTACCTCAGATTTTCCAGCATCTGCAGTTCCCATTATCTCTACACCTGTACTTACGCTTGCTGTAAAGGCTGGCCAATTATCTAACAGATGATTGTCTAGAAAGTAAAGACAAAAATCTGTTTTAATATTTATAGCAATGTTTTGAGCTCACCAAAAGACTGTTGATAGAATCGGATTTTAATGACTGAGCCAGAAAACACCAGATTACTGAGAAAAACTTGAGAGAAGTTAATGTTCACCATAACAGTTTATAATTTTAGACTAGGTACAAATAAACAAAGTTACAATGTTGCATGTACATTTTTTCACTGATACAATCTGAAACATTCCTATTGGATGATTAGAGTTCAAGGTCAGTGAAATCTTTGTTTTCCACCCAATGAGATTTGAAACAGTGTGAAAAAATTCCCAGTGCTCCAACAGCCACACACCAATAAAAAGACTCTCACGCACCCTTTTTAAAATTTATATTGATTTCATTCTTAAAAGAGCTGATCCTTGCTGGGACATTATCCCATTCACACAATGAGCTCGCTGGTTGCCTGCTTGTTTGGCCTTCCTTTGCATTGTAGCTTACAAAGCTCATTGACTGTGCAGTGTAAAGCGAAATACACACAGTTCTACTTGTGTGCACTTCGTAGCAGTGCCTAGTGCTTTGGGAGCCCAGACTTATTTTCCTTTCTCATTCCAAGTCAGTGTTTGCTAAATCTCGTACAACATCTACTTCAGCTCAGTGCAGAGGGATCTGGGTGTCCTTGCAAATGCATCACAGAAAACTAGCATGCAGGTACAGCAGGTAGTAAGGAGGGTAAATGGAAATTTGCCATTTATTGTGAAAGAAAAAGGGAATAAAGGCAGGGAAGTGCTGCAAATGTGATTTGAGGTACCCTTTGCTTGAGGATGGATATAGTTGCATTGATGGCAGTTCAGAGATGGTTCAATAGATTGATTTCAGAGATAAGGGGTTTGTCTTATGAAGAGAGATTGAGCCGTTTAGGGCCATGCTGTCTGGGATTTAGAAGGATGAGAGGAGATCTAATTGAGATAAAGAAGATGCTAAACAGGATTGACAAAGTAGACATAGAATGAAAGCTTCCTCATAAGGGGCAATCTGGAATGAGAGGTCATAGTTTTAGCAAGTGATAACAGATGTAAAACAGAGATGGGGAGAAATTACTTCTCTCAACAGGTTGTGAATCTGTGGAATTTGTGAGTGGAGTGGATGCTAGAACATTGAGTAAATTTAAGGAGGAGATGGATTTTTAATTAGTAATGGATTGAAAGGCTGTGCAGAACAGGCAGGAAAGTAGAGTTGAGGCTGAGAGGAGATCAGCCATGACTATATCAAATGCTCCAGCTCAAGTGGCTGAATTGTCCACTCTTGCTCCCACTTCACCAACCCAGCTGAGATCACGAAGCACTCTTTCATAAAGTAAGGCTTAAATGCCACTTTGTTCTGTTGTGAGAAAATCTGAGGTCAGTTGGGTGATTTCACAGAATTCATGCAAGAACAAATTACAGGTACCAACTATAGTTTCATCTGTAACTTGGCAGATGCAATTGAATTGCATGCCAACACCTAATTGTCCCCACCCTCCTATCATTCTCTTCTTTTTCCATTGGTATTTTAATCTGGATTTACAGCAGGGTGTGGTAAGGATTTAATAAGACATTTACTTGCCATAACCGGTCTGTCAGAAATTTTGTGATTGTCATGACTGCATAAGCCCTTAATTATACCCTCCTGTACAATGCAATCCAAAAAGAAAATAAAACAAGAGCATTATATGTGAGATAACAAAATTTGTACTAATCATTGTGTTAAAATGGTAGTAATCTGCATTGAAAGAATGAAGCTAACTATAGAGATTGTGTGTCGTGGACATTTTGTTTTGAGATGCATATAAAGCTCACTGAACTTTCCTTTTAAGAAACTAACTTTTAAGAAAAACTGAACTTCTTTCTATAAAAAAAAGTTCCAACTGTCGCAAATCATAGGCTAGTAAGACTTTCACTTGAGTCTGTGGACCAATATTGCACTGACCAGATGACCCGAACATTAGCTGCCTGAAATCAAAATCAGTAGTTTGTCAGCAGCAGTGTGAGATTTTGGCAGCTGATATAATCTATACTGTACAATTCATTCATATGAGGTCACTCATTTTTCCCATCAAATGAACTTTTGAAGTTTACAGCACAGAAGGAAAACATCTGGCTTGTTGCTGGAGAATTCAAAAACGAATCCTTCGGAATCATTGAAGAGACACATCAGATTTAAAACTCTGTTTCTCTCTCCACAGATGCTGCCAGACTAGCTGAATTTCTCTGGCATTTTCTATTTTGGTTTCACATTTCCAACATTGGCAGCGTTTTGCTCTAATTCGATGAACTCGAGGGTTAATCTTGTGAATGTCCAATATTTCACGACTGCAATTTTTGGACTAACTCATCAGCTAGAATAAGCAAATTTAGAGAGAAAATTTTTAACTGATTAAAGTGTTTATTTTTCTCAGTGTCACATTCCTTAAAAGGCACTTAAGAAGTCAATTAAAATGTACAAAACAGAATGTTCCACAATCATTTACTCAAAAATCCCATCAAGATTAAAATGGCCAAGCCAAAAGTAATACATATACAGAGCAGCTGGGCTGGACGGTCTGTAACTGTGCTGTAGATTCCATGTCATTCTATGCAGCTCTATGTTATCATTAATGACTTGAGGATATTATCGTGAGTGTGAATGCTAAGGAAATTCTGGTCGTAAACATATTTGCAGTGGAGCCATAACAACATTTTCTTTACGATAGATTGTCACTGATGATAAACTAAAATAACATATCAGAGTAAAGTTTTAATCATTGTTTGAAGCAACCTCAATGCTATTGCTACAAAGGACGGAGATTCCAGGTTTTTAATGAGCATGTGGGACATGCTGGTCAGGGTGTTTCTAGAGACACTGAATTGCCACACACCTTACTGTTCAGTCAAGGCTCTTGAATCAGTTCTTGGCCTGAATATCTTTTGTGAAGGATTATTTCTTATCTTGTTTCTGCAGTTGCTTTGATGAATAACAGGAGTGATCAACATTAAGAGTTAACTCATAGAAAACAATTCAAAACTTTCAGATCTAGAAATGGCAATGAGTGTCTGGTTAATGGTTTGTAACCCTACTTGATCAGTAATAAAAATGTTACATGAGATTTGAGATTTTTAAGGTAGAAGTGTTGCAATTGTGAGGTTTAAGTGGTTGTTATGTTTTGGGGACGTGTCTTTATACTGAAGTAAAATGAAAGGGACATGTGACCTGCATTGAGGTCTGCCTGACAACAAGCTTTTGTTGCTTAATACTCAAAGCTTAAAGATGGCCTCAATTCTTTTACTGAGAAGAAGGTGCAAAGTGATTACAGACAAAAAACTGCAGATGCTGGAATCCAAGGTAGACAAACAACAGGCTGGAAGAACACAGCAGGCCAGGCAGCATCTGGAGAAAAGCAGCAGTCAACATTTCAGGTATTCAATCCTGGCAAAGGGTATTACCTGAAACATTGACTGCTCCTTTCCTCCATATGCAGCTTGGCTTGCTGTTGGTTCTTCTAGCCTCCTGTTTGTATATCTAGCAGAGTGTTTACACTTAGACATGGCAGCAGACGGTGTGCTAACAGTGGATAGACTGAGTCTTCAAAGTTCCAGAGAATTTGGAGAATGTCATGTTGTAAACAGCTGTGCTTGGCATTTTCTGTCAAGATGAAAAAGAAACAGGCTCTCAAGGATAGATAAAGCACATTTCTACCTGGTTACAAGGTCAGTATGATCCATGCTGCCATGGAAGTGGCCTTTGAGAGAGGAAGGATTTCTAAGATATCCCTGCTAAGTCACAGACGGAGTTTGTCTGTCAGTTTCTGGAAAACAGAGGGAAGCTGAAGGTTGCAAGTCCCAATGGCTTACAATAGTAGAATGCAGGTACAAGTTGATGCTCACATTGAAAAGATCAAATTTGTGAGAGTTAAGACAGAACAGGAAGATTCACCCAGTCTGTGCAAGAAGGATGGATTTCCACTAATATTCTCATGCAGTTTTAGGATTACAAGTTACTGACAGAGAAAGGAAAAGGACAGATATAAACCCTCAAGTGTTAAGAGGCACTTTTGACTAATTCTTGGACAATTGAAAATTTGCATAAAGAACAGTGCAACGTATAGCTGTGAAACATGTTTTCTTGATTATGCTGAAATAATGGCAGCTCTGATGAAGAGTCGTCTATGCTTGAAATGTTAGCTTGCTCTCTTTCCACGGACGTTGCCTTATTCGCTGTGATTTCCAGCATGTTTTGTTTTCAGTAATGGTTTTCTGCCCTTCGTGGACCTTTCCTGCTGACCCCCTGCCTCAAATTAAAGTTGGGGTTATAGTTTGTACAGAGACTGGGCTGCCTAATGCACCTTTGCTAAGGTGTACACACAGTTGGGAAGATTGTGTCATCTAACTTTTAACATGGGAAAGCCTGTGGACACCATCCCAAGTCTCAAGGTATTAAAAAAGACATCCAGGTGTTTGAACCAAATCATACATCTAACTGTATCTAATGCCAAAAACCTCTTTATCATATGTCTATTAAGAACATAGAACAGTACAGCACCATAGAGGACCTTCGGCCCACGATGTTGTGCTGACCTATTAGCCTACGAAGATCAAACTACCCTGCACACCCTACATTTTACTATCCTCCATGTGCCTACCCAAGAGTCATTCAAATGTCTCTAATGTATCTGACTCCACTACCACTGCCGGCAGCACATTCCGCGCACCCACCACTCTCTACGTAAAGAACCTACCTCTGACATCTCCCCTTTACCTTCCTCAATCACCTTAAAATTATGCCTCCTCATAATAGTCATTTCTGTCCTGGGAAAAAGTCTCTGGGTATCCACTCTATCCATGCCTCTCATCATCCTGTACACCTCTATCAAGTCACCTCTCATCCTTCTTCGCTCCAATGAGAAAAGCCCTAACTCCCTCAACCTTTCCTCCTAAGACTTGCCCTCCAGTCCAGGCAGCATCCCGGTAAATCTCCTCTGCACCCTCTCTAAAGCTAACATATCCTTCGTATAATGCGGCGACCAAAACTATTATGAATTCAGCAGTGAAAGCTTCTCAATGCATTTTAATATTCGGCTCACTGACACACTTGAATTGATCCCAAATTCAGTATAAAATACAGGAATTGAAGATGTTTAAGAACATAAGTACTTAAGAACTAGGAGCAGGAATAGACAATTCAGCCCCTTGGGCCTGCTCCACCATTTAATACGATCCTGGCCGATCTCATCTCAGCTTCAACTCCACTTTTCTGCCTGCTCTCCATAACCATTACGAATTGAAAATCTGCCTATCTCCTCCTTAAATTTGCACAATGTCAGCGTCCACCGTACTCTGGGTTAGCAAATTCATGATCCTCTGAGAGGAGCAAGTTCCCTTCATTTCTGTTTTAAATATTACTGTGAAACTATGACCTCTATTTGCCCCTACCTCTAATTACTGTGTTCATTTTCCAAAGAAGTCTATTTTCCTTGTGGACTTTTGTTTGACTTAAGCTGGGCTATCTAACCCCCATTGCTGTAAGAAACAGTCAGATATTGGTCTTGTCCATCAGCTTTTCACAGTGAAAGGGGCCAGCTGTCCCACAGCCTAACAAACACAATTGTCCTGCATGTTTTACTACATTACAGTACACACACTAGAGCTGAACATCTGAAAAATGCTTTATATTTTGTCATTTGTGAATTTACTGAAGTTCCTTACATTTGAACTTTCATGTTTATTGTGACTTGCCATTGTATCAAATTTTCAAGGGGTTGCAAGAGAGGGCAATTGACTCAATGGCCCTGATCCTGTGTTAAAACTCAAAATAAACCACACGGGTTTCCTCCAGGTGCTCTGGTTTCATCCCACAGTCCAAAGATGTGAAGGTTAGGTGGATTGGCCATGCTAAATTGCCCATAATGTTCAGGGGTGTGTGAGTTATAGGGGAATGGGTCTGGGTGGGATGCATCAAGGGGCAGTGTGGACTTGTTGGGCCGAAGGGCCTGTTTCCACTCTGTAGGGAATCTAATCTAAAAAAAACACCATAAACTACAATAACTTGCATTTACATAGCTCCTGTAATTTCATAAAAAAATCACAGAACTGCTTAACAGGAATCAAATCGAAAAAAAGTCATAACCTTGCCACATAAAGAGAAATTATGGCAGGGCCCAAAAATTTGCTTGTTTCAGAAGATGAGCTTTAAAGAGGCTGTTGAATGTGCAGGAGAGAGGTAGAGGGGTTTAGGATGGGAATTCCAGAGTATGGGGCTAAGGTAGCTGAGATCATGGCTGTCATTAGCGGGTTGATAAAAATTCTGAATGATCAAGACTATTAGAAAAGCAGAAGGATGCAAGAAGGTCATAGGGCGGGAGGAGGTTACAGACATGGGGAGGCTATGGAGTGATTTAAAAACACGGCTGAGAATTTAAAAGCAAGATGAAGCCACACTAGGTGCCAGGATGTTGGGTAAATGGGTTTGAGTTAATATATCAGCAACAGAATTTTAGATAAGGTCACATTCATGGAGGGCGGCAGAAGAGTATATTGAAAATACTGTCTATGTAAACTGAACAGTGTGGATGACTCATCATTGGCTTCTGATCCAGGAGTTATTGGTTTAATTCCAAAGATTAAATTTGAGTATTTTACTTCATATTTTGTTGTTCATCACTACATTTGAAACTTCAATGTGTGGCAAATATTTGCACATTCCCGAGGTTTCTCTTTGACCCAAAGGAAAACATCCAGAAACACGAATAAGAATGTAAGATCAAAAGAAGTAGCGGTGGATATAGACAATTTGGCCTCTCAGTTTTGCTTCACAATTCAATAAAATGGAGGCAGAACTGATTGTGGCCTCCATTTTCCTGTCTGTCCTCCAAAGCCCAACACTCCTTTGTCAATTAAAATCCGTCTTACAGCATTTTCTTCATTTATTCACAGGATACGGGCACCATCAGCTGGGTCAATATTTATTGCCCTTTTGAAGGTGATGGTGAGCTGCCTTCTTGAATTATGGCAGTCCATTCACAGTGTGTAGACCAGCAGGAGTCAATAATAATCCAGTTCTGAGGAAGGGTCACTGGGCCTGAAACATTAACTCTGTTTTTTCCTTCACAGATGCTGCCAGGCCTGCTGAGCTTTTCCAGCAACTTTGTTTTGTTTCAGGATTTAATAACAGATGGACTCTCCAGTTTTGTTCCTTTCTCCTGATTGATACAACTGAGTGTCCTGGCTTTGCCATTTCAGAGGGCAGCTATGAGTCAAACACATTGCTGTGAGTATGGAGTCTCATGTAGGCCAGACCACGTAAGAATGGAAGTTTTATTCCCTAAAGGGCATTAATGAAAGAGGTGAGTTTTTCCTTACAATTAGCACTGGCTTCATGGTCATCATTAAACTATGGGAGAGAGCGGGCCCTCTTTGGGAGGCCCAGCGTGGAGCATCTGTAGGCTCATAGCTCAAGAAAGGGCTGTAATTTTTGACATTTTAACTTTATTCCTTTATTTTTCTGCATTAATGTGAAGAAGACTTAGTTACAAAAATAGAGAAATAAAGAAATAAGATTTTGTGCTGAGGTATTTTTTATCTAAAATGGCTTTGAGCATGGCGACATTGTACACTTTTCACTGTATTTTTGTAACCTGTACTTGAGTGCAAGTGACAATAAAACCTAAACTTAAACCTAAACCCTTAATTCCAAACTTTTATTCAATTTGCACTGTGAAAGTGAGATTTTAACCCAGGCTTCCAGAGCATTACCTGGATCTCTGGAGTAATTGTGCTGTGCTAACTCCATTGGACCATCACCTCCCTTGATTACGTGCAACAACTTCCTCCACTGGTATCCAGAGGGAAAATTCCAAACATATTCAAACCTTGGAAAGAGAAACAAAAATCCTTTTATTGAACTTTTAAATGGGCTACCTCTTATATTTAAATGGTGCTCCCTCATCATAGACTCACTCTCAAGGGAAATCCACCAGCATGCCCCAACCAACATTCACCATGTGAAATCTTCTTGAAAGGTTATGGAAATAAAAGATGAAGAGAAAGGTGGGAAGAAAGGAGAAATGCAGTGAGCATTTCTTCAGTTTGACAACATCTGTTATATTTGGACATACATATACATGTAAAACGGGAAAGTTGGCCCAGACCTGACCAGGTTTGGAAACCATTCTCCCCATTTGTATTGCATGTAAAGTCTACAAACTCATCCGTAGAGCTCTCACTGTGAAACCTCTGGGTCAGCAGCGTCTTCAGTTTAAACCAGTCTGGCCAGGAAAGGTACAGAGCCAGGACCAAGGTGGATCAATGTTGAAACCGTGGCACTTTCTCATGACAAATCATGGGTGAAAGATGGCACACGTGTGGATGAGGAGATGCCATGAGTTTGGGGCTGCATTGGGTCTAGCAGGGTGTGGGAGGGTTATGTGGGTTGTCAAAGAGATGATGCTATGGTGGGTTGGAGTGTTCAATTCGCTTATTCCCCTGGGATCAGAGCAGGTATCAGCTCTCCAAATGTTTCTTGTAACTTCAGTCTGTTAGAACCCTCTGAAACCCCAGCTCCAATTCAGAATTGTGATTTCGTCAGAGAATTCTGGACACCACGTAATTGCCTGTCAGAAGTTTCAACCCTTGATCCTGGGAATGGAAAGATTTTCTTATGAGGAGAGGTTGAGTAGGCTGGGCTTGTACTCATTGGAGCTTTGAAGAATGTGAGGAGGCATTACTGAAGCATACAAAGCTTTCAGTTGACTTTGCAAAGTAGATGCGGAAAGGATGTTTCCTCTTTTGGAAGAATGGGAGCATAATCTCAGATTAAGTGATTGCTCAGTTAGAACCAGGACGAGGAGGAATTTGTTCTTGCAGAGAGCCATGAACCCCTGGAATCCTTTATCACAGAGGGTTGTCGAAGTTGGGTTGTTAAGCACATTCAAGATATGGAGATGCTGGTGTTGAACTGGTGTAGCCAAGGTCAGAAATCATGCAACACCAAGTTATAGTCCACCACGTTTATTTGAAAACACAAGCTTTCAGAGCCTCACTCCTTCAGGTGTTAGTGAGAGAGGTAGTGTCAGTTATAAATTCTGAGTCTGATGCTGCCTCTCTCACTAACACCTGAAGAAGGACTGAGGCTCCAAAAGTACATTCAAGGCTGAGATAGAAAGATTTCTAATCAGTAAGGGAGCCGAGTGTTATGGGAAAAAGGCAGGAAAGTGGAGTTGAGGATTATCAGATTTCACGATTTCATTGAATGGTGGAGCAGACTTAATGGCCTACTTTGCTCCTACACTTTACATCTTATGGTCTTCAAGGGCCAATCTGCTGCATTAATATTTCCACACCATTCCTGACAGCTAACTTCCTGTCAATGATGCTGCACTTTGTGTCTCATATTAGAAAATCTGGACCATCCTGTTTCGATAAAGAACATGAAGATTGAATTCTACTCAGATGGCACCTTCTGCCAGTTGATTATGGAATACAACACATAGTCAAGGCTGAGTTCTGAGGAATAGTGAAGGCAGAGATCTTTTGTCCCAAGAAAGCCCTAATATTACAACAGGTTTTCCTTTATTAAGTAAGAAAATTAAAATTTTGAACGGTAGGTCTGCCAACTCATTCATATTAGGTACATCAAGGGCAATCGTAGCAACTTTTGAATTTTAATATGTTTTATACTGATGCCAGGAGCATGCAAAGAATCACAAAACGTGATATAAGTCTCAAAGAGGACAATGTTTCCTTTCAACGGCTCACAATAGCAATGAAACATCAGAACAATTACTTGGGATTGGTTCTAGTGGAGCCTGCCTGAATGGGAATGTCAGTGGGAATCTCATTAAAGTCCCAACATCATAAGACCATAAGCCATAAGATATAGCAGCAGAATTAGACCATTCAATCCAACAAGTTTACTCCACTGTCCGAGCATGACTAATATGTTTCTCAGCCCCCTCCTCCTGCCTTTTCTCCATAACCATGGACCACTTACTAACCAAGAGCTTACCTATCTCAGTTTCAAACCCATTCAGTGACTAGGCCTCCACAGCCTTCTATGGCGATTAGTTCCACAGATTCATCACCCTTTGGCTGAAGAAATTCCTCCTCATCTCAATTCTAAAGTTTTGTCCATTTACTCTGAGACTGTGCCCTCGGATCCTAGTCTCTCCCACGAGTGGAAACATCTCCACATCCACTCTATTGAGGTGTCTCAATTTTCTGTAAACTTCAATGATGTCACTCATTCATCCAAATTCAGTTGAGTACGTATCTCAAGTCCTCAAGCACTCCTCATATGACAAGCCCTTCATCCCTGGGGTCATTCTTAGGAACCTCCTCTGGACCTTTCCAACACCAATGCATCCTTTGTTAGATACAGGGCTCAAAATTGTTCACAATATTTCAAATGCAGTCTGACCAGACCTTTATACCGTCTTAACAGTAGATCTCTGCTCTTGTGTTCTAGCCTTCTGGAAATAAATGCTAACATTGTATTTATCTTTCTAACTGCTGACTGAACCTGCATCTTAAACTTAGAGAATCCTGAACTGGGACTCATAAGTCCTTTTGTGCTTCAGATTTCTGAAGCCTTTCCCCAGTTAGAAAATAGTCTACACCTCTATTCTTTCTACGCAAGTGCATAACCTCACACTTTTCCCACATTGTACTCCATCTGCCACTTCTTTGCCCACCCTCCTGGCCCATCTGAGTCATTCTGTGGTTTCCTCACTTCCTCCACAGTACTTGCCCCTCCACCTACCTTTGTGTCATCTGCAAAATTAGCGACAATGCCCTCAGTTCCTTCATCCCAGATTGTTAATAGGTGTAGTTCCAATACTGACTCCTGCAGAACTCAACTTGTCTTTGGCTGCCACCTCTTTATACCCAGTCCCTGCCTCCTGCAAGTCAGCCAATCTTCTATCCATTCCAGCACTTGCCCCTTAGGTCACTGGGCTCTTATCTTATTTAGTAGTCTCTTGTGCAACATCATGTCAAATTTCTTCTGGAAATCCAGATAGATCAAACTCATTGTCTCTCCTTTGTCTAAATTGCTCATTTAACTCCCTCAAAGGATTCTAACAGATTTGTCAGGGATGACCTCCCCTTGATCAAGCTATGGTAATTCTTCCCTATTTTGCCATGTTTTTCCAAGTACTCCTCAATCTCATCCTTAATAACGGGTTGTAAAATCTTACCAACGACTGAGGCCAGATTAACTGGACAAACATTGGAAAAACCGTCCTCAACTCGCAATGGGCTGATGTGGGAGCCTCTATACTGGTAGCAGAACTGGTAGTTAGGCTCATTTATGCATAACTTAAAGCCAGTCATTCCTAAGGCTGCATAGACTTAGTGCTGGCTCAGGGTTTTAATGTGAATCACACAGTTTTCTCAAGGGTCCCAAAGGATGCTGAGTTGGTTTCCCTTGTTGACAAGCACTCAGTGCCTGATTGAGCGATCCAGAATTGGGAAGCGACCACCATCAGCTATACCCTGCCTTCTGCTCTGTTTGTCCCCTTCCATTGTCAACTTCCCTCCATCATTAGGTCCATGCTGTCCTTGTTTATCTGTGTAGTTTGTGACCCTTGGCATTGGATATAGCACCTGGAGATAACAGGATTGAAGGATTTTGGGGGAAGAGCAGGAGCAGTCTATTGAGTTGGGTGATGAGCCATGGCCATAATGGCAGGCCCGATGGTCTGATTGGCCTCCTCCGGCTCCTATTTTCTACGTTTCTATATTCCTAGCCCTCTCCCATGGCAAGTCATTGGCACTGACACATTGATATCCAGCAACTGTCTTGTGTGGGATTTCAGTCCCACCTCGGGAAGATCAGATGGAAATTCAGCCACTTAGTAATTTGTCTGACTGGAAATTAATCACATTGTGCCTCACAATCAAATGACATTGGATTCCCAGTAGCTCTCCACTGGGAGGTGGGAATCATATCTTCGGAACAAAATCCAACCTTTCCCTATAATCCCTGGATAGTCTTGCAATTATTTTGAGTCAGTACATTTACAAGATAACTTGCATGCACATCTATTTTGCTTTGGATAGTGCTACTGTAATAAACTGAGATGAAGTGCAGGAACTGATGGAGAAATACTTTGAGAAAATTAAGTGAATTAAGTTCAAAGCCGTGCAGGTTAGGTGGATTGGCCATGCTAAATTGCCCATAGCGTCCAGGGTGTGCAGGTTAGGTGGATTGGCCTGTGGAAATGTAGGGCTACAGGGATGGGGTGGGTCTTAATGGGATGACCTTCAGATGGTCGGTGTGACTCAATACGCTAAATAGCTCTAAGATTCTATGATTCTAACACAGTTGCATCTGAGGTTGCTCTATCTTGGATGTTGGCTCAGCACCCCAATTATCCACATCTAAAGGTGTGCAGGAAATACCAATCCATGATGGCTAAGCTACGCTCTAATAGGCAAAAACAAGGAAAGAAAAATCCTTATTATCTACATAGCTGACGATTGAGAATATCCCATCTCGGAAATAATTGCATGGGCTCAACATTTCATCGAACTTTAACCTTCCAAGAGAAATAAACTTTACCGACAGAACAGACCATCTAATATAAATTCAGTTACTTGTAGTCATTTCAGTTACATTTCATGTAGAATAACTTTTCCATTTTTTATTTTGGAGTTTTCTTTTGTAACAAAGAAAGCAACTATTTAGAATTTCAGCAGGATTAGACTTTTTCCAAACCTGTCAATAAATAATGATTGCATAGTAAAATGGAAGCAATTAGCACCAATTTTGATACTTGCGCTAAATTAAACTTAAGTACTTAAATCTTCTCCAAGGGAGGAGACTTGTGTAGCTAGCAAAATATAATATCATCAAACAAAATTAAATGTAAATTCTAAATATTGCCGATAGGCTCAGGAAAGAACAGAACACAAGAATTCACAATTAACGAAAGCTACGTTAACTCCAATGTTAACAAATTGGCCCATATTTGAAGTCAAATTGCTTAACAAACTAAAAGGTGGTTTCTTTACATGAAGATTATTGCCCTCAGGTGTGCATGTGCAAAAGACTGGACAAAGGGTTGTGAAGGATTAGTAAAGTGTACACTAAATGAAAGTGCGCAAGAAGTTGTATCAGTAAATGATGCAATGCAAGAATTTTTTGATGTAAACAATGTCCACCAGCATTCAATCCAAGTGCTAGAAATCTGTTGCAAAATAAGCTCATAACAAGTGGATGACAATTCAATTCATTTCTAATAAAATAAAGTTAGCAAAATTATTGTTTTACTTTGCTTATCCAGTGATACTCAACATGCGGCACTTGGCTCGAAAGGCAAGATCTGCATTTGTGTAATGCATCTTGTTCAAATAAACATGATGGCAGGACATTCCTTCATTGCAGTGGGGACGCTTTTATCTCTGCAACTGACAATAAATGCCATATGATGGTCTTTGGTGGTTGGTGTAGATTTATGGTTACAGAAATGAGAATAATAATCCTACCCAGGCTGCTCCCTTATTAAAACATAGCCCACTTCACATTGAATCTGGATCTTGAACAAAATTGCAAGCCCATGAGTTATAAATGGCTGGAGGGTGGCATGGGCAATGAGGAGTTGTGCACGCAGACTGTTGAGATGTGGACAGAGGATGTGTGGAGGGTTGATGAATGGTGAGAGGCCACAACTTGGAGGGTTGAGCAGTGGGTAGAGGTCACAATTTAGAGGGTAGAGGAGTGGGAAGAGGTCAAACTATTTCTTACATTCACATGTGGGACATACGCATCATTGGCTGGCCAGTATTAATTGCTCATTTCCACTTGGTGAGCTGCTTTCTTCAACAGTTCTGGTTGCTTGATGATGAAGCAGGGCTCCGAAAGCTTGTGATTTCAAATAAACTGTTGGATGGTAACCTGGTGTTGTGTGATTTCTGACTGATAAAGGAAACATATGTTAAAGATTTTTGTCTTCCACTCAGAGCAGATTTGCAAGACTTCAAATCACAAAGGGGGAAAAATAGTATAAATCACTTATCCCCTTGAGTTTTTGTACTCTTGTGATTCTATTCCATGAGTCTGAGATGAAATGCTTTGAAAACATGTCTCCTTTTTTTTCAGCAACACTCTGAACCACCAAGCAACAATTTTCATTTCACTCCCAAGGTTAGCAACAGAACAAGGCTCACTTTCTTCAATTGTTATTGTCACTTTGATTCTTGTGTTACATGAATTTTGATGTGAACTGTTTGTAGTGCCATTGATTAGAATATGACTGTATGAAAGTAAAGCAGTGGATATGATCCAGGACTGTCATTTTCTGCATCACATACAAATGCAATGTAGTTTTAAATTAGTTCATTTAATCCAGCAAAACCTATCTGTGCTCCATATCAAGAGGAAACATCAGAATAAACATTGTGTTCCTATAACTTTTCATTGCCAGAATTTCCTGACAGCTTGTGTTAAACTACTGAAAATGTTAACCAAGCATTTAAGGGGGATGTGTTCAGTGCTATTAGTAAAGCACAGTGTGTATGCGTTTACAGTTATCCCTTTTTAAGGGCATCTTTGTTAAAATCTATTTTAGATTACATAAGTTCACCAGAAAGTCAGAGAGTGTACTCTGAAACAACTGCCTCATTTCACCACAGGCATTAGTCCAGGAAAGGTTTTACTGGAGGATTGTGTTTTTTTACATTGGCCAATGCAGAGTGCTTGCAGGACTGTCCCAAAATATAGATAATGGCAGCCAATTCTGTGGAAAAACCATTAGCAGGCATAATAGAGATTGATAGCCACAGATTTGCAAACTCTTCCTGCACAAGGAAAGGGAGAAGTCCAATGACATGAGTAAAGGCTCCAAAATAGCCTCAATGTCCAGATACTCCCGTAAAATAAAGAGACAATTAATTAATTAATAAACCAATTTTCCAAGGCTTGCTGGTGAGATTACACTGGGCTATCATTGAATGTATTTCTATCCAATGTTCATTGAATGGTCACCAATGGATCTGCAGGCTACAGTGGTATTAAGCTATTATATTTGTTGTAAGCAGCATTTTAAAATACATTTAATACTTGGTAATAACACCTGAGAGTCACATGATCATCAATATCATTTGGCAGTACAAAACTTGATTTTGCTGAAAAAGATATGATGAGATTAGATTCCCTACAGAGTGGAAACAGGCCCTTCGGCCCGACAAGTCCACACTGCCCCTTGAAGCATCCCACCCAGACCCATCCCCCTATAACCCACACACCCCTGAACACTATGGGCAATTTAGCATGGCCGATCCACCTAGCCTGCACATCTTTGGACTGTGGGAGGAAACCGGAGCACCCGGAGGAAACCCACGCAGACATGGGGAGAACGTGCAAACTCCACACAGACAGTTACCCGAGGCTGGAATCGAACCTGGGTCCTTGGCACTGTGAGGCTGCAGAGCTAACCACTGAGCCACCGTGCCGCCCCATGTTTTGTCACCGCTTTTCATCTTGCCCTCATCAGGACAAATCACAAGAAATACCATTTTAAAGGGAAAACAACATTTATACTGTATGAGAGGAAAACGCTCCGTGGTTGGTAAGTGGAGTCCAATTGTTAGAGGCATTGCCATGAGAATGCTGAATGGATGATAATTGACAGTTAACTGCCTGGCATGGTCTAAATTTTAAATCAGGCAGGTTTAACTCAGTCCGGACAAAGAAGCAGTGCTCCAAAAGCTTAAGATTTCAAATAAAGGACTATAACCTGATGTCGTGCAACTTCTAACTTTGTCCACCCCAGTTCAACACCAGCACCTCTACATCATGGGTACCTATTCTGTCACTTTGAAGCTGGCATCGTGCATGTACATATCCTCTCTGCCTACCTTTGAATTGTTCTTCTTGCAAAATGTCCTGATGAGTGAAGATGAAAAGCTTTGACTAAGTTTGTCTTTTTACAGCAGTGTTCTGATGTCATTAAGAATAGATTCAGACAGTAAAGTCCTCACTTAAAATTGAGATTACATCCCTGAAAATCATGACATTATTTGAGTCAACTTGAATTGAAGCATTGGTTCCCATAGGAAGTAATGTTAAAACTGTGGTCAGGATCTGTAGAAACTTCCTAATGAGAAAGAAACAAATACTTAAACATTACACACCCTAAATTGAAATATTTCACATTGCCATATCCCTACTTTGGTAAATAATTTTTGAAAGAAAATAAGTTTGAACTATTATAATATGTATCTTGCTGCTTGGGACATGTCTTTCTCACCAGTGATCCTGTTTCAGCTCCTGAACCAGCCGTTTGATTCTCCTGGCATTGAAGGCCTTCATCACCACTCACAGAAACATGGAAAATAAGAAATCAGTTTTGTGTTCCACCATTCAATCTTATCATGGCTGATCATCCAGCCCGGCCTTCCAAGCAGTGACCTCTCCCTGCTCCTTGGCCCTTGCGTTATGGCCTCTCCATCTCCTTGGCCCTCAAATCGTGGCCTCTCCATCTCCTTGACCCTCCAAATTGAAGTCTCTCCCTGTTTAGAACCCCTACAGATAGAGTCCATTCAGCCCACTGAGTCTGCACTGATCCTCAGAAAAGTATCCCACTCAGGCCCACCATCCTACCCTGTCCCTGTGAGCCCGTATTTCCCATGGCCAATCCACCTAGTGTGCAGATCTTTGGACAGTGGGAGGAAACTGGAGCACTCGGGGGAAACCCACATAGACACAGGGTGATTGTGCAAAGGCCACATCGACAGTTGCCCGAGGGTGGAATTGAACCTGGGGCCCTGATACTGTGAGTTTGGAAGGAACAGATGAAGTAAGCTAACTTCAGCACATGCTGTCAAACAGACAGGAATGTTGTCTGAAAAGCACTGGCGGCTTTTTTCTCCTGAGGGAGCTACATACTTGTTCAGGCAAAACATCCTATTAGGCTTAAAGGCACCACTCCTTGCTTTGGGTACGAAACCACACTTGAAGATATTTCCTATAATTACTGTCTCTGGAAGGTTCTGAAATCCATGAGCTGCTTATTCTCTTACCATTTGCTGAATTAGCTGCGGCAGAATGTTGCAAGTGTGAGTACATATAGATTATGTTGCTATGCCAGACTTTTGGAATCTGTCCCATATTTTCTTGCCCCGCACTCACTGCAGAGATATTCAAACCACATTGAAATGTTTTCTACTTGGAGTGAGTTCCTACAGATTTAAATTGGGATGTATTTCAGAGTATATAGGACAAAGTTACAGTGAACTCTGGGAACATGAATTCAAATAAGTTGTCATCCAGGATGGCGTAGAAATAACAGACAAAAAGAAAGTTGGAACGGAAGTAAGCCATTCTATCCTTTGAGTCTCCTCTGTCATTGAATATGATCATGGCTGATCATCCAATCATTACTCTGGTCCCGTTTTCTCCCCCATACCTTTTGATCTCTTTAGAGAAAGAACTATATCTAATTCTATCTAAGACTGACCTATCCCCTCCCTACCTCCCCACCCACACCTTCTCCACCTATCTTCTTTACTCTCCATCTTCGGTCCGCCTCCCCCTCTCTCCCTATTTATTCCAGTTCCCTCCCCCCATCCCCCTCTCTGATGAAGGGTCTAGGCCCGAAACGTCAGCTTTTGTGCTCCTGAGATGCTGCTTGGCCTGCTGTGTTCATCCAGCCTCACATTTCATTATCTTGGAATCTCCAGCATCTGCAGTTCCCATTATCTCTGATATCTAATTCCTTCCTGAAAAATTCAATATTGTGCCTTCCTGTGGTAGAGAATGCCACAGGCTCACCAATCTCTGGGTGAGGAAATTTCTCCTCATTCTCATTCATAAGTGGCTTATCCAATACCCTTTGAACCTGATTCTGGACTCTCCAACCATCAGGAATGTCTTTCGTGCATTTAGCTCTAGTCCTATTAGAATTTTATAGGTTTCAATGAGATCTCCCCCTCATTTCCAATGTAGTCCCAATCGATCCAGTCTCACTTCAAATGTCAGCCCTATCATCCCAGGAAACAGTTGGCAAACCTTGTTGCACTCCCTCCATTGCCACAGCATCCTTCCTCAGATAAGAAGACCGAAACGGGACACAATTCTCCAATACTCTAGGCGTGGTCTCACCAAGGCCCTGTACAATTGCAGCAAGACATCCCTGCTCCTGTACTTGAAAGCCAACGTACCATTTGCTTTCTTCACTGTCTGCTTACCTTCAACAACTGGTGTATAATTTTACCCGGGTCTTTTCATGCCTCCCTTTTTCCTTGTCTATCGCTATTTGGATAGCAAATTTATTAATGTTATACTCATCTGCCATTCATTTGCCCGTTCATTCAACTTGTCCAAATCACACTGAAGCATCTTCACATCTTTCTCATAATTCACCCTCCCACTTAGTTTTTTGTCATCTGCAAACTTGGAGATATCTAGTTCTCTCATCTAAATCATAAATATTTATCGTGGATAGGCTGGTGCGAGCCCCGATCCCTGCATTACCCCACTAGTCACTGCCTGCCATTCAGAAAAAGACCATTTAATTGCTACTCCTTGTTTCCTGTCTGCCAACCAGTTTTCTCTCCATCTCAATACAGTATCCCTTGTCCTTAAATTTTACAAGTTAATCTCTTACATGGGTTCTTAGCAAAAGCCTTCTGAAAGTCAAAGTAAACCCATATCCACAAGCTCCCCCCCTTAACTACTCTATTAGTTACATTCTGAAAAAATTCGAGTAGATTTGCCAAGCGTGATTTCCTTTACATAAATCCATGATGACTCTTCCAATCCTGTCATTGTTTTCCAAGTGCTCCGCTATTAAACCTGTTGGAACAGAATTGAGCATTTCCCTCATTACCGATGTCAGGCTAACTGGAATCTTGGATCAGGTTCAAAGAGCCGAATGATCTACTCCTACTCCTATTTCTTTTGGTCCATTTTATTGTCTGGATCAGCATTATGTGAACATGAAGTCTT
Organism: Stegostoma tigrinum; assembly: GCF_030684315.1. Lineage (NCBI taxonomy): Eukaryota > Metazoa > Chordata > Chondrichthyes > Orectolobiformes > Stegostomatidae > Stegostoma > Stegostoma tigrinum. The sequence goes on along the minus strand of NC_081370.1, from coordinate 52,794,865 downwards.
GGGAAGCCTTCTTTCTTTCTAATTTTATGAGGTATTACCATTACTGGCCAGGCCAATGTTTGTGGCACATCCTGAATGCTCCTTGAACTTAATGTCTTGATAGGCCAGTTTAGGGACAACCCAATGCATATAGAGTCACATTTTGGCCACACCAGGTAAGAATGGCAGATTTCCTTTCCTAAAGGCATTAGTGAACCATATAGATCATAGAATCCCGACAGTGTGGAAACTGGCCCTTCGGCCCAACAGGTCCACACTGACCTTTGGACCATCCCACCCGGACCCAGGCCCAGACCCAAGCCCATCCCCATCCCCTATTCACACGCCTGAACACTATGGGAAATTTAGCATGGCCAATCCACCCAGCGTGCATATCTTTGGACCAAAGAACAAAGAAACCTACAGCACAGGAACAGGCCCTTCGGCCCTCCAAGCCTGTACCGATCAAGATCCTCTGTCTAACCTGTCATCTATTTTCTAAGGGTCTGTGTCCATTTGCTCCCTGCCCATCCATGTACCTGTCCAAATATATCTTAAAAGACGCTAACGTGTCTGTGTCTACCACCTCCGCTGGCAACGTGTTCCAGGCACCCACCACCCTCTGTGTAAAGAACTTCCCACACATATCTCACATAAACTTTCATCCTCTCACTTTGAACTCATTGCCCATAGTAATTGAGTCCCCCACTCTGGGAAAAAGCTTTTTGCTATCCACCCTGTCTATACCCCTCATGATTTTGTCGACCTCAATCAGGTGCCCCCTCATTCTCCATCTTTCTAATGAAAAAATTCTAATCTGCTCAACCTCTCTTCATAGCTAGCACCCTCCATACCAGGCAACATCCTGGTGAACCTCCTCTGCACCCTCTCCAAAGCATCCACATCCTTTTGGTAATGTGGTGACCAGAACTGCACACAGTACTGCAAATGTGGCCGAACCAAAGTCCTATAAAACTGCAACATGACCTGCCATCTCTTGCACTCAATACCCTGCCCAATGAAGGAAAGCATGCCGTATGCCTTTTTGACCACCCTATTGACCTGCGTTGTCACCTTCAGGGAACAATGGACCTGAACACCGTGGGAGGAAAACCATGCAGGCACGGGGAGAATGTGTAAACTCCACACAGACGGTCACCCAAGGTTTGAATTGAACCCAGGTCCCTGGCCCTGTGAGGCTGTGGTGCTAACCACTGAGCCACAATGTCGCCCCTAAAGTTTGGAACAGTATAGTTTAGTATAGGTTTTTAGAAGAATAAAAGGTGGTTTTAAGCTCACCATCACTGATGCTGATCATCACATCCCAATTTGTCAAGCAAGGGTGAGATTTGACCCCATGTCCCCAGTATGTTAGCCTGAGATTCTGGATTATGAGTTTAGTGACATAACCATGATATCCCCATCTCCCTATCTGGCAATGTGGTGAAAGTCTACCGTTAAAATATTAAGAACACAATAGTACTATAAAAAACAGGAACAGGAGTAGGATATTGGGTCTCTTGACCCTGCTCTGCCATTCAATTGGATCACGGTTGACTCAATATTCTTTGTGTCTACTTTCCAGGATTTTCCCCATAACCCTTGACTCCTCTACTGATCAAGAATCTACATCCTAGCCTTAAGTGTGTACAAGTACTTTACATCCCACAACTCTATGTGGCAAGGATTCCAAAAACTCTCCTTCTTAACTCAGTCTTAAATTGGCATACTTTATTCTGAGACTATCACCTCTCGCCCTAGACTCTCCCATGAGGGGAAACATCCTCTCAGCATTTACCCTGTCAAGCATCTTAAGGATCTTATATCCAGTGAGACTACCTCTCATCTGTCTGAAATCCAATGAGAAGAGTCCCAAGCTATTTAACGTTTAAAAGATATTAGCTGGTTTCTGGTTTAGGAGAGTCGAGAATTGATTTTTGCTTTGGGAAATTCTGTAGATTAGACACTCGATTGGGGTTAGACGAGAAACATTTCCTCCTGTAGAAAGGGGTTGTTTCGGACCAGTGAGGAAGTATATTGCATCAGTGTAAGCATTTTAGTTTGAAAATTCCATTCAGAATTGTTTGTTATTACCATAAAGGGGATATCTGAAGCTAAGAAAATTTAAGCTCCATTCTCAGGAATCAAAGAAGAGGTTATTAAACTCTTTAAGACTGTGCATTAAAAGAAAAAGTTCAGTTAAACCTAGAGATGTGATGCAGAAATGAACTCTCTTTCCGGTACTTGAGTAGTGTAAAGTGATGGTATTGGGTAGATGAGATTTTATCTTGCTGTGTGTTTTGAAATCTTTTAAATTTTATTAAATGTGTATAACCCAGTTTAGCTACTTTAGCCCCATTTCTTTTGATATAAACTTCTGTTTTGTTATTAAAGCAAAATCCTCAGCCTTGGGTGCTTGCACCTCAATGAAAGACCACCGCGTTAATTTTAAAAAAGAAAAAAGACCTATTAAGCCAGATAATAAAATGTGAGGCTGGATGAACACAGCAGGCCAAGCAGCATCTCAGGAGCACAAAAGCTGACGATTCGGGCCTAGACCCTTCATCAGAGAGGGGGATGGGGTGAGGGTTCTGGAATAAATAGGGAGAGAGGGGGAGGCGGACCGAAGATGGAGAGAAAAGAAGATAGGTGGAGAGAGTATATGTGGGGAGGTAGGGAGGGGATAGGTCAGTCCAGGGAAGACGGACAGGTCAAAGAGGTGGGATGAGGTTAGTAGGTAGATGGGGGTGCGGCTTGAGGTGGGAGGAAGGGATGGGTGAGAGGAAGAACAGGTTAGGGAGGCAGAGACAGGTTGGACTGGTTTTGGGATTAAGCCAGATATTGGTTTGGTATCTGACTTGTCCAGTAATAACACCAGCTAGGAAGAAAACAAGGGAAAAGGGAATAGGACGGAAAAATAGTGTGGAAGTCGATGAACTAAAATGGTAGGGGCATGATTGAGAGTGTTGTCGTGTCAGATTGCAATGGGAGCACAGAATCTTTTGCTTCAAAACAAGGAATTCTCTTCTACCTTTCTGCCATTTGCAAGCACTCTTTTGTCCATTGTGGTGTGTAGATGATGAGGGAGGGGGGATTGCTACAAGATAGTTCCTAAGTCATTGACCATGGTCTCTGTCTAGAATAATCTGTACCAATAATATGCCACTGACTAACATTTTATGAGAAATGCTTATAATAAATTGCAATTATTAAAAATCATTACATTATTGTTAAAGCATTGTTAAATAATAATATTTATATATATAAATATACATATGTATATTTGTATTTAATATAACTAATGTTGATTTGTGGAATTGTGACCAGTTGTGGATGCCAGAGGTCATCAGCCTGAGGGCAACTCTGGCTCCAGTGCAGATGAACAAGTTGGGAATTTATAATAAAGGCTAAGAATCTGCTGGACTGCTGGAAGAGCAGATATTGTGTCTCTATCTCTCTGCAGTAGAAGTACCAAAGGACACCAGTTATTTCCGCTACCAGTTACTACAGTCTGTTGCCTTTAACCAGTAACTAAGAGACTTTGTAATTAGTGTAGCAAAGAATGAAATTATCTGGAGAAAGGAAGTGCAAAAGGAACAACACATTGAAGCAGAGATAATAGGAACTGCCACTGCTGGAGAATCTGAAATAACAAAGTGTAGAGCTGGATGAATGTATCCACCTGTCCACTCGTCCCACTTCAAGCCCCACCCCAATCTACGACCTACTAGCCTCATCCTGCCTCTTTGACCTGTCCGCACTCCCTGGGCTGACCTGACCCCTCCCTAACTCAAGATCTATACTCACCTTTACTGGCTCCATCTCTGTGTCCTTGACCTGTCTGTCTCCTCTCCACCTATGTTCTCCTTTGTCTATCTTCGATCTGCCTCCCCCGCTCTTCCTATTTACTTCGGAATCTACTTCCCCTCCCCCATTTCTGAAGAAGGGTCTAGACCCGAAATGTCAGCTTGCCTGCTCCTCTAATGCTGTTTGGCCAGCTGTGTTCATCCAGCTCCACACCTTGTTATACTACATTGAAGCATATTGGCTGGTGCTATTGAACTGTGTTTCCCAGTTTCTTTCTTCCTCCTACTGGTTGTTTGCTTAACTTGGATTATTGTTTTACAGGGCAAGCCGAAAGGCACTGTGCACATTGCTAGCATTGGACAATTTAACATCAGGTCCAATACATTCATAGTTGAATAAATCGTGAAGAACAGCTTGATATTTTTGGGGATAATGGGAACTGCAGATGCTGGAGAATCCGAGATAACAAAGTGTGGAGCTGGATGAACACGGCAGGCTAAGCAGCATCTTAGGAGCACAAAAGATGCCTTTTCGGGCCGAGATCTTTCATCAGAAAAGGGGGAGGGGGAGGGGGTTCTGAAATAAATAGGGAGAGAGGGGGAGGCGGACGGAAGATGGATAGAGGAGAAGATAAGTGGAGAGGAGACAGACGGTTAAAGGGGGCGGGATGGAGCCAGTAGAGGTGAGTGTAGGTGGGGAGGTAGGGAAAGGAGATGTCAGTCTGGGGAGGACGGAGAGGTCAAGGGAGCGGGATGAGGTTAGTAGGTAGGAAATAGGGGTGCAGCTTGAGGTGGGAGGAGGGGATAGGTGAGAGGAAGAACAGATTAGGGATCCAGGGACGAGCTGGGCTGGTTTTGGGATGCAGTGGGGTGAGAGGAGATTTTGAAGCTTGTGAAATCCGCATTGATACCATTGGGCTGCAGGGTTCCCAAGCAGAATATGAGTTGCTGTTCCTGCAACCTACAGGTGGCATCATTATGGCACTGCAGGAGGCCCAGGATGGACATGTCGTTTAAGGAATGGGAGGGGGTGTTGAAATGGTTTGCGACTGGGAGGCGCAGTTGTTTACTGCGAACTGAGCGTAGGTGTTCTGCAAAGCGATCTCCAAGACTTCAAATCTCCCCTCCCCCACTGCATCCCAAAACCAGCTTGTCCCCGCCTCCCTAACCTGTTCTTCCTCTCACCTATCCCCTCCAACCACCTCAAGCCGCACCCCCATTTCCTTCCTACTAACCTTATCCCGCTCCCTTGACCTGTCCATCCTCCCCGGACTGACCTAACCCCTCCCTACCTCCCCACCTACCTCTACTGTACCATCCCCGCCTCTTTAACTTGTCTGTCTCCTCTCCACCTATCTTCTCCTCTATCCATCTTCTATCCGCCTCCCCCATCTCCCTATTTATTCCAGAACCATCTCCCCGTCCTCCTTTTCTGATGAAGGGTCTAGACCCGAAACGTCAGCTTTTGTGCTCCTAAGATGCTGCTTGGCCTGCTGTGTTCATCCAGCTCCACACTTTGTTATCTTTGATATTTTTGGGGCTGTGATAAGTTGTGCATATATTTATACAGCAAACAAAAATTGGCAGAGAGGCAATTTTGAACTATGTCGCACTGGGTATAAAACTGACTTTGTGAGCCAGCTGCGAATTACAGGCAATTATACACATTGCATGTTAGGAAAAGAAACAATCCAGAGCTTCCTTAATTATGAGAAAGAGAGGTATTGGTGGTGGCATAGTGCTAAGGTCAATAGATATTAATTTAAAACCTGAAGTTAATGTTCTAGGAGTGCTGGTTTAAATCCCAACATCGCTGATGGTGAAATTTCAATTCAAATCTGAAATTAAAAGCTAGCCCAATACCTACAATGTTGATTATTGGTTAAAAAAAAACCATCAAATGTCTTTTAGGGAAGGAAATCTGCTGCCCCTTACCTGGTCTGGTCTATATGTGACCCCAGATCCACAGCAAATGGGGCTGACATGTAACTGCCCTCTCTGCATTTAGGGATAGGCAATAGATACTGGCCTCACCAATGATTCCCACATCCAGTGAAATGAAAAATTAAAGCAGAGTTGCCCCAATTAAAACAAAGCTTCTGCTTATTTGTTGAATACTTCAGCTTTTAGGAGGAGGTGGTTGGGGCAATGGTCCAGTTTGTAGTTAAATTGGGTAAAAATGCAACCTGAGTGAAGGTCTGGGCATTGAGGGTGCAGTGGAGAGAATGTGTTTGAGGGTGGGTGGGGGCAAGTGAATTATGTCAGCTTCATTAAGGAAGTCCCACACTTTGGAGGTGGTAGCTGAGGTTTAGTGAGAGAACTGGTGTCGGGAACAAAACTAGGGCAGAAAGGGTTTCAGGGTGGACATGGTTTCTGGGAAAACTATAAAAGAAAAGTACAGACATTCCAGTCTGTGGGAGCATTCCCAGAGAGCTAGGTATGGACATGGCTTGCTGGCACTGATATTTTGGATGGAGATTACCCACTTCGACTGGGATCTAGAAACACTATATCTGTTGCCAGGCACAATGGATCAGTTTGGGATTGGGCCAAACACTTCAGCTGTTTAGATTTTTTTTTACAAGAAAAAGCATGTACACATAAAAGGTATATTTTGAGAAGCTGCAAAAGAAAACAGAAATTTACGTATGAGCTAATCAATTGTGAACGTGACTTCTGTAATTCGATGATAATGTGACAGCTAGAAATGAGAACGGAACTTTTTATTGTGTGTAATTAAATTGCTCAAGTTGGTCAAAATATCACACTGTTTCATATATCAGCAACACCGCATAACATCATATAATGCAGGGCACTGTCTTTTTGAATTCAAAAGTTTACCCCATTTTGTAGATTTGGAGTGGAAATTCTGACTGAAAAACACAACCACTGACACCTTGTGGCAATGTTGTGTTATTGCAAATAGTGGTTATATTACATTTTGTAAGACTCGCAAAGCCACTTGTGTTTTTCTGAACGCACCAAAACGCAATTTACAAGTAAAAGATTTTAAAAACAAAATCTGCTAAGTGAACTTCCAAGTTGGTGCTACATCAGCATATTTAGCTGCAATGTGGAAAATATTGTTGACAATTCCCTGTAGGGCGTTGTCCTGCCTTACATTGAACATAGAACATAGAAAAGTACAGCACAGTGCAGGCCCTTCGGCCCACAATGTTGTGCTGTGGAATAATCCTAATCCAAAAATAAAATAACCTAACCTACATTCCCCTCAATTCACTGCTGTCCTTGTGCATGTCCAGCAGTCGCTTAAATGTCACGAATGACTCCGCTTCCACGACTACCACTGGTAAACTATTCCATGCGTTCACAACTTTCTGGGTGAAGAACCTCCCTCTGATGTCTCCTCTATACCTTCCTCCTAACACCTTAAAACTATGACCCCTCGTGGCAGTCAATCCTGCCCTGAGGAAAAGTCTCTGGCTATCGACTCTGTCCATGCCTCTCATTACCTTGTGCACCTCGATCAGGTCACCTCTCTTCCTCCTTCTCTCCAGAGAGAAAAGTCCGAGCTCAGTCAACCTCTCCTCGTAAGACAAGCCCTCCAGTCCAGGCAGCATCCTGATAAACCTCCTTTGCACCCTCTCTAAAGCCTCCACATCTTTCCTATAATAGGGCGACCAGAACTGGACACAATATTCCAAGTGTGGTCTCACCAGGGTTTTGTAGAGCTGCAGCAAAACCTCGCAGCTCTTAAACCCGATCCCCCTGTTAATGAAAGCCAAAACACCATATGCTTTCTTAACAATCTTATCCACCTGGGTGGCAACTTTGAGGGAGCTATGCACTTGAACACCAAGACCCCGCTGTTCCTCCACACTGCCGAGAATCCTGCCTTTAATCCTATATTCAGCCTTTAAGTTCGACCTTCCAAAATGCATCACTTCGCATTTATCCAGGTTGAACTCCATCTGCCATTTCTCAGCCTAGCACTGCATTCTGTCAATGTCTCGCTGAAGCCTGCAATAGCCCTCGATACTATCAACGGCACCTCCAACCTTTGTCTCATCAAACATACTAACCCACCCCTCAACCTCCTCATCCAAGTCATTTATAAAAACTACAAAGAGCAGAGGCCCAAGAACGGAGCCCTGCGGGACACCACTCAGCACTGACCTCCAGGCAGAATACTTACCATCTACAACCACTCTCTGCCTCCTGTCAGCCAACCAATTCTGAATCCAGACAACCAAATCACCCTGTATCCCCTACCTCCTGACTTTACGAATGAGCCTGCCGTGGGGAACCTTATCAAATGCCTTGCTGAAGTCCATATACACCACATCCACTGCTCAACCCTCGTCAACCTGTCTCGTGACTTCCTCAAAGATCTCAATAAGATTTGTAAGGCATGACCTGCCCCTCACAAAGCCATGCTGACTCCCTTTAATCATGCTATGCTGTTCCAAATAGTCATAAATCCTATCCCTCAGAATTCTTTCCAAAACTTTGCTGACCACAGACGTAAGACTGACTGGTCTGTAATTTCCAGGGATTTCCCTATTAACTTTCTTGAAAAGAGGAACAACATTTGCCTCCCTCCAAACTTCCAGTCTGACTCCCATGGAGAGTGAGGAAGCAGAGATCTTCGCCAGCAGCTTAGCAACCTCCTTTCTCACTTCCCGGAGCAACCTAGGATAAATCTGGTCTGGTCTTGGGAACTTATCAATCTCAATGTTTGCCAAAATTTCCAGCACATCAACTTCCTCAATCTTGATCTGTTCAAGCCTGTTTTCCTGCTCCTCAAAGTTCTCATTCACAACAAGGTCCCTTTCCTCAGTGAAAACCAAAGCAAAAAACTCATTTAGGGCTTCCCCTTTCTGCTCAGACTCCACCCACAAGTTCCCTACGCTATCCCTGATCGGCCCTACCTTCTCCCTGGTCATTCTCTTATTCCTCACATATGAGTAAAATGCCTTCGGGTTCTCCCTAATCCTTCCGGCCAAGCCTTTTTTGTGCCCCCTCCTGGCCCTCCTCAGTCCACTTTTGAGCTCCTTCCGAGCAAGCTTGTAATCCTCTAAAGCTGTGCTAGACCCTTGCTTCCTCTACCTTACATACGCTGCCTTTTTCTTTTTGATGAGCAGCACCTCTGTTCCCGTCATCCAAGGCTCCTTAATCTTACCCCTTCTTACCTGTCTCAGAGGAACAAATTTATACATCACTTGCAACAACTGCTCCTTAAGCAGCCTCCACATGTCTGCTGTGCCCTTTCTGTGGAACAATTGCTTCCAATCTGTACTTCCCAACTCCTGTCTGATAGCGTCATAGTTTCCTTTTCCCCAGTTAAATATCTTCCCCTGGTAACTGCTCCTTTCCCTTTCCATGGCAATGGTAAATGTGAGGCTGTTGGGGTCACTGTCACCAAAGTGTTCTCCCACCACGAGATCTGGCACCTGTCCTGGCTCATTGCCGAGCACCAAATCCAAAATGGCTTCTCCCCTCGTTGGCCTGTCCACATACTGAGTAAGGAAACCCTCCTGAACACACCTGACAAAAACGGCTCCATCCAAACCATCTGCACTAAGGAGGTCCCAATCAATATTGGGAAAGTGGAAGTCACCCATAACAACAACCCTGTTCCGTTTGCACTTTTCAACAATCCGCTGGCCTGTGAGTTCTTCGATCTCCCGACTGCTATTTGGGGGTCTGTAGAAAACCCCCAGTGGGGTGACTGCTCCCTTGCTGTTCCTAACTTCCACCCATAGTGACTCAGTCGACAAACCTTCCTCGGCAACCTCAGCCCAGACCACCTCAGCAGATGAGCCCTCATCAAAGGTTCTTTCAGCCGCCGTTATACTGTCCTTGACCAACAAAGCCACACCTCCCCTTCTTTTACCACCTTCCCTGACCTTAATGAAAGATCCAAACCCTGGAACCTGCAACATCCATTCCTGACCCTGCTCTATCCATGTCTCCGAAATGGCCACAACATAGAAGTCCCAGGTACCTATCCAAGCTGCAAGCTCACCTACCTTATTCCGGATACTCCTGGCATTAAAATAGACACACTTCAATCCAGGATAATAAAATGTGAGGCTGGATGAACACAGCAGGCCAAGCAGCATCTCAGGAGCACAAAAGCTGACGTTTCGGGCCTAGACCCTTCATCAGAGAGGGGGATGGGGTGAGGATTCTGGAATAAATAGGGAGAGAGAGGGAGGCGGACCGAAGATGGAGAGAAAAGAAGATAGGTGGAGAGAGTATAGGTGGGGAGGTAGGGAGGGGATAGGTCAGTCCAGGGAAGACGGACAGGTCAAGGAGGTGGGATGAGGTTAGTAGGTAGATGGGGGTGCGGCTTGGGGTGGGAGGAAGGGATGGGTGAGAGGAAGAACAGGTCAGGGAGGCAGAGACAGGTTGGACTGGTTTTGGGATGCAGTGGGTGGAGGGGAAGAGCTGGGCTGGTTGTGTGGTGCAGTGGGGGGAGGGGACGAACTGGGCTGGTTTAGGGATGCAGTTGGGGAAGGGGAGATTTTGAAACTGGTGAAGTCCACATTGATACCATTGGGCTGCAGGGTTCCCAGGCGGAATATGAGTTGCTGTTCCTGCAACCTACGGGTGGCATCATTGTGGCACTGCAGGAGGCCCATGATGGACATGTCATCTAAAGAATGGGAGGGGGAGTGGAAATGGTTTGCGACTGGGAGGTGCAGTTGTTTGTTGCGAACTGAGCGGAGGTGTTCTGCAAAGCGGCCTCGGAGCCTCCGCTTGGTTTCCCCAATGTAGAGGAAGCCACACCGGTTACAGTGGATCCCACCTCCTTGACCTGTCCATCTTCCCTGGACTGACCTATCCCCTCCCTACCTCCCCACCTATACTCTCTCCACCTATCTTCTTTTCTCTCCATCTTCAGTCCGCCTCCACCTCTCTCCCTATTTATTCCAGAAACCTCACCCCATCCCCCTCTCTGATGAAGGGTCTAGGCCCGAAACATCAGCTTTTGTGCTCCTAAGATGCTGCTTGGCCTGCTGTGTTCACACAGCCTCACATTTTATTATCTTGGATTCTCCAGCATCTGCAGTTCCCATTATCTCTGATACACTTCAATCCAGCTTGCTGTCTGCCAGCACACCCCTGTGACAGTGAGATCCTGACCATGTCCTCCCTACACTCATCCTCCTGTGTACTCCAGTACTTAAACTTTCAACCTCAGATTTAAAACTAACAACGAATTGAGCATCACTTCCCCTTCCCCCACCGCATCCCAAATCCTGCCCAGTTCGTCCCCTTCCTCCACTGCACCACACAACCAGCCCAGCTCTTCCCCTCCACCCACTGCATCCCAAAACCAGTCCAACCTGTCTCTGCCTCCCTGACCTGTTCTTCCTCTCACCCGTCCCTTCCTCCCACCCCAAGCCGCACCTCCATCTCCTAACCACTAACCTCATCCCACCTCCTTGACCTGTCCGTCTTCCCTGGACTGACCTATCCCCTCCCTACCTCCCCACCTATACTCTCCTCTCCACCTATCTTCTTTTCTGTCCATTTTCGGTCCGCCTCCCCCTCTCTCCCTATTTATTCCAGAACCCTCACCCCATCCCCCTCTCTGATGAAGGGTCTAGGCCCGAAACGTTAGATTTTGTGCTCCTGAGATGCTGCTTGGCCTGCTGTGTTCATCCAGCCTCACATTTTATTGTCCTGAGCATCACTTGTGTTTTGCTGAAGAAAGATTCAAACTTCTATCACCCTCTGTGTTTGGAAGTGCTTCATAACATCCCTTCTGAATGAGCTGGCCCTAATTCTCACACCATGTCCCGTAGTTCTAGAATCCCCAACCAGTGAGAAAAGTTTATCTTTGTCTATCAGAGATGTACGGTAACCTCCCCCAACCAGTGGTCGAAAATGCTCTCAACCATATCTCTTGTGTTTCCCATACCTCTGCCCACACAACCTCTCCCCCCAATAAAAGCAAAGACAGAATCCTCCTTGTCCTCACATTTCACCCCACCTACCTCCATATCAACCTACAATCCATCCCTACAACCAAAAATATATTTCCCTCCCCACCCCTATCTGCCTTCCATGGGGACTGCTCGCTCCACGATTCCCTTGTTTGCTCCTCACTCCCCACTAGCCCCACCACCTCCGGCACATTTTCCTGCAATCACAGGGAGTGCTACACCTGCCTCCTCATCTTCATTCAAGGCCCAAAGCAAACCTCTCATATCAGAAAGGGGTTCACCTGCACATCTGTCAACTTGATCTACTGCATCCACTGTCCTGATGTATCCTCCTCTACACCAGTGAGATCAAGTGCAGGCTCGGAGAACATTTACTCGAGCACCCACACTCTGTACGCAACATACGACTTCACCTCCCAGTGGCCTCCACCTCAGGGACCTTCAGTCCAATGGCCTAATTGTGGGCGTTACCAGTTTTAAAATCTCCCCACCCCCAGCCTCATCCCATGACCAACTCTCCCTCTCATCCCCGCCTCCTTGACCTGACACAACCTGTCAATCTTCTCTCTCACCTGTCTGCGCTCCCACCTCACTGACCAATCCCTGCCACTGCCGACCTGCACTCACCTATCACCATCACACCTACCTTCCCCAGCCCCACCCCTCCTCTCTATTTATTTCTGACCTCCCTTCCCCCTCCCCATTTCTGAAGAAGGGTCCCTACCCAAAATGTCAACTTTTCTGCTCCTCTCATGCTGCCTGGCTGGCTGTGTTCCTCCAGCTCCACACTGTGCTATCTTTGTCTATCCTATCTTTTGCTGCTAGTTGCCTCAGCATCACAGATTAATGTCTGTAATTCAACAAGAAGAACTCAGACAATATAAGCTAAACCAGGCAATTTCTGCTGAGACTATCATCCTGATTATAGTAACTTTTCAATGGAAATAATTTGAAGGTAGATCTTGAAGGTTTCACTTTGTGACAGCTTGTAGGGATGGTGCATGGGAGAAGAATGTTATCTGTCTTCTGATGATAATTTGTTTAAAAAAAAGCCGTCAATTTGACCACCCTTGCAAGCTTTTCTTCCATCTCCAACCTTCCGCTCCTTTCCAAAAGTCTGAATGATCCATCAGTTCCCAAATATCTACTTACCTTTTCTTGGAGTCCCATCTTACGATAATATTGAAACAGCTCTTTCTTGTTGCAGTCACAGAGAACACCCTTGGTGACTTCATGAAGGATAAACTAGCAGTCATTTCCTTTCATCATCTGACTGCAACTGTTGACAAGACTCAGCATATTACCTCTCCAGTATGACCCAGGTGGTGGGTTTGTTCTTGCCTACTTTCGTTCTTACCTACCTGAAGACGGGAGGTGGCTAATGTTGTCCCTTTGTTTAAGAAAGGTTGTAACGAGTAATTGGCGAACAATGGACCTGTGAGTCTGAATTTGGTTGTGGGTAAATTGTTGGAGGTCAATATAAAACTTAGGATTTATTGACATTTAGGCAAAAATTAGTAAGGGATAATCAGTTTGGTTTTGTGTGAGGAAAATTATGTCTCACAAACTTGATTGAGTTTTTTGAAGAAGTTACCAAAAAAATTGATGATGGCAGAGCAGTAGACGTTTATTTGGATTTTAGAAAAGCCTTCAAGGTTCTGCACAGTAGACTAATTTGTAAGATTAGGTCTTAAGGGATTCAGGGTGAGCTTGCCAATTGGATACAGGATTGACTTAATGGCAGGGGGCAGAGACTAATGGTGGAGGGTTGTTTTTTGAACTGCAGGCCTGTCCCCAGTGGTGTTCCACAGGGATCGGTTCTGGGTCCTCTTTTGTTTGTCAATTATTGAAATGATTTGGATGAGAATATAGAAGGCATGGTTAGTTGGTTTGAGGATGGCACCAAAATTGGTGGCATTGTAGACAGTGAAGAAGGTTTTCTAAAATTACAAAGGGCTCTTGATCAAACGGGTCAATGGGCTGAAAAATGGCAGATGGAGTTCAATGTGGATAAATGTGCAGTATTGAATTTTGGTACAACAAACAAGAGTAGGGCTTATACAACTAATGGTAGGATCTTGGATAGTGTTGTTGAACAGAGGGACCTAGGGGTGCAGGTACATAATTCTTTGAAGATTGCATCACATAAGGACAGAGCGGTTAACATGTATTTGACACACTTGCCTTCATTGCTCAGTTCTTCGAGTTTAGGAGTTGGGAAGCCATGCTGTGGTTATGTTGGGCATTGCTGAGGCGTCTTTTAGAATACTGTGTCTATTTCTGATCGCCCAGTTAAAGGAAGGAGGTTATTAAGCCGGAGAGTATTCAGAAGAGATTGACTAGGATGTTGCTGGGTATGGAAGGTTTGAATTATAAGGAAATGCTGGATAGGCTGGGACTTTTTCCACTGGAGCATAGGAGGTTGAGAGGCGACCTGATAGAAGTTTATAAAATAATGAGAGGTATAGATAGAGTTGATGGAGTTGTCTTTTCCCTAGGGTGGGGGATTTCAAGATTAAGGGACACATTTCTAAGGTGAAAGTGATTTAAAAAAGGTATGAGGGGCAAATTGTTCATGCAGAGGGTGGTGAGTGTGTGGAATGAACTTCCTGATGAAGTGGCGGATGCGGGCATAATTACATTTAAAAGACATTTAGATATGGACATGAAATTGAAAGGTTTACAGGGATATGTGCCAGGAGCAGATTAGCGGGACTAGTTTAGCTTGGGATTATGTTCAACATGGACTAGTTGGACCGAAGGATCTGTTTCCGTGCTGAATGACTCTACGACTGTAACCTTTCCGCATCAACTGTGTTAAGTCTCCTAGGTCTTCTGTATATTTCAATAAGGCTGCCTCTCATTCTTCTATATTTCAACAAGTATAGTTGTAACCCACTCAACCCCTCCTCGTAAGACAGCTGGAGTATCACTTGCAATGTTTCTCCTCCTGTTGGTGGTCAACTGTTGGTGACTGCACTTAGAATTACTCAGATGCAAAACCCTTCCTCAGTTCACTTGTTCATTGTCATGCTTCCTTCATTTTAACAAGCTCTTTAACGGCCACCTTTTTGACCAAGCTTTCAGTCATTTGACCAAATATCACAAAGTAGCTCTGTGGTATCTTTTACAATGTAATTTCTTTTGCACTGAAGGTGCTACATAAATATAGGTTAAACAATGCTACTAGCGCAGATTGAACAAAGTAAAATGCCATGCTAAAGTCACCTATTATTGTGCATCCTCTGTATTATATGGGCATAGTTTTAAAATAAAGAAAAATCACAGATAATAGAAGGGTGGCTTTTGGAAGTGGATGCAAATCTGCAAGTTAATGGGTGGAAAGGACTGAGTTCAGGATGAAATCTTGTACCAGGCCGGCCAGGGAACGTACCTAAATCAGTTGTCGGTCTGGTTTATGTGGGCGCTAAGTTGACACTCCTGATTAGGATGAATCATATTGAACATTAGAAGGCAGGTTTTGACCAACTTTGAAGCCAAACTGATCTCCATAAACCAATATAATTA
Source organism: Stegostoma tigrinum (assembly GCF_030684315.1). NCBI lineage: Eukaryota > Metazoa > Chordata > Chondrichthyes > Orectolobiformes > Stegostomatidae > Stegostoma > Stegostoma tigrinum. Next base: position 52,779,633 of record NC_081370.1, on the reverse strand, counting down.
AGGCGGCAGGCTCAGTGAATATATTGGTTTTATGTTCCGCGGTGGGACGTCAGCAGAGATTGTACTGAATCAAACAGAGTCTGACTGGAGCCTGATTCATTCATCCCTAACCTGCACACAGCCCACAGGCACCAACTTTATCATGTATCATTTTGCTTGGACAAATAATTGGTGAATGTGTGTGTCTGTGGTGAACTAGTCGCCTACTTTCAACTTAATTATCATAATGAAAGATGGCTTATCGAAGTAATGTATGAAGCTAGGTTCATTCCCACAGTGATTTCCTATAGTGCTTTAACTGCATGTTATCTTTTTAAGACAACGCACAAATGTACATTTTTCATTCTTTAGCAACAGTACAAAGTGAAATATATATGGGTACAACTGAAGTCACATTGTGATAAGGCAATTGAAAAGAATGTAATCAACAGTAAGCTGAGGTCATAGATTTAGTGAAAATGTAAGTTATTTAATATTTGTGGATGCCAGGATAAAATACCTGTAATTTGATAATGACCACTGGTTTCTAAGTTCAGTAGATGAACCAATGAGTTATTCTGCACAGGAGTATGAAATGATGTTGGTGGCTTCATGAAATTGTCAACTTGTATGTTTTAGAATTCCCACCTCCACCTCACTTTCTTCCTTTAAAACACTTCTTAAAACCTACCTGTTTGACTCAACGTTTGGTCATCTGACATAATATCTCCTTACATGGCTTGCTGTTATACCATGAGACCGTAAGACATAGGAGCAGAATTAGGCCATTCTCCCTGTAACCTTTGATCCCTTATTTATCAGAAAATTATCTACCTCAGTCTTAAAGACCCTAAATAACTTGGCCTCTTCAGCCTTCTGTGGCAATGAGTTCCACAGATTCATCACCCTCTGGCTTAACAAATTCCTTCTCATCTCAATTCAAAACAGACGTCCCTTCACTCTGAGGCTATGCCCTCAGGTCCTAGTCTCTCCAACTAGTGGAAACATTTTCTTCAGATCTGCTCTATCTAGGCCTCTCAGTATTCCGTAAGTTTCAATCAGACTCCCCGAAACTTTTTAAACTCCATCAAGTACAGACCCAAGATCAACAACTGCTTCTCACATGACAAGCGCTTCATCTTGTGAATGTCCTTTGGACCCCCTCCCAAGTCAACACAACTTTCCTTTGACACTGGGCCCAAAACTGCTCACAATGTTCCAAATACAGTCTGCCCAGAGCCTTACACAGCCGCACCTCTGCTCTTTTATTGCAGCCCTCTCAAAAACCTTGGTAACATTGTATTTGTCTTCCTAACTAAACCTGTATGTTAAACTTAAGAGAATCCTGAACTTGGACTCCTGAATCCCTTCAGATTTCTGAAGCCTTTCCCCATTTAGCCTTAACACGACGTGTCCCTCCTGCTATCTTTATGCTATTTGCAAACTTAGCAACAATGCCGCAATTTCCTTCATCCAGCTCGTTAAAGTATAATGTGAATAGTTGTGCCAACACAGACACCTGCCAAACTCCACTGGCTGCATTCCTGAAAAAGAGTTTTATGCCCACATTCTGCCTTCTGCCTCATTTTGTAATGTTCCCATGAAGTGCCTTTGAATGTCTCATTATATTAAAGATGCCATGTAAAGATAAATTGTTGCCTTTACAATCAGTTCATTCCTTGAAGTAAATTTCACACAGTAGACTAAACAAAACGTCAAATCATTGTTTAATGATCACCTAGAGCTATATTTATGCAGCAGAGCTAATTAAATCAGGACAGCAAAAGGTTTATGATTAGCACTCATATTTCTATAATAAATGAAAATATGTTGGAAAAAGTCATATAAATGTACAGTTTAGGAGCAGGGCCCATGACTGTTCCACTATTGGACAAATTCATTGCTGTGTTAATTGCGGCCTCAACTCCACCTTCATGTCCACCTCCTATGCTCTTTGACTTCCTTGTCAATCAAGAATTTATCTGACCCTGTCTATAAAATAGTCAGTGCTCTTTGGGGAAGAGAATTCCACTCCAGCAATGCTCTGAAAGAACAACGTCCTCCTCATCTCCACTTTAAACAGAAAAACCCTCAAAGCATCAGAGATAATGGGAACTGCAGATGCTGGAGAATCCAAGATAATAAAATGTGAAGCTGGGTGAACACAGCAGGCCAAGCAGCATCTCAGGAGCACAAAAGCTAACGTTTCGGGCCTAGACCCTTCTCCTTGTTTCAGTCTTTTCCACAAGAGGAATCATCTCAGTTTCCATACTGTCAAGTCCCATCAGAATCTTATGTCTTGAAAGGCCGTCTCTCATGCATCTAAACTGGCCCAACATATCCACGTTTCCTCATAAAACAGTCCCTACATCACAGAAGTCAGTGGAATAAACCTTCTCTGAAAGGCTTCTAATATCCTGTCTCAAGTAAAGAGACCAAGACTTTACACTGAATTACAGATATGATACAAAACTGTGGTAAAGTTCCTTATCTTTCTATTGCATTCACCTTCCTGATCACTTGAAATGGGAATTGAGTATATTGATTTCTAAAAGTGAAAAAGTACCTTGGCTGTTGCTGCGGCAGGAGCGATCATGAACTAGTGTCTGTGAAATACAATGTTCTGTTCAGCACACTTTGACAGTGCTGCCAACTAGGGACACATTGACATTCAACACAAATGTGTCTGTACAGTTAGATCTTCACTCTCCAGATTTTTAAATGAAATATAATGTGTGCTTAGAATTTTGACATCCAATTTAGCCCTCATGCTAAGACTCAGTGTCTGACCAAATACAAAACCACTCTGGGCATGTGTGTTTCAGCAAGGTCCACAAATGTATTGATATCAAAACAAATACAACACAAGTGACACTAAACAAGACATTGAATTCAACTGATTTACAATGGAATACTAGTTCTTGGTTAACTGGGATGAAGTTCTTTTTTGAAAGTCTTCTTTCTGATTTCTGCACACTGTACTACTGAAGTGAGGACTTAATAATGATTTCCAAAGATTACAACCACAACTTGATCAGCGGTATCCACAAACTCTGATTGGACCAGACAGAGCATGATTTAATTCTGACTGGCTGTAGGTGAAGCCTGTTCCGTACACACAGTCACTTGTTGATTCCATTCTTCTAGGATAGAAAGCGAAATTATATATAACAAAACAAAGAATTGCAGACGCTGGGAATCTGAAACATAAAACAGAAATAGACAGTGAAATTCAGCTGGTCTGGCAGGATCTTTCGGGAGAAAGCAAAATTAACATTTCATCCAGAGTCTATTCCAGCTTGCACTGAGCTTTGCTGGAGCTCTACAGTGAGCCTGAGACAGAGATGTTGGCCAGAGGGCATGGTAGTGTGTTGCGGCAGAAGGAGCAACTCAGGGTCATTTTTGTGGACAGAACATAGGTGTTCTGCAAAGGGAAACCAAGTATGTGCTTTGACTCCCCAATGTAGAGGAGACCATGTTGTGTGCAGTAAATAGACTAGATTGAGTGAAGTTCTGGTAAATCACTGCTTCATCTGAAAGGTATGACTGGGGCCTTGGATAGTGAGGAAGTGAAAAGGCAGGTTTACGTCTTCTGCGACTACAGGGACAGTTGTCGTGGGGATGTGGGGAGGTGTTGGAAATGGAGGAGGAGTGGACCAGGGAGTCCAGAAGGAATGGTTCCTCTCTCTGGGCTCCATCTCCACCTATCTGTTCAACTATACCCCCATCGATCGTCCCATCTCATTCAGCGTAAATACCACCTACTCCCAGCTGCTTTCAGTTCTAACAAAGAGTCACCGGACTTGAAACATTAAGCCTGCTTTCTCCCCACCGATGCTGCCAGACCTCTTGCATTTCACCAACAACTTCTGTTTCTTTAGCACGATTAGTTCATTGACTCAGATTGCCTTGAAATGACTGTGCAGTTTTTGGAGGCCTTTTGATTAATGGAATGCATTAATGTGGCTGTTGTATTTAAAACGGCTAAATTACATTCAAAAATAGATCATAAATTTATTTACAATGCTAAACAAAGCAATATCAAACTAATCAACAGGATTACATGGTGGGCAATTTTATAAATCTACATAGAGTATGAAACAGAAGTGGATAAGAATCATCAAAAGTTATAAGATGGGCTGGATGAATATTCGTACTTATTCAGTTGGTACAATCGTAAGTGGCTATACAAAAGACATTGCATTAATTCAAAAAATATCACATACTGACAGAAGATAAACCTAATACACAGGTACAGTAGGATATTTTGATTCAATATCTAAACTGCTAACTTTTTAAAAAAATCATTTAACCTGTTTTTCTAATCAACCTGTTCGGAGATGTTGTTACACAACTCTGGAGCTGGTGGAACTCGGGCTCATTTTCACGTGATGTCAAAAAGTGCCTAGAAGGCAGTTCTAAAGGCTCAACAGTGTAATCAGGTAAGAGCTGACACTGATCCTGAGGTAGCCATGATGTGACGGTGTTGGTTTGGACTGGGGTGGTCAAAATCAGAGTCACACAACACCAGGCTATAGTCCTACAGGTTTATTTGAAATCACAAGCTTTCCGAACACAGCTCCTTCATCACCTGACAATGATCCTAAGGAGAGGATGTTATTCAAGACGAATAAATGCTCAGTCAAAGAATTAAGTTTTCAAAGAGAAGAGGGATGTTTAGGGATGGAATTTCCACTGGTGGAGTGAATTTTGAACTTTTGGAATGTATTGAGGAAATACAAGGGGGTGAAACAATGGCAGAAAAGATGAAAGACTTTTTAATATGTGGCTTTTGAGGATTAAGGTTTGCTGCATGTGACACATCAGGACTCTGATAAAGAGTCACCAGGCTGAAAATATTAGATCTGCTTTCTTCCCACAGATGCTGCCAGACCTATTGAGTTCCCCAGCAATTTCTGTTTTTGTTTCAGATCTGCAGCCCACACTATTTGTTTTATTTTAAGTGCATTGTTAAGAGTTCTAGAAGAGTTAGATAAGAGATGGAACTTTGAGTAAAGCTAAGTGTTGCTGGTCTCTTACCTGAATCCAGGAAATCTGGAGGGCAAAGGTGAAAACATGAACTGAATAACTGCTAACAGGACGATATGAAAGTCTAGCTTTAGCTCACAATTTCTGATTGCCATCATTTGAACTTGTCTGGACGTGCTAAAACAAGATGTAGGCAGTGTTTACCCTAAAGTTCTAGGTAGACAAGATCTGTGTGGAGCAGTGTGGACCAGCTTCTCACTCCAACTTACACTAACAGTCAGGAGTGGATTGGACTGGTACACCATGGCAAGATTAGTAAATGGGAACCAGTAGATGCAAAGTGTGGGGCTGGATGAATACAGCAGGCCAAGCAGCATCTCAGGAGCACAAAAGTCGATGTTTCGGGCCTAGACCCTTCATCCCCTTTGTGCTTTTGTGCTCCTAAGATGCTGCATGGCCTGCTGTGTTCATCCAGCCCCACACTTTGTTATCTTAGATTTTCCAGCATCTGCAGCTCCCATTATCTCTGACCAGTAGATGCAATATGTTTTGAGATTTCTAAAGGCACTTGATAAGGTACTGCATACTAGGCTGGTAAATGGAACAAGAGCCCATGGTGTTAGCGGTAATATATTAGCTTGGATACAGGATAGGCTAGCTAACCGAAGAGTTGGGATAAGGAGGACATCTTCAAGATGGCAAGTGTTGGAAGGTGTCATCAACAGTGCTATCAAGCAGCAACTGCTCAGCAATACGCATACAGTGATGCCCAGTTTGAGTTCTAACAGGGCCACTCAGACCCTGACTACATCACAGCCTTGGTGCAAGCATGGACAAATGAGCTGAATTCCAGAGGTGCGATGAAAGTCAATGCCCTTGACCTCAAAGCTGTATTCAATCGAGTTGGATTCAGGGAGCCCTAGTAAAACTGGGATCAATGGGTATTGGGCAAACTCTCTATAGCTGAAATACTACATTCTGCATTCTGTTCTATTACCCTGATATAATGAGTTTTGAGAAGATTTGTAGCTCAGGTTGAGTTTCTGGATGTGAGTTTGCTCGCATCCTTCCAGCTCAGTGAGCAAACTCACATCCAGGCCCTGATATAACAATGTAAGGTATGATTTGTCTGGTCTGATTTGTTATGCAAAACAATATTTTTCACTGTGTCTTAGTACATGTGACATTAGTAAATCAAAGTAAAATTCTCTGCTGGTTGGAGTCATACCTGGTGGATAGGAAGATGGTTGTGATTGATCGAGGTCAAACATTTCAGCTCCAGGATATCCCTGCAGGGGTTCCTCAGGGTTGTGTGCTCAGCTCAATCACCTTCAGCTGCTTCATCATTGACCTTCTTTCCGTCATAAGGGTGGAAGTGGGGATGTTTGCCATTGATTGCACAATGCTAGCATCATTCATGAACCTCAGATACTGATGCAGTCCACACTCAAATCTGACAAGATTTGGACAATATCTAGGCTTAGGTTGACGGGTAGTAAGTAACATTTGCGCCACACAAATGCAGCCAAAGACCATATCCCATAAAAGACAATCTAATCACTGGCATTTGACATTCAACTGTGTTAACATCACTGAATTACCCCACTATCAACATCTGAGGGTTACCGTTGACGAGAAACTCAAGTTGACTCACCACATAAATATAGTGTTTACAAAGACAGGTCAGAAGCTAGGAATACTGCGGACAGTAACTCACCTCCTGACTCCCTAAAGCCTGTCCACTATCTACAAGGTACAAGTCAGGAGAGTGACGAATATGCCCACATGCTTGGATGGGTGCAGCACCAACAACACTCAAGAAGCTTCACATGATCCAAGATAAAGCAACCGATTGATTGGCACCACATTCACAAACATCCACTCCCTTCACCGCCGATTCTCAGAAACAGCAGTGTGCTTTATCTACAATGTGCACTGCAGAACTTCACCAAAGAAAGCATCTTCCAAACACGCAACCATTTTCATCTTGAAGGACAAGGGCAGCAGAAACATGGGAACACCACCACCTCCAAACTATTCAACATGCTGACTTGGAAATAAATTTCCATTCCTTCACTGTCGCTGGGTCTCTCCCTAAAGGCATTGTGGGTCTACCTACAGTATGTAGACTGCAAGAGTTCAAAAAGACAGCTCATCACCACTTCCTCAAGGGCAACTAGGGATGGGCGATACATGCTGACCCAGCCAGCAATACCCATTGAATGAAGGCAAAAAAATCGCCAACTTTGCAGATGTGAGGATGACACAAAGTGTCTATAGATGGACATAGAAATTTTAAATGAGCTGGTAAATATTGAGCAGATTGAGTATAATGTGGGAAAATGTGAAGTAATACACTTTTGCTGGAGGGATACAGGATCTGACTATTATTCAAATGTAGAAAGCCTACAGAAAGCTGAATCACAAAGAGATTTTGAAACCCTCATTCATAAATAACAAGTTGGCATACAAATTCAGTGATGGGGAAGGCAAATAGAATGTCGACATTCAGTTCAAAGGGAACTCAGTAAAAAATAGGGAGCTCCTGCTACAGCTAAAGAAGATACCAGTTAGGCCACACCTAGAATACTGTGAACCGTTTTGGCCCCCTTTCCTAAGGAACAATATACTGGTATTGGAGGCAGTCTATAGAGGGCTCAAAAGTTTGATTCTAGGTATGGAAGGATTCTCTTATGAGGAGAGGATGAATTTGTTGGCCTATACACGTTGGAGTTTAGAAGGATGAGAGAGGACCTTATTGACATATATAAGACTCTTTGGAGACATGAAAGGGAGATGCTGAGAGGTTATTTCCCCTTGTGGAAAAGTCTAAGATCACGGGCCACAATTCCAGAGTAAGGAGTCACTCATTTAGGATAGAGATTTCTTCTCCAATAGGGCAGTAGATCTGTGGAACAGAAGTAGGCTATTTGACCCATCGAGTCTGTTCTTCCATTCAATAAAAGATCACAACTGATCTGATAATCCTCCACACCATTTCCTGCCTTTTCCACACACCATTTGAATCCCTTGCTGATTAAAAATCTGTCTCTATCTCGGCCAAGAATATACATTATGAACCAGTCTCTGTAGCCCTCTGTGGTAACAAATACCATGAAACAATTGTAAAGACAACTTCTATTTCCGGACAGAGAACTAAAAGATGGGAAAAGATATTGTCCTGAATCACAGTTTTAAAAAAAGTTACCAGAACTTACAATGAGTTATATTTATTATGTTGCCTTATTCAAGCAGTGGATGAAGTGCTAGACCTCTTGCACAGTGACAGACTTTGATTGGTTTTTCAATCAGGGCCAGTTGTGTCTGTTCAGGAGCACTCAGCATTGTAACAACTTCTTCATTGGTTCCTGGCCGGGTGGTGACACTTTTGTTTGAATAATACTGCATGACCATCCAGCCTCTGAAGGAGAAAGCACCTCCCTCTCTCCCTTTTCTGTGTGGAGAAGTTAAAGAAAATTCTGAGCAGCTTGCCACTCTCTCCCTGTGCAAATTCCTTTGTGGCAGAAAAATGAGGACAAACATCTTCTGAGACACTGAAAGGGCAAATCTTCAACCATCAATGAATGAAAGAATGGGGAACTGGCACATCCAAAATTCCATGACCCCATCAGAAGAGAACAGAGGGAAAACCGCTCAACAATGCCTGTATTTCCAATTCGTGTTAGAATTGTGCTTCACCAACATTTTTGTTCTTTCCTCATTTATAATCTTTGTGAGTCTGTCTGTGTGCAAGAATTTTTAAGAGTGGTAGAATTTTAACTTATAGTTACAAGTTAGCAATTCATGTCTCTTTCTTGCCACTTGTTAAAATTCTTTGATTATAATAAATAGATATTTTCTTCTTAATCGTAAAAACCTGGTGTGCATCTTCTTGTTTTTCAAACTTTGGCAATTCAGTTGTTTAATCAGATTTTCACATTTGTGATGACTCTGGGTATAACGGGGCTTTATTTCCAGTGCACAACCCCACCCTAGGCAGTTGTAGCACGAACCTTACCTAGTACTACATATTGCCAGAGGTGGCAAATAGTACAAGTTGCCAAGATGGTCATCTGGGAAAATACCATGGGAGACAGTCAGCAGCAAACAGTGCAGACCTTCAATGTTACTGAGAAAGACACTTTTTGTCGAAGCTTTTCGTCTTGCGCTGAACAATTTGTAAGAATACTAAAGGAAAATGGCTGCAGACTGTAGGAGTGGAGAGTGCTGATTGGTTGTCAAGTGGATTCAGTTTGGTACTTATATTGCAAGCACACATTACAGTGATAATTAACTTCTTAATGATACACTAGAAGGTGGCTCTTCCAAGCGCAAGGTTAAAGATGATACCCAGCATTAAAAACAGACTAAAGTGACAATTCATTTTCAGACATCATTTGCAGACTCCATAACACCTAAAAGCACCAGTGGAATTGGCCTCCGAGGCCTATTACATTCTAGACAGTTATTTATTGCCATTTCATTGAATTTTTCATTTGCTTGAATCAGCTGCTAAATTTTCAAACAATAAATTGGGTTTCTACAAACAGCTTGGAAAATAGAATATTTTTACTGGTAGAATTGAAATTTTTTGTTTGTGGCAAAACATTTTTCAATTATTTTCATATATTTATTCCTCTGCCTTTTCTTCAGACTCCATACATTTGCATACTTAATTCTGTACTGTATTGTGGATTTTTAAAATCTAGATATGTGATTATTTTATGTAATGATGAAGTACTTTCCTTTATATTGTACCTTACATCATGGCATAAAGTTGACAACATATAAGTCAACTCCATATTTTTATTTTCTAAGACCACATTTTTGCATAAATACAGTGTACTAGTCAACCACTCACTCAAAAGCTTTTCCAGCCACAGCATGACATGAGTGAAGACCTGGCAAAGAGACTGGAAGAGGAAGGGAGAGTTGAGGGAGGGAAGTGGTGAGAGGCTTTGTGCTCCAACGATCAACCGGGGTGAAATTTGGATTTTAATTCTAACTGATTAATCATGTCAGCTTGCCACTTGTTTGTTGATTTTCTATTAGATTGGAGGCCACCAGTTCTTTGTTTGTGAGCTAGACTTGCAGTAAAACTCATTTATTCAGCTTGATGGATTGGCTCATAGTTCAGAGGGAACACTGTTCAGTAACACTTTCCCAATCCAGCCTCCGTCCCAGTCAGAAATGCTTGATTTAAGTGATCCTCTGAAATACTAACATTGTCTTATTCCCAGAATCGTATAAGTATTAACTCACACATCCTGCTTCTCTTACATGATTATATCTGGGGCATGCATTGTCAAATTTTAGAATTTACTGTTTTAATCCTAAAAATCGCTTATTGTTGCCTGCTCTATTACAACCGTTTTTTAATATCTGAAGTATCTATTTGTTGCCATACAATGCCTTCTCTAAGCAACGTAGTCGTGACAAAGCCTCGTCCCAACTTGCGTAAGCTCCTTCCAGGTGACGTGAAGAACCAGCACTCGAAATATAGTTCTGACGGCCATGTAATATCCTCCAGTTATCAAAGGTTAGTATATCTCCTGCAATTAAAAACAGGAACTATGTTTCTTTAAGTACAACCTTACGGAGGAAGATTCTACTCATAAACTATTGAGCAAAGTATGTAAACAATCAAGGTATCGTAATTTTTTTCCATGTCCATCTCTTCCTTACACCTCCCCAATGTTTGTCTCTTCCATCTTTCTCACTCTTTATTTGTTTCCACACAAGCAGGTGGGATTCTGGGCTTCATAAGTAGGGCTATATAATTCAAAAGCAAGCAATTTATGTTAAACCTCTGTAAACACTAGCTTGACCTCAAACGGAGAATCGTGTCCAATTCTTTGCACCATACTTCAGGAAGAATGTGAAGGCACTGACAGTGTGTCATGTGATGATACTATGGCTTTAAGGGGTGCATTTTGTTCTGTTTCTTTTAATGACGAGAGGTTGAGACAGAGGTACCAAATGGTCTATTCTAAGCCAATAAAGTAACTAATTTGAGAGACTTTGGAACTTTTTAAAATAAAATTGGATCAATAGAAGCAGCATGAATGGGTGGAGTCAGGCTCCCAAAGAAGCAGGCTTTTAGTTCAGTTTCCAGTAGTTGTTGGGGTTTTGAAGCTTCCAAACGTCTCTCCCTGCTATGGTAAAATGCCTGAGTTCTCTCTCTGTCTGCCAGAATTTTCTCTTGATGTTTTTTCCTCCTGGATTGGATGCATATTGCATGTATCTATTTTAGTGAATTTGCGTTTGCCAACAGTGTGCTTTTGAGATATTGCTACATTGCAACAGTTGTTGTTTAGTAGTTAAATAATCTATTATTCTGTTAAACTTTCCAACAGAGTTGAAATTATTCCAATTCTTCTTTCTTTTATTTGTATGTTATCTATAGGTAAGAATAATGTGTGTTTCACTTAAAGCTGAATAGTGTAACCAATGGAATTACATCTGCAACATAACACTTTACACTTGTCTTGAAATAAAATAAAAGCTAGGGTCTAAGCTATCTCCTTGACATATTTGAGGGGGGTTTGGTGTGATCCATTACAGCTGAGAGAGTTGTTTCAGGCTTGAGGGACGTTCAGTTACATGAAGAAACTGAAGAAGCTGGGGACTGGAGAAGAGAGGGTTAAAAGGAGATTTGATAGCTCTGTTTAAAATCATGTGTGATCTGTGCAGGCCAAGTAGAATGAAACTGTTCCCATTGGGTGGAATAAACAGCATAAATAACTGATTTAAAGTGATTGGCAAAAGAACCAGAGCCAATGAGAGGAAATGGATGGCAGGCTCTTTGAAAAGCACTTTACAGTTTTTACTTCTTTAGTTCTTGGGGTATGGATGCTGTAGGCTGGGCCAACATTTACTGCTCAAAGTGCTGTTAGGAAGGGAGATACAGAACTAAGCAACAGCGAAGGAACAGTAATACATTTCCAAGTCAGGATGGTACATGTCTTTGAGGGGAACTTGCAGGTGGTACTGTTGTCATGTATCGGCTTCCTCTCAGTTATGGAGAATTGTCTGTATCTCCTGATTAGATGGTTCCCTAAATATTATTACTTTCTTAGATGCCTCCCCAAATTCTCCACACCAACGCTTGAAATAAATTTATGCAGAGAGATTCATGGGAATTTGCATTGGAGAGTGGAAGACCTCTGACAATGGTACTAGTTCAGAAGGGAGTGTGACTGGTCAGATTTTTGAATTGGCAGCTTAGATTTTATTACTTGAAATTAGTCTGCCAGCCAATACTTCAGGCCTATGGTTGAAAGGCACCATTAATAATGATTCCAGGGAACAGTAATTGGTTCAAATTAAGCTTGTGTTTGAGGAAGGTGGTAGGGGCGGGGAGTTCCATAATGTGCTGGGGCAGGAAAGGCCAGCGAAGGAGAGGTCCAAGGATTTGCTACAGGATCCACAGAGTTCTCCCTGTGTTCACCTTCTCCAATGTATGCTGGAGTAGTTTGAGAAAAAGAACTTATCTTGGAATCTTTTAACTATTCTGCTGCACCCCACTAGGTCTTATAATTATAAACCTTTTCCCGTGTTTTTCTAAAATTCACGTTTTCATGTTACACTGCCAAATATATCAAGGGGCCTTGATTTTCAATTGGAATTTCTGCCAATAGCATGAACCTTGGGCAAGTTCAAAGTCAGTGAAAATCAAATACATCAAATGAGGCTGGAATGTCGTGACATTTTCAATGGGCTAGGTGTTAAAAAGTTGACTGTCACATTTTGGCCAAAAAGTAATTCTTCAACTTTGCCCCACAACTAAACCAGAGCTAACATTTTTATAAATCGTGATTAAATATCTCAATCCATGCAAATATTTCGTATGTGTACATAATTTGAAGACACTGGTCATTGATAATATTGCCTATTGAACAGTACGCAGGATGTAAATCATTCACCACTAAACATTGCAGCACTTTTAAACAGAAATAACAAACAGAAAACGATATTGTTTGGTAAACTCACCTGCTTCCATCTTGAAAGTAATTAGGTTTTCCGGCTTGTACATAAGATTCACGTAGTCCTTGAGAGCAGAAAGGAAAGGATGCACCAATTCCAGAGGGACATCAAGGATTGAGTCTCGAGTAGCATTGTTAAATTTGATTTGAACAATTTTTCCATTATGATCCAAACTATATACAGATAAAGAGGGGGAGGAGAATTGGTGATAAACAGAGAAGAGTATTAGATTGCAGCACAGAGATCTCTTCAAATAGTTTGTTTTCAGAAATAAGTTCTCAGCCCAAAACTATGGAGTTGTTAGCTGACCGATAATAAGCACACTGAACCGAAGAAAAATGCCTAAGTATAAAATAGCTTTCAGATGAATTGAATTAAATATAGCTGCGTTATTGACAAATTCAGGCTTAAGTATACCTTGATAACGATGAATGAATCATAATCCTTGATTAAAGCTGTCTAAAATAAATACTGAATTCATATTCTGATAACTTAATTTGATTTTACTTACTGCCATGGATTCCATTTACAGCGTCAGGCTCTTATTGTGAGAGCAAATTTACAACTCATTTGTCAAACATTTGCATGATTATTCAATCATTTCTTTTGATGTTCAGCTTATCTGTTCCTGCCTTGCACTTTGCCAACATCACACCCAACCATCTTCAACTGCTTAAGCAATGAGCTTCCCGCCATCATAAATTCAGAAGACGGATGTTCATTGATGACAGTGCAGGTACTCAGGTTCGATTCCACCCCCAGTGACTGATGGTGTGCAATTTGTACATTCTCCCTGTTTCTATGTGGGTTTTCTCTGGGTGTTCCAGTTTCCTCCAATGATGTGCAGGCTAAGTGAATTACCTATGGAAAATGCAGGGTTACAGGTACAGAGTAGGAGGTGGTCTGGCTGGGATGCTCTTTGGATGGTCAGTGTGGACTTGATGGGCGAAATGGACTGCTTCCATACTGTACGGACTCTATAATTCTAAGATTCTATGAATATTCAGCACCAATCGCAAGTCCTCAGATACTGAAACAATTGCTGACCAAATGCAGCAAGGCTTCAACAATATCCAGGCTATGGCTGACAAGTGGTAAGAACATACATGCCACATAACTGCTAGGCAATGATCAGACTTAAAAAGAGAGAATCTAACCAATGTCCCTTAACAATCACCATAGGACCATAAGACCATAAGACATAGGAGTGGAAGTAAGGCCATTTGGCCCATTGAGTCCACTCCGCCATTTAAATCATGGCTGATGGGCATTTCAACTCCACTTCCCTGCACTCTCCCTGCAGCCCTTGATTCTTTGTGAGATCAAGAATTTATCGATCTCTGCCTTGAAGACATTTAACGTCCCGGCCTCCACTGCGCTCCATGGCAATGAATTCCACAGGCCCACCACTCTCTGGCTGAAGAAATGTCTCCTCATTTCCGTTTTAAATTTACCCCCCTCTAATTCTAAGGCTGTGCCCACGGGTCCTAATCTCCCTGCCTAACGGAAACAACTTCCCAGCGTCCACCCTTTCTAAGCCATACATTATCTTGTAAGTTTCTATTAGATCTCCCCTCAACCTTCTAAACTCTAATGAATACAATCCCACGATCCTTAGCCGTTCATCGTACTTTCAACCTACCATTCCAGGGATCACGGTACTACCATCGAGGAATCCCCAACTATCAACATTTTAGAGGTTACCATAGACCAGAAACTGAACTGGACTAGCCACATAAATAGTGTAGCTACAAGAGAAGTCAGAAGCCAGGAATTGAACATTTGCCAAAGCATGTTCACCGTTTACAGGAGTGTGATGGAATACTCCCCACTTACCTGGATGGTTGCAGTTCCAACACCTAAGGAGCTTGACACCATCCAGGAAGAAGCAGCCCACTTGATTGTTTGTGGCTGTAGTGCCAATCACTCACTTTACCAGTGACACTCAGTTGCATTAGTATGTAACATTTACAAGACGCACCGCAGAAATTTGCCAAGGCTCCTCAGACAGCTCCTTCCAAACCCATGGTGGCTACGATATACAAGGACACAGGCAGTAGACACATTGGAACACCACCACTACCTGTAAGTTCTCCTCCAAGCCACTCACTCTCCTGACTCGGAAATATATCGATGTTCCTTTAGTGTCACTGTGTCAAGATCCTGGGACTCCCTTCCAAATGGCAGCAGATTTACCGACAGTGAGGACATTGTAGTTTAAAAAAATACATTGCAATGCTGCAGGAAAGCGGCTCAACACCACTTTTTCAAGGGCAACTAGGGCTGTGCAATAAATGCTGGCCCAGCAAATTATGTCCCAGATTGCACAAATGAATAAACAAAAAACCTGATGTCTTCCTTCCTTCTCATACTGGCACATTTAAGGGCACTTCAATCTCCAATTTCTCCCCACATTTTGCCTTCTCTCTGTATGTCTCTGTTTGGTTTGTCTCATTCCTCTTTGCAAGTGTTGATTTCTTCCACTTTCTCCCTTTCCACTACCCTCCTCAATTAGGACAAATGTTTACAGGGGTTCTTCTGTAAGAGGGGAAATGTGAAAAGCCCAAACTTAACTGATGTATCACTGGCTCTGCAACAGGAAGACAAAATGGAGACATTTGAACAGAAGGCCTTGTCTATAAATACAACACATTCTACAAGTACTCTCTACAATGCCTTTTCAATTCAACTCATTCCACTGGATGATATTCTTTAAACCCTGAAAAATAGTTTTATTACTGTGTTGGAGAATTTTATTACGGAAGTCACTTATGTTGCAAACTGAGATAAACTACCTAAACAGTAGATAAATTGAAACCAATTTTACTATTAAAATTGGGTCTTACTCACTTGGAACTGAAAGCAAATGTCAGTAAGAATAACAATGAAAGTATCATCAATTGAATCACCTGATGCTTTATTGGAAGGAATTCTGCTGTCCTTACCAGTCTGATCTACACATGACGTCAGCACTACAGCAATCTCATTGATATTTAACTGCTTTCTGCTGTTCCTCTACATGGTGGTAAAGGGTGAGAATGTTTACATAGTGGGGGATGGGGTGTCAATTAATTTAGTTGCTTTGTCCTAGGTGGTACCAAGCTTTTTGAGTGTTATTGGAGATACATTCATCCAGTAAGTGCAAAGCATTCAATCAAATTCCATTCCTGACTTAAGTCTTGAAGAGGACGAACTGAATGTTCTTTGGGGAAGGCGTTTTGAAAATGACAGCAGCCAGGAATGAGCATGAAATGATCAGTGAACCACTACATCAAGCCACTCCAGTTAAAATTGACTTCACTGCCCACTTCCACCAATAAGTGGCAGTAATACATAATTCCCATAGGTGGCGGTAACACTCAATGTTTGATGTTCTTGGTATCTCCATAATTGAACAACTATGTCATTTAATGTCTTTCATGCCTCTTTTGGTCCATTCATCAAATGGTGTAAGTTGATTCCAAACAAGCACGAATTGCCTGAATCTTAGAAATAAATGGTTGCATTAGCAAAATTTGGTAAGTGTTAAACCTGAAGGATCATACTGCACAAATTGGCCACTGTGTCTAATCAGTTTGTGTGATCATGAACTCTTCTAACACAGAAATAATACATTTTAGTCAAACAACAAAAATAATCTAAGCAAAGATTTAAAAATCTTTTCCATGGATGTTAATAACCTTGACATAACTGGATCTGTAGTAACTGGTATCTTCAATGAAAAGGCACTTCACAGGGGAAGATATGCGGGAAAATGGCCAAAAGCGTGGTTCCTTAAAAAGTTTTAAGAAAGAAGGAGTGGTAGAGAATCAGAGAGGTTCAGGGAGAAGAGTTTCAAGCTTACAGCCTAAGCTTGAAAGGCACAACCACCAATAGTAGATCAATTAAAATCAGGGATGCTGAATAAGCCAGAACTCAACAAATTTAAATATCATGCAGGGCTTTGAGGCTGAAGGAATGGGTGAGGCTATTGATAATTTTGAAAAAAACCAATGAGAATTTGAAAATCAAGGTAGTACTGGGCCAGGAGCCGATGTAGATCAGTGAGCACAGGAGTGATAGATAAATGTAATTTGGTATGAGTGACAATTTGAGTGGCAGAGGGTTGGTTCTGGTCCCAGTAGAGATAAAAACTTTTAAAAAGAGATCCTCCCAGCTTTTCGAATCAGGCTCCCTTCTACCTGTCACATTCGGGTGAATTGCCCAGTGTCCTTTTGAAAGTCACTTCACTCAGTCTTCCAACACCGCCAGCAGCAAAGCATCCTTCAGTAACTTCCTTATTCTTAAATCTCTGCACATTCCATCTCCTTGGCCAGCTGATAATTCATTAAGATTCATATTGATGATGTATTAACCAACCTTGACACAGTTTCATCCATTCATAAATGGATGCACGGCAGCTCAGTGGTTAGCACTGCAACCTCACAGCGCCAGGGACCTGGGTTCAATTTCAGTCTTGGGCAACTGTCTGTGCGGAGTTTGCACATTCTCCCCATGTCTGTGGGGGTTTCCTCCGGGTGCTCTGGTTTCCTCCCACGGTCCAGAGATGTGCAGGCTAGGTGGATCAGCCGTGCTAAATTGCCCATAGTGTTCAGGGGTGCGTGGGTTATAGGGGGATGGGTCTGGGTGGGATGCTTCAAGGGGTGGTGTGGACTTGCTGGGCTGAACAGCCTGTTTCTACACTGTAGGGAATCTAATCTAAATGATTTTCATTGCTTTTTGTCTTCCTACTTAGTTCATGCTTTGTGCAATTACTTCTTAGCAAGAGGTTTATCATTTTGAAGATTTAAAATATGTTTAAGAGCCTTCCTCAAGCTGATTGGCATTAGCACTGGATGCAGCTGAACCATTTAAGAGAGTTTTGTTTGTTGCATTGTTTGTTTCAAGTAATGTTGTTACCTGTTTTCTCACATAGAACATAGAACATAGAACAGTACAGCACAGAACAGGCCCTTCAGCCCACAATGTTGTGCCGACCATTGATCCTCATGGATGCACCCTCAAATTTCTGTGACCATATGCATGTCCAGCAGTCTCTTAAATGACCCCAATGACCTTGCTTCCACAACTGCTGCTGGCAACGCATTCCATGCTCTCACAACTCTCTGCGTAAAGAACCTGCCTCTGACATCCCCTCTATACTTTCCACCAACCAGCTTAAAACTATGACCCCTCGTGCTAGCCATTTCTGCCCTGGGAAATAGTCTCTGGCTATCGACTCTATCTATGCCTCTCATTATCTTGTATACCTCAATTAGGTCCCCTCTCCTCCTCCTTTTCTCCAATGAAAAGAGACCGAGCTCAGTCAACCTCTCTTCATAAGATAAGCCCTCCAGTCCAGGCAGCATCCTGGTAAACCTCCTCTGAACCCTCTCCAAAGCATCCACATCTTTCCTATAATAGGGCGCCCAGAACTGGACGCAGTATTCCAAGTGCGGTCTAACCAAAGTTTGATAGAGCTGCAACAAGATCTCACGACTCTTAAACTCAATCCCCCTGTTAATGAAAGCCAAAACACCATATGCTTTCTTAACAACCCTGTCCACTTGGGTGGCCATTTTAAGGGATCTATGTATCTGCACACCAAGATCCCTCTGTTCCTCCACGCTGCCAAGAATCCTATCCTTAATCCTGTACTCAGCTTTCAAATTCGACCTTCCAAAATGCATCACCTCGCATTTATCCAGGTTGAACTCCATCTGCCACCTCTCAGCCCATCTCTGCATCCTGTCAATGTCCCGCTGCAGCCTACAACAGCCCTCTACACTGTCAACGACACCTCCGACCTTTGTGTCGTCTGCAAACTTGCTGACCCATCCTTCAATTCCCTCGTCCAAGTCATTAATAAAAATTACAAACAGTAGAGGCCCAAGGACAGAGCCCTGTGGAACCCCACTCACCACTGACTTCCAGGCAGAATATTTTCCTTCTACTACCACTCGCTGTCTTCTGTTGGCCAGCCAATTCTGTATCCAAGCAGCTAAGTTCCCCTGTATCCCATTCCTCCTGACCTTCTGAATGAGCCTTCCATGGGGAACCTTATCAAATGCCTTACTGAAGTCCATATACACCACATCCACAGCTTGACCCTCATCAACCTTACTAGTCACATCCTCAAAAAACTCGATAAGGTTCGTAAGGCATGACCTACCCCTCACAAAGCCGTGTTGACTGTATTTGATCAAGCCATGCTTGATCATATTGTTCACTCTTTTAGATCATTTTGTAGTTTTAACTTCATGAGGCAAAGTAGGCAAAATCTTCACAATTACAGGGCTGGAAATTAAACCGAATTCTAAATTAATTCTAAACAAAAGGGTGAGTAAACAATTCCCATCAGTACATCTTTTCAATGTTTCTTTTAACTGAGCAAATTTTTGGAGGAGGTTCAGTCACTTACCTGCATCAACAACTTGACTGAACCAGTTAACCCATAAAAAACAAATGGAAAAACCCATCTTGCTCACTAATATCCTTTAGGGAAGGAAACTGCCATCCTTATCTGGCCTGGCCTACGTATGTCTATAAATCTAAAGTAATGTGGTTGGCTATCAAGTGCCCTGTGGGCAGTTAGGGATAGGCATTGAATGCCAGCCTAGCCAGCAACACCCACATTCTGTGAATGAATAAGAAAAATGATTTGTTTGTCTGCCTCGCAAGTCAAGAAAATGGTTATTTCCTTCTTAAACAGCAATCCTCCACTATTTCCTGCATCCTGTGCTACTCTATTAATCTTACACATGAAACAAATCTAGCCTTCAGACTGTTTCACTTACTATTCTGAGGGGGGAGGGAATTTTTTTCCCCTGGGCCAATTCCCTCACTTTGATCTGATCTCACATCTCTAGCATTTCTGTTTGAGTTCATTAAGGCTGTTGATAAAATGACCGTGAGACAATTTGTAATTGTCACTTGCAGATTTTCTTATGTCAGAAACTTTAGGGTTTTCTAGGTGCGAGTTTATTCCAAATGGATACTATTTATAAATTCTTCCATTAGCATTCTGTCTCTACGGTTTTCAGTCATATTCGAGTTTTCATGGAACTATACCATCTCTCAAATATCATTTCCCTCCCTTCAGCAAATTCCACCAGAGTCTGACTTCCTCAAGTTTCTCAAGTACTGAAAGCTCCAGCACAAAATTGTAGGCATTGAAGAAAGCAGCTTTCACTCTATCATAATTACCAGAGTGTATGACTGAAAGAAATAAGTGTACATCTAAAGCTTTGTCCACAAGCACATTTTTCAATAAAGTAGTCCAACTTCCTCTTGGGGCCAATACAGTTTAATAATAATTTTGTCAAATGATACAAGTGCACTTCAACTCCATCCTCACTGAGTGATTCTGCCAAATCAAAACCAGGAGTTAAAAGCTGACTCACTATCAAGTTGTCTTGCCAACCCCTGCTTAAATAATCAATTTTTTTCTTTCAAGTTCAAATTTTCTTTCCAACTTTTCCATTTGGGTTTATCTCTGTTGCTGTCGCTCTCCTTGAAATTAAAGATTTTCCTCTGGTTTTGGTTCAAGTTTCAGTTTTCACATTCGCTTTCATAGAACATAGAACAGTAGAACAGTACAGCACAGAACAGGCCCTTCAGCCCACAATGTTGTGCCGACCATTGATCCTCATGTATGCACCCTCAAATTTCTGTGACCATATACATGTCCAGCAGTCTCTTAAATGACCCCAATGGCCTTGCTTCCACAACTGCTGCTGGCAACGCATTCCATGCTCTCACAACTCTCTGCGTAAAGAACCTGCCTCTGACATCCCCTCTATACTTTCCACCAACCAGCTTAAAACTATGACCCCTCGTGCTAGCCATTTCTGCCCTGGGAAATAGTCTCTGGCTATCAACTCTATCTATGCCTCTCATTACCTTGTATACCTCAATTAGGTCCCCTCTCCTCCTCCTTTTCTCCAATGAAAAGAGACCGAGCTCAGTCAACCTCTCTTCATAAGATAAGCCCTCCAGTCCAGGCAGCATCCTGGTAAACCTCCTCTGAACCCTCTCCAAAGCATCCACATCTTTCCTATAATAGGGCGCCCAGAACTGGACGCAGTATTCCAAGTGCGGTCTAACCAAAGTTTTATAGAGCTGCAACAAGATCTCACGACTCTTAAACTCAATCCCCCTGTTAATGAAAGCCAAAACACCATATGCTTTCTTAACAACCCTGTCCACTTGGGTGGCCATTTTAAGGGATCTATGTATCTGCACACCAAGATCCCTCTGTTCCTCCACGTGGCCAAGAATCCTATCCTTAATCCTGTACTCAGCTTTCAAATTCGACCTTCCAAAATGCATCACCTCGCATTTAGCCAGGTTGAACTCCATCTGCCACCTCTCAGCCCATCTCTGCATCCTGTCAATGTCCCGCTGCAGCCTACAACAGCCCTCTACACTGTCAACGACACCTCCGACCTTTGTGTCGTCTGCAAACTTTCCTTCTCAAATTTGAGGTTTTTTTTATTTCTATCTCAAACTCCAGTTGCTTCATTAAATTTCAGCGAACTCAGACTGAGTGCTAGTTTTCTCCTCAAAGTTCAAGCACTGAGTCCATACTTTTAACAATTTCTACTTTTATTACCAGGACTGTCAGCACCACACACTTCAAATTAATTTTGGTTAACTGTTGTAGGCATTAACAGACAAAGAATCTTTCTTTAGAAATGCTTACATATTGAACCTAGCTATGTTGACTTTTTGCTGGATAAACCCTGGAAAATCTAACATACCTTTTCCAAAGACTCTGAATTTGCATTTCAAGTGAGCCCTCAATTTATCATGGCTCCCCATAGGGACTGAGAACTTTTAAAGTGTATGGTTTCTGATGGACTGACAGAGAGAATCACACCAGCAGGACTTCACATGAAGACTTTTGCTGGAACAAATTAAAATCAACATCAACGAAACGTTAAAAAACTGAAGGAACTG
This sequence comes from Stegostoma tigrinum, assembly GCF_030684315.1. Lineage (NCBI taxonomy): Eukaryota > Metazoa > Chordata > Chondrichthyes > Orectolobiformes > Stegostomatidae > Stegostoma > Stegostoma tigrinum. Next base: position 52,757,739 of record NC_081370.1, on the reverse strand, counting down.
CGGATGCTGGACATCAGAAACTAAAACAGAAATTGCTGTAAAAACTCAGCAGATCTGTGGAGAGAAATCAGACATTTTAGGTCCAGTGACCCTTCTTCAGAACGGCATTACTTAGTGGGCAACTAACTAAACCATAGATATGTACCTTCCGTTTACTAATTAAACACAAACAAGAATCTTCATTGATAATGGGAACTGCAGATGCTGGAGAATCCAAAATAACTAAGTGTGGAGCTGGATGAATGCAGCAGGCCAAGCAGCATCTCAGGAGCACAAAAGCTGACGTTTCGGGCCTAGGCCCTTCATCAGAGAGAGGGATGGGGAGAGGGAACTGGAATAAATAGGGAGAGAGGGGGAGGCGGACCGAAGATGGAGAGAAAAGAAGATAGGTAGAGAGGAGAGTATAGGTAGGGAGGTAGGGAGGGGATAGGTCAGTCCAAGGAAGATGGGCAGGTCAAGGAGGCAGGATGAGGTGGTAGGTAGGAAATGGAGGTGCGGCTTGAGGTGGGAGGAAGGGATGGGTGAGAGGAAGAACAGGTTAGGGAAGCAGAGACAGGCTGGGCTGGTTTTGGGATGCAGTGGGGGGAGGGGAGATTTTGAAGTTTGTGAAGTCCACGTTGATACCATTGGGCTGCAGGGTTCCCAAGCAGAATATGAGTTGCTGTTCCTGAAACCTTCGGGTGGCATCATTGTGGCACTGCAGGAGGCCCATGATGACATGTCATCTGAGGAATGGGAGGGGGAGTTGAAATGGTTCGCGACTGGGAGGTGCAGTTGTTTGTTGTGAACCGAGCAGAGGTGTTTGAGTTTGTTGTACTTACGATTTTTGGAGTCCAGTAAAGCTGAGTAGAACTGGGTGTTCAGTCTGTGGATCCTGCGGAGGATAAAAAACAGCAGAGGTCCTTTGCAGGTCTGGGAGTGGGAGGCTCTGAACTGGGGCAGGCTGGATTGCAGTGCCTGGAGGCGCTGGCGCATGGCTGCGAGTGTCTGTTTCAGGACTCGCAGGGAGAAACGCTTCTGAATGGTCTGAATGTTCTGGGTGTAGAGGTGGTCACGGCTGGGGCCAAATTGGCAAGGCTTGAATTTAGATTGTAGTCTATTGCGGATGGTCCGGTTCTGTAGGCAGGTGCTGAGGAAGGTGATGTGACTGTAGTACCTAGTTTGCTTCAGGACATGGTCGAGCAGTTTCAAGGCTGAAGGGATTACAAGAGAGTTGCGCCTACCACCTCATCCCGCCTCCTTGACCTGTCCATCTTCCCTGGACTAACCTATCCCCTCCCTACCTCCCCACCTATACTCTCCTCTCTACCTATCTTCTTTTCTCTCCATCTTCGGTCCGCCTCCCCCTCTCTCCCTATTTATTCCAGTTCCCTCTCCCCATCCCCCTCTCTGATGAAGGGTCTAGGCCCGAAATGTCAGCTTTTGTGCTCCTGAGATGCTGCTTGGCCTGCTGTGTTCATCCAGCTCCACACTTTGTTATCTTGGATTCTCCAGCATCTGCAGTTCTCATTATCACTGATACAATTTCAACCCCACTGCAAAGCCTCTTCCAGGGATGCCTAACCTGAAGAAGTTACCCTCCTCCGTCCGGACCAACCTCAGGGAATCTCTCTCCCACTGCAACTCTCTTGTAATCTCTTCAGCCTTGAAACTGCTCGACCATGTTCTGAAGCAAACCAGGTACCACAGTCACATTACCTTCCTCAGCATTGTGAGCAGCTAATACAGTATTACTAATTTTCCTATTGTCATGCCAATATTTCTGTCCTAGACCTGCTGCACAGCACCTTATTATCAGCTTTTGCACTTTACAGCCTTCGAGATTGAGCAAAGGCTCGACAGTTGAGATTTTGAAAGTGCACTGTGATTTTTCCATCTCAACAAAACAAATGACAGACATTTGAACATGTGCTGGTTCATTTCTCATGGCAATGCCCTGAACAATCAGACAACCTGATTTAAACAACGTTTGGCAGTTAATGGGTGCACCATCAATGGTATAACCTTTACCAATCAGTACTCTCTTCTTGTCCAGCATAAATGTTGGTTTCCCCTTGAATTGGTATTTCTTATGAAAAGTTTTGCTGATTAAAAGCTTTGATAAAACGTGTCCTTTTTCAGCAGTATTTAAGGCTCTTGGTTTTTTTCAGGAATTCACCATGTAAGCAAATTTCTCATTCTCGACAAAGATTAAATCTTTGTTTGAAGCAGTCAAAATACTTAGCCTGTGATCATATTGCTATCCAGCACTTTGGAAGGATTAGGGAACATTTTCTCATGCTGATTTTAAAGCTTTTCCAGCCTTCCAATAACCCTCCCAAGCCCTCTCACAGTCAGTGCTTAAAGTTATTTTTGCAATAACAATAATCTTTCTCAATGAATGAAATAACATTCTTCAGCAGAACAAATTGTTGAATTAGAGTGCAATGACAACACAATTTAGCAACTTTTTGTAATAAAATGTCCCAAGGCTCTTCACAGGAGCATGATCAAAGGAAGAATGACACAGAGTCATGTGAGGAGATATTTGGTAAGATGGCCAAAAGCTTGGACAAAAAAGTGCATATTTAGTGCTCTAAAAGTGAAAAGCTAGGAAGAGAGGGGGCCAATTTAAACCACACACACCAATGGTGTAACAATTAAAATCCAGGATGTACCAGAGACCAGTATTAGAGTTAAAAGTACGCTACAGTTTTCATTATTGTAAAAATTTAGATTTGGCAGCATGGTTGTACAATACATATCAATGTTGCAGACAGACGTGGAGTGTAGCAGCATATGGGCTTAGGCTTATGATCTTCCCACATGGCTAGTTGTGTACCTCAGCTGTGCCATATATCAAGGTACATAGCTGGGTCAATGTAGGTCAGTTCCCTCAAATTAGAAAAAGGGGATTAAAAAGTCACTGTGTCAAAAACAATCCACAGGCTTTTTGTTAAATAAACCAGCATAACTGTCCAATGTGTTAAAACTCATTATTGGTTTCGTGACATATTCGTCTATCACAGAGCTTCTACTTTATTGCATAATCCTGGTCAATGCACCCACTACCACCATAAGCCCCCAAAGATCCCTCACACCACTTTTCAAGCATTTGCAGGATGCTAAAGTAGTACCTGCCCCTGATTTTGATGCAAGGACATTGGCCTGAGACATTAGTCTTGATTCTTTTTCCACAAGTGCTGCCTGACATGCATGAAAGTTTTCAGTCTTTTGTTTTAAATGTCACTAATGTTATGCTGAGCTGCATGTTTTCATATGTTCATGTCCCACCCAGTGAGGGAATTATCGTATCAATCTCTAAAGGGTTACGACACACTCCAATTTCAATAGGACAAGCTGAGCACATAAATCTGTATGGGTTACATTTAAAAAAAAGCTTCTGACTAAATACATTGCGAGATATGTGCATTTGAATTTAATAACTTGGCACCAGCTTTGTAAATCTGGCAGAGACTAAGTAATTTGATACAGAATTATTAGAGATTTAACAAAGTCAGTTTTCATACAGTAAGGACGGTTTGGTTTTAAGGAAGCCAAGTTCAATTTAGTTTTAGACAAAAACACTATATGTTCATCACAATTAGTTTACATGGCTACACAAAAGTCTCAATGTCTCATCAACAGCCATGAAGCAAGAATAAATGGACAAATAATACTTTTTCACTGAGCAGTTTCTTCATAGTAAATGTTGTATGTGGGCCACAAGTATAAATTTAAAAGAAAAGCCTGTCTTGGTCTTCTTCTGGCCCATGAGCTCCTTCTATGTCAGATTTAGCTTGACACAGTAACTATCATTGCTGAAAGCTCCATCAAAATCTGCATTTGAACAAAACTCCACCATCGTGGGTTATGTATTTTGCCCCTGAAGGCAGTGGATACAGTGGGCAAAAGCTGATCCCAGAGTTTTTAATTCCCACTGCCCACCACTACACTGCCCTGACTCAGATTCTAACAGGAAGACAGGGGCCCATGTCTCAAAATACATTCCAGCAGATTATTACAGTACATCCAGCTCTGCTGATTTTTGCTCTAGATATATTCCTTCCCCAGTCCAATAGAGGAGAGATGTCCCTAGTACCATGAGGAATTTAAACTGGAGCATGAGCCAACAAGAAACGGACCTCAGCATAATCACTTGCTCATGTCAGATTGGAAGAGCAGACATTCCTGGGATACAGTTCATCATCAATTAAACATTTTTCCTCATGCTGGCGGATTAATAGAGACGGTGGCTTGGATTTCCTTCTGGGTTACCATTGGGTGGGATCAAAACACAAGACATGACAGCTTGCTATGGCATACACAATGTCATGGAAGTTATGATTGTGGCCGTGTCTCCGTGGATAAAAATTTGTCTAACTCAGCCTTGAATATATTCAATGGTCCAGCCTCCACTGCTCACTGAGGAAGGGAGTTCAAAAGGCTAACGACCCAATGAGAGACGTTACCATCAATGGGAAATGTTTTATTCTGACACTGCATGGGAGTTTCCCTTCCTTGGAAGAGCAATAGAGGTGGTTTGAAGAATTGGGCAAGTTGACCTAGACAGAAAGTTCTCACCACTTCTGTAATTAAATGCATGGTTCTGGGGAAGGGACGCTGGACCTGAAATATTAACTCTGATTTCTCTTCAGTGATGCTGCAAGATAAGCTGAGCTTTTCCAGCAATTTCTGTTTTTGTCCATGGCTTACTTTCTTGGCTCACCAGCAATCATGGTCCTTTAGTAATCAAATGAGGAACTCAACTCATCAACTCCCTGATCACTTGCCCCTTTGATAGATGAGAAAGGTGGCCAGTTTTCTGACTAAAGAATTAGGAAGACTTACCTGCTGAATTTTGGGGCAGGCCTCCAATCACCTCAAAGTAGGTATAATCGGGGGCCTTGGATGGTGTGCAATTGGGTTGCAACTGAAAACTTACCTTTGCTATGAGTCCCTAAACCCTCTTCTCCCTGCAACACCTACCCATGAAGATAAAAATAACATACCTTCAAGCTGTTGGATCCCCTCTAGAGTAGACCTCAACTAGTGATCCTTCGGACTCAGAAGCTATTAGCCACTGATTGGCCAGCAATCTCGGTGTTGTTCTGCCAGTATTGAGGTGCCTGATAAGAATGACAAACTCACCAATTTGTTGTCTATCAGCTTTTAATTAAGCATGTGAGTCACCATGTATTCATAAGACTTCTGGCTTGTGCTTGTTGATGATGAACAGGCTTTGGGGAGACAGAGGTGAGTTGTATGTCACTGTATCTCCAGCCTCTGAATGGCCCTTATAGTCAGTTATGTGGCTGGTCCAGTTCAGTTTCTATTCTTGGTAAGCTCTAGGATGTTGACTGTGAGGGATTTAGTGACAGTAAGAACATTGAATATGTATGTGTAAAGGAGACTTTGTGATGCTGAAGACTTTAGCAAACTAAGTGAAGATGATTACATTCTGTCCTTTTGGAGGTGGACATTGGATGGCACTTGTACAGTACAAACGAGAAGGAAGGAGAAGAAGGATCACACAATAAGTGCATTAGGAGTCTTCATTGCAAAAAGATGTCGCAAGGTGTACCCATTGCCAGGACGAGTTTCTCTCCAGGGTCAACATGATTTGACCACTATCTAAAGGCACAAATCAGGAGTGCAATGGAATACTCCCCACTTGCCTCGATGGGTGCTGCTCCAAAAACACTCAAGAAGCTTGACTGCATCCAGAATAAAGAGTTTGGTTGATTGGTACCACATCTATGGACATTCTGACACCCCACCACCGGTGCTCAGTAGCAGCAGTATGTATTATCTATGAGATATTGACCTGAAAGTTACCATCACTCCTCAGACATCACCTTCCATGACCTGCAACCATCTAGAAGGACAAAGGCAACAGATACATAGGAAAGTCACCACCTGCAGGCTCCTCTGCAGAGCACTCACCATCCTAACTTGGAAATATACTATTATTCCTTCATTGTTGCTGGGCCAAAATCCTGGAACTCCCTCCCTAAGGGTATTGTGGGTCTACCTACGGCACATGGGCTGCAGCAGTTCAAGAAGGCAGCTCACAACCACCTTTTCAAGGTCAAATAGGGATGGGCAATAAATGCTGGCCCCGCCAGCAATGGCACACAATCCCGGATGAATAACAAATAATTGTTTTCCCTTCTCACCGTCTTGCCAATTCAGTCCTTCACATGACAGTCTATGGGTAACCTTCCTGACTCCTGCCATTTAATATTCTTAAGTAATAAAGTCATGGCTAGTTAAGGGCATCACCTGATCACCTATCTCCCAGTGAGTGAGAAAGCTACATTGTTTCATTATTGGGAAACCAAGACGATTTGCCTGCCATAAATAAACAAAGAAATGTGGATGCTAGAAATCATACACAAAACTGAAACTGCTGGAGAAACTCAGCAGGTCTGGCAGCATCTATGGAGAGTAAACAGAGTTAATGTTTCAGGTCCGGTGACTCCAGAAGAGTTAATGACTCTTAAAATGTCACTTGAACCTGAAACATAACTCTGCTTTCTCTCTAGATGCTGCTAGACTAGGCTGAGTTTCTCCAGCAGTTTCAGTTTTTGCTTCTGATTTGTCTACCAGATGGGGGCTGTTTCAATTGTCTAAATTTGGAGGCAGTTGGTGACAAGGAATGGCTGAAATAAGCTGACCCCCGGCCTTGTTTCTGACTCCTCTCATCCTGTGAACCCATGCAACGCCACCCTACAAGAACGGTGTAAAATGTATAAAAAGCACTTAATTATTGTATATAAAGTACTTGAGTTCTTGCATCTCGATCCCAAAGGAGTAGGTGCCGGCTGGTGGACTTTAGTGCCCAAAAGCTGGGCAGCATGGTGGCTTAGTGGCTAGCGTTGCTGTGTCACAGTGCCGGGGACCCAGGATTAATTCCACTTTCACACGACTGCTTGTGTGGAGTTTGCACATTCTCCCATGTCTGTGGGGGTTGCCTCATACAGACCTAAGATGTGCAGGCTAGTGTGGATTGGCCATGCTGTATTGCCCATAGTGTCCAGGGTTATGCAGGCTAGCTGGATTATCCATGGGAAATGCAGGGTTACAAGAAAAAAGTAGGATAGACTCGATGGGCCAAATGGCCTGCTTCCAAACTGTAGCTATTCAAAGATTCTATGAAAAGCTGCTGATCTCTGATTGGCTGGCAATGTTGGGTAACCTAGGACACCAGTAACGACGCTGGCGATTTGTTGAGAAACTCGCATGTCAGCTCTAAGACAACTAATTGCGATGTGTCAACAGAAGACTTTTCTTGGTGGTGGAGGTGACATGGTCATTGTTACCTAACACACTCACCCCTGCACTTTAACAAAATGGAAAACTTCTACCCTCAGCAACTTACTGACATGCAGCTACCATGCATGGTCTCCAAGATTCTTGTTTTGAAAATAGTTAGCTAATTTTACATGCAAACATCCCCAAAAACTTTGCGCAATTCATTTCATAGGCATTTTCTCAGCAATAGACAAAATTTGAGCTCCCTTCTGAATGCATTTGGACTGATTCATCCTTCCGTCTGGGTTACAGCTGCCTGCCTCCTTTGGTTTATTCTGGAGCACATCGCATCCACTAGAAGTCAGGGCCTGAATATTCACCAGATGTTCTGAAATAACAAATTTGAATATTCTTCCTTCTCACCCAGCATAGCAGTGCAAGTAAATGTTGGCACACATGTAAATCTCTGGCTCCCTGAGGTGTTGCTGCCAATTTTGTGCTGCAGTAGCACCAGACCTGCCTCTTCTGTGCTCCCCTCATCCCCAGAAGTAGCCTCCTTACAGAGGGCCTCAACTGAACCACTGTCCTGGTATGAAGATATAAAGGATATACGCCAAAGAATTGGCAGATGGTCATGCTGTTCTGACACCACTCTGACAGTGAACTAACTGAGCAGGAAAAGACTACTGTCGTTGATTTTCTAAGTTTTTGCAGAAGCATTGACATGCTAGAAATTCATTTGCTTGCTTTTGTACTCACTCAATGATTCTATGTTTGGATTGGAGACAGAAATCACAGTAGTCAACTCCAGTGTCTGTGAAATCAACCAAAACTGAGGTGAGGATTCGGAATGCCTCAGGATTCAGATGTCTCAGTTGATTGGCAACGTGGAATCCATCCACTATTTGTGTTTCACCTCCAATTTCTGCTGGTTTTATGCAGTGAAGAAGCTGAATCTGGGGCAAGAGACAAGTAAATGTTCACAGTATGGCTAGTTTAAACAGAGATGCAGGCACTCTACGCTGGGGCTTTTGCCCCAGCCAGTTCTTGAGCAACATGCTAGAGATAGCTAGTAGAAGGTAGAATTTTATTGCCGCTTGTGTGAAGCTATTGAAAATAATGGGCTAATTTGCAGCTCATATATTCATTACTATTCATAGTAGCGCACATTGGAAAATTCCTGCTCAAGGATATATAAAATGAAAAATTTTTCTTTACTAATACTCATTTGTTTCTGACCCTGGTCCCTGTTTCTAGCAGTTATAGAGTCATATAGTCATACAGCGTAGAAATTGACCCTTTGGTTACCTAGCCCACACTGGCCATGTTCCCAAACTAAACTCATCCCAATTGCCTGTGTTTGGCCCATATCCCTCCAAATCTTTCCTATTCATGTACTTATCCAAATGTCTCTTAAATGTTGTAACTGTACTTGCATCCAACACTGCCTCTCGCTGTTCATTTCAAACATGAGCATCTCGCTGTGTAAAAAAAAGTTGCCCTTTATGTCCTCTTTTAAACACTTTCCTCTCTCCTTAAAAATATGCTCGCTAGTTTTGAACTCCCCCACTCTAGGGAAAAGATCCTTGCTATTCACCTTATCTACGCCCCTCATGATATTTTAAACCTCTATAATGTCACATCTCACCTGACAGGGAAGGCAAAACTAATCTTTCCCTCTTGGGCCTTAGTTTAAATTGTAGTTTGAGCCCTGACTTGCTGCTTTAGCTCAAAATGCATATTTGCCAGATCGGAAAGGGTTATTTTCGCTTTCGATTTTTGATTGTGTGCTTGTCTGGTTTCCACCAGGGAGGAAGAGTTAAAAATCAATCCTTCTAGGAGCAACTCCCATTAATTATGGGAATCTGGAACCCTGGGAGCTTTGGTGGATCTGGGGGGAGAAAGCTTCAGCTAACCGGTTGCCTGTGAGCGTTACTGACTGATGATGGTGACAGTCACACTGATTCAGATCGGCATAGAAACTAAGGAACACTGTTGTTTATCTAAACTTTGTATATTTTTGAGCATTTGCACCACACCAATGACAACTCTTCCCTTGCTGCTATAAAAGAAAATTCTGAACTTGGAAAACATTAGGGACTCTATAACCAACCACTTGAGCGATTGTCATATCAATAATGTTCCATGCAACCATTACATTCATCATTAATAGCTGCCAGCGTACAGATAGTGGTATCATTACAAACATAGCCCACACCATTTTTTCTGAAATGAAAATATTTACAGTGTCTAAGAATGTGGCATCCCACAAGGGGAAACATTTGTCAATGCATAAAATGTGACAAAATCCATCAATAGGAAGCCCTTTGCCAGAGGATTACCTTGTCGACGTTCAGCAAATACATTCAGAATTATTAGTTTGTTGTGGATGTTTGCATTACAGTTGCGTCTTATCAACTTCAATGTATTAAGGAAACTTGAACATCATTATTTTCTATTAATATTATCAGAGCTTATTTCTGTAGGTTACTCTGTAGGCCTTGCTGAGATCTTGTGACTGCACTTTCAAAATATCACAAAGTATCTGTCATGTTTTGAAATCCAGTCACTGTGGTGAGGTGCTGTATGTGGCAGCTGAAGTGGGCACAGCAAGCTCCCACAAACAGCAATGAAATAAGTGACTTAGATGATCTTTCTCAAATCTAACTCTAACATTAGGTACAAGTGTACAGGTCTACTAGAATGTACACAAGTGTTGGCAGTTTATTCCCATTCATTAGATTTTTGTCTGATTTTAGATGTTAGGGTGCTTGGACAATATTTAGTTGCATCTCTTAATGTAGGTTAAGTGTAATATTACTTTAGTCCTGATTACATCAGATAGGAGTATTACAAAAGGTTTAACACCAAGAAACAGTCTCTGCATTAATAACTGATAAATAATTATGGGTGCACAATTAATGTAACAAGGCCTTGGTGCAGGCAAAGAGCTTTAGAAAATCATAGAGAGTCACACAGCATAGAAACAGGTCCTTCACCCCACCATGTCTATGACAACCAACAAACATCAAACTACATGGATCCCGTTTACCGCCACGTTGTCTACTATGCTCTGGCATTTTAAGTACTCACCCAGACACTTCTTAAATGTTGCAAGAGTACTTGCCTCCATCACCCTCTCAGGCAGCACACATTCCATATATCTAACATCAAGTGGTGAAAAATAATTCTTCAAATCTCCTCTAAACCATTTGTTCCTCACCTTAAAGTTATGCCCTCTGACCTTGGGCATGTCATGGCAAATTTATTCTCACGCTCTGCCTTGTCTATGCCTCTAATAATTTTGTATACCTCAGTCAGATCTTCCCGTCAGCCTCATCTCTAACAAGGAAACCAAATTCAGCGTATCTAGTCTCTCCTCATAACAGGCTTTTCATCCTAGACACCATCCTGGTGAAGCTCCTCTGCACTCTCTCCAGTGCAATCACAATAATCTGATTGTCTGGCGACCAGAACTGCACACAGTATTCTATCTGTGGCCTAAGCAATTTTTTTTTATAAAGTTGTAATAAGGCTTCCTTGCTCTTATATTCTACACCATGTCTAATGAAGCCAAGCATCCTGTATGTCTTCTTCACCACTCTGTCTACTTGTGTTGATATATTCAGGGATTTATGGACATGTACATCGAGGTCCCTTTGCTCCTCAGTGCTCCTTAAGGGCCTACATTAATTGTGTGCATCCTTCCATTATTAGACCTCCCAAAATGCATCATCTCACACTTAAAAGGATTAAGTTCCATCTGCCTTTGCTCTGCTCAATATACCAGCTAACCATATCAGCTTGTAGGCTGAGACCATCCTTCTCACTATCAACAATACCGCCAATTTCGTATCACTTGCAAACTTATTAATTATACCTTCTACATTCATATCCAAATCATTAATGTACATAACAGTAAGGGCCCCCGTGCCCATTCCAGTGGTACATTAGTGGTCAAAAGCTTCCAACTTTCTTTCTAATTGTGAGATAATTTTAGATCCAGTTTGTCAACTTGTCTTGGATCCTATGAGCTTGACCTTTCGGATAAGCCTTCCAAAGACCTTATTGAAGCCGGAAGAAAACCACATCAACTGCACAACCTTCATCAATATAATTAGTCATCTCTTCAAAAAACACAATTAAATTATTCTAGACAGGATCTTCCTCTAACAAATCCGCGCTGACTATCCCTGACCAATCCCTGCCCTACCAAGTATTGATTAATCCTGTCCTTCAGAATTAATTCCAATAATTTCCCCAGCTCTGACAACAGACTAACTGGTATGTAATAACCTGGCCTATCCCTGCCACCTTCTTGAACAAAGGAACCACATTGGCTATCCTCCAGTCATGTGGCACTTTGTCTGTTGGCGGCAAAGTATTAAATATATCTGCCAGGCCCCAGCATTTTCCTCCTTTGCCTTCCATAGCAGCCTGCGAAATATTCATCAGGCTGAATTTAGGTTGCATTGCTAGAATACAATATGAAATAATACTCACAACAGTCCAGTGCAGCCATACTTGGGGTTAACAAATACTAGTATGGCTACTAATAACTCGAGCAAATATTTATCAGCTTATTCTCAACTTCTGGATCGAGCCTCCATCTTCTTCGGCCTTCCTGTACTGCCCCATTGGATCATCAACATCATCACTGAGCTCTGATGGCTCTATGTCCCTTTGTGTAGTTTCAGTCTCCCGAACAGTTTTGGCTTTCAATTTCAGTTTTAGTGTATGATTCTCTAGACACTGGAAGGATCAGTTTCTTTTTCTAGATTCCTCTTTCAATTGAGGTCTATCTCAAAAATATTAACTTTGAAACCATGAATTTCAGCATAAGGTGATGATCAATCACTAGGTTAATAATTTAGGGGCTTTAACTGCCTTTCCAGGAGTGAACCTCCTAGAAAGATAGACTAATTAAAGACTGATTATATTTAAGATGGCTCAATTTTAGTTGCAGCAGACTGATTTTGTTTCCTTTGTCTACATTTCCCTTCTTTGCCAATCCCAACACAGGACTTTGAAATCAAATGAAGTATTAAGATAACAACAGACTTGTTGGGAAATTTTACCTAGTCCTTTTAAGTCTCAAAACAGGGTTCCCAGCTGAAAACTATTGAGGCGCTACTTCAGTCCCCAGGGCGGAATGTGTTCACTGTGTTTGCATTTTTAGTTAGGCCTTTTCAGTCGAAGACATTTTTACGCAAAGACAAAAGTTCCCAATTCCATGATCATTAATCTTTGCTGACACTGTACATTCTGCAAGTCATCTTAAACTAATTCAAGGCAGCAGCAAAAAGTACTGGTGGAACTTAGCAGGTTTGGCAGGAAATGTATGGAGGTTCCAGCATCTAGAGTTAATGGGAACTGCAGATGCTGGAGAATCCAAGATAAAAAAAGTGTGAGAGATAATGGGAACTGCAGATGCTGGAGATTCCAAGATAATAAAATGTGAGGCTGCATCCTCAGTGCATCCCCTCCCCCCACTGCACCACACAACCAGCCCAGCTCTTCCCCCCCACCCACTGCATCCCAAAACCAGTCCAACCTGTCTCTGCCTCCCTAACCGGTTCTTCCTCTCACCCATCCCTTCCTCCCACCCCAAGCCGCACCCCTAGCTACCTACTAACCTCATCCCACCTCCTTGACCTGTCCGTCTTCCCTGGACTGACCTATCCCCTCCCTACCTCCCCACCTACACCCTCTCCACCTATCTTCTTTACTCTCCATCTTCGGTCCGCCTCCCCCTCTCTCCCTATTTATTCCAGTTCCCTCCCCCCATCCCCCTCTCTGATGAAGGGTCTAGGCCCGAAACGTCAGCTTTTGTGCTCCTGAGATGCTGCTTGGCCTGCTGTGTTCATCCAGCCTCACATTTTATTATCTAAAAAAAGTGTGAAACTGGATGAACACAGCAGGCCAAGCAGCATCTCAGGAGCACAAAAGCTGACGTTTCGGGCCTAGACCCTTCATCAGAGAGGGGGATGGGGAGAGGGTTCTGAAATAAATAGGGAAAGAGGGGGAGGCAGACCGAAGATGGATAGAGGAGAAGATAGGTGGAGAGGAGAGTATAGGTGGGGAGGTGGGGAGGGGATAGGTCAGTCCGGGGAGGACGGACAGGTCAAGGAGGTGGGATGAGGTTGGTAGGTGGGAAATGGAGGTGCGGCTTGAGGTGG